>NW_024038992.1:447500-1746547 GCF_016077235.1 Cyprinodon tularosa | reverse complement strand
TGGTCACCCTACTTTAACATAAAGAACTCAAGCACAAACTGACCATGAGGGAAACTTAAATAGTGGCTGATCAGACCACTGTTGACACACAAGGGGGATAACTGACTAACAAATTAATAAACAAATACATTTAATTAAACAGATAAATACTGGCCAGAAACTAAATACACTAAAATTTTAAATCTAACTAATTAACAAAATTACCCAAGCAAAGAATATTTGAACAATTGATAAAAAAATATCCCTTGTCATTACAAATGGTTTGACCCACTGATTAGCCTGCAACAACCAATTGAGGAAAGCTGGAGCTCATTGCAGCCCTCCACCAGCAGAGAAACTGGCAACTCAAAGGAAAAAGAAATTCATCAATTGCATCTTGACAATAAACAACCTGACAAATAAAGTTAACCAAATGTATGCACTGCAAAAAGTTAACTTAAAGTCAGGCTAATGAAAATATATGAAATGTGCAAATCATTTTGAAAATGAAAAATGTAAAAGTTACCACACAGCTTCAGAGTGTGACAGCCGGCTGTCACACCATAGCAGCTGAATTTGTGAAAATCTACACCCTGTCCACTGACTAAAATTACATATCTGAATATGCATGCTATTATTTAGCAATTATCAAGATATGCTTTGATGCACATTAAAAGAAAGTGCCTGTTAAGGAAACTGGATGCAGGGCAGACCTAAAATAAAACTTTTTGAAGGTTGCAGAAAACTGGAGACTGACGGAGCATCTCTTCAACAGAGGAACATTCTGCAAAGTGGTGAGATGCATACATTGCACACTTTTCAGATGATCATTCGTAAATTAACATCTTTACAACTAAGCAGTCATTTATGTTGATATATCCTGTAAGCTCTTAATAAAACACACACACTGATTGTGATTTCAACTAAGAAAGAATGTATTATTTAAAGACACAGTCAGAAGAGATATTTTTTTAGCTTCACCCCTTGGATTTGCACTGGTTGCTGATTGATATTTTCTCTAGTTTCTCTCTTATGATTCATTTGCATCATAAACTAAATCCTCATTATCCCCCCACAAGGCCACCTTTCTAAGAATAAGAATCTATGTGCATGTTTTGTTAATAGTAACTAACGCAAAAGAAAACAGAAGAAATGTTATATGCTGATGCAAAAAATTTGATTTTTTTATATATTTATATTCTTCTGGATCTTTATGGATCCAGTGTTTTTGTCGCTTGACATAGGAGCTAACAAGGAGAACCAAATAATTTAAGCATTGATAGACACTAAATAGTAACAAAGGGGATATTCCTGCCAAACAACTTATCTAGACTATCTATAAACTGTGAAGCAGCATGCCTGCACAATTAACTAACCAATATTCAAATGATCAGTTTACATTTGGAAGAAGCATTCTTGGTTGCATGGATAAAGGATCCGGTGATATGTTAATATTTTGAAGCATTTCCATACATTTTTATTGTAAAATACAACATTGGCTGATTTAATGACTATTAATATGCTTTATTTGTACTGACTCTGTTTAGTTTATGATGCTTTTCAAATACAATATATCCCCAAAGGGCCTCTGAGTTGCAATATAGATGCTCAGTGATTTTCCTGGTGAAATAATGTGAAATTGAATTGCTTTTGAACACAATCGAATATATGAATAAGGCCTCTGTGTGCACAGTACGTTCAAATAACAGTCTAAATCAGAGATTCCTCCAACTGGCTGTCGGTTTATTCAACCTCTCAGGACCGGATTCGGAAATAGTATTTATATCTTCAAAATTGAATCTATGGCATCTGAAAAGACTTCTTTTGACCGTTGGTTTTTGCCTATTTTTTCAGTGCAGAGGTAAGGGAATAGCATGACAAATCAATTTGCTATCCTGCAGTATAAAAAAACTGATAGTGATTGGGCATTATTTTCTTCCTGGCCGTCAAATAATATAATTCTGTGAACACATTAAATCATTAAAGCTCAGATTTCCTGTACAGTAATGATGTCTTTGCCGTACAGGAGCACCTCGGGCAAAGCTTAACTTATACCCAGACAGAGAAGGTTGAGTCCGAGCTCATCAACCAGTTGTTGATATTAATGAGTGGAGAATGACTTCATCTGTCATTCCCCATTTTGTGTGTGTCACCTTCCATCCATAAAACAATCCGTCAGGTACACTTGTAGGGCAGTGGGTTTTACTCACACAGTCACAGTGTGTGTTTTTATATTTTAAATGGCTCCCCATTAGTCATTTCCACACATTAACACATTATTTCTCCCACTGACACACTACCCCATTTATTTTAGATTAATACTGAAAACGCTACAGGTCAGAGTGATGTGCAGACTGCCAATGAGGGGCTCACCAAGAGGATCTTTTATTGCTAAGACAGTTGTCTCCACCCGGTGGCCAGATTTGGAAGTTAAAAGGTAACTTTAGGCAAAAATAAATTTGGAATGTCTATTGTTTCCACACTGTTGCATAATTTAACTGATCTTAGCCGTCAGAGCCACTTCTTAAATTCTCTCCCTTCCTCCCTTTTCTTCTTTCATTCTGTTTTCTGTTTCTCTCCCTTGATGTCTGACTCCTATTCCTTCAACCTACTCGGGTGTGCCTAATGAACAGCATTTATCAAAGTCCTATTCCTTTGATCAGAGCAAAGCCACTGTGCAGGGCTTTGCTCTTTCCCCGTTGTAATGCGGTCGTGGACACTCCCTGTATAAGCAGCCACACTCATGTGACCAGCATCCTCAAACACAGCAAGGATTTGCTTTCACACAAGTCATTAGACGAGTGGCCCCTGCTTGTAATGAGCCTGCTTGGATGTGGTGCTTGTTACTGTGTGATAGATCGCATATCCACATTGTTGGCTGTGTGAAGTGCATCGAGGTGGAAAAACAAATATATACCGTATAGGTCACAGCAACTTTGAGATGCAGCATACTTTAGTCTTACCTTAATGAGCTCTGCTGCATAAAATACCCTCTCACTGCTCTGTTGCTATTGTGTTCAATGCTGTGGTCCAAGGAGCAATTCAAACTAACTGCAGTGCCAACCACAGGTCTTAAAACAGCTGCACGGTGAGATATGTGAAAATGGTTCTCTGTACAGGCACCTTTATTGACAAATAAAACTCTACACCTGAAATAAAATGTCAACCATGTCCAACATTAGCACGATTCAGGCTGTAAAAAGAGTTAGGGTTGCAGCAAGTGGAGAGTGTTTAGTTTTTTGGTCCCTGCTGAGTTCTCTAGGCTTCTCTATTGTTATAGTTTTTTTTTCATACTTCTCTTTGTACAACAAGATAGTTTTAATATTTAATAGGTATTTGTCCTGCGATGGACTCGCGACCTGTCCAGGGTGTATCCAGCCTCTCGCCCGTGGACAGCTGGACATAGGCACCAGCACCCCTCCCGACCCCGCTTGGGATAAGCGTGATGGAAAATGGATGGATGGAAGGGATGTACAGGTATATGAACAGTTTCTATGTTCTGTTGTGTTCTGTAATAGTCTCCATGACCTTTTCTAGCTTGAAAATTATGTTGAGTTGCATTTAACCTGTGAAACTATTCCTATCACGTACATTAATCTAAATTTTTCCTAATTTGTATTTGTTTGATGAGAGATTTTTGCTTTTCTTCATTTTACAATGAAATCAACATGTAATCCATCCATCCATCCATCCATCCATCCATCCATCCATCCATCCATCCATCCATCCATCCATCCATCCGTCTGTCCAGCTTCATCTCTGCGATATCAGGATGTTGCCAGGCTAGAAGAAATGAATTAGGTTGGATTTTCCACCAGATGAAGGAAGTTTTTTTCAGCTTCTTATATCTGTGTTCTTGTTCGATAACTCATCAACCATGGTGAATGTTGGGTGTATACAGAATATAGACAGAGCAATTTAATCTAAAGATTTTTTTTTTTGGTTCTCTTTACCAAAGTTTCTGATCCTCTGAAAGTTTTCATTTTCAGAATCAGTAACAGAATGAGTGAGAAAGGTACACTATGGGTTTTACTAACCATCACTGGAAAAAACTTGACTTTGTCCCAAAAATGCAGACACAGCTCTTTCCTTACAAGGACAAGCTAACCCTTGGAAAGAACCCAATCATGAAATACCTCAAGGGACACTGTTGTAAGCTTTCTCCAGTTCCACAAAGAAAACATGGCATTGAAAAACTATACTCTATGACCCCCCTGGGCAAATCCTCAAGGATAAAGATACTGTCCATTATTCCTAAAACTGGATCAAAGACACAGTACTCCTCCTCAGTCTCAACAATCAGTTGGCGCCTGCTCTTCAACACTCTTGAGTATGTTTTTTTAAGGCAGACTGCAATCATTCAGCAGTTGAGAGATACTCTCAGATCCCCTTTCTTTGTAAGCATTTTTATTTTAGATTAAAAAGAAAACCATGTATCATTCCCTATCCACTGCCTAAAAGCATTTTCATTCCTTCACTATTCCCTCTGATATTGCAGAAAAGGGAGTAATGAGAAAGCCATCTCTTTTCAATGGAAGCCTTTCAAACCAGTTAAGGCGTACCGATATTAAGGTTGAACTAACATGTGTTTCAAAGAAATTGGACAGACTGATTTAAATAGGGATCCACAAAAAAACTATATCTTAAATAAACAGTTCATTTTACAATTACCATGCAATTAATACAGCATTTTTTTATGTATAATTATTTTATAAAACCTGTAGTTTTGTCAGCTACATTTCTATTTAAAACAAATAAATGCTAGTAGCCTTTATTTATTCTAATTAAATTGACACATTCTGCATTATGCTTTCAAACTACCACCAAACCTACAATTTGCATGTGTTCTCAAAGCGCATCAGCATTGTGATCTGGTTAATGATTCCTTGCTCTTGCAAACCATGTTTCCAAAGGGTAAAATCATAAATCCTGATTTTTTTTTATTGCGTCACATTGAAGCTGACAATATATTCACCAAAAACCCCTGGGTAAGCCCCTTTAGCTGCCCCGCCTGTTACTGTGATAGAACAAGCCATTAAAATCATAAATAGAAAGGTACTAATGAAATATCAATTAGGCCATAAGAGAAGGCCAGCACTGAGTTTATGAGGATGGAGCTCATTAAGAGGACTACAGGCGAAGCTGAGAGATCATTTTGTAATACTCCACTGATAATCCAATTAGTCCACAATAGATTTCTCCTGCTGGATAAATCTTAGTGGAATAAAGTTTCACTGCACAGGGGGCACATAAATCTTCTTAAAGATGAGATGAAATGGAGACTAAATTCACAATTATTACATAATAATCATATATTTCTAAGTGGCTAATAGTGTTATTTTCACGAACTGCCCATTGTCTTAAGGTCTATTTTTTACTTCTTTGATATATTTCTAGTTTTTAATTTTTAAAAAGAAACAAATAGGATAGTGTAGAGTTTAGAAAAAAAAAATTCTCTGCAATATTCAGAATTAAGGTACTTGGCTCAGGAGACAATATGAAGACATCAATTTTTTATCAGGCCCGGTTTCCCCCTCACTCACTGACCTTCAGCCCGTGAAAATTCAACTCAATAATTCAGCACACTCTACTTTCTCATCCCTGAAGACACAAGTACAGTACAGACTGACACACAAACACACATACTTGGTGCATAGAAGCATGATATATGGATTTTGATTGGAGAGTTTTTTTCGACTGAGAACTGTCTTGTATATTTTCCCATAAGTAGTTATAAATCAAATGTGTTTGTATTCTAAGTCTTTGCCTCCATATCACTCTTTTCATATCAATCTGTCAGTTAATACAGTATAAGCTAATAAATCCAAGTATCCTATTTATCAAAAGTGTAACATCAGCTATTTTTGCTGATGCAGTTGTTTGTCCATCTATGTTTTCTGTCCATTTTTCCTTTGGTTGATTCAACAAAATATTTCGATTTGTTTCTGCACATAAGTTTATTCTTCTGTCTGTTTTGCATAAACAGTATAAAATAATTTGTGCAAAGTAAAAAACAACTCCTTTTCAGATTTTTTACTCTCATTGAAAAAAAAAATATATAAAGGTCATCAAGAGAAAAAAAAAGCAACAAAACAAATGTTGGACTGGAATAGGGTAACAACACATTTGCAGAGAAGTAGAATTTTGAGAATGAATAAAACAAACAAATACTCAAATCTAAATTAAATAAGTCTAGATTCTCCAACTTATACTATATACCCAAGGATCATAAATGCCAAATCTTATTTGTCATCCTTAAAGGTGTAATAGATATAAATATTTCCTTAATCTGTTAGCTAAATTGGACAAAACTGTCAATAAATCTTGACAGTAAAATATGACAGATAATCAATAAAAAAAAAAATCCACCTCCTCTCACTGGTCCTATTGTCATTTGCAAAAACACACTGCAAATTGTAAAGCCTAAAGGAATGTCATAGCAGCGTCATTCACCGCCATGTTAACATTGCTCACACCCCTTCCCTCGCACAGCATGTACCGGTACTATTCTACTTTAATTGATTGTTTCCTATTGAACGAGGAAGATCAGTCAGGAGTGCTTGTTAAATTTTTTAGGCTAGGTACAAAATTCTCAAAACTCCCTATCGCAGCTTTAAACTACCTTAATCATTAAAGTGTCACTATTGACTTCCCAACTTAACTCTTGACCTGTTGCTTTAATTTCCAGAAAATATTATTTTCTCGTCATATCTTTTTTTGCAAGGTTCACTCGTCCCATCATGTAGGAAAACCTTTTGAAAACATGATTCCACCACCTCTGTATTTACAATTGGGATAGTGTGTTCAGACTCATACCATTGTCACCAGAGCTTTGCCTGTAATTTTAAAGGCATACATAATTTTGGGAATTTTGACAAAAAGGATAATAGAGTTGATTTCAGATGCTGAGAAAACCAAGGCCTTTTGCATTTTAAAAAAGTTTATGTAAATATCTGGTTTAAACTATAATAGTTTGACAAACTTTAAATGGGAAATAAATACAAAGGAGAATCTATGCTGCAAATTGAAAAGAAAACATACATATGTTTCATTCCCAGGTTTGAAAGAAATAGAAAGTGCTAGATAATTAAATAGCTATACTTTATGGCAAATTGGGCAGCAAGCACATTAAAAGATTACAAAATCCAACCATGCATGCAAAAACCTAATAATGCATATTTTATTGTCTCGACCTGATGTTTGGTGCTCATACAGCTTACTCTGACCATTTCCCTACAGCAACTCCTAAACTATTATGAGCATTGGAGCAGAAAAATAACCTTTACAATGTCTTTGGTTAAAAAAAAAAAAAAGGTTTTATGATAGACACTGGTTCTTAAACTGTGGTCCATCTATCACTGGATATACTTGATTTGTCTTTGGTGGTGCTCTCAAAGTATAATCTCAATTATAATCAAGACTTGAAGAAAAAATAAGTAATTCAGACAAAACCAAAGTGATGTGCAATATTTGCTTTAGTCAGAGGCTATCCTTACGAAAAGTACTGCAAAGTATTATGAAAACCCCAAAGAAAAACTGAGGTGGTAATAAGTAGGGGAGTGCATCATTTTAATGATTCTGGATATTATTTGTCTCAATTCTGATTCTATCGATTCCGATTCTTTATCGAAGAAGGATCATTAAAGTTTACATAATGTAAAAGAGCTGCCTAGCCGGAGTTTTGTCTGAATGAAATTGTCTTAATTTATCAATGAAATGTAATACCTTTAATCACATAGTTATTTTCAGCCAGTATATAAATATTACACATATGAACTCTAATATAGTTTTATGAATTTTCTTTTCACAAAATAAAATTTTCTTAAGGAGCTTTCTGGAAAAAAAACAACTAAGACACATTTAAATCTATCCACTTTCTGATGCTGCGATACTTATGCTGTATAAGACAATTTTATGATTTATTTACCTGATCTGAATGGGGGGAGGTGCTATATGTTGGCCGACAAGTGCAAATGTGCAGTAAACACAGAAGCTGCAACAACATGTTCTAAGCTGCAAACGCTGTTAGCTACAAAGAACCAAGCTAGAGATAGCAGCAACTGAGCAGCAAAACGAGCTTTAAAAAAACTAGTGACGTAAACTCCAAAACTTGCTAACAAAAAACAAATGCAGCAGAAAAAACTGCAAAAAAAAAAAAAAAAATGAATGGAAACAGAAAACTGCTGCAAATACAAAAAAATGCTGCAGTCAGAGACATAAAAGGATGCAAATAGTAAAACCAGCAACAACCAGGTGACCAGTTGTCTCTGGTGGATTCTTCTTTGCTGATATTAGGAAGCCTAGGAATTAAAAAATTGTAAACACTTCAGGAGAAGTAAAATGTTAAACCCTGTTCCAATCTATTATCGATTCTCCATGCCCAACCCTATTAGTAAGGCATGTCTCTGCTGCCTCCATGTATTTCGTAATGTCTGAAGCACAAAGATATAGCTCGATTAGGCCCCCTACTTGTATGAGGTCTAGTCGGTTTCAGCAGTCAAAAGAGTGTATAGAGTTTACAGAGTTGGTGCAACCAGCCAGCCTAAGGATGATTCAGAAGTGATTTACAGCTGGAGGAATAAGAAGTGTGAAATATTATTTATAGTTGAAGAATTTGCTCATGCAACCACTGCATCGTTACAATAAATTAGTCCACCAGTATTGTTTTTTCAACAAAACACTAAGAAACACATTCAGTATAGCAGAGGTCGAAAATATTTGGATTGAAGAAAATGCTCTCAAAGTATATATATATTTATTCAATTTCATGGTTGTATTTTTGACAAATCCCAGACTGTCCCACTTAAAATGACATTGTCCTGCAAACTTTCTTGCTAATTACTGGAACTGTAATCGGTTTTTCCAACTTCAAATTTCAAAGTGAACACATGACCAAACATGAAAATCTATTTAAAATTTTCCCCCTGCAATTGTTAAATTTCTGTGAGAAAATGCACAAAACTCCTTGTGACAAAAACACAAAATAGTAGCTCATAGCTGCTGGTCAGGGCTCCTCTTCCTCCACCTTTCGTTTGGTCAACAGCAAGAATATTATACTTGGTAGGAACGAACTCTGGACTGCTGTGCCATCAGCCTTTAGGTTTATAGGCATAATCATGCAACAGAAACCCACGTGGGTAACGCTTATCAAAATGAGACAACAAATTGGTATGTGTCACACAGCGCACATTATGAAATAGTGTATTTTTGTTAAACTCTGTGAGGTGGGTTGTGCTTTTACATCCTGCATGTAGAGGTTTGTGGCAAACCTATAGAATAGAAACATCGGAGGGTTCCTTTGCTAAATGAACCATTGTTAGGGAGTATATTGCTAGCACTTTTCGGAAATGCAATTCCACTTTGCTTTAATTGTCCCCACCGATTTATACTATTTGGATAGATCCCTAGTCCTATTGTAGTCCGGGTTGCAAAGGCCTTTTATCACAGCTGTACTTTGACGACTAAATATTTGCCGAAGTAGTATTGCTGTTGAATGTTTGATAATGCTGGTTATCTGTTGTTTCAATTGCAGTTTTTGGAGAAGAAAACTACAAAAATTTCTATGTTACCGTAAGTTTGCTATTGTAGCCATTTTCAAGCAGCCTTTTTATATTTTATTCATTATCGTAAAAGTCCATGGTCTGGTGCTGTGAAGCAAACAATGTAAATTTACAGAATGAGACCATGTTCATAAACCCAACAGAATTGCAGTGTTTACAGAAAAGGTCTTGAGTCGAATGTGTATCTCTTCAAATATACACTATTTAAATATATTTGTCATATGTCGATTCATTTTGCATTGAACAATCCTCGTCCGTGTCGGTTTCCAGTTTAATTTCACACCTGACTGTCTTAGACTCAAGTGTAGCAGTCTACTTCATCTCCCTCCTAATCTATCACAGACCCAGCGTTTCATTTCACATACACAGCAAGATCTCACCCTGTCAATCCAATCTGATTCTGCCATGACCTACTGTAAAAACACCCATTACTGAAGGCGCTCAGAAAATGAGGTGAGATCTGACGATAGACCTGAGAATTGCCCTCTCTTCTCTTACAAGTCCCCTCGAGGTAATGTGGAGTCCCATTGTCTGTTTCTTTTTAAAATAACTTAAAAAAAATATGTTCCATATCTCTAAATTAAGAGAGGAGGAGATGTTGAGCTCAATGTAACTGTATGGCTGCAGAAAAAAAAAACCACAATTAGGGTGAAAAAATTACTCTAAAATATTTAAAAGTATTGCTGAAATGTATTTATAAATATATAATCTATCATTATGTTTTTGGTATGTTTAAGGGAGATTATTATTTTTTAACAGATTTATATTCCCTTAAAGAGAATATCCTAAATTTTCAATTTACAAGGTGACAGCCCAAAACTGAAGTCTGTTTTATGCAAATCAAAATGTTTACACTTTACATTGATGAGACTGATGTGGTGAATTTTTAAATGATCTTGAGAGCAAACCTTTTAAGGCTTAATCAGGTGACAGGTGAGAAGTATATGACTGGATTTTAGTTCAAGTTTAGAGAAAAAAGGAGAGATTTTAAGTGGGCAAGCCATCTTCATCCACTCCAAACCTTTTTATGGTGTCTTTTATGGACTCTGCTTTGTGTGCTGATGCGCAGTCATGTTGGGACAGAAAGGACCCATGTCTTATCTCTTAGTCTGCTGATGCATTATGGGTTTCTTTTAGTGGAACTAAGAGTTGGAGCTGAACTCCTGAAAAAACTCTCTGCAACCTAATCGCCCTAAGATTAAACTTTATACTTGAAAAAATGTGGTCAGGAAGGTAACTTTCACCCGGCAACTGCCAAATCAAGACTCCTTGGTTTGGCAGATTGGCAAATAGAAAAAAGTTTGATTTGTCACTCCAGGGTGCAGGTCACCACAGCTGAAGAGTCCAGTACCAGTGTGCTCAACCCCACAACATCAAATATTTTGCATTGCTTTGGTGATATCAGCCTAAGGTGAAGTGTCAGTCATGTAACCTTCTTTCATAAAGCTTCATTAGTACTTTTATAGAGATAACCTGAAACCCATGTGAAGTTTGAATGTTTCTATATGACGATGTTGTTAAATAAATCCTGACTTTTCTACACTGTGCCTCATTATCCATTTGCTTTTCTGTGGGTTTATATGTTGCCACTTCTTGGCTGAGGGGCCAATCTTACAAATTGCTTCAGTTTGTAGTAATCCCACTAGCAGTTGAATGACACAGTAACATAAAAATTACTGAGCTCCTGAAAGCAAGATATTTTTTTCCTCAAATTTTACAAGAAGCTATCTGAGTTGCTAGTCTTTTAGACGTATACTAACTTCAATTGTTGATGAAATATGACTTGGTGTTTAGGATGGCAAATGCATTTGATAACATTGCATATCGGATAGATACAGCTTTAATCTTGCTTCATGTGTTGCAGTTTGCTTTCATCCCAGGCAAACATAAGCATGTGTACTTATGTTTTGCTCTTGCCCATAATTTGGCTTCAAAATTATTTATTTCAGTGTGGTTTCTATTACGGTAATTGACGAAAGTCAAAAAATGTTTCTCCTGCCTTAAAAAAGCATTTTAATTTTTAAAGTTGTAAAATTTTATGGCTAATGTGTTAGCTGGACTAAGCCTTGCTCAATCTCCCAAAAGAATAGAGCAGCTCACATGGTATAGACAGGCTGCCATCAGCTCATACCTTCCCTTTTGTCTCACGGTGCATACTTATATTTAAGAATGGCAAATATCTTAGGGGGAAAAAGTTTAGATTCAAAGAAAAATGGCAGCTGGCCGACGGAGGAAGACAAATCTGTCCTTGTAGGAAATTAAAATGGCTTTTTAAAAGCAAAGAGCAAACCTATTAAGAGCATCTTTTATTTTATCCTTTGTCAAAACTACTTTCTCTCTCTTCCATTTTGGTTTAAAAAACTTGTCTCCACTTCACAGAGAGTTCAGAGCCACACTTATTCCCTGGTTGGATTTTGTGACGCAAATGTAAACAAAATTCACCACCTTTGCCTTCCTTTGCTTTGCTTTGCTTCAGGGCCTCTACACAGTGCTAACATAGAAATCCTTTACTCCAATAGCAAAAAAAAAAAAATGGTGTTCTGTGTGAGCCTAGCATAACAATTTTTATTTTTTTTAAAGCTTGTATCTGAACAACAGATTGGACTGGAGATGCAAGTGTGAAGCCTTCTATAACATGGGGCGAAGAAGACATTACTTTGTGAGGAAGCTTAGATCCTTCAGTGTTTGGTGGAAAATGCTGATTCTTATATTAGTTTATTGTAGGGATGTCATCTCTTCTGCAATTATCTGTTGGGGAAACAGTATCAAATCGATTGATTTAAAGAAGCTCAACAAGCTGATGGAGAAGGCCAGCTATGTTCTTTTAACTAATCTAAAGATTCTGTATATGATTTTTACAAAGAACAGTTCTCCATAAAATGAAAAGCATAATGGTCACTCCAAACATATTTTTCAGAAGACTGTTAAACAACAGCATTGTCCTGTGTTCAAAGCTTTCCCCGATCCCCTGCGAGAAAAAGCTCTATGCGTGATTATTCCTGCCTATAGCTATTAACATATAAAAAAAAAAGAATTACTACATTTAATTTTTGTTCTGAATTCATTAAATATTTCTGAAGTACATTTAAAAAAATGTGCACAAACTATAATGTAGTTTAACAAGCCAAGAGGAAAGAGTGTGATTGTTTTAAACTTGCAAAACAAAACACATCCCCAAAGGGGGTTGACTTTATAACAGACATGTCAGGATGAGGAGTTGAGTTTTGATTTAATCCCATTGGAATTTTGATTAGAAAAATTGCAGGACAACAAACCTTGGGCCATGTAGCCAAAAAAGGGGGTTTGGTTTGACTCTATCCACAATTCAAACTTCAAACAACAATATATCTACATTCCTGCAATGGCTTTCTGACAATAAACCTTAAGGGATTTTAAAGTCTGTGCATCAATTGAATTACTGTAATAATTCAATTAACATTTAAATATCTGCTACTTTGATAGTAGTCGATTTTTTAAGTCTATAAAATGCACAGCAGGTCTATAAATCTAAAACTTTTGGAAAATTTCTTGTGAATAATTTATGATTGTATTATCTTTCCACATGTTTTCTTTTTAGCTAAAAGAAGCTTGTGCTGTCAATAAGATGTAAGCTGCTTACAATGAGGATCATATCAGCTGCTGGATTTTGTAAGCTTTATGTTCTTAATAACTAATAACCCTTCCTACAAACTGTCTGTTATTTTATATATTCAGTGTCCTTCTATATTACCGTCTTACCCTTAAGTCCCTGCAGGCAAACTGTGAAACAGCAAATATTCAAAGACAGCAGAGATTTCATTATTGAATCTCTGCAAAAGACTCCTGGCAATACATTTCACAAGATTGTCATACTTCCTCAAGGATTTTAGTTCTTTCAAGCTCATTTCCATCTGGAAATGGCCTCAGTCAATACTAATTTAGGTTTTATCAATAATTCAATTGCTCCTGATGATTGCCTCTCATTTAGGCCCCTGTGTAATATGGGATTGTGTATAGGCCTACTATAAGGCCATTTTGTTTGTCATCTACTGCCATTCAATCCCTTCTGACTTCCACTGTGTGTCAAGGGTTGTTTTTTTCTAATGCAAAACATTCTCAATAATTCTAGGAAACCTTGGGAGTGGGGTGTTCAGCTTTGTATCATTAAAGCTTGGATTGGAGGCTGGTATCAATTTGTAGCAAAGGTAGAGACTCAACATCACTGCTGGCACTATTGCCAATTTAGCATCTTTGTTGCTAGATTTATCAACTTTTCCGACCCCCTTGGTACGGTAAATGTTTTTTTTTAGCAAAAATGATTGACAACAAATTTGGTGACTTTTTTGTGTTAGAAGAGATTTTGGCAATGACACTGGTCACTCAGTAATTCTGTCTTCAGCGAGTGTTGCGTTGAGCCCCTCTTACCTCCAAAGGACTGACAGGGAGTCTGTCTCAACAGCCTCGTCAGACTCAGCAGCTCAAATAATTCTCAGTATTTGATTCCTACAACCCCTTAGTCACTTACTCATCTACTGTGTGCATATGCCAACTGCCTTTCAGTTCAATTTGATGTAAAATCTTAATGAAATTGGAAATATAAATATCTAAACTAATGTCTTGGTCGAAATATATATATCTATATATATATCTATATATATATAGATATATATATATAGTTTTCATGTTCTCCCTGAGCATGCGTGGGTTCTCTCCCAGTACTACAGCTTCCTCCCACAGTCCAAAAACATTACTGTTAGGTTAATTGGCTTCTTTTTGTCCTGTTTGTCTCTGTGTTGCCCTGCGATGGACTGGCAACCTATCCATGGTGTACCCCGCCTCTCGTCCGTAGACAGCTGGAGATAGGCACCAGCACCCCTCACTTGGGACTAGCATGACAGAAAATGGATGGATGTTTGGGTGTGTGTTTGTTTGTATTGTTTTTATCAAGCCTATGTGCACTACTACAAAAAGGGTACACTTCTGAATAACCAACGCTTATTTCTAGTATCTATTTTGGAAATCAAAGACCACAGAGAACCATGATTATACCACATTTCCCTGCTTTTTAAAAGCCAGAGTTTGATCTTAACAGGTGTGAAAGAAATAAAAAAGGATCCCAGCCTTTTCAAAACCCCTAAATAAATATTTTCTTTTTAGGTGGCTGATGTCTAACCAGAAGCTAAGAATAATAGCCAGAGAAGGAAAAGCGAGCACCAAATTATCTAAGAAATAATAGCTCTGAGAAAAAGTCTTGCCCAGCTTTTATTTATTTCCAGTAGGCTGTTTCTGTTTAGGGGGTGTCATGTTTTTGACATCCAGGTCATCCAGACCTTGAAAGATTTCTTTTTTTTTTTTTTGTCCATCATTACCAAAAAGTACATTTTCTAACCTTTTAAATACAGTATTTATGTCTTTTTTATAAAAAAAAAAACACATTTTCTTTTAATTCGAAAGAAAGAGTTTGAATCTTAGAGAAAGATCAATAAAATGAAGATGCTTATTTGCTTAAACTTTTGATTTGGTTCTGTCAACATTGAATTCCCATTATATTGTGTCTTCCTTCCACCTTCTGCATTTGCACCAAGAATGAATGTATACATGTTTGGGTTTTAAATTTCTCTGGCTGTACAGCAATAACAGTTAATTTTACACCAATAACAAATAAAACCTTCAGGCTTAATAGAGGGAGGGGTTATGGCTTTGCTTAGGTCTTCTCTGGAGCATAGCCAGTTTTACAATAGAAAACCGCTTCATCATTTAGAACATTACTTTAAATCTCATTCCGATCCAGAGTAAGGGAGGAGTTGGCTGAAAGGCCAGAAACAATGTTATCTGAAATTGAGTCCAGGTTTGGTGCATGAAAGTTCAAGCCATCATCAGGTAGAGATGGGATTGACTCGCAGAGATAAATGAGGCTGTGTAATTATGTGCCTTTATCAGGTCGAGGCAGACCTGATGTTGGAAGAAGTCATTGAGCTTGTGTCCTTGTCATATTTCCAAGAATGGCAGGTTAGCCAGTAGGTTCCTTGGTGGCCCTCTGGCACTGTGGCAGGAGAGGTGTCTTTTTAGGGTAGTTATGCTTTTTATAGAGCATTAAATCACTGATGCATGCTAGATGAGGCAGTTTAATGACACTGGAGGTTACACTGGTCTCCTTCACACTACTAAACCACATGAGAGCTACTCCTTTATGGCATCTTGTACTATATATATTTTTCCTAGATGCAGGAAGTACACTTAATTTCCAGGCTTCTTATTTCAAGCTGTATGCACTCACATGTATACAGATACAGTAAGGATGAGCATCACATTGTTGTTTTTCTGTGCCTCATTGCAGCTTTGGTCACACAAAAAATATCATTTCAGCTTATTTAATCCTTTAAAGCAGGACTCGTGTTTGAGTTTTCTTACATACAGGGCGTTTGCATCACATAGTTTGCATTTGATTTGATTTGGGAGCAAGCTTGAAAGTAGTATAAACACCACTATGCTGTTCCAGTTGTAAGCAGAGCAGAAACGTCTGCACCTTCTACTGTACAACTAGCTGAAAACAGGGTGTTAGAAACAATGACGTCACCGAAATTACTAGCACCTGACATTTGAACAATTAACACAGTTAAAAGTGATGTAGAACAGCCAAGTTTGGATTATTTCTTAGGTCATTTTGACAGAGGATATAAAATTCAGAAATAACAACTGTGGTTTTAACTGTGTTCGGTTTTTAATTGCTTTAAATTATAGATTTATAGAGAATGCCTGGTGACCGAAATCAGACAAATTTCAGTAAAAGTAGCCTAGATTGGTGAAAGGAGAGTTGAAAGTTAAAATAGCAGATACCTTTGCCATAGGAATGTTCCATACTAAAGGTTCATACATCCAAGTCAACTTTACTGTGTGCACTGATGACGTCATAAACGCTCACTCACCCAGCTTGATGTCATCATTAGACTGCAGTGGTGGGTGACAGTGGCAAAGCAGCTTTCCAGCAAGGGGGTCAGACTCGGCTTTTCGGTCGAATGGGAAAAGAGCGAAAAAGCTGATTGTTAGCGGGTGAACCTGGTTTTCAAAACCCCAGATTTTCAGTGGGAAAAGAGCTAGTAGGAAGCATATGAACCATTACATTACATTTATTGAAGCTAAATTTCTCTAATGGAAATGTTGCTTTATTAAGCCAAAAATAATATGAATACAGTATTAGTGTGTACATGGTGACAAGTAAAAAACAAAGAGACATCATGAGGCTTTAAAAGGTTGAACGAAAAACACCCTTTAGGATAAACACTGCTACTACAGTATATGAAGACTTAACGTTTGGTATTTTCTTTTCAATTTATCTAAGTTGGTCTATTAAGTGCTTAATCAGAACGCATACTGTCTGAAGGAATTCCCTGAAACAAAATTAAATCAAAACGTTTAATAAATAGAGAAAATGTTAGTATTATTAACAGAATGTGCTGTAGCTGCTTATGAACTAAACACAAAGTAAAGAATGGGACAGAACTAGGCAGAATGACAGAAAGGTACAGTAAAAAAAAACAAAGAAAAAATAAAACAAAAATTTTCAGAAGTGACTGTCTTTATTCAAATTTACTGTTTTGGGGGGAAGTAATTTGTGCATATCTATTTGTTCTCTTATCTATTATCACAAATTAAATTAGAAAATGAATGCTTACTTCCACTTATGGCCAAAACACATAACTGCAGCAGTCTTCTGCTTGTTCTCGCCGTTCACGCTCATACTTGACATGTTTCTGTTTTGTTTTGTCTTACCTGGAGTTGCCATTGATTGCCATCGATCTTGAAGATATTGCTATGATTGTTTACTAAGTTGGAAAGTTTAACATGGACGTGCTTGACATCACATCCGAGGAATAGAGGGGGAACTTCCAACCCAAAGTAAATTCAGGAAAATAGGTTACAGGCGTATAGATGCATTGGTGCCAAGTTACTGAAGTGTCAGTCTGCTCATCACCAAGTCACAAAAGCTATTTTGAAGATATTTTTCCATAAAAACATACAAAATGTGTTTTCAATAAAAATTTATGTATGACTATGCAAAACAAAATGACAATGGGCTGTGTAATAATCCTTTATGACTGAATTTACTGGCAAGAAGCGGAGGTTTCCCATCACCTCACCAACAGTTTGGCATTTCTAAATTTGCAAAAGAAGATATTCGTACCATACCAAGAAATATTTAGACAGTATGTCTCATACATTTTTATGAGAGAAGTAGAAAGTCAGATACAGATGCATTAAATCCATATTTAGTTTTCATCAAATGTCACAAACCACATGGGTTTTTTCTTCAGCACAGAAGTACTTCTCAAATTACCAATAGATTTTGAAAAACAAGACAATTCTCCTGGATAGATAAGCTGTTTAATAACCCCATTTTATTCCCGAGTATCAGTTGAGTGCTTAAACACTATTGAGATCAGCAAAAGCATGATTAGACAATAAGAGGCTAGTCTTTTCATAACTCGTTTTAGGGTCTCTTTCCATCGCAGCTCGTCTTTGAGATAATGTCCTATTTAATTAGAAATTGGAGATATCACATTGTTTTTTAATGAGAGAAACCCTTTAGCAGAGCAGATTAGGCATTTGAGAATCATGCACAAGAAAAAAAAGGCTTACAAGTACTTGAGGGACTCATACCAAAATGCATTTTCACTCAACTGCTCTTTATGTCCAATTCTCTATTCTCAAAATACTTTCATCAAATATGCTTTAACATCGACAGGGGAGAAACTTTAGTCCGATTTTATGCCGAAGATGTGTAAAATCCAAGATTCAATGATTCCCTGTTTATTTTAAAATGTATTCAGTATCTTACAGTGACCTACAAAAATGCTCAGATACAAAAATGCTTTGTTTTGTACCTTTTTGTTCTTTTGCTCTTCATTTTCTGTGGCCATCTGTAGGGTGGAGCAGAAATCAAATAGCATTTACTTGGGGAGAACAAGCACTGAGCCGTGAAAGCTGTTTCCTGTAGATTTTCAGCAGGTTACTAATTCCTCCATCACCCCAGTTACACACTGAGTGACTTTGACCTTTTACTCTGTCAGTGTCACAAGATGTGGAAATTTAAAAATACACACCTCTATAAAACGAAAGGTTGCAAAGTGATACGATAAAAATGCGTTGTTTTTTGCTTTGTCCCTTTAGTCCGCAGTTAAGCCATCACATGGCCTCAAGTAAATGGGAACCCAGTGTCCTGTTGACTTGTTAGCTAGCACAGATTAATGTATGATATTTCCTAAGAGGAAATTTTTATTTAATTTTTAGGTATTTTTAGTTGTTGTATAAAGTGAGCAGAGCAAGCAGCTATCACAAGCCAGTTGCATGCTTTGGAAAGGCAAGAATTGTAGTTTGAACACTTATTTATGACAGTGTTTGTCATCCTAAATAAAAGATGTGATGAATTAACCTTGAGTTAATTCTTTGACAGTAGCCAGTGTTGTGTTTTTCAGCGCTTTCCGACTCTTTAAGGTTTGATTGATTTGACTGTGTTATGTGGAGACGGATAAGAAGATGTTGACAAGTTACCAACGCAGAGATATCATGACTACATCTTTAAGGTACCTTTTATTTTTTATGGTTCTATTTTCTTGCTCAGATGCATATGTTTTGTTTTTTGAAAAAAAAAAATACTGCAATTCCTACATTTAGTAATAAAACTTAAAAAAACAGCAGGTTTTATTCATTTTAGAACAGAATAGAACAGAATAGAATAGAATAGAATAGAATAGAATAGAATAGAATAGAATATCCCTTTATTGCCCCACAATGGGGAAAGTCTGGTGTTTTTTTTATAAGCAAAGGGAATAAAACTAGAGCAGGAAATTTCAACCAATCAGACAGTGCTTTTTTTTGCATACCTTAGATCTTTATAAGAGGAAATCGATGGCTTTTTTGTTAAAAGATGTCCAGTTCTTGATACATACAAGGCAAAATTAAACAAGCAGCCCTTTTGTCCATCTGCTAGCAGCTTCCTATCTGCTAAAAATAAATAAACATTTAACAAAACAATTGATGGTGGTCTATGCCTCTATTTCTAGTATAAATTTGGCAAAACATTAAAAATCCTATATCATGCAAAAACAACCTTTTGAGTTTTTGACTATATTTTAATTATATTTATTCATGGAAATCATGTACAGAACAAATTGTTTGACTAATTTATGTCGGAGTAATCCTTATTACTTCTGCCCTCTGAAGAGGGGCTTCCTTAGAAAACTTTGAATCAGTTTGACTGTATGATCTGGTTGAATTGTCTCTGTAAACTGCCTTGAGTTCACATGTGTTGATAATTGGCATTATAAATAAACTGATATGAACTAAATTGAAGAACAGCCCCTTCCTTCTTCTCCTTCAGTGCCTAATCTGTACAGTGACAGCAACTGTTCTTTTAGCTGAGGTCTAATTCACACAAATGCAGAAGTGGCAGAAATGGGAGTCCCCCACACAGGGAGAGATCGCTTGAAAGAAACCGTCTGTAATTAGTTTGACCCTCTGACCTACAAGCAGGATGATCACTCAGGAAAGGAATCATCTTAGTAAGGTTTATTGAATATGATGCGAAATGTATTCTGCAATGATACTGTAGTTGTAACTGAAAATACATAAAATACAAGTTTTGTATTAGATTCGATTATCTCCAACAGGCACCATAAAGGTTAATCCATTTTAGGAATGATGATTTAGCAGATGTGCACAAAACCTCTAATTTTTTCTTTTATAGACTCAAATACTTAATTATCTGTCCTAAATCTGATGGTAAGTATTTGAATTAATGGTACTTGAGATTACAACCTAAAAGGAAAAAAAAACTGTTACCTTGATGCTATTGTCATAATTCAAGATTTCTGTCAGAGTGTCTGAATGCTGGGTGCTAATAGGCAGTGAGGTATTATCAGTGTATATGCCCCACAGGCTCTAAAACGTCAATGACAGCATTGTGACTTGAATAAGAAATGTCCTGAGAGGAGCATGGCTTAAGCCATCAAACTGTGATCATTTGTGGTTCCAGGCAGCGGATGGATAATGCAGGGCAACGGTTCCTGACAAGGTGCTGACGGATGCCTAGCCTCACCCCACAACCCATCTCTGTGATTTGTCACCTCGCTGACATTCCTGTGTCCCTGCTCAACCGTGGAAAGACACATGAGTGATGCATGTCTCCAAAGAGTAATAACTGGTAAGTCTGGAAAGTTACTAGAAGCAGGTTGCGATTCATCACAGGACAAGATTCATTCAACACATTCTGAAATCTCTCATACGGGTTGTTGACTTTTTTTTTCATTTATGTATTTTTTTTATATTTTTGATAGAACATTTTACATGAACAGAATGGAAAAAATATCCTTACTATTTTTGTATTGTCCAAGTGTTTATAATGTTATGCATTTTCCGCTGTTGTGCTTTTTACACAGTAGTACAACAAGATGTTTCTTTAACTGGTAAATTTGTTGGGCTTTCCGCTTTGGTAATCAGTCTGCAATCAACTTTAAACTTAAATGTTGTTATTCTGGCTTGTCTTTTGCAGTTTTAATACAGCAATACCATAACAAAATGGTTATTTGGACAGTTGGCTCATCTAGGTATAATTGACAAACCACTGCTGTCAGAAATATTTAAAATAGCTAAATTTCACATTTATTTTATAAAAGGAAGAATGTTGCAGTATTATTTCAGCCAGCAGATCTGCTGCATAAATAGGTGGGCAGGGATATTGCTCAACCATTCTGCACCACTTTCATGTATTAAATTTAAAGCTAGCTAATTCCCTATGTTTTTTTAATAGTTTTATTCTGTGTTTTGACTTTGTTTCTCCCATTGTGTTTTTATCTTTTGTACAGTGACATTGAGTCACCAGAAAGGCGCCTTTGAAATAAAATTTATTATTATTATTATTATTATTATTATTATTATTATTATTATTATTATTATTATTATTATTATTATTATTATTATTATTATTATTATTATTATTATTATTATTATTATTATTATTATTATGTCCACACCTGCTCCCAATCAGTTGATCACTCCTTTGTGCTGTTTGACATTTATACTCCTCCTTTGCAGTTACAGCTTGCTGGATTCTCTTCACTCCTTCACTCCCTCCTTAACCTGTGTGTTCCCCTAGTTTGGTTCCTTGATCTGTTATTTTTGGATTTATGCTTCTGTTGCCACTATTCCTTATTAATTCTGCAAGAAACCACCTCAGCTTCCGTCTTAGCATTTGGGACATCTAAAAACCTCCACACAACCTGACATACTCACTCTTTATTAATTGTACTCCAAATAAAAATCATCTATTTCAGGTGTGGGCATATGTTAGATGGCAACTTCATCATACAAGCTAGAAAAAATACTGACCAGTAAAGTGCGAAATATGGACACTGAAAATATGAGCCACAATTTATTAGAGTTCTTTGTAGTCCTTTATCAATAAGCAGCACAAGTATATTTCATTTACTTCTCATTTTGCTTTATGAGGCTTTAATGAAAATTGGCACATACATTATCTTTTCATAATTCTTTCTACCCACTGGTTACCATTAAGAATAATCCATGTCTCCGGTTAAAACAAGTTAGAATGTTATACAAATCAAAAATTCCTGATTTTAATTAAAAGTTTTCTCTTAGAGAGAAACATTTGGACAAAAAATAAAATTGTATTTTAAAAAATGCAAGTTAACTTATCAAGTTGTACAAAATTTAGAATTGATTCTAATATTAAATATGATTGGTACATGATCTTACATGAAATGCATAATTTTTTTTTTTTTTTTTTACAGTTTTAGCGCAAAGCATTTCATTCTTCTTTGTATATTCTACAGTTTTCAGGAGTCGTCATTCAGAATTTTTAATTTTAAAATGTCCTCCTGTCTTTATTTGTTCACCTGAAATATAAGTATATAGTCTTGCTAGCATTTGACATGTTTTTTGTACTCTTTGAAAGATTCCACCTTTACTGACCCAACGTTTAAAAATGTAACACCGCAGTAAGTTAAAAACTTAAAAACAAATTTATTTCACAACAGAAATCAGTCTAAAATATGCATAAATTGAATAGACACAAAACCAGTGTTAATATTATCTCAAACTTAAACAGACAAGTTTTAACATGTATTGTGGTTAGATTCAGATTTCACAATAACTAAACTGTGAGATTTTGGAGCACAAGATATCATTACACCCCTAATGAATAATTAAGACATTTCCCCCCCCCCCCCATCAAACTAACTGGTCTTCAAGTGGACTTGTCTCCTTCTCCACTCTGATAACTTCTCCACTCACTCTGGCCCGTTAAGATTAGATTTGAATTTATGAAGATTGCCTTACCTGGTGCACTGCTCTAATCTATGCTGGTGTTGTATTTCACATTTTGGCCCTCATTTCCAATGCAGTCAAGAGGACCCGTATTTCACTGTGACAATGTAATCACAGGTCCACATTAAAAAGTCATTATTGTTTAAAATCGTGGGCTTGACTGAGAAAACACTAAGCTGTCTCTCCCCATTCACATGGATGCCTACCCAGGAGCAGAGGCCACTGTGATTTAAATGCACGCTTACAACCTTATTGATCACACAGGGGCTTGAGCACATACCACAGGGTAATATCATTGTCTACTGGATCCACTAGTTCCTTTTGTGCTGATTAGCAATAATCTGTGTAACAAGCTTTGATCCCTGCAGATTAGCAAACGGAAAAAAAATACATGCTCATTCTGAAATCTCTGACATCCCAAAATTCATCTTCACTTATTTACCTAATGATTAGAGTGCAGTTAGGTTCATTTATATTACTCCACTTTTGATAAAAGCTTTAATTAATTAATCAGGTCAGATTGCGGGATGTCTGAACTGATGGATCTAATTACTAGTGTGCGTCCTGAGTGGGAAAAATAGCTAAACAAGCTAAAACATTGTTAACACATGCATGTTTAATGTGCATTGTCTTTTCCTGCTCTTGGCTTTTATTTATTCCAGAGAATTTCATCAGGTTTCAAGCATTTCATGTTAAATTTATTGCATATGTTTAAACAAGCCTGCAAAAGTGCTCAGCATATTATTTTTTTAAGCTGACAGCTCGGCACAGGAGAGTTCTCTGACCCTTGTTTTTTACCAAACAAAAAAAAGAGAATTTAAAACACTCGTAAACAAAGGCATCTTGATTTTTGTAATGGAAAAGGGAAAAATATTATAGCAAATTCAAGTAAACCAGTGGTTGCACTGATATAGTTTTGCCCCATCTTGACCTTATCAGGATGCATTCATTGGCTGAGCCATTATCGGTCTCACTCTTCACTCGGACTTTAATCAGCATGATTTCAGCAAGGATCAATAACTTCTTTTCATGTCTCACACCATTCACATTTTTCGACAAATCAATACAGCAAGAGGCATTTATTCTTACTTCCCAAACACAAATGTCATCTTTCAGCTATTACTGGCTTCTATCAAGAAGCCAAAGAGTGAAAAGGCATCCTCTTCCCTTTATTTTTACCTTTCCATGAAATAGATGCCAAATTTTGGTAAGCATGTTAAAACTACAAAGAGCATTCTTTTTAACAATGCTTTATTGAACATTTCTTTTAACAGTCACATCGAATATTATTCTATCATTTGACAGTTGTAAGCAGCTCAGACAGAAATCTTGCAGTTGCATTTAATAAGTAGTATGAACAATCACAAAAAAATAAGGAGTTCAAGCATCAAGACCTGCTGTGTAAATATCACTCAAGCCAAAGAGAACCCATAGCGATATCACCAGTCCTGCGATTAATTTACTATGATCTGAACTATAAATTGTTTGATATATTGTGATAATCTACAGCAGGCATCCACAAAGTCGGTCCTCGAGGGCCGGTGTCCTGCAGGTTTTAGAGGTTTCCTTGCTCCGACACAGCTGATTATAATCGAAAGCTGATTAACAGCTTTTGCTCAACTGCAATTATAATAATCAGCAGTGCAAAAGCAAGGAAACATCTAAAACCTGCAGGACAGCGGCCACAATTTGGGGATGCCTGATCTACAGTATATGCAAATCTTCTATTATTCATTTAAATGTTAAATAGTTAAAAACTTATTGTAAGTTGGGATAATGTGATGACCATTGGATGTTTGAGTGTTTCAGTTTTTCTGTACTTTTTCTTTTTCTCCCTGTTTATGTGTAATACTTGTATTGTTATCCTTTGATAGATTTCTGTGTTTTAATCTGTCTTCCTCTGTTTATTATTCAGTCTTAGCATCTTGCTTAAATTCTCCTTAGCTGTTCTCATTACCATCTGTTTGCTCTCACTTGTTCTCCATGCTTTTTTCTCTTCACTTCATCCTGTGTATAAGCTCTAGTTTCCTGTGCTGCATTTTCTGTATTAACTAACCCTGTGCTCAACAGCAACACCCAACGTCAGCTTGATGCAGAACAATTCACAATAAATGCTTCAGATAAAATTCAATGCATTGATAAGACAGAGTTATTTGATTTCTAACAAATATTGAGATCAGTTTAAATATGAACATTAAAATCATTCAAACTAACTAGTGGTCATATCAATATCTATTGAAAAGAGCCGATTTAAAAAAAAAAAAAGCCTTAGAAGGTCATATATAAACATGAAGCCCTATTCTAACTATTAAAAATGTAGGTTCTTCCCTCCACAAAGGCACTTTGCAGTGTCAGAAAAATGCTAATCCAGCACAACTCAAAGGGGATTGGTCCGGCTTTGTTTATGTGGGCGCGTTGTTTTCCTCTAGATTTATGATCATTGTGTCTTGTTGGCAGGAGCTTGTGTGATTACTACTTACACTCTGATTTATACCTTACTTTTAATTATCTGAGCAGGTCTGTGGGGTCCTCTGCCAGTACATCCCTTCTTTGGAGACTGTGAGGGTGACAGGAGCTCCTCTAGTTTTCACCCATCTTTTTGAACTTCTGACTGCAGAATAAGTCTCACAGGTGGACCTGTTTATTCTACTAGCACCAACTCATCCCCTGGGCAAACCAGAAATACAGCTTGGACATTCATCACAGTTATGGAATCTGAAAGGAGACTTTAGGGAAACATGAAGATGGCGTCAGCTGGTCATCCAGCTCTTGAATAACACTTTCAACCCTCCTTTCAGTTATATGCTGTAGTTGGTAGAGCCAAGTTATATCTATAAGAGAGCCTATTATGGCTATTTTTCCAGTTAATAGAATAATCTGCTTTACAAATTACATCAGGCAAGTCAGATATGAGAAATGAACTATTGATCCCTCTGTAGTCATTAGCAGTCAGTTGGAATACATGAACACAAGATCTGTTAAATCAATTAATGCATTTACAAACCTCTTAATTCTGAAATATACTTGGATACAAAGGCCCAAACCGTCGGGCTTTCATCATTATAAGCAACATTCAAAGGATTTATTGCATAATCTTTAAGTGATTGCAATGCAGCATATTGTTTATTACATAGGATCGAAAAAGTGTGGCATTAAATTCAAAAGAATCTATAGACTAAAACAGAAACCTGTCATTATTGACACTCCGTCAGGTTAAATCCTGAATGAAAAATTAGCATGCATATACAAATACATTTGTATTTTTTTGTTCCATAAATTACAGACCTCATAACCTAGTGCTTTAAAGGGGCCTTGTCAGTTTTTTTTGTTTGTTTTTTCTCTTTTATGTAAATGCCAGTAACTCTCTCTGGTTGCATTACATACAATATGCTGGTGAAGATTCTCAGCCATCCAGGTCATACAACAAAAACACTTTTCCAAGTTTGAAGATATTTAGCTTACCATCCAGGAAGCTTTTTCAATTCAAAATGTAAGAATTAGCGTTGCTTTATAGAGTGGCCCAATAAAGCCTTGTTTTGGCTTAGAAAACATGCAAATTGAACCAGAAGACCAGGTCTGCCCCTTAGGAATGGAGAGTGGTTGAGGTATTTCTTAGCCTGCAATACCCGATAATGGTCTATGCCCCCCTTTTAAGAGGCATGGACCAGTTGTTATTTCTGTGTTTTACACTACGTATTTGGTCAATTTGTTCATTAATACAGTCCTTCCTCAATATTTACAATAATAAAATAGGTACTGTACAGCGCATGAGCACAGGGAGTAAAAAAGGAAGTAGCCCATTTTTTTAAACCTCGGTGTTGTATCTGTTTAGTGGTGACACCAGCCAGAAACCAAGAACTTCTTTCTGTTGGGATCATTGGAGGGTCAAACCACATATTCAGATAAAATACTGCCATCTGCTGTGGCTGGACTGCTGGGCAGAGTGTCAACAAACCAAATTTATATTCCTGTAAATTACCACGTTCCCCTTCAAAGTCTTATAAATGCCGTGTGTAATAAAGAAATAATTTTTTTCAGTGATACAATTACCCTATTTGCATGTTGTGATAATTTTTTTATCAGCCTATAAAAAAAAACAAGAAACATAAAATACATCTGCATTGTTATATAGTCAAGCACATAGTATTTTTAAAGGCAACTGATGTGACAGAAAGACATTAAAAAGAGTGCTGCTGTGTTGAGGGAAATAGAGAAATTCCCACATTTGATTTTGTTCCTTTAATTACGTGCACAAGCGTTACCACTTTTTACACTATCTGTGTCATGATCTTGGTGCTGGTGGCTGGCTTAATTGCTCATTCCATTCACCTGTCTCACTCTGCCCAGTTGCTCATTACTGCTCATCTAATCCACCTGTTTCCAGCTCTTATTATGCTGCCTGTTTTCCAGCCATCAGTGCCAGATTATTTGGGCTTAGTGTAAGAGGTATCTAGCGTACCCTGTAGTGCTGTTTGACTGCCTGATCCTGACCTATTTCTGCGCCTGGATTCCTAAGTTTTTTATTTGCCCCTGTTCAGGTCTGGTTCTGCCTGTTACCTGTATCCAGACTGCTCTTTGGACTCTACCTGTTAGCAACCTTGGATCTGTCCCCAGATCCTGGCTTGGATTATCCCCTTGGTACCTCTGCATCTCTCTGATCCTCTGGTTTGGACCCCTGCTTTGTTACCTGCTCAGGATTCAGCCTCTGGACCCTTCTGCTCTTCAGCGTCTGCTGGCTTCTGCCTTACAGGCTGCTCTGCCTCGCTCCTGGAACTTTCTGGGTGGCTTCCTCTGCATGTTGTGGAGAAGTCATCCGACGGGTTCCCACTCCTTCCTCTCTAGAGGGACTGAACTTATAACCAGATTAGTGATTCAGATTTTGGGTCCATTTGTTTGAGCCGTGACAACCTGTGCAGATTGCTGGGTTCCAAGAATCAACACCACACAGAACAGAGCCATGCTTTTACCATTTCATTAATAATCTGTGTTGGGCCCATATTCTCTGCATTGGTAGGTTCCTGTATATGATAGTAGTAGATGGTGAAAATCTTGACAAAGACACAATTCTTTGCACCATCAACTTTCACCAGGCACAAAATAATTAACTAGGCCTAGATAACTAGGCAATTTAGATAAAACTGCATGCATGAAATATATACTTCTAATGGTTTGGTATCTTAGTACATAGGACTAAATAGCGCTTTACAACCTGTATTTGTTTTAATGTTTATTTTAGAAATAGATTTTCTCAATTTTTATATGTATTATTCTACAATCTATGTAATAGTTATGTTTTTTCATTATTAAAAGTTTGAAAGACTTTTGTTGTATCTTTGTGCTTTTATATTACTTGTCACAGGTTGGGGAGGGATAGTGTAGCAGTTAGAGTAGGATGTTGCATCCAGGTAATGCAGCAAATTCCCTGGTATGAATCCCACAGACTGGCAAGACCCTTCACCCCAGAAAGATCCTCAGGCGCTGCACAGTGACAGCCCACTGTTTCCTAAGGGATTTCTTAAATGCAGAGGACCAATTTTTTGGAACGTACAAAATTCTAGTAACAAAAAAGATGAAAATTATCTTTAATATCACATCCAGTTGATGTAGGAACAATTCAAATTGCAGTAGGTAAGCACTGAACTACCAACTGATTTGTTTGGACTTGTCAAATGTAATATTAAGAATTTCATATTTATTGGAAATTATTATTTATCATCTAACCGCAGCAGCAATGTCATGTTTTGGAAAGCTTTGCTTATGCAGCGCAACAACCCCACCAAAGTCAGTGAGCTTTTTTACAATTGTTATCAAGAGATCATGACGGTTATAATACAGTGTTTGACCAAAAATGACAAGGAATCATAAGTCTTAATTTCTTGATCAGCTGAATCAGCTGATGAACAGCGTTTTTCATTAAATTGCTCTATTAAAAAAAAAAAAAACATTCTAAAATGGATAAGTTTCTTGCTTCCACTTCTTCCTTTGGCATTGTGAAGAGCTACTTAGATCCAATACTGCATTTCTTGCTATTTTTTAAGTGGTCTTAACATTTTCATCACCTTGAGGAATTATTGTATACAGTAATTGGCGTTCTAATTAAAGGACATGTCCATTTCAGAGTTTTCACCGAAAGAACAAAACCAGGACACAGCTTTCCTTGGCTTTGAAGATTTACCATTGGGGGAACTGGTGTTGTTACATTCATTGATTGGTTCTGGTATTGCTTACTTTTGCAATTAAGTCAGCAGCCCATGAGAGGGCAACACGATTGTTGTGAAATGCTGATGTTGTTCCTGACTCATTCACTGATTAAAAGTCACTGCATCACTGCCTAGCAGACACACTTTCATTGAGCTACAGTGAATTATACAATAATCCCCCTCGAAGAGACTTAACCAGACTTCAAAGAGTCAGGGAGCTGTATTCAGTTAACTCTGCTTCTACTGGGAAGTTCCGAAAATGAGAACTCCACTGACTTTTAAGTAGTTGTTCTCTCAGCAGTTACCTGATTCCTTAAGGTTTTTTTTCTGTCTGTTCTGTAAATCCATACACCCCCCTTATCTCAGAGCCTGCTTTCATTTGTTTGGCTGTTAAACTGAAGGATTGACTACACTGCTTGTCAAGCTTTATCCTTTTGCCCTGACTGATTTTCATTTCCCCATAAAAGGAGAACGAAGCAGCATCCTGATACATTATTTTCTAGAAACAGAGCAAACTCGCTGTCGAAACACAGGACATATCATCTCACCCGAGTGATGCCATTGTTTATCAAAGAAGCTGTGACATTACAGGCCTAAAAGAGATGATTACTTGAGAATTTTATGGACTATTACAGTAAAAGAGATGGCCCCGGTGACTGTAGAGTAATGACATTCAGCTATCCCACAGCAATATATTCAGCAACATGTAAATGTGATGCAGAGGAAACCAGTTTATTTCAGTCTTATTAGAGAAGCAGCAAATATCGCATTATATTTTCCCTTAATAAGCTATTTTTTCGATGAAAGAAGTGTTTTGTAATTTAGAGAACTTGTCTCCTTCAATTCAACAGAAGATTCCCTTTTCTATGGTTTTGCTGTTTTCAGCAAGTTCTTAATGAGATTTTTTAGGATATTCAGAAATGTTTAGCTGCCATATTACATTAGTTTTCTCTGTGAAAAATCAGCATAATCTCTATTTTGTGGGTATCTGAACATATACAGTGGGGGAATCAGAATTAATATGACACTAGTTTTTTTGGAGATTACATTTTGAATGGGGCTTGAAATGTTATTCAAACATGGTTTGGGTAACTACTGGATGTCTCCAGTTAAACAGAATCAAAACTTAAATCTTTTTGATTATGTGAAATTAAGTAAGACATGGGACTGGATTGATTAATGAAAATAACATAAAAAGGCATTGAAAGCTAAAGAATATGTCAGTGTTTAGAAAGAAATCCTACCATTAAAGCAGATTTCTAGCTATTGGCTTAGTCTTAAAGCATAGCTTACCCTGAAGTAAACTTTTCTGCATTCTGACAGTATCAACTTGACCTATGGGATGCCGGTTGTGTTATTTAAAAAATTTTTTTGTAAATGTTAATGTTAAGTTTTTTCATTCTGCAATATTTGTCCTAAAATCATCTCAGTGCTGCCCTATTAGGGTTAAAGGTTGATGTTGAATTTTTCTATTGGATCAAACAGAAGATGCTTTCATTTAATGTGTTAAAAGTTTTGCATTCAGGTATAAAAGCCTCTCATCCTGACACACACGGGAGATATTACCAAGCGTAAAGAGACATTTTCTCAGGCCCTCTGCAGTCTTAAGACTTCGACATACTTAGCAGGAACACATCTTTTTTAGCTATGTTTCGTTTTTTATTGAAATGGAACAAACAGGTACCATGGTGACCTACAGATACGGCACCATCAGATTTTGGATGTATGTTGAAGTTGATATTAAGAGCTCTATATGAAGAAGGGTTTTAATGGGAGGCAATGGTGAAATATTAAAATAGAAGTGATATGATCTCCTATTTAATCTTCATCACATCTCACATCAAGTTGAGGGCTTCTAACTGCTTTTTGTAAACTTCACAAGAACAAGAGCATGGGTCTTTCCAGCCTGGACCTTTCATAATTCACAAAATATTTAAGTGTGGAACCTTTGATGAATCCATAGAGCGATCCCTCTTTAACAGCTAGTTATGACCATAATGTATTAACAGTACATCAAATTACTGTGAGAGGGAGAAATTGCTTTTTTTTCCCACCCCAAAACAATAATCTTAAAAACAAACAAAAAAATAAATATCAAATGAGAAAATAAGAAATGGCTAGAATGGCTAAGATAATGGTACCCTAGTGGTTAGAGAGCAGGGCATTTGCATCCTGAGGAGCCAGCAAGTCTGTTGATTCAAACCACAGACACACTGTTCCTGAGCAAAACCTTTAACCAAATAGAATACTGTGAGTTTATCCCAGCCAACTACTATTTATATTTACAACTAAGGGATGTGTTAAATGCAGAAAACAAATTTCTTTGCAATGCACACTTGTCATGACTAGAAAATATTATAATTACATTATTATTATTATTATTATTATTATTACATCTAATTAAAAATCTATGAAAAGAAACAAAGTTTGATGAACAACCCCTTCATAAAGATTTGACATATGAAGACTGTTTGTGTTTAATACATTCCAGACCGAGAAGAGCACTAAATTCTCTATTCAGGAAAAAAATATATAATGATTTACAAGAAGGCTTTTCTACATGGTTATTACACTGTATTTATGGTTTTATTATTTTTCGTTTAGTTATCATCATTTCTTTATATGTTTGAACTGTTTTGGATGTTTCTTTCATCTAGTGTAAACTTAATTCCATTTACTCCATAAGAAATATATTACCTGAGAAATAAAATCATTATGAGTTTTGGAGGACATGTTTTTCCTTGTTTATAGGCTACTAATCTAAAATACAGGAGTAATTAATCATTACATACTATTAATGGAATAATTATTAGTGTTAACATTCACAGACAGAAAACAAAATGGATGTGATACAAGGTAACCGCTGCTGTAAAAAAACCACTTGCACCACAGAATCGTAAAGATAAAGGACAGACATTTTCTCCGCTTTCTAGTCATGTTGTCTTGTGTCTGAGCAAACACATGCATGTGCATGCACAGGCACACACACCTATACGCTCTTACTTCTGTGGATAGATGCATTTTATAGCTCACATGACAGAGAAATACTCTTCTATTTCGCCTGATTGCTGTTGCCCACGGGGCAGTTATCATGCTATTGTCATTGTTACATTGGTGGAACTAATGGATGTGATGGGAGTGTATTTGCCAAACCCAACACATTTAAATGCATTGTTGCTGAACTCCGTGCTGTAGAGCTATGTTCTTTGTGTTCTACGTCAATTATGATAAACTGATTCTGCTAAAGCAACAAGCTAAGGGAAAATCAGGTTTCTGAGGTTGCATTTTAGTAAGAAAAAAAATAAAATTCAGCTGTTGAACTAATGTCTATTTACAGATGTTAAAAACGAAAAAAGGACTTGTCTGCCCTCTTCAGGCCATAAAATTATATGAATATTATAAAATGCCTGTATAATGAAGTCAATCAGATCAGATTCAGCTGTATCTTCTCTAAATGTCACCAAATCCAATTAACCCTATAGGTGTGGCAGGTGCAGCATTGTGTGGAGCACAGCAGGTGTACTGCTGTTTCTTCCCCACCCTCCTGTGTTATTTCTTTCCACATGTTTTTTTTTCTTCTTTTGTCTGAAGCCCAGGAGGAGAACAACTTACTGATTCCACCAGGTAACTTATTTGCAACTCAATTTGTTTTATTAGCAATATTTCTGTTGAAGCAAGTAACTGCAAAATATAGAAAAATAAAATAACCAGAGAGGGAGGAATAACTCCAGATATCTGGTTCTTTGTGTGGGTGTGCCTGTGCAGTGCATCTGCAATTTGTGACAATCCCTATCCACAAGCTTGGATTCTCTGGGGGACTCCCAGGAAATTACACCTTGTTCTCATATCATTCCATCTTCCCTGAGCCTGTTGAGCTGCCCACTTCCCTCCAACTCCCCTCCACTCTCCTCATGACACAGTCACCCTACCACTGCATGTTGCTGAAATGCCACACCAGCCCAGTTTTTGAAAAGCCATTCCATTTTTCACTCCTGTCTGAGACTTGCAGTAATAGGCTCCTTTCACTCCACATGGTTTCATCACTGATACCCATTCACTGCAATATTTGCTGGCCTTTTCTGACCTCAGATGGTGGATGCAATTATTACAGGCCTAATGCCCTACTGAACTACACTGCCAGACTGCTTTAAGCTGTGCTGCACTTTATGTGCCCTGCAGAGTTTACCCTTTCCTGTCCCTTAAGATTGAAGCTGGCAATACAGGAAGTTATTTCCAAAAGGTGATTTGCAATACCAACATTTTTGGAGGGAAATCGAGCAGTTACTGTATCCATGACTTTATAAATGGCATAAGGAAACAATCTACCATGTTAAAGGGTAGATATCAGTTGTTAGAGCTACTGTATAAGACTTAATAATATAACAAGTTAAAGCATCAACAATGAATTAATAATGACCACAGATTTTCAAGTAAGTACTGTATGTGACTCTCACACTAAATTGCCTTCGGCAACAGTATCTTTCTCTCTTGAAGACAGAAAGATACTGTTGGATACTAGGGATCACCTGTTGTCTAGAACAACAGAGTATAATTTTCAGTTTTTTGTAAGAGAAAACATAAAAAAAAATTAAGCCATTTCTACAGGTTGTAAAATGTATCGGAGTTCATTTAAGAGCAGATGTATCCTGGTTACTTTTTCACTATATCATCTACAGTTAAAAAGTGATTAGACTTAATAAAAGTAGAACCTTTTTTAACCGGGTTGGTTAAATCTAGGTTGCTTTCCCTCCTAAACCTTTGGAAGGCTTTCAGCCATGCCAATGGTTTGAGGGGAAAGCAGCCTAATTTAACTGAGCAAGAGTGTGTTTTCTGGAGCAGAACATGCCGGAATAGGCGTAGTCCAGGACCCTGGAGCTATACCCTTTCACTGTTACAACTTGATCTTGACAAGGTTTATCTGGATCCTGAAGGGGTTTGCTTGCAGTGTGAAGTTAAGCTGGGTCCCATCATTCAAAAAGCAGGTAGAGAGAAGGTATAACCGTAAAGCAGCACATTTATGTAGAAGAAGAAAAGGGTTAAGAGCTTGAATCCAAAGATAAAATAGTAAAATGCCATGTGCTACGTATTGATGTTGTTCTGCATACAACTACATTTAGACCATAACAGCCAGAAAAACCCAGTGACACTAACTTGTTTTTCTTCTACATTACAGCAGTACTGGAACAACACTTCTCTCAAAACAATCCTTTGCAACTATTTAACCTGGTCTGGCCAGGTCTAAAAATCTGATGGAAAAGTGGATTTTCTCACTTAAAACTGTTTTCTTTACCAATCGTTAGACCAGACCAAGGATGTAACTTGGCCCTTAGAATCTTGACTTGAAGAGAAGGAGAAATCCAAGGATGGTGGACCACTAAGGACACAGTTTATGTAACGGAATGAAAGCTTTATTTTACATCTAGACCCTTGGGGTAAATGAAGGTGATTAGAGAAAAATTCTCAGAAATGAATGTTAAAGTTTCATTTTTCTAGGTCCAGTGTCAGTTTAAACATTCACTAATACCCCCTGATATTTTCATCCAACCTAATCGGTGGGGTCCACCATGATCAGAACCTTCCACCATAAAAGTAGCTACTTGCCATCTGTTACTAGCCTCATGAACAAACTCAGGTCCCTCCCTAACACTTTTAGCATATGTGTACAAAAAAATAACAGTGAAAGCAACAACAAACAGGAGCTCAGAACCAAGCAGATGAAGGAAGACAGGATCATCCAGAGGGTGAAGCCAAAGCCTGTGTTGAAGACAAGCTTGGGAGTCAGAGCCTGGAGATCAGAGGTACAAAGAGGTGCTGAAGGGAAATCCATAATGGTGTTAGAGAACAGTTTCAGGCTCGGTAAACAGGCAGGCAGAATCTAGCAGGAGTATAAAGAGAGATCAGGGAAACAGATCAGAATGGGGAAAGGCAGGCTCAAAGGGCCAAGGGCAGAGCAGGTCAGGATCAGGCAATCAGAAACGCTCAGGTATGCTAGAGAACTCTCACCAAAGGCTTGACTAATCTGGCACTAATGACTGGGCTGAAGCAGGTGTACCAGATGAACGGTAATGAGAACTGGGGGTGGGGGGATGGGGGGTGGGGGGTGGGGTGGTAAGCAGGTGAATGAAATGAGTAATTACACCATTCATCTGCACCAAGATCATGAAAACAACAAAGACAACAAACAGCTCAGCCCATGTGTATATGTAAAACATTTAATCTGATTTCATAGTGCTGTTGTTGTTTATTAACTGTCATCATGCTCTTTACATACAACTTGCATTTGATTGGTCTAAATTTGTATCCAAATGCCACAGTGAAGAAATTCAGGTGGGTGAGTGACAAAGAAAATAGGTACTTAAAATACAGGTTATTTTAGCGACAAAATACAAAAAAGTAGAGAAACTAAAAATAAACTGAGAATAAATTGTACACCAAAGAAAGAAAGAAATAATCACAAAGAAGAAAACAGTGGGGTTATTTGGAAAAAAAAAAAAAGTACACCCAGGCAAAATGGCAAGCATTCAAGATGAAAAGAAAAGCAGCAGCACAGTTCCAGATAAACTTTCACATTATTCTCAATTCTTCATGTGTGTTTTACAGTCAACAGATATCAAACAGATTAAGTCCTGCATGGTGTTTGGTTGGTTTCTGCTATCCTATGAGAAGTGCACTGCTGCAAAGATAACAAAAATCAGCATGTGGCTGAGATACATCCTCCAGTAATAAAACCAATATTGCAAGATAATTATCATGGATTTTTTACAGTATGCCCAGTGCACTTCTCCTGGAGGGGAGACTGTCAAGCGTTTGATGAATTTTAGTTTTTATTAGCTCACAGTAAAACGCAGCCTTACTATCTTAGATCTAATACAATATCCCATCTTTATTATCAAGGGACCATGCAGTAAAACCAAAAAATGTTTACATCAGCAGTTGCATTCTAATGTAATGCACAATTTTTTACATGCTATGGATTGAGCCTAACTGGTTGACTTTCTATGTTTTTTTTTCTATTTTTTTTTTTTTTTTTTTACAAATCAGTGCTGATCTATATGATATACATGTAAAGGGCAAATAAGAGAAGCTTGGTGTAATTTCTGAGGTATCCCTCACATAGCTTTTTGAACTGCTCAGTTAATGGATCTTAGCTCATGATCCCTGAAGATCCTCTAGTGAATTTAAACATCTTCTTTTCTTGCTTTTCCACCTATGTAAAAAAAAAATCAATTTGTACTCTCTATTTCCATTTGATGAATTGAACAGTGTTCTAAAATATGCACAAGAATAGTCCTTTAAAAACGGCACTACTCTTATATTCCCTACATCAGTATCCTTGACTTGTCTGGTATGTTCCCTGGTCTTCAGGATTGTATTTGTTGTGTTGATGTTTTCTAAAAACCCTAAAAAAGGTCTTCACAAAACTATGGTATTGGATTAAAAGGAGACACGTTTACACAAAGGCAGACTCCATTTACTGATAATGTGTACTTAAAGCAATTGGTAGCAACAGATTTGATTTAGGAGTATCATATTCAGCTCCCTGATAAATAAATATAAATTCACAACATTCTCTATAGACTTTTATTGCTAAAAATATTCTCTTTCTAATTTAGGATTTTTTTTACATGTGTGAGCTCATGTTAGCAGTTAATGGTTGTAAAGTGTCAGTATGAGAAAAAATAAGAGCTTATACCCTGCTACTGGTCTTGGCCAGGCATGCTTTGTAAGCAGGTCACCTTTTATCCACAGTGTTATGAAATATAAATTAGCTATAGTGCAGCTATTGGTGTGCATTTCACATTTATAGAAGGCACAAATCCAATAAAGGTGGTCTCCAAGCCACCATGTGTTTTCTAAACAATCAGTTTACCCTTTATGTAGTATTTCTGCTGTTTTAGTACATTTTCCTTGTGTATTGTATAACAAAAGAGCAGCAGTACACCCTGATTCTCACAGGCTCAGCATGCTCTTAGGTGCCTGTCAGAATGAGCCATGGCTGAGCAGGTGGGATTGTCCCACCACAGAGATGTATGCATCAGGAAGTAGTAAATCCTGCACTGCCTTCCATTTGTTTACGCCTCCCGTTTCCTGCCAAACAAACTACTAGATTTCCCATGAGAGCTGCTGACCCACCACACAACATCCTCAGCGGACATGCTTTATGGGCGTCACAGGCAGATGAAAACGGTTAAAACACCATTTTTAAAAAGGTGCGTTTGCATAGGGTTTGAGTAGGCGGAAGGCTTAGATTCAGCTCAATTAACAGCACCAAATGAGAGGATGTGCCATAAATCAGCTTATTGATCACTGCTGTCTTTCTCTTGTGAATAAACATCTTGATTCATGTCACCAACAAACAATTATGCTTGAATTTTGTTCTAATGCATCTCTTTGTTTATGTATTCAAAGACTTTACACACCAAGACATTACAGCAGGGTGCCTCATAAATTATGTCTATCTTTCAACACAAAAGAAATGACTGCTTTTATTTAGTTTTTAACTTAATTTCAGAAATGAGATTTGTCCTTTTCATATAAGGTTCTAATATTAGTCTTCCTTCCTCCACATCTTACAGCAAATCCGAGCTCTTTGTGTATGGAATGAGTCCTCTGAGATTTCCAATTTCACATCAAACAAATGAAAATCTAAATTGTGTCAGATCCACAATCCCCTGCTGGATTCTATTAATTAGGTAAAATGCAATGTCACAATAAGCTTCTCATTTTGTAATTTTATCTCGAGCCAAATCTGGTCTAAAACCTTGTTAGAGCAGGACTGTGCGCGTGTGTGCACCTAATACTTGAGTTTTATGCCCCTCTGCCATGATGTTTTATTAACATGCCGCCTCACAGACAAGACGACATATTTCACGAGTGAAGGACGTGACCCTGATAGTTTATTTCCCATGATGAAATTGTCCGCAGGTTGATGACTTCGTAAATAAACTGTTTATGGAGTTGCAGTTCTTGGCTGCCGGTGACAACAGCAATTATTATTGTGTAATCATCACAGGAGAAGGTTGCTCAGATGTACAACCCTTTCTTTTTCTTTCAACATAGTTGCAAATCAGAGAGAGTTAAGAACATATGCTAGGTCAAATCACTTTTGTTTTATCAACCGGCAATTATTACAGCACATTCACAGGATTTTTTTTTCCACATTTCAGAGCATAAGCTCAATGCAGAGTCACAGTGTTAACTATAGCTTGTGAGAGGCCTAAAGTTCATGGTTATTTTTTAGCAGCATAACCAAACAATGTAAATTGTAGAATAAATAAATCAAAGACAAATTCAATTTCCTCTGATCATGTTTTTTAAGGAGGGATACTGCTGGTCAAAAAAACGATTAGTTTAGTAGTATCAGTGCAGGCCCCCTCTATAATATTCTTTAACTGCACAATATATTGCAAATCTATTATATTGCAAAGTAGTTGTAAACACATATCATAAAAAACTATTGGACTGCAATAAACATTAACTATGCATTTAAATACATTTGTATTAGCAATTCTGATTTTGATGACACTTGTTTCCCGGAGAACAAGATGTTTTCGAAGATACAGTACAGTAGTATCTGTGTTAGTCAATAACAACAACTATGTGTTAAACTGAAAAGCAGACAAAACATATTTTAATTCAAAAAACTCACACAGAAAGAAAAAGATAATTGGAAAAATTTTATTGATACAATTACTTTAGTCTTTGGTGCTCAGACCTCGGCATGAAACATTAGCAATGAACTTTGATATGCATGAACAGGAGTAAAGAAGAGGGATGGCCCCACCTCCCAAAAAACTTGCAGATTTTGAGGCCAATACGGCAGAATGCTCAAAAGGCTGAGTTGAAAGCTAAGAAATGTAGAACAGCTGGAGAAAAGAGGAGAGCTGCAAAGCCGCAAAGGCTTACTAGAAGGCCAGTGCCGTGAAAGCTTACCAATAAAGGGTCAGTGCCATGAAGGCTTACCAACAATTTCATAGAAGGGATACTAAGATGAATGATGGAATGAATGATGGGTTGAATGAGGAAATGGAAGACAGAGGATGAGAGGAAAGGAGTCTGGTATAACAACCACTGAGGATGATGAAACTACAGAAGTGAGATGAGTGATGAGAGAATGGGTTCTCATTTGAAAAAATCATACAGGTCTGATGAAACATGTGAATGAGTTTCGGAACTACCACCCTTATTTGTTGGTAGCTTACCCTTAAAGGCTGGGAAAGCAATGAGCAGTTAGGAAGGAAGAATGCTAAGGGCGGATATATGAGGCATAGGCTGATGATGACCATCAGCCCAGTTGCTGATATAAGCCACAGAGACACCACAAACAGCTGTAGTTGTGGCTCCTATTCTGAATGAATGACCCGAAGCTATGGCTATTGGCTAAACCTCACAGATCAGAGAATGTGAACTGATAAGGGGAAAGGACAGAGCGAACCGAGAAAAGATGCGCATTGGAAAAACGATGCGACCAAGCAAGGAGAGCAACTGACACTTGAAAATAGCAATGCGGTGATGACTGTGGTGATAACTGCAGTGATAGGTTGTCGCATAGACTTGCCAAAATGCACTGACGTGATGAGCTGAGCACTCTGTGCCCTCCACAATGAGCTGGGATGACCTCCATGCAACTATGAGCTGAGGACACGAGCAGAGAACACACTGTATGTGAAGCGATGAGCTAAGGACATGATGTGCGAGTCATGATAAACTGAGACGTGAGATAACAACTCGATGAGCAAGACTGGACCCGCAAGCCGCTACCACTGAAGAATGCGACATGCAATGGTTAAGTGTGATGTTTTTGAGATGTGCACACCATGATGTGATAAGGGGTTAGAGCGAAGAGCCTTTTATGATGTGACCACATGGATGGGTGTGGGTGTGATGCGTCTGGCCCAATGAGGTGAGGGGGCCGTAATGTACCTGCCACGATGGGAAGAGGCCTGCTGCGATGGGTTAAAATCGCAATGTGTCCGCCGCAATGGGTATTGGCTGCCGTAATGCACCCATCACGATGAATGAATACACTCTGTGTATACAAAATGACAATAAAATTTGTCTAAGTTTGTCTATAACCTATCAATGAAAATTCTTGTCTAAGTCTTAGTCTTCTGGCCTATCACCACAAATACTTGCCCTTGTCTCAACCAATCATCCCTCATTACTCTGCACTTAAAGCTCCAGATCCAAGGGCTCCCTTACTTCCAGCAGAACTTCAAAATCTGTATTCAACAAAGTGCTCACCTGGCAGCATGCTCCAACTTTGTCAAGCAGCTGCCTACCTTTGTGAAGCAGGAAAAAGACTAATGCAAAGTGAATCCAGTAGAACCTTTTATTGCCTTTCTGGAATGGGTGACAATTTTGGCTCTCAAAATGGCATCAATGCCCTATTTGTTGGTACTCGTCGATACTGATACCACCATTTTAGTGTTGGATCGGGGCCCCCACCCGATACTGGTATAGGTATCTGTGCAACAATACTTACCTAGGTAAGTATTCTTTCTACTTGCTTTGATTCTGTTTTATCTTCCTGTATTTTAATCATGTAAAGCACTTTGCATTGTCTTTGTACTGAATTGTGCTAGACAGATAAATTTGCCTTGCCTTGCCTTGCCTAGGTGTTCATCTGATTAACAAACTGAACTGGACTCATAACACTGAGGCTCTGTATAAGAAAGCTCAGACCAGACTCTTCCTGCTGAGGTGACTGGGGTCTTTTGGAGTAAAGGTGTTCCTAAAGACCTTCTATGACTCTGTTGTGGCATCAGCCATCTTCTATGGAGCTGTTTGTTGAAGCAGTGGTTATCAATAGTTGAGAGAAAGCGGCAGGATAAGGTAATCATGAACGCCAGCTCTGTGATTGGATGCCCTCTGGACTCAGTGCAGGAGTTGGGAAACAAAAAGATCGTAACTAAATGAATAGCTCTGTTGGATAATGTCTCCCACCCCATGTATGAAGCTGTTGCAGCACTGGAGAGCTCCCCTTCAGTGACAGACTGCTGCACCCTAAATGCACCAGGGAGTGTTATCATAGATCCTTCCTCCCAAAAGCTGTAAAACTTTATAACCACCACTGTTCCCAACAACCTAAAGCTGCAACAATCATGCTGATTTTGCACAGTTTCTGTCTTAGTTAAATAACATGCTGCTGTCATTTTAAACCATCTCTGATATTGCTGGTATTTTCAAATATCCATTACTGTAAAAATGGCCATAGCTGCATATTGGTTATTTTATTTTCCAGGTGCACAGTTTTATGGGGTTTTTTTTATGTTTTTTGTGTCTCTACTTTACAGTAGAGTATTTTATTGTTTATCTTTTAACTCTTCACTAGTATGTTATTCTTATACATTTTTCGAAGGTCCACATTTGTGTGACCTTTTTTTCTAAACCTTTTGCTGCTGTAAAAACCTGAATTTCCCCATTGTGGGGCAATAACAGGATTTTCTATTCTATTCTATCCATAAACAGTCATGGCACCATCTACTTCACATCTACAGGTGCTGGTCATAAAATTAGAATATCATGAAAAAGTAGATTGATTTCAGTAATTCCATTTAAAAAGTGAAACTTGTATATTATATTCATACATTACATACAAACTCATATATTTCAGATGTTTATTTTGTTTAATTTTGATGATTACAAATGACAACAAATGAAAATCTCAAATTCATCATATCAGAAAATTAGAATATTACTGAAGACCAATAAAAACAAAGGATTTATAGAAATGTTGGCCAACTGAAAAGTATGAACATGAAAAGTATGAGCATGTACAGCACTCAGTATTTAGTTGGGCCTCCTTTGGCCTGTATTACTGCAGCAATGCGGCGTGGCATGGAGTCGATCAGTCTGTGGCACTGCTCAGGTGTTATGATAGCCCAGGTTGCTCTAATAGTGGCTTTTAGCTCTTCTGAATTGTTGGGTCTGGTGTATTGCATCTTCTTCTTCACAATACCCCATAGATTTTCTATGGGGTTAAGGTCAGGAGAGTTTGCTGGCCAATTAAGAACAGGGATACCATGGTCCTTCAACCAGGTACTGGTAGCTTTGGCACTGTGTGCAGGTGCCAAGTCCTGTTGGAAAATGAAATCTGCATCTCCAAAAAGTTGGTCAGCTGCAGGAAGCATGAAGTGCTCTAAAACTTCCTGGTATGTGGCTGCGTTGACCCTGGACCTCGGAAAACACAATGGACCAACACCAGCAGATGACATGGCACCCCAAACCATCACTGACTGTGGAAACTTTACACTGGACTTCAAGCAACGTGGATGAAGTGCCTCTCTTCTTTTCCTCCAGACTCTGGGACCTTGATTTCCAAAGGAAATGCAAAATTTACTTTCATCAGAGAACATGACTTTGGACCACTCACCAGCAGTCCAGTCCTGTTTCTCTTTAGACGCTTCTGACGCTGTCTGTGGTTCAAGAGTGGCTTGACACAAGGAATGCGACAGCAGAAACCCATGTCTTTCATACGTCTGTGTGTGGATGTTCTTGAAGCACTCACTCCAGCTGCAGTCCACTCTTTGTGAATCTCCCCCACATTTTTGAATGGGTTTTGTTTCACAATCCTCTCCAGGGTGCGGTTATCTCTCTTGCTTGTACACTTTTTTCAACCACATCTTTTCCTTCCCTTCGCCTCTCTATTAATGTGCTTGGACACTGAGCTCTGTGAACAGCCAGCCTCTTTAGCGATAACCTTTTGTGTCTTGCCCTCCTTGTGCAAGGTGTCGATGGTCGTCTTTTGGACAACTGTCAAGTCAGCAGTCTTCCCCATGATTGTGTAGCCTATAGAACTAGACTGAAAGACCATTTAAAGGCTTTTGCAGGTGGTTTGAGTTAATTAGCTGATTAGAGTGTGGCACCAGGGGCCATCAATTTTGAACCTTTTCACAATATTCTAATTTTCTGATATGATGAATTTGAGATTTTCATTTGTTGTCATTTGTAATCATCAAAATTAAACAAAATAAACATCTGAAATATATGAGTTTGTATGTAATGTATGAATATAATATACAAGTTTCACTTTTTAAATGGAATTACTGAAATCAATCTACTTTTTCATGATATTCTAATTTTATGACCAGCACCTGTACATCAACTTAGCAACCAAATCTGAACCCCTCTGCAGCTTTATTTTCCTCCTCAGTGAACAACAATGTTCATACACTGTTGCACTGTTGAGTTGTATATATATAATATTTATAATTTATAATATTTCTGCTATGTTTTGCACTGGTTCTTTGACTTTTCTTTATTATTTCCATACGTCACTTGGAAGATCTACTTGTTTAGCAGCAGTAGGCTTCTTGTTTATTTATTTATTTATTTGATGAATTTAAACAAATTTTGAACATTGCACTGCTTTCTTTTTGTAAGATACCTTGTTCTGATTAGTGCAGCAGTTTGGTTATTTCTTTTCTAAATACGATCAAGTAAAATGATACGATGGATGACATAGATAGGATGAGTCTTGAACTGAATTAACCTGTGTCAAGAGGCAAAGAGGCAATTTTTTATATTTTTCAAATTAAAACATCACTCAGACTCTGATTGTCGATAAATTATACATATACATACATTATATATATATATATATACATATATATATACTTTTTTTCTGTGCGGCCCGGTACCAAATGACTGATTTACCGGTAACGGTCCGCGGTCCGGTGGTTGGGGACCGCTGATATAATGCACATCTATATGCTGTTTACATAACTTGTGCCGCTAATCTAAAATATATTATCAGTGCATCACTAAAGTCAAGCGAATTAACTTTTACTGGTTCTTTTATCTATCCTGTGTTTATTTCAGTATTTTATAGTGTTCACAGAGTGTATTAAACAAAACAATACTGTGGTAGAGAATATTATATTTATTCAAAGTAAGCTTTACCTGAACTGCTGTAGTTTGTGATCATTTATAACTGTGACCAATAGTGTTTAAAAGCTGGAAAAGCTTCCATTTGAGTTACCAACCTAAATAGACAGAGATAATATTTCCGTGTTCTTAATGATTAATAACTCCCTGTGGTGAACAGTGGTAAAGACGAACTGGGTTTTAACAGCTGAACCAGATGTCCAGCCACAGGCAAGCGAATTAATAACACCTGGTAATTGAGTAAATCCTCAGTTTTATTTATTTGACCAACATTCACATTAATTGAATGTGAACTCTTTATTGGAATAATACATTAATTAGACTTTAGGCTTAGACTTAGACAAACTTTATCATCATTTGGACACACAGGGTGTATACAAAACAAAACTTTGTTCAGTACAGCTCTCAAGACATTTCAATTCCTTAATGTGCAGCAGTGATTAAATGTAAATATGGTTATCAAATGCAAGATATGATTTAGAGTTTTTCCAACATTCACTGCTTTTTTTTTTTTTTACCACTTTACTAAACATTCAGCAGTCTAATGGCAGTGGGGAATAATCTGTTAACTTAACTATAACCTCTCTTAATAGTTATTAATAAATCCATTATCAAACCTCACAAATTTATATAAAGCCAACCTCTTCCTGCCTCCTTGCTTTCTTTTATCTAGACCTTAAGTTGCTTCTGTTTACTCTTGAATAATTCTTCCTTCCCTCCTGAATTCTCTTTTTTCTCTTTTGGTTGTCTATTCAGATCCAGGGTTATTACTGAGGAAGCATATCATTATTTGGTAGGGGAAGTGTTATCTAAACAGAAGTTTACATAGTCGGTCAAACAGTCATTGCATTTTTGCTCCCTACATGAGGCTGACACTGTGCAGTCCCATTTGTATGGTTGCCTCAACTAAACCTCACAGGGTTCTTCATCTTGCGATGGCATCTTCCTATAGTAATTTTTATTTGCAGGTTGTCTCTTGTAGAGGCTTGAACTCTGGGCAGAGAAAAACAACATTGTGATCACATAGGGTTTACAAAACTCCATAATTGTTTATGATAAAAAGGACTGAGAAATTGCATACATATTAAAAAAATATACATTAAAAAATACTATAAATATTAAATCACACCTGTTCAAGCTTGTGGTGTCTCTTTGATCCTAAGACATCATCAGATATATATGCAATCCTAGTTATTCCACAACAACAAAGCAATTAAGTCATGAAATATTTATTTATTTATCTTTTTTGGATAAAAAATAATTTAATTTCTTCTTCATGACCTTACAAATTTAAATACATTTTGTGAGAATATCTGGTCAAGATTAAATCATATGCATATCATTTATCTAGATCACGAGGCCAAACTGGAAGTCTGAATGCAACAGTTGTCTATTTGCTTCTTTATAAATTCCAGAAATCAATATATATGATGCAAATATCATTTTGGGCTGTTACTTGAAAATGTCTTTGTTACCAAATCTACTTCATGGGTTTGAGATTCTGTTTCTTTTTTGATTACATTTTTTCTGCACAGCAGCTTTTTGTTATGGAAGTCAACATGAGATGTAGTTTTCCAGATCAGCCACTTTAATATGCATTGTCAGCAAAATTTACTGCCCATGGATCCCCTGTATGGCTAATCCATAAAGTCCACCATCCACACCCCCATGCCTACATTAGAAACTGTGTTGCAAAGGGAGAAATTAAAAGGTTCAGAAAGCAGGGATCTATAAACATATTATATCCTGTTGTTAATGGAAATGTCATCAACAGAGGTCTCACAGCTCTTATTGAGTGATGAGCCAATTTCCTTGATGCTCTCTAAACCACTCAAATGTAAAACGACTAGAAATCCCCAGAACTGAGTGCATTAGCAGGAAACTGCCATCCCACAAAAAACCAAGCGACCAAATTTTCCAAACAATTAAATTTTAATACCTCCTTTTTTCCCAATTTTGAATGTACCACAATAAAACGCGTTTGAGAAAACCTTCTCTTGGGGTTACAGCAATGGCGTAATCATTTTCTTCGTGTGGTCACTCCCTGCTGGTCATGGGAGTAATCTAAACAGATTGCGTAATCATGAGCTGTGTGTCTGGGTCAGTGGTTGAATGACCATGACACTGACCATAAGTCCACCTGAGGCGGTAGTATGAGGTGTCCTAATCAAAACTGCGGGTACGTTAAATTTAAAGAGCTTAACCTTTGTTTTAGCAAAAGATATACATTTGAACTTGTTAGATATTTGTACCTCTGTCTTGGGTTATAAAGCCCAGGTCTGATTAAGGCTACCAGATGAGTATTAAGTAGAAAACAATCTGAACTCCATTCCGCTCTAAAAAATCCCAATCTTGTGAACACTTCTCTAAAAATTTCGAAGCTGTTTATTTTCTTCTAGATGTGTACAAAGTACAGATAGGTATCCATTAAAAGTGTGTTACAAAATGATTAGTTTTACTTCAACTTTTCCAAACACTATTTACAACAAACTTACTGTAGCTCTACTATTTTCTGAATTCAGGGAAATCCTGGAAGAAAATCTGTTACAAGTTTAAAAATACCTGATATCAAGGTAGATTTTTGCTTTTAACAGGTCGTTGTCTATTTAAAAGCATAATTTTATTTCGAAAGGCAAAATTAAAGCTCAAACCTAAATCCTATATCAAATCTGTGTCAAAACTTTGCTTTTAGAGTCCCTTAATATCCAAAGTTAAAGCTATTATTTTGCAAAGAAAAACAGAGAAAGAAAATCTGGTATAGAAAAAACTGTGAAATGCAGCTTTACAGTAACTGCAGAATACATGTTTGATTTTATAAAATCCATATTTAATCCATTATAATGTTTGTGTGACATGCTTTACTATATAGCAAAAGCTATTTCCTAATTTCTAAGTTTATATGCTATCATTAAGATGTGAAGATCTTAGTTTTAAAGATCAGTAGGACGATGATTGATGATCAAAATTTAAAGGCAGTGTTTCATGAAACCCTAATAAACATCAGATCAAAGTCTTAGACCAACAACAAACTAGAAACTTTATAAAACTTGGCTGAGTCAGATAGGCGAAGTGAAACTATACACTTCAGTGAATAAAAGATGTTTAAGGAATTTCTTTAAAGCTATTCAGGGATGATAGCTTCCCAGAGAAGTGCTAATAGAATTGCTAGGGCGGCAAATTAAAACACTCATTTCACAGCAAAGACCCCCCTGGAAGCAGTAATAGACACAGAATGGAAACATGATTTCTAATGTTTAGCAAAGCCTTCACACATATACAAATCTGATCTGTGACTTTAAGATAATATGAAGAAATGTGCATCTTTCACATAACTGCTTATTCATACTATGTGTTAAAAATAGCTGACACTAAAGTATAAGCTCTACCCTACGAATAATGAGCCTGAACACATCCTGGAATCCTTCAACAAGATTAGAGAGATGTAGTTGTCATGTTAAAGTGCTTGATGTCTTAACGTAATGCTGTAACTAATGCTCTGTAGTACGTGTGTGTTTCATGTAAGGCTTATGGATACAAATACTGAATTATAGCACAGTAGAAATAAAGTAGAAATAAAATGCCCATTTTTGTTAAATTGAAAGGGTTTTAATCATACAAAAAAGGGCTAGGAAAATATTTAAGATTGGAAATGACAGAAATTGAATAGCTTTGAAGATATGACATTGACACAGAAAGGTTTCCCTATTTCATAGTAATAATAAAGACATATCTGTCAGGTAAAAAATGCAAACACATAATTTATTATCAAAACATGTCCACCAGTCGCATCTTCTTACTAAAGCACAATTAGTGCTGATTTCAGCATTCTTACCTTGTTTCAGCAATAGCTGTAACAATTGGTTTAAAAGGAATAGGAAAATTTTTTCTTCCTGATGGTTTAATTTACCTGGAAATGCATAAAGGTTTGAGTAATTAATAGGTTTTACAGGTATTTTACAACAGCTGATTATTTCAAGTGAGTAGCATTTTTTTTAAGCAGCTGAAATAAGGTTTAATGTTAAAGTTGGTTTTGCCCACTGCGCCATTGGATCTGGCTGCTCAGTGACGAAGTGTGGAGCACTGTTTTCTCCAGGTACCCAACGTTCCTCCCACAGTCCAAAAACATGACCGTTAGGTTAATTGGCTTCTCTAAACTCTCCTTAGGTGAAAGTGTGTGCATGAATGGTTGTTTTTCCCTTTTGTCTCTGTGTTGCCCTGCAATGGACTTGCGATCTGTCCAGGGTGGACCACCTCTCACCCATTGACAGCTGGAGATAGGCACCAGCACTAGCAATAGAACAGAATAGAGTAGAAAATCCCTTTATTGTCCCAATTCAGGTTTTTACAGCAGCAAAAAGATTATAGAAAAAATATAGATGTTGACCTTAGAAAAATGTATAAGAATAACATACTAGTGAAGAGTTAAAAGATAAATAATAAAATACCGTATTATAATGTCATGGTCTTGGTTCTGTTGTTCTTTACTTTGCTCCTTGTTTTCTAGTTTTATTGGTTTAATTCCAGTGTTGTTAATTTCTAGATTTATGTTAGTTCTAAAGTTTTTCTGTTGTCCTCTGTTGCCCTCTTGTGTGTGTGTGTGTGTGTGTGTGTGTGTGTGTGTGTGTGTGTGTGTGTGTGTGTGTGTGTGTGTGTGTGTGTGTGTGTGTGTGTGTGTGTGTGTGTTCCTCTCCCCTTGGCTCCCTCGTTGTCTCCTCTCACACCTGTTCCTTGTCTGCTCGTTAGCCCTCCCTTTGTCTCTGTCAGCTATATATGCTCTCCCTCTGCTCTCACTCTTTGTTGGTTCCTTGTCTTTTCTGTCCTCCCATGCTGTTGTCCACCTACCTCATCTCTCCCTGGCTCCTCGTGTTTGGTTTCCCCAGATGTCTCCGTAGTTCTGGTTTGCTTTTGATTATTAGTTGGATTTTTGCATTCCTGCCTTTGTTTACCGTTTTTGCCCCATTAAACTCCAAGAGATCTCCTCAGCCTCTCTGCCTCTGCATTTGGGTCCTCCAAACCTCAACCAAACCCTGACATATAAAGTGTTTTAACATTATAAAACTGTGCACCTGGAGAATAAAATAACCAATGTAACAGATATGGACAATTTTACAGTAATGGATATTTGAAAATAGCAGCAATATCAGACATGTGCAAAATGATAGAAGCATGTTGCTTAACTGACTAACATAGAAACTGTGCAAAATCAGCATGAATGTAGCAACTTTTTTAGGTTGATGGGAACAGTGGTGGTTATAAAGTCTTACATCGGCTGGGAGGAAGAATCTCTGATAACGTTATCTGGTGCATTTAGGGTGCAGCAGTCTGTTGCTGAAGGAGCTCTCTATTCTTGATGAATAAAGAAAAAAAAAGATATAGACTTAATTTACTGCTATAAACTCTATTCTGTAGCTTTTATGCTAAAGCTCACCCTACAGTCCAAGCATTAAATTTTTTTTTTGGTTTGTTTCTTTAATTTCAGAAATAAGTATGTAATCACAGTACTGTGATACTGTGATAATTTGGCTTGTCATATCATCAGAATTTCATACAAGTCCATGCTTATTTTTGGCAAACTAAAGGTATAAAACCAGCATTTGTACTGTATGCTCACCTTCATTGGTTACTGTCACTGCTGGTGAAACAAAGCACTACAGCTGCACACATATGCACAGTCTTTCTCCAACCCCTATGATTGTACCTGTGTCTCCTTTATGGCCACAATTTTTTGCAAGTTTGGAACGGACCTTAAAACTTACTAGAAATAAACACAATGCCAACAACTTTTAGGTGTGATAAATCTCCTTGGTAAGTATTTTATTTCCATATCCTTCACCCATTAATTTGCACAGTTTGGTCATTAAAATACCATCTGCATATTCTTGAAGCAAGCAAACAAAAACGTGCTGTCACCTGATTTCGCACAAGCATTGGTCTTTGCACCTTGTATGAAGATCAGCTTTGTGCATGCAAATGTGACTGCATGTGCTTCAGTACAACCAAATCTTTTGAATATCAGGGCCATTATCTTCTCTGAGCAGTTTAACTGCCACTCATGTTGCATAGCAAAGCCTTCAGTGTTAACTGGTCAGAGCCCACATTTGTAAAGTTCAACATACAATACTTTTTTCATGTGAAACAACAGTGTGAACATCTACTCCACCTTTCAGCTAGTGACTTTACTGGTAAATGAAAAACGATGAGCTGACAAAACCCACCCATTATAGCGGCTTTCCTGACGACCCTTTTTTTCTCTTGTCTATTTTAAATTTCACTCAGGTATTTATCCAGTGGTCTGTTTCACGACTAAAAAAAAAACCCCTGAATAGACTGATGCCAGTTGGCATGGTAACCTCATGTGTGCTGATTTTCACTTTGTCTCCTCTAAATGAGAAACTGGGAGCTCAGCATGACTCTGAATATGTTCAGAGTTGTACCAAACAAAAAGAATCAGGCTCTTACTGTTTGTGTCGCGGTAAGATGCTCGACCTTTCAGTAGAAAAGAATGGCCTTTAAAAACACGTGAGTGTTAACGAGAAGTGTTGGATAATATCTGCTGCCTTATGTTGCAGTTAGAAGGAATAAGCTGCATCACTGTTAGCACTCCTACCTCATGTTCTGATGTCATGGTTTAAACAATGGTGATGATGATGAGAACTATTTACATGTAAAAAATGACTCTGAGTTTTGGCAAAAAAAAGAAACAGTGGGACTATATGACAATCCCTGTCAGCAGTCACATCTGATTTAATGTCAGATTAGTCAAATTAATGATGTGAGAAAAAAATCGGTTTTCTGACACCGCTGTTTTCTGTCAATTTACCACCCACAAAGAGACAAGAAACCTTCCCCTTTATTTTCAGCTAACAGATGGCTCTGCACTTTTAGAAGTGGAAAAAAAGGAGCTCGAAAAATGTGTTGCCCTAAATCTCTTGTACTATTTTATATTCAGTTACCTGTGTGTGAAATTTTTTTGTTTGTTTAAAAAAATTAATATATGTAAATATATTTACATATATACAAAATCGCACACCTTCTAACACATTTAACATAAAAGAAGATTTTATTTCATTGTCATGTTATATGAGACCAGAGCAAAGTATGTGTGTTTTTGCAGTCAATGTTTCTATATTCATTCTCATTACGGTACCTTGTTGCTACAAAATTCAGCTCTACTAATTCCTACAGAGACTGAAAAAAATTTATTAATTGTTAACTTTACAGTTCAGCCTTTATGAAAGAGTGAGAAAGAGGAACTTGACCACATTTTTGGAAAATTGACTAAACCAAATACAAGACAATCCTGGTAAAAGATGCAACTGAGGATTTAAGAGTGACAGGGGCTTAATTCCCCACAGGAGAATGACCCTAAGTGTGTGGTCAGTCCGATAATAAAAGCATATTTTCTGTGCTAATGTGTCCTAGTCAAAGTCACAATCTATATCAAATTAAGGGCTCCAGCAAGACTGAGATATTTTCCTTCTAGTTGCTTTGTGCTCTCGGTTTTTAAAGAACAAGGAGATATTTTCTAATCTAAATTTGCAAACCTAATGCTGAGTTTTATTTTTATTTATTTTTTACTATGAAAAAGAGTGAAGCATATTACTTTTCCTTACAATATGCACTAATTTCTATAATGTCTATAAAAATAGCGACTTTGAGATGAGAAGTGCCTCAATGTGGTTTTAAATGTGCAACTTGTGAAAACAGTCTGATTGTAAGATCCTCCGATCACCCACTAGGGGATGCAAGAGTAGAGCAAAAGGTAGTGAACGGAAGAAGGTGGAAGCTAGGGGTTTTCCTTTATAAATGCATTAATTTAACTCATAGATGAACCTTTAGAAAGCTACTTAAGTTGCACATTTTTTATAAAGTCTCTAAGTGTTATGACATCTCATCATCCTTTATGTTATCCTTTCACAGTGGTGAGAATTTAGGAAAGAGTTATTTGGATGTGTGGTTCATAGATATAGGGTGCAGAATAATGCTGACGTTAGAGCTCACCAACTAGAGAAGGTGAAAATTAAGAAGACATATAGACATGTCATATTTCTGACTGGGGGCTTACCAGTTCCGTGTTTACCTGAACAGCATTTGTCAGTAAAAGTCAGTGGGTCAGATAATTGAATGAAAAGAGACAGATGGCAGGAGCATTTACTGCTGATTACATGGAGGCCGTAAAGTTGCTCTCAGTAGCAGGGAGGGGTGCCAAGACCAAGCCTATTAAACTAACAGAGCTTGAATCTTGGAGGCTTTGTGGTTCTGCAGGAATCGACTGCAACTTTAAGCAAACTAAAGTCACAGAGATGTGGTGAGCGTCCAGAAAACAAGTATGGTTTTAAACGAAAGCAACATCTCCTATAGCATTTTTTTTTAGCTTAACTTCTTGAAGTTCCCCTGGACAGATTTATGGTAAACAGAAAATTGTGTGTTTTAATTCTCTGATGCAGTATGGGATGCATCGACTGACTGAAAATTTTGCACAGATAGCTACACAGTGCAGTAAATATAAATGGTATATGCTGATGTAGGGCCATGCAAAATGTCACGGGACGACTGATACATGATAAGCATTCCCTAGAAATCTCTGGAAATGTGTAAAGCCACTTTATAATAATTGTTTTGTGAGAAAGAAGTTTCTCCCTTGTAAAGTATTAGAAAAGCTCATACATATAAAATCAACATATTCTTAAATATTTAATTCTCATATTAAGCTTCAAATATTTTTGGTAGAATGTGGAGAATGCATGTCAACATTTACAACAATTTAACAGGAACAGTAAATAGATTTTACAGAAGACTTCAACAGTTATTTAATGCAATAAAATTTACAGCTCTGCAATAACCTGCTATGAATGACACATTCTCTCTCCTCTGCATTCTCTCACTGACTCTGCTTCTTATTCATTTACATCAGCCTGATGTATTGGCTCCTCCGTGTGAATGTGTGATATGTTTACTGATTATTCTGATGTATTTATCCACCAACTTCACCAGACATACAATCAATATTCCAATTACAGGTAGGCTTCCCTTCTTGACCTGCAGAACGTGAAACGTCAGACAGAATCTATTTCAGTAAGGATCTATGTATAAGGACATAAAGTTGCAACAGGATCATAGAACAGGGTTAGAAATTCAGAGGGTAAAATGCTAATTCTAAGAGTTTTTTTTAATACAAATAGTTGCAAATAATGTAACAGACAAAAATGGATTTTCCATGTCACGTGTGTTAAGCTTTTTGCCAAACCTTTTTTATAAAACTAACCAAACCTAAAGATGAAAGAAGGTTGGTCAAAATGTTTTACTTGTTTTGCTGCAGGTTATTATTCAATCAAGCTAAAATCTAAGAGGTTTCATGCATATGCACCTGACTGCATCACAGTAAACTTCTAACCAGAGCTCTTTTAAATGCATGCATTTCTTTAGCCTTATTTATTTAGATGTTATTAAAACGGTTGATGTGTCTGCAGTGGCATCTGCACTATCTGTATTATTAAAGCCAATACTAGAAGGATTATATAAAGGGAAAAAATTCAGTAGTATGAAATAGCATAATCTAAGGTATATAGAGTTTTGATTGCTGCAGTTATATTGTACTAGCAGGTCATATGATTATGTAAGATTACACAACAGATTGCAGTATTTCCTCAATTTAAGAGTGGCCACTTCCATAGAGATTATACCAAATTGAAAAATTCAGTCCTAAACACAAATAAGATAAGATCATTTCGAACCCATCTATCAAGTTTAACTGCTGCCCCTTGTAAGATGTGGTGAGCGTGCCAGCCAGTGCCAATTTTTGGGGTGTCAGACATTGCCAGAATGCCGGTCACATAGCTATAGATAAACACACCTCTATTTGCAAATTAGAAAGACTGATTGATATAAAGACTGACATTATCATACTGTTTTTGAACTGTGGTAAAAAAAAAAAAAACCCAAAGAAGTTAACAAAAGTCATGCATGCAGATGGAAAACTTGCTGTGATTTGAACAAAGGACCTAGAAAACCCATCAACCAAGTAACTTCCATTTCCTAGAAAAGAAAGTTGTTTGGTAACTTGTTAAATAATTTATTTTACAAAATAAGATATGCATTTCCATTTAGCTTCTTACTCTAAAATCTCTAAATGATAGTTAGTGCAACTGATTGTGTTTTGAATTAGCCTTATGAGGACACAAAGTCTGTGTCAATGTAATTTAATCTTTTTATAAATCAAGCTGTTCTGCACCTGAAGTAGCATTGACTCATGAGGGGGGCTGAAAACGTGCAAATAAAAATATCTTTCCACTTCCGCTTTATTTTTCACATGCTCAGGAGGATGAATCTCTGTGCTGCTTAAAAACATCAGAAGCCAAATCCAGATGATCTAGTGCAACCTAACAAAATTGAGAGCGACTCCTGGATAGATGCCTAAACAAAAGCCAGGTGGCATCTGATTCTAGCCGGTTCTGTGGTTGCAGTGACCAAGATTACCGAGAATTTGCATGTGCATCATTCCACTTAATTTTAATGGATCGGTGTTGGCCTATACAGATACATATTCATTAAATTCTAATAAATAGTATAAAAAAACTAGGTCTGAGATTAGATGATTTAAAACTGTTTGATGATGCTCACTCATTGATTTTGAGGTGTGTTTCTTTAAAACATGAAAGAGTTTTCACATTTTGGTAAGGAAAGCAAAAGTAACTGGATTTAACTGCTCACACCTGCATCCTTCAAGCTTTACTTGTCTACAATCTGTTACCACCACAGCTAAAGACCAGGCACCATAGAGAGCTTCCAGCTGCATCACATTGAAGGGTTACTTTCCCTCTCACTGCATTCAGAATTAAATGCATTGACTTAGCTGTATAGCGAACACAATAAACTCTGTGCAGGAAATGAGTTGGTCTGCATCAACATAATCAATATCCTCTTCTTGGTGCTGTCCACCAAAAGTCAGGGCTTTTCACTAATCACTGTGTTTGACCTCAGGCTCAAATCTAATGTTTTGGCAACACCCATATACCACCATATCTTTCCATTCTTTCTGTGCATTGGACACTAATGGAGATCTACTCTACTAATTTGCTTTCCATTGCCTCATTTATATCTTCCAAAATAGGTAGAATGTGTCCAAATAGAGCAAAAGAGGAGTTGCTCTCAGCCTTAACACCCATTAATGGTGTTAGATCGATTAATAGGGATCATGTAAAGGTTTGATGTTTCCCAGCTTTATTCTGGATACACTACGGCTTTACACTAGTGTCGAATATCATGGCCAAGAACAAACATCCAGAGGAGGGAGGCATCTTAAAAAATATTTGCTTATGTTGTTTGCATAGAGTTTATTTTTTGTGCACCCATGCAGAAAAGAGAATCTCTAATTACTCCATGCTTATATCTGCTGCTCTACTGTTTAAACTTAGTGTATATATATATATATATTTATTTATTTATTTTTTTTTACTTTACATGCATTCAGGCGTACTCTGCCCTGGTTTGTAAATAATTCAAAAGTCTGAGTTTTCAGATGAATTTCCTGCACAGAAGTGCTTTTGGGAATCATAATAACAGTTTAAGCTTTTTGCAAAGTATATTTAATGTAGATCATGTACCTGATCAGGTGCAATAAAATAATCACATCCCATTACATTTTGTCAGTGGATCCATACATGAAACCGAACATAAGTGGGACATGGAAAGACAGATTAACACAAAGAACTGCAGGATTGCAAAGAAAGAAATACAGGATTACTTGGTTATCTCTTTTATAGGGTTAGTTAAATTTGGAATTGAACTATCTATTTTGAGTGCATTAACATTCTTTGATTTATGTTATTCTATTATAGCGCTGACTGTATGTTTTTTGTCATCCTTCTGGGGGAAGTTATTAAGTTAAGTTATTAAAACCTCTAGCAGACTTTTTTTCAGATTGTCTTATATGTATATCCACATCCCTATCAACTCTGAGCAGCTTCTCCAACTTTAATGAAAAAAAAAATTCCACCATTATGTTTTACCATTGGGGTGGTGCATTCAGAGTGATGTGCCCTGTATTATGCTACAGATCAATCTGAACAAAAAAGGAATTTATGTAGTGTTATTCCAACCAAGTACTTTCATGTGCCTAATGTATCCATTATGACTTTCTATTTAATATGGCTTTCTTCTAGCTACTTTTAATGAAGCTCAATATCTATAGGCTCTCCAGAGTTATAATTGACCTCTCAACTCCTATTCTAATCAGTGATCTCTGCCTGTCAGTTTCTGTGTCTTGAACCGTTTTGTATGCTTACTGGTGTAATACTCTAGCCTTTTTCAGATGTTAGAGCGCTCATGCGTAGTTTTGGATAATGTTTTATAGCTTAACAATTTATAAAGTATCCCTACAACTGTATCTCTGAGCTATCTGCTGTATTTGTTGGTCTTTATTCTGCTCTGTTCTAGGATGACAGTTGAACGTAATGCACTGCTCTCTACGTATGGATATTAGCATTTTTCAGTTCAGTTTATTTATATAGCACCAATTCACAACACATGTCATCGCAAGGCACTTTACAGTTCACCAGATCATCCAGTCAAATTGATTCAAAGTTTTCTATCTAAGAAAAACCAATTGATTGCATCGACTCGTTGACTCTGATGCAATCCTTCACACTAAACATGCTTGTAGCGACAATGGAGAGGAAAAAACTCCTTTTAACAGGAAGAAACCTCCAGAAGAACCAGGCTCAGTGTGAGCGGCCATCTGCTGAGGCCGACTGGGGTTCAAGGAGACAGAAGCAGAGATACAAAAAGCAGCTTTAAAAGGCGGCCCCATCCAGGAAACACACAGCCAGGCAGATGAGCTCTGAGCCAACTCCCATGTCAGAGGATGTAAAGAGCACATCAAGCCAGTCGCATACAGAGAAACAGGACTACACTGGAAAAACAGGCTGATCGCCAACATCTATAAATAAAAGTGTTGATGGCAGCAGCGCAGCTGATATTTCTCTCCAGGGTGGTGTCACAGCCAAACAGGAACAGATGAGGTGAAGCTACTATGAGAAAAGGCAGAGAGAGCATAACATTAGAGAATGTACTAACAGATTCCGCAGAGTGGGAGAATAGAGATAGAATGAAGCCAAATGATAGAATAGGGGACCCTATGACCTCCAGAAGTCTAAGCATATAGCAGCATAACTATAGAGATAGCTCAAGCTCATAGCTTGTTTTTATAAAAAACCTTTCCCTTAACCTGAAAAAAATTAATGATTTCTGACTTTAATCTCAGAATTCTGACTTTGTTCTCAGAACTCTGACTTTAATCTCCCAATTTTGGATGTTAATGTAGATCAGCACTATGAAGGAAGAGATGTGGGAGCACTCAACTTCACTGACAACGATGTGACTTGTTTGGGACGGCCAGTAACACAATGTTGGAAAATGACGCAATTAGGCAACTATTTATGTGCCAGTGGGGTCCCCAGTGATACTATTTAATTATGGAAGAGCAGAAGGTGATTAAGAGCGCTAATCTCTAAAGCGGACATGGCTACGGCTTTATGCTAACATGTTTGTTAGTAAAAAAGTTAGAGAAAAAAGTCAGAATTCTGAGATTAAAGTCAGAATTATGAGGAAAAAAACTCAGAATTCTGACATTAAAGTCAGAATTATCAGAACAAAAGTCAGAATTCTGAGATTAAAGTCAGAATTATGACTTTGTGGTCATATTATACTGAAATAAAATTTGAAAGTCATTAAACTTTTTTTTTTTTTTATTCAGTGGGCCTAATCCTCTTCCATAAAAAATGAAAATTTTGTCTATGACGTAAAATCCTCCAAAACACAATCAATGTGAAGAAGTTCCAAAGAAATATAAAAAAGAACGTTTTGACCATTTCTTCTTATGTAATCTTTTGCTACTGTTTGCCAAGTTTTATATCCACAAATGTAGAATTATTATGACCAAACCCTCATGTATCTCTTTTTTAAAGGAAGTAACAACTTATTTTTCTACATTCTACACTTCCAATAATAAAAAAGGCTGTTAAAATTTTATCTTTATGCTCTAAATTTAAAGTATTTATGTAATCCCTTTACATGCATCTATTTACTATTGCTATTTTTACTTTTATTCAGTAACGTTTTATTTATTTGTGTATTACATTTTGCTCAAACCCCTGGCGATTGTTCGCTGGAATTTGTACTTCTTTCTGTATTATAAAGCATTTTCTAATAAAGTTTATATTAAAAAAAGTGAAGAAGTTCCAAAGCTGTGAACTTCTCAAAGGCTCTTTATTCAGCTTTCTATCTCCTGCTCAGTGATTGGTAGAGCCAGTTAGCAAGATGAGAGCAGCGATTGGCTCAGGGCTCTGCCAATCACACTGCAAACACTCTCCAACTTCCTCTGTCCTCCTTTCCTGGTGCAGCCTGAGAGAAGGGAGGGGAACTGTTTTCTTTTTTCTGTGAGAGAAGCCGGGCACTTCCTCACAATGCTCCTCACCACCTGTCCTTGACTTAGTGAACGCGGACAGACTCAGACTCTACCAGCAGTCTTTCTTCGGAGGTTTTCTTCCTACCTGTGGTGCTTCAGCAAAGAAGTGGAAGAGGGAAGCGCTGCATGCCGGTGCAGATTCTCAGTCATCCTGGGGAAACGTTCATCCTCTGGCAGTGAGAGCTCTGATGGGAGGCAGCTCTGACTCTGGCTGGGACTGGGGATGCTGAACGGAGGGAGGGAGGGCCTGTTTGAGCTGGGACAGCAGCTCCAGCAGCAGGGGGAGTACCAGGCCGCCCTCCACTGCTTCCTCAGCTGCCTGCTGGGACTGACCCACGTCCAGAGCTTCACCTCTCTGCCCAACTGCCTGCACCAGGTGAGCTGGATGGCAGCAACACACAGCTTTCTCCATTCACAATCAGATGCTTTCTCAGCCCTCCACAAACATTTACACCACTTCATCTGGGCAACATCTAATACAGGGGCGGAGCTAGATGGGGGGCCAGGGGTGGCTAGGCCACCCTTAGTCAATCAGTGGGCACCCCTACCATTTATTTCCCTCTAATAGAAATGGGGGCAACAATAATAATCTGTGGAATATTCGAAACATTAAATTTTTTTATATATTAACAACTACTTGACAGCAAAAAAAAACAACAAAAAAACTGTGTTTAATTATGCATGTCAATATAGTAAAATTCAAAATGATAAGTACAGAAATAGATATTGTGTTTTATGGGGTAAAGAGAAAATGATCTCTCAAGTCATCTAGGAGTCTTCAGTGAAATCATAGATAAATAACTATTTTAATAAAAACTTATTAAATTATTAATTTAGTACTTGTAAATATCAATTTTATGCAGAATGATTATTAATAGAAGTAGGTAAGTAATGACAATGGAAAAGATGTTCACCCAAACCTCAAACCTGAAAGACTTTTATCCACTATACCTTTTATCTAGAAAGCAGGGATGTTTGAAAATATTTGTCTATTTGTTAGCAAAGGCTGCGGGTATAGTATAGTTTGTCTTTACTTAGAAAATATAGATGTTTGCTTGTTAGTTTTCCTGTTGGAGCGGTGTAGATTGACCGTGACTATCTACTTTCGGCCATCCCTCCGTGTACATTGGTTATTGCCTGGCCCCCCTTATAAAAAAATTTCTGGCTCCGCCTCTGATCAAAGAATCTCACAGCACAAAGTCTGTACAGAGAGGATCACCTCTGTAAACCAATAGGTGTCCAGTTACACCTTATATCCCACTAAATGTTAGCCTCTTTAGTGCTATAAGATGCCTTTATACTCTAAAACTGATAACATATCAGGGTGTTTTTATAAAGTTCCTTCATTGTAGCAGTGCTGTAGTGTTTTTTTCCATGTGGTAGTACATGAAGGAATGTGCCAGATGTCAAAACACTGGTTTCACTCTAGAACTTTACAACAAGCAGGATGATGTTTCCCAGACCTGCCAGGCGACTGGGAGAGCACTATTACATGCTGGAACAACTCAAACAATGAATTCACACCTCCAGACTAGAATGCTAAGTTATATCAGACATGGAAATTCATTATATATGTATAAAAGAAACAGTGAAAAAAGTTAATCAGATTCATAAATAAAAAACAACCTAATAAACAGCCTTTAAATGCATGTTTTTGTCACAAATCAGTATATTTTTGTTTTGGATTGAAGAAAAAAAAACAAAACAGAATAATTAACTTACAAACAAAAAAAATAAAACAATAAAAAACTGCTAAAAATAAGATTGAATGACAAATTCTCCTATTTATTTATCAATTTTGCTAAATCTTTTCCTGACTCATATAAGATTAGGAATTCCCTGTGTTCTGCTTTGTCAGGATCGGGTATCTTTTGTTGTAAAGACACCATCGCAGAAATTAGCTAACTGTCTTGGAATTACTGTAAATGTTAGGGATTCAGTCAGGTTATCATTTGCCAAAATAATCTGAAAAATAACTCATACCATTAGGTACATTTTGAAACATCTAGCAAGTGGAGGAAAGAAAGGCAATCGCACAGTACTTTGTGAAATGAACTGATGCTTTGTTTGGCTTTGCTGTAATATCTACCCAGAGTTTAATGGCATGACGTAGCCTTATGACATAAAAAAATATATATATAGAACTACTAAGTTAAAGCATCTCTAGCTTCATTCATTTGGGTTATTTAGCTCAGTTCAAATGTATTTATTATATTTATATTTTGCCAATTCACAACACATGTAGTTACAATACACTTAAAGCATTTTTGTGAAGTGTTTGGGACTTATCACATAATTTAGTAGCTGTTTACATACTTTTCTATATTGATATCTCCTCAAACAAATTATTTCAGACATTCTTCCAATTTTGAGTTAGTTTAAAATGACCTACAGTAATGAAAACAGTTTTATTATTTTTATTTATTATAACCCCTGTTGGTCTCAGCAGATGGCCGCTCACACTGAGTCTGATTCTGCTGACGGTTTCTTCCTGTTAAAAGGGAGTTTTTCCTCTCCACTGTCGCTACAAGAATGCCTAGTGTGAGAGATTGTCTTTGAGTCATTGAGTTGATGCAATCAACTGGTTTTCCTTAGATAGAAAACTAATAAATTAGACTCTATGATCTGGCTGAATTAAGTGGCTTGAGATGACATGTGTTGTGAATTGGCGCTATATAAATAAACTGCATTGAAATTATTTAAATTTGATTTATCAACATCCACAATCCAACCACTTGGTCTTCCAAATAGTTAACTATAATTACATTAAAACACTTTTACTACAAAACACACTTCTGTCATCTGCAAACAGTGTAAATTGATGTACTGTTGAAAACCTGAGTTACTGAAAACCAAGTTTGTTTTGTGTTCTCTACTTCACAGATTGCTGAACTCTTCATCACTGAAAAAAACTGTATCCTTTTCTAACAACCCCCCAAAACTCTGGTTTCGCTTCTCATGTTGCCTTTAAAAAAAAAAAACTAAGATTGTCCCAGTCAGCTAACTAAAAAGCTACATTATTAGCTTTGTGAGGCAAACATGCAGGAGGCGTGTCAAAAGCCAGGACAATGGATGATGTCTACCATTTGTAAAAGGTGATAAAAACAGGAGGGAATGAGCGGATGTCTCTGGGCAAGTTCATAATAACCCATTTGTCCTAGAATGCCACATGCTTTGTGTGTTTGTCTCTTAAGAGGATTTGTGGGCTCTTATCTCAGTACAACAGAATGGGAGCACGCTAATTAACCTGTATCTGAGGCAGGAAGCTCATGCATGGATTTCCACTTCACTACCACTATAAACTACAGCAGTACAGGACATGGAGATAATAGAAAGGTGTTGTTTTTCAGGATATATTACGCCTGGAGCTCCCCTTCTTGTTATTGAGATACTCCAGTGCTTAACGTAGCCAGCTCAGGTTATCTACCTCAGCATGGCTTTACCTATATCTGTCTACAATTAGACCATTTATAGAACCTTGGACTATCGGTGGCGACTGTCCAGCAAAATCCCAACATGCTTAATATACCATGAGGGTTAATTCTTTTAAGTTATGTCATTAATAGTAATAATTATAACCTGATTTAAACCTGTCCACAAATTTGTCATGATTTTTCAATTGTGCTCCTTGGTCTTTATGATATGCTCAACGTAGCTCTAAATAGCTGTTGTATTACACATAGTTAAAGGATATTTTCAAATGAAATTATCTTTAATATCTTTGGCCGTGCTTGATTTTTAAAGAAAATGGAGCTCTTATTTTTTTAAGTAATGGAACACCATATCACGTCATTTCACTTTATAATCAAAGACTACTTAAAGTTTTTGGCTGCACTGAGGGGAAAAGAGGGAAAAACATTTAGTCGACATGGATACTATTGCAAAGCACTGCAGGGTTTTTCACTTCTATGGCAGGAGCTGAGGCTGCAGAGCTGTGCTCCTTCAGCAGCTGCACTCTGAAGTGAAAGGTCAGCGTAAATAGGAACCAGGATGTGGGAACTCTAGATTTTCACACAAATGTTTTATGAGAACAAAAATGCCAGCTTCTCCTCTCATGTTTTTCTACTCAGGCTATAAATACATCCCCAGAAAAAAAGTGATTTAAATATTCAAATCAAACTACTTTCATGCTGATGTGAACAATTTAGAACACACAAAAAAACTGGGTCACAAACTGTGGCCCAATGTTTTATATTAGAAAAGAAAACGAAAATTGTCTTTTCATTGTTTATAGGGATATCCTGATCAGATATTGATGTTAGATATTACTCTGATAACTAATATCAGACTATATAGGCTTGCATCAGGAATCTACAATATTGTTGATTGAGACACTGCTTCTGTTTAAGGTTAATGTAACCCATAAATTAATGAAATATGAGTCAATTGTTCTCATAGCTCCCAAAGGATGATGGTCTTGCAGAGGTGTGGACTAACATTAAATTGAAAACTGAATTGATCTTAAAGGTATTATGGAGGATTTCGGGAATTTTTTAAAAGAGCCGACCTCTCCACTTTAAAAGAAAATGTGCATGCACAACCCTGTACCCGCTTCAGAGAGAGAACACTTATTAAACGTGTGAGATTTCTCCTCTCGCACGCTCTGTTTAAAAATTGCTGTTCTCATAGCTCAAGCTTACTGTGCCCCAACGTCCACCCTAAGCGCCTAATCCCTCAATCATTGTATAGAGCGGAGACTATATAGTGGACTTTATATCGCACTCAGTTAACTGTCCATTTGGACAGATGATTGCTACTTTTTACTCCCCATTGGTCATGTAACTCCTCCTCCTAGGCGCGGTGCCTGCGCCATCTTTGTTATTAGTCGCCGCTGTCAGGTAGTGGCAGCCTATGGCGACAATGGGCCCTGGTGACAGCAAATCCCATAATGCTTTGCGAGGAAGGCTCTCTGTGCAAAGCATTCCAGAATATATCTGCATGTTCTTAGACCTTCATAGAAACTTTTTCTGTCACGACCGTCGGCCATTTTCAAAGAACCTCAGTGGGGGAAAAGAGAAACTGTTTGTTGTTGCAAAACTTTAGTTTTTTTGAATAGCAAACTGTACGCCAACCTACATTTAAAGTCAATTCAGATTAAAAATGCTTTATTATCCCAAAGGGAAATTAAATGTTGCAGTAACTCCTCTGGCTTTCTTCAAGTTGTTGTAGATGTAGATCGATGCAGGCATGATGGATTTCCAGTAGTGGTCTCTCTTGCACTGGTTCTGGAGAAGCCTTTGACTGAAGATACTCCATTGTTTTTTAACAATCAATCGAAGATGATGCTCAGTGTTGTCCATAATGTTCTTCATTTTATGAAGAACAATTTTTTGTGAAATCATCCTTTGAGTTTCTATAGGAGTTCCTAGAAACAAGCTGGCCTTTTTATTAGCTTTTTGAGCTTTGTTTCAAGTGTTACCCCGACAGATTATGGTGATGATGCTCCTTCCCTTCTTGTAGACGGCTTCTGTTGCGTCTCAAGTTGAGTTTGTTGTCCAGATGAACACCAAGGTATTAGTGCTTCTCCGCCACCTTTACTTCTTCTCATATGATGTTAATAAGATTTGTCTTGTTCCTGTGTCTTCTGAAATCTACAATCATCTTGCATGGTTTTTTTTTCATATTCAGGAACAGATGATTGTTTCAACATCATGTATGTTTGCAGACTCCCTATCATAGTTGCTTTTGCATACAGCCAATATGTTAATTAACAGAAATGTCTGGAGTGAAGGGAGCCTGGAATTATACTATTCACAGTGACATTAATGCTTCATGTGTACAGTGGGGGAACGATGCAAATGTTTGCACTTTCATATGTTTTTGTTTTCTGTAATGTAGAACTTCAGCTGTTTGCTACATTTGTGTAATTTATTTTTGTTGTTGTTTTTTGAATCTGGATTTGACTAGCATCATCAATGTGCATTAATGTATAATGATGTCTGGAAGATTAAAGGCTGCTTGACAATAGAGCAGCTGTCAGCTTTCCTATCAACAATGAGCTTCTTACTGTTGACCTCACTAAAGGTGAAGAGCTGGAGCTAGGTACAGGAACCGTGGATATAATTAGACGATTTTGGATGCAGCCGTTACCTACTAGAGGTGGAAATGTTTGAACTAATCTTTGTACATGTCTTTTAACTCTCTGGACCCGGATGTTCCACCCGTTCCTAGAGGTAGAATTTACAGATTTAGCTTTACCTGATTAAGGAGTACTAATGCCAATGAAAACTTTTGTAACAAGCTTAAACCTATGCCTGAGACAGTCATTGACAGCGATCATCATATTTTAGCTGCAGTTCTTTGAGTCAACCTTTTGACTCATGTAGTGTTCAGCATTGTTTCATTTTACACAAATTCAGTTACAATTCTGATTTCTTGTTTTGAATTTGGTTTCTCATTCTTTTAAGAAAAGAATGATATACAGGTGCTGGTCATAAAATTAGAATATCATGAAAAAGTAGATTGATTTCAGTAATTCCATTTAAAAAGTGAAACTTGTATATTATATTCATACATTACATACAAACTCATATATTTCAGGTGTTTATTTTGTTTAATTTTGATGATTACAAATGACAACAAATGAAAATCTCAAATTCATCATATCAGAAAATTAGAATATTACTGAAGACCAATAAAAACAAAGGATTTATAGAAATGTTGGCCAACTGAAAAGTATGAACATGAAAAGTATGAGCATGTACAGCACTCAGTATTTAGTTGGGCCTCCTTTGGCCTGTATTACTGCAGCAATGCGGCGTGGCATGGAGTCGATCAGTCTGTGGCACTGCTCAGGTGTTATGATAGCCCAGGTTGCTCTAATAGTGGCTTTTAGCTCTTCTGAATTGTTGGGTCTGGTGTATTGCATCTTCTTCTTCACAATACCCCATAGATTTTCTATGGGGTTAAGGTCAGGAGAGTTTGCTGGCCAATTAAGAACAGGGATACCATGGTCCTTCAACCAGGTACTGGTAGCTTTGGCACTGTGTGCAGGTGCCAAGTCCTGTTGGAAAATGAAATCTGCATCTCCAAAAAGTTGGTCAGCTGCAGGAAGCATGAAGTGCTCTAAAACTTCCTGGTATGTGGCTGCGTTGACCCTGGACCTCAGAAAACACAATGGACCAACACCAGCAGATGACATGGCACCCCAAACCATCACTGACTGTGGAAACTTTACACTGGACTTCAAGCAACGTGGATGAAGTGCCTCTCTTCTTTTCCTCCAGACTCTGGGACCTTGATTTCCAAAGGAAATGCAAAATTTACTTTCATCAGAGAACATGACTTTGGACCACTCACCAGCAGTCCAGTCCTGTTTCTCTTTAGACGCTTCTGACGCTGTCTGTGGTTCAAGAGTGGCTTGACACAAGGAATGCGACAGCAGAAACCCATGTCTTTCATACGTCTGTGTGTGGTGGTTCTTGAAGCACTCACTCCAGCTGCAGTCCACTCTTTGTGAATCTCCCCCACATTTTTGAATGGGTTTTGTTTCACAATCCTCTCCAGGGTGCGGTTATCTCTCTTGCTTGTACACTTTTTTCGACCACATCTTTTCCTTCCCTTCGCCTCTCTATTAATGTGCTTGGACACTGAGCTCTGTGAACAGCCAGCCTCTTTAGCGATGACCTTTTGTGTCTTGCCCTCCTTGTGCAAGGTGTCGATGGTCGTCTTTTGGACAACTGTCAAGTCAGCAGTCTTCCCCATGATTGTGTAGCCTATAGAACTAGACTGAAAGACCATTTAAAGGCTTTTGCAGGTGGTTTGAGTTAATTAGCTGATTAGAGTGTGGCACCAGGGGCCATCAATTTTGAACCTTTTCACAATATTCTAATTTTCTGATATGATGAATTTGAGATTTTCATTTGTTGTCATTTGTAATCATCAAAATTAAACAAAATAAACATCTGAAATATATGAGTTTGTATGTAATGTATGAATATAATATACAAGTTTCACTTTTTAAATGGAATTACTGAAATCAATCTACTTTTTCATGATATTCTAATTTTATGACCAGCACCTGTAAGTTAACATGTTAGAAATGAGCTGATCCAACTGGAGTTCTGTCTGGATGAAACTGTCTGAACTCAATGAGATTTAAATCCTTGAATATTTAACTTTGTGTGAATGTTGATATAAGTGATCAAATAATTGTTTTCAACTGGTACATAAATATCAAACCTATGAACTCTGATATAAATGAAAAAAAAAAGTTATTTTCACAGTTACATTTTCACATGGAACTTTATTGTTCAAACCTTATTAAAATACATTTATAGATCCAGTTTTATATGCTGCAGGTAGGGCTTTGTATGTGATGATTTTAATAACCTGATTCTGACTGTGATGCTGTGTTCTGCTGAGTTTCTGAGCTCAGCAGGAAGGCATCCTGACAGAATTTCTATCTTCAGCGTCATTTGCTGCAACTCCGTTCCACTCAACTAGATGTGGAAGTAGTGATGTTTTACTTTTTTTGGACAGAGCAATGATTAGATTTTATTCTCCAATGTTCAGTTAATGGGTTTTACCATTTGAAACTAATCCCAAAATAGCTAAAATAAGCAAAGGATGAAGTTACATTTAAAATGATGTAAAAGTTTGGCAGATCTATGTTAAAGTTCTTCTTATTCTTAATTTATTCTTTTGTAATTTTATGCTTTTGTAAATATCCACATAGTTTGTTAGGATTTGACACCTTTAGTTAAGTGTCTTGCAGCTGTATAGGGTACATACTCTTTGATAAGTCATGCTATTGAAAACTTACCAAAATAGAAGGGTATGCACTTTGCAATGGGTTAACATCTAATAGGTTTCATGAAGGGTCATGTTGGTACACGCTTTGGTCTCTGCACGTGCGATCTGATTTGCCTTTGAGGTTTCCAGTGCATGCTGTTGTTTTATTTTTTTCCTGGGGTCCAGTTACCATTTCAAAGCAGAGGTTGTTCCTAGGACAGGATTGAGCGAGGTTCCTGTTGTTAAATTGTTCAGAGAAGTTAAAAATAGCTGGCAGAAGAAGGGCTCTGACCTTTGATGATGTTTCATCCCTTTTAGTCTCTTGCACAGATGGTCCACCCGCCATAGTCCCAGCTGCCAGGCGTCTCCTGGTGCTATTTTTTTTTTTTTTTTAAGCGTACCAAAATAAAGCATCCTTGTAAAAGTGTTTCATGGGGGACTTTTATTTTTAAAGGTTTTGCACTCGTGTATCTGCTGTGTATTTTCCCTCATGCGTTGGACTTTTTATCTTTATGCAGTATAATACAGCTTTCATACAGTCACCTTTGCAATTATGTCAATAAACCATCAGTGTTATAGCAATGGATAAGCACTATACTGTAGTAATGAAGTGCAGTTTGACTTATTCTTCAATGAAAACCACCTAGGTAAAATTGAATAGGGAGCATCTCTGAAAACAAATGTTTACCATCGATTGGACAAAGAAGCCATGATCTAAACCCCTGTATTACCGCCCTGGTTGTATGTTTAGCATTGTTGCCCTGATGCAGCATTGGCTTGCATTATCCAACAGATTTTGTGTCAGAATTTAACTCCTGTCTTCCCATCGACTCTGTGCAAATGTCTTTGCTGAGGAAGAGTCCCCACAGCATTATGATGCCTCTAACATACCATATTTCTACCATTTGTTTTGTTTGGAGTACTGTGGAGAGGTGTTAGATTCCCATCAGCCTTAGATTTTGCACAAAGACAGTTTGATACTGCTTTGGTCTTTTCAGACATGGTAATGTTTCTGTCTTCAGGAGTGGCGGCTTAGTGGTAAGGGCATTGAGCTTGGAATCCTGAGGTTCTTTGTTCGAGTCCCACTCCCACAGACTTATGGGTCTCTGAAAAAAGACCCTGAACCCCACACTGCTCCCCGGGTACCACACAATGGCAGCCCACTGCTCTCTAAGGGGATGGGTTAAATGCAGAGAGCTCATTTTGTTGAGGGGTAGTGTTTGCCTATTGGTCAGAGCAGTGAGCTTGCTCTGAGAAAGTTGCAAGCACCCGGTTCAATCCCCACAGCCTGCACTCTGGGTCTCCGAGCTAGACTCTTAACCCCACACTGCTCCCCGGGTGCCATACAATGGCAGCCCGCTTCTCCATTGTGAGATCAATAAAGTTCAATTTATTTATTTTTTTCTTTTCTTTTGTTCTTATCGAACAAAGCTGCTCACTCTTTCCCTTTCATGACCGTGGTTTGGCACCATTTGGGGTTTATATGACTTTTTAACAATGGGGGTTCTTTTTGCTGCTCTTCTACATTTGTTAAACTTTTCCAGTGAGCATATATTTGCTGTCTCAAAGCATAGTTGCAGCCAAAGTCACCATCGGGTCCTATGGCTACTTCTCTGATCAATGCTCTACTTTTTTGCCCAGTCAAATCTTTCTGATATCCTGGTAGGATTGCCGTTTGGCAAATGCACTGGATTTTATTTAAGTTAGTTCAAAGTGAGCTGGATACACAATTGTAAATATTTTTATTGGGAGAAAAAGGGACATTTCCCTTCCACCTTAAAACTTTGCACTGTTTTTGATTGGATCCATTACATAGATTCCCTTTAAAGTACATATCAGTTGTGATTGTGATATGGCAACATGCAATAAAGTAGAATAGCATGGATTATTTCATGTAGGACATGGTTTTTCCATTTTCTCTACAATTATTGATTTGATGATCATTTTGTTTTTTAATATTTTAACATGTATTGTTCTTGTAACAACATCAGGTAATCCTGCCGCTTCCAGGAGAGATAATCCGTTGTTTTAATTCTTAAACTTGTTAAAAGTTTTGGTATAATTGCCATTTGGATTAACAACACCAATACAAAGTGAGCTGATTTGGTTGTAATTTATATTCATGGGAAAGTGGGGCACCTAAAAAGAGACTGCAGGGTTTATTTTAAGCACCCTACATCCCCCTTGGTCATTAGATTCATCTGACAAACATCAATGGTGTCCTTTTACAGTGACAAGAACATGAAGTGCCTGGAATGCTTTTGCAAAGTGAGCTATTTTTAGGATGTTTTTCAGTCTTCTTAAGAAAACAAAAAAAAAATGTAATGTCTATTTAAAATCATTTGAACTGAAATTAGAAACATAACGGATTAAATCTTGCACCAAAATAATGGTAGGATGTAGCAAGTGTTGCCAAATGTGTTTACTACAGTATATATTGTGTGATTTAGGCACAGATTGACAGGATCCTTTGGGTTGTTGCATCTTCTGTTTGGCCTGAATGGCTGTTCTCCAGCATGATGGAAAAAAGAAACGTGACGGCTGTTTTTAACTTTCACACTGACTAATCCTGTTGACATCCAAGACCAGTCCTTCACCTATATAAACAGATGGGAAAGCCCTCCAGTTCATCCAAGCTGAAAAGATGTTCTACGAAGTAGCATTGATCGAGCTCACCGCTCTTCATGGAAGCCCAGGTGAGGATTTTTTCTTTCTTTTAATTTTCAGGGAACATTTCTTGGAAAGTGAGCACAAACAGAGACAATGTTGTGCAATAGTAGACTTTGATTTGTGTTTTTAGGCCCGAGCAGCATAGCGCTGCGAAGGCCTATTGTATTTCGAAAGTTTCTTATTATTATTATTAGGCCCGAGCAGCATAGCGCTGCGAAGGCCTATTGTATTTCGAAAGTTTCTTATTATTAGGCCCGAGCAGCAAAGCGCTGCGAAGGCCTATTGTATTTCGAAAGTTTCTTATTATTATTTTTCTTTTCTCACTTCGAACGCATTTTACAGGGACTTCGCATATTCAAAAACTCAGGAAAACGTGGCAGTAAATTGTCCCCCGCGTGAAATAGCCGGTCTATAATGGAATCCAAAATGGCCGCCCCCAAATTACGCCACAGCGCCCCCTAACGTGAGTTGGGGGAAACTGTAAGTCCCAGAGATCTGAACTTTGGCACACAGGTACATCTCCTCAAATCATGAAAAAAAGTCTCTTGGAGGTATGCTCTAAAACCCACAGGAAGTCAGCCATTTTGGGTCAAAGTGCGATTTTTGGCCATTTTTCATTTTCGCTCATGTCGAACTTTAACGAACTCCTCCTAGGGATAATGAGCTATCGGCTTCAAACTCGGTAATTATGCAGTTAAGGCATTGGAGATTAAAAGTTATCAAAGGTTTTCGTTTTTGAGCATGTTTAAGGGGTCCCCAGGGGCCCCAAAGTTAGGCTACTTTTGAAGAATTTCAAAGTTGAATAACTTTTACAAAAAAAATTCAAATCAAACCAAGTTTGGCAGTAAGGAGCCCCTTTGGGTGCTTGACCATACTGGATGGTCAAATGATGACATCATCTAAGCCCCGCCCCCTAAGGGAAGAAAGTCACTTTTTTCACTTGGGAGGGTCCCTTTCAGTCATTTTAAACACCAGCACCTTGAAACTTTGTCAGATGATAGAAAACATGTTGGTCTAACTTCGTTTAAAGCACAAAGATTTTGAGTTAAATGATGTTGCCATGGTGACCTGGCAAAGTCAGGCGTTTCGCCGTGACCATACTTTTGGCTCTCATCTCCTCATAGATCCTTCAATCTGCACCAAAGTCACTAGGATGGAACTTGGTCCAAGCCCACACAAGAATCTAGGCCAATAATCGATGGGCGTGGCTTACTTTCTATACAGCGCCCCCTAGAAAAACTAAAACGACCAGCCCCAAGCCATGCAATGACTTAGGATTATGAAAGTTGGCACACCTGTTACACACCCCAGGACCTACAAAAAAGCCTCTTGGACCCATGGTCTAAACCCCACAGGAAGTCGGCCATTTTGGATTGAAGTTCAAATTTTCACCGTAATTTAGCATTTTATAGCCTCTATATTTGAACGAACTCCTCCTACAGCTTTTGAGTCACAGGCTTCAAACTAACTCCAACTTGACTTGAGGCATTGGGGATTAAAAGTTATCAAAGGAATTTTTCTACATCAAAGCATGTGGGCGTGGCCAGGCGTCAAACTTGGTCATTAGACAGGGAAACAAAGGGTAAGCCCCGTGCCATGTTATGACTGAGAGTTCTGAAACTTGGACCACTTATGTAACCCCTCAGGACCTACAAAAAAGTCTCTTGGGGCCATGGTCCAAATCACACAGGAAGTCGGCCATTTTGAATCAAAACAATCACTTTGCTTTTTTACCTTCGTGACCTATTTGAGCGAACTCCTCCTAGAGCTTTTGAGTTACAGACTTTATATTCACTGTATAATGACTTGAGACATTGGGGATCAAAAGTTATCAAAGGAATTTTTCTACATCAAAGCATGTGGGCGTGGCCAAGCGCAAAAATTGGTCACTAGGCAGTGAAACAAAGGGTAAGCCCCATGCCATGTTATGACTGAGAGATATGAAACTTGGACCACCTATGTAACCCCTTAGGACCTACAAAAAAGCCTCTTGGGGCCATGGTCCAAACCCCACAGGAAGTCAGCCATTTTGAATCAAAACAATCACTTTGCTTTTTTACCTTCGTTACCTGTTTGAGCAAACTCCTCCTAGACCGTTTGAGTTACAGAGTTCAAACTTACTCCACCTTGAGCTGAGGTACGGGGGATCAAAAGTTATCAAAGGAATTTTTCTACATCAAAGCATGTGGGCGTGGCCAAGTGTCAAATGTGGTCCCTTTGCTATGAAACACAATGCAAATCCCAGGCCATTTTTTTAATGAGAGTTATGAAATTTGGTACACATATGTAACCCATCAGGACCTAAAAAAGTTATATTGGAGCCATGGTCTAAACCCCACAGGAAGTCCGCCATTTTGAATCAAAGCCATCATTAGCTTTTTCATCTTTATATTGTATGTTAGCTAACTCCTCCTTGAGCGATTGGGCTGCAAACTTCTAACTTGCTGAGCCTAGACTTAAGACATAAGGGATCAAAAGTTATCAAAAGATTTTTGCTGTGACAAACCATGTCGGCATGGCCAAGCATCAAAATTAGACTTCTCGCCATTAGAGTATGACTAAACTGCCTCAGGCCCTGCTTTTATTAAGGATTATTAAATCTGTATAACGCAACAGGATGCTCAAAAAAGTCAATTAAAGCCATGGTCCACACCCAACAAGAAGTCAGCCATTTTGGATCAAAGTTACCATTTTCTTTTTTTAAGTCATGACATATCTGAGTGAAGGGCTCTTGGTTTTTTTTTAGTTAGAGACTTCAAATTAACTTTACATGGACTATAGTCATAGCAGTTTAAAAGTTATCAAAATTATTATTCTACATGGAAGCATGTGGGCGTGGCTAAGCATCAAACTGTTAACTCCAGTCATACAAAGCCATGCTTTTAGGAGGAGGAGAAGGATGATGAGGATGAGAAACAAACAGCAGTAGGAGACGCAGTGAGAGCAGCAGCAGGAAGAGGAATATGAAGAGAAGGAGCACAGGGGGAGGAGGATGATTAGGATGATAATAAGAAGAAGTAGAAGGAAGGGGAGGATTTAGAAAAGCAGCAGAAGGAGGGGAAGGATGAAGATAGGCAGGAGCAACAGGAGGATGAGGAGAATGAGCAACACAAGGAGGAGGAGGGTGGTAAGGAAGAGAAACAGCAGAAGGAGAATGGGGGAGGATGAAAAGAAGCAGGATAAGGAGGATGAAGAGGATCAGGAGAAGCAGCAGCAGGCAGGGGATGAAGAGAAACAGCAGCAGCAGGATGAGGAGAAGGAGATGCAGCAAGAGCAGCAGCAGGATGAGGAGAAGGAGATGCAGCAAGAGCAACAGCAGGAGGAGGAGAAGGAGACGCAGCAAGATAAGCAGCGGCAGGAGGATGATGAGGAGAAGCTGCATTAGCAGGAGGATGAGTAAGAGGAGGAGAGGCTGCAGGTGGAGGAGAAACAGTGGCAGCAGCAGAATAAGAAGGAGGGGGAGGATAAAGAGAAGCAGCAGCAGGTATAGGCTGAAGAGCAGGAGCACAGGCTAGGAAGGAGCGTGGAGGTGGAGGTCGCTTGGTTCCAGCGATCGCAACATACCAGGCGGTGCGAGCTGCGAGGGCCGCGCAATGCCACTTGTGGCTTTAATTTGGCTCTTGTTTTCTGTCTGTTTTTTACAAACTAAGCTTCCGGATATGATGATGTTTGGTTCTCAGATGAAAGAAATAAACTTTCAGGAAGTAGTGCGTCACTGACCTTTTGGTTGGTTTAAAATTATTAAAGGTACACATATAAAAAGATGTTTTGGCTGATGTTTGATCACCAATTTTGTGAAGCTTTGATCCAATATTAGTTTATTCAAATAAATTGTAAGAGCATTATTCTTTTTTTAAAGTTGTAGAGGAAACATATTTGATAATTTACTTATTTATACATGATAATTAAAAAAAAAGAAATTTAAATATTTTATATAAAAAAAGCTCTGATTGTTTTTCTTAGTTATGTTAAAGGACTCACTCATTGAGTGACTTTATATAAGAGCCTTACCAACCTTTTTTCTAAAGATCTGTGATTTAGTGTTTGTTAGAATATGAGACAACATCCCAGTGAGAGAGATGATGCTGTTATCAGCTCTGCAGTTAAAAGGTTCCACGAACACACAAATAAAAATCAGATTTCATAAAAAAGGATAAGAAGAAACATTTTTGCTGTAACAGATTTAGCTTCCTGCTCGAATACTGATATGGAATACAGTTGGATTTGCCTGAGCTGTTCTGGCCTTAAGCTTGGAAATCACATGAGGTCTGCTTATGGTCTTTCTAACTGCTATTAGAAATACAAGATGATGATTTTATTTCTCTCCACTGAAATGCAAAAGGAAAATGATCTCTAAAAGACATCATACAGCATTATTTTTGCTTAACATCAAAATTGCCCTAACTTCTTATAAGTACTTTATTATTGCAAGGCTCTACTTTTCATCTGCACTGCAGTAGTGATGGAGCCAGAAAACGTTCATAGCAGTGGCCAGACATGGACCAATGTGCACTGAGGGGTGGCCTAATATTGAATAGTCAATAGAACCAGTTTAGGGCCAGTCTCCACTGATCACAGTGTACTATTTAGAAAAATGAATGAGCAAAACATCCATATGTCCCAAACAAATAACTAAAGACAGACTAGATCCCAATGAAGCCCTTGCTAGTCTTCACATTACAAGTACAAAATGAAACCAGGTGAAACTAATACTTTTCCACTTTAGTAGTTCTGGATAGAGGATACTGATAAACAAAAATATTTTTTTATTTTAAATATAATTACTGCTCTAAATGGGTTACTCTGTCAGCTAAAGGCATGTTTTACAGTCTATACTCCAGTTAATGATGAATTGATTACTTAATTAGTTTTATTTCATTAATCACGATTAATCCAATTAGGTGTTTCAACCTTACTTCTCACACAGTTATACTTCTATGCTGTCTAAATCAGTTATAGTTCATAATAATATACATATTTAATGAGTTGAGCACTGGTTCTGTTTCTATTTTCATAAAAGAGTCTTAGATCAATGCAGATTCATACATTTCTCTTCATCCCCATAAAGCTTTTAACTTTATTATCAATATATCTATATTTTTTTAGTATATTGATGTTAATAATTAATTAATTACTAGAATTAAGTGTCTGCTTAAGGCCAATGTATGCTTCTGAAGCATAGCCTCTGCAACCATCAAATCTGTCTCTGTGCGCGACCACGGCAAAAAATCCTGACTACGCACCAGACAGTCGCAAACCCGTGCAGACCTTATGTGGAAGTGCGCAGACAAAAAGCAGCTGTGATTGGTCCTTGGTATGCCTTTCCGGCTGTCTGTGTGGTCATCCTTCCCAATTCGGTGCCGGGGCCATTAACAGAACCCGTTCCTCTTAAATGTCTAGCAACTCTAGACCCATCTCTGTGACCGTGATATCTTGCAGACGCGCCATTGTTGTTTTTGAAGATAAACACTCCCGCTGGCGCCGCAGAATTTCTCGTGACCATCCGCCGAAGTTTTCGCGAGTTCTCTAATAGGTCCCCCCTTGCGCTTTGCAGGACACTGCTTTGCGTCCCTAGAAATTCCAGACCGACGGTGCAGAAGAATGCCAGCAAAACTAGTTCGCGACCAGACTCAAGCGACATTTGATGTGTGCGGCTGCAGAAGTCTGATCTGCCGTTTACTGTATGTTTAATATACTAACTTTCCCTCTGAGAGTATCACTACTGCCACCCTCTGTTTTAGAGGGGAACTGCTTGTCCTGGAGGAGGTTAAGTAAAGTATGTCTCTACTGGAACAACAAATTGCATGTCCACCCCTGGCCCCCTTTCTAACTCCGCCACTGTACTACAATGTATTGGGTACTGATATTTGGACTGATTGTATTTCTGAAAAAGAATTGGGAAAATCCAGATCTCATTATTAAAAAGTATACAAAGGTTTATTGTTGTAGCCCAGACAATGGTTTACTTTCTAATGTGCTAAACCTTTTATTTACATCCTCACTGATACTGAAACAAGCCGACCTTAAGTCCTCCTCATTCAGTGATCAAGGCCAATCAAATGTAAAATATGCCAATGTCTTGAAGTATCTCTAAAAACTCTCCTTTGTCTAAAATATTTGATCTAGGTTGTAATTTTAAACATTGAAAAACTTAATAAATACATTGGAAATCATTTTTTTTCCCCTTAAGTTGCTATACTTTCAAAAAAAAAAAAAAAAACCCCACAGGGTTTTGTGTCAAGCGTTGAGTGCGAGACCATTCATTCATCACTTGCTTAGTCCGCTGCTCCAGACCTCTGCCTGCTCTCCCAGTCTGCTGCTGAGGCAGCAGAGCAGTGTAGCGTGGGCCTGGTGGAGATCAGGGACAGGCACAGCGGAAGACAAATGGTCACATTTATTCATTAGGAACTATGTGTCACTACAGCACACCCAAGCACCTGAATCAGCACTGACTCAGGTTGAACGGTAGACTTCTCCTGAGTTAGATGAGCTATTTCTCTTAGCCACCTAAATGTACTTCCGAAAGCTGACGTATTTATCATTTTATTAGGATTCAAATTGAGTAGGAAGCCTGTGCTTGTACCACAGATTTGTTATCACTCACTTGTGATATTGATTAAATATGTGTTTTGTACGCTTGATGTGCTCCTCTTCTGTTTGTGTTTCATCGCTGTGTGCTTCTCATTGCTCGATGGGCGTGGAAACTGTTCTGTTTGCTGCCCTTATCTGCTCTCTCCTGTCCTTATCTTTGCTCTGTTGTCTCCAGCCCTCTATTGGATCATTTTCACGTTTTAGTCCTACAGTCTGCAGCACAGTCAGACTGGCAGGGACTTGGTTAAGCTTGAGTAAAATAGACCTTTGCACTCTGTGTGGATTAGGAAGGTAGCACATTTTTGAGAGGCTGACTTTTTTCATGCCCTGTGTTTCTGTAACAGGGCCTCAGGAGGACGCCACCCTGGGCTCTGCGGGATGGACAACACCAGAGGAACTTTCAGAGCAGGCTTCTCAAGCACAGCACCTCGAACGGCTGGCTCAGCTCTGCATCATGAGCAAACAGTAGGTAAAATGATGTGCTGTTGGGGCCTCAGCTGCAAAGCGTTTAATGGGGTGAAAGATGTACTGCTGGCTTATTGACTCAGGCGGCTCTTTGTGGGTGGATTCACTTTCATAAACTTTATAGTAAATATACACTTTTATTATCTTAATAATACTGACATTATTTTGGAGGGCAGGTTTTGTTGCCTTTTCTTTATTCCCCTCAAAAAAGCCGTAAGTCACAAAATAGTGTTGTTTTTGCATACTCTAATACATTTGTATGATTTGTGCATAAATACAAAAAGCTTTTTAAATCAGTTTGCATTGAAGAAGCAAATAAAACAAGTCTGGTTTGAATGAAGAATCAATACTTTATAAAAAAAAACTAAACTAAACTAAATTTTTATTGTTGCACCTGAAGCCCAGTAAATCGCAGCATGTCCCCCCCTCTAGATTGCATTTTCATGGAGAACTCTAACCTTAATGATTCCTATCAGCTTCTATATATTGAGGAAAGCGACACCGCTCTCTCTAACTAGATCTGGTGTCCTCCGTTACATTGGCTCTTTGTTCCTGCCATAGCATACACTGTGTTTTCTCTGCCTCTGTTGTCGTTGTCGAGAAAAGGCCATTTAACCTGACTGCCGTGGAGGGCGACAGAGGGTGGAATGTTTGCACAACGGAGGCCCTGGTCACTGCGCTTAATTAATGCAAGTAGCATACAGTGGTTAAACATGAATGAGATGGTAATGACTGAGCATGGCTTGGGTTTCTAGCTATGTAAGGACACATGGGAATTTGATTCTGCTCTTTACTTTGGTCCTGCGTGCTTTAGAAATGTATCCAAATGGCTGTAAAACTTATAAAACATGCAAACTCTCCTTTACCTTTGCGTATATAAAAAAATGTTTCCATGAAGCACCAACTAGAGCTATATTAAGACTTTTCTCCATGCAAATTTAAGGCTATATCCCTTTTGATTGGGTAAGGCAGTGGGTTGATTTTGAAAGAAATTTCCTCATTAAAGCTACAGTGTGTAATAATTACAGGGATATAAAGTCAGAAATTTAATATATTATACATAACTATGTTATTTATCATCACCTATGAGCTCAGCCTTTTAACCATAATATTTGCGTTGCCTTAGAATTCGTTATTTATAATTACATAGGAGCGGGTCTCGCAGCCATGGAGGCTGACATCTTTGCGCTACGGCAAGCGCAGAGGCAACAAACTAGCGATTGCGAGATCTCCCATGACGCTCAAAAATAACTACGGCAAGTTGAGAGAGATGAACTGAGACGGTACTGAACAGTAGATGGCAGTATTATGCCTGAGAAGCGTTTAGTCTGCCTGAAACCAAAGAAGAAGAAGAAGAAGCAGGTATACTGCGCCTCAGTAACAAGAAAGGTGAACAAGGCGGCAGGCGTGAGTGACTTTGCAAACTGTTTGGCACTGTGTGGCCAAACATCAGACGAATGGAGGATCATGCCTACTCTGTATCACAACGAAAAGCGGCGGACACCGAACCCCCGTCATCTAAGAAGCGGAAACACGACGAGAATAAACGCAAGCGTGACAAGAAACGGCAAAAAACACGGATCAACATTGGCACGGCATTTACACGATGGAAGTCACTGATGGAGGAAAAAGGTTTTCAAAGTGACGCTCAAGTTGCCAGTTTTCTCTTGGACAGGTAATTAATCCTACACACACAATTGTCTAATATCACTGCAGTTTTTGGAGAACAGGATGCTCAGACCTGTCTAAAACAATAACATGCTGCGGCGTGATGATGCTGTTCCTCTCCAGTATACTTATTCAGCAACGTCCCTGACGTTTCATAGGTAATGATTCAGTAATTTTCTGTAAAATAATTTTCTGGATATATACCTCGGTTACCTCTCTCCGGCTCCTTTGGAGATCTTCAAGCCTTTCCTCCTCTGCTCTCACCCCGCTGGCTCCCCTCTCTCGCCTGGCCCTAGCTGCACGGCCTCCCTGCCCTCGCCCTCGTCCTCTCCCTCTTCCTCGCGTTGTAACCCCCGTGCCACCAAAATGACTTAGACTCTGTAAACGGGGAATATATATTCTTCCAGCGAACACAATCTCGCTGTTAAACTAATGACTACAATTACTTCGTCTGTTTATATCACCATGCAAAGCAGCTCACCAAAACGTCACAACGATGTAGAAAAAATAACGGGTATATTTATTATCTTAAGTCTACATGAAATCTATACCCTACTCAGACTAATGAAATACTATCTGTAAAATTATCTATGTAAACAAACCTCATCACTTGAGAAGGTAGGTGATGTGGACGTCGTGGAAGAAATTTTGTCCCGTAACGCTCGCCGTACTGTTGGGGGGGAGAAGCGGTGGGGGGGAGATGTTCATGTTGCTGCGGTCTGCAGTCTGACCGCTAGATGTCGCTGAAAATTACACACTGTAGCTTTAAGGTCAGAAAATTAGCATTAAACATGCTAAAATGTTATTATAATATCTTTTTCTTATCAGGTTGATGACATTTAAATCAAATTAGATGCTTATAACAAGTAACCAAATAATTCACCAAAAAAATATATGAACAACTATATAGAATTAACTCATGCGACTGGTTTTAAAAGGAAACTAAGATGTCATTCTAATATAACAGCCTAATAAGCCTTTTTTTCACCTTTGTCATTCAGCTTTTATTAATACAATTTATGGACTTCCTTGTGTTTAATTATTTGCATTAGTTGGATTTTTAGAGACTCCTGGGGTCAGTTTAGAAAGCTGGTATCCATCACACTAAACACAACTTGCTCTGCATCCACAGACACAAGCTGGTGTGAGGTTGATGAATGTCCTTGCTTGACTTTTTCAGGGCAGATATTCGTGGAACGCCTGGCAGGACTTCAATGAACCGCATCACGTTCATTTAGCTTAGCACTTGACAGGAAAGCGACAGAGAGGCATGAGACAATAAACCAACCTGTAATCACCATTCCTTCCATAATTCCCCCTGGAGGACAGACGGCAGCAGTACTTGTAGAAATCAGAGGGCTCTATGTCCTCAGTGAGGCGCCTGCATGCCCACATGTTGTCCACTTACATTGGACACGTTTGAATATGACGTTCCATTATGATCCAAACTACCTTAATGCTTCAGAACTTATAAGCCACATTCCCAAGTAGTTTTTTTTTTTTTTTTTTTTTTTTTAAGTATCAAAAGTATCAGTTGGATTTTCCTCAACCTAATAGTGCCATATTACTGCATCATCACATATACACCCCCCAGTAAATATCTTATTTTCCCGCTGTTTTAACACAAGTTTTAGTGGAGGAAAACTATGCAAAATAGAGCTGATCATGAATGTCATATTTACATTTCACTCATTCCTCCTTTTCATTTAGTATTACTGCTTTGTATAAAAACAAGTGTTTGCGAATGCTTTTATATCGCATTCATTTGACCTCTAACCTAATCCACACCAGCAGTGCATAGAATTACGAGTAAAGCAGGATTTTTGTGCCAACAATCAGTCTGACAAGTGTTGATAAAAACCAACGTGAAATGCTAAAGTTTTGAGTTTGTACTTTTCTTTTTTTCCTCTTAAATTAGTCATATCGGAAATTAACCATTAAGTATTAAATACATGCTTCCAAAAAGCATTTCTTTGTCTTTTGTCCAGAGTAAAGTTCATATATCCTGTCCAGCAGAAAAAAAGATCTTTTAAATCTTCTAGACTCCTCGATATCACTCGGACAAGCAATAGTTTGACTAAATATGGTTCTATGAAGAGTCATGCATGCTTCGTTACGACAAGCATTGTGTTTGTAGAGGGAAAACTTTTTTAAAGCTTTTGATTTTTCTCTTTTCTTTTCAGACCTCATCTTGCCTTAGAGTACAGTGGTAAGGTACGTTCAGCAATCATCTCTTTTTCTGCCTCTGCAGATATTTATAGATTTTTATTTTTTTATTTGGACGAATTAATTCAAACTAATGTTTTACACCTGTTTGCTTGTAAGAAATCCCAACTGGTAAGCCTAAGATCAGCGCCATCTTAAAAGAAAGTGAAGGTAGCAGCTCTATCGCCCTACAAAAGAAAAAAAGATGTTCACTCATTTGTTTGTGGCTTTGGATCAATGGCCCCTTCATTCTTTTCGCCTGTTACATGATGTCACTCTCCATCTGGAATCACAAAGTAGTTTACTGGTTTTGTCTTCACTCCATTGGCTTCCTGCATCATCAACATGTAATATTTTATCGATCGTTTGCACACTTCTTGGGCTTCCCCCTGCTTATCTGAGGAAACTTGCATCCCACCATACCCTAAGAAAACTTCTTTTTGTAACAAAGAATATTCAAAATAAATCAAAAATTGCAAATGAATGGGTTAAAGGAACATTAAAAATATCGGCAATTGTTAAAAGAAAGTTAAATATGTCAAGTTTAATTTGTAGAGCTACTAAAACAGTATCAAATCCAGACTTTATACCCTCAATGGAAGGGGGATTTGAATAGTGGCAAGATAAGGGCTTGGTTTATATCAGACAACTTTTTGGAAATGAACAAATGAAATCTTTTCAACAACTAAAAAAATGAATTTCATTTAACTACTAAAGATTGGGAATATATCCTGAAGAAACCAAATTGAGACTACAAACATATATTTTGGGATTGTCCCAAAATTAAAGAATATTGGAAGGATGTAAGGAAAAAAATTGAAACTATTTGCAAAGAAAAGTTGAACCTAGATTTACAAACATTCCTGCTGAGCATTGTTAAATAGAGAATTATTCAAATACTGATTATGATGGCAAAGAAAATAATAACAATCTTCTGGCTAAAGCCACAACCCCCGAGCACCGACCTTTGGTGGGAAAGAGTTAAGGAAGTGATGGGAATGGAAAAAATAACAGCACAATTTGTTGATATTGATATTATTGAACACTATTAAGGATTTTAATTTGGATTTCTCTGTGTGATTTAGGCTACAAAGATTCACCAGAGAACCTATGGTAACGATCATCCGGTAACAGCCCGAAGCCTGGAGCTCATGGCAACTGTCTATGCCGAGATCGGGAAGACGGAATATTCAGGTAAACTCTCGAATGATGTGCAGGAGCAAAGCAAACACAGGGCTCTTTCCAGAGAAATGGTACAACGTTGATACTGGAAATATACTCCTTTAATAACTGATGTAAATCAAACAAGGGTGTGTAACTTCTGGAAGACGCCTGTACAGCCCATTAAAACACACATTACACAGAAGGTCTGTAGTTCTTTAGTAACTCTCAAGAGAATATGTCAACTAGTGAAAATGTTGAATTAATAAACACCTGGACTTGTGTTGGACACAGAAATGGTTTTATGGGAAACAAAAGCCAATATGTAGCTATGCGACAGTTTGAGGCCATGATGTTGTCACGCTGTGAGTGTGCCTTGCTTGCACTTGAAGAAGCAAAGACTCTCCCCCCATCTTTCTTCTTTTTTTTTTATTTGCCGCTGGAGTGATACATTAAACTATCCATGTTGCTAGGTCAGCTTTTGGAGGCAGGGATGCGTAACAGCAGCTAACTTACAATGTTAGGCACAAAAGAGAGGTCGCAGTTCACAAAAAAATCTTGCCTGCCTTCTGCATAAATCTTTTTTTAGTATTGAAAGAGACTTAAATATGAGTTAAATAGATGGGTCTATGTTACTGCTTTTCCTTATACATTTAATTTTTTTCACAGTCCACAATTATTTTACCAAAAGCCCTGAGGATCATCAATATGTTTTGTGTTTTTCTTATTGTTTGTTTTCAAACACGTGACGGTATTTTGTTTTCGATGGTGTCAACATTAGGCTTGACCTTTTCATTCTAACATTATGCAATTTTTCTTGCCAGTTAGAACGACTCTGTCATTGTGCAATCATGTACTCTGAATTCAGCTGAGGAAAGTGAAGTCCTCAGTTTTTAGATTTTGTTGTAGGTTGTTTTATGACCTCCTTGTCGACGACAGTCAAACTGAGTCGCTGAGCAGCTGAATAGGGGAATTCTTGTTGATGTGCTCGCTGATCAGAACTTCAGTCTAAGCTGCAGCTAAGATCCTTTTAGTGATATTGATCTTCAAACACCAGTTTTAATGCACCATAAAACGAATCCACAGGTTCGAGCCATGATCAAAGGCACAAAAAAGAAAAAAAAAAATAATAATAATAATAATAATAAAAAATCCAGAGCTTAAAGCAAAACAGTAGACATCACCCACACACTGAAACTCCTCAGATAATCCAAACAGGTTACCTTACAATCATTACTGATGCCACATAATCAAAAATATCCCCATCCACCACACTCCTGGTTAAATTGATCTTAGGGTAGTTATGGTAGGGAGGCGACTCCTGAAAAAGGTTTACACCAGTTACCTCATTTATTGTTGGTTGATTTGGATATTTCCCCCTATTAATTTCTATAATCTGATCATTTTTAAAATAATTTTAAAATATTTTAAACGTATTTGTATCCTTTTACCATGGTTGATAGATTATCTTTTTTAATATTTGCCTGGGTCAACTAAAAGAAACCCAAATTTAATTTAAAAATTAAAATCTATTATTTCTGTATCAAGTTTAAGCAGGATTTTACAAATTAATTTGTACAAAAAGCTCCTTTTTGGATTAAGATCATTTAGCTGCAAAGAAAAACTTGAGTCGGTTTTGATTAAAGTGGGTGCGATGTTTTATTTTTTGTGCATAAATTGCTGTGTGTAAAATGGATGCACCTTCGAAAGTGCCAACTGCAGCCCCCACCTCAAGGCTCTTGAAAATATTGATTTAAATTTACTTTGCTAATTAATAGAGACCAGTGGCGGCTGCTGCTCTCTGAAACAGGGGAGGCTCAATGGTGTTAATTAAATCCAAACATGAAATAATGCATTAACTAATGTTGAAACAAAAAAAAAAAAACACATCTCTACAACGGGTAAAAAAAAACACTTGTGAGGCACTCTGAAATATTAAACTCCACGGAAAACACGGCAAGAGTTCTGCACAAGATGAGTGTTCTGATTGACTGATCACTTTTCCCACTGGAATCATGAGGAAAACCTCCTTTCTGTCTCGCCACAACAGTCAAAAATCCTTAAATATGTTTGCCAATCAGCATCAGGGGCAGGTCGCTGCTTACCTCAATAGACTGAGGCTCAACAGCTGATTAATGCACAATATAATCATGAAATCAGGCACATATTAGCGCATATTTAATATAGCTTATTGACTACATTTATTTTGTTTGACTAAACATATTTTACCAGTAATTTTAGGAAATAAGCAGGGGAGGTTTAGCCTTCAGAGTAATAATAAGAAATCGACACTGATAGAGACATGACTCATGTCCCTGAAGTGCCTGTGACAGCATGGAGACTCAATCCAAGCTTAACCTTCTGGATCATTTCCAGAATTTATCTTTGCTTGTTGACTTCAACATGCCCCTGTGACACGTCCTTTAATATCTGTGTTATTTTTAGGTTTATTCTGCCTGATAGACCTTCACATAGCAAACAACTGACAGAGATAACCACTGGCTTTTTGAGTCGCAGTACCGTATATCATGTACAGTAAAATCTAGAAGATAAACAAAATTTTCAGTTCAAGTTTATTTAAATATATATTTTATTAGTTTATTTTAAACTTGAAAACATTCTGCAAAATATATTTTTTTTAAACAAGGGGAAAAAATTTTTTGTGATGTTGATTTGCTTCACATAACCGAGAAATAAAGAGGATGAAGGGGATACACCAGTTCAACCCCAATTCTCCATAATATGCAGTTATTATACTGATTTACAATTTTTTTTTTCAAAAATCCAATTATCATAAAGCAAAAACTAAGTAACAGAATTTTCACTGATGAATGGGTGTTTCTAAATCTGTGTTAACTGCTTTTTTTCTGGAAATTGTTTTATTTCCACTCTGATACTATTCCACAATTACTTAACAGACAGAAGTGCAAACAAACAGAAATATGCAAATAAATAGTTTAGAAATTAAAAAGGCTTTTTTCCTTCCTAAAAGGTAGTTTGATTCTTTCCTGGTAATTTATAACTTTTCTGCTTTAGACAAAATGTTGGCTGCATTTCATTAAATTAACACCTTTTACTATTTCACCTTAAAATAAAAGAAATGGTTGATTTTTATACTTGGCAAGTAAAATTTTTTGGTTTAAAAAAACACTTTGTTGTTACAGTCCGAGATCAAAGCCTAGTTACTCTATGAAATACTTTAAACAGTTTGGAAATAATTAATTAAAAGTGGTTTCTCAGTGCTTAAGTATCAGCAAAGGAGATATCACATGTTTAGGCTCTAAGAAGGTTGCAAGTTCCTGGTTTGATCCCCACAGCCTGCACCCTGGGACCCTGAGCAAGACCCTTAACCCCACTCTGCTCCCCGTGCGCCGCACAATGGCAGCCTACAGCTCCCCAAGGGGATGGGTCAAATGCAGAGGTGAATTTCTCCAGTGTGAGATTAATAAAGTTTCATTAAAGTTATACCATTAGGAGCACCTTGTGTGGGAGATCAAATTGTGCTGTGAGAGTTTCAAGAACTTTTATTGTTGGTCCTGTGCAACAGTTTTAAACAACCTGAGATCCATTTTTATTGAGATAAAAAGAATGAAAATATACATGAAATATATTTATTCCTCAGATATTCAGCAACTTTTTCTCTTTTTTGTTGCATTTTCATGGTTTGTTAATCCCTCCCTAGATATTAGATACTGTTTTCTTGCTGAACGATATTGGCAGGCAAGGGTTAACAGTATGGCAGTTGGTCTAGGACTTATTTGCATGTTCCACATTGCAGGTTTTACCTCCAGCTCCCTTTCTGTCTTAACCTCAGCCTCTTTAATCAGCTCCCTGCTCACAGACTGTGTGGTCATGGTTTTCTCTTTAGATTCTCTGGGCCAGTGTGTGTCGGCACTTTCCAAACGCTTTGCCACTGCAGAGTCCCTCAAAAACACCGTCAACTGTCTTCATCATTCCCATCGCGAGAAAATTTCTGAGGTGTGTCACAGAAAAGACTCCCACCACCAATACGAAGACAAACTCACACATAAGGTAGGGGTTGGGACCTGTTTACAAAATAAACATATTTGTTTTTGGGGTTTTTTGGCTTTTAAAATGTTCTCCTTGCAGGTAGCGTATTTACTCACCTTGAGTTGACTTTAATACAGGTGACCAGCGGCAAAATTCCTACCTCCATTCTAAAAAGGCCAAGTCCCAACAATGGGTCAGACACAGAGCCCAGCCACAGACGGAAAGGCGAGCGCAGGGTTCGATTCAGGGAGCCAGAGACCACAGTGCATGGTAAGAAACATCCCTTTTAACAGTTTCCAGAGTGCAGTCACTCATAGCTTTAAGCAATTTGAAAAATTCTTCCCTGGCTTTTTGTCATTGCCATTTTCACATTCACAGGAATTTAATTAAGTAAATGCACTCGAGCATTGAACCATTAGAGTCCGAACATGTTAAAGTAATTAAATCAAGCCATGCAAATGGCATTCCATAAATTCCTTAGTTAAAAGTAAGACTGCAGTAACTGATTTGTAGCTGGTGTGTCAATTAAGTTGACTTCTGTTGACACAAAACCTATTCTCTGTTGGCTTCACAGACTTTTACTGTGACCCTTTAGGTGGTAAGTTTGTTTAACTGGATCACTAAGTTGCATGGGGAGCACCAACAGCACTGCACTCTGTTTAGATCTATCAAAAGATCATCACAATATTTAGCTTATGTGGTGATTTTAAAAGCATTTTTTGCTCCACATGCACAGTTTGGTCAAACTAATCACAGATTCTTACCCATTTTTTTTCTAATCTGAAATACAAACTGTATAAGACACATACAATCCACACATTCAAATAATTTGTATTCATATGTGTTGTATTGAAATATTTGATTTTTAAAATACAGTAATGAAATGGCATGTATCATAATTTTTGGTATTGCTTGAACTTGAACTTTTAGAAATATAACATTTTAGAAATATTTGCTTTAACAAACAAAACACAAACTACAGAAAACCCCGAGTTTTAGTCAGTGACAGTGAAATCGACTGTAAAGTTTTATTGAAATATCTGGAAAGTTATATCACTAATAAAGAAGATAAAATGTTATTGCAATAAACATTGAGAGGGAATTATTGTCTGCCCGACAAGACAATATGATTCTATTTATGACATAAATTTGGTCAAAGGTTATACAAGTCTACCCATTTCCATTAAGACGTGACTTTGCCGAATTGTTTTTATATAACTTTAAGAGCTTAGGACACTTAGAAAAGAGATGAGGTTACTTATGGAAAGAGAAGCTCCAGCATTAGTGTGTAAAGCAATGGAACAAAAGCAGTGATTGCAGGTCGAATTTCAGACCGGACAGCCCACACTCGATGTAGGAGTTTTAAAGCGCGCTGTGGGGAGCCCTGTCAGCACCTACTTCACCACTATGGTGCCAAACACGCTCTGATGGACACTTTAATTTCCGACCTGGATCTGCCCAGCATTGATACTCTGAACAGAAGTGTCTGTCACTACATTCCTCCCCTCAACTTTGTAGCAGAACCTACTTAATATTATCAAACCATGCATTGGTTGTTCAAGTCTTATCTTACTCCATATGATCCATTTGTTTTACATGCAAGGATTTAAATATGCCTCAGAATTGAAGCAGTCAAACCTAATTCCAGAATACTTCCTACGCAGTCTCTCTAACTCTAAAGCCCGGCGTACACTGTGCGATTTTCGGGGTGATTTTCCAGTCTTTCGATCGGCCCGACTTTCAGCCTGATTGTGAGTCGTATTGTGTACAGGGGGTTACGAGGGGCGATCAGCCTCTTACGGCCACCTCCCGATCAGGAATCTGTTCAGAGTATCAATGCTGGGCAGATCCAGGTCAGAAATTAAATGCCCGACAGTCGTGGGCAAGTTGTTCAGTGCGCATTTATTCCTCCCATCAGATAAACACAGCAGCATGGCAGGGATGCAATGAGTGAAATGCAGCTCCGTCTGCAAAATTGACAGACAGCAGCAGCCACCCCTGCTCAGCCAAGTCCTTTTTCCAAATACATTGTCGCCCTTTCTTTCTAGGACCCTCAGCACAAAATTGCACAAATTGCCAAGGCAGCGCGGTTCACTATAGTGAGCTTTATATTCCCCTTCTATTTGTTTGGCTTCAGGATAGAGAGCTACAGAGCAGCGCCATCTCACTGTGGAGCTCAGTCCGACGTGGTTTTTAGTCGTGCAGTGTGAGCAGGTAGATCGCATCAGAGCGTCGGGCCGAACATAAATCATGAGCTGTGAACTCACACTGTACGACTAAACCCTGAGGTTAATCGTACAGTGTGAGCAGTAGATGCGTGCAACGATTGAAAAAAATTGCACAGTGTACGCCCTGCTTAAGTCAGTCTGAAGTTTCCCCACCATTAAGGTCCCCTAAAGTTAATTCAAGCCACACAGAGGTTCAAATATTGATACAAGTTTAGAGTGAAATTGAAGACAAACACTCTCTAATTTATTGGGAAAAGTATGTCTCAGCTGAAGCCTATAGTTACTATGGATAAGCATTCTGTTAATTATCTAACACGATGTCCAGACAGCAGCTGATGAGTCGTACTGAACATATTAAAGATAACAAAAGGTATTTTCACACATGAAAAACATTGTTCTCACAAACAAACAGCTGCAATTTGTTAGATGGTTTGGCTGTCGACTCCCTGCCCAAGCTATGCGCCACAGGCACTCCGTTTTTTTTCTTTTTTTTCTTTGTTTTTTCCTTCTCTTGAATCCCTTTGGAAGATATTCATTGGTATGTGATGAAAAACCCATCCTCTTCCCCAGATCTTACCTATATCACCTGCACAGGTATTTGAAGCATTAATGCTCGCTTCATCCTTTTCTATTAGCAAAAAGTGACTTAATATCTATTTGATATTTTACTGTTAGAAAGCTCCTTTTTCATTGATAAAACATATTGTATGTATGTATAGCCCATCAGAGACTGCAGATCTATCTGACGGTATAATCGAACATTATAACTTTACCTGTTTTTAAGAGATGCGATTGTTGTATCTCCGAAAAATAAGTTTGAAAGGCTTGTTTATTATTCATGCTATTGGTACTTAAAGGTTTATGGGTCCTACATCTGGTGTTATTTCCCCTTTGTTTGTAGAAAACCAGCTGTAAAAAGCTCCTTTCTATTCTCCTTAGGTCTGAAATGAAAGTCTTTTGTTTACTTGAATATACAAATACCTCTCATTTACAATCCAAAACAACTCAAATGTGATCTCCTTTTCCAGCTTATGAGACGACGCCGACTCGCCCACATCTCGCCCTGTTCACCTGTCTCTTCCTACTGATGTCATTCCTCGGTGTGGCGATGTACTGCACCGATCGGCGGCGGCCGCAAAGAGCATGCGAGGAGCTGGAGGCCGCCTTGGCTGTCTACCTGGTGCACATTAAGCAGCTGCTGTGGGGCTGCTGGATATGGCTGACCATGCAGTGACTGTGACAGACCACAGATGGAGACGTGGAGCTATTTTATTCCCCCAGTTGTTGTTTTTTTGTTTGTTTTTTTACCTTTGAAGGTGCCCAGGCCTATAAACAGCTCCGCCATGTTGCATGGCTCGAGAAATGGCACCCCTCCCCCACTGAAAAAAGGGAATATATTTAATGTTGGAAACATGTAGCTTTCATTTCTGTATGTATATATCTATACAGTATATGCACTACAGTTTGGAAATGCCACTCCATGTGTTGGTTGTGAAAACATTTTGCACAATTGCAAGAATAATGTTCACATGATCCCCACGATGGTTTGATCCTTCAGTTCAGGTTAAAGTATTTTGCCTGTGAGTGGATGTTTCCAGGGAATGCAAATATTTATTTTATAACAAAACACTTATTTCTGTATGTTATATATCACAAACAACTGAATGTGTATATATGTTTCAATATACTAAGGTCTATCGCTATCAGTATTTAGCCTTGTATTTCCATATAAATGAATGTAGAGATGTTTGAAAATGATGCAGCAGTGCCCTTCTGCAGGGCCAAGGATTGCATGTCTGGTTCCGATCCGTTAGCGCGTGAACACAGGGCTACATCACTTCGCAGTACGGGCTTAAATGAGGTAGAAAACACATTCTTCTTTCTTAACTGTGTTTCTTCAAGAGTATAAAAATGTGTGGCACATTATAGTTAGTCAAAGTGAACATACCCAAACTGCAGTGTTTTGTAAAAGCCTTTTCATGCCCCTTTTTTTCCCCTCATGTTTTGTCTGTTCATTAGAATTTTAAAGTGAAAAACTAGAGCATAATTCAGAACTGGAATTCATGCTGCATCTTTTATGTTTATATACATGTAAACTTAATAGGTGCTACATGCATTGGTTCCTTTAGATTTGGTATAGAGGGAACAGAGTAATGAATTGAATGCTAATGTACGTCACACCTTTGAATGCTTTAAGCTTTTTTTTTAATCTTACAGGTTTCTTTTGAGTATCAGAGTAAAAGGGGCTGAACACATATTTTGTAACTTATTCTTGCTCCCTCTAAATAAAACTTTTTGCAACCAATTAAAATTTTGACACTAATTGACACATTTTTACTTGTAAAGAAATAATTGAAAATATCAATTTTCATCCAGAAAATGATTAGTCTCTGGTTTTACTGTGACAAAATGTGAGGGAGTGGGCTGAATGCTTTTTCAAGGTACTGTATAAGAACAGTTTAAACAATCCCACCCCAAATGCCGATACGCTTTACCCTTAATTCCCAAGTGTGACATATATGTCTATCTTCCACTGTTTTTCTGCATCAATGCAAGTATCCCAAAAATGTTTAAATTTTTTTTTTTTTACTATTTTGAAACCTTTAATGTTCTGCCGAATCCAATTGAATTGTTTTAATATTCCCACTCGCATACCATGCAACAGAGGCCAAACACAGAGATCTATCAGGAACAGATACTGAATTTATTGAAGGTATGAGTTAGATATGAGTCCCTTTACTGAATGAAAGAAATTCAGAAAAGCAGCCAAACTTGCACACGAATGGAACAAATGGGAATCGAAAGGCAGAGTGATGCACATCCTACATACCTCTCGTTATGAGCAATAACACACAGCACAGTTTCCATTAGAGCAGTGCTCTCTGCATGGCAGGTTTCAGGGAAATCAACGTGATTGTGTTTGATTGTGGAGATCTCACATTTGAGGTTTGAAGCAATAAAAGGTAAAGCTATGCCTGCACAGAGGAAAAAAAAAAAAGAAACACTCACAGCTCAGTACTGTCAAACTAAATTGACCATAGCAATAAAATGGATTCCCAGTAAACTTACATCTTGTATATGCACACTTAGCTGCTTTTTACTGCTGTCTCAACATTTATGGTCACTTTGAAAGAAGTGCCTTTATAGAGGGTTTTCTTATTTCATGTTGTTTTATGATTTCAATTGTTTTAAATAAAAGTGTACCTATCAAAGTCACATAACTTGCTTGTGCTCTTCCTGACTTGTAAGATGTGATTAAATGCCAAGAAAAGGCATGCAGGTATACATACATTTACATATGCCAGAGTAGTAAAATATAATGTTTTGTAGCATGAAGCGCAACGTCTTCTACTTTGCTTAAGCATGCAAATGATTCTCAGTTCACTACTTTTTCAAAATAAAAGCATAACTAAGGAGAAAATCTATCTGAAGACCAAAAAAAAAATAATTATCTTTATATCTAAAGAAACATCTCTATTTTGTCATGCAATGGGTACCATGCAAAAGTTTTACAAAGAAACTTGTTTTTACCAAATTTTTCCTCAATAATACTGAGTGGTTAAATATGATAAAATTAATTAAAGAAAACTCCAGTTTATATTTCAGGTAAATAGTTGTGTAAACATTTGGCTTTGGGTAATCAAGATCTGCATATCTTGACTAAATTTAAGCTTTATTCAAAGGAGAAAATGATCCATTTGACTTGATCTGCATTCAATGGAAGCAGAGGCCAATTGATTTGGATTGTCTCCACAGGCAAACGTTGGTGAATCGTATGGCGGATGAAAACTTACAGCTCTGGTCACAGGTTTAATAAAGTCACAACAACTGGCATTTTCATTTTTTGACTTTTAGTTGCACACTTAACCTTTTTTTAAAGTTAAGGAATTAAAAGGCAACTCACCTCAATAAACAAAAAAAATCAATCTTAATCACCTGTTTTCTAAAATCAACCGATATTTATTACTATAAAAATAGAGGGTAAATATAAAACTATTTTCTTTAGTTTTTTTCCAAGATATTTGAATTTTTTTTTTTTTTCAAAACCTATGATTTTTGGCTGCTTTATTCCAAAGCCAGTTTGTATGTGTTGTATCAATGTTCTATTACAACAACCACCTACACTGCAGAAATTTTAAATCTTAGTCAACTTTTACCAAAATAAGAGATATTTTTGTCTTGAATTGAGCAGGTATGTGAGACACTGCCAGTAGAATAAGACACCCTATATTTATATAAAAAAATATATAAGAAAAACAAGAACAGCCTCTTATTTCAAGTGCTTAATAATTAATTATCTTATTTTTAGGGTAAAATAGTAATTTAATTGGCCGATAATCTTATTTACCTACTCAAATTAAGAGTAAATACACCTATTTCAGGGACATTTTCCCAATTTTTATATTGTTTTTGCAGTGTATGTCGATGTTTTACCATTTGGTTGTTTATTCGTGATAATGTTGAGATTTAGTCATCTCTCTACATTATTCCACCCACATTTTAGATTTGCATGCATTATTTTTATTGCATTGCAGTAAAGACTTTCTCTTATAGGTTTTAGTCATTATAGCCTCACATTCAGGTATAATTACAGACCTACACCCCGGTGGCGAGTCATCCTGTCCTCGGCCACATGGATGAGTCAGTGCCTTGAAGCAAGCGGCTTGAATTCATTAGGCTCTAGCCAACTGGGCTCCACAAACATCCCTAAACCTGATGGTAGGGGGCGGGGGGAGAGGAGTCGTCCACATCTAAACATCTGTCTGTCGGATAAATATCAGCATGCCTCTGCTCACCTTATATAATGCCAGGCTAAGCAAGCTGTTACTTTCTCTCATCCTGGACGTTCAGGTAAAAAGCTCAATATTCGTTTCATCTGTCTATAAACTGTAATCTACATAGAACTCATTCAGCCTTTCCAAAACCACCTTTCAACCAAGCTTAAACCTAAGGGTCTTAAGATCGTGATCTCTCACATAAGCCTCAGATAAAATTAAAATAACTCACTGTAATTTTATCTCGAGGGGGGTTAATTAAATTGGTGCAAGATTGGTTCCGCCATTAGCATTTTCATCATAAATGGAAAAACAGAAATTTGGGAAGAGAGATTTTGGGAAGTTCTCACCCTAAAGAAACTACGCTTGAATTGATCTAAGTGTGGGTAATAAATATGCTTTTTACACGATGTATTATGAGACGACGCGATATTGTCATGATGACAATAGACTAATTGTGCAATAGAATGATTTAGAGCATTTTTACGAGGAATAAGCAGTGAACTGGTGACATTCCGGAATAGTGAACAGAGCATTTGTTAAGCAGCAGCTCAACCAGCGTGTGCATGAAATGGTATGTAAACAGAACAGCATGGCTGTTCAATGCATATGCAGCTAAACAGCCAATAAAATGTAGCAATTTATGTCAAAGAACACAAAAGAGGTCCCTCAGTGGGGCCTTGTTAGCTCCAGAGGATTTGGCACAAGGTTAACTCGCATGTTTGGTATTGAGCATGTTGACTGGGAGGACACCAGGAAGGAGAGGAGGAGGGTTTTTCATGGAAGAAAATACAGTTGGTGAGGAGCTTACAGTTAAGACTAAACTGATCTCCTTACTCATGGTATGGATCTGTCAAGGATCAGAGGTAGTTCCTGATAAGTACTGGAAATACATTGTGTTTAAAAACATTGGTTGGAGCCTGGAAGCTAACCTGTATAAGTAAAGTCCATCATTTCAGCTAAGAAGAGCCTTCCAAAATCAAATTAGAAGCTTTTGAAGGCTACAAACGTTACTCAATGTTCATGGGATTTGGACCATTAACAGGTCAAAGAGAAATTGTGCATCTTATTGATTTTAAAATAAAGGGGTTTTATGTATTATTAGTACACTATGATTTAAAAAAGGTTCAAATGCATGAGATTAAAGCAGATAGGTGCATCTAAACTTGTGACCAGCGCTGTATGAGTAAGATGCGAGTGTTTCAGCCAGTAGATTCTAGATCAGGCCAGTCTTGAGGTCCGAGGCGCCGCGTGAGGAGCGTCCAAGCAGCAGTTCCTTCTCCTGGATCAGGGAATCAAGCAGGTCCTCCTGTCTGTAGTTATGGTAGACCTTCAGGAAGGCTAACACTGTGATCCCAAGCCAGGTGAGCCAGCCAGCCCAAAGGCCAAACTAAAATAGAGACATCCTCATTTTATGACCGGATTTTGAATAATCATTAAGCTGTTTGGCTGAGCTTCTGTATGAAACCAGATTCCTTACCTGAGCTATTGCGAACTGATCATAGAAAGCGGAATTATCAAGGCCCAGTTCTAGATCCATGTCCTGCAGCTCCTCGCAGCTAAAAAGATTGATCAGACATTAAAGCAGACTGTATGAGGCATCGGCCTGAAAGCCGCCGATTGTGTGCTCATACGTCACCTGTTAGGCATCTTCCCGCTTTCAGTGATGGAGTCGCACCACAGGTTGAAACCCACACTGACAATGGTGCTGGACAGGAAGACTGTGAACATCAACAGGGAGCTGATCATCAGGTTGAGGAAGGCATTGAAAAATGAGCTGCAAGGAGAAAGAAAAAAAATTGAAGATGTTTCTAAACTCGTTCTGAAGCTTAAATACAGGAGCATGTTCAATTAAAATTAATTGACAAAAACAAATAAAAAAATGAGATTTTTTTAACAAGAATAAAAATGTAAAACTTTTATAGTGATGATGAATATATATATATATATATAAACCCTTTCTCAGAAAACCTTTTTTTTTTTCTTAGTTTTTCAATTAATTCTATGGCCAAAACATTTAAGGGAAATATGCTGTTTTAACAGGGGTCAAGCTGACAGCTGTTTACATAAGAACCACAAAAGTCATCGCTAAATAAACTGAACGCTGTGTCAAACTATAGCAATAATGGAAAGGCATGAGAAGGAAAAGATGTATTGACAATAGGGATCAAGACAGTTTTAACAGGATGCATAGCCAACAAATACAACATAAAATTCCCAAACTGAGTGTGGCTGAAGCGAGTGCACTCATAGCACTGAGTTTTAATACACTTTTTCTGGTTTATCCCAGCAGACTCCTAAAAAAGGGTTGACCAACAAATGAATATTGGCTTAATTTGTTGCCTGTTCATTTTTTTTTTCTTTTTTTACACACTTTTTCCTTCCACTAAACTTTTCAAGACATCAAAGTAATAAAACCTGATAATTATGATACAGCCTTGATAAGAGGGTGTCTTTCAGTTAGAAGACTTTTATAGCTGATGTGTCATTTTAAAAACGTAAACTTTTTTCTTTTTTATATATATTTTGAAGAGGTGCAGCATTTTTCTGCAGTTTCCAGGAAAGATAACTACATGGTGTACAGGTAGATGTATTTTCAAATTGTGACATAAACGTTTTCAGATATTTCTGCAGGCTACATAGATTTAGGTTTTATGGAAACTCGTGAGGCGCTTCTAAAGGTGATTATGCACCATCACTCACTCGTCGTGTCCTTTGCACAGAAAGAACAGCAGCCTCCACGCCTGCACTGCGGACAGGATGAGGGATGCAATCCCGACAAATGTGACGAAGCTGCAGGAGCACTCTGGTCCCCACTCATCCACGATGAAGCGCTGTTTAGACACGGTGATGTTCTCGTTTTGCCACATTCCACGCGTGAAAAGCAGGCATTTCCCACCGAAGTCCTCCGTGTTCTCGGACAGCGGCACAACGGCGATGAAGCCGAACACAAAGGCCAGGAAATAGAGGATGCACTGAGCGAAGATCAGGTTATCCAGGGCCATCTTGGCGGCTCTGCCTGCTGCCTCCCGGAGAAAGTGCGGCTGCGCAGTGGAGACGGAGGCGCAGCATCCGAGGATGCGCCGTGACGCAAATGGATGAGTGAAGTGAGGCCTTCAGGGCTCTCCATCTTCTCTCCATCCAGACCGTGGAGATGGACTCCTCCACAGCTGATCACATCCCAGACATCTGAGGAGGATTCCACTGAGAGCAGGGGCGCTGTAAGGGGGGGATTAGGCAGATTCTAAGGGCCCTTGACTGAGGGGGCCCCCAAAAAGAACATATATTCTATTCTATCATATTATAATATCAGTGGTGTCAAAAGTACTCACATTTGTTACTTAAGTAGAAGTATAGATGCTGCAGTTAAAAAAAAAATCTGGTAAAAGTTGAAGTATCAACTTGACCTCTACTCAAGTAAAAGTAAAAAAGTATGAGCTCCAAAAACTACTTAAAGTATAAAAGTATAAAGTAACCTTTAAAAAACAGGCAGATGCTACTATATAAAATGAAAGCTCGATTTTTCGACTATTTCGAAAATAAAATTATTTGAGATAGGACCAAGGATGAGGGACGTCTTGTTGGTCTCCATCTCTTGAAATTCTCTCGCCTGTGTCTGGCCTTTCAGACATTTCAACATCTTTTTCTGAATCTGACATCATAGCATGGCATAGACAATTAGCGTTTGCAGTTTAAAGAACACCTGCTTGCTTCTGATGATTTCCTTTAGCTAACCAATGAGTGCGTTATGCGACTCATCCAATTACACTAGTTTTCACTAGATGTGGATGGCGCCAATGATCTTCATTGGATGGCACACATAACATGAAATAAATATTTATAGAAATTAAACCAAAGCCAAGAATAACGAGTAAAGTTTGTTTTAAAAATGTAAGGAATAAAAAGTACAGATACTTGTGTGAAAATGTAATGAGTAGAAGTCAGAAGTAGGAAGAAAAATAATGTAGTAAAGTATAGACACCTAAGGACAGTAACGAGGTGCAAATACTTTGTTACTTGACACCACTGTCTGTATATTCTACCAATTTATACCATTAAAAGACATCTATAAATCTTGATCATTCTCATGAGCAGCCTAAAGCATCCACACCACAACTACATGTTTTTATTAATTACACATATACAGGAATGAAAAATTAGTTCCCATGCCCAGTATCAAAATAACCTGTCCTTCAATAAGGGTATAGTGAAACCTTATAGCTATATTTAACTTGTCCACATTATGATACATTTCCTTTGTAGAAATTTTACAGTAAAAGTTACATTAACAATGTAAATGATACTCTTTAGTGCATCTTTATAACAGTTTTAAAGCTTGCATACATTTTTTTTTTGTGTGGGGGGTAATATCAATGTATTTCATTAGGCCCCAAATTCCTGGTGGTCCCCCGACTGAGGGTGTAAAACGGCAGTTTTTGCTATTATTGTTTTATTTTATAGTACCCAACAGAAGTTAAATTGCTTTAAAAGATAGGCTAAAAATATATTTATTTTCTTAAAATGTTACGAGTTAATAAAGAAATACCATATTGGTCTGTCTCAGTCATTCTGTTCTTGGGTAACAACACTGATGGTGGTCAGAGGGCCTGGTGGCGCCTGTAAAGGGCAGCCTGGCCTTTCTCAGTGTGCCCAAATGCAGCTGTGGCTAGTGTAGCTAATCACCACAAGTATGTGAATGTGTGCGTGAATGAGTGAATGCTGTGTTAGAACTTTGAAATCCCCTAACTTGAAAAGGTGTCATAAGTACCGACAATATTTTGCATTCCTTATGAAGTTGCAGTTTTGATATTCCTGCTACGAATGCTTTGTACTATAAGAACTTTATGTAATTTCTTTTTTCTTTTGTTTTTTTTTTTTTTAGCTTTTACAGGATAGACCCTTCTGCATCAGATTTCTTCAGGTCCTCAGTGCATATCCCCACTCAGTTTTAGTGCTAAAGCATCTAGTTCACATGCTATTTATCACATTGGCCTTTCGGTTTCTTCTACTCCTTGCAGGATTATAGTGTTGCCAACTCTATTGTGCTCTGTCTGCCATCTTTCCTTTATTATCCAGCCTCCGTGTTTCATACATGTTCTTTTTTTATAATGCCCTGCCACATGTGGTTCCTATAAATACACCAGAAATGTTACATGATTATATATAATAACTATACGTTTCGTCCTAAAACAACATTTTAATATACATTTGAATTTTTACAAGGGGTGTCGTCAGATTTATTATCTTAAAAATAATAATTAGAACAAATAGAAAACAATCAGGTTCTGTTGGGAGAGCTACCGGTCATCAGAGTTATTCTTTGATGCTCAATGACACATTGTCCAATGCATACTTACAAATAAGAGTAATGACCTGTTTACAAATGGTGACAGTCTTTGGGGAAGGGCAGGTAGCTGCCTGTCGCAGCCATCTTACATGCTCCAATGAGCCCATCTGCTAAGCTGACCAAGGTGTCTTTGTCCCCTTGGTTTAACATTTACTGCTCACAGCGCCCTACAGTGGGCCAAAACCCAGCTGCTATTTTTAAAACGTCTTACTATAACCAGCTTTATTGTAAAGATATTTCCTGCAGAATGTCAAAAAATATATATTTCTATAAAAGACACCTTTATTTCTTTTTTAAACAACAAAATAAGGGGGGAAAAATATAGTTATTTTGTTGTTTAAAAAAAGGAAAGCCATTTTGAAGAATTTGCTGTGAAGGGGCACAACCAGCTCATTTTCATCATAAGGGCTTCCATGGTTTCATTTTACCTCTGGATGTGTTAGTATTCCTGCAGTTTGTTTTACAATATTCAATAGGACATAAATACAAGCATTTATATGGGCGCTTTGGCGATAACAGGAGGCTATTTGTATCCATCATACAAACTGCAGTATTTTGCATTATCTGCCTGGTGTGTGATTTAGGTCTGGTGTCATTTTGCCGCAGCTCTGCAGTCTGATTTCCATGATGTTATCAGCTTGCAGATTAGCTTGAGTTATGTTTGTGTGTGAGAGGTTTTGGCCTGAGAGTTAATTTGATTCCAAAGCACTGAGAAGCTTTCAACATCACTTACTGTGGTATTGTTATGGCAAAATAATGGTATTGTTATTGTTATGTCTCCTAAAACAAAATCCCAGTACATTTTAAACTTATCAAGACCCTTAAACAGAGACTGGTGCATCCTTAAGACAAACCCCCAGACCAAAAATGAACAGAGTGGTGTATGCAGTTCAATGCAGTGAGGAATGCCTCTCCACAGACACATGGCCAAACACAGAAGAGCGACCTCCTCGGGACAAGACTCCTCGGTACATCTACACTTTATGGACAAAGGACATTCTTTTGAGGACCAAAATATTCACATTTTGGACAAAGAACAGAGGTGGTTTGAGACGGGTGTGAAGGAAGCCATCTATGTTAAGAAAGAAAAAACAACCTTGAACAAAAGGGGTTCACTCAGCTTCCATCTTTTTAAAAAACCTATAATTCAGCTATTGAGTTGATTCCTTCCCTCTATCATCGCTACCCCCAACCCCACACAGGGGAACTGAACAACTTGCATGTTCAGCTAGGCCAACAGTTCCCTTTGACGACCCCCCTTTCAGAGACACAAACAGGTATCGGGTATTACAGGTTAACAAAGACACCAAATGACCCTTATTCCAAAGGGGAGGACCCGTTCGCCGGGTTCAACTTGCATGTTTTCTAAGCCACTCGAACTCAACCCTATTTCTCACATTTTGGATTGAAAAAGCTTCCTGGATGGGAAGTGAAACGTCTTCAAACTTGGATACAAAGTCCAGTGGATTTTTGTTGTTTTTTTATTTTTATTGGAATGACTATTACCTGAATGACAGAGAGTCTCACCAACCTATTGTTATGGCCTTTTGAAGTTTTCTATATGAGTATGTATCGGAAACTCATATGTTGTTGATTTTCCTTTAAAGCAGAAAATAGTTACAAAAACTTTACGCCATCATTGTATGTATCTACTCACAAAAAGACTCTCTAGGTTTAAATTTCATCAAAATAAAATCTTAGTGTTTTTACATTTTAGCAACTTTGCTGACTAAGGTTTTGTTTATTAGATGGCATCAATTTAACCATGGCTTTTTGCAGTGGCTGGTGGCTGGAAACGCGCGGTGACGTAAAAAACGCGCACCCGCATAAAATACGGGTTGGAACTGCGCGTTATTGTACGGACGATTATTGGCCCAATCGGCTTGCCATACCACAATAGCGTCGTTGCCAGCACGAGGAGACCTGGAAGATTTAAGGCCAAACAAGAAAGCCAGACAGCCATCTCTTTTAAGATTCTGGTCCAATCCAACAAAAGGGTAAGTAGAAACCAACTTTATCACTTTATTTTCTAAAGGCTTATGTCTATAATCTAAATAACACAGATTGAAATGTTTATATCTTGTTTTCTATTCTTCAGTGGACCTGGCACAACTACAGAAAATGACCACAGCGTTGATGAACGTTCAGATATTGGAGACACACAGATAAAAGGTATGATGATTGCTAGAAAATGTTGATAATGAGAAAACATTATCAACATTGTTGATTGTTGATAAACAAGTTGTTTAAAGTTGCAAAGTAATGCAATTGTAGGAATACTTTAACCAGTAACGGGAAAGTTATAAAAATTGCAGCGTTTGATAAGTAATAAAAAGAGTGTACAATTAACAAAAATAAGCAACATTAGTTGCCATTGACATGCATACAATAGTTATTTTGTAGTGTGTATTTTTGGGTCTAAACCTGTACCACATGTGTTGTACTGTTAAAATAAGAATGGTATCCTTTACGAAAACATTACTAACTTTTATCAATTGGTAAGGATCCAAATCAATGAATGCTCTAAGCACATGCTTGGAGTCTAAGGGAGTCTTGTTAACATTGTGATATGATAACTACAAATCTGCTGTTATTTGTTTTCAGTGCATTTAATATTTTACAATAAAAATACAATTTACTTTTAAGTAAATTCAGTTTTGTGCACCTGGTGAAATGTGTTCAGTGAATTTAATAATTTACGATAAAACCACAACATTAAATTGTTTTGTGGCTCCTCCTGAGATTACAAGGTTTACCTGATCACAAAAATTATTTACTTTTCTAGATGAACAACAAGGACCGTGTTAAAGACAACTGAAGAGCCGGCGCTCAACCAAGCAGATTTGCCCCAAACAACTTACGACATAGGTTAGTAATAGTTGTATTTTTTTCAATGTCAAAACAACTAATTTTGTTTTACATGATTGACTTTTTTGCTTAATCTTGAAATCTTACATTTTATAATAATTATTTCATAATAAAGCAAGACTATACAAAATCTTCATGTAGGCAGATTTACAACTCCACCAGCACCCATGTAAAATTGACAATGTAAATATCAATCTTATTACAGATATATCAAAGGCCAAGGACCGGATTAGTGAAATGGATGACTCTGGAAAATTCCAGCTTCTTCAGACCAGAAAACCCAAATCTTTCAATTTCCCTGCCAGAGAATTTAAAGACAACCGAAGAGCCAGTGGGGTGACCAAAAAAACATGCCAGAGGGACTGGCTGGACAAGTATGACTTTTTATCATTTTTACATTATATAAAGATGATCTACCGTAAGGATCAACATTCAGGCAGGAAGTGAAGTTGTGGCACACAAAGTGGTCATCATCAGTGGAAAAACCCCGCTCTCTCCCTGAAATTCTAAAGATAACAAATATGAAGTGCTACCCAAACATTTATATGATTCTTCACCTTCTGTCAGTCATACCTGTTACCAGTGCCTCTGTGGAACGTGCTAACTCGGGTCTTAAAGCAGTGAAAACTTTGCTGAGGTCAACAATGGGACAGGAAAGGTTTTTGGCTTTGCTACTTTTGTATGTGCACAAGGACATTCAGTTAGACATCAACAAAATCATAGACACATTTGCCCAGAAGCATCCCAGAAGGTTGACATTTGTAAACTCATTATCATCATCATAAAGTTTGTAGTAGAGAACAATATTCTTTGTCTGGTTTAACTTTGTTTTTTTTGTTTTTCAACAGTTTATCTTGTTAAAATATATTCAAAACTCTTTTGTCTTACTCGAACCCAAGTCCTTGTTTTTTTATTTTTTTTTATTTAATGTTCTGTGTAAATATCATTTCTGGAAATAAAGAAACTCCTTGTTTGATTAATTGTTGATAAGGATCTTTTTTTTTTTCTTCAAACTACCTTTTAACCTTGTGCATGCATTAAAAACCGAGAGATCCTTTTTAATTTACAATAATGTAATCATGCTAATTCTACTTATGTTCATCCATTAAAATTATCAATTATAAACCCTTGGATGAATAATTAGGGTAGCGTGAAAGAGTGAAGATGGTATTCTTTGGTCTTTTAGCCTCACATAGTCTTGACCTGTGACCCTTGACCCCATGACCCTTAGGTGCGCACCCCCCTTTGAAAAATCCTGGATCCGCCCCTGTGATTCTATAACATTTAATGAAAATAACAATTTGGATTATCAAAAAAACAATCATAAAGTCTATGACATACATGTATGCAAAAATAAAAGCATTAAAAATAATAGAATTCATTATTTTGTTTAAGATTATTGCAGTTATGAAACAGATTGACCAATATTGTCCCTGATAAGAACGACCTAGAACAGCTTCTAGTCTGAGAAGTGCCACAGCAACTGCAAGGTCAAACTATTGATAAATTAAACAAAAAATAAAAAATCACACAGAGGAGATTACATGAGCAGAACTCCAAAGCCCACTTTTAAATAACACAGCATGTGTGGGCTCATGAACTGGGCACCCAAGGAGACCCACAGGAAAAGTGTGTCAACCTGAAATATTTGTCTTAAGTTATTCACCCACCCGAACAAGAGAGGGATAAGTGGGGGGGATGCTTACCCAGATGCATTCCCCGGACTTTGGGTAAATATAGAGAGGGATGGGCAGAAGAAAGCATTGGAAGGTCATTCATTTTTCATGAGATGCTATGGCAGCAAAGCAAGCATCCTTTTTTCCCCAAGCAAAAAAAAAAAAAAAGCAATCTAAGTAGCAAATCATTTCTAAATATATTGGATTTTAATGGGGAATTTGTTTTTTTTTTATTCAAAGCAGCATATATCTGTTTAATGCTGAACAGTTGATTCTAAAAAGAAATAAACCAAGGTTGTTACAGCTCTTCAGATCGAGGTCACTTAGAGAAGCATTTTAAAAATGTATGCACTGAGTACATGTTGCTAGTACTGTATGTCTAATGAGGGGAGAGGATATCATGAGATCAAAATCAAGAGCTGCATATCAGTAAAATGCTTTCTTCATTTTGCATAATTTGTCCTCATGTTCTCTTCAAATGTTTTCCTTTCCTGGACAGTGTTCTTCCACTTCTCATGGCTCCATGTTGTTGAGCCTTCCCTCTCCAACCCCCAGGCTCCAATCCTTCTGCCTACAACAGAAAACAAGTGCACAAAACAGACAATTACAGCCTCATATCCTGGACAGGGATGTGAAGGGCTTAATGAAATATCCTGTATCCATTAATCTTCCCCCTTGAGAGGGAGGCGGTGCATGAGCCTGAAAGCACTGGGCCAACTGCTGATTAAATGCTTCTAATTGAGGCCATTCATCTCGCCTTAAATCTTTAACATTTCAAGTTATAATAACAAAGGCATGATATTGCTGGAGCTTTATTTGTGGGTTTTAATCAATCCAAGTGTGTTTTTCTTCCAATTTTGCACTTCATCTTCTGGTTTAAATACCTTTTGGTGTTTCTCAAACCAGATGAAAGTTTGGTTTAAGTTAAATGATCTAAATTAGTTCCAAGATATCCAGTGAAAAAACCTGTGATATTTAATCTAAGTTTAGATAAACCAGTCTTATGAGGTCTTATGTGAATTTATTTGTTTTTATTAAACCCAAGGAACACAGCAGGCACGTTAGAGATAAGGTTGCGGAAAACCTTAAAGCAGGGCTGAGTTGGAACATCTTATGGAGCTGCGTTCAATCTATCATCAAGATGGGCTGAATGTAGATTCTCTAACACACCTCTTTACACCTGCTCTACTTTAACCCAATCCTTAACCTATTCAGATAGGGTCTTGAACATAGCCAAAAAATAAATTCATACCTAATACAAGGGTATATACCACCGGCTTTTATGGCCGCTACAATTAAACCTTTCATTAAAAACCTTCTCTTGATCCAAATTGACTTGATCTGAACTTGATCAATTATAAAAACATATCTAATCTTCCTTTCTTATCTAAAAGTCTTGAGAAATGTGTTGCTAACAAAGCGTGTAAGCACTTACCCTGCCTCCAAGTCTCAGTAAGGGTTTTAAAACTGATCATAGCACTAAAAAAGCACTGATGAAACTCACTAATGATATTCTAAAGGCCTCACATAATGCAATTGACACAGTTTATCACAATTTTCTTTAGGATGGATTGAATGTGCTTTAGGAATTAGGGGAGCAGCCCTAGGAGGGTTTAAATCCTACTTGTCAAACAGATTTCAGAATATACTCAGTTATTGATACATTTCTTTAAGCTCTAGGGTTACTTGTGGAGTACCACAAGGATCAATGCTAGGGCCAATTCTTTATATACCGTACTTCTAGTGGGTAAAATTATCGGACAGGATTTCCACTGTTGTGCTGATGATACTCAGCTATATTTTTTCCATAAATCCTGTTGAAACTTAGATTTTAAGTTTTAGGCTTTTGAATGCAGACAAGAAAACTGCACAAAAATTGAAATCTCAATGAGTAATTTTTTCTTAAAACAAGTGCATTTTTTCTTGAATTGAGGAGGTAAGTGGGACACAATGGACCAAGACAATTTACAGAGAATAAAATTGCATTGTCTTATTTCAAGTACATATTTTCTAATTATATTATTTTTGGAGTAAAAAAAATGTTTTCATTGGCAAATCATCTTATTTACCTGCTCAAATTAAGGCTAAATACACTTAATTTTTATTTATTTCTAGATCATTTTTGCAATAAAAGAAATTATTGTCTTTTATTTTCTGACCAGAGTCTTTATTTACATCTGGATGCCATTAAATTGGCCTCTGAGAGTAATGTAAAAGCCTTTATCAGGACTTGTCATTTAAATCCCATTTCAGAGATCTGATTGTTCCCCATGTTGAAATCCGAGTACATTGTTCTAAATCAGCAGATTTACTGGTGGTTCCTACAGAAATTCTAAAAGTGGAATCAATTACCAGTTTTAACACCCCGTCTACTTGTTAGACTACATTTAAAACTTCCCTTTTGAATTAAACTTATAGCTAAAGAGTCACAGGTTATCATGAGCTAACTCTATAGGCTGCTATAGGCAGGCTGCTGGATGACATATGACCACTTTTCATTAGTCTGCTTCATTATGCTTCTACCCTCTAATTCACCCTTATTTGTTAGTTCAGCTTCTGACATTAAGTTCTCTTCCTTTTTTATCATCCTAGTAGCTTTATATGGCCTGACACTATCTAGATTTCCTGGAGGGAGACATAAGCTGGGTTTCTGCCATCAAAGACTTAAATTGTGAATGATATATGGAGCTAGTTTACCATTACATTTTCTAACATTTTATGGATATTTATGGATCAGTAATTCTCTGTTCCTTTTGAATGCCTGCTTCTGTCTCCTTGAACCCTAAGTTGGGCTACTGCCAACTGCTCACATTATGTATGGTTCTGTTGGAGGTTTCCTGGTGTTAAAATTTGTTTTTTTTTCCCTCTTAGCTGTCACTGTATGCATGCTTGGTGTAAGAGGATTTGCTTTAGTGTCAATTACAGAATGCCAGTGTCCACTGTCACTAAATGGTCATCTAAGAGGAGAATATCCTGCAAAGATTGTAACTTGATGCAATAAGCTGGATTTTCTTAGATATAAAACTTCTAACCAAGCTGTGTGATTTGATTCAATTGTCTCTACAAAGTGCCATTAGATGACATGTGTTCAGAAGTGGCACTATATAAATAAACTGAGTTGAAAACATGATTAAATCAGAGGAATTTTCCAACCAAGATATGCCCATCTTTTAGTTTTTAGTTTTGAACTTTTGAACTTTTAGTTTTGCATTCCAAAAATCCAACTTTTTAAGGGCTTTTAAGAATAAAGTAAGCGCTAAAATAACAATATATACTCAGTTTTTAAGTGCGCATTCCCCAGAAGACAAACAAGGTGTTCATGTGTTTGAATTGTCTTGTCAATATCCTGACCTCAGTCCACTGTTGCTTAATAATAGCTGTTCACAGATTCTCTCTTTTAAATTAATTTGATCCTTTTTGGCAAACTGCAAAAATTTAAGGAGCCAGTAAAGTGCATAAGTTCAACTATAAATACCATGTTCTACAGAATTTCATCTGTAAAGAATATAAAAACAAACTCATTTTGCTGTAGTTTTGCAGTTATTACTTAAAAAAAACAACAACAAAGCTCTTAAAAGGTAAGTTTTTTTTGTTACATTTCCAAAAGCAACAATTATGGATGTTTTGTTAGAAAATGTCCTGAATTCATGTTTGAAAAATGACATCATTGTGGGAGGGGGACTTGAAAGGAGTGATGTTTATGCTGGAGGACGGAAGAACAAGAGATGAAGGGGAGTAAAGAGGACACCTGCTGAGATGTGATGAGGAAAAGATCCTCAGGGGCTAAAAATGAGATCATCCCACCCTTACCTACTATCTTAACTGGAGCAATAGTGCCACCTCTGGGCCAACTAAGGTTCAACACCGCAGATCACAAATCCTTTTCATAATTTACCTGTATGTTATCCATTTGCGTTGCAGAGAAGTCATTGAAGATGGCCAGACTGTCAGTGAATGAGGGACCAACTATACAGGGAGATCCTATGTTATCTGTGAATTACCAGAAGGAGAACCATGTATTAGGAATGGTTTGAGCATTGCTACTCTTTCAAATAAAACATCCCATAGTATGGATCTTTGGCTAGGAACCCTTCTTTTGATGTTATTTGACAGTTGACCTATGTCTTCCAGCCTGACCTGGTGAAAAAAAAGCATCAGGAGCGAGGGACAACAGGCCCAGCTGTGATCAAAGGAGGTGCATCTGCAGAGCTGAAAGATACTCCCCCCATCCCCAGAACAGGAAACTAGGCAGGGGAAATGCAGTGGAGACACAGAGGTTGTTTTATGGTTGAATGACTGCTGCAGCAAGGTTAAGGGAGCCAATCTCTCTCCAGTCTTCAACCCTTTGATTCAACTACCTGAATTCTTAACCATAGATGCTTATCATCAGCTCTTGGGTTATCTCTTAAAAATATAGTTAATAATTTTCCCACATATAATTTAGTTTTCTTTCTGCAGTGTAGGTATTAGCTTAAGGTGACTACTTCAGGTTGGACGACTTGTTTGCACAAGATCATTACCTGCACATATTAAAATAAAGGGGATATATTGGCCTAAAAGATGCTGTTCTCAAAATGATGATTCAACCACTACATCACTATAAAGCAGGCAAGTCTACATGAAGATTAAAAGTTAGATTTTTATCACTACTTTATCCTGTTTATATACGGCGTGATGTAGACAGAGATTAGGAAGGAAATGTGTATCAGGGTAACAACGCTGGTTCAAATTGGATCAAAGACTAAAGTGTTTATTTTAAAGCTGTCATGAATATAGTATTTTTAAATAATTTAATTTGTAAGAAATTATTACTTACTTTGCTGAATGGGCTCACTTCAGCGAGATTTGAATTCCCTGGGTAGGGTTGTTTAGGTTTTGATTCTACTCCTAATTTCACATGACTTTCTTCTCCTTGCTGGATAAATCGCATTATAAAGTTTTAATTCATTCAAGCCATTTACTTTGTGTTGTTTGGCCATTGTTATGCTTTTAATGACTGAGGAACATATTATTTCTCTGTCAATTTTGACTTGTGGTGGAACTTTCTTTTAAACTTTTTATGTATTTCTTAATTTTGAAAATAAAGAACAAGATAACTTTTGTGAAATACAAGCTTTACTCTGGGCCGGATTTATCAAGATCCAATTTTGCGTGCAGTAATTTGCGCTCGCAAAGTGGAATTTTGCGCGAGGGGCTGAACCATGGTTTGCGGGTGATTTAACAAGAGCGATTGCGTAACTGGTGGCAGGCGCAAAACTGTTGGAGACGCCCTATTTAAATGATGGTTTTGCGCGTTTTGTGGTTTGCGGCAAAGTAGTTTGTGCAAACTAGTGCACTAAGAATTTTTAATCTTACAGTGACACCACCCCCTCCAAAAAAAGAAATATATATATATATATATATATATATATATATATATATATATATATATATATATATATATATATATATATATATATATATATATATATATATATATATATATATATATATATATATATATATATATATATATATAAACTTTGGCAACCTTTATTCCCTAAGGTGGTATGTGGCTGAATTTCTACTTCACCGCAGTAAGAAAAAAACACACAAACAAAAAAAAAAAAACAGGTGTTTTGTATCGGCCTGTAGAACAATGCACATACCAAATGGCTCACAAGAAGTGACTGTGGATAAGATGACTGCATTGGCATGTTGCTCCACAGGCGCAGGGTGTCGGGGTTCTCCGATAGGGCGTCAGGGCGACATGGCATTTAGAACGTCGGACAGCACTTCTGAAAAACGAGATTGGGAGATCCCAGATGCAAAAAAGTGCAATGTTGCAAGGAGATATCTGGTATTGCGTGGGTCCTCCTTGTGGCTGGCTCCAAATCCATTCGGAGTTCCCCCAACAGCTCCAAAATGGCAATGCCGGATAAACGATATGTTTTGATGATCGTTTCCTCGTTCATTCCAAAAATATTCACACGGAGTGAAAAAATGCGTTCTCTGCGTCTCATTGCTTCATTTCGATGTCTCCTTCTTGCGACAATAACCGCTGCCATGTGTGCGCAATTACGCATACAGACCATTTGCACCTTCTTTTGAAACGTGTTAAATATAGAGTCAGATACCGTTAGCAAAATTGCTTTCAGGTTTGATAAATCACTTTGCGAGTGCTAAATTAATATATTTACATGTTCTCCTCCCACAAGACGCACTTTTGCGTGTAAACGCCCTATATTGAATATTCATTGCAGAAAAAGTACTAAATGGATAAGAGGCGCTATTTAGCACGTTTTAAAGACCAAATCCTTTTAGCACGCTGTTGATAGATCAGTTTGTACATTTTTTAGCGTGCGCAGTGAAATAGCTCACGTTTTAATACACGCAAACCTTTGATAAATCCGGCCCTCTGTGTTAAAAAGCACTGTTGTAAAGCTGATCATATGAGCCTTTAAATTTAGAGGGAATCTCAGCAGCTAAAGAATTTCAGGTCTTAGTGATGCAAAAGGTTGGTCTCAAGGTTCTAGAGCTACAAGCACAAGAAGCATGAAAAAGATGGAGCGGTTTTGCTCACACAAGTTTGGTGAAGCAGTGAGTGAAGCAGAGCTGTGGTTTGGGCCAATCACACGATTCTGGGTGTATGGGATTCTCGAGAGGTCTTGAATGCCACATCCTGAAGTTTCTCTTTCCTCATATGCTTCCTGCACATAAAACTTTAATTAAAAGACGAGCAATAAAATTGATACTATCCCATGTATGTGGGCTTTGCTCACCTGATCTCCTGAAATCGGCAGGAAACCTTGTGACTGTTCTTCTATCTTGTGGGAAACGGTTTTAGCAGCAGCATAAGCCTCTTCTGTCATGCATTTATGGTCTTCTACTTCACCTTCCAGAGAATACATTATTGCTTTGTTCTTGTCAAAGGTACCAAGAGAAAGTTGTTCTATGGCACCATCTGGTGTCAGTTTAAGCTTTGAACATGGTGGAAAACAATCAGCCACTGTGGTGAATTTTTCCTCTTCTTCGTCTCCTTTGTTGTGGATCTCCTGATCAGTGAGCAGAGCTGAAATCTTCTGTAGAGTTATGGTGCTCTCAAACTCGTGGGGCTGGTTCAAAAGAGGTGCTGATGACGCCGAGGAGAAAGAACAGGCAGACAAGGAGCTCTGATTCTCAGAGGACAGAATGTCCTCTTGTGTCTCAGGTTGATCCTGTAAAATGTTTACAAAAGACACAGATTGTTTCCCTTTAGATTATGTTCACATTTGTTTGTTGTAAAGATGGAAACAGAAAATACTTACAAAATTGAGAGCATAATAGTCTTCTGTGTTTGCGTTCTGTTCTGTTTCTTCCAAAGCTTCCAGTGGGAACGGGCTGGGGGTGAGACGACGCAGAGCCTGAGCTGACAGAAATATTTCTCTGCTGCTTGACTTTCTCTTTGGTTGCTTCGGCCAAACAAACACCCTGAGGAAAAAATAAAAAATAAAATAAAACTAAAAGATTTAGCACTAACCAGGAATGCTTTACTAATTTTGTTATTAAAGTTTATAACTTGAATGTAGAGCCTAATCATTTTTAAAGTTGTGATTAATGTAGATTTCCTCTATTCTAAGATCCAAACACATGCAGTAATGATCACATTAATGTCTCTAGGCAAGTTTGCAAGAAACTTCATGCTCATCGTAACCACTAGAAAATGTCCTGAACTGAATATAGAAGAAATCTTTTTTTATTGGCCTCAGTACCTCATGCTGAGATGTGGTTTTCTCACTTCAGTCACAGCCTTTTGAACCAGTTTGAACAGTTTCTCTGAACCCATCGGCCTTTTTGTCTCATTCTGATACAGTGTCGCAGACAGTGGGCAGGGTGTCATTTCACCAAAACAATCTGAAGAAAAGACCACTCTCAGGCAAAGCACTTCCATTATTGTCTGATGCAATTCATCAAAGTCTTTATTACCTTTAATCTTCAGGTGCACGATATTGACTTCAGCTGCTCCACAGGCCTCTTTACCCTAAAGAACAGTGAGTTTTTAAAGATGTTTTAGAACCTGTGATGTGTAAAGCCAATATAGCTTTGTATGAGTTAAAATAATTAACGCACGTCGTATCCTTCAGGTATGTATTTTAAAGCCTCAGCACCCAGATTAAAGTCTCTACAAGCCTGGATGAAGTACATAATCATGTCCTCACTTTCTGTGTGGCTTCTCTTTAAGAGGCTCCAAGCATCAGACACACAACTGGGAGGTGGAGACAGAAAATAACCCAAAAGCCAATTTAAAAAATCCAAGTTATTATTTAAAAAGGGAAGAAGTAGCCAGAGTTTACCTGCTTTGAAGAAACACTTCTGCAAAAAGCTTTGCATCCTCAGTGGTCTCTATGGGAGGCTGTGTCCATTGAAGGTACTTCAGTGCCATGTGGTTCTGCTTCCTTTTCAGCAGAGAGGTGATAATATATCGATGCTGCCAGGAGAACTGAGGGACAGCAGCTTTTGGACTCAATAAAAGCCCCATGGAAGCCTGGGAAGGTTTGAAAAAATTTACCCAGATTTTTAGAAATAAAATAATATTTCATGTATAAACACAAGAATCCAGATAAAAACATCTTGTTGAATTTATATCCTAATGATTTTTTAAATTTATGATTGAGTACCTTAATGCGCCCACGGTCAAACATCCAGAAGGCTTTAATTTGCTGGGAAAAGCTGGTAGGGATTGAGAAAGCATGGCAAAAAGACTGCAGAAGGTTGTCTTTACATTGTAGAAAATTTTCCATATCCAGAATGAAGTACATCAGCTGGAACAAGTTTGTTAAGATTCATATAATCCATAGTAACTATGTAGCATGGTATATTACTGATAACGTCTCAAGTTTTTAACATTTTTTCCCATTTTTCAAACACATACTTCAATGCCTTTTTGTTTGAGCTTTTGTCAGACAAAGCTACACGTAGTAGTGTTCAAGAATCTGTAAAGGGTATCAAATATATTTCTGTACACCTTTGTATAAATTACTTCAGAAAAACATGTAAAACCATCACAAGTATATTTGAAAGAAAAACATATTGTTTGTCTTCTGATGCTTTAAACATTTTACTAATGTTTCAGAGGACAGTTCAATCTATCCACTGAAATTGGAAAGAATCCTGCACAGCAGAAAACCTGCAGATACAAAGCTTTTTTTTTTTTTTTGCATCAGAGAATTAACTCTGGTAAAACTGTAAACATTATATCTTAGCCAGGGCTTACTGAAAAAGTGAAAAGCATGGTTTAAACTAAATGTGCTCTAAACCAGTTTCTTCTCATTGAACCTGCTTATTTTCCTTTTTTTATATATATTACACCAGATTCATCTGATTATTAATCAATCTGGAAAACGTTGGCTGGATACAATACCCTGGACTGACATGTTGTCAATGCCAGGAATCATTACAAGCATCAGAAGCGCCAGTAGAGTAGGTGGAGGGTAGCACTGGTCTGTGCAATCTTCAGAAGTCCATATACAGCCGTGTCGTTTGTACAACTGCATCACAATACCCTCTATCAAAAAGCCACATCTTTCCATTTCACAATTGTTCCACCTATAATCAAAAAGCAAACAAAAGAAAGCAAAAATGATATAAGAAGAGAGAGGGTTAGTATATAGATATGTGTAATCTTTACAGAAATACATCACAGGTTTTACCCAGTTGTTTTAAGACACATTTCCCGATGGCTGAGCTCCATTTCCTTCCACATCTGAGAAATACGCCTCAATTCTTGGGCTTCTGACAGCAACAACAGACAACACAAAACTCTTTAAAGGTGAGATTCATTTTCATCATGTAACTTTATGTATTTACAGTACAGATATATCAGTACCAGGTAACCTGGGCAGGAGCCCCATGATGCCCCACCACTGAACCAGCCGACCCAGCCAGATGTGCTGCTTCAGAGTCCAGTGCTCTTGGTTGCAACAGCCATCAGTTGAGTGCTGCTGGTCTCTACAGATCAGACACGGAACCTTTACACCTATTAAAAATTAGACAAAGAACATATCAAGGATAGGTAGGGGTGTAGATATGGTTATGATATGGTGAGCTGATCTAGCTTTTCTATTTATTGACCTAGATGCTTTCTTGACCACTGCACCAAGATCAGCAGGTTCTGTAACCTTTGGAGCAATATGTGTACTTTAATGAAGGAGGTCCGATCCAGAAACATCCACAAACCCTGACAGCGGCTGAAGCCTGTAAGGAAAAAAAAAATTATAATAATAATAATTTTGACTTATAGGATATTGCATCATTGATATTTGGTCATTTAAAGTGATGCTCCCAAATTTAATATATTAAATTCAAATATTATAGCACATATTATTCTATCTAAAGTGTTTTTTATATTGATGTAGAACAAAATAAACTGAATCTTTCCAGCCAATATATTTTCATAAATCAACTTTTTTTCTTGTTGGAGCCAGTGCAAAGTAATAACATTGTTAGACTCTTCAAATGCCCTAATTTTAGCTAATGGGATAAACTTAATTAAAAAAAAAAAAATACAATAAACAAAAGAAACAGGTTAAGTTTCAAAGCTAAGTTTTTTCAACATTGTGTTCACCATCAAAACTACTTTAAAAAACTAAATGAAAATAAATAAAAAACGAACAATATAAACATACAGAATAAGTTTACTAATTTGACGAAAGAGAGATCCCTTTTAATGTACCATAATACTACATTTTTTTGATATTGTAGTGACTTGTTCTTAAATAAAAAAAAAAAAAGGAACAATCCTAAGCCAGGGTGAGGCTGCTGACTGGCACTGAGTTGACGCCTCGTCCTCTTGCAATAAATAAATAAACCTTTAGGTTCTTGGTTTGCAGAGCATTTATTGATCCAACGCTCTCACAAAAGCAAATTTTTACTTTGTCAATTGGCTTACATCCAAAGGATCTTACATTTACCGTGATCAATAACAAAAACACCGGCAAAGACGACAACGGTCAAAAAACGTTGTTTCCGTCACAATCCGCACACCTGCTGTCCGACTACCTGTGACTCCATTTAAACATTTAAAACAGATGAAGCCACCCACTGTTTTTTAATTATTTTAGGTATTACAGCAAATAGGAAAATAAATACAAAACTCCAAAATATGGCTGAAATAGATATGGCAATACAAAGTAGAAGTTAACAGAAACACAAGGAACATATAATGTGAAAAGCAACATTTTTAAAGCTAAACTTTACAGCGGTAGTACAAAACCCATCTCAGAAAAGAATAATGCTACAGTATGTGGTTATTAGTAAAAAAAAAAAAGTTAAAAATTAGAAATAATATTCACATCAAAAAGGAATAGAAAAGTAGCAGCCGGTTTACAGAAGGATGGAAAAACAATGAATTTAACATGATCTTAGGAAAAAAAACTTTCTCAGTAGGTTTCATACTGTGCAGAGATATTAATATATTTGGAGATAAAGACACTGGTGGACAAAAACACGTATTTAGCAGGTAAGAAACATTGCATTTGATGTTGTGCATTGAGAAATAACAGTCTTAAACATATGATCAACAGCCTGCTAAAAATTCCATTAAAGCTGATGTTAACAGTAATGTTGACTAAATGTTGTCTGCTTATACTGTTCATCAGTCATGTTCAGTGGTTGCTCTAAATAATACCATAACCATTCAACACCACAAAAAGCACTACATAGCCCCCAAATGAAAGACATTAAATAATCAACATCTATGGCCTGTACCTATATGGCGCTTTTTTAAGTCAGGGGACCTCAAAGGTTATTACACTACATTTAATTATTCACACACTTATGGTGGCAAACTGCCTTTTAGCCACAGGTGGATGCACTGACAGAAGCATGGCTGCCAAACACAGGCACTGAATGTTGTAAGCAGACACTGCAGTGGAAGTGTCTTGCCAAAGAACTACTAAAAACCAAAACCATGCTGGGGTGAAACTGGGAACCCTACAGTTGCCACAAAAACTTCTGCATCTTATGTGACTGTGATCCTAGTCAGAGGCAAATCTAGAGATAGCTAGAAAACCTTTTGGAATTCAGTCTACTATATTGATAGACCTTGTGACTCCCCAAGACGTGGTTGGCCAACTACAGCCATAATCTGATCCAGGAGGTAAAAAAAACAAACAAACCAGAAAACACTGAACAACACGTAAAGCGCTGCCACATTTTGTAGTTTTTTTCCTTGAAGCCTATACTATAGTGCGAGTCAAATAAACTACACGACACAAAAACCAACAGCGCTTCCGCTCTGAGTTTTTCACCTGCGCACAAAAACAACAAGAAGGGGAGTGGTGCAGGAGCGGGAGTCTTTCTGAATGGGAGCGGGATGGGAGTGGGAGTAATTTCACCAGGAGTGGGACGGGACAGGATTCAGATTTCTACTCTGGCCCGGGATCGGGACGGGACACAATTTTTTTCTGTGGGAGTGGGACGGGACAGGAGTGAAAATCCACTCCCGTGTCAGTCTCTAGTCTGAATCACTTGAGGGAGGCGTTATAGAGATTGATGACCACAGGTAGGAATGACTTCCTGTGGCTCTCTGTGGTGCATCTGGGTAGGAGGAGTCTTCTGCTGAAGGAGCTCCTCTGCTGGACCAGTGTGTCAGGGAGAGGATGTGAGTCATTGTCTAATATGGACTGAAACCTGGACAGCATCCTCCTCTCTGCCACGGTGGTCAGGGTGTCCAGCTGCTCCCCCACAACATCACCGGCCCTCTTGATCAGTTTGTTCAGTCTGTTGTTTTCAGCGACCTTCAACCCACTGCCCCAGCATGTGACAGCAAAGAAGAGCATGCTAGCAACAACAGACTCATAAAACATCCTCAGCGTCTCCCCAAAGATGTTAAAGGACTTCAACCTCCTCAGGAAAAATAGTCGGCTTTGGCCCTTTTTGTAGACCACCTCGGTGTTTCTAGTCCAGTCCAACTTATTGTTAAAGTACACTCTGGTTTGTTACCTCCAAATCAGACTTTTAATAAAGAAGCAAATAAGGTAATTTTTTAAAATAAAACATTTTTAATTTTAGGTAATAACTGATTGTCATTTTTTCATCTTTCCAATGACCAACTACATGTTTTTTCCTAATTATTCTACCATTCCAAGCTACTCAAATACATGTCAAACATAAATACTTACACAGTGTTACCAGCTCCTTTTTAGTGATTTCTGATGTCCTTTGTAACCAGTAGCCAAAGGTTTGTAGATGTTCCTCCAAACCAACATCACCTTATTAAGGTTCAATGCAACAACATTTTATTTGGAGATATCTTTGCAGGTATGTATAAATCAGAGGTGTCTCTTACTCTTTACCTTTATTGGTCAGCTTCTTCAGCCAGTAAACAATGGTTCTAATGTTGTTAGCAGCCAAAGCCTCAGACCATTGATCCTCCAACATGTTGTCTGGATCTCAAAAATCAGGTATCAGGTTTTATGGCATGTTGAGGATCCACTGTAAAAAAAAGTTCAAATATATTGCTCTTATGTAGAAAAAGCAAAAGATGAGTTGTAATATGCATCACATATATATGTTCTCCATATGGGTGTTCCAACCCATAACATTATTTAACCTTAGGATATTTTAGACATAATTAGATCAATGGATTGAGCAAGACCAGATTAAAACATGGAGGTAGGGGGAATAATTCTGACACATTTATAGATGTTGTATTTTCAATACTTACTCAGCATAGGGGAGGTTATTTGCCAACAGTTTGTTGATGGAACTTCCTCCGTCCATGCAGAGCTGTAATTGCTACTGCTTCTGTCTTTCATGGAGATTTTCTGTCAACCCTAAGTGGCTGCAGCACTTTTCCCTTCACCCAAGCTACTGTCCTAGATGTTAATCCACTAATCTCTCCCTGTTTACATTTTATTGGCTGAGACGCACCATCTCTGGTATAGCAGGGCGGCCCTTTGCAGAATGAGAATAGAGTTAACATAGAGGGACAGCAATAATTCTATTTATACAGAATAATCATATAATTTTGACCCTGTGTTTGTTTCTATATGCAGTTTCTCAAAATTTCACAGAATTAATTTCTCCACACCACCCAAAGCTCTCTGTTAGCCTCCACCTTGATTGTGTCATTTATTAACAAGCAGAATTCCAAAAGACCCCCCCCCCCCCCCCCCCATATTTTGTCACCCCTACAATTTGATAAACCAATGTTGCATGACTATAAGGCATATGGAAAGTGATTACTGGCACATTTAGTATTTGTATTTAGTTCTGTGTCTAAACCATCCCATTCTAGTTCAGATTGTATGTTTGGGGTTGTTGTCCAGGTAGAAGGTGAAGCTCCGTCTTACTTCCATTTTTCTTTCAACCCTGCTCAGCTTCCATGTAACTGCATCCCCACAGTATAATGCTGCTACTACCATGTGTCAGTATAGGGTTGTGTACATGATGATGTTATACAGTATGTTTTCTCCACTTGGATGGGTTTTCATGTTGGCCAAAAGCTTAAGTTTTGGTCTAATATGCCCAGAGCACTTTCCATATAATTAAGATGTGTTTTGTGACAGATTGTAAATGGGCTCTGTAATGGCTGTCTTTTATCATCCTGCCATAAAAGTCAGATTTGTGCATGACTTTGCCCTCTGGCAAGCAAATTTTCCCAACATGAATCTGTGAGTCTTCACCAGGCAAACAATGCTCTTTTTGCTGCTTACCTTATTAATTCTGTCATTTTCATTGGTGGAAAGACATTTTATTCTGTTTTCTTTCTCTTATAAGCTTAAAATTCCTTTTAACGTACCCACGCTTTATTCTTTTCTACACCGCACCTCCTCGCTGTTTTCCTTAGTGTTTATTTACTATTGTTCTTTAATAAACATTTGATGGTCTTTATAGAACAAAAAAGTTAATCTCTAAATTAGAGACAAGTGACTGTGATTTATTGTTTTGAGGAGACATCTAAAGGTGATCAGTTGTTTTATTTACTAGAGTAAGAGGGAGGTGAACAGAAATGCAATCCACACTTTTTAGGTCTTAAGTTTTATATCTGTGTTGATATTTCTTCTTGTCCTGTGTGTCTCTGTGTTGCCCTGTGATGGACTGGCAACCTGTCCAGGGTGTACCCCGCCTCTCGCCCATTGACTGCTGGAGATAGGCACCAGCACCCCTCGCGACCCCAATTGGGACAAGCGTGTAAGATAATGGATGGATATTTCTTCTTCTTTTTAAGATTCTGTTGCAAGACTCTGGATTACCAAAAATTACCATTCAGTAGAACAGATCATTTCAGATTTTAAATTCCAATGTTCGTTTGTGAGTATTACAGAAAAAAAAAGAATTCAGAAATTGTCTCAGATTTCATTGGTGACTCAGAATGTGTCACTGCTTCGTTATATGAGATATATGGTCCATTACAACATTGAAAGTACTTTTAAAGTGTTTGATTATATATTTTAAGTGCATGAAGAATTCTATAGCAAGTGCACTCAAGGTTATTATGTAGCTATTTTGAAATGAAATTTTAGTTTTGCATGTCCAGGGTATACCCCACCTATTACCCAATTGAAGGAATAGGCACCACTGAGAAAATATGGATGAAGTATCGTTTTGCATAATAAACAATACATTGCATAGATTTACAGAAAGGTTTTTTATACCTCTGACTTTTTTATATTATTATGTACTCTGTTGTAACTCAAATTCTAAATCACATCTTTTTTGAAAATTACAGCATTTGAATTTATGCATGAATAAACTTAAAAGACACACTTACATAACAGCTACTTGTCATTACTTTCCCAGAAGTGAGACAGTCAGATTTGCATAGGTGGCAGAAGGTGGGTCCAAATCCTCTGTTGGGCCGAGGGCTGATTAATGATTAAAAGGAGATTATGTGGAGGGTCAGGTGTTGGCTACTGGTCTCATTCAGATGCTTCTGTCGCTGCCTTTGTGATATCTGTGTCACTACAACAACTTAGCTCTGTCAAAAATGAAGTATGAGGACCTCATGAAGAAAATAGGCAAACGTGAGGATGATGTTGGGTCTTATAGGTGAAAACATCAAACCAGGAGGTAAATGTAAATTTATTAATTTGTACTTTTAATAGTAGATCCTTTATATAAATCAGAGCTGTTGAACTCTACTTAAATAAACAGAATATAAATGATTTGTTATACATATGATGGAAGTAAGAGATACTTAGATGTTGTTTGTTTCATGGTTATGGATGTAGAGCTGCTAATTTATGCTTTAAAATAATTTAGAAACTCTTTATCTAGCATTATTTTCCATTTTGAGATGCTATATTTATGTGGTAACTGTTTTTTTTTTTTGTATACAGCCTTCTTCAGTATGACCATTATGCTGCGTCTACACTATATCAATTACGAGTACCAGAGTAAGCTGCTTATGAAAGGACCTGCAGAGAACTTACAATCAAACCCCCTCTGCTTGGTTCCCTGCCCCCTTTGGAGGATAAACTGTTCCTTTTCCAGGATCTACTTACATCCCATCTTCTATCGTATCCTCACCTTAAAGGAAAACTAAAAGAAAGACACTGACTATGGCAGTTTTAAAGGTAAAGTTCACTAAGACTAGGAGGGACAAGCTGGCCCAGATCCTATGGATCCTCAACTGGATTTCAGTGGTTACTGGTGTCATCCTGTTCAGCCTTGGGCTCTTCCTCAAAGTGGAGCTCAAAAAGCGAGAGGAGCTGATGGCAGAGAAAGATATCCATTATGTTCCCAACATGCTGATCGCTGTGGGTCTCATAGCTTGTGTCATTAACTTCCTGGGTGGGAAGATCTGCTATGATTGTGTGGACACCACAAAGTTCTTACGCTGGAAGCTGATACTGCTACCCTACATTGTGTGCACATTCTTTTTCACTCTCTGCGTCCTTGTGGGAGCGCTGATGTGTTACAGCATGCACTGGGAGCTGGAGGAGGCTCTAAACCTAGGTTTGATGCAAGCCATGAGGTTCTATAAAGACACAGACATGCCAGGACGCTGCTTCCTGAAACACACTGTGGACATGCTGCAGATACAGTTCCAGTGCTGTGGGAACAGCGGCTACAAAGACTGGTTTCAAATCCAGTGGATAAGCAACCGTTACTTGGACATGTCCAAAAAGGAGGTGGTAGAGTAAGTAAGCATATTGTTCAAACATTTTAAAAGTACATAAATACAAAACTGTCAGCATTAATCCCAGATTAATTAATTAAAAGTCTTTTTAGAGTTGAAAGACTGTAACGCATCTTATTTCTGTTTTCAAGTCGACTGAGGAGTAATGTAGAGGGGAAATACCTGATGGATGGAGTCCCGTTCAGCTGCTGCAACATCGACTCCCCTCGGCCCTGCATCCAGCATCAAATTACCAACAACTCGGCCCACTTCAACTATGAGCATCAGACCGAGGACCAGAACCTGTGGATGAGAGGCTGCCGACAGGCACTGCTGGAGTACTATACTCACATCCTGCAGTCCATTGGCCTTACAGTCCTCATCACATGGCTCTTTGAGGCAAGGAAGCTCTGCAATTACTGATATATTATTGTAGTTTTGGTGATACATCTACCAGATTTGCCTATCTAGATCCTAAAATTGTTGCCCTTTCTTCTTTGCCAAAGCTGAAGATCAGTCACCCTGCATAATGGGTATGGGTGAAGATACATTTTCTGTGATTTGCCACTAATACTCAAATATGATTTGAGTCCAAATATTGGCTAGGTCACCAAACACATGTATGTATTTTGTTGTCATCAATGTTTTTTCTAAAGGAATTTTTAGATTTGTGGAACGGACAGCTTCCTGTTAACAGATTATTTCACTTGACTTGTGAGTGCATGCAGCTGCTCAAACGTTCCACTGGGCCTCTTTGTGATCAATGATTTTCTTATTTAGTCTGCCACTTGAGGTCGAAATCCATCTGATGGTTTGTTTGCATTTAGGTTATTCCCTTTTCCTTTTTGCAGGATAGATTGAACTTTGCTTTATGATATTAGGCTTTCAACACGGTGTTGATGCTTTCCTTAAGGGGCTGTTGTACTAAACTTTTCTCCAAGCTTTGAGGCTCCAAGGAAAAGCTGGTTTTATTCTCATTAAATTTGAAATGGACATTGGGAAACTGCTTCATGTGGTTCCACAGAGTTTTAATTTGGGAAAATGGAGTAAAGGAAACTGAAAACAAATTCATCACTTTTTTTGTAGATATTGTCTGTGAAACACTTTGATGCCTTTATATTATTTTCTCCCCCCTCCAAAACCATTGATTTCTTTTTTCATCATCATATACAATAAAAAAATAACCCCAACAACTAATAACATAACAGGTGTTTGGTAAAGCAATTGTGATATTAAGTTATCTGCAGGTGTTCTAGTAATATCTTTAAGTTTGGAACATATAATATTTTTTATCTTTGACTAATAATTACTCACAGAATAACCAATCCAATCCCTTTGATTATGATTTAATGTGTTGCTTTAAATGCACTAATGCACATCTCTGCCTTGTTTCAGCTGTCAGTCCTGACAGGCGTCCGTTACCTTCAGACCTCCTTGGAAAACATGCTAAGGCAGGGGGACCCTAACTCGGAATCTGACGGCTGGCTGCTGGAAAACAGCCTAATGGAAACGGCCCGTACCAACCTCAACATCATAAAGAGCCTCGGCAAGAACAACCAAATTAACTCAGCTGAAAATGGAGACCCCAACATTGATGTCCCATCAACCTCTGCAAAACATTATGGGTCAGAAAATGTTTCAACCACGCAGAAGATGGGAGCAGGTTAAACATACTTCTCCAGCCTAAAATACCTTATCTCCAAAATTCTAAGATGTTTTTGTACAACTTATCAGAGGTATTAAGATAATAAACCATATATATATATATATATATATATATATATATATATATATATATATATATATATATATATATATATATATATATATATATATATATATATATATATATATATATATATATATATATATATATATATATATATATATATATATATACTGTAGCCATGGAAAAGAGTTGTTAGACCTTACCTTGTTTTCTTTTCTTTTGTTTTTTTATATTGAGGTTATTGACCTTAGGAAGAAGCTAAAGAAAACAACGGTAATCTATTCATTCTTTTATTATTATAAAATATTGATTTAATATACAATGTGTTAAATATTATAAACACATTTTGAAGGACTTGCTTCTTTGTTGCCATATTGCATTATTTTGGTGGCAAGGGTTGGACACAACCAAAGACTATAACCATGTCAACTTAACAGAATAACTTGATTGAATTTGATAATTGTCAATGAGAGTGGCCTTGCCAAAAGTTCAAGTTAATATTGAATTTATTCTTTCTCTGACTGCAGTGTTGAGGTGAAATAGTAAATCTGTAAAATGTCTAAAAGTTTCTATACTTTCAGGTAAACCAATGTTTAGTAATGAGTGGGGATTCAGATGTATAAAAGATTTGTTCCAGAGAAAACTTATCAGGGGCCTCATATGAGCTTTGAAGAGCAACTTTAAACGCACAACTTGGGTCATGCAAAACTGAATGTGGCGTTTCCAGTAATCCATCTTTCACCTTTCAAGGCCTTGCAACACCTATGGAATTAGACTAAAAGTTCTAATGGACATGAATTCACTGAGTCCTTATTCATTTTTTCTTTTATCAGTTAAAATTGTAAGGAGCAACAGAGAGAGGAGGTTTGTGATAGTCCAAATTTATTCAGCAAATAGAAAGTTAATAATACATGTGAAACTAAAGACTGGGAATAGAACTATGGCTAATAATTGAGAAAAAACATTATACAACATTGCTGTTGGGAATAGAAGCAGATGATTAGGTTAATTTAATAATCAAGGTGATGCAAATGTATTTTTATTGAACATTTCAGGAGCAAGATAATTCAAAGAGCTGTAGGAAGTAGGAACACACAAGGAAAAGTGCATTGAAAGATAGTTTAAGAAAAATAGAATGGTTGATAAAATTGTCAAAAGTTGGACTTCAAACTTCAAATAGTGTTTAGCACAGTCAAAGGAACTTAGGGTTTCAGCGCTTTTACAGTGTTTGGGGTGTTTGATTCTAAACTAGTGGAGTATAAGAACTGAAAGCTGTTGCTCCATGTTTAGTTCTGATTCTGGGCAGAATTGTGCCAGAAGATGTGAAAGGTCCGGGTGGTTGATTTGCTGTCAACAAGTCTGTAATGTATTTTCAGACATTTTGATTTAAAAAATCTTCCTGGATGGGAAGCAAAGCATCTTTAAACTTGGAAAACAAAGTCCAGTGGGTTTTTTTATTAACTTTTTTTGGAATAAGCTAGGTTTCCTCAGCCCCTCAATAAATGTCCCTTCACAGCTGCCATCCCTTCTGTAATTTAGACTCACCTGCTCATAATTTCCACTGTTATCCTCCCAGCAGTTTTTTGATATATCAGGTTTGTTTTTGTTTTGTTTTTTTGTTTAACTCCTTTTCAGATTCTTTAAATCTATTATTTTCCCATAACAAGTAATAAATCTATTACTTTGGCATAACAGTTCCTATTGTCCTACTGTTCTGGTAGTTCCTCTTCCATGTCTCCTCTCCTAATGTGTTTTTTTTTTTTATTGCATGTTCCATGTTTTGATCCAAAACCATCATTAAATAATACTTGAATAAAATTTGTCTTGTTTTATTAAAGTAGGTAAGTCAGAACTAGAGTAAGTTAAACCATAAATTAACAGGCTTGGGTTCTGGTGTCTTTATAAAAGATGGTGAACTACAGATGTGAGAGGAGGGCAGTCTTGCTGCTAAACAGCTATGATGATATGGTAATTACATAGATAACGTAGTTTGATGTTATGTGACATTTTTATGACTCTTGAATGTCGTAAGAACAAATTAATGTTGCATTTAACAACTTGCCACTTTCTGAGTTATTTTTTTGTCAAAAATCTCTTGATATTACAGAGAGCAAAAATGTAATAAAAATGGGTTATAAAGACAATTTATATTTTATTGTATTTGAAATTCCCTGCAATTCATCCAAAGATTCCAAAGATATGCATTGTTAGCTTGTCAAATAGTCCAGCACAGTCCTTATTCAATTTTGTTGGATTTTAGGCATGGCTGCTGTATTTATTTCCCTACCTGCTGGATGACATAGTCTATACACAAGACTATTTTCATAGATGTTTAAGAAGTGCTTTAGTTGGGCCAAAACAACAACTACCAGTCAAAGCAAATGGGATTTTCATAGTAAATAGCGGTGAAGTTTTTAAAGTGAGCCTCAAACAATTGGGAGAAATTAGGAAAAAAAAAGCAGCAAGAAATGAAATCAATGTAGTTTCTTTTTCTTAATTATTGCAAAATGTGTTTTTAAACAATATTATAAACTATAACTTGTAATAGAATATAATTTTAACATAAAGTAATATTGGGATTTAAAACGGAACTTTTAGGCTCTTCCTCTTTCTAAGCATTTAAGAAAGGACTATCCCACTTTGACTGAAATATAATTTTCCCTTTTGCAGTAATATACTTGTGTCTGACTATAATTTAAAGGTCCTCAAAACGAAACATGGAGCATTAATACATGTGCCAGTGTCTAACCTATGGAACCGACAGACATTAAATCCAGTCCTCCCACTACACACATATTCCTTTTCTTCTGTACTTATCATCAGCAGTTTTATGTAAAGTTTGCTACATTTGAGATATAGTTAAAAATAAAAACATGCTAGTTAAGGTCTCATGCTAAGCAGACATAATGATAATTGATCAGCAAAAAAAATAAGAAAAACATTCTAAAAGTTTTATTTTCTTTACACATTTTGTAGCACTGCCCATTAATCTAAAAAAAAAAACAGCTAATAGATAAACTCAAACAAGAGAATAACGTAAATAGTTAAATATTTATGCAGTGATTAAGGAGACCTTTAATCACTGGGTTAGAGGCTGCTGGGAGATCGTCATTGGAACCTGGGTATTGATTGTGATTTGCTGCCTTGTTTGGCATCGGATCATCCCGATAATGGCTCTCCTGAACCTGCAAGAAAGCAACTTTTACAACCCTGTAACATACTGTCAAATAACTTCTTATACAGGAGATATTTAAGTCAGTAAAATACTCACTTTTTGTTGGCAATGACATAGATACAGGGGTTGTAGAATGTCGAGGACTTTGCAAAGAGGGGAGCAATAATGGCCATTGGGGCAGGAATGGTCTTTGGATCACCAAACGATGCCCAGAGACACACCATGGAGTAAGGAGACCAGGCAACCAGAAACATGATGATCATAATGATAGACATCTAGAAATAATTTACTGATTTTAATGTTCACACTTCACAATAACTCCCCTTAAAAAAGAGCAAACAGGAAATGTAAGAATCAATTTGTATGAAGAAAAAATGCACTGATCTAGGTTTTTTTTTTTTTTTTGTTGGCTGGATTCACCAAGTTAGGATAGGGATGTTCAACTTAAACCCTCAAAAATAGAAACTAGCTTCAACACTGATACAAAAAAAAAAAAGTTTTTACTTTCCAAGTTTATGACAGATGCCAAATGATATAACTGTCTGTTTGTGTTCTGCATCCATTTACTCATCAAAAGTCTGCTATTTCAGGAGGTTTTCTAAGAAACAAAAAAAAAAAAAAAAAAAAAAAAAAAAAAAAACAGCAGACATCCCTCCTTCCAGCAGCATCCCTGCTTTAAAAATCCTGATCAGATTTTCAAACCACCTCAGCTGTGAGATATTTCAGTTCTTTTTTGACTTTTGCTTGATATGCAATAACCATTCACCTGTTGCTACAGCTTCCCATTAAAAAATTGGGGAGGGAAAAAAAAGCAAGATTAATCTTTTCCACCATATGAGACAGACAGACACTAACCGACGTGAAGATTTGACATTTTCTTGATCGTTAACTATGGTTTTATCAACCAAAAATGGATGATCTGTGAAACTGTTAACTGAAGTTGAAAAGACTAGAACTATGAAGCGCAATCATTCTCTCAGAGAAAAATACAATCACAATTTCTGCACACTTAAACAGCAGTCTAAAAATAAGTGAGCAATGCCTATTTTTTTTTTTTAAGATTAAAAGAACAAAAACCTCTAAACCTAAGTGTCCACTATGTGTGTTACCTTGGTAACGTCCATCTGGTCAGACCAGTCGACGTTGATGCTGTCCAAGCAGTTGCTGGCTTTGTATCGCCTCACAGTTACAGAGACATTGTAATAGCAGTAAAACATGACTGACAGAGGAACAACAAAGTTCACTGCAATCACCGCCATTGTGTAGGAGATGAAGGATCTGCAAAGGAGAAGCGAAGATGCTGCTTTGATATTAAAGGATGTTTAACGAGAGAGGTACAGTCAAACCATAACAAATAAAAAAATGTCCACAGCTAAATAGAAACTCACGCATCGTTCTTTCTCCAGTTGATGGTGCAAGTTGCTCCAGTGGGGTCGGGGGCATATCCTGCCCAGCCTACTATGGGCATGGAGGACCAGAACACAGCGTTCAGCCAGGCAGCCAGAATGAGGATGTTGTAAGATCTAACTGTCATTTTCTGACCTTTAGAGACAGAAATAAAGCCCATTTAAACAACGAGGGTGAAAAATATTTCATCATGATGGTTTTCTGACTGATTTTCAGTGTCGCTTCCTATTTTGAAACAACAGGGATTTTTGTTTAAATAAATAATTTTTGATAGTATTCATTATACTATTTAATCCTTCAGAAAACTTCAGGTTTAGCATGTTTAGATGTGAGAAAATGATCACACACAGCTAAAAATGGGTAAAACAATAAATAATGTAGTCATAACAGTCCCTGCTTCATTAAAACATTTAGGAATATCCTAAAGAAATATCTGCATATTTTTTTTTACCTTGTTAACTTCCTCTCTGCAAACATGAACAGAGTTGACTTTAGTTGGTTTTGATCTCAGTAAATGTAAATCAATCCAAATGACTAAAAGCTAGTTCAAAGCTAGATTTGTTTTGAAGTTGACCTTTTAAAGTAGGCTAATAATAGTTAGTAATAGATTGGGATTACAGTCAGGGTATCACAGGATGGAACAACAACAAATATAGTTAATGGAGTATTTTAAAGGCTGTAAACAAGTGTTATAATAATCTAAATAGAACTGGAAGTAAAGGAAATTTGTTTTAATGCCATCTGCTGGAATAAAGGTTTAGTGCAGCTTTTCTCAGGCTGATGTCTTGGTGTCTTTTTAGAGTTAAGCTGCAGGGAGAATCCCTGTGATTTCTTTTATCCAGGTGAAACAAATCCTGAGTCTTTCGTTGTAAAAGGGGCCTATGTGAGAGTTCTGCCGGGGGTGGATGTGTGAGTGTTGGACTATGGATGGAGAACGGTTGTATCACAGCTGTGAGGAAGAGGCTATATATTTTTTATACCCTAAATTTTGAACATTTTTGTCATGTTACACACATCCATCCATTTTTTTCTGCTTATCCGGGGCCTCATGAAGATTTAGGAACACAAACAGAAGGGTAAAGATAAACTTATGTTTATTTATTTTTTTAATATTATTTCTTAGTCAACCTTGATTTAATTAAGAAGTGTGAGAAGATTTCAAAATTTGGATGTTTCTTTCTTAAAACTAACATAACTGGATGAAATAAAATACTCCAAAGTTCTCCATCTGTACAAAGTTGATAGTGACATACTTCGAGTGCATAAAAAAAGTGGTTGTAGGTTATTTACCCAGACTAAATGTCACTTCTTACCAAACTTTTCAGAAATGTATTCTAAAAAGAATAAACTAAACCTGACCCTATAAGTATAACTGATATCTATTGTAATTATGCTATAGGTGACAAAATTAGAAAATATCTAATTCTCATGAATACTTCTGAATCGCTCTGCATGTCAATCTCTACATAGATCTAGTTTTTTCAGAATGGCTGCATTGAAGCATCACTTGCAGTTTCCCCTGGCATCACTAACAGTGTTTTCTGGCTGCATCCTAACTCAAAAGCAATTAGAACATTATTTGTTGTAGTAGATATCACACTGCTCCTAAATGTAAAGTGATACACACCTATAAACTGGCCTTGGATAAAATTTGGAATGGTATGGTACTTTATCTCAACTGAATGAAAATTTAGTTACATTTGAAAACTTTCCCTTGAAATTATGAAATTCATTATCTTCCTTTTTTTGGTTTGGAGACCGAAAACTGTGATTTCTTCCATCCATATGACTTAAGTGAAAGAAAGTTCATATAAAACTTAAAGAGCGAACTCTTACCGATGTCTGGTCTGCAGATGGTGAGGTAGCGATCGATAGCCACCACAGTCAGCAGGCCTATGCTGGCCATGCCGAAAAAGATGTTGAGGGCCGCATAAATCTAAAGACAGAAGCAAAAAAAAAAGGAAAATACTTTAAACAAATCAAAAAAGTTGGTTACAAGGCTGAATGTTAAATTTGAACTTTCTAACCCTTCATCAGTATTTTAACATATTGAGTGTAAATCACTACACAATACGTAAACATGTTTAATAATTGTTTGACACTTTTACTTTCAGAAAAACATGTTTGCAGGCAGAGATAATAGGTTTGATATAATATGTAATGATTTGTAGAAAAAAGGCAGACATGTAACCTGAGGTTAAAGTCTAACCTAACATTCTTATCCATAAGCATCAACATAAAACAGACACACAAAATAAAAATGAACAAAAACATACTCATAAAGATTATCAGAGTTTGGTGAAAGTTTGATTTCTTTTCTCACCTGGCAGCCAGTGTAACCAAACTTCCAGCTCCCATGGATGTCTGAGGCGGCAGACATGGGATAACCGATACCAGCCACTCCAATATCAGTGAAGGCCAGGTTGATGATGATGAAATTAGTGGCAGTGCGAAGCTCCCTGAACTTCATGAACATCAGCAGAACTACGATGTTACTGGCCAAACTGATGACACCTGAGAGCAAATGAAGAACCAAAGATTTAACAAAATTTAATTAAATTATTATAAATTATATTTGGTAAGGAAGACAGAAATCCATCATCAGTAGTAAAATTAGAACATCAGATGATTTATATGCTTGCCCTTATAAGATACCACTGAAATATGCTAGCCGGTAGGTTCTGGATAAGTTACATTATCTTTATAAATTATGTAAATATAATTTAGAAACATTTATATAAGAAAAAAGATTTATATAAATGTATATATAAATACAAATTTATATGAATCTATATAAATTTTCTATCATGTTTTTGCTGCTATAAACACCAGCATTTCCCCATTATGTGACAATAAAAGGAATTTTTGTATTGTAGTCTAATCTATTCAATTCAATTCATTTCTATTCTATTTTATTCTATTCTTTTCTATTTTATTCGGTTCTGTTCTATTCTATTGTAATGCTATCAGAACAGTGTTAGCTCTGTAATGCCATGTGGTTAGTACTTTCCTGAAGAACTTTAAAGTATTAAGTCAATTTTTTTATATATCAATCTTCCCCCCATCCTCTGTGGATATGTGAAATCCCCCCGTGGAGTCCTTGTGTTTTTATCCAACAGCATGTAAAACCTATAGTTTGGTTATGATAAATACGTGGTTGCATTCAAGAAAAGAGTTAGATGTACAAAAAAAATATTTTGGAACCCTTTTTTTTGTTTAGATCAGGTTTAAAGTTATAATTTTTCACATAAGAATTTAAACATACTTACAGGTTGATATCTATTTTTTTTGTAATCCAGACTTCATAAAAGCCATTTCTGTACTCTTAAGAGTTTTCAAATCTAATTAGGTAATCATGAAAGATTAGAGATAATGGCTTTCTAGCTATACTCCTAAAACTCCTCTGCATTAATCTAATAATTTAATGAAATATGTGCATTTGTTCTGAATCCTCCTGCTTGCATATATATACTTTTGGACATTTCAGGATATTAAGCTTTTAATTCTGTAAAAATAAATCTCACATAGGCTTTATATGGTGTGAAATCATGTTGAAAATCACTTCGCTTTTTTTTTTCTCTGATGCTGAATCTTTGTTTGTAGTACTAAAGGTTGTTTATTTTTTCAATTCTCTGCTGTAAACACAATCAAGCATGGTTCAAAGTAGCTTGAAAACCTTGTTAAACAAGTCATAAAGCTTCTCCAAGCTTTTACACATGTGGATAAAAAACATTGGTAAAGCTATCATAATGAAAGAAAAAAGTACAGAGGTCTCAGATATTGAATCTGAAAAAAAGTAATAAAAAATTACCATTGTATGAAATTCAACAAATAAAGTAAGACATTGTTTTTCAACCATGCTTCAACAGAATGATTTTAAAAAATAGATAATTGAAACAGGCCTGTTTCAATAATGACACAGGCAAAAATAATGCCTGGGCAAAAATTATGAGCCTAGAAAAGACTGAAAATAATGCTTCCAAAGGGAAATGTTTAATCAAGGCATCTCCACTTATTAGCAACACAGGTGTCTGCAGTATTCTAATCAGTCAGTGGGCCTCTATATAGGGCCACATGCAGTCACTGTGATATTTGGTGACATGGTGTGTACCACAGTCAACATGGACCAGAAGAAGCAAAGGGTAGAGTTGTGATCATAAAAAAAGAAATTATAGAAAAGCATGTTAAAGATAAAGGCTATAAGACCATTTCCAAGCAGCGAGATTTCCCTGTGACTGCGGGTGCACAGAAACTTCAAATCCATGGGACAGTAGCCAACATCCCTGACAGATAATATGAAGGATAACAAAAGATCCCAGAAAAACTTTTAAAGAGATTGAGATTCAACTTAAAGTTCATGGAAATCAGTGTCAGATCTGCTGCTGTTAGAGCCAAAATTGACCTAATAGGACATGACCAAGAAGAACATTAATGTTGAAAAAAAAAAAAAAAACTACATGCTGAAAAGCCACAAAGTTTCTGGGAGAATGTCTTAGTGACAATTGTGACAAAAATCCTGATTTCTACCGAGACACGTCCCCTCTATGTTAACAGACGAAAAAATAAACCATGTCAAGAAAAGAACACTGTCCCTTCTGTCAAACACGGAGGAGGCCTTGTAATGATCTGGGGCCGATTTGCTTCATCTGACACTGGATGTCTTAAACCTTGCAGGGTACAATGAAATCTAAATGTTATCAAGGGATTCTAGAAATAAATGCACTTTCCAGTGGTCTCAGGTCGCAGGTCATGGGTCTTGAAACAAGATAATGACCCAGAACAAACAGCTAAAAACACCAGAGAATTGCTGAGAGGAAAACATTGGACTATTCTGAAGTGGCCTCCCATGAGCCCTGACCTAAATACTATTCAGCATCTTTTACCTGCTAAGAGGAAATTAAGTCTCACTCACAGTTACAGGAATCGTTTGGTTAAAGTGATTTCCTCACAAGGTTGTGCAACAAAATATTAAGTAAAGTGTACCATATTTTTTGTCCTGGCCTTTTTCATGACTTCCTTTTTAAAATTGTTTTGCTGGAGCAGGATGAAAAGCAATGTCTTGACTTTCATTTTTTACATTTTCGTAGAATTTTTATCTCCAATTACTTTTGACATATTCAAGTTATTTTCTGACCATTGTAAGTTTTTCTTTTATTTAATGAGGGGTACCAAAGTGTGTCTAGATGGAAATATACAGAGTACATATAAAATATTAAGTGGGCATAATCAAAAGGATCAAACTGAATATAAACACATACAGGGTATTCAACACGTTTTTTTGTGTTTTTGTCAACTGTGCAGTTCTACTGTTATAGCTATACAAACCCTACAGATAATATTCCCTTTCTTACCTGCAGTTATCAGATATCCAGCCACGATGTTGTGCTCCATTTGGCTGAAAGCACTTTTTCCTCCATATGGTTCAACATCACCTGAACCATTTACCTCCATGTGCATATCCATCTTTTAAAGACTTTTTAGAAATCCAAACCCAGTACTCATAAACCTGTCTGCAGAGAATAATAATGAAAACTGAGCAGATCCTGTTTACTAAGAATAATGATCAATAGAGCTGGTGTTGGGAAACTAAAGCCTGTTACTCGGTGGATTATTACATTCCAGCTCTCTGCAGCCAGCAGTTTGTACAAAAGTAAGGATTACTGCTCATGTGGCCTGAAATCTGGGTTTTGACTTTAACATTTCAACAAAAATATAAAGTTTTATTCAGATAACGTCCACAGAGGCCACAGAGAATACTTTTAGCAATGCCATCAATTATTTGACCATTGTCAGATGGATTAAAGGATCTGTCCTATACATGTATTTTATCACGATGTAACATAAAAAAAAAAAAAACATAACAATCATTTCTTAATATTTTTGAAGCCATATGTCTTTACAGGCCTAAGTATTTTACATTTAAAATACTAAGTAATAAAAAAATCTAATTTCTTTAAATATGTGGCAGAAGCACTCTCATTTAGTAAAAAATCTAGGGCTAAGAAAATCTAAAAATGTTAATTTCCTAAACATATGTGTTGTACAGTAAGCCTTAAAGTCCTTCAAAAAGATGCTAAAATTGGGAACAGAAAAAAGCAAAATAATTTTGATGGAGCGTGCATATTGTATCTGACATTTAGAAAGCCATGCTTCCTTGGGTGGTGAGTTATAGAGCTCAAAAACAAAACATCCTACAATTGATTCTCATTGTTTCCACCTCACAGGGTGTCTACTTGGCCCATGCATGGACAGATCAGAATACATGCAAATGTTTAAAACTGTTTTATACATTAAAGTGAAAAATATCTATATTTTTTATACACTTTATTTACTTAAGTAATTTTTTTAAAGCTAAAACATTGTTCTCACCAACCCAAAGGATTGCTGCAGTTCCCCTGATACTTCAGTTTTGGTATAAAAAAAAATGTAGGACATCTTCCAAGCCAGCAGGTGGCGCCATAAGTAATGTTCTGTCTGTAATATTTTAGGTAAGACCGGAGCATTTCCTTTCCATTGAGCCGCCACCTTCTCACTGCTACGGACGTATCTGACATCGTCTCAAATAAAAAATAAAAATGCCAGGATTATTGAGAACCGTCGCCAGCCGCGTCGCTCCCGTCATGCGAGGACACACTGTGACCCAGACGGCGAATTTGTACACAAGACCGGCGAAGGAGAAAATCGGCACCTTTGTAAGTGTTGGAGCTAACCGCTAAATGCTAGCAGCTAAGTGGCAGCTGTCCCTTTGGAGGTCATAGCCTGTATTCGCTATTTTGCTACAGATTATTTTTATAAGTAAAGCTGATATTGATTTTATGTGGAAATTAAACGTTTTTGTTATTGTTTAGAGTAAATATTGATGGATTTTACTTTTCTAAAGGTCGTTTTGAAGCGTGCTAGACCTCTGTGAGGTTTTGTTTCACATCAAAGCTAACTTCCTGAGACTTTTCAGCATATTTTTAGCCCCACTCCTAATTACTTATACTTCATATTAACATGTCTTATGTAACATCGTCCCTAAGATGATCCAACTAAAGCGGGTTGTTGGGTTTAGATTAAACCATTTGCACACATTTGCAATTTTAAGGGAACTCTTCTTTGAATTAAAACACCTTGTTTGTTTTCTTTCTTCTTCAACTGTCTAGCAGGTTCTTGATGCCAAAGCGATCCTTCTATATCCTCATTAGAGAGTATCTTAAAATTTTAAGTTAAATAAACTCCAAAGCAATGTAATTACCTGGTTTTAACCTACCTTGTTAACAAACAAAACGTTATTGTGACTGCATTCAAACATGGTGATTTCAAATGTTATGTTTGTTTGTTTCATCTCAGTTCCTTCTATAATAAGGGATCGCCACAGAAAGTCAAAACAACTTGTTCACAGCGACAGCAAAGTTTTAACATCAGATGCCTTTCCTGACACAACCTGGATTCAAACCCCATGTCATGCCTTTTAGTCACAAACCTGAACTACTGCAGCCTTTCATTTAGTATGGGTTTGTGTGTGCCGGCAAGGAGACGCCTGAAATATGCAGCACCTGTGGACCAGGGTTATTGCCAGGGTACAACAGGACAACTAGCTGTTATGTTTAAAAAAAAAAAAAAATGTCACGGTTACCCGACCCTGTTTTGTTGGGCTACTCTATAAAGTAGCACACTCAGTGCTAATCCAGATGTTTTGAATAGAAAAAGCTTCCGAGATGGAAAGCAAAACGTCCTTGACAACCATGACATGGATGAATAAGAATCTTCACCAGCACTCTTACCCTAAAAAACAGGGTCACTACGCTCATTTTCCATGAGCATATTGGCCCTTTGATTGACATCTGGGCTTCCTACCGAGCACAGGCTCTGATTAACCTGAAACCTTTAGAGTTACAACAGAAATATGCAGATACCCTGACTTATAATGAGTGTAATATCCATAGTAAAGGTTTTTAAATGCGTTTACCACCTTATTTACATATATGACAGGGATATGAAGGAACAACGTAAACCCTGCACCATTTAGACTGTAATAGTTGCCTACTGAGCTGCTTTTTCGCTATATTCAGCGACTTTTCCGACGTTATACACACTCCGCTTTGTTAAAAAAAAAAAATAGAAATAGAAAAATTATAACCGCGGATGTCTGGGGGACAGTGATTCGCCTACATGTTATGAATGCTGATGTACCGTATTTTCACGACTATAAGGCGCACTTAAACGTCTTTTTTTTCCCTCAAAATGTGCGGTGCGCCCTATGGTGCGGTGCGCCTTATGTGTGTTGTAACTGCGACTTTTGAGACCACCTCATTGAGGAGATGATGAAAGAGTGGCTGAATGTAAGGAGACCAGGTGTTTTTTTTCCACCCCTCACCATCGCTGTTAATATGTAACTCCATGCGTGCCCATCTCACAGCTGATGTGAAAAACATGGGGAAACAAATTAACGCTGCTCGACATCGGTGTGAACCGGACCCAGCAGGTGCAGCAGAAGCAGCGAGTTTACATGCAAAGTCAATGGTTGACGCGGGTATAGGCACAGCAAAAGGTCCCGCAGCGCGTTTTGGTGCAGCACGTCGGGAGCGTTTAAGCGCTGCTGCAGCTCAGATGGAAAAATTGAAGTTTTGCTGCTGGACGCGCCGCATCAACCAATCAGAGAAGCTGATCTGGGAGCTGCCAGCGAGACAGACAGCGCTCTGATGACATATGATATTAACGCAAATGGAAAAGGCTGGATGGATGCGTGGCTGAGGCAGGTGTATGTGAGAAGACCAGATGGTTTTTTCCACGCATCACCATCGCTGCGTGCCCATCTCACAGCCGATGTGAAAAAAAGGTGAATCAAATGAACGCTGTGCTCACCGTTATCCCGGGGGTCTGACAAAGGAGCTTCAACCGCTCGACATCGGTGTGAAGCAGCCGTTCGAAGTAAGGCTGCGAGCGGCGTGGGAGCGATGGATGACCGACGGAGACCACAGTTTCAGGATAAGAAGGCAGCGCCGGGCAGATTACGCCACAGTTTGCGGATGGATTGTAGATGCTTGGACTAAAGTGTCTGCTGGCTCTGTTGTTCAAGCTTTCGCAAAAGCCGGCATTATTTCTGAGGAGCTGCGCTGCACGGAAAGTGACTGACAGCGAAGAAGGGGAAACTGGCATGTCGGATTTAGCGCAGCTGTTTAATTCAGAAACAGAGGATGAGGACTTTGAGGGGTTTGATTAATACTTTGTAATAAATACATGAATAAAGCACAATCATACTCAGTTTTGCTCCCGCTGTATTTTTCTCCCTGAAAACTTAATTCAACAGCATCCCCGGCGCGTCTCCTCCTCTTCATCGCGGTGGCTGGCAGGTGTTTTTTCATCTAAATAATCTAAATCTTGCAGCTATATTTGCTGTGATCAGTGGGAATAAAGTAGTTTTAATATGTTTTTAAGTGAGAAAGTCCACCTGAAAACTTAATAATTGCAGTCAGTTCATCCAGATTATCTATTTCTGCCGGAGGCGCTCAGACCCCCACATACCAGCGGTGCGCCGACAGGAGAAATCCTTTCGTTCACCGCGGCTGCTTGCAGGTGTTTTTCATCTAAATAATCTAAATCTTGCAGCTATATTTGCTGTGATCAGTGGGAATAAAGTCGTTTTAATATGTTTTTAAGTGAGAAAGTCCACCTGAAAACTTAATAATTGCAGTCAGTTCATCCAGATTATCTATTTCTGTCGGAGGCGCTCAGACCCCCACATACCAGCGGTGCGCTGACAGCAGAAATCTCTTCATCAGCAGCCTGTAGGCTGGGCAGCCTGGGGTTCACCGCGGCTGCTGGCAGGTGTTTTTCATCTAAATAATTTTAGCTGCAGGCACCAGGATACCGGCAATAAAAGCGAACATATTCCGTCAGCAGGTTTCAGGATTTTAAGTTAATTTAGGAGTGACCACAGCGCTGTGTCATCTGCGATGTGTCTGTCTCACGGCCAGCTGCCAGGTTTGATTAATACTTTGTAATAAATACATGAATAAAGCACAGTCATACTCAGTTTTGCCCCCGCTGTATTTTTAAATACGCAGTAGAGGTATTTAAAGGTAGTAGAGGACTTGTACCTGTATATAAAAAACGCGCCCTATAGTCCGGTGCGCCTTATGTGTGTGTTAAATACAGAAATGGGACACATAACTGAGAGTGCGCCTTTTAGTCCGGTGCGCCTTATGGTCGTGAAAATACGGTACCTTAAATGATAAATTATGGACAGTTTAGTTTGTGCCTTCAAGTTGTTTGCCCAAAGGAAGACGTTACTTGGATATAACCTAACTGAATATCTTCAGAACAGCTCCAAATGACACAAAACTCATATGGGTGAGTAGAACATGATGTAATAACGTAAAATCAAGGGCCCAGTGTAAAAAAAACCCCCAAAAAACGGCGTTCCCCTTTAACTGGAGTATAGAGACTGTAAAACATGCCTTTAGCTGACAGCATCCCACTTAGAGCAGTAATTATATATGTAAGAAATATATAAACATTTTGTATTTAAGATAATAAAAAAAAAATCAATAACTGTATCCAGAACTACTCAAGTGGAAAAGGTTTAATTCCACCTGGTTCAGTTTCGTAAAGAGGTCCTCTTTAAAGAATCTTTGGTTTTTGGATTATTAATTGAAAGAAAAAAAAATCAACAGATTAAGCAAAAATAATCATTAGTTGCAGCTCTCCCTCTAAAATTGACATCTTTATTATTGGACCCTGTGTGTGTTCATAAGACCTGGAGTCAAATTCCTTTTTTTCACAATCTTTGCCTACAAAACTGATTTTATTTCTTCTGATTGTATTCCCTCATTTATCACTTGCTCCTTTGTGGACCAGGTGATATCTTATCTAATGCTTAGGTCTTATCTCCTGTTTAGAAACTCAGTCTGATAGTCTTGTTCTGATGCGACTCAGCTGACTGATTGTTCCACCTCTGTCGTTTGTCCAGGAAACTGCAGTTGCAATGGGACTGTTTTCTGCAGCCATCCTGGGACCATCTGGATGGATCCTGGCCCACCTGGAGGACTACAAGAAGAAGGAGTAACATGGACTCTGAACTGTCTTATCTGGTGCATCCAGCCTCTGTCTCCTCCTGGGACCATCATCTTAATGTTACACTGCAGCAAAAAAGTTTTACTTATCACTCCTCTACCTCTATGACAGCTCCATGTCCCAGATACCTAAACTTCAAATAAAACGACGACTCTGATCCTTCAAATATGTCAATTGGGTTTTCAATCTTCCCTCATAAGGAGTGTTACAAAATAAATTTAAACTCATGTTTCTGTTTGCCTCATTTCTTTCAGTTTTATTGATTGTTTTCACTCATTTTGGAAACTTTAAAGAATTCTGTACATAAAACCAAATCCTCTGGCACCTGCTGGTCATCTGAACAGTTATTGTTTCTGAAGATCTTCAGTGATTGTTTAGCTTTTCTACACCAAAGCAGAGTGTCAAAACATATTTCTACCACAAAGACATATGTTTGAACACACTAAAGGGTTTAATTTAACATGAATATTGGAAAACTACCAAAACTGCAATCAATCAATCAACAACACAGACTCTGGCTTACAGAGGTATGATGCCACATTTTGTGGATCAATGCATAGACTGAGACACAACTCGCTATACATTAAAATTGGCTCAGATTTAATGGTATGGGTTCTTAGGGGATCATTGATCCGTTTACAAAAATAACTAAGCATTTTATGATAAAGACATTAGGTTTGATATAATTCCATATACACCAAATAGGTGAGAAGCACCATTGTTCCAGGCAAGTCTACCTGTCTTTGCAGGCCAATCCAATACTTGGACCTTGATCCAATAGAAACCTGGATGATTAGAACATGTGTTTCTGACCCAAGACATGCAGAGGAACTCTGGATCTCAGTGGTCCTGGATTACATGTGAAGGCCGTTCTAAAAGGGAGAGGCTTTGATAGTTCAGCAATTTAAAAAAACCTAATGCTGCTGACTTTTAATCACTACATATTTGACACTGCTGGTTTGTTAGATAGTATAGTAACCCCTTATGTTTTTGTAAATGAATAAGAAACATTTTTTTTAACTTTGCTTTAATTTGGAAAACCAAGTGGTGCTCCTAATTAATGAAATAAAACGTACATAAAAATATGAACTCCCCTATTTAAACACAGCCACTTGCCCCCTTAAGAGAAAAGTGATTTTGATTGATTGATTGAATCTATTGATCTCACATTGGAGAAATTTATTCTTACATCAGCTAGAGATAGTCAAAAAGAAGAAGGTGCCAAAGGTAGTAAGATGTGATATAAACAGTATATATAGCACCTCCATATATATATATTTATATAAATATATATATATATTTACATATGAAAGCTGGAATCTCTTCTTTAGACTATACAGGGTATAGGTATTTATATGGATTCATATGCATGTATATATATATATATATATATATATATATATATATATATATATGGGTATCAAATAGAAAAAACAGTTTATTGGAAACGCTATTACGATGTTATATCGTTATGCAAAACAAAGTAATTGAGGGGAAAATTTATGTTTAAGGGTCATTTTTCTTAGGCATTCTTAGGAGTGGGTAGCCTAGTGGTTAGAGCAGTGCGCTTGTGCTCTGAGAAGGTTGCAAATACCCAGCTTGATTCTCACAGCCTGCACTCTGGGTCCCTGAGCAAGACCCTTAACCCCCAATTGCTTGCCGAGCGCAGTGGCAGCCCACTGCTCCTCAAGGGGTTGGGTTAAGATGCTCTGTGAGATCAATAAAGTTAAATTATTTTATTATTATATTTAAAGAAACATTAACTTCATTTGCTTTCTATAAATTTTGGACTAAGCCAGTTGAGTGAACAGTTAAAGGAATGTTTTATCATCAGTAAGAAGAATCAGATGCTTGCCATCTATCGCTTGTATACAAAGTTAAGCACCAAGGATAAATTGGTTTGGATGGTTTCTGGTAAACAACTAGAGCAGTTTGAAGCTTAAATTCTTCTGGATTGAATGTTGTGATATTTCCTAAAGATTGGGACTATTCTGTATGACAGTAAGAAGAGAATTTTGTTTTTGACAGGTTGTAATACTATCATAGTAAAGTTGTAGAATTATGGAATAAAGACATGACAAGTCGTAATAAAGTGATAATAAAGTCAATGTTATTTAATTAGAACTCTTTGTGGTCATCCCCTGCATGGAACGTGGACTGCTGAGAATATAATGAAGTAAAAATTTTTGTATCGGTTTTTCAAATAAGGAAATATTAAACCTGTTAGCCCATCAGCATCAAATTATTAGACTATTATGTTACACAAACAGAGCTCAAATTACTTATAGGTAGTTTGTGCTGGTCAGATATTTTTTGAATATTTTTTATGAAAAGACTAATAAACTGATAATTTTGTTCTATCATGACTTCAAATTCATAAAGTTACAACTTTATCATGTAATTTTATGTGAATAAAGTCGTAATATTACAAATTTTATTTCGTATTATTACGTTTTTATTCCCCTCCTGGTAATATTATGAGAATAACGTTATAAGAGTATAACTTTATTCCCATTATTATGACTTTTAGTTTTTTTTTTTTGTCTAATCCTAATGCTTCATGGTAAATTTGGAAACAATATTCTAAGTGCTTTTTAAGGTTAACAATGACAAATATTAATATAGTAATAAAGTTTAATTTAAAACTCACCTACAATATGCTAAGTATAATCTAAATGCTCATCCTCTCCCGTTTTTTTATTTTATGTTATTTATTTATTTGCAGGTTAATTTGATTGTTTTGGTTGAGTTTTGACACTAACGGACTTCCATAGTTTCCGCTTTAAAATCGCTTGACACGCTGCTGCTCACGTGACTCCACCGAGCCTGCTGGCTGCTGAGTACAGTTGGATTTAAAACATCAGGTTTAACAGGTAAACTCCTCCCTGTTGTTGTTCTGGTACTAAAAGCAAAACCAAACTGGCGACTAGAGAATTAATAAGGGGTAAAAAAACAAGAAATGAGTTAAAGTTAAACTACCGAAGGAGTTTTAATTGCTGCTAACGTTAGCTCAAACATCGGATCTTGTTTTTTCTTTCTGGTTGTAGTTGAAGTTTTCTCTTTGATCATTTAGGGCTTTATTAGCAGCATGAGGCTGGTGATTCTAGATGACTATGATCTGGCCAGCGAGTGGGCTGCTAAATACATCCGGAACAGGATCATCGAGTTCAAACCGTCTGCAGACAGATACTTTACTCTGGGTTTACCCACAGGTAACGAAGCCACCCCACTGCAGGGCTGCTTCTGCTCCCACTACCTCTGATCATATGCTTTGTTTCAGGCAGCACTCCGTACGGCTGTTACCAGAAGTTAATAGAGTTCTACAAAAGCGGAGACCTTTCCTTTAAATATGTGAAAACCTTCAACATGGATGAATATGTGGGTGAGTGTGATTCACTGCAATAGGAGGAGCCACATAAAGTGGTCATTCATGGGTCATTTACTCCACAAAATGGTTAAAAAGTCTCAGTGTAGTAGAATAGTGGATTATGTAAACTGAGGTGGATGATGGAGTCACATACATAGTGATGGCAGCATCATGCTGTGGGAATGCTTACTTTTCTGCAGGCCTGAATGGCTGATTAGTTTGGAAATGGATGCAACTGAATACAGGGAAGCCCTGGAACAAAATCAGTTTTAGCTAAAGGAAAATGTAACATTTCATCTCATTATCATTGTTTTATCAGAAATTGGCTGCTTAAAATATAGAAATCTTAGTTTTAGCCTCCTGATGCTTGTACCGGAGCTTTTTAGTGCCTTACTAAAACAATCTCTCTGATAATAAGAATTAAATGAACAATTATAGGTATTGTACAGAGCAATTCTTTTTCTCTCTATATATATTTTCATTCAAGAAAGGTAGTACTGTGTATTTAAGTGCATTTAAATACAATTCCTTGAACTGGTTTTCTTAATTTTGTATTCAAATCAAAACTCATCCACACACCTAACCATATATAAAACAAAGCAAAAAAACAACAACAACAACAACAACAGGAAAACAAACAAACACAGACAAAAAAAATAAATAAAACAGACAAGGGGGGGGATTATCCTGCACTCAGATACATGTCTATAGTTCAGTAAGATCAAAACAAATGTCAGGGCTGTATAGACATATGGAAGGGTATTGAGGCTTTATGTATTTTAGTTCAAGCAATAATTTGAAACACTGATTTAGGTGCAGATATTTTACAATGATGATAAATGTAGGAGTCCTTGGGCATAGTATCTTCTTGTCATTTAAAAAAATAACGATTTATTTTTTAAAGCGTGGCAAAACAAACGTCAACAGTGCTCTCTGAAAAGAACACAGTGTCTGCTTTTTAAAAAAAAAAAAAAAAACTCTCATATCTCTGCCAAGGATGACTGTCCATCTGCTTAGATGATTACATTTGCTCTGAACACACCCCCACCATTTTTTGTTTTTGTCGACTCATGCAGATTTCTGTCACTATCTGTTGGCTTTGTTTTTCCTATCCTTATCTCGCTGTTTCTCCTGCTGTATTGAATACACCATTTTATCAATTCCTTCCATTTTTTTTAAATAGAACTTACCTTTTACCTACTTGTATTCAAATAAAATGCACTGCATATATATTTATATAACATGGCAATTTCTTTTCTCCTTTTTGGAAATTTCAATTGAAGATGAAAGAACAGCTTCTTTAAAGCAGGACAAATACTACGTTACAAAATACAGTCAATTTGGAGCAAGATTTGATGATTTTGGTGAAATCTTTTTATTGACATACTTAGTTTTTTCAAAATTTTCATCCATATAACGGAATGAAAGCAATTTTTATTTTTATGTACATTTTTTTTGAGACCTTAACAATAAATAAATTCTTTGGAGAAATAAAAGTCTTTTCTGTAACTTTCTTCGCTTAGAGTTTTCATCAGTTGAAGCAGATTGATGTATTCCTCTCTTACTGACACAAACCTTTGTCCTACAGGTCTGCCCCGTGCTCATCCGGAGAGCTATCACTCCTACATGTGGAACAATTTCTTCAAGCACATCGACATTGATCCGGCCAACGCTCACATCCTGGATGGGAACGCAGAGGACCTAGAGGCTGAGTGTAACGCCTATGAGCAGAAGATTGCTGCAGCCGGAGGGATTGAGTTGTTTGTTGGAGGTAATAATGTGAGATTTACAATCTGGGGTCTGCCGGCCCTGCTTTCAGCCAATTCCAATTTCTTTTTGTATATAAAAAGTTTTACTGAATAAACTAATTACATTAATTTGTTAAGCTCCATTTAAGTAGTTCTTAGTTATTTAGATACAAAACGGAAAACTTTTCATATTCAGTTCAATTTATTTATGAAGCACCCATTTACAGCACATTGTGCATTAGAGTGATTAATAAAAGCCGGATGTTTTTATTTCAAAACATTACTTAAACAATTTCAGATTTGACAACAGAAGCTGTTTTAACATCCTTATATTAGCTGGTATTGCAGCCAACATTTCATAAACAGCAGGCCTCTTTAAATCCTTAAATATGTATACTTAACAGGGATTTTTAAAAGGCTGTCTAGGTTTCCAAATCCAGCATATTAAATCGTCAAGGTTGAAAACTAAGAAGGAAAAAGTTTTTTTTTAATATATATATACGGTATCTAGTTCCTTCTTCTCTGATGGAAAAAGGTCAGTTTAGAATGATTATGCACTATGTTAAAAACCAAATAAAGTTTAACTTTGAATTTCTGTAAGCAGATCTTGGAATTCTTTCCTGCTGACATTCAGCTTCTCGTCTCTCTTATCCTCTCTGAAGGTATCGGCCCTGACGGCCATATCGCCTTTAACGAGCCCGGCTCCAGCCTTGTTTCCAGAACCAGAGTGAAAACACTGGCAAAGGACACCATTGTGGCAAACGCTCGTTTCTTTGGGAACGACCTCTCCAAGGTTCCCACCATGTCTCTCACTGTGGGAGTGGGAACCGTAATGGATTCCAAGGAGGTCATAATGTTCTGTCTCTACACATCGAAGATCCTGACGCAACCCTTCCTCCTCCTGTTTGTTTAACCTTCCTGTTCCCCCACAGGTGATGATTCTGATCACAGGGGCTCACAAGGCCTTTGCTCTGTACAAAGCCATTGAGGAGGGGGTGAACCACATGTGGACGGTGTCGGCCTTCCAGCAGCACCCGCACACCATCTTTGTGTGCGACGAGGACGCCACGCTGGAACTGCGTGTCAAAACTGTGAAATACTTCAAAGGTACTTACTGAAATTTTATGTTTGTCCCCGTGAATAAAGCGGAAAAATTATGATGTCACGTTCCAATCTGGAGAGCTTTCAATCTTGGACACGTTTTAGTTTTCTTTGTGAATGAAACAGGGAGCCAATCACAAGAGGCTTGAATTAGACGTTGATTGTTGTCATGCTCACACAATTGCTTAGCATGTGTTTTGACAAGAGTATCAGGTAAACAAAGATGAGAAATGTAGGTTTATAATTTAATTAACCGTCCTTATTCGGGAATGGCTTCTTAATGATAGATTAATTCACAGGAACCTGGATGCCAAAAATGTGTTATGAGCTCATGTTTTGCACTGCATTGTTATATTCAATTTGTCTTGAGTCCAAGTGCAATGGAGAGGGAGAAAGATGTGGACTAACTAGAAAAAGCTGTTTCGCAGAAACAGCAAAGTGGGAATGCTTTCTTTGCTGAACGAAATAATCAAAATTAGTGAAAGAAACTGCGAGCTGAGGAACATATGAAAATGTGAAAGGAAGTCATCAGAAACTTCAAACTGCAGAAAACAATTGAATCATCTGAAGATTTTGTAGGGTAGATTCATCTGGCAGTAAAATGGCAGAAACAAACTCATCTTAAAAGCTGCACTGCCAAACCATACATGATACAAAAAATGTGTTCAATGTGGGCACTAGAAGGGGTCTAAATGTAATGTCTCCCAAGTTTCTAGAAAAAGTCCTAAAGAAATTTTGAAGGGGGGCCACCTACTTTCCAGAAACATGTCAGGCGTGTGATGAATTAGCAGCAAACAGAAAAGCTTACCGTATTTTCACGACTATAAGGCGCACTTAAACGTCTTTTTTTCCCTCAAAATGTGCGGTGTGCCCTTTGGTGCGGTGCGCCTTATGTGTGTTGTAACTGCGACTTTTGAGACCACCTCATTGAGGAGATGATGAAAGAGTGGCTGAATGTAAGGAGACCAGGTGTTTTTTTTCCACTCATCACCATCGCTGTTAATATGTAACTCCATGCGTGCCCATCTCACAGCTGATGTGAAAAACATGGGGACACAAATTAACGCTGTGCTCGCTGTTCAACCGCTCGACATCGGTGTGAACCGGACCCAGCGGGTGCAGCAGAAGCAGCGAGTTTACATGCAAAATCAATGGTTGACGCGCGTATAGGTGCAGCAAAAGGTCCCGCAGCGCGTTTTGAGCAGCAGGCGCAGCGCGTCGGGAGCGTTTAAGCATCTGCCAACGCGCTGCTGCTGCACGAGATGGAAAAATTTAAGTTTTGCTGCTGGAAGCGCTGCATCAACCAATCAGAGAAGCTGATCTGGGAGCTGACTGTGAGACAGACACAGCGCTCTGATGACATATGATATTAACGCAAATGAAAAAGGCTGTGCTCGCCGTTATCCCAGGGGGTCTGACAAAGGAACTTCAAACGCTCGACATCGGTGTGAAGCGGCCGTTCAAAGTAAGGCTGCGAGCGGCGTGGGAGCGATGGGTGACAGACAGAGACCACAGTTTCAGGATAAGTGGAAGGCAGCGCCGGGAAAGTTACGCCACCTTTAGCGGATGGATTGTAGATGCTTGGACTAACGTGTCTGCTGGCTCTGTTGTTCAAGCTTTCGCAAAAGCCGGCATTATTTCTGAGGAGCCGCGCTGCACGGAAAGTGACTCTGACAGCGAAGAATGGGAAACTGTCATGTCTGATTTAGCGCAGCTGTTTAATTCAGAAACAGAGGATGATGACTTTGATGGGTTTGATTAATACTTTGTAATAAATACATGAATAAAGCACAATCATACTCAGTTTTGTACTCTATTTTTCTACCTGAAAACTTAATTCAACAGCAGCCTATGGGCCGGTTCTCCTCCGCGTATACCGCGGTGGCTGGCAGGTGTTTTTTCATCTAAATAATCTAAATCTTGCAGCTATATTTGCTGTGATCAGTGGGAATAAAGTAGTTTTAATATGTTTTTAAGTGAGAAAGTCCACCTGAAAACTTAATGATTGCAGTCAGTTGATCCAGATTATCATCGTGCCTATAGGCTGCTATTTCTGTCGGAGGCGCTCAGACCCCCACATACCAGCGGTGCACCGACAGTAGAAATCCCTTCATCAGCAGCCTCTAGGCCGGGCAGCCTGCGGGTTCACGCGGTGGCTGGCAGGTGTTTTCCATCTAAATAATTTAAACTGCAGGCACCAGGACACCGGTAATAAAAGCGAACATATTCCGTCGGCAGGTTTCAGGATTTTAAGTTAATTTAGGAGTAATCACAGCACTGTGTCATCTGCGATGTGTCTGTCTCACGGCCAGCTCCCAGGTTTGATTAGTACTTTGTAATAAATACATGAATAAAGCACAGTCATACTCAGTTTTGCCCCCGCTGTATTTTTAAATACGCAGTAGAGGTATTTAAAGGTAGTAGAGGACATGTACCTGTATATAAAAAATGCGCCCTATAGTCCGGTGCGCCTTATGTGTGTGTTAAATACAGAAATGGGACACATAACTGAGAGTGCGCCTTTTAGTACGGTGCGCCTTATGGTCGTGAAAATACGGTAATTCCTGTCCAGAAAGAGAGGAGAATGAAGCCAAAGTTCTTAGCATAGGCTGAAAAATATTATATTAGCTGAATCAGAAAAGAAATTACAAAGAAAAACTTGAATCTTATCTGGTTGAAAAAAAAATATGAGTAGCTCAAGGATGGGAAGTAAAATGTTGAGGATGATGGCATTGAATAAGTATCAAAATTCTGAAATTGTGGAAATGTCATGACTTGGCAAGACAATTTGAAATTATTTAAAATGTGTCGGTTGATCAGCATGAAGAAAACAGTGTCATCCTTAGAGGATTGAAAATCTACAAACCTATGTGCAAGACTGACCATGAGAAGCAGAGGAAGGACAGAGAGAGAAGCTTATAGAAAGAGAGCTAATACCACTGAAAGAGCTGAATTTATCAAAAAATCTAACCTGCATGTTACAAGCCGCTGTGTTGATGACAGCACCGTTGGCAGGCTTAGGCTGCATGTTACGAGATTAGCAGATGCTTTATTACAGTGGAAACGTTAGAGCTTCATTAAGAAATGTGCACGTAGGTGTGTTGTCAACAAGCCTTGGTAGTGTAATTTGAAGAAATTGGTTGAGTTCGGGTCATAGCTATGAACCCTACGGCACAATGAATGCGTGTGTGTAAGGAAGAGGCTTTTATTTTGTAGAGTCCCTTTAGTCTTATTATGAAAGTCTATCATGAATGTGTGTCAGGGGAAGGGTCATGCCCAGCAGTGATATAGAATCCATTTCTAAATATGAAATCACTGGTTTTCCAAGTTATTGGGTGAATAGATGCTGTATTAAAGCGTAAATGGGATACTTTTATTGTGAAATTCGCTCCGGGGTATGTTTTGAAAAGGTCCCTAGAGTCTAATAGAAACAAGCTGGTAGAGTTTGGGTCATAATGAAGAGCCATTTGCATCAATTAATATGCGAGTATAATATAGAGGCTTTTACTGTGTAGGGTCACTGGAGTCTTATTTTGAAAGTCTAGCAGGGTTGTGTGTTGAGAAAAGGGTCAGACCCAGCAGTGATACTTGATGACTTTCCAATCGTTAAATCACTTTTTTTCCCTGTTATTAGGGCAGTAGATGAAGTGGCAATGGGAGGCTTTTATTTTGAAATTTGCTGCGGGATGTGTTTTGAAAAACTCCTAGAGTCTCATTTTTTAAAAAGTGGTTGAGTTTGGGTCATAATGTTGAGCCATATGCTGGGGAAAAAAATTTGAGTTTAATGTAGGAGCTTTTATTTTGAAAGGTCCCCGGAGTCTTATTTTGAACGTCTATCGGGTTTCGTGTGAAGGGAAGGGTCATGGCCAGTAGTCATATTGTATCCATTTCCAAATGTTAAATCAGTGCTGTCTCCCTCCATTACATTAAAATGTGCTGTTTAAAGTGGCAGAGGTAAAATCCCTTTGAAGCTTGGTTACCTTGACAACGCTTAACGAACCTGTCAGTGACAGAGAGAAATGCGCTGCACTTTCGTTTCTTTCCTCTCAGGCTTTTTTTTTTTTTTTTTGAGTGGGAAAATCAGCTGCTCCAAAAACATCTGCTCAAATCTACTTTATATTGTTAGTTTTCAGCTCTAGATGATTGCCAGAAAAGATCATGGCTGTATCATTAATGGTTTGTTACAACTCCAGAGGCCAAAATGGCCTTATCTCACTATAAAAAGTGCTTTTTGGCCTCAACTTCTGATTTGAAGCTTGGAACCAAAAACATCTGCTCAAATCTACTTTATATTGTTAGTTTTCAGCTCTAGATGATTGCCAGAAAAGATCATGGCTGTATCATTAATGGTTTGTCTGTGACAACTCCAGAGGCCAAAATGGCATTATCTCACTGTGAAAAGAGCGTTTTGGCCTCAACTTCTGATTTGAAGCTTGGAACCAAAAACATCTGATTTCAATTTCTGCTTGGAGCCTCAATCTTTTCTCTTCTTGGAGCAACGTTTCCAGCTGCTGGATTTCATGTTGAAGTTTTTTCTGGTCGACCTCCTTGGATGTGCTCTGAGTTTCTTTTAGTTTCCGTTTTTCTGCCTGGAGCCCTACTTTGCTCTTTTCTTGAAGCTGTTCTTCCAGTTGTTGAATGTCCAGGTTCAACTATTGGATGTAATCTTGATGGTATTAGTGATCATCCCTGATCTCTAGTTTCCTGAGAAGGGTCTGGCTTTTCTCCACAGCCTTCAGCCTTTCTGCCTCACTTCTCTCCAAAGAGACTCGTACCCTTATGACTTCTTGATTAAGTTCTTGACACAAAGTGCTGACGCTTTCTACATGATTAGAGATTTCAGTTTCTGCTTGGAGCCTCAAACTTTTCTCTTCTTAGAGCAACGTTTCCAGCTGCTGGATGTCATGTTGAAGTTTTTTTCTGGTCGACCTCCTTGGATGTGCTCTGAGTTTCTTTTAGTTTCCATTTTTCTGCCTGGAGCCCTACTTTGCTCTTTTCTTGAAGCTCTTCTTCCAGTTGTTGAATGTCCAGGTTCATTATGTCCAGGTCACCCAGTTTCACAGAAGCTGAACCCTCCTGAAATCTTTTCTCTATATCTTTTAGTTTGTTGAACAGTATCTGTATGATCTCTGTAGCCTTCTGTTTTTCTGCCTCTACTTGGATTCGAAGATCTTTCTCTCTCTTAATATCTTTGTCCGTTTCTTCGAACAAAGCCTCTAACTGTTCAAAGGTTGTAGTCTCTGCTTTCAACCTCAGCTCTCTTTCTTTTTCTAGCTTTTCTTGCAGCTCTCTGATAGTATTATGCATCTCACGTCTCTCTGAAAACCCTTTGGACATCTCCAATTTTTGGAGTTTGTCGGAAAGTGCCTGTGTGATCTCCAGAGCTTCCAGTTTTTTATATTCACTTTCAAATCTGAGGTGCTTTTCTTTTTGAAGCTCTGTCTCAGCTTTCTCCAACTTCAGTTCAGCCAAACGCATTTCAAACTCGTGTTTAATGTTGAGGTGGAAAATTTGGTCTTCATATTTCATTTGTAAGTTAATGAGTTCCTTCTGGTGTTTCTCTTTGGTGTGGCAGCAGGTGGACCTCATCTGCGCTTGGATTTTGTCTTCAGCTTGCTGAAGTTTTTCCTTCAGCTCCATAATTTCCTGCTGCAAAGCCTCATTTTCTTGGCTCAGGACCTTGTTAAACCTTTGGAAGACGTTAGAAGGTTGATTGGCTCCAATATTCTCCATTGTCTTATTTTTAACAAGGTGCTGCTAAGTGAAACTGTTCTCTCAAGAATGCGTGTGGACTGTGCACTAGACTAGGCTTCTAGAATTACTTATAGAATTTTAGACTGATGATGTCATATCTATCACCATGGAAACAGTCACTGATCCCAGATCAGCCTTTCCACTGAATGGAACTTTGGTCACATGACTGCAACATAGCTAAAGATACAGGTGGATAAGACTGAGCAGATGGCATAGAACAAAGGTTCCACTTTTATATGGGACTAAGGACAACTTCAGCAGAGCTATTGGTTTTGATTGAACATAATAAAAAACTAATCCACTTCTATTATAAAGCAAAGTGACTGATGATATAGAAAAAAATATTCAAACATGAAAAGCATTTTAAATTGACAAACAAGTTATAGCAACACAATATTTTTTATATCCACAAAAGAATAAATAATCAAGTGGGAATGCATACGTTTTCAACCAATTTGAACAATTTTTGTATCAAAATGCTCAGCTTGTTCAGGAGAATGCTGCTATGTCTTTTGGTAAAGATATTTTTTGTTTTGTTTTTCTCGATATTCAGCTTTTTCTGTGTTTTTTTTTTGTCCCATTGAAATGCATTTAGAATTCTTAGATTTTAGCTAAATTCAGATAACTCTTCACCATATTTGACCTTTAACTACTTCAGCATACTTTCAGCTAGAAACACCATTCAACTTTTAAAATGTTTCCACATCTTTCTGCTATTACTGTTTAACTCAGCTTTTTGCAAACTTTTACAGGTTTACTTCAGTGAAGCTTCAAACGTTTAAAGAATTTTTACAGATTTTCACATTTATAATGGAAGTCTATGGACGGAATGTTCAGCTGCTAGAGTGTGGTCACTCTAGGGTTTTCAAACATTTCACTCATGCCAAACAGCTTCAACTCACTCACTCATTTCTCACTCTATGTAGAAAAAATATACATCAAAACATAAGTATTTTTGTCAGGATTCAGGAAATGTATTCCTCATTTGTGTGGGATTTACAGTTTTCCTACAGTTTGCCCTAGACCACGAAGAAGTCCACACTTCCCCAATAGAAATCCAAAGAGAGACTTTCCAAAAATCACAGACAAAAATCCAAAACGACACATATTTTCGTATCGCTGCCATTGCTAAACTGTTTGATGTACAAACATGAAACTTGGTATAGAATATCTTCAGACCCTACTAGCACTTACATTGAAGGATTTTTTTTCAATATCATTTATAGTTTAGCTGTTTAGCTGACTTTTTCAGGTATACGAAAACGTTGATTGTGAGAAAAATCCTCAGGCTAGGAAAAAACACATTTTTACATCGTCACCATGGCCAAATAGTCTTTAGTAGGAACATGACATTTGGCATAATCGAAGCCGAGGGATGGCTGACACCCATAGTAAAAGAAGTTTTTGAATACCCTATACAGCTTTGGCTCACCACTTGTTTGTGGGGTTTTTCAGCACCTGGAAGCTCAGTGAACCTGAGGTGCGCATGTTATCCAATCAGACGAGAAGGTGGGACAAACCATTATGTTTCTCTTCCCATTAGGGTTGTAAAAGAGCTACAGACATGAATGGTATCCCAATCGGACACAAGGGATAGCTGTCACTTAGACGGAAATAATTTTTTTGTTTGGAGGGTTGGTTTGGCTTTTGAGAGCTCAGTTCTAACAAGAAGCTACATATTATTTAATGAGAGGAGCAGGTGTGACACACCTTTTTATTTCTCCTTCCCATTAAAGTTGTGAATGAGCGAGAGCCATGAAAGTTACTCCTATTAAAGACAAGGGATAGCTGTCACTTAGATTGAAAGAATTTTTTAGATACCATTTACGGTTTGCCTTCAGCAATCATTTGTTCAGAGCTGTTTTTCCCATTCAAAAAAAGCCTGAGAGCGAAGGAACAATAGTGCTGCGCTTTTCTCTCTGTCACTGACAGGCTCTTTAAGCATCAGCTCAAGCTCAAGGTAACCGAGCTTCAAAGGGAATGCCTACCTCTGCCACTTTACAGGGGCTGGTCATAAAATTAGAATATCATGAAAAAGTAGATTGATTTCAGTAATTCCATTTAAAAAGTGAAACTTGTATATTATATTCATACATTACATACAAACTCATATATTTCAGATGTTTATTTTGTTTAATTTTGATGATTACAAATGACAACAAATGAAAATCTCAAATTCATCATATCAAAAAATTAGAATATTACTGAAGACCAATAAAAACAAAGGATTTATAGAAATGTTGGCCAACTGAAAAGTATGAACATGAAAAGTATGAGCATGTACAGCACTCAGTATTTAGTTGGGCCTCCTTTGGCCTGTATTACAGCAGCAATGCGGCGTGGCATGGAGTCGATCAGTCTGTGGCACTGCTCAGGTGTTATGATAGCCCAGGTTGCTCTAATAGTGGCTTTTAGCTCTTCTGAATTGTTGGGTCTGGTGTATTGCATCTTCTTCTTCACAATACCCCATAGATTTTCTATGGGGTTAAGGTCAGGAGAGTTTGCTGGCCAATTAAGAACAGGGATACCATGGTCCTTCAACCAGGTACTGGTAGCTTTGGCACTGTGTGCAGGTGCCAAGTCCTGTTGGAAAATGAAATCTGCATCTCCAAAAAGTTGGTCAGCTGCAGGAAGCATGAAGTGCTCTAAAACTTCCTGGTATGTGGCTGCGTTGACCCTGGACCTCAGAAAACACAATGGACCAACACCAGCAGATGACATGGCACCCCAAACCATCACTGACTGTGGAAACTTTACACTGGACTTCAAGCAACGTGGATGAAGTGCCTCTCTTCTTTTCCTCCAGACTCTGGGACCTTGATTTCCAAAGGAAATGCAAAATTTACTTTCATCAGAGAACATGACTTTGGACCACTCACCAGCAGTCCAGTCCTGTTTCTCTTTAGCCCAGGCAAGACGCTTCTGACGCTGTCTGTGGTTCAAGAGTGGCTTGACACAAGGAATGCGACAGCAGAAACCCATGTCTTTCATACGTCTGTGTGTGGTGGTTCTTGAAGCACTCACTCCAGCTGCAGTCCACTCTTTGTGAATCTCCCCCACATTTTTGAATGGGTTTTGTTTCACAATCCTCTCCAGGGTGCGGTTATCTCTCTTGCTTGTACACTTTTTTCGACCACATCTTTTCCTTCCCTTCGCCTCTCTATTAATGTGCTTGGACACTGAGCTCTGTGAACAGCCAGCCTCTTTAGCGATGACCTTTTGTGTCTTGCCCTCCTTGTGCAAGGTGTCGATGGTCGTCTTTTGGACAACTGTCAAGTCAGCAGTCTTCCCCATGATTGTGTAGCCTATAGAACTAGACTGAAAGACCATTTAAAGGCTTTTGCAGGTGGTTTGAGTTAATTAGCTGATTAGAGTGTGGCACCAGGGGCCATCAATTTTGAACCTTTTCACAATATTCTAATTTTCTGATATGATGAATTTGAGATTTTCATTTGTTGTCATTTGTAATCATCAAAATTAAACAAAATAAACATCTGAAATATATGAGTTTGTATGTAATGTATGAATATAATATACAAGTTTCACTTTTTAAATGGAATTACTGAAATCAATCTACTTTTTCATTATATTCTAATTTTATGACCAGCACCTGTATACAGCACATATTAATTTAATGGAGGGACAACAACACTGATTTAACATTTGGAAAAGGATGCTATATGACTACTGGCATGACCCTTCCCTTGACACTCAACCCTGATAGACTTTCAAAATAAGACTCCATGGACCCTACAAAATAAAAGCCTCTACATTACACTCATATATTTGTTGCAGCATATGGCTCAACATTATGCCACAAACTCAACCCCTTTTTAGAAATTAGACCTTAGGGGGCTTTTCAAAACACACCCCACAGAAAATTTCAAAATAAAAGCCTCCTGTTGCCAGGGAGGCAATGGGGAAAAGAGTGATTTAATGGCTGGAAAGTCATCAAGTGCCATTGCTGGGTCTGACCTTTTTCTCAACACACAACCCTGCAAGACTCTCAAAATAAGACTGCAGGGACCCTACAAAATAAAAGCCTCTATATTATACTGGTGTATTAATTGATGCAAATGGCTCAGCATTGTGACTCAAACTCCACAAACTAGTTTCTATTAGACTCTAGGGACCTTTTCAAAACACACCCCAGAGCAAATTTCATGATAAAAGTCTCCCATTTACGCTCTAATACAGCATCTATTTACCCAATTACATGGAAAACCAGTGATTTCACATTTAGAAATGGATTCTATATCACTGCTGGGCATGACCCTTCCCTTGACACAAAACCATGGTAGACTTTCAAAATAAGACTATGGGGACTGATAAAATAAAAGCCTCTTCCTTATGCACACTCATTTATTGTGCCGTATGGTTCATAGCTATGACCCGAACTCAACCAATTTCTTCAAATTACACTACCAAGGCCTGTTGACAACACACCTACGTGCACATTTCTTAATGAAGCTCTAACGTTTCCACTGTAATAAAGCATCTGCTAACATCGTAAGCAGATGCTTTACTTCTGTCAACTTCCAGGTAAACAGATACTTTTGGACTTTTTCTTCTGGTTAATCAACTTTAAATGTTTTGCTTTTAAGATGAGTGTGTTTCTGCCATTATTTTGCCAAATGATTCTATCCTACAAAATCTTCAGATGATTCTACTGGTTTCTGCTGTTTAAAGTTTCTGATTACTTCCTATCACATTTTGATATGTTCTTCAGCTAATTTGTGCCTCTTTTACGTTATACAGTTTCTTTAGCTAATTTTTCTTTTTTCATTCAGCATAAAAAAGCATTCCCACTTTGCTGTTTCTCAGAAACAGCTTTTTCTAGTTAACTATTATTTTCCAAAATTGTACAAAATAAGAAAATTGTATCTAAAATGGTCAAAAGGAAAAGTTTTTAGAGAATTTTAATTGAGATGAGATTTAGCTCACCAGTAGAAGGTTTAGATTGGATTTTATTGTTATTTGTTCATTAGCACATTCACAGTGGCTTATATTAGCTTTGAAATCAGAGAGATGTGTGATATCAGATCATAAAATCAATGGGAAAATGCAGGTTTTAGTGTTGCAACTTATTCTTACAAATATGCATCATTTTTGATAGCATGACTTGGAGATTTCCCGTTGCTCCATTAACCTACAATCCAGAGTATATGCTTTGTTTTCTGAATCAATATATTCCCCTTTTTTCAGTCAATGTAATAAAAAAGGTCAATTGGCTTTTCTCTTGAAAATAAATTTTGGGGTTTTTTGCCCTTGTTATAATGTGATGTTTGTTTCTTTGCCTTAAATTCTAAAATAGAAAAAAATAGAATAAAAAAATAATTATTTGATTTCACTAGAGCCTATTTGCTGTTTATTTCAAAAACTCTTATGATTTTTCTAGTTGGTTTCCCAGCTATTCCCCAACTTTGTTTTAATGATAAAATGGCTTTTACTTACTTCCCATAACCACATTAACAACAGTCCAAACTAAATCAGGTGTTTATGAGGCTGCTTCAACCCCTAATGACTTAGTTATCTTGGAGAATATGCAGTTTTATTTTTTTTAAGCGGTGTCCCAATAATAATAATAAGAATGTTGGATATCAATCTGATTTGCCAAAAAAAAAGAGATTTAATTTTTCCGACCAGCATCTAAAATCTCAGATATTATCATGTTGATAGAAACACTGCTTCTGTTATAAGTTTCTGTAACTCATTGGTTCATTTTACATGGGTTAGTCATTCCTTTTGTTGTTGAATTTTGTTCTCTGTTTTAGTAATATAACTTGATCAAACCTTTTCTAACAATTTAGACTATTAAAAATAAATTTAAAAAAAATTACAGTGACAGTATTTAGTGTTTACTCTATTACTCTTGACCTCTTAATGGCACTGCAGGCGCAACCGTAAAAAAGAAAAAAAAAAAAAAACATTGGACAAAAAGAAAGATCATATTGGTCAATTCTCAAAGCTGCCATGTCGGTTTTGCTTGGAAATGGAAAAATTAGTTTTTAGTGCTGCAGCTAACGATTATTTTGCTAATCAAGGAATTTATTTATTTTTTCAATTAATCGAAAAATTATCGGATGGCAAAAAGATCCTAGAGAAGATTAAATCCGGTGAAACTAAAACTTTTCCACATGAGTTCGGGATAGAGCATATAGGTAAATGAAAAAAAAATCTTAAATATAAAATATTTATATATATTTTTTCGGTTTCGGTATAATAACTGCTCTAAGTGGCTTGCTCTTTTAGCTAACTCATGTCTTACAGTCTCTATACTAAAAATTAATCTATTACTAAATTAGTTGAAGATTATTTCAATAATCTATTAATCACGATTAATTCAGCTAATCTTTTCAGCCCTAATTATTTTCATTGAATCCTATTAATTTGTCTTTACAGAGAGCTGAGGGCATGTGATGCTCAACAGAGCTACTCCATGCTTTTCTGACTACTTTATTAGAAGCATCTCAACTATTCTTGTTCTCTTGTGTATACGAATATTTTATATTAATAAGATTTTTTTTATGAACCATGTTTCCATATTAAATAAAAATCATCTATTTTTATATCTCTTGCAGAAATATGTGTCTAACTTTTAATTATTATTTTTACTGCAGGTTTAATGCATGTTCATAATAAACTTGTGGATCCGGTTCTCAGCATTAAGGACCAGTGAGGCCAAGTGAGGGGAAGATGTTCCTGGATCCAGTGTGAACTGGGTTCTCCTGGTAGAGTTCCACATCTGAGGAGCTGCTGAAATGCCTTCATTGTTACTGCTAAACAGTTACACGTTGTTACTGAAAGCCAACAGGTCAAATGGGTCTCAAATCCTCTGATAAAAAAGTTTGTGTGAAGGATTTAGAGACAAAACACTCCCTCTTCATTGGGTTACAAATAAAGTTGTTAAATGTCAATTCTTTTATAGTTTTAACATTCCTTTCATGTTTTCCTTCCTGAACTCCTGTTTTATCACCTGCCTGACTCCCACTTATCCTGTTTGCACACGTTGACTGTAGTACTGTAGTAACCTCTTGTTTTACAATGGGGGAAAAAACAAGTTTGTTTATGGGGATTTGATATTTTTTGTCTTTTAAGAATACAAAATAAAATGTGTCTTTATTCAACCAAGATAACTTGTATTCATCTTTTTTCTCTCCAGAGGGAGGCAGTCAAATCAAAGTTTTAAGAATCCATGAAAAGAAATTTGAATATAATTGATTTCAGTAATTCAATTACATTCAATTATACAATTACATATAAATACTTAGACAAAATCTAATATTTTTTAAGCCTTTTATTTAAATATTATGCTTTTCTGATTAAAGTTAATTAACATGCAAGATTATTTTATGTCACCAATAAAAAGTGTTTTTAGTAGATGAATGTGATTTTAATAGAAGTATGTTTAATATCTGCATGTAAATTATCCTCTTGTAAGCGTATATTCAAATTTACTCTGCCTGTATGTTAAGAATAATTTTGTGTGGCAGGGATTATTTACTTATTTAACATCATCTGTCAGAGGGAGGAACATGAAATGAACAAAGTTAAACATTCAATCTAAGCTGGATTTATTATCAACTTATTTCTAAAACAGTTGCTCAATATATATTGAATTGGATTCATTATAAACTTATTCTTCTCTTTGAAAAAGTGAAAAGGAAACTTGTCATTTTTCTATTAACTTAATGTTATGTTTTGCAAAAATTGAAATGCATGTTAAACAATAACAAAGAAGATGATTCATTTTTACAGCATGTCCCATCAGCCTTCATCTGAAACATTATTTATCTGAAATCTCATATTTATATGTATTTATTATTATTTCTTATATTTTATGTTATATCTATATTTTTATTTATTTTCTTATATTTATTATTATAAGTGTTTTTTCTAGAGATCATGGCCCACAAACCAAATTTTATAAAAGATTTTGTTTAGGTGTGAACTGACGCAAACGAACACTGATCCAGACCTAACTACAGGGCTAAGATCCACTTTTTTTAAGGTAGTATTGCTCCGCTTCCAAAGAGACTGGTCAGGTTCACTGCTGCCCTGCATCCAAACTGGCCTCCATCAGACCCAACCTTGTTAGCCAGTGTAGTAGTGAAAGTGGTGCTAAAATCATACCTGGTGCGCTGTCTGTTGCTTAGCAACACTACTGCCAGCAAGCTGCGGATCTCCTTCGGCTTGCTTGACGCATTCACTGACGCCATTCCAAAATTAGAAACAAAATGTCTCAAAATCTGTTCAGAATAATCTGCTCCTGACACTTTGGGTCATTTTGCAGCTGTAATAACAGAAAAAATATGTTAAACAGGACTGCCATGGTCATATTCCTTTATAACTGGATCAATGCTCTGTTTTGCCCTAATCGGTTTTATCCAATAGAGGAAATGATTATCCCACTCGTGGCTTTGTTGCAAGTTATAGTCCACTTGCAAGAAGTACAGTTTGAAAGATAACCTTACGGATATAATAAAAGCCATTTTTGGTCTGGACTAAGCCAGCAGACCAAAACACTTAACTGGGGTGAATAAAATCTAAGATGGAGTTATGTTTAATTTCCTGCACTACAAAAATCGATCTAGAAGTAACTAAAAATGTTTTAAGCGTATTTGCCCTTAATTTAGGTGGGTAAATAAGATGATTTGTCAATGAAACTAATATTTTTACTCTTAAGAGAAGATAATCAGATAACATGCACATTTTCTTTATCTGATTTTAAATGAAACTTGTCTTCTTCGATTGGGAAAGTGTCTCACATACCTCCTTAGTTCAAGAAATAATGCGGACTGCAATGTAATTATTCTGCCAACAGGTATGAGTGACGGCAAAGAATGAATGAGTTCTTGTTTTTAAGCTGATCTCTGCATTTTTTATAAGCTACAAATCTTTACCCATAACCATTATTTCAAGGATTTATTGAGCCAGTGAACCAGTGATGCTGCGTTCTTTCTATTGTTACAGTCGGACTTACCCAATATTTAATTGCAGGTTGAATGTTAAAGATCCTACTTTGCCTTTCTCGAACGCTACCGCATGTTTAAGCTTAGGTAAAATTGCAGTTGCCCTTTGCGTATAGGATTTTGCTATTTCTTTTAGCAGCTTTCTCTGTTATACCCATCTGTTTACTGGCAAAACATGCAATATTACTCCAACTGCTACAGTTTGTGGCAGCATGAGTAATCAATTAAAGGCTGTGGACATCAATTGTTACTTTTCTGACCTACCGTAAGATGGTGGGACAGAAAATATTACAATCTGGGGACTGATAAGACACTCTGATTCAGTTTGTAGCTGTTTCTAAGATGGGAAACTTTAGGAGGCAAAGTCTAAAGGCACTTAAAAGTCAGGATGGACTACAGAAAAAGTTGGAAAAGTTGTAAATTATTGAGAACTTGAGAACATATAATTTAGGGTATGTAATTTCTGGTTCAGTTATCTTTTTTTCTATTGTCTACTTTTTGTTGTCCCTGTATAGCAGCAGGTCCTAACTTTACCCTATTAAAAGCTAAATTCAGAATCTAGAATCTTCTCTTTTAGGCTCCTGAAAACAATCATATGCCCATGGAGTCATGGAATAGGGTCAGTTAGACCATAATTTGTGATTAAATAAAATAGGTGAATGAGGATATGTTGGTGTAGTCAAAAACAGTAATTCATCCTTGCATACTATTATACACACCTCATTGAGTCACAGGCTTTATAATCAGTAATATCACTGTTATGTGGCAGGATGACTATAATGTATGCAAATTAAAGACACCACAATGAGCATCTGTGCTCATTAGTGTGGCACTGATAAATAATTATTCACACTAAGCTGAATCTATAGAGGGAGTTCGTTTTCACTAATGATGTTAATCATCAGTTACAGATCTATCAGCATAAAAACATCACATGAATAGTTGTTTTTTTAAAGGGCCTTCAGATCCATTAGCTTGCAAATGAAAGAAAAAAAGTGCTGCATCACCTAATATATGAAATAATTTTGTAAATTTGTGAAATGGCAATAAAATATTGAATTTTCTGTGGTTGTTTTTAGTGGTCATAGAAATGCTCAACAGAGATTTTAAAGCAACAAGTACTGCTTCCAAGACTACATCTTCTCCAGAGACATCCAAGAGTTTTGCTTTTTTTTTACCCACAAAAAAAATGTTTTGTGGGGCACCAAACAATATTCTGTCTTACCTGTAGAATCCATATTAAATAATAGCTTTGATGCATAGAGTATATTCTTTGAAAAAACCCAACTTTTTTTTTAAGAGGAAGCCATTACTTGGATAAAAATCTGATGTTGGAAAAACACTTTCCCTTTAATTTTTTACCAACTCTTACTCACATGCTGTTGTGCAAATGGAATAGACAACAGGTGAAAAATTATTGGCCATTAGCAAGACATACTCAATAAAGGAGCAGTTCTGCGGGTGGGGAACACCAACAACTTCTCAGTACCTATGCTTTCTGGCTGATGATTTGGTTGCTTTTGAATGTGGGTGGTGCTTTCATAATCATGGCAGTATGAGAGACTGCAACCCACAGTGGCTCAGGTAGGGCAGCTCATCCAGGATGGCACATAAATGTGACCTGTGGCAAGAAGGCTTGCTGTGTCTGTCAGTGTAGTGTCCAGATGCTGAAGGCGCTACCAGGATACAGGCCACTACACCAGGAGACATGGAGGAGGCAATAGGAGGGCAAAAAACAAAGAGCAGGACTGCCACCTCCGCCTTTGTGATGAGGAACAGCAGTAGCACTGCCAGATCCCTGCAAAATTACCTCCAGTAGGCCATAAATGTGCATGTGCCAGGACAAACCGTTAGGAACCGACTCCATGATGATGGTATAAGGGCCTGACATCCACAGATGGGGGTTGTGCTCACAGCCCAACACTGTGCAAGACGCTTGGCATTTGCCAGAGAATGCCAGGATTCGCAAATTCACCACTGGTTCCCTGTGCTTTTCACAGATGAAAGAAGATTCACACTGAGCACATGTGACAGAAGTGACAGAGTCTGCAAACACCGTGGAGAGCAATTTACTGCCTGCAACATCCTTCAGTATGACCGGTTTGGCAGTGGGTCAGTGACGGTGTGGGCTGACATTTCTATGGAGGGGCACACAGCCCTCCATGTGCTTGCTAGAGGTACCATTACCGCCATTAGGTACCAAGATGAGATCCTCAGACCTCTTGTGAGACCCTATGCTGGTGCAGTTGGCCCTGGGTTCCTCCTAATGCAGGGCAATGATAGACCTGATGTGGCTGGAATGTGCTTGCAGTTCCTGTAAGATGAAGGCATTGCAGCTATGGGCTCCCAGCCCTGAATCCGATTGAGCACATCTGGAGCATCATGTCTCAATCCATCCACCAACGTCAGACTGTCTAGTCATCAGGAGCATGCCAAGACATTGTACGGAGCTCATGTAGGCACATGGATAGCAGACACATCAATGAGCCTAATTTTGACCTGTTTTAAGGACATTACATCAAAGTTGGATCAGCCTGTAGTGTGTTTTGTACTATTTAATTTTGTGTGTGTCTCCAAATCCAGGCCTCCATTGTTTAATAAATTTGATTTCCCTTGATAATTTCTGTTGTCAGCACATTTATCTTTGTACAGAACAAAGTGTTCGGTGAGAATTTAATTAATCCAGATCTAGAATGTGTTATTTGAATGTTTCCCTTTTTTTTTTTTTTTTTTAGCATTGCATTTATGGGACGTAAGGTAATGTTTGCTCAGGGAGTCATTGGCCGATCTTACAACAGATTGAGCTAATTTCTTCAGCAGATGGCAGCAGAGTATCATCCCATTAAGATGAGCTTCTGGCCCAGCTGAATCCAGCTCCTTTAGGTCATATGAAGATAACTGATCTCTGGTGCATTACTGGCTCTTTCAGATCCAATAAAGTAGAGTTTCACGTCACAAAGATCTCAGAGTGTAGCATTCAGTTTGTCCTTATGGTGATTGCTGCTGCTTTGTGTTCTGGAAATGCGCTTCCTGCTGTTATGCAGCAACATGGATGCTGTTCTGCTTTCTACCAGTAACCTGTGCAGGATGTCTCACTAAACCAGTCTGTTCATAAATAGGATACCTTTGCATTTTATCATATTTAAATATGCTGCAGCTGATTAGATGCATAAAAACTGAATAATGACTATTTGAACACATTTAGGTCTGATTTAATCTTATGACAATGTTCATTCACTGTTTATTCTCTTTCATAGACCAATCAGAGTGATTATCATAAATAAATAAATATGCAGTGAAGTAGATAAACTCAGAGAATAAGCAGAAGTTCTTTTGTAATAAAGCTGATAAATGACCAAACCTGGCTTCATGAGGGCTCCTGAGAGGCAGAAAAACTTTGATAATTCTAAGTGTGAATAATGTGGAGCTTCAGGAAGCCTCCTGAGGGGCAGGTTTAGTTTTATTAAACACTAAGCAGTCAAATATGATGACATCTGACAGCTGGAGACTAGATCCAATTCAAGACAGCAGCTAAAGTGGCTCCTTGTGGGTTTCACAAGCTCCCTCATAGGTCTGTCCTGCAGAAATAAATTTGCAGCAGCTGTTCAGTTGATACACAGCTGATATTTACTGGCACATCAGGGGCAACTGCTTCATCAGTTATTTACACCAGAAATAGTCAAGTGTCCTCTTATTAGAGGGACACATATTGACAATCTGGAATAAGATTAACAGAAGACAAGACACAGGAAAGATTAATAATTTTATAAGGTGTGTTATTTATTTTTTGTCTTTCATTATTCTCATCAATCAGACAAATTTTACTAATCCATGTGTCCTACGGACCATCATATTTGTAAGGAGTCCAATTTTCATTGCAGACTGTGTCTGAACTCATCTTATCTTCTAAATGTTAAGGACTTTTGGTACCCTGAGGTTTGGAAGAGGAGCCAACTTCATCTTACCTGCCAGGAAAAGGAGCCTGTCTGCTTCAGTTTCTAGTTCCTTAAACATAGAGATATCTGAGGTCCATCACTGGAGCTATAGAGCTATAAAGAGTCCTACGATCCATTGTGTGGCATGCGTAAAAACACAGCCTACCTCATTGAAATGAGCTGTCTGCCATTGCTGCCCAAGTTTGATCAATTCACGTCAGCCTAAAATAATTCTTGAGATTAAAATTAGCCATAAAGGATACATCAGAGCCATCCTTTACCCAATTTCTCTTCAAATTGGGTGAAGGTTTGGCAACTTTTTAAGGAGCCTTTTGAATTCAGAAAGCCTTTGTTGCATTGCTCTGTTATATTTGACACGGCAAACATAACCACACCTTCAGTGATCTACACCTGCATACTAAGACTGTTACTGTGAAACCAAACGATAAGCCTTGACCCTTTAGCTGAATAATGCTGTTTATCTATTTTTTTTACAATTCCTTGAAAAACACTTTTTTGTTTCAATCATTTATTTTTTATTGTATATATTTTCCTCTACCTTCATCCCAACAAGTTCGACCGAATTTGCAGACCTATTTTTTCACTTAAAGGAAATAGATCAACATATTTAAGACCCATTAACCATGTAAATTGACAGTAACAAGAGTCACAACTGAATGTATGGTAGATTTAAAAAAACAGAGTAATAATTTCCAAAGGTATTTTTCAAATTAGCATTTTGAGTAATTTCCAGTAGAAACAGAAAGCACTGTCATACAAATATGATTTCTACACCTTTGAAAGACTCATCCTGAGGCTAATGATTCAGAATGACTGTAGATGGATAATCAATGTTATTTCTAAAATACAACATTTTTCAAATGTGTTTGTCAAATCGATGTGTCACTGCTTAATAGCACAATATTAGGTGATCTTGTTTTTGCATAGCAGGAATGCCTTCATTACTCTGAAGCTCAATATACTTTTAGGAGCCCATTGGTAACTTGTATAGAGAAAGAGGTGTGTTTTATTTTGAAACTATATATATATATTTGCTGAAGCTTATTAAATAAGTTATACCACATTAGGAGCATTCAGCTTTCTTGCAGTTTTTCTTGTTTTACATAATTTTCACAGTTGGAGATTTGGAAAATAGGCTCAAATGCATTTATAAATGCAACACTTTTATTAGTCCAGAAAAGTAAAGATTTGTTTTAAATAAAATTTATGTTTAGTTGCTGATGATTAGGGGGAGAAAGCCGTATAAAAATTTAGTAGGGAATTATTTCCCTTGCATATCCCCCCTAATGAAGATATATTAGCTATTAGAGCCACTGAAATGTTTAATATTTTAGAAAAAAATAATTTTACAGCTCTTCCAGGTGATTTGAATTGATGCAGAATTTATACTTTATTTAATAAAATAGCTATATGTAGGTAGTTTTATAAGAAAAAAAAACTATTTGTTACTCTTAGATAAAAAGCGCTATGTGGATCATCTCTGGCTTCACACATAAACCAGCCTGATAACAATCTAGAGTCCTGCTTTGATCAAATTTCTCTTATTTTATTTTCTTGAGCCTTTTCTCCTGCTGGTAATTTTCCTCAGATTTCAAACATCAACTCATATTTGATTTAAAGTGTCTCTTTCATGATGCACTTCCAAGCTCTTGGGAAAGAAAATATCCAGTAAATCTCTGGGATGATCTCTCTAAAACCAAATTTCTTTAATATTTTTTCCACCTGGTTGTTTGTGAATCATCCATGGTCACGTAAGCTGCATACGCAGGAAGCCAGTACGGACCCAACTGCAGCTTACTAAGTATGCCATTCATGGTCAGTGTTGCTGTCTGGTCTGCTTCCATGGAAACTGAGATTTCTCTGATCGGGAGAATGAAGGTAATTCAACACATCTGACTCAACGCATCAGTCCCACAGCACGAGTCTGTTTTGTGTTTGTTGTGTTTTTTGTTTTTTTTTAACCCAAGTTTCTCCTCTTGCATTGATTGGCAGATGTTTGAACATCAACAAGTTGTTTTTAGAATGAGTTTTATTACAAAAGCACAATGAGGAGCTGAGTCTACCTTTTTAGATCTGTGCAAATATATAGTCACCTCTTGTCCAACCATGGATGTTAAAATAACAAATTTTAAAATATCTTATTGGGATTTTATCTAACCAATGCTTTAAGGTATGTCCCTACTTGCTCTTACTTCTAAAGGACATTTTTTAACCTGGTTCAAATGGATATTGAGTATATGACAGACAAAGTCATTTTGCACTTGAAGAGCCTTTGCTCTAAATATCTAATTGTAGCTCTGGTTGTATGTTTAAGGTTATTTCTTTGATAAAGCTTAATCTTCACCTCAGTGTAATCTTTTGCAGCCTCTAACAAGTTTTCCCTTTATTTAACTCCACCATACCATGATACTGCCACTGCCTTATTTAACTATGGGGATCCTTAGAAGGAGGGTCAGGTTCTATCTTTACACAGTTTTTTGACAAAGGAGTTCAATTTTGGCATCTACTGACCCCACTTTTCTGATTATTGCTGCTCTTGCCAAGCTTGTTGGTTTATAGACATCCATAGCCTGGTAAGTTTGGCACTTTCCATTTTCAGATAATGACCCAACCATGGCCTGTCCACTTCCTTTATACTGTTGTCTGAATGGTGCCGTGCTTATGTTTTATACTAAACATAAATTATGAAATAATTTATAAGTATGCACCTGGTATCACAATGGATGTTAATATACTCCCTATTTTAGATTATTTGTGTGTCCCCAAATCTATCTGACTATGAATGCTGCTACTAATGTATACTAAAATCCAAAATGAAAAAGCTCTGCATTTTTTTTTCTTGTCTTGAAAACATTATTTCCATTGAAGACCCATGGTTAACAATGATTACGATGGAAAAAATCTCACCAGATTTACCGTATTAAAAAGCTGTATAACCAATCAAAGAGGCTAAATTCTTCAACCACCTTTTAGGATACAAACAATTGCACAAAAATATCAGTCATTCCATTCAGTTCAAATGTTGTTTGTCAGTATTTTGTGGTTAAATAGACTGTGTCACTATATTTATCTTAAAAATCTGTTTACTTTTGTGTGCATGTCCCTGAAGGCATCCCCCGCAGCTACACACAAATAACTGAAATGTGTCTGAAGTATATTTATGATTCCAAACCTGGGATGACTTCCATTGTTTTGCACAACATGCCTCCTAAATAACGAGGCTTGTTGCATTAATAAGTCATGCGGCATCTAAAGGAGAGCAGATTGATATTCTACCCATTTCAACAAGCAGTGGTGGTTTGATTGATCTGAAACTGCTGGATTTACAAAATAGAAAAGATGGTATGTCTCTTTTCAGAGATAAGCCCCGAATAGTCACAGAATAGTATTTATGCTTCATGAGGCATTTAGGATTTTGTTATCTACAACCATAACTTTTAATGTTTTTTGGAAATATCATTGACCACCATGAAAATGGTATAATAGTGTTTACATTTTCCAGATATGAAAATATGAAAAGGTTTTTTTTTTTTTTCATTTTTTTTTTTGCCTCATCATATTAACTTTTTGTTGAATAAACATTTGCTGCAATTTTAAGCAATTATTTCAGCAATTATCTTTTGGTATATCTCTACCTGCTTTGCACATATCGAGACTAAAATATAGCTTCCTTTTCCTGCTTGAAGGTAAACCTGCACCAGAGTCCTACATCTTTTACATTCTAACAAGTTTCTTAAAGAACCAGAGTATCATTGGATACTCCGTATCCAGTAATACATAATGTCTTGGCTTTGTGTATCTGTCATCAGTGGTATGCTCCACCTCCCCAGGTACTAAAGCATTAAAGGGTCAGCAGTACAAAATCTAACATACAGAAGAGAATTACAGAAAGTCCTCCAGCAGATGGGAGACTATTTCTCAGTCAATAAACAATAAAACACTGAACCAGCAGCGCTATATCAAAGTATCCCAAAGGGGTCTGCACTTAATCACAAACACTAAATCTGGTTCTCACCATTGTGCTCCATGTCGTACAGTTGGATAGACTTCCTTTTAATCAAGAAGAAAGGGAACTCCCCTGAGCAAAATAAGCTCTGTACTTCTATTATATATAAAGATAACCCTCCTTATTCTAATTAACTAATAATGAATTCTGTTCATGCCTTGTCTCTCTCTCACTATACATTGGTCTTTCTATGTCTAGTTCAATCGTCACAACTTTGAGAGGCAACAGTGTTGTAAGAATAACCAAAAAATGTATTTCCTCCACAATATTTACTGTCAATCTAAAGCCTAGCTGTTAGAAGTCCATTTCTGTTAAGACATATCTGTTTATTTTCAAAATGTAAATAGCATGACATCTATCTACTATAGGTAAGAGAAAAATTGTCTGGCTTCCTCTGACAGTCCTCCATGCAATTGATGGTTTTCCCAGGTGATCCTACTTTTACTACCCAAAAACACAAGACAAGGCAAGCTTTTTTTTTATATAGCACATTTCAATTGCAAAAAAATTCAATTGCTGTAAATGAAAAAAATAAACTTGCGAACACACGCACAGAGTAAAGTACATTGCAGTGGCGTAAAATAAGGTACTTACTGAACATGAGCAGTTACAGAAAATAACATTTAATGAATTAAATAAGTCATAGTAAAATAAAAGTTTAACTACAAACTTTAATGTACAGATGGCCACTAAACGAATGTGTATTTAATCTAGATTTAAAACAACTTAACTTTTATAGTTGTCTGAGGTTTTGTTCCAGATTGCAAAAGGCATGATAAATAGAAATCGTTTCTCCATATTTGGTTCTGTTTCTGAAGACCTGAGAGATCAAGGCAGTTGGTACATTTACAACAAACCTGTGATGTATTTTGGTGCCTTTCAGTGATGTACAAACTAACACAAGTACTTTAAGCTCTACTATCTAAATGCAGGGAGCCACTGCATGAACTGTATGAATGTGCTTGACTTGCTTATTGTTAGTGAAGACGCAGACAGCAGCATTTTAGATCAACTGCAGCTGTCCAATTGATTTAAAGTATTAGGCAGACCTGTGAAGACACCGTTGCATTAATCTGTGCTACTAAAGATAAACCCAAGAATTAATTTTTCATCCTGCTAAGACATTAGCCATTTAATCCTGGAGATGTTCTCTAGGTGATAGAAGCCTGGCTTTATTCCTGTAATTTTGTGCCTTTATAGGTTCAGGTCTGCATCCATCACTACAAGCACATTTTGAGCCTAATCATTGGCTTCTAGCTGTAATGGCCAAAGCGTCGTACAAACTGTTAAACCTTCTTACTTTCGTCCAGAAATTATTGTTTCAGTTTGGTTATGGTCCAGCTGAACATTTACCCAGCGCCAGAATAGATTCATAGTCTCCTGGTCACATTATAATATACAGCTGTCGTCTGCATATGGTAACTCATGTTTTATTTATTATAATCTGAGTTAGGGGGAACATGTAGATATTGAATAGGAGGTGCTCAAAGATCAACTGTTGAATGTTGAGTATTCTGGACACTAAATTATTGCATGGTTGTGTGTCACCTTCTCGCTCTGTCCTGGAAATATTCCACCCGCTGACTGACTTTTGATGATTGGCACCCAACCCTCTAACCCAAGAAAGCAGAAACATGCAATTACGATCTGGTTGGTCTGGCTCCAAATGAGACTCCATTTTAGTTCAGCTCATTATCTTTGGGCCAACGATTTGCCACAAAAGCAGGTTATCTTTCCCTCACACAGTCGAGTTCTGTCGATACAATTTGCTTCGTGAGGCAGTCCCTCAAACTGTGAACATAAGCACTCCAATTAAACAGCACCTAAGGCTGGAATGTAATGGAGATTCGTGTAATCTACTGTCTCCACAGTGCTGGTCTGCAGCACTGCAGAGCATTTGATGGAGAATTGGAAAGATTGTGCATTTCTTCTTCATTCTTTAAAAAGGAAAAGGCTATCATGGAAAGCATTTCCACAGACATATATGTCTCATGCATTTTTCATTATGCATTTCAGTGAAAGAATGGCGTGCTACACTTTCCCCCCAGGTGCCTCATGGATCTGCTCCAAGAGGTATTTCTGTTAGGGCTGCTAAGATTAGCTCTATTATTTATTAAAGTTGATAGATTGTAAATGTCTCCATGAAAATGTCCCATGTCTATCTTTATCTCTCTGGTCTCTGCGTGGGTGGGAAATGACTCTTAGAACAGGCCCAGTGAGACAGGAACTTGGGTTTTAGATTACAGAAGATCTCATTTAGATCCAAATTCAAGTCCAAAGATACATATTAAAACAGAATCATGATTATGTTTCTTTTAGAACAAATACACATAGAAAGCAAAGTCAGGAAGTTCTCTATATTTGATAACCTGAAAGAAAAAAATCTCTATAGGCTCAGCTGGTGAAAAGCTCTACAAGGAATCCTCAAAGGGTTTCAACCAGAGACACGTGAGCACGCATAAAAAGGGATTTATCATCCCTGAGGAGGGTTGAAAGCAAGTGCTTTAGCTAAATGCTGCATATTTTATGCTGGAATAAGGGGATTGTAGACATAGCAAACTCCAACTAACTTCCTTAATACGAATTTACAATAATGGCATATATTTGGTGTTAGGGCTGCTTTAAAGTATATGGATCATCTCATGGAGCAACAGTTGTGGTTCTAGACTGAAACTACCAGCTGGTCAGTGCTTTTCATGTGTTAATTGAACAAAGGAATTAAATTAAAAAGTATAAGCACAATATTTAATTTTTTTAATATATTAAGTGATTTATAGAGCCGAAGAACAACTGGGGGTCTGAAGCTACAGTGTGATATAGCAGATAAAATCTGTGATCCTATCTCGAAATGGCTAAAGCTAAAATGGCAACACCTCAATTTAAGTCATTGTCAAAGCAAAAATTTTAACAGACCAAATTAAATTATTCTATTGCAGCAATTGGTTACAGTTTCTGTGCCATCAGAAGAAAGTGATTTAGTATTATATCTTCACCACAGATAAATAAAGCAAGCTTTAAAGGGACACTGACCCCTGTTGGCCCCAACTAGAGCCGCCCACGTGCAGCACTGTTTTCTACACTTTTTTGGGACAAAAACGGGCCTCTCTCTCTTTTACCTTAACCTTAATCCTACCCTAACCTTAAAGGAGTACAAGGACTCCTCAGCTCAGTCTCATTTTGGTTCTCAAAATGCTGTTCCAAGAGGTTGGAGGATGTGACACTGTCTCTGAGTTGTCTGTTGAGTTCCCCTCTGTCTCCATTCTTGTCCCTATGTTCTTCAAGACAGTTGAAGACTGCCTTTCTAAGTCTAGACTTCCCCTCTTAGAGTCCTCTGGTTGGTTTGAGGAAGGCCCCACATCAGTTCTTCTAAAGGACTGAGTAACTCCCTTAGAGCTTAGTGGATGACCCACCTAAGGATGCTGTCCCAGAGGGTTTAAGGATAGCCCACTGCGTCTGATTTTTGAAAGGGTTTTGAAGTTTTGAACCCTTCTCTGTTCTGAATTCTGGTTTTGCAAAGAGACTAATGATGGACAGTGATGGGACTAACGGCGTTGAAAGTAACGGCGTTACTTTGTTTTAGTAACGAGTAATCTAACTAATTACTTTGACTGTAACTATAACGCAGTTACCATTGCAGGCACCCCGTTACTGCGCGTTACTCAGGTCGCACAATGAACCTTTTTTCATGATAGGACTCGTGCGCAGCTGCGTGAAGCTGACACCCCACCCACGTCAAAAAACTCTGCAAATAGACTGAATGGTTAGTGCAACGTTAGTGCAGATTTGTGCAGAAAAAAATATTGTTTGTGCTACTTTTGTTTAAGAGATATTAAAGATTTATTTTAGGTCATCCAGAGGTGCGCGCCTTGTCGAGAGAGGGGAGGATGAGATTCCGTCTGTCAGTTGGGTAGGTGGGTGTTTCTGCTGGTGGGTGTTAACGTACAGCACACACAGAGAGATGGAGAGTGAGGAGGATCCAGCAGCAAAACAGCGTTTTCCACATGGAAATACCGGTGTTACGTAGAGCTGCGTTTCCCCATCACATAACGGTTTCCTCTGCATCTCCACACAGCGCAGGCGGCAAGAGTCACCGCGCAAGCGACAGGAAACGCGCATGCTCGCTAAAGGCGCGCAACAGTCGCCCTGTGCTCGCGCCACAGGAGAACTATGGAGAGCGTGAACAATCAAATGAACCTGACAACAGCCAGAAATGATAGCCTATATGGAGAAAGGGAGAAATCTGGATGGATGGATGGATGGATGGATGGATGGATGGATGGATGGATGGATGGATGGATGGATGGATGGATGGATGGATACTCTGCCTTCTCAACCTACTGTATTTTTTATTTTAAACATTATTTGATGGCCTTTGTGTCAGGGATGGAGATCCATATTTTATGTCACACACAGAGTATACATCTAGATAGATAGATAGATAGATAGATAGATAGATAGATAGATAGATAGATAGATAGATAGATAGATGTTGCAATATCTATAACAACCCAAACACACAGGATTTCAGAATTAGACATCCCCAGTTATTAATTTCATATACTCACCGGATCTGGATGTCCTGTTATAAAACTTCACATCGCGTTCCCCCCTGATGTCATTTACGTTGAGTTGCAATAAATGCTAAACTGTCTGCAGGTTCTTGTCTTTGTCGTTCGCTCTATTCAGCTGGCTTTGGAAACACACGGCGAGAAGGTGGGGGCCGGGTGGTGAGGTTTACGGGGGCGAGAAACGCAAAAGTAACGCAATAGTTACTTTTACTAGTAACTAGTTACTTTTATTGTGGAGTAACTCAGTTAGTAACTCAGTTACTTTTTGGGAGAAGTAACTAGTAACTATAACTAATTACTTTTTCAAAGTAACGTGCCCAACACTGATGATGGACTGTCTCCTTCTTAAGTTGGAGTCCCAAATTTCTTAGAAAAGGGTTGACGACAGAAGGCAGAACAGATTCATATTTCATGTAACCGAAAAAGTGAACAAAGCTTTTACAGTTAATTCTAAAGCTAGAACTTTACTGGAAAGGATGTCATGAAATTTATTTTCTTTATGGCAGCAATTTCATACATTATGAATATTCATAAGGCATCACCACTGAGAGTTAAAAGTATCCATAACTCAACTGATGAACATGAACCAGATCTGTTATACTGTCCATTAATGAAGAGTAATGTTGCAAACCAATTTATTCAAACTACAATTATTTTAAATCTGAAAACGACATCTTTCTAATTTCCTACTTGTCTGTTTAAGTTATAAAGCTCTGAATAAAAGCAAGGAGCCAGTTTGCCCATACTGATTACCTCCTTAGTCGGTGATCTGAAAGGTTAGTTGAAAATGATCCAACTGAATAGAGCTGTGAGAGGAAACAATCAGCTGTATAAATGAAGATTGAGCAGACATTAACCATACCAGACATTTTGAATGTCACTCCAAAAAGCATTGAAATCTAGAGGTTATTTATGAAAAAGGTCTACTAAAATTCAGAAGGTGTTGCAGATTTAGTTTTCTTTTTGTTATGTGGTGCTGATTCAGTGTGACATATGGGGAGTATTTTCTGTTGGCTCTGCAAAAAAACATTTAGCTATGTCACTGCATCATCTTGCCCTACAGCTAAATTCTGCTATTTGCTGGAATATTTTATGTACTTTTGTTTCCTAAAGATGGTGCCGTGTTAGATAGATATGTTACAAGCCCGCAATATTGCATAAAGACTGATCAAAAATATTTGAAAATGGGTGTGAACAATAATTATTAAATGACTTCCCATATATCTAATCGGCATGAACATCCAAATGTTAAAAGGGGTGGGCAGCAACTGATTAGCTGCTGAGCCGATGCTCAGGAGCTTTAATTGACCTGTGTCAAACATTCAAGGCCAGAAGAACATAGCTGCTACCAACTCTGACCCTGAGAGCAGGGCGCAGCCAGGCAGGACAAACTAAAAATCTTTACTCCTGTCAGTTTAAATCTCCTTCTCTATGTGCAGAAGCAAGCTAAGGTCAAACCTGACCGCATGCATGCTTGTTGTGAGGTCAGGGTGTGAAGGTGTGCATAGATCCTTACAGAAATAGTCAGTGTTCCTTTTGGGGAACAGTGGAGGTAGCTGGAAGAACTGTATGACCTAGTAAAGAGGATGAAATCAGAGTGATATGTCTACCAAAGGGTTCATATTCATAAAGGTAATCCCAGTGAGGATATGTTTGTTTTGTTTTGTTTTTTTTAAACTGTGATAACTTTGGGGATATTTATTAGTGTCATAATCTTGGCGCTGATTACTAGCTAGATTACGCATTTCATTCTCCTGCCTAACTCCAACCAGTTTCTCGTTACCGCTCATCATATCCACCTGTTCCAGCTTCTATTTAAACTGCTTGATCCCAGTCATCAGTGTCAGATTATTTTTTAGCCTTCGTTGTCAGAATTATTCTAGCGTTAAGGGCTGGTTATATTCCCCGCAGCAGTGTGTCGCAGTGAGCTTGATGCAGACATTTTTGATTAATGCTTAATACTGAAGCGTGGTCCGCGCTATACGTTGTGGGTCTAGATACGGCTGAGGCGGTGAGGAAGTGGGGGCGAGTTTGTCTGACAACGGAGGGACGATAAGGGCGAAAAAGTGTGGGGATCCAGGTGGAAAAAGGGTCCCAGCATTCTTGCGCACCTCGCTCTTCTAGCTGGTCACACTTCACGAGTTGTTTTCCGCAATTGCGGTCATAAAAGCAAAACAAGCTGGCCTCCTGTCTGCGGTCACCTACAATTTGGGAGAGGTGCAGCGGAGCGTCTGTGGAGGGGGCGGGGACGTCTTTTTGTTCACTGCGACAGCTTCGCAGACAACCTAGTTTCGAAGTATAAATCAGCCTTTACTGATTGTTTTCTGATTGCCTGATCCTGACCCATTACTGTCTTTGGACTTTTGAGCCTACCTGTTCCTGTTCTGATCTGTTTGCCCGACCTGTCTTCGGACTTCTGCTGGATTCTGCCTTTGGACTGTACTTGATCTACCTCCTGGCATCAACCTGGATTATCCTGCCTTCCTTCCTGTGCTTGGATCTGATCACCTGTCAGTTCTGTCATCTTTAAGACTTCGGGGTCTGGAACTCTTTGTGCGGCAACCGCTGCATCTTGTCGACCGGCTGGTCTCTGGGCATGGACTGTACTCTAAACCAGGTTAGTTACTTATGTGCTCATATCATCCTCAGTCAGGTTATCGTGGTCACTAACCTGTGTTTCCTCTGTCCAGAGTTTTCTGCCTCAGATGCCCTAACCGCTGCTACTGCAGATCTGCAGGCCGTTTATTTAACACACGCTTTTTGACCTGATGGCGGGATGATGGCCCTGCATCTAGTAAGTATTATTTTATCGGGAAAAGATTCTCTTCTTCACCCTTGAGAACAGGTCAAACATGTTAAAGTCTTTCTCTATTTATTCCATAATTAACTTAAACATCAAATTTGTTCCAGATGTGTAATGAAAGTGAAACTGAGTCTTAAATTTACTAGGACACCAACTCCTCTAAAGATCAGATTGAAATGTTTTCTACTTTCCGAACAGTAATAGATATAAAATATCAGAAATGGCATTATAACGCTTTAAAGACTAATGGGCAGCAAGAGGTGTTTCTATGTCATTGTGTTACTGGTACGATCCGGATCAACAACCTGCCAAAGCTAGTGCTTAGAGACAATTTCCAATTTCAAAAAATGTGATCCGTAGATCCTAACAGTCACCTTACCTCCTAGATCCTATGAAAGCAACCTTGGATGTTTCACAGGACTGTAGAGTCAAAGCAGATAAATTAAATAAAAGGCTGTTTTTTTATTTTCTTGTTTCAGCCTAAAATCAAACATTGCTCAGTGGGATGTTTGGGAGCTGAATCACTCATCCCTTTCATTCAGTGAATCTTTCAGTCTATTGTTACTGAAATAACCTTTTGAACAGTCATGATTTCCTTTGTGTTAATGTCAGAGTCTTTTTACATCAAAATGTCCTTATTTCTCTGTTTTCCTGCCAAACATTTTTGTGATCCTTTCAAAGGTGTTCTGATTAATAGTTTTTCAGGCTTTCTGAAGCTCTTTCAAAACCTTACTTTTGTACTTTTGGCTATTTTTTTCATCCATTCTTTTATTTCAAGTTTTCCATTTTGAGGGTTTTAAAACAACTTTTCAAAAGCTGCTTAGTTGTTTCTAAATTAATGTGTACATTTGAATATTTTTGTTTCTGTAAACATATAACAGTATATTTTTGTGCAATTAAAAGGATGAATTTTATGAATGAAGATAAAGAATAAAAATCTACACTGGAAAAACGATCTATAAATCAATACAAAATTCTTAGATTGAGGGGATTTATCCTTAATTTGAGCAGATAAATGAGATTTTGTATATATTAGTATTTTTATTTATAAAATAATTAGATAGCATGCACTTGAAATTATGCAATGCAACTGTGTCTTTTTCCATTAGCAAAATTTCTTTTTTACCTCCTCAATCCAAGAACAAATGCACTTATTTTAAGAGAAAATGACTTATCTAGATTTCAAATTTTTTCCAGTGTATGGATTTTGCTTATCCTTTTAACAATCATTTTACTCAAACTGGCCTTAAAATGCAAAATGACAGGTTAAGAGCTGCAAGAAAAAATTTGCTGCTGTCTGATGTTACTTGGGAGTGAAAGACAAACGCGCTGAAAGAGGAAGCCACTTTCCTTTATAAAGGAAGAGTGAAAATGATTGGAAGTATTGAGTTATATGAGAGGAAAATTATCTGATATCCAATATTTACGCAGTTTGACTTCGCAGCAGAGCATCCTTGAATTTCATTGTTATTTTCATCCAAGCATGAACTGTCAGCTCAATCATTCATACGAGGACAAACCAAAAGCAGCTCACTGTGTTGGCATACCTTGGGGGATTCTGCTCAAATCTCCTCCTAGCTTTGTTTTACCTTAAACAATTTTGGATCATACACCCGATTTAGCACAAGAATTTACCATGAACAGGTGTTTGGTACAGCATAGAGGACAGTTAAATCCAAAGCACAAGGAAACCCATAAATGGGCAGCATTTACATAGATGCAGGAGCAGAGGGTAAACATTCAAGCCAAAAGACCACAGTACTCTGCAGCTGTGGGTTTCACTGCATTCTTTAGGCAGTTTATCCATCTAAGAGAGGAGGGAAATAACACCTATGATGTTTACCTCTCTGCAGCTACAAAGAAGTTTTAAAATGATTTTTGTCCAAACATGGGGAAAAACATAAGGTCTGGGGAGTTCTTTGTGTAGTGAAAACTTTCCAGCATTTATGCTTTGCTTCTTTTATCCCCCAGAGCTGTGACTTTTGAAAAGTTAAGATGATCACAGGGAATATCAGCCTCGCTCCAAACAGCCTGACCTCATCAGAGTCAGTCAGGTGTGAAGAGAAAACCCTTCGGAGGCCCAAAGGGCCTCACGTCTAAACCTCCATAGACATGTAGGTCACCTCTTCCGCTGTAGTAGAGCTAATGTTATAGGAGTCCAGCTGGCAGTGTTAATCGTTTTGTCGAGAGACCTGAAAGGAAGCCCAGCCCTTCAAACATGTGGACAGTGGAGATTTCTCCTTGGATGACAGTTAAACTTACTGTCAGGCTGTCAGGTTTCCATTTCATTACAAGCAAAGTTAAATTACAAGGTATTTTTTAACTCTTTTTATCTTTTATATGGTTCATTCTAAAATTGCTGCAGACTATTAGACTTTTTGTTTGAGAAAATGAAAAACAGCTGGTAATCAACATGAAAATTTATTTCAGGACTGATTAAGCTAATCTTTATTTCATGAGTTTAAATAATTAAAGCTGGTAATCAAATATAAAATATGGATGCCAACTATAATTTTGCTTTGAATGTGGAATGGAGTCTATAGTAAATGGAAAGGAAGTAAAAGGATTGGCTGGTTTGACACATTTTCAAGGTGTGAAGAAGAAAAAGCTGGATTTGTCTTCAAATTGACAAAAGCAATTTTTTGTTACATGAAAACCAGAACATTTAGAGCAACCATCTCATGACAGACTGACAAGCTTGGACTGATGCAGGTTCTGGCTGCAGATATAAGCCAGCGTTACCCGCATTAACTCTACAATGCTACATTCATGCTGACTTTGCAGTTTCTATCTTAGTCAGTTAAATAACATGCTGCTGTCATTTTGCACATCTCTGATGTTTTTGCTATTTTCAAATATCCCATTACTGTAAATATATCCATAGCTGTATATTGGTTATTTTATTCTCCAGTTGCACAGTTTTATATTGTCAAAACACTTTACAGTACAATATTTTATTGTTTATCTTTTATCTCTTCACTAGTATTTTATAAGTTTTTCAAAGGTCCAAATTTGTGTGACCATTTTTTTCTATAATCTTTTTGCGGTTGTAAACATCAGAATTTCCCCATTGTGGGACAATAAAAGGACTTTATATTCTAATAAGTGTTGTCCGAATAGTGCAGGCAATAAAAAGGAGGTAGGAAAAGGAGCCTGTATCTTTCCTTTGATATTTTATTTAGCATAGAGAGCCTTCAGGGTACCTAACTGTTGCAAAAGAGCTATAAAGAGACCCTCAATACTTTGTGTGAGGTGATGCATAAGCACAGCCCACCTTACAGAAAAAAAAAAAAACATTTAAGCATTATGTCTACTAAGTGTTACACAAGCAGATGTACACACATTCGTGGCTCTTAATGCCGTTCGAGAGCGACAGTAGTTTATTTCCTGTAGTTTTTCTACAGTCTGTTGATAGTGGTGATATTTATGAGCTAGACCTCACTGGATGTCTCTAGATGTTTACATTTGCGAACCCTTACCTGCTCGCTCAACGTTTTTCCGCACAAATCTGTCCGTGTAGTTAAAAAAATTTCCTAGTTGTGGACAAAATTTCTGCACCAAGTGGCAGAGAACACAAAATGCCGTAATTTATCTGCGCGGACCTTGTGGATAAACTATGCTTAACAAAAGCTTTGCTACATAAAATATCAGAAACAAAATGGATTATAATATTATTTCTGAAAACATTTTTTTTTTTTTTTTTTATTTAGAGTACCCAAAAGTCAATAAATACAAATGCATATGAACACTTTAACAAGACTGGGATCGTTTTGTTTTAGCATTCAAAGTTTCAAATGTTCTGAGGAATATAAACGCAGGCTCACATTTCAAAATCAAACAAGTAAATCAATACTAATATCTGCTGTTAATTGTGACTTTTCTAAGAATGTTTCAAAAATAAGATAACTTGAATAAAATCACCTTGACACTGATTTCCCAGACTGTTACGGCCCCTTGTCTTTTAAGAGTGCAGGCTTGTTTTCTTATGCAGGTTCAGCTCGACAGATCTTCCTTGTTGGCTGCCTGAAGACTGCAGAGGAGCAGTGACTTGATTGGACAAGCAGAAGATTGTCAAGCCAATCAGGATGTTGATGAGGCCCACCTGCACCATATAAAAGGCTCCTGGAAAGCTTTCAGTTTGGGGACAGCTAGTAGGAAGGTTTTTGTTAAGCTGTTCCCCCACCTTTGGTTTCAAACTGTTTGACCTAGCTTCTATATTCTCATGAATCAACTTAAGGTGGACTTGTTCAAGCTAGACGCTTGTGTGGGAGGTTTGGTGCTCCCTTTGTCTTTTCTTTTGGTTTGTTTTGTGTTAAACTTAGTCTGAGTGGTTTGGGCAGATTCTGATTTAATTTAATTCTTAAACATTCTTTATTTTGTTTGCCCTTTTGTTTTAATTGGGTTAAGCTGTATTGTGTTTTGGTTCTGTTTAACCATCTTTTGGAATAAATCATTTTTACATTCCACTTATTTGCTCTGGACACATTTTTATGTTGCCTCCCCAGAACCCCTAGACCTTTGGGGAGTAACACAGACAAATCTCTTTAACCATTAAACATGTTGACAGACAAAAAAAAAACATTGGATAAACGATATATGATTAAATCTATAAAGTTCACCAAGGACATTTTGACTTAAAGTAGTTACTGTACTTGAAAGGTCAACTGTTTACATATATTCCAACCACCATCTCAAACCAACATATCAAGATATCTTTCATAAATCCACATACTAAAGGCCTTTCTTTTGATTCCACTAGACAATTGACATCAGTTAACTTTGTAAACAGGCACTCTATGCCATTAGCAATAGTCATATTTTACTGTCCTACTGCTTAAAATGTAGAGACATCTGTATGGATATACTGGAATATTATTTGATGAAAAAGTGGATTATGCTTCGTCCTGTTATAAATCTAATCTGCTTTCCGTCTCTCCCAAGACTCTTGAAAAAGAGACAAATTTAAGTTATTTTCATGTTGAAAATCTTTTTGTCTACCTTTCCAAATAAGTCTTCCTTTTTTCAGCTAAAGACAGAATAGAAAGAGTTCATTGGTTGCTATCAGGTCTGTTTGAAGATAAACATGATCTTCCTCCTCCTGACAATTCTCCTGCTGGTGTTCAATTCCTTGTTCAGACAACAGTAACTGTGGAGGAAATGAAAGGGAAATACCTCCTTATTTCCTTCACACTAAATGGACAGAGGCATGAAATAAACTACACTACAGTTATTCCTTTTTAATGTTATCCATCTATTCAGAGAAACACCAGTATTCCTCAGGGACTTTTTCATGTGAATCTAAGGTGTAACACTGTGATCACATTATCGAGAAAGGAAGTGAGAACTTTTCACCTTTCCTTGTCAATGTCCCTTGTAATCATGTCACAGTAGGAGACAACAGTTGGCTTTATTTTTTACTCTTCCTTCTTCCTTCTAGGCTCCATGGTAATTGCTACTTGCTGTGATGTAGGGGACAAAAAAGGAAACCTTAATGTTTGGATTACTCACCCAGCAGCACTGAAAGTTTCTTTTCAATACTTAAGCTAAATGAATAGTAGTAACTTTATACCGAACAGCAGGAAGTCTGGGATATCTGTTGACTCCTCTTTCTGTGTTTTCTTAGAATATAGGCTTAAATATCATATATAATTTGCAATCAACTGTTTGTGGCCAAGTCTGTTTGCATCTACAAGTTATCTGAACAAAATATATATTTCAGTGCTAACTGTGGTAACTACTACATAAATCAATTGACTAGGTGGTGGGCTGACATTTTTGAGGTTTAAAAAAAAAAATTAGGCTTACTTTCTTAAATCGCTGCCCAACCAGAAAACAGCTGGAATGCTCCCACTTTGCTGCAGATTTCCAAGCTTGTGCAGGGGAAATAAATATATTTTTTTCACATAGCTTTTAGGACAATGTTTGATTAAGAAATAGGTTAAAGCAGAGAAAAAAAGCTCTTGATTGACTGGTCTATCTACATATATCCCTCTCCCATCTGCTGTCATGTTGTGTATATCGAGACCAAAAGAACAAGATCCATGATGCAAGTAGCTGAAATCAGCTTCCCCTAAAGCATGAACTGACTTTGCATGAGCAATTATAATAGAGAAAACCAACAGTAGAGCTGCTGCTCCTCCACATCGCAAATTACCAGAAATCCTTCTGTATGCCATCCTACTGGCGGCACAGTCTGTTAAACTTTTCTTGAAGTACATGTTAACTTAATCAATATGCTGTTAATGCTAAAGACTTGCCGATTTATATTTGTTTGTAACAAAAAAAAAAAAGAAAGACTTGGCAATTTAGAGACTTGTAGTTTTTCCACAAATATTATTGCTCAAGAGTTTATTATATTTTCAGGTCTCTATAACCGACGTTTGATTTAAATAAAAGTCCATATGCCACTCTTTTATTTGGTCTACATTATTTCCCATTTTTAAGTTTTCCCCCAAAATACAACATGATGTAGAAATCTATTGAGACGTTACTATAACTAATGATGACAGCATTAATAATGATTTTACCTTTTTTTATTTTATTTTTTAACCATAAATGTAAACGTAGAAGCTCTGAAATAAATCCTCTTGAAATAGCATCCAGTTCGGATTTGTTTAAAAATATAGGCATCAGATGACTGCTTAAATAGCAACAAGAGCAAGAGGATATCAGGCCGATAATGGTTCTCTCAAATCTCAGTTTTCTGTTGATTGGCCACAAAAACGGTTCAATTACTAGACTTTTGGTTTTCCGGAGAGCCCCTTCTGTGCTCCAAACCTCTGGAGCCAGATCGAGGATGCCGTTCATTGTGAAATTAGCTTACATTACTTAAATGTCCCTCATATACTTTTTCACTGTGGTTTTCTTTAGAAAATTGGTTAATTTTCTTAACTAAATATAAAGAAAGTCGTTTTCTGTTTATAACGAGGTGATTGATGTGTGTTCATCCTTTAATGCCACAACAGCTGTAGAGGATTTATCAGTACTAGTCACGGCAGCTGATGTGTATTTCTGAAAATAATCCTGTGTTTAAAAAGACAATGTTGTTGGTTTGATGATTTGCTTCTACTTCTGATTCATAGGCAATTAGACATATGCCTCCGAGTGTTTTCTGAACAGGCCCGGTTGTCATGGTTTTGGTTTTGTTCAAGTTTTATCTCTGAGTTTTTATTGATCTTATTTTTCATTCTTGTGTTCTAGGTATTTTTGATTGGATTTGGGTTCTTAGATATTTCCAGTTTACCTATTTGTGTCAGTCTCCTTTTCCTTAGCTCCCTTCTTGCCGCTGTTCACACCTGCTCCCAATCTGCTAATTAGCCTGGTCTTTGTTTCTCTCTCCCATTTATTCTCCTAATGCTCAGTCACTCTTGGTTGTTTTGTCGTCATTACTTTGTCCTTTTCTACTTGTGAGTATTCTTGGTTTTCAGGATTTTTAGGATTTTTGTCGATTCATGTTTTTTTTGCTTCTGTTACCTTTTCTATTATTAAACATTCAAGAAACCATCTCAAACCTTTGTCTGCATTTGGGTCCTGTCAAACCTCAACCCCACCACTGTCACAGTACAAACCAGATTTGATCAAAAAACAAAAGACCTGCAGCAAGTGTTACTTGTTGCAGGTCTTTTAAACTCCAAGATGAATAAGAAAATAAAAATATTGTCTAGTGCAATAATAAAGGCAAATTGGAGTCTGATCGGAATAAGGTAGAAGTGAATATTGGGGCAGTTTTTTAGTGAACTGTAGTAAAGGCACATCTGCCCTGGACTGGGAAACATCATCATCCTTTATTTCAAGCAGAAAATATCGAGTACAAAGAAATACGCAGTACGTAAAAATAAACACCTCTTTCTAAAAATGAGTGGGTAGGAAAAAACTTATTTATTCTAACCTCATGCATTCTTAAAAGGGTGTTTTCAAAATGAAAAAGGCCCTGCAGTTTTCTAAAAAGATAAGAGGCTTCATTCAAAAATAACTTCAATATGTTTAACTTTTTCACAACAGAAGACTGGTGGTCTTAGTCTATTAAACTAAAGACCTGTGCACTTGCAGTGCCGGATGCTGCTATGCTTTTCCTCTTCACCTCATGTGCAACACTGGTGTCAGTTCAACTTGTCTCTAAATAATCCAACTTCTGCAAAGAAATCTGTAATCTAGCATGCTCCTTTAATAATAATCAACACCATGGTCCTAATGGTACCTTAGAGAAAAGTGTTAGAGCTGACATCACTCTATTAATCTGACTAAATTAGAATAGAAGAACGGATGCTTTAAGAGGGAATGGTGCTTGAAATTGATCTTCTTTTGTTAGCCTTGGCTGCTTCTGAGGAAAAACAAACTGTTTTCATCACTTTGCAGCAGAATTTCATCACAGGTAAGAACATTTGCAGGATGTTTCACCCATAAAACCAATTTATACAAGAGCAACTTTTCCCAACAATCCATGCACTAGAAAAACAATCTAGAAATAAGTAAAAATGTCCTAAATTACGTGTATTTACTCTTAATTTGAGTCGGTAAATGAGATAGTTTGCCAATGGAATGAGTATATTTACTCTTAAAATAAGATAATTAGATTATATTTTCTTGAAATAAGACAATGCAATTGTGTTTTCTTATTTTAAGTGTAAATTGTATTGTTCCATTGACAAAGTGTCTCTTTTACCTCCTCAATTCAAGATCAAATGCAATCATTTTAAGAAAAGATGACATATCTAGATTTCAATTTTTTCCAGTGATGAGTGACTTTCTTTTTTTTAATCCAGCCTGTTTCATAAGGATGAAATGATCGCCAAGGGATTGACATCAAAACAATAACATTTCAACTCAATTTTAATGAAACCACACATCATAGTACCACAGGGAATTTTTGAAGGTTTGAAATAACTTGATTATTTCCCAATAAAACTCCTTGAATCATCATGTTTATAACTGAAGTTCAATTTAGGACCCAAAATTTTGCAAAAGATATGTCTGGCTGAGATACTAAAATATGAAAACATACAAAATCTTGAAGTCTTAAACCTTCACACCACTAATTTGTTGAAAGATGGGAAAACAAAAAAAAAATGTAAACACTTCAGGAAAAGGAAGTCTCAAGCAACAAGTTTGATTTTCTAGGCACTGCTTTATTTCGTCACAGTGTATTGAGTTAGTTACAATACAACATGAGCAACATTTACAGAGAACAATATCATACATGGATCTACGCCTGATGTTATATGGCTTTAACTGGATGAAATATTTAGCTCTTTGCGGATCATTTGCAAATGATCAAGTTTCTGAGGATGTTGGGCTGAAAATTACAGCGTTTGACTTTTTAAGCAACTTACAAAGAAGAATGTGCAACAAAATTTCATAATATCCTGGGAATTTAGATCAGCTTTTAAATATGTATTTAAAACTTTTAGTCGGCAGCCATTATCTATACATTTATTTAAGCTCAGTATGAAGATGAAAAATACTAAAAGAAAAACGGCTCATTTTCACAGCACAATGAAAATGTTTTGATTGTGGTATGATATTAGAAGAAATGTCTTTGTTGATCAAGAATACGATGTTTATATATATTAGTTTAGCCAAATATAGAGTTTAACTGCAGAGTCATCATTAGCTTGTTGTATTATTTATTGTTACAAACAGAATTTAAAGGAACTGGTGAAGTTTGTTTGATAATATAACCAGAAAAATTCTTAAGCATCACAATGGCAAGAATTAGATATTTGCATCATCATACATTCTTTTATTTTCATTTTTGCAGTTTAAGGTTCCACAAAACTGCTGCAAATACTTCGAAAAATATATGTTCATTTAGTTAGAAAACTAAAGTCAGTACGATTCAGAGTAAAAGAGAAAGATGGAATTAAAGTCTATCTACCTCAAATTCACTCAAACTGTCATACGGTATTATCTGGTTTCAATCACTGTTCAACCTGACATCCATATAAGATTTAAAGTCTTTACTTTTTCCCCATTAAGAGTCAAGCTCACTTAAACTTGACCTATGATAAAATAATTTTCTCAAATAGTGGCTGCTATCATACAACAGTGACATGATCTTGACAAATCTAGAAGCATAGCTGAGTTCTAATATTGTGGAAATAATGTTTCTGTTTCAATATTGGAAGAAAAATGTGTAACTATAAATATCTTTAGGTCGTTTAGAGATAGAAATGAAGTAAAGGATATTAGTAGTATCATGATGTATAACTATTTGGGTATTATATCAATTTATTGTTGTTGAGTAATATATCTCATTCCAGGGATCATCTTTTCCTATAGGTCACAGGAATTAACACATTCAGGGACATCAGTCACCCTCTTAAATGCTTAAATCATAGTTTTCTTTTATAGAACAAGAAAATATAATTTACTGTGTTTCTTTTTAGAAAATCAAGCATAGATTTCTCAGAATATTGAGATAAAACCACCATCTAACAGTTTATGGTTATTCTTTATTTTATTCTGTAACTTTTTGCAAGACTACATTTTATCAAAAACTATTCTACTGATAAACATTAACAACAAAGCAAACTTTTAATCAAATGAATAAGCTAACAAATATACTGAAGCCTGTTCTTAACAGCTTACATTTGGTTAATGGTAGTTGTTGCTGCAAAAGACATTTGTTATATTATTTGAACAGAATGAAAAGGCATATATTTAGATCCATGCTGCAAGGCTGAAACAGCAGGCAAGCCAATAGATCAGTTTATTAAAGCTTAAATCAACCAAGCTGTAGCAAAATGCTGAGCGTTAAACAAAGAAAACATGGGATGAGACACAGACTTAAGTATTTGAGGAAACATTTCTTGACTTTTTTTTTTACACACAGCTCATGTATTAAATTTAATGCTACAGTAAATGAAATAAGATATCTGATTGAATTGTATAATTTTCCTTTGACCAAAAGAATTTCCAGTTTTCCTGAAAACGTGTTTGCATAGATGCCATTGCCACTATATTCCTTGATATCAACACCACTGTTTCACTGTAATTAATCTGTCTAAGACAACATGAATTCTGAATTATGTTTCAAACTTATTACTTTCATTTGATCCAATGCAAAGTGATATTAACATAAAAAACATATAATCTGACCTTTTCTTTGTAGCATCTACCAAACATTTTGGCTGTACTCTAGTCCTGCAAATTACCACTTTCATTGTGTAGGAAGAAAATTTAGCTTTTCAATGTTTTCTAGTTTGAGTAAAATAAGTGAAGGAGTTGGTTCTTCTACTAACAGCATATTTAATCAATATTTTCATGAAATTGATATCCGACAGATGTGTCATGATTGCAGAAAAAAATTATAAAGAGTGATGGTGTTGTTTGGAAAGTCCAAATTCAGCTTAGTCGCACATAATCACCATAAGACAAAGGAAGTAATAACTTGAATGTGAGGTCAAAAAGTGAAAATGTAATAATAATGTCTCCAGAAGAGAGTTCAAAGTCAGGAGAATGTTGTCTGGAACCATCAATTAGACCCCACCAGTGGCTGCTGACACTTGAAACAAAACCAGTATTTTGAAATACTAAAATTTCATTAGCTTTTAGGTAGACATTTCAATTTCTTCTCCTGTTCTACCAGCATTATTACTCTGATATACTTAGGAATCAGAATTCATACATTCTGCCAAAAACCAAATGAGAATAACCCAGCCAGCCTCACTTTTTCCCACATTATCAATCATGTGGCTAATGCTACAGACATATCCATAGAGGGGAATTAAAACTCTCAAAATGCATCTGCATACAAAGATTCTGGCTGTACCATCACCTGAAAAAAAACAAAAACAAAAAAAAAAAAACAGGTGATGGCACACCTATTGATTATTGTCAAACATCCCTAGTTAATTTATTTAATCTGTGGACATTAGAAGCTATTATGTTGTGACAAAAGACATAATGTGCGAATGATCGATGGTCCTCTTACTGGTCTGGCTGTTGTCTTCCTGCAAGATGTCTCTGCATTGACATTTTCTGTTCAAGTCCTCTTCGTTTACCCATTGGCTGTTCCTACGTACTAAGATTCTGTTCATCATTTCAAGGAAAATAGAAATATAAAAAAAAATTAAGTGCTCATTATAGTTTTTGCTGTTGTTAGCAAGTAAGCCACATTTTGTAGTTATTCCAAGCAAAATGCCTTTATTTCTTATTTTAGAAAAAATATGCTTGGTTAAAGTCATAGAGTGTTATGAGGTTCCATGAGCGTTCAAATACAGTATGTTCTCTCTCTCGCTCGCTCTTTTATATATATATATTTATATATATAGATATATATCAAAATATTATCATTAAATGCGCTACCAGGTTTACAAGCATTGTACAGCTCAAAGTTACATTTTTTCTAAATATTTACAAGAGGTTCTTAACAGCTTTAAAGCAGAGCAGAAGTGTTTTTAATAATATGGAGTCCCTGTGCAACACAAAAGCTTTTAATCATTTTGCAGGAATGGTTGATTTTGGTTTACGAACCAGGAAAATTACTCCTTATTGTCTGACAATTTGTTTTTTTTTTTAAGGATTTGGAATGTATATTATGCATCGCTCATAGAGCTAGGACTACCCATAATGCAGCAGTGTTTTTATGCTACTATGATAGTTAAGATGGCAGCCGAAACAGAGCAATTAAATGATGTACTAAATGAGCTCGATATATTTTTTAAACCTAAAACACTGGTTGCTGTAGAGTTGTTCTTTCTTTTTTTGTCTTAAAGACATATTTGCATCATTTGTAGTTTTCTGACTGGTTCTAACCAGTTTCCGCTGACCGAGTTAGTCTCACCCTTTGAAATCTGTCTCTACCTGTTGCTTTTTAGACTAATTTGCTATGTATATTTTATAAATTATTCTGACTGGTCAGGCTCAGGAACATTACAAGGTGTAAAAAATGCAAAGATTTGCGACGTACAATCCAAAATGCAGGAATGTATGTATAGCATGGAATACAGATATGGAGACAGTATGCACTGGCTTTGCTGCTATGATCCCAGCCTCTCCTTTTTCAAGAAGTATGTTCTGTTACAGAGGGGTTTGGTTCTTTTTCATTTCAGTCACATTGGCCTTCTCCATATTTCTGTTGCAGGACAGAGCTCGCCTTCAACTAAAACTAAAAGACAAAAAATTGAAAGTTGTGTAATCTAATAACCCTTATCAGAATAATACAAGTGAAATTCTTTACTTTTCAAATAAATGATCTTTTTCAATACATGAATGATGAATAAAATTATCTAAATGGGTACTTCTTCTCTTTGACAATCAATATGCTACCAAAAGCTGCCCTTTATATTTCTATTGCTGTACTGAAATATAGGAAAATGTTACTGAGAAGTTCTTATGCCACAGACCTGTATAAAGTTATGTGCAGGCTTTCATGGATCCAAATGAACTTTTTTAGTAAGAAAACAATCAATTTACAGCTGGAAATGTTGAATTAAGAACTGATGTGTTAACCTGAACAGGGCATTAACTCAGTCTTTTTTTGCAACACATAATTCATAAAAGTATAAAATCTGTCTGCCCTAAAAACAACTGTCATCGCTCCTGATAGTCCACAGAAAAGGAGGACAGTGAGTTGTATTTTTAAAGGTACGTTCCCTGATTCTTCAGAATAACATTAATCACTTATTGTTCGGATAAGTTACTGGCTTTTCTGAGAAAAGTCAAGGAACCTATTTTCCAATTGATTTAATTCCAGCTGCAAAGTGTAAAGCAAGATATCAATGCAAAGTGGCAAAGAGAAACATTAGGGCTGTTGTAGTAAAGATTAATGGCAATAGTTCCTCTGTGTACACTGGAGTTTTTACATGTGCAAACAGTATATTACAGCTAATTTCCAGAAGAAATAGCCAAATTTTGATCCTGTTTCCTGATTGCTGTGCAGGGAAAAGGTGTTGAAGCTGTTATTACTAATATGCCATGCCTCTCTGCAGCCGGGCCTTTAATATTATCAAAGCAAAAGTTTGCCGTGTAATTTATATCTTATCTAAAAGCAGCTGTTTGCAGATGTTAAACTCCAGCTAATTTGTTTATAAATAAGCATTCTGTTTTATAAATACAGATAAGCAATCCAGTAAACTAGATTAAAAAGGCCAAAAGCTGTAGGAAAAAATATCCGCGAGTACGAATCTATTTTTGACACCCGTACGTGCATCCTATTTTCTCGCCAGGCCCCCGATCGACAGTCGTCAAAGCAGCAGAAGAAACTGGCGCAGTCTTTTCCATCTAAACAGTCATATGCATAGTCGTCATCCTCGTGATATGGCACAATGTTGTTCATCTGCAACAGGGACGTTCCAGGTCGGATATTTACCATGCTTGGGACTTTCTGCTGCAAAGGAGACAAGGTTACTTTCGCAGCACTAATAAGATCAAGACTATTTGATTGAGAAGAATGTTTGTACCTGAGCACTGTTGTTTGCTTTACCCTTCTTGGTCTGCCGGTTGCTGGTGAAGTAGTGCAATGTGCCATACTCCATGAGAGCCGCAAAGGTGAAGATGAAGCAGACAGAGACGAACAGATCCATGGCAGTGATGTAGGAAACCTTCGGCAGAGACTTTCTAGAGATGGTGCTCAGAGTTGTCATGGTGAGTACTGTAGTGATTCCTGCAGAGGGATCAAGTCCTGAATTAGAAGTCAAATTCAGGATTTTGATTCATCTATTCACAAGGTAAACATAAAACCAGGAAATTCTGCTGGATAGTTGGATATTGAATTGGAATGCAAGGAAAAGATGCCTAGTGACTGAAAACAGTCATTACAAGAACTGTATAATAATTGGTCTGAAAACAAAATGTTGTTTTTTTCAAGTCAGCCAACTTAGCCTATATCATTACAATGGTAGTGATGCTTTAGTGTCTAGATTTTTACCAAGTGAATGAGATTCTGATTAGTATTTTCAACATTAAGGTTTTTAAAAATTGCAAATGTAGCCTAGGTACAGTGGTTGTTCCTTCAGTCAGCAACTCTGGGTGGGAGTTAAAAACAAAAAAAGAGAAAGCTGATGTTATTACAGCCATGTTCCTCTGATTTATCCTTTATAGGGCATCCAATTCTGCCCAATTATGGTCTATAAAAGATGACAAAAAATGGTTACAATTTTTAAAACTTACATTTAAGGTAGAAGTTGGGTTAATGTGCAGGACCCAGATAGAGGCTGCTAGTTATTAATACTAATGCTAACAATGCTTTTGTTAACATGAGATACTGAGGTTTAAATTAGAAACGTATTATTATTAATTATTTAGTCTTTGTTTTGAAATGATGATAAAATCCTGTTATTACTCTCTCACACACATAAGCCCTGATCGACTAAAGATTTGCAGGAATAAAACCCTGTGTGTACGTGGCTCATCTCCTGACCAAGTGCGTACTGGTTTAAAGTTTGTTGACTTACATTTACAAATCTAGACATGTTTGCATGTTTTTTTTTAATCAACAGTTTATTAATTCTTAATAAAAGTCAGGTGCAAACTTCAAATTTTTGCAGCCCTTCTGCTGAGAAGAAGGCATATAAAATGACAGACAAAAGAAAAACATTACATATTTGGACTGGCAGAAATGAAAATAGCAGAGGCATATTGTCCATTCCATATCCATGTCTAGCATTTCTCCATGGGTGGTGGATTTATTTAAGAGGGTTATAACTGTGGGGGTATCACTTTGTGCTGCAGTTGAACAATCGTACTTTTATTGAAGAATAACCAGATTAAGTGGCTCGTAAAAAAGTCTTTTTCCAAGAACAAAAATAATAGCTAATGTAATAAAGTGCAGCCATGATGAATATAGTAGTTTCCACAGAGGAGTGGACATTTGTTATGAAACAAATAGCTTCAGTTTGTATTTTATGGCCACTGTTCACACAGCTAAGGTCGTCAAAAAAGGCTGCAACAGCTACTTTCACCTGTAAGTATCAGTATTAGAAATGATGATGTATGATAAGAAAGAGGAAACATTGTTTTTGGAGAACTTAAACTATGTTTTCATTTTTATTGTAAAAACAAAATATTTTATATGATCTCAAATTTAAAAAAAAATTCTCCATTCATTAAAAATGGTTTTCGTCATCTGGTGTGTTTAGAAAGATGACATGAGAGAAGATTTTGAATGAAACTGCTTTCAGAAATTGAAAAACATTGACCTTCATTGGATCGTTTGTTATAATTTGATGCATGAATTTTTCTATTAAACTTTGAAAGTATGTTTAACTGGATAAGTATGTATTTGGCTTATGATTGATGCTGTCTTTGCTAGTCTAATGGTTATCAATTCTGGTCAGATGTGTTATTTTATTGACTAATAGGGGAAGAAAACGTGCAAGAGCTCAAAGTGGAAGAATGTTCAACTTTCAGTATTCAATGTGTTAGGATTTCGAACCTAGAGATGTCCGAGCTGGTACGGCATCCTTGTTAATCCAGAAAGAGACCCAGGACAAGACCACAATCATACTGCAGGGAATGTAGGTCTGGATGGTGAAGTAGCCCATCCGCCGACTCAGATCAAAAAAGATTGTCATGATGACATATTCCCCTGAAAGATATATACAGATTGATAGAATGATTTTTTTAGATTGTTGCAGGTAAAGCTGCAGTATATAAGAGGATTTTGTCAAACCTGACTGTGTGTGAGCCTCATCGGTGGTATTCCTCATCCCTACAAAAGCAAACTGGTAGAGTCTCCAGTAGCGCTGGTCGGCCACCTCCACAGCCCTCCGTTGCCATCTATATGTGATCTCGTTTTTTGGATAACCATCTGTAGATAAGCCCAAAACAGATTGTAACAAAAAATGTCCCTGGGTTCTGCAGTATTAAACATCATTCAATGTTTCTCACACAGACTTTGCATGAAAGATGGATTTAGCCACAGCATCTTTAAGTAAAGCTAATTTGAGTTTCAGATTATCAGTCACTTCTAGGGACCCAGAGAACTGACATGGTGAAAAGAAAAGAGATATAGTGTGTGCACAAAATAACAAGAAAAACTGTGTCCATGAAATGTACATAATGTGTGCACAATATAGTAATTTATTTCCATGGCCGCAATATAGGTATAAAATGTGTATGGAAAACTAGAATAAAATCTTTCTGCAAAGCTCACCTATAGGAACAAAGGAACATGACAACATGATGTATAGAGATAGACTGATTGAGTTTTCTTTGGGGAGATGAATACTGAAAGGCCTGGCATTGCAAGGAATTCCCAATAATCCGAGGGATTTAAAAAGAATACTGACAGAAGGTCGCTTCCCCGACAGATGAACGATTCTGATACAGTTCATTGTTGACCAAATCCAATGCTCTGGATGCTCTGCCAGTGGATGTATCAGATGTGTGCAAATACTTAAACACGAGGTAACGTAGCTGCCACAAATAAAGGCCTGCACATATTTGCGTGGACATTTGTTTGAATTGAGGTGTGAGCAAAATAAAATGTTTACATCCATTTATGTAATGTCTCACTACACTGTTTGGCATTAGAGGACACTTCTTGCAAGGAATGAGTATTCATGCCAGACTGTGTTAAATGGGAATGAGCTAACAAGTTAAAAACTGAGAAGGACACTATCCTCAGTGCAGCCAGTCATAAGGACTTCATTTCGTTTTTTAAAGCTATTTGGCAAACTTGTCCAATGACGCCATGGCAGTGTGGGAAATGAAGAGATGTAGGAAATGGTTTGCTCGACTATGAAGGCTGAAATGCATGCGCAGACTCCATATGGCTTACAGTATGTGCACCGTCTGCATATCAAGTATGTGGAAGCCTTTAGTTGCCTAATTTGTTGGAATGAATCAGTACCTCCTGGGAACACATTAGTATTTGAGAAGCACACATCTCTTTTTTTTCCCCCTGTGTCAGTTTTCAGGCTCCGCACAAAAACATTATTTTCTCTTTACAAAAAACTATTTACTATAACCATAGCCAGCTTAACTGTAAACAATATGATCAAAACAGGTGTAATAAAACTTAAACCTAATTAATGGAGTTGATGTAGAAATTCTTTTTTCAATGCCATCTTGGATGTTACACCAACATGGACCAATTTATCACCTAATTTTTTATCTAAATGAAGGATAAAAAAGCTGGAAAAATAAATTGCTTTGTGTTTATTAGCCCTATCCCTTCTATTTGCTGCTATGATCTAGTGATGGTCAAGAAGATCCTGAGACTTGCTTCATTAGTGTTCTCTGAAAGGAAGAGCAAGAACTTTGCTTTAAATTTCATTAACTGGACACACATGACAGATTCTGAGATCTGTATGGGCGCTCTGGACCTTTTCTTTTTAACTTCTATTAAAATGCTGCGATATTTCCTGCAACATGGAAGTGTTTCACACTTTCAGAATGTTTTGAAAAGCTCCTGGAAAATTATCTTAAGTAAACCCTTGAAATGATGTACTGAAGTTTATAGGTATTGTTGAGCATTAATCAAGCAGCAAATAAATTAGTTGCAAAGGATGAAAGATGACTTGTCAATTCAAAAGGACTAGATTATTTTTGTCTAAGTAGTAAAAGGTATTTACTCTTAAAAGTTTTAAGAGAACAAGCAGGCTTGTAAGCAAATTTGGCTGCTGTTGAGGTGAGTGGACGGATAATTCAGTTTAGGAGGAAGCCCTAAAATCAATAGGACTTCAAACTGTTACTTTAGTATTATTAGAAAATTCAACACATTTACATCCTCAAGTTATGAAGGCAAATACAAAAAGTGATGTACTGTGTGTCTAATTAGAAAAGCCTTTCCATCATAGTGGCTATGTCCTTCCTTCACAAAATCTATGACTGGTTGTAGCTCACAGGACACAGCATTAAGACAATGAAAAGGGAAGCATTCATGATGTCACTGACCTGTTCAGTCACAATAAAGTTTCTCAAACAAGCATAGTATTGTTGATTGTAAACAGTCTAAGTAGTTTTATATGGTAAAGTTGGCTAAAGTGGTGAGATGTTTATTCAGTCACTGGTACAATGGGAAAATATTTGATCCTCTTTACAGTATGCATTAGAAGATAGACATACCAATCGAAGTTATTTAGTTTGATTAATCTTTGATTTTTGACTTAGTTTGTTTAATCTATGTAACACAAAAAAGGCTAAAAGGTCATGTAGTAAACATGGTTGGAGAAGTATAAAATTCAATTGTTGGTTTAATTTCAGATTAGGTGACAGTGGAACTCCTCTGAAGGCTCAAAGGTCAGAGAAGACGGACTTTGTGATTAATCAAAATAGGCTAAATATACACATAGATTCACAATATTTTGTATTTCTAAGACTAGAGAAAAACATAACATAATAATCATGGTTGAAATTTGTCTCTATTTTATCTACTATCTTCAAACAATTCTACAGAAGAATTATTTGTACAAGTGACAGTTTGAGCTGCCCTTTTATAATTTTAGCTTGCCTGAGAGTGATGGAAGAAGAATAGTTTAATAATAAAATGTAATTAACCAGTATCATGAAACTATCAAAATTATAAAAAAAGACTAAGCCTTCAATAAATGTCTCCTAATGACATGCTGGCTTAATAATTTATCATATCTTTCCAGCATTACTGTTAAACAAAAGTTCATTTCAAATCATCATTTGACCATTTGAAGGAGAGAGATTAAATAAATGAACAAATATTTTCCTTATCTTCCTGCTATATATCTTAAAGACTGGCTGATTAAAAGACGGCTGATTGAAGGCTTCTCATCAGAACATAAATTATTGGACTTTATTTGGACTTTAATTACTGTGGTGATATACTTTTCACATGGATAATTTCTTGGCAATGCTGTTAGTGATGAAATATCAAATTGCTTATATCAATTGTTTTTAATTTTGAAGTTCACTCGTGACAGTTTTGTACTCAGCTGAGGTTAAAAGTTTTGTTTCGGCTTTGGTTTATCACAAACACATGCTGATTTGATGACATTTACAGTGACTGAACTGCCTCTGACATTTGACTTAAACTCAGTGGAATAGTATTTGTATATTCCACTGGTGTGTTGAAGATCAGGATTATGATAAGCCATGAGAGGCGAAAGCACAATGCAGGAGACAAATGAAGGTTGACACAGACAGCATGAATCAGACTGGGAAAGGGTGCAGAAATCATTAAGTCTTTCAGGAGAAATGGTACTGGATGACCTCCTCTTTCTGCTGGTGGAGCAGATGATAGATTAGTACAGCCTCAAGCAGATGGGCTCTTTGGCAGGGAGAATGAACACAGGCATTGCCCCTGTGCTTGCCCCTTTTTCTAGGAGAGCTATGGAAGTCAAGATGGCGGTTTGCAAATGAGAGAAAGTTACGTTTGACGACATACAGCTCGAAAACTCCAGCGGGCATGAGTGTTCATCCATTGGAAAGTTATGCAGCTTAAGGTAACACTCCGCATTAATAGTCAACCTGATAAAACAGAATTGTGACAGAGAAGAAAATCAACTTTCAACATTTTTTTTGTGTGTCTTTTTTCCAGTTGGAAATAACACCATTTAAAAGAGACAAATAGATCACCCTTTGACAGACGGGGATTATTTTAAAGAGAAACACAGATACACCACACTAAAGCTGCACATACAACAAATGTGTTTAGAGTTAACTTTAAATATGGAGCCAAAATCTATTTGAAAACATGGTCTCTGGGTTGTGTCCTACCTTAGCGTGTACATGACTCTCCCATTACTCCACAGCCTCAGAAGTCGGTTGGGAGTTGTGATCCAGTGGGCATCAGATTTTCGGGAATTCCTGAAGAAGGTGTCGGGAATCCAGATTTTGCCTACCATGTTACTATTGAGCATGAGCAGCTTCATTGAACTGTTGAACTTCAGTCTGCTGTCATACCACGTCTGGGCAAAGAAGATGTCAATGGTGTACTCCTGCAGGCGAAGATTGTTAACAGAAATGACTTTATGTTAAGAACATATTTCCTACTTTCTCTTGAAGTCCCAGTGGACACACCTTGTTCTGTTAATTGGCAAAATTTCTTTCAGAACTAATGAGTTTTTATTTTTTACACATATTTACTGTGGTTGAAGATCATGTTATGATGTCAAAATCCATTTTTCTGTTTACATCATGCATGACTAACAAACACATTTTTGGTTTGATCGAGAGAATGAAGCCTGCCTACACTACAGCCCCCTTAATCGCTATATCATCAAGAAGCTTTCTACAGAAACCTAGCGGTGTTGTGTTCACAGAGCTGCTTTGGTTTGGATTTTGTTTTCTCCCCTTCATTTTCACTGTGTGCCAGGCAGGTGAGGCTCCCAGCTGTTACTCATCAGCCACAATCAAGCAAGCAGTATTTAGAGGAGTGGATTCCCTGAGGCAGACGACAGATGGTTACCTATACCAGTGGTAACTGGGTCCCTCTTCAAGACTTCCAAGTTAAGTTGAACTTGTTCTGATAGTCTTACTTACCAGTCTTGTCTCTGTTTTTCTTTAGTTTTCCTCCTGCTGAAGGCTGGCTCCTTTTCCTCCCTCAACGGTGCTTTCCACTCCTCCCCAAGAGCTGTTTTTCAAGATCTGCAAAAGCTGAACTCGCCTGCCTGTCCACCCTCCAACGCCTAAAGAAACTGGTAACTCCAAGGTCTTCATTCCCCCCTCTCTGTGGACACTGTTGCTCCCCCTCAACCTGTTTCCAAGCCCTGAGAAGTAAGTCTGGCCTCACTGTTCATCTCAACATCAGCTGGTACTCATACTGATCACCTAACCTGTTTTGCAGTGAGACACCGCTCTGGATTTTCCTGTTTTCTCTGCTTCCAGTCTGAACAATAAAAACTCTTAAAATAAACCAGTTCTCCTGTCGTACGTACTGCTGCTGCGCCAGAGTCTTGATCCGAAATCATGTCAAGCGGTTGCATAACTTTCCAAATTTTTTTGTTTTTTTCACAACAACAAAGAACACAAATTGGTTTAATTTCACTCCTCAAAGGTATTTTTTTGGGATGCAGCCTTGTTCTCATAAAGCTTTTTAAAATAATTCATCTCCTCGAGTTCTGCAGATGCCTGGTAAAGAGTTGTTTATTTGATTAAGGTGTTTAACACCTCTGAAATTATAGGCTGCTTACTGACCATAAGCTTCATTTATCTTTTGGGTGGAAAAGAAGAAGGGGTTTGATCAGGTACTGGACCAGACATAGGAACAAGAAGGGTTTAACGATGTGTTCACACTGAGTGCAGTGTCTGCTGTAATATCTGTCTGCACCACGGGGAGTCGACAGCATTTTAGATGCACAGCAGCTTCACAGCTTTAAGAGGATTGTGTCATCAAGTGGGAGCAACTTGAGCTTCTTTCTGCTGGACAGTTTTAAAATGGCAGACAGGGATTTTATCAAGCCAGTCACAGAGCTTGTTTTGCTGTGGTAAGCTGAAAGCTGTTGATATTTATGTGTCCACCCCCTTTTCTCGACATGGATCCAGTCGGAGGAATACCACCAGCTACTCATAGAGCTCCGTCTAGATGAAAAGTCAGATTCATTTAGAGAGCACCAGTGCATTATGAATGTAAAAACTTTGTCTCCACTCAAGGTCTTGGGAAGATAATTTCCTCACCTTAATTTTTTTCTTTTTTGTAGGTTGCTACCTAATCCAATGCATATCCAAGTGTGCTTCAAAGGGGCAAAAGATACAGGACTTAAACCTGGAAGCCTTCCTCATTGACACTTTCCAGCTCTTTCTAAGGGATCCCTAGACTTTTTCCCTAAAAGAAGTACCTAAACATCTCTGACTTTTCTGTGCTGACTGCTGTTTTGTGTGGGTTACTTGCACTCTGTGTGATGATTGGCTCATGCAAGGAAAAATAACTAAAGATATGCAAACTATTCCCTTTTTATGATTCTAATGTCTTGAAAAATAATCCCTTTCATAAAAAAATTACTAAAAAAGGTAGCTTTGTGCAAGCCTGACGCAATTATGTCGACTGGTACATTTATGTTTTATGTTTGTGCACCTCCTGCTAAATTTGTTTCAAATTTATATGAAAAAATGTAACTTGATGCTCATTCTGAAAAACTTTTTAAAGTATTCGATGCAATAAAAACAAGCTGTGGTTAAATCATTAGAAACATTCTTACCATGTTGATAGGATCCACTGGTCCAATACTGTTGACATAAACTGCTGTTTCAATCACTGTCGGCCGTACTGAAACATAGCATAGTCTTTACTGTAACCACAAAGAATATTCAATAAAATCAGCACAAATTAACTCAAAAATATACGAAAGTGAACTCCACTCTGAATATTGAGGGCATGTTTTCTCCAAAGCAGAAGTTGTTACTCTACAGCTGAATAACTGATTGGGATGTTTAATTTCTCCTTGAGAAGAGAAGAAGATATTTGTTCTTTTAATCTATTTATGTTTATTTTTATCTTACCTCCAATGTCAGGTCGAAGTTTGTTGTCGTAACCCTGCAGCAGTTTATTCAAGATCAAAGTCACATCGCTTTCATAGACCTTAGGCGATAGGACCCAGGTTTTATTTATAGGAACATCTTCATAATCTTCATCCTCCTGTTTACTGGGACCAGTGGCGGAACTGAAAAGAGAGAACCCAATAAACATAAGTTTTAACATCAAAAGAGAATAAGAATTCAACAGATCCTAAGAATTGAAGGTGAAAATCAATGTCCAATATGACTCAAGCAGTTCTGTCTGTAACTTTTTCACCCTGAAAGGAAAGTGGAGGTGTTTGCTCACCACTTGGTGAGTCATATCACATGGTCAGCAAACTTCTATTAGACTGTGAACCTTGCCAAGAACACATCCTGGAGGTATTTATGCTGGAATGTGTTTGAGCATATGCCAAACACATTTTACTTTTACCCTCACTCAACATCTCAGCACATCTAACTGATAATTTATATTTGGCTTTCTCATTTTTACGTTGATTGGCTGCATGCATGGTTTTTATTTTTTTGACAGCTTATTGCACTCTCTGTAAAACACAAAACACATTCTTGGTAAAGTAATCTACACTCCTTTAGTTTTAGGGCTTTATACAATAAATAAAAAGTATCGGTTCTTTGTCAAATCCTGAAATTATTTCAAGTGTACAAAAAACATTAAAATATCCACACTAATATCCATTTATCGATTTTCCACCACGCTTATCCCAGAAGGGATAAGCGTGGTGGTACCTATCTCCAGCTGACAACGGGCGAGAGGCGGGGTACACCCTGGACAGTCCACCGCAGTAAAATACACCAATATATATATATATATATATATATATATATATATATATATATATATATATAAATAAATATATTGCTGTAGATATATAAAAAAATCCTAAGTGTTTGAAGCGTCAGACATTATCTGGTCCCTCATATGGTCTATGGCCTGTAGTTATATGCAGCGTTATTAAGACACTTTACTTAATGTTCCGCCATTCACACGCTAATGGTGGCACTGTAGCCTCAATGGACCTGGGGCAGCCTGAAAAACACAAAGATGCCATACAATGTGTTATCTTATATCTAAATGCCTTAATTTGTAAAAGTAAAAAAAATCCTTATGAATACATTTAAGATTTGTATTTTCTCCCTGTTGTCAACCACATTGTTTAGTACGAGAAGAAGAGGAAGAATATGAAAATAAAACTATCAAGCAAATGTTGTAAAGGGGATGCATGAAAACAACTTTACACCATTGATATATTCGATCAGTGGTTCTGTTAGTCTTCTTTCTCGTGTTTTCGTTTAAAACTAATTGGTTCCCAACCTTAAGCCACTGGCTTGTAAGAAATGTAGCAGCTTCCTCAGAGGTTGTAGATTCTAGTTGCTGAAATTATGGTTGATATTCACACAATTGTTATTTGTACTCTTAGTTCAGTAGAGTTGTAATCTTGTAACTTGTATTTGTAACTTTTCAACGTGTATTCTTACAGATTAATCATCTGAGGTCACATGTAAAAATATACATCTTCTATTATATAGTATTATATATTATATTTAACTAATTTAGGTTACTGACCTATACAACAAATTCACATATGTATACATCTTTATTTACATTTTTCTAGCCTCATACTGTACCCTTTGATCAAGGCGAAAGGCAATACGGGTGATTTGTCTTACCCAATCAAACAAAGATTAAAACAGATGGAGCTCCATATTACAGTGGGATGCAGGCTGTGGGGCTGTTCTCTTTCAATGGGGCTCAGTTTATTAATGTTTGTAGATATTTTTTTTTAATCTTCACAGGTATCCTAAATTCCATGAAGAGCATTTAAATCATATTGAGGTCTGGACTTTCACTGGTTAGTTATGTTGCTTGTTTTCCCCCCCTCAAGACATTCTGTTTTACATTAGCAGCTTTGTTGTGGATCATTAAGATATTAATGCTCCAATTTGGATAACACTTCATCCGTCAGACAGATGGCATAATATTAGAGTCTAGAACATTAGCTCTGTAGCCTTCAAGTCTAATTCATGCAGTTACAGAAAAAAACGTTTTCTACAAATTACCTGCTAGTCCCTTTGAGATAGATGTAAGGCAACCATTACTTCTTTAACCCGTTAACCACCCATTGCCTATCAGAGGGCTCAAGAGACTTAAGGGTTTCAATGAGGATGAAAAAATTATTGCCAAGGTCTTTCCATTTTAATGTTGTTAATACACACTGTGATGTTTTCAAAAACAAATCGACAATGTTCTGTTTTATAGAGGTGCTGAAATCATTTATTATCACTCGATTAATGCGTTTGATCAGCAACACCGAGGCATTTTGCTACCTCTTAAATCCTTTAACAGCGATTAAACGGCAGGGATGCTTTTCCATTTAGGCTTCATCCTTGTTCAGTTATTTGATGACAAAGTGAACTCTGTGTGATTTTGGACACATGATAACCAAAACAAGATAAGCAATACAACAAAACACATAATGAAAATAAATATAGCAATAAACAAGAAAGCTTCTCAACATGATTGCGAGATCATGCAAAAACACCAGGTGTTTTGAAACTCAAAGCTGTCATTAGTGCAGATGAAGGTGATGTGGTGCATAAATAAAATCCGTAGTAAATATTTGTTCGGGTGCTGCTGTAGAATTAACACATCTAAAACATCTATTCTATTTTTACCAGTAATGCTTCACCCTTGATATCTAGATTTTCAGAACAGTGGACTAACAGCTTTAATGTTTGCCGTTTCATGTCGGATTTTTGTGATGAATACCTTATGGGCTGTATCTTAAGAAAAATTAACCTGGGAAAAAAATATAAAAAAACTGTATTTTTGATTGCATTTACTTTTATTGCTATATAGAAAAAAGTCTTAAAGCTTTTATCAGTTAGATTTGCACTGATACTACTCAACTGTGTGACACAGACCATGTTTCTCAACGCACTGAAGAAGAAGAATGTATAATTTTTTTACGCTACAATTAAGGTCAAACTGACATTTCCTTTGCCAATAATTAGTATTCATTTTTAGGCCACACAGCCATTGTTTGAGGAAGCAGAGAACTGCTCTAATAAATTATGAAAATCAAGATAATTTTTGTTTTATGTACTTATGATAATGATTTACCAAGAAATATATTTTGATATTATGTAATATATTAAAAACAGGGAATCAAATTCTGATTGATAGACAAAAAGTACACCCTTTTACAGGATGTGGGGATTATGTTTATAAAAAATAATATACAGTGTGACAGTAGATGTATTAATATACAAGAATAAAAAAGAGATGTTTATTGTGCATAATTTTATCTGATTGTTGTAGATTTATTTTTAGTTTTTTTAGTTTTTACGGCACTAGTGGCTCGGATTTTGACATTAGGCTGACAGGAAAGGGGGTACGAGAGGACCACAGGTCAGATTCGAATCACAGTGAGCTGCTTCGAGGACTAAGGCCTCCCTCCGTACATTGGCCAAGCACGCTAACCACTACACTGGCGCAGTGTAGAATTATACTATGTGTTAAATAAAACTATAAAATGACCTGTACTTTTATTGTACTTTTTTTCCAACTCTAGGGTCTCAAAAAGGCTTTACATTACAATCAGCCATTAATCAAATTAACGCAAGCATTCACACACAGATGGGGGGCAAGCTACATTGTAGCCACAACTTTCCTGGGGCCCACTGACAGAAGTAAGGCTGCAGAACACAGGCGCCATCAGACCCTATTACTAACTCGGCAATTTGGGTGAAGTGTCTTGCCCAAGGAGACAACAACTGAGACGAACAGAACTGGGTTTCAAACCAATGACCCTTTTGCCTAGTCACCCATATTAAATGCTCCATTCACCCGCACATTTGCTCAAGTTGCTAGACTTTATTCTGGTGCCTCACAGAAATAGCTTACCTACGTTATTAGAAAACAGTGTCACCTCTAAAGGAGTAATGAGTGGGTAGAATCCTTGAATATCCAATATAATATTTTCCAAACGGTTGACCTTGTTGTTGTAAGAAATGAAAAAGGGGGGGGGGGGCAACTGAAAATGTATAGAAACAGTCTGATTTTAACATTATATACATTTTACAAATAAGGAAACTATTTTAAACCTAAATACCTAACTTTGCATTGTTTCTTAAGAGCAAATAACATACTTCAGTTAATTTTAGTAACATTGTGCAGTCACTTTTCGATAGAACAGGTTAATTCACATTTTCATACCCAGCATTGAGATGCAGAAACTGCATTTCTCTGTAAATTTTTTTACTGTTTTAGATTTTAATTGACTGTTTTCCTAAATTTAACAAAATAAAATACATCTAAACCTAAAAAACTGTCCTACCCCACAACTCAAAACATATACAAACCTAATCTGAATCTATAATTATACGAGGAGCTTTAATAATATACCTGTTTAAATCCAATGTTAAAGGCTGGATGCTTCATCCTTTCCCCACTGCAAAATTCATTGTAATTGTTCCAGAGATTGTGCTGCGAGAGGAAGTTCAACATTACTAGGACTCCCCAAAGGCAAAACCAGCTTTTAGCTTATAAAGCACTGTTCTGACCTCTGCTTTTATTCCACCAAAGAAAATGAAACATCAGCATTTTTCAACCTTACAGAAAAAAACATAAATGTGCTCAATATTGTTCTTATCTTTGCACAATCAAAGCACAAAGTTGAGTCAGGTTGGGTAGGAAAGGAAGATTGGCTGAACCCAGTGCACACAGCAGGACTTTCAGAATGTAACTTAAACAGAGCTATAAGCAGTTTTATGTGTCTGTTATCTGATGAGTCCCGCTGTTTCTATTACAGGCCGTTCCACATGCTTGAACTCCCAGCTTGTGCCAAACGATGCTGCTCTTGTAGTTGCTGGGTGATAAAAACAGACCTAATACTATAAGAATCCCTGCAGACCTGGCATTCAGCTCAGGATTTAAGCTACTCTTCCCTGAATTACTTCTGAGAGTCATGATCTCATCCATGACACAGTGACCTAATGTGTGAAAAATCTGTCTGTGTAGTCACCTTATAGCCTAAATAAATCAGCTGACATTGAGCAGACAAAGACCTAAGTGCTGACGACAATAAAAAAATAATGAAACTACACAGCTTGAATAATGAAAAAAACTATAAAGCAGTATAAGAGATTAAAATGAGAAAAAAAATCTTTCTTTGCATTAAACAATGGAAAAAAAAAACTGAGGAGAAATCAATAAATTCAACCAGCCAATTAAATCAATTATATATATTAAGAAATTTAAGATATACTGAAATAATTAGATAATTTTACAGATGATAGTTTTGCGAGGGCACAGTATTATTGCAATTATAACTCAAAACCCATCTGTTTAAGATTGCGTATTCTCTTTAAATATCAATTTCACTGTCACAGCCTCTGTATTTTTTTAATGTTTTTAACTGTTTTTATTTTTTTTCTCTGACACTGTGTTTTTATGCTTTTGTACGGTGACCTTGAGTGTCCAGAAAGGCGCCTTTTTAAATAAAATGTATTATTATTATTATTGGGTCAACAGTACCTGACTCATTTAGGCATCCAGCCATAGAATGGGGACAGTTTGGTTGTAAGTGGCTTAGCACCTAAATACATTACAGACTTGCTATCAGTGTATCAACCCTCCAGACCTCTCAGGTCTTCTGGCTCCAGCCTGCTCTGCATACCTAGAACCAGAACTAAACATGGAGAAGCAGCATTTAGTTTCTATGCTCCACTTATCTGGAACAAACTTCCAGAAATGCTGATGGAGGTTCTCAGTCATCCAGGTCATAGTCATTCCGTAAAAATTCAAAAAATATCCACTGGACTTGATTTGAAGATGTTTCGCCACCTCTCCATGGAAGCTTTCTCAATTCAAATGTCTGGATCCGCAGTGAGTTTGAGTCTTATAGACAAAGCCTTGTATCGCTTGGAAACATGGAAACGTAACCGAGAAATGGGTCGTTTGGCTCCATCGTTAGCCTGTAATATCTGAAACCTGTCGATGATTGTTGGGGTCGGTCGTTAAGGAGGTATTGTTCACCGGCTGGAGCGGGCAGGTCCCTCGTTCCTCTGTGATGGGGTGGGGGGTTTGGTGATATTCACCAAACCCCCCACCCCATCACAGAACAAGACTCAAACTCACTGCGATTCCAGACATTTGAATTGAGAAAGCTTGGAGAGGTGGCGAAACATCTTCAAATCTTGGAAACCAAGTCCAGTGGATATTTTTTGAATTTTTACGGAAAACTTCCGGAAAAGCTGTAAAAGCCTGAGTTCCTTTAAATCAAGACTGAAAAAACATTTGTTTCGGATTGGCTTCGAATGTTCTAGTTAAACAGTTCAACTGAAACATCATTAGTTCATTTTTTATTTTTTTTGTCCAACTGCTTTTAATGTTATTTCTTGTTTCTGCATTTTTTTTCTTCTTCTTGCTCTGTTTCTGTTTTATTTTCCTATATTTTATCATGTAAAGCACTTTGCTTTGTCTTTGTACTAAATTGTGCTATACAAATAAATTTGCCTTGCCTTGGCTTGTAAGTTGGTGTTTTATCATTATAGATGATAGGTTATACATAATTTAGAGAAAGCTGTAAAAACTACGGATGGAATCTAGATTTGCTCCAAATCTCTATGAAGGCATGTAGGAACCAAAGTTGCTTTATATCTGATCGCAGCAAAGCTACATGCAGAAGCTTTTCTTTACAATAATGGTAGAACTGACACTGCTACAGATTCAAAATCAGATGCCGTATAGTTGTTAAAATGAGTAGGGCACCAAAGATGATTTTAGACACAAAAGTATGATTGATTAAGATGTTAGTTTGATTTAAAAGCTATATTAACGTGGTTGTTTTCCTTTTTACAGGTCAGGCTTCATGGACATGCTGGGCCATGTTTTCAGCTTAAATATCAAGCTACCGATACGCTACTGATAGTGGCTCTATCCCCAATTACATATGGGGCATATTAAACATTTAGAAGTATCAAACCAAAAATATAGTTACATAAGCAACAACCAAACCTACATACATAGATATGAGATTGTACCAAATGACTATCGCCCTCTCCCTTTCTCTTTTGTCAACGAGTTACATAGTAGCTGTGGCTGACATTAGAAAACTTAAATCTGGTGAAATTTCAGCATTAACAAAAAATATTTATCCATAATGCTTTGGATTTGATCCTAAAATGTTTTTAAGTTGTTGTTTTTTTAGACCGAAGCTGAAAATATTCAATCAGATAATGACACTGCTATAGTCTATGCAATCAAAAACAAGAAAATATCCAAGAAAAGTAAAAAAAATAAATAATATGAGGTATTATGGTCCATTTCTAAGAACCAAGTCCTCGTTAACTTACAGTAATTGTAGTTCAAATATGCCTGATGAAAGCAGATTTATTTCAATACTTCTGTGTCTTAAACCTCTTCCTGTTATGATTTTACTTTCTGGACCTTTTGCTTCTGTGACATTTTTATTTTTTGGGTTCTCAAGCATGCTTTGTTTTGTTCTCTGTGGTTCTCTAGATTTAGATATTTTTTTAAGTATTTTTAGTTTTGCTCTGCCTGGTTTTCTCTTTTTCTTATATTATGGGTATTGTTTTGTTCCCTGGTGTAGTTGGTTATTTATCCTTAGGTCATGTTTTCCATAGCCTTGGCTGTTTTCAGTCCCTCCTCTAATCTTGTAGTTTTCCCCTTGGTCATTCCTTGGTTTGCAGTCATTAGTTTTATTCCCCTTCAGCCATATTTAAGTTCTTTCCAGTTACCTTTAGGGGGGGCAAGGGATTTTTCTATGAGTTTCAGGTTTCTGTCCCAGCTTGCCAGCTGCCTACTCAGACTTAAAGGTGGAACTGTTTTGCTGTAGATTAAAGTTATCTCCCACGTCAATGTAATTCGGATGCCTAATTTTTTTTCTCTTTTTTTACCTAGTCAAATTCAAAGTGGTATTGAAACTTTTATGTATTAAAGTCTGCAGAGTCCTTCTCTCGCCTACACACCATGTTATCTTGTTGATTCACGTGTCTATTAACAATGGCCTTGCATCGCTTTAAGGTAATTCATATGAGACACTACCAAAAAATATAATTGTGCAGTTACACAGCTTGCATGTAATAAAATAACAGTTATCTTATTGTCTTTTTTTTATTTTACTTCCTTTATTGCACTCATTATTTAGAAAGTAATCCTATCAATGCTTAAAAGGCGCTTGACATTATGTATCATTTGCATGGAGCTGAATAGAGTACAGTCACCATGCAGAAAGGTATGTGTGTAAAGAAGAAACCACTTTGAAGTCAGAGGATCTGTAATAGGCTTTATAATACCTATGTCATGCCAGTGTTTGGCAAGGTAATTAGGGCTAGTCAATGAATCGCATTTGCAATATAGTCGTGCATATAAAAACCGTAATCTTCAACTTTTGGTCACATTACATTTAACAAGAAAGAACTGGATCTCACTCCAGCCCTTTAAGTGGTGGAAATATGCTCAGAGTGGATTTGCTACCACATAGACAAGAAGAGAGAGTTGCAGCCAGTGTGCAGGTTATCCAAGCAAGAAAGAAGTAGGCACTTTTCACAGAAGGAACGAACATCCTGCAGCAATGGACATAAGCACATTCAAGCCATGGACTCTGCATTTAATGTTTATCAAGGACTAATGTTCAACTCAGCAAGCTATTTTCTTAAATAAAAATGTTGAAATCTCCAGAGCATTGACATTGCTAGTGATAGTCATCAAATGTATTATTATTCATAAAACTAGCCTAAACCAGCTCATATTATATAAATATGAGTGTGGGAGTGTGGGGCGTGTGTACCCACAAATAAAACAAAAGGCTACGAAGAATTTTTAAACATTAAGCTAAAATTTAAAAAACAAATCTTTTACGGCAAGGGAGATAAAAAATCTTGCTATAAAACACTAAAGTTTGAGTACTTGATAATCCACAGCTTCACATCAAGCTAGAACTGAATTTCAGATCTCCCTATTCCTATTGTTACTGGGTAGCATTAGTATTATTTTATAATATTAATTATAATATGAAGAAATGTATTTCAGATATCATTACACATATTCAGTCAAGTTGATACATTTCAAAACAGCCACTTAAAATGTGTAAAGATTTTAGGTATATAAAACTTAATAGTACAATTTATTTTTTGTTTTACTTTCTGAAATTGAGTTTCTGTTGCAAAAACATAATTTATGTCAAGAAACGGGACAGATGGATCCAGTATGCAAGGCGAGTAAGACAGTGGGAAATTTCAAAATGTTTAATGACAGAAAATGAACACAACAGAAACAAAATCGCAGGCTGCTGTGGATCTGCGAACATGCGGCGGCTGCAAGGGGGCGGGGCACCACCCAATCCCTGACACTCTGGAGGGAGAAACACAGGTAAGTGACCACGTTCATCTGACGCGAGATGATTATCTGTATGAGTCACTTACCTGGCTTAACAGTTCAGTCCATCCTCTCCGAGGAAGGCAGGATCCAGCCGATGCACTGCCATATGACCTGTGGCAGCTGCGGCAGCAGAGCTGCCAAGAATGTTTCCAATGCAGCAACACCAGTGAGCAAGCAGGGACCGATTCAGGTCAGGGAAAACAGATCAGATCAGATCAGGACAGTTTTGGGATCCAGGAATCCTAAGCCCGACCAGGGGTTCCGATCCAAACAGACAGATCCAGGGTTCCAGGAATCCACAGAGCATTCAGGCCGGTTTAGAGTTCAATGAGTCCAGCAGCAAGCTCAGACAGACACGCTCCGATGGAGTCAGGCGGGCTCAGTGTTTGAGAGGGATATACTGTAGACAAGACATGGTACCATGAATAATTGCAGAAACGTTAAACTGTTCTCCACCTAGGAGCCAGGCTTACGGGCGTTCCGGGCAAAAATGCTGAGGGCTTCGTGGAGAACAGCTGGGACCCAATCAGGAGACAAGACAAACACAAAACCTGCTCAAGCCAATGGCCGACGGGTGATGTGGACATGAACTTTTGAATAACTAAAACTAATGAGACAAACATACATCAAACATCAGATAATGATCTGGCCCCAATAGCTGGGCTGAGCCATATATGAGGCAGTAGGCGCAGGTGGATAGGTTGAGAGATGATTAGGAACTGGGCAGAGTTAGGCAGGTGAATGATATCAACAATTAAGGTCAGCAATCAGGGCAGATCATGAAAATTTAGAAAATCTGTTATTCATTTCTGACTAGTTCTGGGATTTTGACCAGAAAGAATCTTATTTTAGTGATCTACAAATGGAACAACAGAGAGGAGAGTGCTTTAACGAATGTTAAACGTTGCCATAGTGCACTTCATATAAACGTACACATTATATCAAGCGGCAATATTCTCCGCCACCTCCCTCTCCTTTGCAGCTGTAGCGCTGTTGCTCTGTCTTTTAAACATATCTCCTTTTTTTTTATTTCTACATTAAAATCCTTAGCTCCAGTGATGTGAAATAGACACTTCACGTCTGTCGTCATGGTTACTCGTCAAATCAGGGCTCCACTGATAATGCCTTTTGAAACTAAACCACAGCAACCAAGAACTCAGAGTTTCCAAACTTGTGCTAGATCAATTCAGAGTTGAGGATTTCAGTCTGAGTTTATAAAATCCTGCTTGGTAAAAATGGGCGCTTGTCCTAAACAAAAAAAGTACTAGTATCAAGATTAAATCTTAAATACCTAATCATTAATATAAACAACCCTTCACTCAAAGTGTTGATAAAAGACAACAGCCTGCACTGATGCATAAGTTAAAATGTTGGCTGTATCTTCTCATTATATTTGGAAGTTTTTATGGGGGTGGGTCATCAGATGAAGTGGAGCGGGATGTAACCCACCAGGGGCGCTGCTTTCAGCACTGAGCTGTAGCTCTAGATCAGCTTTGATCCTGGAGAGACTTTAAGAGATGATTCACTGAATCCTCAACAGCTCTTTCCATCTCCACTTTCGCCTGTTCTATCTCTCATTGAGCTTAAATCAACAACAGTTACTCTGCCAACATGGATTAGTGAAGCTCTGTACAGAAACAAACTGTTACACTGATGGCTTCATAAGTCTGTTAAACCCACAGCAGTCTGTCATTTTTATGTAAATTTTCTTACAGCTACAGAAACATCACACTGTAAGCACAGCTGTAGAGACACAAAACATGTGAAAGTTTTATAGATTTTATAAATACTTTTAATCATAGTTTAATGTCTACATAACAAATAGTCCATAAGGCATTTTCACATGAATTAAGACCGTAAGTTTAAGTTTATACCATGAAATATGGAGAGCTAAACCACAAAATAGGTTTTGATTGGAAGACCAACACAGTTGCGCTCAGTTATATTGAAGACGTTTCGACACTGATTGTATCTAGGAGTCTTTGTCTTTTCTGTTGGCTCGCACCAGAGCAATCTGTAATTATAGCGTTGATGTATTTCAGCAGAATGGAGGTCCATCCACCTAAGCACATTCCAAGTCAGATGCAAATCAAATCGCCACTCCTGTTTTTTCTGAGAAGAACAAGGAGTCCATCCTCGTAAGGAATGTGCTTAGGAGAATGGACCTTTATATTGCTTAAGTACATTAGTGCTCCCACTACAGATTGCTCTAGTGCGTGCCAACATAATTTACAAAGACTCCTGGACCCAACAGAGAACACAACATAGAACTTATGGCCAATTCTTAAAAATCAGAAAAACAAAACCTGATTCACTCCATGCACTAAGACAAGAAGAAATCTGATTTAGCCCAGATGTGGATTCTACAAGAAATTTCAAGTCCAAAGAAAGTAAAACTGAAACCTGATAATATGTTGGACATAAAAAAAACAAGCTGTAAGATATCTAACATGCATGCAGTGACCAAATAAAATAAAATAAAATACACTATGAAATTATAGTCAAGAAATAAGATATTTGTTGTATTTTGTGAGTTCAAAGTAAATCATATTAAAAGGTCCAAATAAAACCTTTATTCAGATGTAGTAGTAAATGGTTTAAAAGCATTTGATGTTCATATGGAATGCAGACAAAATTATAACAGGAAGAGATAAAGAAAAACTAGTGTCAGTACTGGAACAAAATCTCTTTCCCTTCAAGGTCAGAATCAGATTTTGTATTTCTGGTTATGCTGTGACTCCAGCTTGATCACTAAATGTGTCTTACTTCTGTTTATAAAAACCCATCTCTTAGCTGTCCACTTCTTTCCTTAAATCAAAGATGTTATCAAAGGAAACAGGTACAAAAGGTACAAAAACACAGCCTTCCCACTCATACAAACTGATTCAAACTTAATTCCATTCTAAGTCTGCAGCAAAAAATTGAAATCCAGACATACTGGTCCAAGATTTTATATACTTTCTATGTTTCAGCAAAAGTACTGGCTTTATGTTTGCACTAGCTCCTTTTGTGGCTTCATCTAGTGAAACACAAATCAGCTTTTAATCCAAATGCATGAAAACCATTAACATGGGCCTGATCTCCACAAGGTTTGTGTTTCTTAAAACAGGTGCAAACAAGTTTGTGCATGCAGAGCAGGGGTACGTTTCACAAAGCAGTTTTACTGAAAACTATGAGTTTTTTAAACCTGAACTATGGGAAACTCAGTTTTCCATTTCACAAAGAGCGTTTCCCCAACCTCTGTTTCAGTCACCGTAGTAACATTCTCCCCAGAGCTAACCTGATCCGTAGCAGGTTTTCTTCAGTAAACTCAAGAGTGTCCTCTGTCTCCACTCTCCCTACAGCTAATCATGCTGTTTTATTTCCTGATTCAGTCAGGTTTTTGTCGGAGTTTTGTGCATAAAAAAGAAAAAAATCATTCACTAGGTCCGTTAAATACATTAGTATTCAAAAACAAATATTGTATGTCCTTTTGACGAGGATCTTGTTAAAGAATGATTAGCACTTTTTCACAGAGAAATAAATATCTATAGGGAGAGGATTCTACAATTCAGTTGGCATGGCATGAGATAACTTGTATTTCTTTTTTTTTATTTGAAATGCAGATGATTTTTTTGGAGAACTACTGAAATCATTTTCAGATTGCACATAAATAGATTAATTAATTCCGCAGCGGAAAAGGAATTAATTTAGGGTTAGGATTAGGATTCAGTCGATAACAACCTAATGAGTCTACTGGCACAATCTGAAGCTGTTCTATGGGACTAATAACCACTAATAACGAGTTATTGGAACGATAACATCTGAAGCGACTGCAAACAGCCACTTAGTATTTACTTGTCAAAGAGAGAATCAAGCTGAAGAACCCATGAGATGATGAGGTTCCATCTATTAGAAAACATTTTTTCTTCATCTTCACCTGTTGCTAGAAGATTTCATCTAAATACATACATTGATTTACTAATATTCAAGAAATAATAATGAAATAGGCACTTCTTGTTTCCTGTTGTCATGGTGACTTGTTGAATCGGTGCTCCACTGATAATGGCTTTTCAAACGTGTTACACACTTGTGAACTCTGAGTGGACCTACTTGGAGTTGATTAAACTAATTCATAGCAGCTGTTGTGAAAATGAAAACTCAGAGTTCCCGACATTAGGCTAGATCAGTTTAGAGTTGCAGATTTGAATCTGAGTTTCTTAAACCTGCTTCTTGAAAAGAAACCCAGATCTTCAAGGAGGGTGCAAAGTATTTTTTTTTCAATACGAAGATCATATTCTAATGACCAAAGCATGAATTAATGGGTGGGGCTATGCAAATGTGAACATTTCCGATATGTAAAAGGGTTATCCAAATCTTGCATTTATTTTCGTACTTCTGAAAGTCAGGTGTAAACTGAAACACAAAAATATCTGCAGTTATGTTTGCCACAAAGAAGACCTTGATACAATGATAGATGATGGAGAGATATTCTCTGTTCATGTAAACATATTTTGACTAGATTGGTTAACCGCACATGGGTCAGTTGTCCTTACATACCTACTGTTGTTCACAATTATTATCTGTTTAAATAATATCACTTGACCAAGCCTTTCTAATATTCCATTAAAAAAGATAATAAAGGTATGTGTGATTTATGCTGCCAGTGTATCATATCAATATCGCTATCTGTTCATTAGAAAAAAATAAATAAATAAAACAATACTACTATCATGTTTGAACTTAAATGGCTGTATTGGGGAAACCCCTAGTTTTCAAATTATCACTTTGGTGTGAAATAAAAAAAAAAAATGAATCCAGCTAGGGAGGTCTTCCATGTAGCTTTTTGGCCTGCTAGGCAGACAGTCCAACTTTTAAAGGAGTCATCACTCCTGTTAAAACATACATGTTGTTGTTGGGCTTCAGTTAAAACCTGCAGGAAAATCCTATGTGAAATTGACTAAATCATAATTTTGCATGGGCTTTTTGTTAAATTCAGAACAGAAATCCTTAACAGTTTAACCACAAATTCAACATTTTCAAACAGCTAAGTACAGGTTATTTAGAGGTTTCATCACTTCTCAGAATTTTAGAGGAAGACCTTGGAGCTCCTTCATTTCAAATGTTCTTACTTTTTTGAACATAAATCTCATTTCAGATGTAAGTTGAGAAAAAAATGTAACTGTTGAATTCACAACCTTTAATTACTGTAGTTTGGAGTTAATCTGCTTATCTTAATGCTATAAAACAGCAAAATTTCTTGGTTCTTTAAATTTCCTTTCAAGAGTCCATCACTTGTGTTTGTATTATTTTGAACCTAATAATCATTCAATCTGGAGGAAAAAAACAAAAACACCTCAAAATAAATTTAGATTTCAGTGAATAATGACTGAATTGAAGCTTTTTGTTGCAGAGGAAGGTGTCAGTTTGAGGAGTTTGGTTAAAAGCTTCTTAAAGCAGGGATCATTCAGACTCCCAGTCACATGACTGCAGGCTATCAAAAAATGTCACGTTTAAACAGAAAATCTGCTGAGGCTCCTTTACTGCAGCTTGTATGCAAATGCTGGATCATCATTAAATATGGCCAGGAATCTGTTGCTTACATCATTTCCTCAATTAAAATTCCTAACAAAGGAGCACATTTTAATGCTGAAATATTTGAAAAATCAATAAACAGAAATAAAAATGAAGTAACATTTTAAGATAAATTGTATGTTTCTTTTCAATAACTTAAGTCAGCCTCCCTTATCTTAACAGTATGTACAATTTCCACTCATGCCATCAGCTTATTAACACCAACAGTGGAAACTGAAACCCTTCAATCTGCAAATTGCAGGTAAAAAAAAAAAAAAAAAAACCGTCTGGCTCAGAATAAAACAAATTGCCAGGCCACATCTCATGATCTGTAAAAAAAAAAAAAATTAAATAAAACAAAGAAACACAGGGACACCTTCTGCAGTTATTCCTAACCCCTCTTCCCATCAGGACGGGCGCATGGAAGAGGCGCACTCACCCCAGACCGAGCAGCGCGAACAGCAGCCAGGGCTTCATGGTTTTATCCCGCAGTGCTGAGAAAAGCAGCGACTTCATTCCGCAGCTGGATCAACAAAAAAAGCAGCTGTAATGTGAATAATAAAATACAGCGGTTAGAGTGAGGCTGTTTCTGTCGGTGGATCACGGCTGAATGCAGAGGATGGTGGAGGGGCATGGATCCATGGTAGGGGTGTGTGTGTGTGTGTGTGTTGAGGGGAGGATGGGGATGCAGGGAGCGAGGCTGCTTTAGTCCATCTGCAATGCTGCTGTGACAGATGCTGCTTTCTGACTGATGTCGTTAAAAATATACATCTTTCAAATGACTCAACCAAGCTGAGAAAGGCTTGAATAAATCTTCATATTTGTGTTGAATCACAGCAGCTGTTCTGATCTATAAAAAAAAGAATGTCTTTGTGCAGCTTGACATTGATTGAGTGCCTTGCTTAAGGGCACAGCAACACAATGCAGTGCAGCTTTTTTTTTTCATGTTTATGATTTGAATAATCATAATGTTATAATGTAGCCTACCTTTGCATTTTTTGTCATGCGTAATATTTCAAACAGCTTTTATTATCAGACTCTACCAACCTTTCTTTAAAAACAAAATTGAGTTTTCAAATTAAGATTGCACTTTAAACAACAACAACAAAACTATTCAAACCAATTTTTTTTAAATCAACATCTGCCCCCTACACTGAAGCCTAGGCTGAAGTTCAACTGCAGAAACTCATTGCTTTCCTACATCCATGTGCGACACAAATTTGAACCACACCTCCACGAAAGCCAATCGGCATCCAAAGTTCATCTTAAAAGGTCTCCGATATGCACTTGTCTGCTCCTGTGCGCAGGCGGCAGATGCGCTGTGGGACTTCATTCAGATGACACCGTTTCAACCCACCTCCATCCCCTCCTCCACCATCGTAGCTAAAGCTTAATCAGAGTGTCATTCCTCCTGGACTCTACTGTATGAGGTGCCCCCAGGGACATAAATCAGAATTAACTTGCATATACACATATTAAATTACACTCTTCCATATAATATACTGAAAACCTCACACAAACACTAGTAAAAAGCTCTCACATAAACTAGTGAAAACATTTACCTCTTATATAATCTACTCAAAAGCTCTCATACAAAGTAGTGAGAACTGTTCATATAAACTGGTAAAAAGCTTTACCTTTCATACACACTACTAGAAAGCTTTCATATACACTATTAGAAAGCTCTCATATACACTACTAGAAAGCTCTCATATACACTGCTAGAAAGCTCTCATATACACTATTAGAACGCTCTCATATACACTACTAGAAAGCTCCCATATACACTATTAGAACGCTCTCATATACACTATTAGAAAGCTCTCATATACACTATTAGAACGCTCTCATATACACTACTAGAACGCTCTCATATACACTATTAGAACGCTCTCATATACACTACTAGAACGCACTCATATACACTACTAGAAAGCTCTCATATACACTGCTAGAACGCTCTCATATACACTACTAGAACGCTCTCATACACGCTACTAGAAAGCTCTCATACATGCTACTAGAAAGCTCTCATATACACTACTAGAACGCTCTCATATACACTACTAGAAAGTTCTCATATACACTACTAAAACGCTCTCATATACACTACTAGAAAGCTCTCATATACACTACTAGAACGCTCTCATATACACTACTAGAACGCTCTCATAAACACTACTAGAACGCTCTCATATACACTACTAGAAAGCTCTCATACACACTACTAGAACGCTCTCATATACACTACTAGAAAGCTCTCAAACACACTACTGGAAAGCTTTCATACACACTATTAGAAAGCTAAAATATATGGTCCCCCTCCTTTAATTTAGGCAAACATTGCTCAAATATCACCGAATCCAGATGGTTTGTTGTTGATGAAGAGAGGAATAAACACAGTTTAAGATTTGCAGCTAAATTAATTTGTTTCCATATTATGGAACTGCTATCAGGCACTTCCCATCATCTTATATCAGTAATAAAAAATTATAAATACAAATTTGGTATTTGGTGACTTGACTTTTATTTCTGTCAGGCTGAAGTGAAAAAACTTGGAAAGAGACTGATTCTCTTGCCGTTTAAAATAACAACACAAAACAGCATAAGAAAACCACATTTATTTTTTTTATTTTACAATTTTGTAAACAACAGCGGCTGATTAAACTAAATGTCTCAACCTTGTATAATTTTACGACTTTTTTTTTAAACCAAGAAATGATCCGAAAGGCCTGGGAAATGATCAGATCCGCTTATGTGGCTGCAATGCGCGGCGCGCTCCCGACACAGGTGGAACAGATTTTCACATGGGAACAGAATTTCGCACAACACCGGAAAAGGATCTCTGTTGAAGCAAAAACATAAAAAATAAAGTCGAGTAATGCCCATGCTTCTGTGAGTTGTTTAGCGGATAGCTGAGCATGAATCAATAATTTTATTTGATATAATTTCGGCCGGAGATAGCACAAAATGTACGGAGCTAGCCAGAATGACCTCCGTTTAAAACAACTTCCGGTGTAATGACGGTCCTTCCTGTTTCACTGAAACACCTTCAGTTTCAACTGAAATCCGCTAATAGCTTTTCAGTAGTATGTATGAAAGCTTTCTAGTAGTGTATATGAGAGCGTTCTAGTAGTGTATATGAGAGCGTTCTAGTAGTGTATATGAGAGCGTTCTAGTAGTGTATATGAGAGCGTTCTAGTAGTGTGTATGAGAGCGTTCTAGTTGTGTATATGAGAGCGTTCTAGTAGCGTGTATGAGAGCTTTCTAGTAGCGTGTATGAGAGCGTTCTAGTAGTGTATATGAGAGCTTTCTAATAGTGTATATGAGAGCGTTCTAATAGTGTATATGAGAGCGTTCTAATAGTGTATATGAGAGCTTTCTAATAGTGTATATGAGAGCGTTCTAATAGTGTATATGAGAGCTTTCTAATAGTGTATATGAGAGCATTCTAATAGTGTATATGAGAGCTTTCTAATAGTGTATATGAGAGCGTTCTAATAGTGTATATGAGAGCTTTCTAATAGTGTATATGAGAGCGTTCTAGTAGTGTATATGAGAGCGCTCTAGTAGTGTATATGAGAGCTTTTTAATAGTGTATATGAAAGCTTTCTAGTAGTGTGTATGAAAGGTAAAGCTTTTCACCAGTTTATATGAACAGTTCTCACTACTTTGTATGAGAGCTTTTGAGTAGATTATATAAGAGGTAAATGTTTTCACTAGTTTATGTGAGAGCTTTTTACTAGTGTTTGTGTGAGGTTTTCAGTATATTATATGGAAGAGTGTAATTTAATATGTGTATATGCAAGTTAATTCTGATTTATGTCCCTGGGGGCACCTCATACTACTGCGTTCCTTGTCTCATCTTAACCGGTCCGGCAGAAGACAGCCATGTTGAGACTGGTTCTGCCAGAGGTTTCTTCCCAATGGGGAGTTTTTCCTCACCACTGTCGCTTCATGCTTGCTCACCATGGACAGGTTCTCTCAAACTGTGTTATCCAAGCTGGCCCTATTCTTTGCTCCTGTTCATGCATATCTATCAAAATTAAGCGCTATGTTTCCTGCCGAGGTCCGAGCGCCAAAGACAAAGTAATTTTATCAATAAATTTCTCCTAATTGTCTTTTCTCTTCGTGTGACTTTTTCAGATTGAACGACCATTCAATTGCAATATTTCGAAGCTAAAGCAGGTGATGTAATTTGTCAGTTTTTTTAATAATGGTGTTAAAATAATTAAATATGTTTTAATAGATCCGACAGATGCATACAACTGTTGTGTAAGTACTTTCACATTACTCGTTCAAAGTAAAGACAATCATGAACATAAAAGAAACAAAGTGATTGACATTTGTCAGTCTACAAAAGCTTAAATATATTTGTAAGGGTTTGGAACTCTTGTGAATTACTAACTCAAAGAGAAAAAATTTACATAGCAGTGAAGCTTCTTGTTTCAATATCATAAATTGCTTAGAACACATTGACAGATCAATCAGATAACAAAAGAACCCACACCATAAGGCACTGGTAGAAAAAATAAGGAAATGTGTGTGTGTCCCATTATGTTGCCATAAGAAAAAGTGTAGTGTACAAGAAAACAAAATTTTGACTGCCCCAGTCATAGTCCATTCTTATTATATATTTTTCATGCTCTGGTGTTCACAATTTCTCCAGCGTGACATGAAAACAGGCAGACGGTTTACAGCATTTATTATTTTATTGTTTGTTTAATCACAATTATCTTTGAACATTTGGCCAGGCTGGTTGGATAACTATATTTCTTAGTGAAATCATGGTTAAAATGCCATACTGTAATTTCCTACATAGCCTACTCTGGTTTTATTTCTCTGGCATCAAATTTAGTTTTATCTGAAAAAGAATTGTGTAAAAAAAATTATCAATTTGTAATAAGATAAAACAATTTTTCATTGAAAAACTAAATCAGAATTTTATCAGCATTTTTTATCTAAATATTTTTATCAACAAAGAACATCTCAACATCTCATAATCTGCAATGATTTTGTTACAATGATGTAATACTTGATCATGATGCCAAGCAAGCCTGGGTCCGATCTGTGATGACATGTTTAGCCGCATGTCATCATTGAACCGCTGGTTGTTTATGTAGTGTCCTGAAAAAGATGTGGGCTACATTGATAATAGGCAACCTTTTGGAGGAAAACCTGGTCTGATGTGGGGAGATCCAAATCCATCCATCCCACTTTGGATGGTGTTGCTCTTCTTTCTAGGAATCTGGCAAAATGTATTAGTCCACTAAAAGCCTGACACCCCAGGGAGAAGACCAGGAAGCAGAGTCATACTGTAGGGTGTAACACACCTCTCTGCAGCTTATCCATCCCTTATTCCATCCAGACAGTATCTTGCTCACCACTAAAATCAAAATTAAAATAAGTCCATCCATCCATTTCCATGACGCTAATCCCAAGTGGGGTCGCGAGGGTTGCTGGTGCCTATCTCAATCTGTCTACAGGCGAGAGGCGGAGTACACACTGGACAGGTCGTCAGTCCATCACAGGGCATCGGAATTAAACAGGACAAACAACCATTCACACACATACACACACACACACCTAAGGAGAATTTAGAGAAACCAATTAACCTAAAAGTCATGGGTTTGGACTGTGGGAGGAAGCCAGAGTACCTGGAGAGAACCCATGCATGCTCAGGGAGAACATGCAAACTTCATGCAGAAAGATCTCGGGCCTGTAATCAAACCCGCAAGCCTTTTGATGCAAGGCAGCAGTGCTGCCCACTGCACCACTGAGCAGCCTAAAACGAGAAATAAATATATCCATAAAAATAATGATAAAGAACTTATTTTATGAAATAAATCATAAAATAACTCTAATCTGGGCAAAAGTTAAAACCTATAAATGCGGTTCTTTTAACATAATATCTTTTTCTTCAAAAAGTCTGTTACTTAATGACTTGATTTGTGATAATCACATTGATTAATGTAGTCTTACAGAAACTTGGCTGCAGAAAGAGCATTATGTGAGCATAAATAAGTCAATTGCCTCTAGTTATTTAAATTTTCACATGCCCAGAAATTTCAGGAGAGGAGGAAGAGAAGCAGCAATCTTTAGGCCTGACTTACTGATTAGTCTAAAACATGTTAATAATTACAACTCTTTTGAAAATTTAACCCTGAGTTTTCCTCATCCAAATTGCAAAGCAGCAAAACCTCTTTTGTTTATAAGTTTGTATCATCCACCAGATCCTTAACTTTCAATTTTTAGATAATTTTTTTAGAGTTCCTATCTTACTGTATTTAGTTTTAAATAGTGACAATGTCATCAGAATGGGTGATGTTAACACCAATGCCAATATTGAAGGGGATAGCTTAAATGCAGCTTTTAATGCTATCTTCGACTTGATTGGCTTTGTTTAAAATGTGAAGTTCTTCTCCCCAAAAGGATTTCCTTTAACAGATAATTTTCAAACAATGCAGTAATACATCTTAAGAATCTGTTTCACTTTTTATCTCCTCTGTATGTATTTCTGAACAATACTGCAAAGGGCAACCATTTAATGTATTCCCATTCACAAACTGGTGATTTTGTTGATGGGTTGCTGGTTCTCTGCGTACTGCTTCTTTGTAAAAGAAAAACTTCAAAAAGTAGAATGCTGGCTCCTTGGTTCTCTACATGCCTACAAGAATGCTACCTAGTCTGGAAAATCAGTTTACTGCTATATAAAACGACCCTTCATAAAAATAGAGCAGCATATTTCTCCTCATTAATAGAGGAGAATAAGAACAATTGTAGATATCTATTTATTCCATGCAAACTTACCCAGAGCCATAGCTCTGGTAAATTGTCCATTCCCCCTGCTCTAAGCAGTAAAGATGGATTATTTATGAATGCAATTTCTATTAAAACAAGATTTTTCGCACCCTCTAAATATGACTGGGTGAAGAGGTCTGTTTGATATATATGTAAACTCTAAAGGAGAAATCCATGATTTTGACGCATTCTGTTTTTTTTTTTTTTTTTTGTGCTGCTGCAATTCAGAATTGAACCATCACAGTTTATGTGTCTGAGGCCAAAAGCAATGGTAGTGAAACCTTCATGTGCTCCTTGGAAGTTGACTGGACAGAAGAGCTTTTCATTGAACACCATGGCTTTCTCCATCATTTATAACCTCTGGATTACTCTCAGTTGCAGAAGAGGAGTCCCTCTTAACAATTCTGGTCACTCACAAAAATAAAAAATCTGAGAAAATGCAGACAGACGTGAAAAGAACACTAACTTTATCTTTTAATTTGATTTTTTTTCCCAAGCTCTTTCATCCTAGACATCCAATTTACTGCAGAAAGATTTGCTACATTCATCGCAGCATGAGGTAATAAAACAAACTACATGTATCATGATGCCGTGTGCACAGCAGCACCATATCTGTCTCTTTGGTAATATTCATGATGTCCTCTTATTGTATGGGAAATTACAAACATTTATTCTTGATGTTTGTTAGTTTGCTGTTGTTCTTTTTTGTTCTTAAATGAACTTTCATCTTGGCTTTCCTTGAGTTTACAGTAAGATTGTTCTCTGTTTGCATTTCCTCAGGCAACATTTGCTGACAAATGAAACAGACGGCCCAAAGGTAAGCAAGGATGGGGATTAAGCACACATAAAAAAAGAGAATTGTAGGGAAGCTTGCTGATCATTGCTGAAGCTATAATTATATATCAGATCAGAGTAAAGCCGTTCTGCAGGGAAAACAGCTAATCAGAGCTGCAAGGTGGCATTTTGCTTGACACGCTGATTGTGTCAGAGAAACAGCGTGTGACCAACGCAAGCTATTAATGCTAATGTCTTTTTACTGCTTTCCTAGCATCGAGGCAGGTAATTAATGTGCCACTGAGGTAGAGATGCTACTGACAAAAAACATTAAGGCTGACACTTTGGATTCTGAAGAGGTACTTGGTCTTATGATTGTAGTAAAAGGGTGCTGTGAGGTTACAGTTAGTTTCTGAAACATGTATGAAGAATGCAGGTTTCCGGATTTTCATTAAAAATATTGGTCTTTTAGCCAAAATGTTCTTGCATAAAACCAGGTAAGATATAAGCAATTGATAGGAAAATCAATAAAACACAGCAGTGTCCTTATTTCCTCCTTATCCAAGATTGTGTTGTTGAGGAAAGCCACATATTATTCTTCTTAACAGCAGTTCTCTTCAGATGCTTTTAGATGATCCCAATCTGTTTTCAGAGCAGAAAGGAATAATTAGTGCTTCTCCAGAGTTAGGAATTGCTCCATGCCCTCAGCGAAATATCAGCCAGTCAGGTCAGGGATAACGTTTTAGGGACCTTTGGCTTTGAACCAACAGAAATATCATCATAAAATAACAACAAGCTTTTAACATCTTAAAGCAGCTAACTATTTTAAGATTTTTGCATTGGTCCTTACCTTCATCTATTTAGTCCTCTAAGTGTCTTGCTTTTGTTCTCTGTGACCCTGCCATGTAGTGCCAGTTCTTTTATGAATGGCACCCAGGGGTGATGCTTACTACAATACAACTTGAAAAATATAATCGTATATCTTGTCCATGGATGCTAGAAGTTAAAAGTCTTTAGTTGAGAAAAGGTGTTCAGGAGCTATGGGAGAATGGAGCGGGGGATCGATTAACAGATTGGTGCGACTAATATTATAACACTGGCACTGTACAGTTTCGTTGCAGCGAGTAGAGAAGTGGGCCAAAAAGGCAAAGCTATTGGGTCTATATTCCTACTTTTATCTATGGTCATTAAATCTGGATCAGCCAAAAACAAGATCTTTGATACAAGCAACTAAAATGTGCCTGGGCACTGCCTCAGAGACACGGTGAGGATCTTGGTCGTCGGTGAGACTCATTCACATTGAGAGTATTCAGATGATGTGGTTTGGACATCTTTTTCAGATGCCCCTGGACCCCCCCCCACTGAACATCCAAACTACTTCATTGTGGATGCCAATGAAAAGTATATACTCTGACCCTAAAGCTAAACTAAAATGCTGAAAAAACGTATCTATAAAAATGTCAAATATATCATCTCTCTTCATTGAGTACAGTTCAACATTTGGTATCTCTGTTCTACTATTTTATGAATCTTACCTGCAATAAATACACAAACTTTTCCACACCTCTGATCCTGAGGTGTAGCTTCTATGATCTGTGCTGTCAGCTGCAGGCTGGGAAGCTGGGGCAGTTGGTCTTCATGCAGAGTGGGTGATGGGGCAGATATGTGATGAGTAAAGAGATGAGTGTGGACGTTTATGACCTCTGGTTACAACTAGCCCCTCTGATAGCATCCCTACCTAAGAGAAGAAGACCCTCTGCAGTATTTAAATGATCTGATACATGATGACAGCTGCAGGGCGATGCCTATATGACTTCTTTTTATGCATCGCCAGAATGGGGGAATTTACTGCTGATGTGAGAAATAATGTACTGGACAGGCTGACAGTGACTTCTACTTATGACGTGTGCAAAAAAACTCCTGTTTGAGAATTCCTGCATGAATTCTCTAGATATGAGGCCAGCAGGAGTGATAAGGTGATGCCAGTGGAGATCAAAGGCAGGTAGAGTAGAAAGTGCAGATATGAGGGTAAATGTGCTGATTTGATGTTGATGTTGCTTTGGAATGGATTACAGCCCCTTCAGCTGCAGAGGCTCGGCAGTTTATCTAAGCACTGCAAGGATTAGAATGTCACGGCCAAAACCATTTTACATGCTGTAAACTAAAAATGGATTTAAAGAAGCACATTGTGCAGTTTTTGGCAGCAGGTTGTGCATATAATGCGTTGCTCATGTGAGGTCATCAAGTTTGAACTCAAGATTACCCAACATATCTGAGTAAACCTGGTTCAAAGCAGAAGGGAAACAAGTGGCAGGATAAAACTGTCTTCTGGCCAAAATGTATTTTTGATGTATTGTAGTTGATTGAAAAAAGAACACCTCAAATAACCCCAGGCCCTTTCCTTCATATGAGGTTTAACTAATTAACTGACATGCTGTTACCAATTTAAAATAATCTTTTTAATTAAGGTTCTTTAGTGGAGTTTGAGGCTGGACTTATAGATCTTGTAACAGAGAGATATCGTTTGTTATCATTATTTTTTATAAACGAGATGCATTCATTCCTTAATTATTAATGAGAAAAATAATACAGCATATAAAAATGTTTAGGGTTCATTTTAAATGTATTTTTATTTTGTAAAATAAACTAATCTGGAGTAATTACCAGGAGCAAGCATGCAAATATTGATCCCAATGATTCCTCAGACAGAGCCTAATCCAGACCTGCCTTTCAGCATTAACTGATAGAACCACATGACAATATTCCACAATGTTGTGATACATTCCCAAATCCCAAAAAAAGGTTTCACTGTGCAAACAAGGAGACTCATTCTGTGTCAACAGGCTTGTTAAATTTCCTGAAATATGAGGTTCATGGACGGAACACCATATATTTAGAATCCGGATTGTAGGCAGACCGATCAGTATTGGAGTTCTTTCTTTAAAAAAAAGCAAGTTATTTTATGCCTCTTGCATGCAACATGTTCAAGAGGTTCTATTATGAAAAGGAAAAGTTAAGCACTAATTGTCAAAATGTCAAATTTTCACACCAAAATGTCAAAAATGTACAATCTTATGCTGAAATTTCTGCCACAAGGTTGGCATTGTAACTCCCAGAAGCATAGCTAATAAAAAATAAAATATATTTTAGTTTAAAAGACCTTTAAGTTACCTTCTTTTCTTTTATATATTTTTTCTAACAACAAATGTTATCCAACTTGTGTGTGGTCATATCAGCACCGTTTGTACTTCTAAAGGCCATTAGTATGAACCCCCAGCAACGGTTGTAGAGGAATATATCTTGCCTTTATAGCAGTGGTGGCAGGCCAATAGATGTCACTAGGGCGCCACAACACCCACCCAATGACCTTCATTAAGACATAAAATAAAACAAATTAAAGTTAAATTATAAAATAAAAATATTTCGAAATATAATAATATATATTTTTTAGATGTTTAAGATGAAAATTATATCTTTAATGACGAGTGTCGTTTTTTTGTCAGACTGGCGACGTATTTCCGCCCTTGGGTGCAAAAATGTTTAATCGTTGACTCTCATTGCACACCAAAGCAGCGCCCTGAGGTGACAGAAACTGTGTTCACAGTTGTAGTGTGGGTAATTGATAGGCCAAGTCGCAGAAGGGAAGTAAACTTACCAAGAGAAGGTGGAGGTGAAACCGTTTGGACCTGATCGGTCAAATATCAAAATGTACTTGGCTAATTGCATGCAGCGAGGCTAATACTTTATTCTGCGGCCTTGACTGCCTTTATCCTTTTTCAAACGCCAGCATCTGACCCAGGAAGGATAAAGACAGGTAGGACTGATATAAAGGACTTTTTAGAAGAGGCAAAGAAGAATGAACAATCTGATATTCACATGGAAAATAATATAACATAGTGTACTTTTTCTAGGTGTTTATTAATTTGCATAGTTGCTTTTAAATAAACACATTCACAGAAAATGTATAGTTTTTATGTATTAAAAAGTGTCAAAGCTGACTAACAGCTTCTCCATTATTAAACTGGTACTTTTTTTTTACAATGCAAAACACATATTTGCCTTCACAAAGCCTCAGAAGGGCACATTTATGTACAAAAGTAAACCTGCACATGAAATTATGTTTTGCCTTTATAAAGTGTTTTTATAATGTTTTTTTTTTTTTTTTGTTGTTGTTGGCATTCATATAAAGATGTGTGATAACTTACTATACATTGGTTTTTGGTATAAGTCCATTTTGAATTTATAGCCCCCCCGCCGCCACTGGTTAATAAACAAGTTTTCTGTTTCATTCTCTTTCATTTATTTTCAATACTTTGGGGGGAGGATCCTCAACCTGCAAATAAAACAAAACATGGAATGGCACTAATGACCCTCACGTGCTGTTGGAAACCTAGGAAAAGGATTTGACAGAACAATAGGACAAACCCTGAAACTCTGCAAGGCCTTGGTTTTTTGCCAATAAGGCATTCAACTTTGGGAGATTTGGTAACATAATCATGCACTTTTGTCAAGGTTTTACACTTTTTGGTACTTCTTAAGTTTTCTTTTTGAGTTTTCATTGGTTGTCAATTTTTGTTTTTCTGGTTGTTTTGGGGTTTTCATGTATTTCTTGTTTACCCTTGTTGCCCTCTTGTGTCAGTCTCCTGCCCCTAACTCCCTTGTAGATTCTTCTGTCCACACCTGCTCCCAATCAGTTGATTACCTCAGTCTTTGTTCTGTTTGGCATATACACTCACCGGCCACTTTATTAGGTACACCATGCTAGTAACGGGTTGGACCCCCTTTTGCCTTCAGAACTGCCTCAATTCTTCGTGGCATAGATTCAACAAGGTGCTGGAAGCATTCCTCAGGGAGTTTGGTCCATATTGACATGATGGCATCACACAGTTGCCGCAGATTTGTCGGCTGCACATCCATGATGCGAATCTCCCGTCCCACCACATCCCAAAGATGCTCTATTGGATTGAGATCTGGTGACTGTGGAGGCCATTTGAGTACAGTGAACTCATTGTCATGTTCAAGAAACCAGTCTGAGATGATTCCAGGTTTATGACATGGCACATTATCCTGCTGAAAGTAGCCATCAGAAGTTGGGTACATTGTGGTCATAAAGGGATGGACATGGTCAGCAACAATACTCAGGTAGGCCGTGGCGTTGCAACGATGCTCAATTGGTACCAAGGGGCCCAAAGAGTGCCAAGAAAATATTCCCCACACCATGACACCATCACCACCAGCCTGAACCTTGCAGGCTTATTTGGTATTTTCAGCATTTATTTGCATGGATTTTTGTGGTAGTATGCTAGTTTAATTTTTGTGTCTTCTAATGTTTGACTGTGATACAGTTTTTGTGTTTGTAATCTAATGTGTATCTTAACAGCACTTTTTTTTTTATCTGCTGTGAAAAAATTTCTTTTACATGCTGTTTGCACCTTTCAGCAGCTGGACAAAACTCCAAGCCACTCAACATCTTCTGCATTAAACTACAGTAGGTCATTCATGTTGATATTGACCTAACTTTGTGTGTTGGTGCATAGCCATGTTGGTAGAATGTTCCGGAATGTAGAAGGTTGAAACTATTACCATTAATAGTTCCGTGAGGGTGAGAATGAAATGTAACAACAGCCAAATTGAAAGACCAATGGCAGATTAACCAGGAGAACTAATCAGGGCAAGTAAAGAACACCAGAGGCAAAGTGAGGACAGAGCAATCAGAGGAAATGTGAAACAGCTAAGGTATGAAACAGCTAAGGAATGAAAAGGTAGAGTAGAGCAGAAACCCAGAGAATCACAGAATTATTTAACATTGGTCCCCAGGACTTATATAAATCGGGAATTAACAGGTCTCTGCAGCCTTGATGGCAGATGAGGTGCTATAGTCATTTGATTTAAGTGTGCTGGATGGATCACAGATTACATATTCCCGTTAGTCAAATCTAGTCAAAATCCAATTAAAGATGATGCAATACGATTCGTAATTCTATCTGAACTGAATGTAAAGTTGAGTTTAGAAACTTTTTTTGAGGGTTGGATCAATTAATTTTTGAGGATGGATGGATGGATGGATGGGTGGATGGATGGATGGATACTTTTGTAATTAGGTATAGCCAATAATCGATTTATAATCGAGGCTAGACGTCTTTACAAGGGTTTTGATTCCAAAACATCAAAACCGCTTTTCTGAAAAAAAAAGGATTTCCCATTCCAAGAAACAATTGTTTTTTCAATCTTAATTATTTGCTTAATCTTTATTACAGAAATATCCAGTCTTTATTGAAAGTACAACCATACATTCATTAAGACTCCAAATTAGTGATCATTCAGAGAAAATGTCAAGCTTTAATAAATGTGCCAGAAAATATCTTCACTCTTCTCTAAAGTACCAAGAAAGTGTCTTAAAAGCACAGTGTTTATATAGCAACACATATCATGAGTGCACAAAATGTATTTTCAACATAAAGGTCATACAAACTATTTCAATATTACACAAAAATACAAAGTATTAGTATTAACACAGTGTTTACTTTTAAAGAGGATGTACCAAGAGAACAAGATTCCGAGTCCTTATAATGTGCTACATTTTATTTAGAATGGCAAAAAAAAGGGGAAAAAAAGACAATAACCATACAGACAACACATCAAGATAACATGTAGAAATCTCATACAGACAAACGTGCTTCCAGTCAGAACAAACTTTATATGGAATTTCAATAAAAAAATTTACAAAACAGGCAGTGTAAAGTGGAGAAAAAATGCTTTAAAGCTGCAGTCTGTAACATTGAGAAGAGAGCAGACTTCGACTGAAAATTTGAAGAAAAACAGGTTTCACGCCACTCCCCCACCCTCTCTGCTTCACTCATGCCCCACCTCCAAGCTCCACCCCTCTCACAGCATCTGCGCGGCTACCGCATGCGACCAGAAAGGGGGGGGGCGGGATTCAGCGTGTGTGAGCTGTGATTGACACTCCATCAGACGCTCCTCTGGCTGTGATTGGTTGTTTTGACTCGTCCCGAATTATTCTTTCCAGATTGAAATACAGGCAGTACAGGCACATCACATGTACTGCTGTCTGGGCATAGGGACAGTTTTAGCCAATATGACAAAAAAGCGATTTTTAAAAACTTACAGACTTCAGCTTTAAGAAAGCTGCAAGATTAGCTGTGAGGTCTTGAAGGTCCATGACAATTTGCGAAGAAGAATCTAAATTTTAGTGGCCTACGAAGCCATCTCTGTCACTTGCATTTCGATAAGTTCCTTTACTAAATGTACTTAAGTCTTGCAGTGAATGGACTTGGACTCATCTGCAGAAGGACATAAACTGAAAGAGTTTGCCTCCTTTTAATTAATTAATGACCATTCTAAACCAGTTTATAGAGAAGACTTTAACCAATTTCAAATCATAGTTTAGGTTGTTATTAGGGGTGTAAATCACACCAATCATGGCGATTCGATTCAGTATCAATTTCCTGACCCAATGATTCGATTATTTTCGATACTCAAAAATACTGTACACCACGGTTCGATTCGATTAATTGGTTAATTTTTTTTTACCTTACAGGCTAGACAATGTTTCAAATTTGAAATAAATTAATGAAAGCTGTAATATCATTATGCATTTTATTTGAGAAACAACTGCAAATATCAGAAGTAGAAAAGGTGCACTCCACCTATTCCTGTTAAAACCTCATTCACTGAAAAGTCATAATACCCCTGCGTTATAGATTTTGAAAGGCCTTGCATCAAAAATACTGTACAAAATCAGTGTAATGACTGCAATTCAATACCTCGGCTCCAGACGTCCCCGCCCCCTCCACAGACGCTCAGCTGCACCTCTCCTAAATTGTAGCTGAACGCAGACAGTGACGCAGACAGGAGGCCGGCTTGTTTTGTTTTTATGACCGAAATTGCGGAAAACAACTCGTAAAGTTTGAGCGCTAGAAGAGCGTGGTGCGCAAGAACACTGGGACCCTTTTTCCACCTGGATCTCCGCTCTTTTTGGCCCTCATGTCCCTCTGTCATTGTACTAAACTCGCCTCCACTTCCTCACCGCCTCGGCCGTATCTAGACCCACACACAGACCAAGCTTCAATATCGAGCATAAATCAAAAATGTCTGTGTCAAGCTCACTGCAACAAACTGCTGTAAGTGTATAACCAGGAAGCGAGGTAGGAGGGCAAAATAGGTTTAATGCCACCGCAGCATGGGAGGGAGAATTACGCCCAGGGGCAAATGGATAAAAATAGACCGGAGGAAAAAAAAAACATGAATCGATACTCTTGCGGACGTATCGATGCATCGGATCGTCGGCTGTTGGATCGATGCATTGATACAAAATGATTATTATTTACATCCCTACATGGAACACTGGGGAACCCCCCATGGAACCACCCATGGAACAATCCATGGAACCACCAATGGAGCCACTGGGGAACGCCCCCATGGAACCACAGGGGAACCCCCCATGGAACCACTTGAGAACCACCAATGGAACCACCGTGGAACCACCCATAGAACAATCCATGGAACCACCCATGGAGCCACCGGGGAACCCGTGGAACCACTGGCAAACCCCCCATGGAACCACTGTTTAACCCCCCCATGGAATCATCAGGGAGCCACCAATGGAACCACCGGGGAACCACCCATGGAACCATTGGGGAACCCCCAATGGAATCATCAGGGAACCTCCTATCGAATCATCAGGGAACCATGAAGAGAACCGCCAGGAAACCACCCATAGAACCACTGGGGAACCCCCCCATGGAATCATCGGGGAACCCCGCATGGAATCATCAGGGTACCCCCCATTGAATCATCAGGGAACCATCAATGGAACCACCGGGAAACAACTGGGAAACCCCCATGGAATCATTGGGGAATCACCCATGGAACCACCAAAGGAATGATCGGGGAACCCCCTATGGAACCACCGGGGAACCCCCCATGGAATCATCAGGGAACCCCCTATGGAATCATCAGGGAACCACAAAGAGAACCACCAGGAAACCACCCATGAAACCACTGGGGAACCCCCCATGGAATCATCGGGAAACCGCTGGGGAACCCCGCATGGAATCATCAGGGTACCATCAATGGAACCACCGGGGAACAACTGGGAAACCCCCCTGGAATCATTGGGGAACCACCCATGGAACTACCAAAGGAATGATCAGGAAACCACCAATGGAATATCATGGAATCATCAGGGTACCCCCATTGAATCATCAGGGAACCACCAAAGGAACCACTGGGAAAACCCCATGGAATAATTGGGGAACCACCCATGGAACCACCAAAGGAATGATCGGGGAACCCCTTATGGAATCACCGGGGAACCCCCCATGGAATCATCAGGGAACCCCCTATGGAATCATCAGGAACCACGAATGGAACCACCAGGAAACCACCCATGGAACCACTGGGGAACCCCCCATAGAACCACCGGGGAACAACTGGGAAACCCCTCATGGAATTATCGGGGAACCACCCATGGAACCACTGTGGAACCACCAAAGGAGTGATCGGGAAACCCCCCATGGAATATCAGGGAATCAGCAGGGAACCTCTGGGGAACCCCCCTAGAAATCATCAGGGTACACCCCATTGAATCATCAGGACACCAATGGAACCACTGGGAAAACCCCATGGAATCATTGGGGAACCACCCATGGAACCACTGTGGAACCAGCAAAGGAATGATCGGGGAACCCCCCATGGAACCACTGGGGAACCCCACATGGAATCATCGGGGAACCCCCATGGAACCACTGGGGAACCCCTCATGGAACCACTGGGGAACCCCCCATGGAACTACTGGGGAACCACCCATGGAACTAGGGGTGTAAATCACACCCATCATGGCGATTCGATTCAGTATCGATTCCCTGACCCAATGAATCGATTATTTTCTATACTCAAGAATACACCACGATACGTTTCGATTCGATTAATTGGTTCATTTTTTTTTACCTTACAAGCTAGACAATGTTTCAAATTTGAAATAAATCAATAAAAGCTGTAATATCATTATGCATTTTATTTGAGAAACAACTGCAAATATCAGAAGTAGAAAAGGTGCACTCCAAATATTCCTGTTAAAACCTCATTCACTGAAAAGTCATAATACCCCCCGCGTTATAGATTCTGAAAGGCTTTGCATCAAAAATACTGTACAAAATCAGTGCAATGAGTGCAATTCAATACCTCGGCTCCAGACGTCCCCGCCCCCTCCACAGACGCTCAGCTGCACCTCTCCCAAATTGTAGCTGACCGCAGACAGGAGGCCGGCTTGTTTTGTTTTTATGACCAAAATTGCGGAAAACAACTTGTGAAGTGTGAGCGCTAGAAGAGCGAGGTGCGCAAAAACGCTGGGACCCTTTTTCCACCTGGATCTCCGCTCTTTTTGGCCCTCATGTCCCTCCATCACCGGACTAAACTCGCCCCACTTCCTCACCGCCTCGGCCGTATCTAGACCCACAGTGTGTAACGCAGACCACGCTTCAATATGAGCATAAATCAAAAATGTCTGTGTCAAACTCGCTCCAACAAACTGCTGTACGAGTATAACCAGGAAGCGAGGTAGGAGAGCAAAATAGGTTTGGCGCCACCGCAGCATGGGAGGGAGAATTACGTCCACGGGCAAATGGATAAAAATAGACCGGAGGAAAAAAAAAAAATACATGAATCGATACTCTTGCGGATGTATCGATTGATCCGATCGTTGGCTGTTGGATCGATGCATCGATACAAAACGATAATTATTTACACCCCTAGTTGTTATCTGTATTTAATTTTTATTGACCAAAATCGTAAATTAAATTTGTTTTCATGTCTACAGGGTCTTTTTGGAATTATCAATGTCGTTCTTTGGCAGGGTCTCTTTTGGAAATAGAGATTTTTAATCTCCATGGAATCAACCTGAACGATTATAACATGCATAACCCTTTTAACATTGTCCTAATTCTTTTCATTTTTCACTTTCCACTGCACATTAAATAAAAACATTTACATACACTCAACATAAATATAAACTCAACACTTTTTGTTGTGCTCGCATTTTTTATGAGATTTTTTTCCATATACGCAATATCACCACTTCACTCAAATATTGTCTACAAATTAGTCTAAATCTGTGATAGTAAGTACTTATCCTTTGTTGAGATAATCCATCCCACTTCACAGGTGTGCCATATTGAGATGCTGATTAGACACATGATTAGTGCACATAATGACTATAGTTTGAATTTGTTATACATAGGGCAACATTGGCGTTGGATGTAGGAGTTTGCCCTGAAATCGAAGGGTTGATGGTTCAAGCCCCGGCTCTGACTTTCAGTGTTGTTGTGTCCTTGGGCAAGACACTTCACCTGCATTGTCTACTGATGGTAGTCAGAGGGCCTAGTGGTGCCAGTGTACGGCAGCCCCGCTTCTGTCAGTGAAACCCAGTGCAGCTGTGGCTCCAATGTAGCTTGCCGCCGTGAGTGTGTGCGTGAATGGGTGAATGAATGTAATGTAAAGCGCTTACAAGTTTTCTTTGTTTTTGCCATTGACTTAGTCCTGGCATCCCCAAAGTAGCTTTCCTGCAGGTTTTAGAGGTTTCTCTGCTTTAGCAGAGCTCATTCTGATGATTGCAGTTTAGCAAAAGCCTGTTAATTAACTATCAATGTAAATCGGCAGGGAAAAATCTAAACCTCTAGAGCAGAGAAACCTCTAAAACCTGCAGGGCAGGGGCCCTCGAGGACCGACTCTGGGGATGCCTGATTTAGACGTTTATGCTTTGTGTCCTCCCTTAAGCTTGCCTTGAAGCACTTACAGAATACTTGTAATGCCCTTCAGTATAATTTACTACAGCTCAAGCCTGTTCTTGATCTTTCTAAGAAAAAGTTTGACTTTCAGAAACTAAGATTAGAACACATACTATTCCTGATGTAGTTGCTTTAGGTGGGATAAAAGTTCCTAAACCTCTGCATCCTAATTGATCACTCCTTCACTGTAACAAAAAAAAAAATAGTTGAGACTGAAACTGGGTACTTTATGGCAATTAACAGTTCTTAACTGTGCTTGTGTATGCTTCTGCCCATCGCCTTCACAAGATTAACACAACTTTTTATTTTTGCCCCGTTTTGCCAAGACCACATAAGATTGGAACAAAGTGTTATAATGCACTTAGATATAATTTAGTGATTATTCTGATTCACCAGTATTGTATCACTTGTAAAAAAGAAAACATATATGGATACATGGACCTCCCTGACGGAGGAGGTAACCACTACCCCTGAGGAAAACATCATTCAAAAAAACAAAAAAAATAAAGTTCCTGAACTTTATTGACCTTACACTAGAACTGATGATGCATTTACAGTAGCTAGCATTAAGGAGGTGCAGAGGCATAGTAAAACTACTGATATGTAAACGTAAATAAAAGCACTTTAAAATTAAGTCTGGTGTTTAATAAAAACTTTTGCATTACTGCTACATTATATAAATGTGAACTTCACTGTCTTATATTCCACTTTTACCAGTTTTGCTTAGTAATTAATATAAGAGATTATAAGGCATAATTGTTCAGTTTTAGACATAGTTTTAGCTACACTTGAATAAAAAAAAAAAACATTAACCTCTGAGGAAGAAGAGATGTATTTGACTGGTTGCTTAAGTTTGTAACAAATTGTACAATATATGTCGCCATAATCTGAAAAAGGTTTTTTTTTTTCAACTGCCAAAAGACAACTATCAGGCAGCGGTAATATATCATATTACAATTAAAAGTGGATATTTACATACACTGTATAAATACACAAGTAACCCATTCTTTGTATGGATAGGCAACAAAATAAAATGCCAACACAATGAGTCATTTTTTTAAAAATGGAATTAACATTTCCTCATTGTTTGGTAGCATTGCCTATTTTTAAAGTTGATATTAGAACTTGCCCTGCGATGGACTGGCGACCTGTCCGGGGTGTGCCCTGCCTCTCACCCATTGACTGCTGGAGATAGGCACCAGCACCCCTCGCGATCCCACTCGGGACAAGCGTGTAAGAAAATGGATGGATGGATATTAGAATATTTTTCATAATATTGTGCTGGAATTCCTCCTGAAAAAAATGTGTGATTGAATTGGGTATGAGAATTTCTTTGAGTATTTTTAACAGAATACTATTAAGTCATTTTTTGTATCTCCTGGCTCACAAGCTTTGGACTCTCCGCCCATGTGATTACAAGTCCATTATGTTTCATGGATATTACAACTATTAGCTGCTTAATTAATCTTTTTTAGAAGGTCTTTTGTTTTTGTTTGTGAGTTTATATCACTAAAATATGTTCATCTATGGGGAAGAGAAGCTATTATGTTTGATAATAGGGCAATGGCCGGACAGTCCCAGGGTGTTTATACAGTACTTGCAAATTATTGTTTGAACTGCTTAACATGGAACCTTTCTATTATATGGAAATACAGAAATAAAAAGACAAGCAGTCATGCAAACACACTGACTCATCAGAGCAATAAAAAAAACAAAACTGTTATTGTTAACAACTGTGCCACCATAAAACCTGTCTTTATACAGTGTATGGAAATGTTTTACTTAAACACAGTGTGTTTTTTTTTTCTTTTTCTAAGAGACAGGTTGGTAATGTTTGTAGAGTTCTTAGAAGGTGTATTCCTTGTAAGCAGTGATTTAATTAGTTTTTGTGAAGTAATAATATAATCACTTCACAAAAACTCTAATGTCATCAAAAATAATAATAATTCTGTGGGTCTTTAACTATAAATGTGTACCTCGGCCAATAGAAAGAAAAACACAACACAAACCAGAACTGGTAAAAAAAAAAAAAATCATCTCCTGAATCTGTGGCGTGTTGTTGCACTACAATCCTGCTGCTCATTTAGAAGGATCTAGGTCTTTGATGACAGGTTCTCTGTTTAGGTAGGTGGCCCAGTAGACCAGATTGAAGGTGCCAAACAACACAGGAAACATAATACGGGAGATGCGGTCAATTTTGCTGACGCTGTTAAAGGTTTTCTTGTTCTGTTCAGGCTTCAACTCTGCTATGATCTTGTTGGGCTCGTTCAGAGTGCACTTGGAGATGGTGGGCAGCGTGGAGTCTTTGGTAATGTTGGGCGCATAGTTTGCCACAGCAACAGCATAGGCGTTGTTCTTCTTCATAACAGAAACTTCTTTTTTCTAAATGCAGATTAAAAAGCACGGTAGATTACTTTTTCACCAATAAAACCTTTTCCTGATATGAGGGTTATGTTTCCATTTTATTGAAAATAAAAGATCCAATAATAAAACAAGATCCAAACTTAATACCACAAGAAAGCACTATTAAAACTTAGTTTGAATGAAGAGACTGTGGTTATAGTGAGGAATCAATTTGCAGACAGGTGGAGAGGTGTTACTCAGTAAGTAAAAAGCTTAACAAAAAAGTCTAAAACTAACATGGAGTGATCCAAACAGCATAAACATGACACCAGCATGGCATCGACAAAGCAGTATAAAGTCCTGGGGCAGGGAACAGAAAATGCCAGTCTAAGGCCAACTTTAGGCTGAATATATTCCCTGTCTACTCCATCATTCTTCACAAGTGTTCTGTACGTAAATCCTCACATGTTGTGCATTAATTCTGTTCAGGCACTCAGACAACCCCTCTTTAGTTTGAAGTGTACCTAATTAAATTTAATGACACATTTAGCTAAATTTCATCATTCAACAGCTAGTTGTCTAGGTGGTGTCCTGAAAATGATGGGGGCTATGCTGTAAAGAGAGAGAGAGAGATGGCATACCTCCCACTTTGGATGGTGCAGCCCTCAGCCAAAACAATTAACTTGTCTGCCACTGCTGTGCAGTCATCACAGGCCCTGTCCAGTGCTGAACCTGATTTAAGCTGGGGTGGTACTGTCCAGTGCTGAAATGGCTGGCTCCTTGTCTGCCCCTGCTGTGCAGTCACCACAGGCCCTGTCCAGTGCTGAACCTGATTTAAGCTGGGGTGGTACTGTCCAGTGCTGAAATGGCTGGCTCCTTGTCTGCCCCTGCTGTGCAGTCACCACAGGCCCTGTCCAGTGCTGAACCTGAGTTAAGCTGGGGTGGTACTGTCCAGTGCTGAAATGGCTGGCTCCTTGTCTGCCCCTGCTGTGCAGTCACCACAGGCCCTGTCCTGTGCTGATCCTGATTTAACCTGGAGTGGTTCTGTTCAGTGCTGAAATGGCTGGCTCCTTGTCTGCCCCTGCTGTGCAGTCACCACAGGCCCTGTCCAGTGCTGAACCTGATTTAACATGGGGTGGTACTGTCCAGTCCTGAAATGGCTGGTGCCTTGTCTGCCCCTGCTGTGCAGTCACCACAGGCCCTGTCCAGTGCTGAACTTGATTTAACCCGTCTATCAAATTCTTTCCAATATTTTAGAATTTAATCCTTTGCCATTAGCCAGCACTTCAGACAGGACCCTAACTGCTTCAACAGCGCCCATACGAGGCTCCTCAGGTTCAGCACTGGACAGTGCCTGTGGTGACTGCACAGCAGTTGCAGAGAAGGCGCCAGCCATTTCAGCACTGGACAGTACCACCCCAGGTTAAATCAGGTTCAGCACTGGACAGGGCCTGTGGTGACTGCACAGCAGGGGCAGACAAGGCGCCAGCCATTTCAGCACTGGACAGTACCACCCCAGGTTAAATCAGGTTCAGCACTGGACAGGGCCTGTGGTGACTGCACAGCAGTTGCAGAGAAGGCACCAGCCATTTCAGCACTGGACAGTACCACCCCAGGTTAAATCAGGTTCAGCACTGGACAGGGCCTGTGGTGACTGCACAGCAGGGGCAGACAAGGCGCCAGCCATTTCAAAACAAATGCTCTATGTTGAATAGAAGACATCTCTATTCAAAGAGTTTGTCAGTTAAAGACTATTATTAATTCATCAAAATTCGAAAACCTGGCTGCAACAAGTGTATTAGGTTTGCATTAGTGAGGTAACTCTCCTTGGCTATTTCCATTTCTACATGCCCAGAAATTCTTTACGAGGAGAAGTAACAGCAACTTTTCAGTCTGATTTGTGGATAAGTACAAAGCCAGCTAATAGTTACAACTCTTTTGAACATTTAACTCTAGGTTTTACCCATTCATACTGTAAAGCAGAAAATCACTTCTATTTGTAACTCTGTATGGCCCTTTCTCTCAATGCTTAGATTTTCATACTTAAATGCAGACATAGTCCTTATGTTGGGGGATTTTAAATATCAGGCCAATATGAAGGAGATATCTCAAATGCCACCTTTAATAGTGTCTTAGTCTTAGAGACCTTCTTCAAAGTGCCATAGTGTAGCGATGCTTTCCTGCACAACCTCACCAGCTTGCCATCACAGAATTTGTCTGTCGGTTGGTCATTCTGTTGGTTCAGTCAATTAATTGACCATTCTACCTGTACGCTGCAACATGATAATGCTCCAGAAAGTAAAAGTAAATAAACTAAGAACTAGCTGGAACCAGAAAGTAATAATCCCTGTAAAGAAAGAGTTAAAGCTTAGATCCTCCTTTGATTCTCTAGGGTGATTTGAATGAAGCCAAACATACTAAAGAGAAACCTCAGAGCTGGTAGTGTGAACATTAACAAACTTCTCGGACTGATGTCAGAGACTGATAATGGCTACAGAATTGATTTAGCTGTTTTGATAGAGAGAAACCAAATTGGTACAATTATACTAGCCATTGCTATGTTAAAAAAACCAAAAAATGTTGTTGAAATTAAATGACTGAATAGTCTTTATTTTTCCCATGAATGTATTTACCTTTTCATTGACAACACTTTTTCCATCCCAGGCCCAGCCTCGCTTGGTGAAATAGTTAACTGTAGCAAACTCAATTAGTGCAGAGAAGACAAAGGCATAGCAGACAGCAATGAACCAGTCCATTGCAGTAGCGTAGGCCACCTTCGGCAGAGAGTTACGGGCACTGATGCTGAGGGTTGTCATTGTGAGGACAGTGGTCACGCCTGGGGAAAAAAAAAGGTTTAGTAAAATAAACTAAGTATTTCAATATCTGTTCTCTTATGGGGTTCCATTTGATCCAAAAATGTGTTCATATGTTGGGAAGTGTCCATTTGTGGATGTCTGTATATGTAATGTGTGTATCTGACATGCTTATATAACAGAAGCTCTATATGTAGTGGGTTTATGGGTATATGACCGATGTATATATTGTCTTTGTATGCTGTGTGCATATGTATGTGCAGCCATGAGTCATGTCATGAGTTGTTCACTTTGTCCTTATGTGTTTTAACCAATGTCGTGGAACCTGTCCTATTCTACTGTTGTCATGTGGAATTGTTCTACTGTATTCTCCCTTTGGCGTTACAAAATGTTATCACATGATGTTTTTCTGCCCTTTCATCTGCCTCTGCTGTTACAGTCTGTCATTCTTCCCTGTCGTCCATCATGTCATTTGCCTTGTCACTGTAACAGGGTTATTATAACTTAGGGCTGGGCGATATAGAAAAAAAGCTTATAGATAAAAAAAAATGCATATTGATCGATATCGATAATTATTGAAAAGATTTGAAACCATATTTTATGTGCAGCTCTGCCTGGACTTTTTATAATATTGCTAAATGATTTAATTTTAATAAAAAACACAAACACAGACTTCGAATTAAATCTTTATTTAACCAACTTTTTTAACCATAACAGAATTGTTTTAAAGAAGAATAACTTAAGAGACCTGAGTTATGTTATTAAATACTGACAAAGAATAAACTAAAGTGACCAGAAAAGTGACCAAAATAAATATAACAAATAAATAAATGCCCCCCCCCCCCCCCCCCCCCCCCCCCCCCACCGCCGCCGCCCCCGTTTCCTGCTTTAACCTGAGTTATTACTTTGAAGTTTCTGGCCCCTCAGCATTTTTATCTCAATTGTTAGAACTACGTGGGAAACTGCCCAGAACTGAAAATATATATATATTTTCCGAAGATTCCTCGGAGGCGAGCCGCGCCGGGGCCTACACAGCTCGTACTCCTGCGGGTGTGAGCGGCTGAGATGAAAAAAAAAAGTTGGTTTCGTTATCAGACTGGTTTTCACTGGTTCCCGACACATTTTCCAGATGACTGTGGTTTGTTTTTGGTCCGACTTGCCATGACCGAAATACTGCCAGACTGCCGAACTACAAAAACCTTTCTTTGAAACAATTTCCTCCGCCTCTCCTTGCTGCACAGCTTCATGTGCTCTGTGTTGTGGTTTGAGAGGGCGGCGCTTGGTGACGGCATGCCTGGGTCCGCGATTGTGATTGGTTGGGAGGAAGCAGTGATTAGCATAAACCTACATGCTAGGCTACAATGAGAAGGAAGGAAAACTGCGTTTCTTTTTTATCGAACTTTTATCGACCCTCTTTTTTTTTATTGCGCCACATGTCTATCGATCGATATATATCGTTATTGAATTATCGCCCAGCCCTATTGTAACTAGCTGATGGAACCAGGTAAGATCAGGGGACAGGGGCGTGCATACATAGACACTAGGTGGTGCTAAAGCACTAGGAAGTTTGCCCTTTATCAAAGAAAATGCCCTTTTGAAACTCGTTTTTTTTTTTTATTATTATTAATATTATTAAGATTTTACTGAGGTCGGTTTTGAAATGATCTTTTGAAAACCTGAGCCATTAAAAACGACTGAAACAATGCCCCGAAATGAGCCACTTCCTTGCGAACACCCGACCAGCCTATCTCTCTTCCTTTGTCACGTGAACTCGCGCGGTCGCCCGCATGGCATGCATCATAGCGTCTTCAGATAGCAGGAACGGTCGCTGACAGGCTGCTTCTCCCGTGCCCCATTAGCCAGGTAATATACAGATCAATCAAAATCATTTTGTTGTGCATTAAAATGTCTCATTCAGCAGCACCAAACACGCATTTTTGCTGACTGGTCACCTGATAAACTAGTTGTCTCCTTGTAAGATGCTATTTTACTTTTTATATTTTATATCCATATGTTTATCTTAAGTGTGTATATATTTGTCTATTTTATTGCACGACGTATACCCACAGTTTTTAGATTTTTTTATAATTTTATTTACCTATTCCATATTATATGTTTCATGTTGCACGATTGTACCACAAAAAATTCCTAGTTTGTGAACTCCTTCACTAAAAATGGCAATAAACCTGATTCTGAAAGTTTTACACTGTAGCCCAAGTCAATGACGGATAACGTAAGGACGACCACATAGGCTACAAATAATTCCGGTAGAGTTTGCAATTGCAAATACGGAAGAGGATTAGGGCCGCTGAAAAAAAAAGAAAATAGGTTAACTGATTTTTAGATTTTATTTCTGTTTAGTATGGGAAAAAAGTCAGTATTCTGACTTTAATCCCAGAATTCTGACTAAATTCTGACATAAAGTCAGAATTCTGAGATTAAAGTCAGAATTCTGAGAAAAAAGTTAGAATTCTGACTTTTTTCCCATGTTAAACTGAAATAAAATTTAAAAATCAGTTAACTTTTTTTTTTTTCAGTGGCCCTAATCCTCTTCTGTACAAATCTATGTGTTAAGACAAACATTTTCTGTTGTATAGGTTTTGTTAGGCAACATAAATTCACACATTTTGGTCTCTTTATTGTCTTAATTGTATATTGATTTAGTAATTGCAGCACAATGCCAAGAAAGGACGGTTAATCGTATTGAAAAATCTTAAAAGCTGTTCACATTTTATTTTTAAGTGGTTTGTACAAAATCAGCAGGTATTAAAATCGCTATTATTTTGTAGGCTACCATAAGTCATATCCACGTGACAAGACTTCCAGTCATGTTTTCCTAATAGCCCATTATTTAAACTAATGTGGCATATTTTGTAAAGCTATTATTATTAATATTATTATTATAATTATAATTATTATTATTATTATTGTCATGATGGTTATTATTAATACATTGTAGCCAGTCACAGCAGGGAAGCTCTATACCATCAACATCTACCAGGACAGGAGATGAGGAAGAGTTCAGGGAAGACACAGAGACAGAAAAAGACCAGGATGAGGGAGAACAGATGGATGAGGGAGAACAGGGAGATGAGCCAGATGAAAGAAGTACGCTTTAGTCTGTTCTGTTGGTGGTGTGACTTTTTTCCATTGAAAACTCACGTTTAGAGAATGTTACAAATAAAAGTCAAATTTCATTCAACATGCGTGTATTTTTTTTTGTAATTAAGTGTTCCACGTGAGCTTAAAAGTGCCCTCCCCCCCTCCTGAGCACCTGCCCCCCAAAATGTCTGTGCACGCCTCTGTCAGGGGACAACACTGCCTGACAGAAGTGAGAACGGGGAACACGGCAGGTTGCAACGAGCTGTTTGAATGATCCGTGAACACATTTTTTGCCCAATTGGACCAATACAAGTACAGTGTTTTGACAGCTTATTATAATCAATGTTTTAATTTAAACTTTTTTTTATCGTGATATGGATAGTGGGTGTTTGATTGTCCAGTCAACATGTTTTGTCCAAAGCTTGCCACCATGAAATCTAAACTCTCACTGAGCTACATCAAAGAATCAGGAAGGGTCAATTTTGGTCATCAGCATTATAAAAAGAAAGCTAAAAGGTTTGTGCCTACATTTTGTCCATTTTAGCCAAGTAATTTAATTTGGGACTGTTTGGTAGATCAGCTTTGCACATATTTGTTTGCACAAGTTATTATAAAGGAACTAATTAAAGATCAGGCCCATAGTCTATTATTTACTGTTTATGTTTTATAGTCCTAAGCAGTACAGCTCAGGGCTGCTTAACCCGTCCACAAGACCTTCCTCTCTTCTCTTTCCTCATTTTCTTCTCTATCAGGTGAAGATCTTGGTGAGAAATAACCTGCATTATCATAGTTGGAAATGCTCTGCTTGCTATGTTTGTATTCCCCACATGCAATTACAAGTGATACTCACACAAGAGGGCTTTAAATATGTTATCTCAATATATTGGAAGTCATCAAGTCATTTTTTGGTTGTTTTTTTTTGCAACTGTTAGGTGGGCCTTTCTGTTTCTTTTCTGTCTACAGTGCCTTGTGCCTTTAACCCTCATGAACGTCATATTACATCCAACAATATTAGTGTGATGATGATTTAAATTATATTGCATCTGACTAAATGAGTAATTAAAACACCTCGACTCCTTTTATTAGGCCAAAATTGGTTGGTCAGTCACATTGTCATATTAGGTCAGGTTGGTTTGGATGGTAATTTCTAAACTGTTCTTTTCTTGATTACATAGAGAATTAAGAATACATGAAGACACTGTTATTTATATTGGATTTTTATAAAAAAAAAAAAAATGATACATCTTTTTATAAGAAATACATGAAGAGGAATTTAATATTAATCCTAACTTTCTTGACAGCTGCCCATCTGTATTTATATCCGTATATTTCAATTCCAGTTTTCTGTAGTTTAATTACTTAAAATCCACCATTTTTGGTGGGAAACTATAATTTCAACATAAGAACTGCACAACAAACCCAAATTTCAGTTGAATAGCTATCATTGTGATTCAGTGAATTGCTGAGGCAGCTGCTGTTCTGCCTCCCTGTAGTGCACAATCTTCAGCAGAAACTTTTGCAGTGTTTGAATGTGCTTTCATTTTCCTCTTCACGTAAAAAACCTCAACTTTTAAAGAAGAAGAAAAACACTTTTAAATAACTATAACCCCTTTGCTTTTGATTTGATATGTGAAGTGATATGGTTGTTAACATCTGGAATTTATTACAGTTTTAAAATGTCTCTTTAAATATTTCAGAAAATATGATCTCCAACTTAAAATGTCATATTTCAAGTAACAAATATAAAGGTTCCAAAACTCACCAAATACAGTTCTAGCTGGCACCGATTCCCTATTGAGCCAGAAGGAGACCTGGGAGAGGATGACGGTCATGATGCAGGGCAGATACGTCTGAATTACGAAGTATCCGATCTTCCGTTTCAGGTGGAAGTGAGCTGTCATTACTGTGTATTCACCTGAGAGCAACAGGAATACACATGTCCACCTTGCATATTAAAAAAAAATCTTATATTAAGAACAGAAATGACAAACATGCAGAAAATAATGATAATTGTTTGATTATTCCACCTGGTCTTGATATAATTGTTACTGTTGTGTTTGATATGATTACTCTTTACTTTGACATATTTACAGCTACTGTTTGCAGGAAATGTACTCGGCTGTTCTGTGCCTAGTGCATTAAACACACATTGATATGATTTGCACCCTTCAGTCACCTTGTTTGCTGCAACAATTTGAAAACAAGAAAATTTAATCTCATGAAAAGAGAGTTTATAAAAGAAAACACTCCAGGAGATGAGAAATCTGTTAGCAGGAGACTTTAAAAATTAAGTTATGAAGATCCCTTTTCCTCCCATCATGTAGTAATAGTGCTGGATATGCCATAGATGAATCACAGGCTAAAATATTTAGCAAATATCTGAATATTTTAAAAAGACATCTTAAAAAAGGAAATAAATCAATTAATCACATGGGTCTGCACCGGGAAAAAGACCACCACAACTGAATTCAAACTCTACATTTAAACCTGCAACACATTTAGGACTACATGAGGCAATTGGGTCAATGTGTATATAGGGAGGGCTAAGTATTTCTAAAATGTAGATTGTTAGGTCCCCAGGTGAAAAGCAGAAGTTAAAATGATTTAAAAAATATTTTCCTTAAAACAAAATTATAATAGGTTTTGTCCCTTTAGAGAGCATAATCTCAAATGACCACAAGAGTCATATCAGTCTCTGAACCCTGAGACTGTTCTGTATCAAGAACCATTAGTTATTAACAGTTGATTTTAATGGAAAACTTTGATCACATCTTAGAATGTTTAATATTGGGGCTAAATCTTTGCTCATCAGAACAAGGCTTTATATTATTTTTTTCAAGAGGGAAGGTTCACTTCTTCGGTGTTAGAGGCATTGGGAATAGACCATAATAGAATGGAAGACATTCAGTCTGTTGGCAACAGCAAGTCTTGACAAAACAGATGCTGGTACGAAGTTTAAATTCTCTTGTTAAAAGCTAATTTCCAGTTTTATGTTTGTAGAAAACTCAGCCAGGAGTTAGGGGGGAAAAAGGTGCATGTAGGACCACATTTTACATCATCATAATGGAAAAGTAGTGGCTGCAAAGGTTTTTTTCAAATGCATTGCTTTGCATAAAGAGCGTACAATATTCTGATTTATCCTAAATAGAGAGTGGTAGATATACCAGAAAGGAAAATTTCAATGAGAACAGGCCTGTGCGGTTAGAACCCTTAAGTTTGTTGAAATCTAGATCTAGCCCAAATAACAGTTAAAATAGTTTCTTTAAATTGGCTTTTAGGTGTGGAAACAAATACTACAACATTTGAACAGCTTCCAAGAAAATTTTTTTTCATATTTCTAACTTGGGAATTCATGCATATTGAAAGAAACTGGTATAGTGTAAAAACCATACGAGAATCCCCTGGTTCATGATTTGGCATTAAAGCTGACATTCTGTTTGTCTGATAAGGTAGTGTGTATGGAGCTTACCAGTGCTGGATTTAATAGTCTCCTTTCCAACAGTCTGACCCACCAAGTCATACTGGTTGAGCCTGGATCCATCATCAGCCACATCTACTGACTGAGAGGCATTTCTTGTCCAGATGTAAGTTACCTCTGTCTTAGTGTAGGCATCTAATACAGAGATAAAACACATATTGCAAAACGGCACATCAGAAATATTAATACAAATATGTATTAGTATTGAGCTCTCCGAAAAGAGCACCTTAAACCATTATTATTTCTATAATCCATTTTCTACAGATTAGTTCAAGTTACTCGTTCCTTTACACTGGAATATATACAAAATATTTGATGCAGTATAATGTGCATGCTGTAGACAGTAGAGTATATATATATATATATATATATATAGTATATTTTGTATGCCTGTCTGCAAAAATGTATATGTAATATAAGCGTTATGTTGGCTGGATTTCTATGTGATCTCCATGTAGAGCGTGGCTCTGGCGTAAAAGTGAGGCGGGCAAGGGAAATTAAATGAGGCAAATACCACAATTTTGCCAAATTCTGCAAAATTAAGGCGCTTCTGTTCCTTAACTCTGTGAGTTGAAAATCTTTTTTACATCAGCATCATGAAATCCAGTCAGGGACTAGATGTGGCATTGACCCACAGTGAACGATGTAGCGACGGGAACATTTTTAAACCATATTGGAAGACAGGGAAAATAATGTTGAAAAAGGAAGGGGAATGCTTCTAAGAGGTTTGTTGGTGGTTTAAAAAAAAGCCTTTTAATTTATTCCTAGAAGGACTGTTTCATCATTCAACTTTCAGTACAGACACCGGCCAGCCGCTGGCTTCTCTACTCTGCTCAGTCCTCCGCTGTTCTCCTTCCATTTCCCGCAATTAACCAGGTATACCCACAGCTGTTCCTCAAAGGCAGCTGGCCTGTAGATTTTAGAGGTTTCCCTGATTCAGCATACCTAATTTCTATCAAAATCTGATTAACAGGCTTTTGCTAAACTGCAAAAACCTGTTAATGCCTTGTCTGTTCTCCCGAACTCCCACTGTGGTTACTTAGCTCCAGAGGGAGACATGACTGGAATGCTACAAGCCACTACTCACTGTATTCAATTTGTATCATCACCATTCAATATTCTGTACATTTCAACACTTACAGCTGCCAAACTTGAGAGGACACGAATGTGAGTCCATCGGGAAGTCCTCCAGATGCATGGGACATTCAGCCTGAACGGTCAACCTGGCAAGAAACACAAATATCTCTATAAAGCTGATGTTTGGAAGTCAAGTTTTACATGCTGTTGCAGCAGCAAAAAAAAGGCTCAATGACTTTGGGCATCATGGTAGGTATGGTATGGTATGGTATGGTATGGTATGGTATGGTATGGTATGGTATGGTATGGTATGGTATGGTATGGTATGGTATGGTATGGTATGGCATGGCATGGCATGGCATGGCATGGCATGGTATGGTATGGTATGGTATGGTATGGTATGGTATGGTATGGCATGGCATGGCATGGCATGGCATGGCATGGTATGGTATGGTATGGTATGGCATGGCATGGCATGGTATGGTATGGTATGGTATGGTATGGCATGGCATGGTATGGTATGGTATGGTATGGTATGGTATGGTATGGTATGGTATGGTATGGTATGGTATGCCAAGAAAGAAGACTAAGCATAACCCCAAAATAGTTTGATTGTTAAAGGTGTCATCACCCATAAATTTTATTTTACAATCTGCATGTTGGTGTGGAGCCTCAGTTAAAACCTGCTGGATAATTCAGAGTGTATAGGTGGATTTTTTTCTTTTGTGTGTCACGGGGGAAGCTGACAAGAGCACTCTCTTTACAGAGTGTAATTTTGAGCCTCCTTCCTTAATTTACATAATTTCTGGAAGGGTGCTTAAGCCACACTTGCTATCACCACTACCATTTTTATTCCGCGGAAAAGGGTTGAATCCAAAAATCATGTTGCTGCCTGTAACTTTTTACCTAATGTAAACAATTGGAAAAGCGATAGTAAACAAACGAAGGCAAACAGCTGATGTTGCTAACACTACACCAACAACAGATGAGTCACATTTTCATGCCTACCTCCAAATGAGCTCTACTTAAATAATTTTTATCCCAAAACTCCATAAAAAAAATGTGAAGACAGTTTCAGAAGGACTGAATGTATAAATCCCAGTTGATGACTATTTAAACAATATATTGTCATGGTGGAGCTCCTGACATGTCTGAGCCTTTGATATTAGGATCTCTGTGGTTTTGCTGTTTTTCTGGTGTGAGATTCCTTTGACACAGGGGAACCTCTGTTAGAGGCTGAGCCGACCCGTGTTGCCGCACACTTCAGAAGATTTCTTGATGAAGATGACTAGCGTGTATATCAGAAGGCCAAGGATCATCTTTCTTTTTGCCGGACGATTATCGCTGAAGATATTCCAGCTCTCTCATTCCATATCTCTCAAGTAAGCAAATCAATCAGTCATCACTTGTCATCAACCAAGTCTGCTTTATCCCCTCAGACCAGCCAGGAAGTTCAACTGACTTCCTGCGGTTCTCTGCTTCCATATTCTTGTAGCTTCATAAAGATAATGTTAAAACTCACTGGTTTTCCATTCCATTTTATTCTGGATGTGGGTCAAAAAACTGTCAATTTTTAGATAGATATCAGTACTAGGACTGAAAGCAAAGCAGGTAGAATCCACCTAAAGTGTAGATAGAAGAGTATAGTCCTTAAATTATCCCCATATGACTTACAAAACAAAAACTCAGATATGCTGCCACCTTTAAGGTCAGTAGATGCCTTTGGCAAACAGATGCTTTCTGTCTGAGCCAGCAACCCATACTTAGGTTTCTGTCTGCTAGATCATGGGGTAAGATCCTGCATTTAAATATCCTTTTTATATTCAAATCTGTGGTTCAGGAAAACATTCTTAATAAAATTTAAGCTTCCCTTGTTTTAATTAAAATTCTATATGAATTACAAAAATCCTAAAAATAGTCCTTTCTTTCACAGGTCTGCAACCACAACGAATCCAACCTCAGATACAAGACAGATGATACAGATGATGGATGCCTTCATTTATCTAAAAAATACGCCTGTCACGGTCTTGGTTCTGATAAGTTTTCTTTTGACTATTCATTTTTACTTTGCTCCATGTTTTATAGTTTTAAGGTTTAATTCCTATTTTGTTTTGTTTTCTGGATATATTTGAGTTCTTAGGTTTTTCTTTGTTGCCCTCTTGTGTTGGTTTCATTTTCCCTAGCTCCTTTTTAGAAACCTCTGTTTACACCTGCTCCCAATCAGCTCGTTAGTCCTGCCTTTGTTCAGTCAGCCATAAATACTCTCCCTGTGCAGTTCCTCGTGCTTGTTTTCCCTGATGTCTCCATTGTTCTGGTTTGTTTTACATTTGCATTTTGAATTTTTGGATTCTTGCCTCATTTTTATTGTGAACATTCAATTAAATCTTCAAGAAACTCATCTCTGCCTACCTGCCTCTGCATTTGGGTCCTCAAAACCTCAACCTAACTGTGACAACACCAGTGTAAAAAATCAGATAAAAAGCTAATTCCACTCTTGTTGCTGGCATAGGAAAGAGAACATGCTACAGATAAAACACAGTGCATATCTGATAATCATGTAACCACCTCTATAAAATCATGAATTAGGATGTTAGAAAATGCCGGAACAGAAAAATATCAACAACTTCAAAATCCATTATCTTCATAATAAATCTTAGATAAGTTAATGGGCTATTTTCAAACTATGAATTCTATGATTCTATGAATATAATTGCTATTCACACATGAAAAAGATATAAACAGCTGCCAGACTACTAAGGACAAGGCAAATTTTCTTACAAGCTTGACCACCCAAGCCACATAAACTGTGTTTGGTGCATTTTTGTTTTGAAAAAGCTTCTTCAGTATTCACTGAATTTTCTCACAATTCAAAAAATAGGGAAAACTGAACTAAAGTTGGAGTGTTGTTACTTCATAACATTATTTTTCATAACATTTTGTGGGAGACGGAGTGTAAGCACAAAACCCACAAATTCACACAAACAACATGAAAACGCTGAAACGATTCCACTCTGGGGCTCCAACCTAAGATCTTCTTGCTGCAATGCAACAGCACTACCAACGGCTCCACTATGCAGGCAGTTCATTGTAATATCACTCAAGTAAAAGTGAAAACGACGTTGCAGTTTAAAAATGTCTTAAAGTCCTGTTTTTTTAAGTTTACACAAATAAATTCTGAGTAAATGTAACTAGTTAAAACACTGGTAAATGAGTCATGAAGGGGACCAAAAATGGTCATGAAGCGGAAAGTAAAAAATGACTAACGTTATGGCTTTTGAAATGTTTGAATGAGAAAATCTCTGAAGGAAAATGTGCCAAAATGCTTGCAAAGTAGCAAATAAGTGAACATATTCAGAAATGGTTTTCTTTGGAAAGATTATACTGTTCTTTATACTACAGAACTTCAGTCAAATGCCAAGTCCTGTTACAAGACAATGATCATCAGTCCAGCAGTAATTTTACAACAGAATGGCTAAAAAAAAAAAAACAAGGCACTGAAATACTCCAGTCAAATAATGATTTACATGTAGTGATATTATGCAATTTATTATCACTACAGTAGCAGCCATTCAAAATAGCCCTTCCCAGTCAAACACCAGCCAAATGGAAGCCCACTTCCCTGCAACTCTTAGCATAATCCCGCCACTGGAGTAACCCACTCCTTCTCCTGGGCTTGCATATTTCTTTTCTCTGACTCCACCCCTTCACTGAATAACAAGGGTCTAACCAGGAGAAGGTGCTTCTCTTTAGATCTTAATGTCCACAAATCATGACAGCAAGAATATTTTAGTACAAAGATTGACATTAAAGAAGAAATTGTAGGGGACCATCCAAGTACCACCCAAGGGCTCATCAAGGAAAGTGGAGAAATTTTCAATGGCTACTATTGTAGGTACAAAATAAAGAAAATTAACAAATTCAAAAGAAAAATTATCTTATCCAAACTGATTATACCAATCCATATGCCTCAAACAACCCTGCAAATCTTTACAATTTAAAAATAAAATAAAGATATATTTAACAACTGCATTTGATTTCTGGAAACAGATACGTCTAAAAACTGTTTATTAGAACATCTAATGCATTAAAAAAAGAATAATAACCCAAAGAACAGGCATAAGCCTTATGTATTAAGAGGCTGAAATCAATTAAGTAGTAGCTAACCACCAACACTAAAAAAACTCCAGCTTGAAACCACACCGATACATTTAAAATTACAAACAAAGTCCGCTACCTCATGGTGTAAAGAAGCGTTCCGTTCTCCATGATCCTCAGAAGCTTGTTGGGCATGGTCATGTTGTGTGCCACAGACTTTTTGCCATTATGAAAGAAGGTGTCAGGGGTCCAAATCTTACTGGCCATCAAGTTGTTGAGCGGAAGGGTGTTCATTGGTCCATGAAACTTCAGCCTCTCGTCTAACCAGCTCTGACGGAAGAAGACATCCACTGTGTATTCCTGAAAGAAGAGCAGAGCAGAAAATCACATTTTACTAAGGCATATTTTCTAAAGGAATGACAGAAAAACACTTGGATCATGAAACATTTGAAAAAAAAATAATAATCTAAAGCTAAACGTAAAATGGCAAGAAACCTTAGAAATGTGCTAGATCCCCTTCAATTTGATATTTTAGGATTTTTGTTTAAAATACTGAAGTTTCCCAAAAATTAGCAACAGTAGTTTGAAATGTTCTATACATTTATGAAGTCATGGAGTAGATATTTTGAGGGCACTTAATAAAACAGTATAAATATTTTGTTTATAAATAATACAAATAAAATAATAACAAACATATTGTATACAGCTCCAGCAGAAGGATTTGACTCAATGAATAAAGTATAACTCTTTATTTCCCTTATATCAGCTAGGTTTAGAATGCAGCAGCATAAAGAATATGAAAGACCATCTAAGTGTAAGTGTTTAGTCTAAGAGTTGCATTATAGTTCAGGTGTTTACTGTACTGCAAAAACCTTCTACATATGGATGGTTCACATGATTCTAGAACGTTCCTTAAAATTAAAAGAAGTAACTGATTTGATCAATAATGTCCTTCCTGACCAGTTTTGCTGTCAGGCTGAGCTTTTTGTGAGATCACAGCTTGACATAGAATGACACCTGGTTGTCTCCAGCTACATCTGTCAGTGTCAGATCCAGCTGTTGCCGGAGGCGAGTGCCATCCCAGGTTAACATCAACACCAAGGAAATCGTCTCCTTCGTCTGAGAGGAAGCTTCTCCACTTTGCTCTGTTTCCTCTTATTACTCCAAAGCAGGAAATAACTTTTTTTCCAAAAGAAGACTCCCTTTAGCTTACAGCAGTCAGCTTTGGAGACTAAATCCTATTTAAAGTGGAAATGAAACAGTTAACAGAAAAAACTAAATTCATGAGATTGTGACTTACTATCATCAATACTTATATTACAAACGTGGAAAATATAAATGTAAAAAAAAAATGAAGCATTTTTTTATAATTTGTTTGCAAGGACGCTACCGTGTTGCTGTACTAAAAGCGGTTATGTAACAGGGTTGGTTGACGCTTCATTTGGCAGTTAAATAAATTGATAAAACCAGCTATACATCACAACCATACAGTAAAAATCTTAAGACATTTAGTATGATGGAAGACAAAGCTGAAAGGACACTCAAGCATCTAAATAACATTGCTTATGCTATGGAGCCCATTTTGGGAGTGACTCCAGCCGTAGTAAGGAGAGAAGAGGTACTGTAGTTTTGGAGCATGGGTTCTGACTATCCCTGCTACCTGACAAAGCACCGGTTGTGGAGATAATCTAAACCAGAGGGCTTTTGAGTCTGGTAGGTAAAAGTCCATGGTCCAGCCAGCTAAAGCCTGAAGCTGTTCTGAGTCTTTTTAATTTCACTGCTCATAAGCTGGGCTCTACTGACCGGGAAACAATGCTTCTTTTTTTCTGTTACGTTTATATTTTTCACATTTTTAATATAAGTATTGATAATAGTAAGACACAATCTCATGAATTAAATTACTTTGGTTAACTTTTTTATTTCCACTTCAAACATACCAACAACTCTTTCTGAGAAATGAAGCTGAAGAGAAAGTTCAATCTGGTTCAGTCTTCCATATCAAGAGGAGCGTACGTTGATACCCACTTATTGCTTCCACTACTTTTACAAATGTTACACATCAGATTCCTTAAACGTTTTTGAATTCAGTAAATAAGCCACATAAACCCAAGTTGTTCACCTGTGCATAAGTGAGCTCACATTCCCCAGAAATGTAAATCCGCCTATCATCACCCTTATAATGCCACACAATGCATTGCCATGCTGTCAGATTTGTTCATTTATGGAAATATCTTATTCAAGAAAAACAAAAATGCTTTTCACTACTTTGCGCATCATCAGTGCCTCCTCCTACTCCACATCATCTGCACACTTACCACTCTGTGCACCATCAATGCATTTCACCAATCAGCGCATCCTTAGCAATTCCCTTCCTACTGTAATTTCCTTCCTACTTTGGCGCTTCTTCAGTGCATTTTCTTCCAACTGAGGGCCCTAACTGCGCTCATCCCACTCGTATCATCAGTGCATTTCACCACTCAGTGCATCAGAAGTTCATTTCACCACTCAGTGCTCCATCTGCGCATCTCTGCAAGAGTCACTAGACATTCTTTTGGGGCTCGCTATAATCATCCCTTCAGGTAAGTCTCCTCCATAACCACGCCCTCCTTTATTTACACAAATTTCTTCCCTTCCCTCCCTGGCTTGGGGGTCCAATCTTCTAGCTTGGCCCTAGCACTCTTTTTAGGGGGGAAGACTGCTCTAATCCTCTTCCTAGGTTACACACCTGAAGGAATGTCAATTCTCTGCATCAAAGCCTTCTGCCGGGGCCCGAGCACCAAAAATCTTATTCCATTTAGGTCAATATCTGTATATCTTCTTCTCTTTCCTTGAAATCCAGTCGGCCTTGACATATGGTCGCTCACACTGTGCCTGGTTCCACTGGAGGTTTCTTCCTGTCTATGCATGCATGTTCGGTGTGATGGATTGCAGGCTTACTGGATAAAAACTGAACCTCCCCACATATTCAGCCAAAAACCCAAAGGACTCCGCGGAAGAGGAACAGTGGACGATCAGGAGACGAGACAAACACAAAAACCCTCTTTCCACTGGCTGCCAGGATCCAGGACATGAACCATAAACTAAAACTGAAACGACAGACTGACAGAAAGACAAGAAATTATCTGGCACTGAATGCTCAGGCTGAACTGAATATAAACCAGAGGAAACAGGTGAGAGGAATAAATTATAATTGAGGCAGGGAGGGAAAACGACAGGTGAAAGAGATTACTAATTAAGGCCAGATCATGACACAGGCCAGATCATGACACCTATCTTGGCCAGGTCTCCCTTGCAAAAGAGATTTTTAATCTCAATGGGTATTACCTGGTTAAATAAAGGATAAATAAAAAAATAAATAAATGTTGGTTTTAAAATATTGGCTATGAAGTTTTCTTTCATGATCTTAAATTCGTAGTTTTGTACTTTGTGTGTGGCACTGCAATTTTTAAACAGCACTTGCAAATATAATTTTTAGGGAATGAAGTATATAGATACAATATGACCCACCTGATAAGATATCCATCTATTATCATCAGATAAATAGAGCTATTCCTCTTAATATTGTACAAACCATTGAAATACTGACTGTGTCTTTTTCGCCGATGATTCCAATTGTGCACTGAGATAATAGAATGTCCCGAGAATGTATAGCCCCCTACTTTTCAACATGTACTACAAATATTCCTTTAACATCCCGGTACATTCCTGTCAATTCCAAAATGCTTTTTGCCAAGAAAATGCAGCAATTTCCTGGTTAGCTTTGTAAAGCAGCCCTGCATGCATCCTTTTAAAGGAGCTCAAATAAACCAGTAAAGACAAACATCCAAAAACAGTCATGCAGAAATATCAGCAGGGGGGGGCATCCATGCAGAAGGATGTGTATCAGAGCAGAGCTATCAGAGACACTGAGAGGAAATACACACTGTGTTGGACAGCAATTATCCGCTGCAATTTTGATAGAGACATGAGCATGTATTAAATATGAGACACATTCTCTTCTTCCTTTGAAGGTGCGGTCTCAATCACAGCCACTTCCATCTCTGTGCTCTGTGTCACTTAAATATTTGAGGAGAGCCAGGTGGGTTCAGTGAATCGGCTCAGATTGTAGTGGAGGCAAAATGGAAGGCTTTTAAGACAGGAAGGAGGTTTTTTGTGGATTTGATGTGGAGAAATGCAGCTGTATAAGAAGGGTCTCCCTGACTTGAAGCTGTTGATTGACTATTAACCTGTAACAGGAACCCCAAATAATGTCTTTAGAGTTAAAACCCAACAAGCTATTTAAATTCACTGTCTTCTTACTCTCTCCTTCTGTCTTCACCGAACAATTAAATTTCACTCTGCTGCATTTCATTCAGAATCAGAACTGGCATTAATTGAGAACAAAGTGGAACCAAAGCCGATTTTTTTTTTGCTTTTGTTCTCAAACCTGGCAATTAATACATTTAAAGGAGAAACAAAAATTTATTTTTGTTTTCTTTTGCTTTTATTTCTAAATATGTTCATAATTTTTACTGAAGATTAATGCACGGTTGGATTAATGTAAATAAGTATGGCATCAATATGGGTACTCTGTTACGCTTTCATTAGATTAACAACCTGAGAGAAAGTTACAGGCCTCCAGATGGTAAATGATAACGACCATTCATATATTAATAAGTGACTGATCAGTAGCTCTGTATCAAAGCTGGATGATGGAGGTGGATGCTCAGATATCATTTTAATAACACGCTCTAACCTTTGCCATGTATTGCTCCGCTGATTGGATTGGCTGGGTTTCCAATGGCAACTGGACTGGCACTATGGACAGCTACACCCTCTGTCTGTCTTTCAGTGAGGCAGATTTTATCTGACTGTGTATAATCACATCCCAACTGTCAGAAAGATTGCCATTAGATTTGGATTATTGGGATCAAAGCAAGATTTCTAGACAAACAACAGCTGTGTTTGGATAGCTACTCATTAGAGCTTCACCCGAAACACAATAAAACAAATGTATCTTATAAACTCAACTCTCTTTGGGTTCACTGTTTAATTTTTTCATGGTAATCTTTTTTGGTTTTAAAAGATACAGCAAGCAATGACAAAAGTCAAAATCTGTGGGAAAAGGATACAATCCCCAATATCAGTCTCTGACAATTTCATGTGTTTAGTTAATAAGGTTTGTTTCACAAAAAATAAATAATATGGTTAAGCATTCTGTAAAATTCAGTTTTGGGGGAAGAATTGCGGTTGCATATAACACACGAACACAATTAAAATCCTCTTTAGGTGTCACACATTTATCTTTTTTTGTAAAAGACTAATGCAGGAAAGATGTTACTGCAGAACAAACAGCTAAAATTTAATCTAAGAATGAAAAATCCAAAATGTCCTGCAAAATAAAAGAAATTCCAAAGGCTTATAAGGACTTACTTACTTATTTTTTTAAGTAAGTTGAGTTTATTTATAGCCCCATTTACACTACCCTCTGAAAACCAATCTGTGCCGAGCTTGGTTCCTTATGAGCCTTTACACATGATGCTAGCGCAGTTTCTGGCCTCCTAGTGACGATCTATGGTACTATGGCTCTCTAGAAGGAATTAAGCAAATCAACATGGCAGCCCCATTAACATTCAGGAAGTTTGATTATAATTGTGATATTTCGTTGTTTGCGGAGAGCCAGTCGAAGAAGGCAGCCTTTGGGGAATTTACATAACATAGTCGGTTTTTTGGAAGTGGATACGGCAAACAGTAGTCTAATCAGGGCTTACAGACGCAGGAATCAACAACGGACGATGAGGTTCATCACATGGCTAAGCAGAATCATCACTCATGTGACAAGGTGGGGAAGCTGGTATTTTTATGAATATCTGAAATTTCATGATTAAGGAGTCTGACTGTAAAGAGATGAAACGTTCTGCTCAAGCGCTCTTTGTTATCTGAGAACTGAACCAGAACTAAAGTTCAGTGTGGTTTGGTTGTGTCTGGCACTGTCCAGTTCAGTTTACATGTAATTTACACTCAACAGTTATCTCGGATACCATGCTCAGACTGCTCTCGGCATGGTTTCAAAAGGGTAGTGTAAATGGGTACATGACCCTCGCACCCTTTCGAAAACACAACTTCAGACGGATGTACAACACAAATCACTTTTAAGTTATACAAGATCAGGGCGGTATGACCTAATTCATGTAACAGTATAAATCCCAGTACTCCATGGTACTTTTTATAGCATTTATTTTGCACAAATAATAATAACCGAAAACAGCATTTTGTGCTGTAAAATAGTGTAGATACACAGAAACAACATAAGTAATACAGTATATTTGTATATTGCAAATTAGTTTAACAACAAAACAAGGACATCAGTCAATTAATCAATGATGTAAACTAAATTGGATGTTATAATCTCTACTTCAAATAAGAGAATTGGCAAAAAATGATAAAAAGGTACTGTAAATCATTATAATGCAAAAGTTAACAAACACTACATTATCCTCATCTTTAACACTAAAAGAACCCAATTATGAAATTCACTGATCAGGCATTTGTTTCGTATTTTAAAAATGTCACTAAAATGTCACTACTTACTATTTTGTAAGCAGAAAAAAGTCTATCTGGTTTCATTTCATAAAGGAAAAGACGACATATGGGCCCTAAACTCTGAATTAGCAGTTAGCAATAAATACGAGGGAAAATTAAAAACTTGAAACTTGAAAAATTCTGCTAATTTTTGTAAAAAAAAAAAAAAAAAGTGTAGCTGCTAGTTCTTGAAGCAGCGAAGCTACACTTCATTGCACCGCTGTTGAGGCGGGTGCAAGGAAGTAACCAACAATAGGACTGTAAAGGGCAATCTCTACCATAGGCTACATTTATATTTTTTCCACCATCTCTCACATGCAGTATACCCTGCATATACCCAATGTTATGTATATTACAAAAACAAATATAAAAAAAGCACAATATATTCAGGACATTAATTAAAGTGCCACAATACAGTTTTCAGATAGGATCTAAATACCGGTTCAGCAAAGCAAATTTGAAGGAGCAAGGTGTTGTACAATTTAAAGTTCTTAGTCTTATTCAAGGAACAGCCAGGAGACTCTGGGCTTGGGATCGAGGGCTTAAAGCAGTAGAGTTTGGTTAAAATCTGAGGCGTCTGATCAGGAGCCTGGCCATTTAGGACTAAACTAGTTCAGAATAAGTACTTTAAAATTAATTCTAAAATCCACTGAGAGCCAGGGAAAGTATATATTCAGGCTGATATTATAGTGTTCAGCAGAATGAGCAAAAAGCCTTGCAGCTCCATTCGGTATAGCTTGCAGGCTGAGCTGTCCAGACCAGTAAAAGGGCATCATCTAATTGAGAGACAGACAATTTGAAAAGAGTCAGAGCTCTGTAAACTACACAACCAGAATCTGAACTGGGTTTTAACTACTTTTTCCAGTTATTTAATGACAAATGGCAGTTTTGAAATAGGACATTAGGCAGGAGTCAACAGTGCCATTTTAAAGTAGAATGGAACATGACCTTGGCTCAGGGAGTTGTTCATTTTTTACGTACAAGAATGATTTAACACTTCATAACGCCGATGATTTTAATACAGACACAAAAACAAGGGAATGTTATATTGATAATAGACATTTTAAAACAATTGATTCAGTGATGCTTAGACATAGCAGATCCAAAACTAAAATTAATGCAGAACAAGAGTGCCAGGTTTTATTTAATCCCAAAGTTTAGCTCTAAGTAACCATTGAAAAGATCTTAAGAACAAAGCAAACTTGCTTTGATCCCCATTTAGCGCAGTCCATAATGATAATGTAGTCCTGATTTATTATGGTTAGTGTTATTATACTGGCCCAAACCATATCAAAAAGTTTTAAAATGTGTGATATAAAAAGTTTCAGTTGTATTTGAACATTTAAGCATGTTCAAATACCAAGTTTATTGTTATTACACTTATTATTATTCATAGCCAATACTAAACATACCAAACCTTTTGTTGAACAACAAATAGGAAATCTTAATTGAATCTAGCATCTTTTTTTTAATATTACTTTAAGGTTTTCCTTAGGTATTATCTTGTGATCAGTCTAAGATACAAAAGGCTAGAGCTGCTAACTGCATACAGGAGATCACTTATACCCAGGTAAGCACACAGTGAGAAGTAAAGGGGACAGAGAGAAGAGAAAGTTCTCCCTTTTGGCAGATTTAATCAGGGGGGTAATTGTTTGTTTGAGGGGGCATTGCCTCCTCTTGCCCTTGCATATAGACAACAATAAGTCAGCATACCAGAACCTTTTATATGATTTCTGGATATGTCTTATTGAAAAGAAGACATAATCCACCAGAAGCAGCTGTGAAGATGCTGTTTCCAGATAATTCATACTAGAGCCTATTATCTCTGAGATTACATCAGAGTAAATCAGATAATAATTGACAGAGTTTAAAAAATATATATTTTTCTGAGTTTCTGGACTGATTCCCTCTTGACATTGTTTTGTTAGATTCTGGTAAAACATAATTAAGCTTTTTTATATTTTGTCCAGGGTAAAAAAAAGAACATGCAATCACATGCAGCATTTAAAACTCCAGGAATTTTAATTCAATATTGCTATTATTAATAAATAATTTGTTAGTTTGAGACGGTTGAGGCCCAAAGTCGCAGAAGGACCAAGGAAGACACACGATGACCACATATGCAGTCAAGAAATCCAGATTTTAATTAAAAAGCAAAAACTCAAGAACCAGAAGTAGAACAGCAGAGAATCCAGAAAAGGTAAAAGCAAATTAAGCACAAATGGGAAGCGAAATGCTACATGAAATGAGGTGACTACAATCAACATAGACAAAGACAAAGGTTTGTAGCACACAAAAACTGCTTAGGGAATTTTTTGACCGCTTACAGCTTTCTTAAGTTTTTTTCTTTTCATATAATTTAATCCTAAAACATTTAAGTTGTCCGAATCAACATGTCCCCTTGTGAAAAAGTGATTTCCAATAAAGGTATGACAATGGTATAGGAACTGCTGTCAGGCATTTACAATACCTCTGGTCATGATATTAATTTTGGACTTGAGAATCAATGTTCATTGTTAATATGACGCAGATGTTTGCCTGCTGTTTAACTCTCCAGCTTCTGCAGCCCCGCCCCAGTCCACAAACTTCCATGACTCTCCCACAGGACATGCAATCCTGCCTCCCATGTTGTTTGAGGAGAAAATACCAAACTCACAGGATTTCTTCCTCTTTTGATTTTGGACCAACCCACATCGAAGAGGCACAATCATTAAAAAGTCACATGGCAAGGCCCTGTATCTGCAGACTGACCAAAGTCTAATTGGACCTAATAGCAAACTGCAGAACCAAAATGCAGCAAAATATACAGTTTGCAGCATTTCTCACTGCATTTCAGATTCTTGAGGAGGCTGGAGGTGTTAAGCTCCTGAGAACAAATAACTTCCCTGCTGTGAGCTTCCATGCTAAGCTGCTAATACCGGAGAAACCCAGCTTTTCCAAAACAGAAATCAGTAGAGGTAGATGTCTAGAAGATATATGGACAGATTTTCCAGTGAAATAATCTGACTTTCCAATGATTTTTTATCATTTAATATGTTTACTGCTGTGTAAAACAAGCTAACAGGTTGAGCTGAAATGGTACACCATGCTAAAAAAAAGCTTTATTTCACTAATGGTTTAAACACTAATATAACTTTAACATTCAATTGTATTACATTACCAAGTTATGACCAAAGAGTCTTTTAAGAGGCAGACGTGTCCGCGCTGCTGACCTGCACTGTTCGGACCAGGACTTGAACTGTCAGGACCAAGACCTGCACTGTCAGGACCCACACCTGCACTGTCAGGACTCTGCCTGCAGACCTGCACTGTAAGGACCCAGACCTGCACTGTCAGGACTCTGCCTGCAGACCTGCACTGTCAGGACCCAGACCTGCACTGTCAGGACTCTGCCTGCAGACCTGCACTGTCAAGATCCAGGGCTGCACTGTCAGGACTCTGCCTGCAGACCTGCACTGTCAGGACCCAGACCTGCACTGTCAGGACTCTGCCTGCAGACCTGCACTGTCAGGACCCAGACCTGCACTGTCAGGACTCTGCCTGCAGACCTGCACTGTAAGGACCCAGACCTGCACTGTCAGGACTCTGCCTGCAGACCTGCACTGTCAGGACCCAGACCTGCACTGTCAGGACCCAGACCTGAACTGTCAGGCCCCAGACCTGCACTGTCAGGACCCAGACCTGCATTGTCCGGACCCAAACCTGCACTGTCAGGACCCAGACCTGCACTGTCAGGACTCTTCGTTTCAGACCTGCACATGGGGTTTCCTGTTTTACTAATTGCAACATTATCTGTCTCTTACAGACCCATGTTTCAATTGTGACTCCCCGCTGGCACTTCAGCAAAAATTAAATGCTGCACATCATGCTGTCAAATCTGCTGTTTCGATAATAAAAGCACTTGCAAGAAAATAAATTGTGTCATTTGAAAGGTTTTTTTTGTGTCCACTGTCTTCTCCGTTGTTGTGGGAAAAAACAGAAGTTATTGGTTATTTTGGTCATGTATCTAGGTATTCAGTAATTCACTGATTCACTAAGATGGCAAGCTTAATTAATTTGAAATCACACACCCCCATTGGCAAATCTATGCGGTCCAACAGCAAAGATTGATTAATTGATTGATAGACTTTATTGATCTCACAGTGGTGAAATGTACTCGTCAGCTCAATAGTCAAAAAAGAAGGTCCCAAATTTAAACCGGGTATATACAGTGCGTCCCCATATATATTTGTTGAGTTCTCTATCATTTTACTGCATTGTAGCCCAAGTATCACTGAGCCTGAGCTCACAAACTGATTGCCATATATTTCTTTCAGGATTTTATAATAAAGAGACCTTCAGACTTCCACCACCCTGTTTAATTATCAGGGTTATATCTTCCTCTGAAATGTTGTGCATCTTTTATGCAGGGTGTGGTGGGACACACCTTTTAAACAGTTTCACTTTGGTCTTTTAAGGCTCCAAAAATCTTGGGGATCTGTAAAAGGTTTTAGATATTTTCTTTGGTCAGTGGTGGTTCTTCCCTTTAAAAACTCCCATGGACACAATTTCCACCGTGGATTTCTATCATTGTAGAATCATGAATGACTACATTGACTTAAGCAAACTAGGGCTGCAGCTCTGTAAAGGTTCTTCAGTGACCACTTGGCTGAGTCATCTGCGAGCCTAAAAAGTGAATGTTCTCTTTTTTTCTGGATCTGAGTTACACCGAAGTTTGCTGGGATCTAAAAAATACAAATCTTTAGACTGTTGTATGCTAATGGCTTTGCTTGTTATCTGTTCTTTATAAGTAACAACGTCACAGACAAATAGATTGATTGTTTTTTTTAATGCCTACTTCATGTTGTCAGTCAGGTTTGATTTAAGTGATTTCTTGACTCTCATTTGAGTGTTATTTATAAAGCCTGCATGCTCACAAAACAGGCCAAAAAATGTACATATGCTGACATCCATGAAAGAGAATGTGATTTATAAAAAACTAACTTGGCGTGAAAAAGGTGCGGTCTCTAACACCAACTCTGACACATTTATACCGGGTACACACTTTTTGGAGACAGGGGAAATTGGCGACACAGATGGTGATGGGGGTGGGGGACTGAAGCCAGATTGCATTATCATTTCTCTCAGAAATTTAATTCCACTTCATATGGAACTTTAATCATAGATCAACTTTATTGTATCCAAAATTGCATCCTATTATATATGCTGGCACTGCTGAGCTGACCTGTTACATGAAGAAAAAAGAACACAAACAGCTAACATTCATGTTTTAATGTTTCCTTTCCATCACATCTCCAATAACCAACAGTGTAAATCATACCACAGATCATTGCAATAATGTAACAAGGAGTGAGGATTTTACACTGATTACTATAAACATTTTAATACTGTTGAAACATCATGTATATATACTGTAACAACCATGTTTAATGGTGAACAATGGATACTTTAAATATGCTGAACAGATTGTAAATGGATGAATTAAGAAGATCTAACCAAGATTACCATGATCATTATAATGACTGGCTAATGAGCAGATTAATCTCCCTCGATCATTGCTCTGGAGTTCAGGGGTCCAGTCAGGAGAAAACAATAAGCCAGACCCAAACCATCTCTGTTCATCACTAGTGTTAGAAAAAAAGATTATTTACTGTGGCTGATCTCTAATCTGGAAGTACTGCTGTGATCTTGTTCAGGAAAATTGATTCGTTTACTGGGTTTTTAAATCAGATTTTTTTTTTCTTTTTGGAGTACTACATTTTTCAAGTGTTTCTAAAGGATCGTATGCAATGTTTTATAAATAAAACACCTGGATACAGTTGGACAATTGAACACAAAATGTGCTCAAGGGGTAAAATAAAATTTTTAAACTAACCAGGTCAATTTATAAAGGGATTTTTTTTTTTCTTGAATTCAAAGATACATAATTTTGAAATAGTTGGGATTTAATTAGGGTTTTATTATTTACATTATTATCTTAATTGATTATCTCATAAATTTAATTTTTAATTTATATTAAAATATAAAGATTTGTAAACAGTTGTTAGACATAAACTATATTTTTACAGCTTGCAAATGTGGTCCATTCTGTTTTTTCTTGGGATTTTTTAAAATGTTTTTGTTTTTTGGAGATTATTTTCCATCATTCTACAGATTTTATGCAAAATTAATAGCAAAATTTTTTTAAACGTACTTAAAATAGTGCTTTTTAGAAGACTAACACATAGTACCAAAATTTTTAAAAAGGTTACGTTATTAAACATCTTAAGAGCAGGCATCACTTTATAGGATGATAATAGTGTTAAACGACTTGCCATATCAGTGTCAGACACTGGTCCAAAACTGGTCACATAGACATTTGTCTTTACCTCGGTCACTCGGTCTGGAGAAAGAAAAATAAAAAAACAAATAATTGTCAGAAAACAATTGTGTTTATTTATAATTATTTAGTGGCTTTGCTTATCTGAGACAAGGTCCTAAAGACAACAGTTTGAAATTATAATACAAGGGAGGTATCTTCCTCTCATGCTATTTTAAACCTCCTGGATTACCAACGAATAGAGTTGGTCTCAAATAGAGAAAAAAGTCCTTTGAATCATGCATTTAAATAATGTGAGTGTATTGGGATCAAGGTGGCTGTATTACATATGCTGACTGTTACACAAACACAATTAATTCCAAAAATACTTTATTAATATTAAATTAATATATGTATGCATCTATAATTAAATACATAGGAAGGCAATCCTGAAACCTAGTAGTTCACATTAGACATGAACATAAACTTTACAGTCAAACACAGAAAATAAGACTGTTGCCCACGTGCGTATGTGTAAAATTTCTCTGTAACCTGCCAACAAGCAAGATACATTTCCTATTCATTCATGTTTTTCTTTCTTCTGTATGCATGTTTAAAGAGCATCAATGCATCCCAGAGACTCTATTTAAGCCAAATGAGTCCAACCATTGTAAGTCCTGAAGTCTACCATCTACTATGGACGTTTTGTTTCTCATCCTGTGATGCAGTCTGACTCATTTCCAACCTGGACGGCTTTTTCTCACTGAGAAAATCATTCAGATTTCAAATACACAGAAGTTTAGCTAATTACACTCACAGCAACTGGAAATCCAGTACATTCACCTGCTGTTAAATACAGACTTTAAGGGGCTATGATTGCTGACAGGAGCATAAAGGCATTCTCTAACAGTTTCACAGATCCTCCCATTGTAGAGCAAAGAAGGGTGAACAAAAGTGTGTTTCTACACCTCACAACATAATACAAAAATCTTTTCTCTGTCTGGGGCCTAACAGCAGAACACTGGGAACAATGCCTCTCATTTGTATTACAAATTAGAATTTAGTATCAGAATGTCTGTATATTGAGTTTTTTTTTTTAGGGAAATATTTTCTGAGAATGAGAAGACTTACACTTATTCTTTTAAATGCTATTAAAGCAACACCAGGCATTCCCCTGTTCATTTTTAACCCATTATTAACCCCTAAAATTAGTCCAAATTTGAAAAAAATAATAATTACAATCTAGTGATTATTACACCATAGATGGTAATTTATGTTTGCCATTAATATAATAGAAATAAATAGACTTGGGCCTTAGCAACAACAGCGCATTGCTAAATGTTATTTGTTAATCATTTATGTATTGAATTTCGTGTATCAACATAGCTCTCTTTCCTTTAATATTAGCTTTGCCTTTATCCACACTTATCTCGGGCAAGTGCACTCGGTTTTGCAGATTGTTTCCTGATACAATTTCATCCTTTTCTTGATCTTTATAGTATACTTTGTATAAACCTTTGTTAGATTTTAACAATTAAACAGGAGTAGGGTGAGGTTGAAATGCAACCCAAGAGCTTGGTCTGGAAGGGCCTTTACTTCAACTGCTGTACAGCTGCAAGTCAAACCCTAATTCATTCCTACACATGAATGTTGTTATATTCTATTCGACTCTATTCTATTCTATTTTTTTCTAAGGTTCAAGGTAACATTATTAATACCCATAGGAACATTCATTTTTCAGCCTTGAAAGGGGCACTTAGAAAAGACAATAAATAAATAAGCCCTATTTAATATTACTAAAATTCCTAACATGACTATTCTGCAACTTTTATTCTATTCTTGTCAAAAATATTCAGCCATAATGTATCCAGAAGCTCCTCTATAGCAACAAAAAAGTTGATTCAGCCAAGTATTACCTGGGTTGTATCTACAGTACCTTGGAAAGTATTTGACCCCCCTTTGAAGTTTTGTTTGTCACATTTCAGGCTTCAAATATAAAGATCTAAAATTGTAATTATTCATAAAGAATAAAAAACAAATGGGACACAATCATGAAGTGGAATGGAATTTATTAGATATTTTAACCTTTTTTGACAAATAAAACAATGAAGGATTGAGTGTGCAAATTATTCAGCCCCATTAAATTAATACTTTGTAGCACCACCTTTTGCTGTGGGGTATGTCTAACAGTTCTGCACATCAAAAGACAAAAATTTTTGCTCATTCTTCTTTGCAAAACAGCTGGAGCTCAGTGAGGTTGGATGGAGACCATTTGTGAACAGCAGTTTTTCGTTCTTTCTACAGCTTCTTGATTGGATTCAGGTCTGTACTTTGACTTGGCCATTCTAACACCTTGATATGTTTATTTAAGAACCATTTCAATGTAGATTTTGCTTTATGTTTTGGATCAGTGTCTTGTTGAAAGATAAATCTCCATCCCAGTCTTAGAGCTTTTGCAGACTCCAACAGGTTTTCTCCCAGAATGCTCCTGTATTTAACCCCGTCCATATTCCTTTCAATTTTAACGACCTTCCGTGTCCCTGATGAAAAAAAGCAGGCCCATACCATGATGCTGCCACCATCATGTATGATAATGGGAATGGTGAGTTCACAGTGATGAGCTGGGTTGCTTTTATGTCAAACGTAACGTTTTGCATTGTTGCAAAAAGTTTTGTTTCGATCTGACCGGAGCACCTTCTTCCACATGTTTGCTGTTATCTCCCAGGTGGCTTCTGGCAAACTTTAAACAAGACCTTTTATGGTTATCTTTAAGAAATGGCTTTCTTTCATAACGGCTGGATCTGTGCAGACTCATCATTCTCCTATTGACAGAGACTCCGTCTCGGCTGCAGATCTCTGCAGTTCATCCAGAGTGACCATGGGCCTCTTGGCTGCATCTCTGATCAGTAGTGATGTTATGAGATGAGCCGAGGCTTCGAGGCGTGTGTCGAGTAATGGAGGGGTTGTTTCCCCAAAGAGGGACCAAAATTGATGAAGTCCGCTGCCTCGCGACCGTGATATCACGTGACCGCTTCAGGAAGTGGTTCAGGAAGCGCAAGAATTTTGACAGGCATCTAAACAGCCTCAGTATTCAGTCAAGATGAGGGAGTTTTGGAGGAGAGTTGCTGTCAGCTGGATAAAATTTGGATAGATTCTTAGAATAGATTGGTGGCGTCATCTGTGAGTCACAGTTTCCACTCAAGAGGTTGATGGTTCAAGACCTGCCCTTGACTTTTGAAAGTTGCGATAATACTTAATTATTTTGCCTAATGAGACTTTGCATTGGTTTGCCCTAGTAGAAATATAGATCGGATAAAAACGCTGCCAATTTAGGTCAGTTTAGCCAAAAGGTTGGTTGAACACAACTTCATACCCGATTAAAACCAAAACATGTGGAAAACCTATAATGTTTGAATAAAAATGACCAACACCTTTTCAGTTTGCTCACCATTGCCCAATATGCAAAAAACACTTTCACTGTCTGCTTGAGTTTATTTAACTAAAATGGCTGAAAAGCTGTACACCTTAGATGATTGTTCTAAGGAATTTTACACATAAAAAACAACTTACAAAAGGTTTTACTATACACACCAACCACTAACAATTTCAAAGGAACTTTAAAGAAAAAAAAAAGAAAAAGAAAAACAATTGCAAAAATCACAGATTTTATTACTAACTGTAGTTCTGCACTATACCAGTAGGTGGTGAAATGTTCACATGAAATTTTACAAACTGTGGGGATCGTTGAAGCAATTTGGCCAAACGGATCAATGCCTCATGAGGCCTCATCTCACCATCACTACTGATGAGCCTTCTCTTTGTTTGAGCTCAAAGTTTAGAGGGACGGCTGGGTTTTCGTAGATTTACAGTGGTCTGATACTCCTTCCATTTAAATATTATCGCTTGCACAGTGCTCCTTGGGATGTTTAAAGCTTGGGAAATCTTTTTGTTTCCAAATCCAGCTTTAAAGTTCTCCACAACAGTATCTCAGACCTGCCTGATGTGATCCTTGTTCTTCATGATGCTCTCATTGCTTTAAACACACCTCTGAGACTATCACAGTGCAGGTGCATTTACACGGAGATTTGATTACAACACAGGTGGATTCCATTCATCATCATCATCAGTCATTTAGGTTATCATTGGATCATTCAAAGATCACTGAACGTCTGGAGAGAGTTTGCTGTACAGAAATTAAGCAGCCGATTAATTTTGCACGCCTCACTCTTCGGTATTTGTTAAAAAAGTGTAAAATGGTGAATAGTTTAATTCCACTTCATTATTGTGTCTCACTTGTTGTTGATTCTTCAGAAGGAATTACAATGTATTATCTTTATGTCTGAAGCCTGAAATGTGGGAAAAGAACGAAAAATGTAATGTGGCTGAACTGTTTTGCAAGGCACTGTATATATTTGAGTGTGTAGTTGTATTTTTGGTAATGTGAGGATTATAAAAAAAAAAGCAAATTAAATTGAAACTAGAGATCCCCATCCCATAATAATTCCAGTTTCTGTTTCCACTGCTTTGGTTTGACATCTGTCTTTAAATTTTTCAGTTATTCATGCATCTATGACTTACCTCCAAGACCGGGTCGGAGTCTGTTATCATACCCATCCAGGAGACTGTCGAGGATCCTGGTGAATGTTGCAATGTCTTTGGAGTTCTGTGATGATTTAGAATCTGCTCTTGACCTAAGTAAGATAAAAAGCATGAAAATAAATACAAACTGGACCTGTTACTGTCCATGTTAACAAAGCCATAATAATGTAGGATGATGGAGGACACTGGCAATCTCCACCTAGAAAATACTTTGTATTTTACACCTATTTTTTTCATACTTACTAAAAGCATATAATAAAAAAAAGGTCTATTGTTGATAACATACAATTACCTCATATACAAATACAAAAGTCCATGGCTGGTGGATGAATTTTAACATCTTAAGGCCAAAGCAGTTTTTTCCATGCATTGTTTATTTCTTTTTTCTTTTTGGGCTTATTTGAACCCAATTAGAATAAAAATGAGGCATCATATTTAAATCTAATGTACTTGCAGAAAAATTATGTCGTATGTCAAATTGTCATTGAACACGACTAGGTCAACTTTGGATCAAAGAGTCAAAAAAAATTTATATATATATATATATATATATATATATATATATATATATATATATATATATATATATATATATATATATATATATATATATATATATATATATATATATATACTGTATATATATTAGTGATCTCTTCTCAGGAAACCAGAGAGAGAAAGGTTCAAGGTGTAAACACAAAGCTTTCAAAGACAAAAGGAAATATAAGGGGCAATTTTGATGTGCATCTTATGAGATGGATATGTATTACTCTTGACTGGTATATTTGTAATCCACGCTATACTTACATTTAGTGGTTTACTCATGAGAGCTCATAGCCCTTTTTTTCTTAATAAAAATCACTCTCCAACTGGGACTACTTTACTAGTAGATTTTGTTGGTTTTAAATAGCAGGTGCCACTGACCTTCTTATGCTGTGATTTTTTTATGTAGTTTGATTAAAAGAGAAGCAGAAATCAACTGAAATTAACCTTTAGATTAATAGAAAAAATACTCAAGGGCTTTTTTAAAGTCCACAGCATAGATCACAGGAGGAAAAACTTGATGAGACATCGGTTTTAATATTTATTTATATGATTTTTTATCATTTAGATAGTATCATTGAAAAAAAATAACTAAATTTTAGGCACAGTGGTCAGTTTTAATGTTCAGCCCCAGATATAATGGTTTCTGGCTTTTATCAGGTCTTTAAAGACAGACATTTGGTTTAGAAATATGATCTTTGTTTACGCATTCATGTATAACCATGGACTTTATTTTATATTTGTGTGAAGAAATGCATCTATGACTTTACACAACGTAAAGCTTTTCATTAAACATTAATTTAAAAGCAAGAATGTCAAATGTCATTTTAACTGCTGAACGTGTTGAAGCGAGCACAAGCTGTAGCATTACTTGCACGGTGTTGAGATGCAATGTGACAGAATGTGTCCTCTGTGACATTTCACCTGCTAAAAGACCAAAAAGCTGTATAAATATATATATATTTCTCTCTCTCTTTCTGACAATAGTTGAATAAACTTTTGGCTCTCAAAATGGTATCGATGCCCTATTTGTTGGTACTCGCTGATACCGATACCACCATTTTAGTGCAGTATTGGGGCCCTGCCCAATACTGGTATCGGTATCTGTGCAACACTAATATATAAATATATATTCCTCAACATATACATGTGATTTTCTGATCTCTTAAAGGACAAGTGAGAATAGTGTCTTTCTTTCTTTAGACTAGTTTTTCTAGTGGTTAAAGTTGATAAGGATGAGAAACATGCTGCCTCAACACATTTTAAATTACTTCTAATAAGGTGCCTTCAGACCAAACGTGGTGTCCACGGTGATTTCCGCGAGCATCACCAGGAGTTAAGCTGCATGAGGCTGACACCCCACCCATGTAAAAACCTTGGCAAATAGACTCAATGGTTAGTGCTACTTTAGTGTAGGTTTGTGCAGTGCGATGGAAAATTATCATTGTAAAAAGGCAAACATTAAGTAAAATAAAGAGAATCTGTGCTACTTTTGTTTAAGAGGTATTAAAAAATTTTTTTTAGTTCTTCCAGAGGTCAACCGTCCCCCCATTATGCCCAGAATTGAATCAAAATTATCCACTTTTTTGGTGCTACTTAATTTTTGCAGGTAAAACTGTCATTTGAGAGAATCATTTTGGTGTATTTGTGTGCATATATGAGTAGTTCATTTTCTGGATCATACTTTTTATTTAAATGCAAACTTTGTAGTGACTTGCAAATGACCCTGAAAATGTCCACAGCCGAAACGCATTGGTGTCAGTAGAGTGTGTTCCTGCACTTCAAGTGTTGCTGAAATTGACTGCATCAGACAGAGCATTAAGGTTTGAAGCGTTTCATTTTACAGCAGTGCTTCTTTACCTTGATGACCTCTCAAACCTGATTGTAACTGTTCAAACTGATTGTACAGATTAATTGCTCACACGAAATAATTAGCAGTAATTTTAAAATGGAATTTATATAAGAAGGTTAAATATAGCTGTGTAATTAGCAGGAGACTCAGGAGCAGGTTATTAAGAAACCTTAAAAGCCTGTGGTACATATCTATCATCAATGTTAAACTGCCAGATCTAATTGGAGTTTTTATCAATCAAACCCACTTATCCTTTCCTCCACCCCCTTCTCCTTTTAAAATGTCAAGATGAAATTAGGTTTAACTGAATAAAAACAGGCAAACGTAGATCTGAATCCCTTTTTTTATTTTGTACCCACCTTACTTACCACCTTTACACGGTGGAAGGAGGTCCTGCCATTTATAAACTGAAAAACTCATCCTGCGAACACATTTCTAACTGTCCGTGCTACTTCCTCAGACCATATTCTGAATCTATTTTTAGTTAAGTTAGTTAGTTAAGTATTACTGGGTCTTCGAAGGGACGTTTAGTGATCGATCAGTAACAACACTTGAAAGAAGATCAGCAATTTTACTTAAAATAATGAGAGAACTCAGAAAATAGATATTTACTATTCCTTATGTTGTCCTTTTGAATTAAAATAGTAACATATATGCATAATTTTGAAAGAGGAAGACATAATAATAATAATAATAATAATAATAATAATAATAATAATAATAATAATAATAATAACAATAATAAAATAATATTCTTTATGTTTTTGTTGCACGAATTATGCAAATGTTTTAGAAAAGAGTTCTTCCAGACAAAGAGGCTGCCCGAAATCTACCAAAAGCCTTGTTTAATCCACTTTAACAATAATATATTCGTATATCTATATATCTATATATCTATATATATATATATTTAAACCTCAAGCGAATATCTTTAAATAAAAGGGGGAGTGGTGGCCAAGTTGGAAGAGCCTTGTGTTTGGATGCCAGAGGTTTCTGAGTTCAACTCCGGCAGACTGCCACTCTGGGTCCCTGAGCACGACTGCTCTTTGGGCCCCCACAATGGCAGCCCACTGCTCCCCAAGGGGATGGGTTGAATACAGAGGGGAATTTCTCCAGAATGAGATTAATAAAGTGTAATTAAATTATAAAAAGGGAAACATAAAACCAGGTGGATAATACAAAACAGCTCATGTATTGACACAACAATGCTTCTCATTTATTAGTTGGCTTTTGGTCTCTATGTTTTAAAGTTACATCTTTGATTGGCAGTTCTCTGCCTTATTATTCAAATGGCGAACTATGCCCAGCATGTCACACCACTAAAAGAATTCCACATAAATTTTTCATTTCACAGCAATTATCATTTTGAAATCTCATTAAACATTTAAAGCCAAACTGTCTGGAATGGCTTATTCTAAATTTCCATAATTTCTATTCCCTAAAAGCTTCCATGCGTAATAACCACTTAACGTGGGGGGGGGGAAGGATTAAGTATAGAATGACTGCAAATTCTTTCAAGGTTTTAATTGTGGTTTCTGGTGTTGAACTTCATTTTGATGCTTCTGAGATTCGAGCGTCATTTTATGCTGATGTTTTCTAATAACTCGGAGCGCGCTGAACGCACAGAGACTAGAGAAAAAAAAACTATACCTTACAAACAAACAAATGTTCCTGTTTTGTTTTTTTCTTTTCTTTACATTGGTCCTTACAGTGTTTAAAAGCGCTCCTGAGCTCTTCATTCAGGGAGCTGTCCGTTCCGATTGATCAAAAACGTTTACAACACGCAAACTTACCTTGTGTGCCACAGAGCGATGAAGCAGACCAGCACAGAAAGAGGACGGGAGCTTTTTCCTCTTGTCATGACTGAAGCCTGAAAATGATGACAGGAAAAAAAAAAGCTTAAGACTGCGCTCAGATGCCCGCAAACAGCTCCAACTCTACAAAACCCCGCGCAGTTCCGAAAGAGACCGAAACCTACCTAAAGCTCGACAGGTGCCGCTGCTGTTGCCAGAGAAAACCGAGGGACGTGCGCGCAGCTGAGATGTGCGGAGATCTGAGGGCTGTCAAAGAGCGTCCATCCTGCCAGACCCTCCTCTAAAGGACCGAAGCTAAGGGCGAAAATTGAGCAGGAAAAGCGGCTCCCTGCTGGGTGAGAGAGCGCGATTGCGCACGGTGGTTATCCTCCGCTCAGATCCAGCGCATCTAGAATAAAGGAAAACAGTGAAACATAGGAGCGTGTTCTGTTCAGAAAATATCAGCTGAATATAAAACTGTAATATGTTGTTTCTAACTGATTGATTATTAAATATAATTATTTTATAAAAAAAAAAAAAAAAAAGACTAACTCTTACTGGGGTATTGGAAAGGTTATTATAGCTGTAGATGATCGAACATTGGCCTAATGTTTTCATGGTGGAAGCAGCTTTATGCAAAATTAGCATTTCCATCTCTAAACAACAAGTCTTTTCCTATCTTAGTTGATACTGGAGCAGTGGCATTTCCAGAGATCTTTCATAGGGGTGGCCAGATGGGGCCACTAAAAATCTTGGCACACTAAAACTAAAAGCCATAATTTCAGGGTTTAAATCTAGAGATAATAAAGACTTAAGTAAACACCTACTCATATCTTGGTTCATTGTGTGATTTTTTTTATGTTATGTTGCTGTGCATAATGGGATGCAATGCTAAACTGATGCTACTACAATTTACACTGGCAAGTGGGGTGGCCAGGGCATTGCACAGAGTGGCCTTGGCCACCCCTTGCCACCCCCTAGTGGCGCCACCCTACTGCAGGTTAAATTAAACATTAGCAGCAAAATGTACCTAATGCTAAGCCTTCTATTTAATGGGCTTTATATAGGCTCTGTTTTTATTTTATTTTTTTCTAACAGACATTAGGTGGGAAGAGTACCTCCATGTTGCCAGTAGTTCAGAGAGCAACAGTGAGGCACACAGGACAACAACCATCCAAATACACACTCTATCCCAATGGCAATTTAGGGAGTTAAATTCACCTAAGAAATCCCCTGCCTGGTGAATATTGCAAATTACCAGTAGATCCTATAAACTCATTGCAGAAAGACTGGAGTTTCTGGGACCTTTGTTTTACCTTTGTAGCCTATAACTGTATGTAATACCTCTGTGAGATATCCTAATGTGTGTCTTGTGGATAAACATGCTGATATCTGCAATATTTGCATATTTATCTGCAAGGCTAGGAGCCTTGTACTGTGCATGTGCACTCTTGCTTCTTTGTTACAGGCAAAGTAGTGTTGTTTCTGATCATTGGTTTTCCTTTAAAATGTTTTTTTTTTTAGATCAAAAATAAAAAAAATTAAACGAATGCATTTGCAGATTACATTTGAGGGGGAAAAAACAATTACGAAAAACCATTATACTATCTATTCCAGATCATATCTTTTTATTAATATATTATGCTACTACATGAACGACGGCATTATTCATCCAGGCCAATGCACAGTCAGATGGTCTCTGATTCGTACCCAGGTCGAGTAAGGGAATGAGCGTGAATCACATCTGAATCTCTAATAAGTCACAGGATGAGTAAATCACAACCTGATTTGTACAGTGAGCAAGTGACTACACCATCCTTATCAGTATGAATCACCACTGATCCATACAACACCAATCATCAAGACCTGAGCACACCAACGACCCTGGGTGAATGGGTAGGTTCGGAAATTGCTAAAAGCACGGAACTCTGCATTCAAGTCTTTTGATAGAGAGGCTCTGAGAACCAACTTATACCGTGCCATCATGTCATTGAAGCAGAACCACAGCCAGAAAATCCAGGATATTTTCCACGATGCCAGCTACACCAGTAGGATGTGGCAAGGCATATGGGCGATTCCTGCAAACCACCCTAATGGTATATGCAGCAAACGCTGACTTCCTAAATGAACCAGACAATTTCTTTGGTAGGTTTGAGGCACTAAACAGCACTCCAGCAGTGAAAACTTCACATAGCCATAGGCGGATCTACTGGGGTGGCATAGGGTGGCAAATGCCACCCTAAATGACAGCCTAGCCACCCCTGCTGCCACCCCAGTTGGCGGTAGGGGTGGCGAGGCTTATAAATTATGGATCATTTGAGAATTACGACCGCTAATTTCTAATGTCGGACTGCAGTGAATGCAGCACGAGATGACGCGAGAGCGACTGAGACTGATTGTTTTGAAAACCGAATAGGGCAAAGCGAGGGAGCCAGGGGTCATGGGGAGAGGACACACTGGATGAAACAGGTAAAAACTGATTAACTATCTATCAAGAAATGAAATCATAATGAAAGCACAATGTTGCTAGCATAGCTGCAATGCTGATTTTGAGATGATAAAAATCAGGTTGCAGAACGTTATTTCTCTATCTATGATGTTAGTTAGGCCTGACGTCTCAGGCTCATAAAGACATATTTGCGGTCAACTATGACAGAAAAGAGACGATCAGTTTGGTTGTACTCAAATCAAAACGCACAAAGGCATTGGATCTAAATAAAGTTGTGAAGCGTTTTGCTGAACAACATGGAAATCGCCGCATTCAGCTGTTATAGTCATGGTAACTTTATGTTATGCTCTCTGGTGAGCCTTTACAGAGCTGTTACATTTTGTTTTAGGACCTGAGAAAATCTGATATTTCCTTTAATAAAACCAAAAGTGTTAAAAGTTAAAAATGTGATACTGGTGTGAATCCTGCTTAATATGAAGCAGTGTTGTTGTTTCTTTTTTGTATATATAGTATGAAACTATCCAGAAATGACCTGTATGAACCTACTCACAAGCAAAATGTATTTTTATGTTGCTTCTTTTCAGATTTGTGGAGATTTTGATGTATCATACAGAACCCACCTTTTTGTTGATTTGTTGATACAGCAGTATGGAGGACCAACTCTGCCATATTTAAAAATAAATACAGAAATAAATAAATGCTCAATAAATAAATAAGCATACAATTAATTGCCACCAAAAATACAAACAACAAATAAATGTAAGTAGAAATTAAATTATACAGCTAGTCATAAAGGTATATAACTCTTTTAATTGGCTTCTTTATTTCTTTGCCTTTTTAATATTTACCTAATTTATTTTTTTGTCATTTATTATCTTCAACTTCATTTTTAAATTACTTATATTTTTAAGTATTTATTTATGTGCATGTTATCATATTTTTGTCTGTTTTATTCTTCCTTTGTATTTTTTACCCTAGTTATTTCTTCGCCGCAATTTCTTTTTGCCTGCCCTTTTTACATTTCTGGCTGCCATTATAATATAATTTCTAATTACATTTATTTGTTGGTTGTATTTTTGGTGGCAATTAATTGTATGCTTATTTATTTATTGAGCATTTATTTATTTCTGTATTTATTTTTAAATATGGCAGAGTTGGTCCTCCATATACAGCTCTATCTACAGCATATTTACATGCATGAAATGTCCCTTTCATGTTGCCTTAACTGCTGTATGTCAAGTTACTGAGGAACAAATGGGGTAAATGTGTGTTCAGAGTAAACATTACATAGATGTCCAGTACCTTGTTTGGGTGCGTTGACCCATTTATTTCTACTGTGTAGTTCTGCTCACTTTAGTCCAGCTCAGTCCAAAGATCTCTGATCAGTAACTTTTTCTTTCTATAGTTTCTTCTTGTGCAAATGCTGCAAAGCTGCCTCTCTGACAGTCAATCTCACACATCTGCGACTCAGCACCTGTGTCTTACCTTAATACCTTTCCTGTCATAAGGCCCCTCTAGAAGTAATGTAATCATTCTCCTATCTCCTATTAAGTGAGATCACATTGTACGATGTATTATTAATATGAACTGCTTCACATGAAAAACTAGTACTCTCCATACTATTCTCACCAAACTGTGATAACTGTGATTAAATTCAGTGTAAACAAATGCCATATGTTGCCACCCCTAAAAAACTCCTGCCCCCCTCTTGCCACCCCATAAATATTTTTCTAGATCCGCCCCTGCACATAGCTGAAGTGAGGTAAAATCTGAGGTCAGTCAACCCAAGAAATGCCCTAGGCCCTGATAACATACCTGGGCAGGTGTGTTATCAAGAGTGTGCAGGTCAGCTGGCCGGTGTCCTCACAGACATTTTTAACACCTCGCTGGACCAAACCATAGTGCCAGCATGCCTCAAGTCTACCACCATCATTCCAGTCCCAAAAAATCCTCAGGTCACCTCACCCAGAGACTACCGGTCTGTGGAAATGACTCCTATCATGATGAAGTGGTCGGAAAGGCTGGTTAAAGAACACATCGTCTCCAGTCTCCCCCCAACTTTCGACCCGTTCCATTTCACCTACCAATGAAACTGCGCCATTAAGACGCCATCTCCTCTGGTCTTTACCTGAGCCTGGCACACCTGGAGGGGAAGAACACCTACATGTGGATGCTGTTCCTGGACTTCATCCCACAGCATCTGATAGGAAAACTGGAACAGCTGGGCTTCAATAAACCCCTCCGCAATTGGCTACTAGACTTCCTAACCAACAGACAGTCAGTCCTGGTTGGACAGATTACCTCTGATGTAATCCCCCAAACCACAGGCTCCCCTCAGGGCTGCGACCTGAGCCCCCTGCTGTTCACCCCTATGACACATAAATGCATCCCTAGGTTCACCACCAATCACATCGTGAAGTTTGCACATGACTCTACAGTGGTTAGCCTCATCAGAGACGACAATGACCAGGACTTCAGAGAGTATGTGGAGCAGCTAGTGGGCTGTTGCAGAGATAACAGCCTGATCCTGAATGTGAAGAAGACGAAGGAAATCATCGTCGGCTTCAGGAAAAATTGGCCTAACCACACTCAACTGATAATCAACAGCTCAGCTGTAGAGGTGGTCAGCACCACCAAATTCCTAGGGTTGCACATCATAGACAACTTCACCTGGGCTGTAATCACTATCTCACTGGTCAAAAGGGCTTAAAAGTGCGTGTATTTCCTGTGGAGGTTGAGGAGAGCCCACCTGCCCCAACCAATCCTCACCACCTTCTACAAAAGCACCATAAAGAGCTTTCTGACCAGCTGTCTCACTGAGTGGTGTGTAGGCTCCAGTGCCACAGATGGGAAGATGGTGAGAAGAGTAGTGAGAACTGCAGAGAAGATCATCGGGGTTCCTCTTCCCTTCATAAAAGACATCTGATCCCAGCGATGTGTGTCCCAAACCTGTAACATTATTCAAGACCTCTCACACCTCCACCGACTGTTCTCCCTGCTGCCCACTGGGAAGAGGCTTCGCAGCATTCAATGCAGGTCCAGCAGATTCCGAAACACCTTATTCCCCATCACCATTAAGCTGCTGAATGTTGAAACTTTAAATCATGTCACAGGCTCTGCATCAAACTGACCATATCAATGCATTTTTTAACCATGTTTTTTTGTTTCCACAATGTTTACATTTGATCACTGCTGCACTTTGAGAAATGGAAATGTCATGAGAGCTGTACAAAGCAAAATTTCATTCTGTATACATTCTGTGTATACAAAACTCATTGTAAAATTAAGCTCATATATTGATGAACTTACTGAACATATAAAATATTACAATGTACTTGCATGCTTAGAGACTGTATAAAGATAATTTCCCAATTTTCTTCTAAACACTTTATAAATGTGATAGGACTTTTAAATTGTTCTTCACATATTAAAAGTATCAAAGCCTTTTAAGATTGCAATATAGCACTAGATTCAGATTTGGGTTTAAATATTACTATGTTTCAGGTTTTATTGGGAATGCCTAAAGGTGCGACCTTGTGTCAACATATGGCTGCCTACAGCATAGGCCCGCCTCCTGCTGGCCTAGGACCACAAAAACAAACAGCAAGGCAGCTTCTGCATTGTTACCAAGTGCGCAACTTTATCACTGTACCTAGCAACTTTTATAACCCCAAAGGGACTATTTTTTAAAAAGCAACACTGCATGAGAAGTTGGAGTTTAAACCACCTGAATTGCCATGAATTCAGCTTCTTCATGAAATTAGCCGCAATTTTAGGCTGGAGGAGATAAAATTCTCTGAGCCAGACACGGACCATTGCGTACACTATGGGGAGAGGTGGGGGTAACAGCGCTGCTGCCAATGATCAGATGAGCATAGCCGGTCAGACCACCATACCCATAGTCAATACCTGGTTATCCCTTTACTTTATCCCTTTAGATATTTATTTAGAAAATAAACTTTAAACTTCCTCAACAGTCATGTATCCCTTTAGTCATGTACAAAAAAAAACAGCTTAATTACTTACTTTTTGGTGTTTTTTGAAGCGTATGGCAATCTCACCTTAAGTTGTTTATTTTGTACATGACTAAAGTGATACATGCCCGTTGAGGTAGTCTATTTTTCGTACAAAACTAAATGGATAAATGCAAATCTGACGTACTGCGCATGCGTACTGACTATAGGTATGCTGGTCTGATGAGGTATCATCTGACAGAACACTGGGAGATGTTAATCATTCTAATTAACATATGAATAGATACACCAGCGACAAGAGGACTGGGGCTGTGTTCCAATCACTCTCGAACTGTCGGTAAATGACATTATAGCATGTCGGTGTGGACTGTTCAGATTCAAGAACTCCTTCGTGTGTGGTCGACAAATGCAGCTTTCTTTTTGCCCAGTTGGAAGGACAGGTCCGGTGTATGGTTCGTAGCCTAGGGTATCTTGTGACTAATTGGGAGCAAGGCGGTTACTCCGTGCTCAGCGGAAAATGGGAAGTTGGGACGAACAGTGGTGAATATTGTAAGTATGTGAATAGTTTTGTCTTGAATTAACCAAATTAGTTAATTTAAATGGTCAGTGAGTCAGATATGTCACAGGTAATATTTGGTTTATTGAAATATTTGATCTCTTTCTGTGCAGATGGGTTTAGTTGACATTTAAGCACAGAATCCAGTATCTCTGCAGTGACTACAAATCTGATATCTGCGACAACAGTACTGCAGCTGAGGCTCATTGAAAAAGAAATTAGCACACAGAACATGTGTTCATACAAACAAAAAAGTGAGTCTTGTTTGGCAACAAATGGATATAGAAAGATATATCCTATTTTATCTTTCATAATAAACAAAAATTTGCAATCTATGTAAGTAATCCACTTTATTATGGTGTGAACCAAACCACCTGCCCTGGTTAGAACCATTCTTTGCCTGCTTTGTGCGTCAACTGTCACAGATGCTAGGTGATGCTAGTGAGTGAGGGGCAGTGACAGCTGGGGTCGGCTGGACCTTTTTTATTCTATAGGTGCACTCTTCTGGCCTCTTTATTTATTTTCACAGCCTTTGAAACCAACCTGTGTCCCCGTTTGCCTACTCATTCGATTGATAAACTGACACCATCAGTCAGAAATTACATAGGAACCAGTCAAGGTAAACTAGGTCCTTCAGAGGAAGCAGCCGCCGAAATCGAACACAGCCTAAGTGAAGCCCACATTGCTACACCAGAGGACCAAGATAAGCCTACGTCGTAACTCCTGCTGCAGCAAACCTGCTTTGCACTTTCTCCAAAAGAGGATTGTGGAACCCAGCACTGCCCTTTTCCTCATTATTCCCCTCCCAACCTAAACCCAATGAGCCTTGGAGAACCACTGCAGCCTTTTCTCTTTGTCCCCTTAACCAGAGAGCCTTGCTAACAGGTTGAAAGCCAGGACTGCTCTATCTGCTTCCTTTTCACTACAACCACAAAGGGTACGAGCCATTTCACAGATGAGAAAACCATCATATATCTTTCCTAAACAAGTGAAATTCAACTGAACTAAGCCATTATGTACACAAAGAAGAATATATGTACCGTATTTTCACGACTATAAGGCGCACATAAACGTCTTTTTTTTTCCTCAAAATGTGCGGTGCACCCTATGGTGCGGTGCGCCCTTTGTGTGTTGTAACTGCGACTTTTGAGACCACCTCATTGAGGAGATGATAAAAGAGTGGCTGAATGTAAGGAGACCAGGTGTTTTTTTTTCCACTCATCACCACACCATCGCTGTTAATCTGACTCCATGCGTGCCCATCTCACAGCTGATGTGAAAAACATGGTGAAACAAATTAATGCTGTGCTCGCTGTGAACCGGACGCAGCAGGTGCAGCAGAAGCAGCGAGTTTACATGCAAAGTCAACGGTTGACGAGCGTATAGACGCAGCAAAAGGTCCCGCAGCGCGTTTTGAGCGAGTCGGGAGCGCACCGCCAACGCGCTGCTGCTGCTCGAGATGGAAAAGTTTTGCTGCTGGAAGCGCCGCATCAACGAATCAGAGAAGCTGATCTGGGAGCTGACAGCGAGACAGACACAGCGCTCTGATGACATATAATTTTAAAGCAAATGAAAGGGCTGGATGGATGAGGAGATGATGAAAGCGTGGCTGAGGGAGGTGTAGGCTATGTGAGGAGACCCGGTGGTTACGCCACCGTTAGCGGATGGATTGCAGATCCTTGGACTAGTGTCTGCTGGCTCTGTTGTTCAAGCTTTCGCAAAAGCCGGCATTATTTCTGAGGAGCCGCGCTGCACGGAAAGTGACTCTGACAGCGCAGAAGGGGAAACTGTTATGTCTGATTTAGTGCAGCTGTTTAATTCAGAAACAGAGGATGATGACTTTGATGGGTTTGATTAATACTTTGTAATAAATATATTAATAAAGCACAAACATACTCAGTTTTGCTCCCGCTCTATTTTTCTACCTGAAAACTTAATTCAACAGCAGCCTCTGGGCGGGTCTCCTCCTCTTCACCGCGGTGGCTGGCAGGTGTTTTTTCATCTAAATAATCTAAATCTTGCAGCTATATTTGCTGTGATCAGTGGGAATAAAGTAGTTTTAATATGTTATTACACCTGAAAACTTAATTGCAGTCAGTTCATCCAGATTATCTATTTCTGTCGGAGGCGCTCAGACCCCCACATACCAGCGGGGCACCGACCACAGAAATCCATTCATCAGCAGCCTCTAGGCTGGGCAGCCTCCAGGTTCACCGCGGCTGCTGGCAGGTGTTTTTCATCTAAATAATTTTAGCTGCAGGCACCAGGATACCGGTAATAAAAGCGAACAAATTCCGTCGGCAGGTTTCAGGATTTTAAGTTAATTTAGGAGTGATCACAGCGCACTGTCATCTGCGATGTGTCTGTCTCACGGCCAGCACCCAGGTTTGATTAATACTTTGTAATAAATACATGAATAAAGCACAGTCATACTCAGTTTTGCCCCCGCTGTATATTTAAATACGCAGTAGAGGTATTTAAAGGTAGTAGAGGACATGTACCGGTATATAAAAAACGCGCCCTATAGTCCGGTGCGCCTTATGTGTGTGTTAAATACAGAAATGGGACACATAACTGAGAGTGCGCCTTTTAGTACGGTGCGCCTTATGGTCGTGAAAATACGGTATATGGCTGGAAACCATAATTAATAATGATTCAATGATATTACAGTTTGACATGGATTTTCTGTTTGGGACATAAAGTTTATTATGAAGAGTTTGGAATCAGGTCATATTAGTTCATTTAGCAATTTTAATGTGTTTAAATCCATTCAAAATGCACATCCAATGTGGTAAATAAAGCCTTTTTTTTGGTAGTAATAGTAATAATACATGTAGCATTATCAGAAATAACGTTTGGTTATCTAACATAACCCCAGTTCTTAGAATAATATGAGCGAGGTGTCTCGCTATGGGATGCAGCCTCCTGCAGCCCTGATAGAAGCATCTATCTCAATCTGCCAATCCTGATTGGCCGGTGGAAGTGCCCGCCATACGCCACGCCCCGTAGCTCCGACTACTTAAGCGTGTGCGGATCACGGCACTCCAATTCAACAAGCAAACCTCTTCTCGCCGCCCTGCAAGAAGGGTCGTCTGGCGAGACACCTCGCTCATATTATTCTAAGAACTGGGGTTATGTTAGATAACCAAACGTTCTTTTTCATAATATTCACTCGGTGTCTCACTATGGGATATGGTAGCTCCCGTATTGCCAGACAGCTTATCGAACAAGAACCGGCCGATGGGGAAGGTCCACAAGGTCAGTTATGACTCTAGGACCGCACTGGCCACGCACGGTCCAGACACGTCAAGCATGTAGAACCGGACAAAAGTCAGAGGCGAAGACCAATTCGCCGCTGAACAAATGTCCTGAATGGACACTCCCCGAAATAAAGCCCAGGACGCAGCCATCCCGCGGGTAGAGTGTGCACGCAGACCCGCCGGGGGCTGCAGACCCCTGCTTCCATACGCCAAAGCTATAGCCTCCACCACCCAGTGGGCGAGGCGTTGCTTTGTGATCGGCTGTCCCTTACGGGGCTCCGCCCAGGAGACAAAGAGCTGATCACTCCTCCTGAAGCTCTGCGTCCTGTCCATATAAGAGCGCACGGCTCGAACAGGGCACAGCGTGTGCGCTCGCTGTTCACCTGGGGAGGCGGCGAACGCTCGCCGGTGAGCTCGATCGGTGAACAAGAACCAACCACTTTAGGAACAAAGGCCGGGTTGGGCTTCAGAACCATACGCGTGTATTCCGGGTCGAACCGGGTACATGCAGGGTTCACAGAGAGCGCATGAATGTCGCTGACTCGTTTCGCAGAGGCCAGGGCCAGTAACAGCACTGTCTTGATAGACAGATGTTTAAGACTGGACCCCAACAACGGTTCAAATGGGGGTCCCTTAAGCCCCTCCAGAACCACCGACAAATCCCACGGAGGCAGCAAAGGTCTGGAGACGGGCAGGAGCCTGCGGGCGCCCTTCATAAACCGACAAACCAAAGGGTGTTGGCTCGCCGTTTTGTCTCCAAATCCTATATGGCATGCTGCTATAGCTGCCAGATAAACCTTAACCGTGGAAAAAGCTTTTCCTTTATCAATCAGTTCCTGTAAAAACGACAGAATCGCTGGTACAGAACACTGAAAAGGAACGTAGTCCCGTTCAAGACACCACCGCTCAAACAGTCTCCATTTGGAGCCATATAAGCTCCTAGTAGAGGGAGCCCTGGCATTTTGGATAGTAGTAATTACACTCTGAGGGAGTCCCGTAGTGGTTAAATTAAGCCACTCACGGGCCAGGCCCACAGCTGCAGTCGCTCCGGGTGTGGGTGGAACACTGTCCCCGCACCCTGCGAGAGCAGGTCCCTGCGCAGCGGCAACTCCCAAGGCTGGGCGCACAGCATCTGGAATATCTCCGCCAGCCAGTGTTGCGCTGGCCAGTGCGGAGCTATTAGGATCAGTTTGTGATTGAATGCCCTCACTCTGGCGAGAGTGGGGGGTATCAGGGCCAGCGGTGGAAACGCGTATAGCAGCTCGTGCGGCCAGGCGTGCGCTAGTGCGTCTACGCCCAGAGGGGCATTCAGAGTGCTCAGAGAGAAGAACAGCTCGCATCGAGCGTTTTCCCTGGACGCGAACAGATCTATCTGAGCGCGCCAGTAGTGCGCCCATATCTGCTCCATGACCTGTGGGTGCAGCGTCCATTCCCCGTACACTGGCGCGCCTCTGGACAGCAGGTCCGCACCCGTGTTCAAGTCTCCCGGGACATGCGTCGCTCTCAGGGAGAGAAAGTGGGCACTGCTCCAGAGAATCAGGTCGCGCGCCAGATTGTGCAACATGCGGGAGCGCAGGCCCCCTTGGCGGTTGATATACGCCACTGTTGTCGTGTTGTCCGTCCTCACCAGGACATGGTGACCCGAGAGGAATGGGAGGAAGTGTCTCAGAGAAAGAAACACTGCCGAAAGTTCGAGAAAGTTTATGTGAAGGCGCTGGAGGGCCTGGCTCCAGCGACCCCTCACAGACCTGCCCTCGTGAATGCCGCCCCAGCCTGATAGGCTGGCATCCGTGGTTACCACTTTCCTGGACGAGACGGTGCCCATAGGCACCCCTAGGGTCAGGAAGGACGGGGCTCGCCAACAGCGCAGAGCTGTTATACAGTCCGCTGTGACCGTTATCCGCCGTGCGCCATGACGCACGGGGTACATTCGGAGCGAAGCGACCCAGCGCTGAAAGTCCCGCATGTGAAGGCGGCCGAGGCGAATCACGAGGATGGCTGAGGCCATCAGACCCAGCAACCGAAGGCACAGTCTGAACTGGACAGACCTGTGCAGACGGAATTGTGCAAGGCACGCTCTGAAAGTCGTCACTCTTTCCTCTGACAGGCGGGCTGTGAACGGAACAGAGCGCAGGGATAATCCCAGAAAGCATATCTCCTGCGTTGGAGATAGGTGGCTTTTCTCCATATTTATCACAAAACCCAAATCCATCAGGTGTGTTGTGACAATGTGTGTTTGAACCCTGGCTTCCTGTTCTGACTGCGCTAACAGGAGCCTGTCGTCTAAATACGTGGCCAGACGTATCCCCCGGCGTCTGAGCGGGGCTACTGCGGCCTCTGTGCACCGTATGAAAACCCTCGGGCTGAGAGACAGACCGAATGGTAGAACACGGTATTCGTAACACAACCCTTGAAAGGCAAATCGGAGATATTGTCTGTGAGGGGGATAAATGGGAATGTGGAAATACGCGTCTTTCAGATCCACGGACGAAAACCAGTCGTTCGGTCTTACTAGACGCAACAGTGCTGCATGTGTCAGCATCCTGAACTTGTATTTCCGCAGGAATTTGTTCAGGGCTCTTAAGTCCAGAATAGGGCGGATTCCTCTCCCCCCCCGTTTGGGGACGAGGAAGTATCTGGAATAAAACCCTGACAGACTCTGTTCGGGAGATACGACAGAAACTGCTCGTTTGTCTATCAGAGAGAGAATTTCCTCCCGTAAAACTCGAGCTGATTCTCCCTGTGCATGAGTGTATTACACCGAAGAAGCGGGGAGGGACAGTGGCGAATTGAAGCCTGTATCCCCGGGAAAATGTGCGCAACACCCACGGTGGAGCTGCTGCTGCTCTCCAGCTTTCCCATCTGAGAGAAAGCGGGGGAACATATTGCGGCTCCTGCCCCGCGCCCCCCTGTGGTGGAACCGAGAAATGATTCTCGGGCACCACCGGAGGCACAGTGGGGTTAGTGGGGCACTCAGCTGCAGGGGGCTGAGCGGCCACCCTCCTTATGGAGAGAGCATTGTCTGTTTTGGCTTTTTTTATTATCTGCACCCTCAGCTCGTGGCCTGGCTGTGACAGATTTATAATTTTTATTTTGACACCATTTTTTTCTTTGAACAAGGGTGTGTGACTGTGCTTGTGGACATTCCGCTCGGGGCGCAACCGCGCAGACCTCCGGGGCGATGTCCTTCTCCTCGCGGACCGGCTCTGGGATGGGCAACGGTGGCGTGGGGTGCGCACAAACAAGCCAAAACGGTGGGCCTGCGCAACGGGGAGCGGCAGGCTGCACCAACTGAGGAACTGGCGGCTGTCAGGCCGCCCTCTTTTTCTTCCTCGCCTGTGGGACCGAGCTCGCGGCGGCTGTGGGCGGCGGCGGCGTAGCGGTCGTGGAGGCAGGTTTCCCCTGCCAGCCGGCTCCGCGCTCCTTCCTCATCGGAGGGGGCGGACCTGGCGGTTGTGGCCGTCTTGGTATCTTAAAACGCGGCGGCTGGGAGGCTGCTTGCGCAAAGGTTTTGCGCTGCACTGGAGGTGAAGGCGCAGGGGCTTTCCGAGGGAGACAAAGTTTGAGGGCCTTGTTGTCCTTTTTCTTTGCCTCACATCTTTGCTGCATTGTGGCCAATGCAGAGCCGAAGATGCCTTCAGGGACGATCGGCATATCCAGGATGTCATCCCGCTCCCTGTCGGTCAGGGTAGCGAGACTGAGCCATCACGCTCGCTCCTGGACGACGAGGGTTGCCATCACCTTCCCTGTGGCCTGGACCGAGACACGTTGGATACGGAGAGACAGATCCGCGATGACCGCCATCTCCTCCCACGCATCCGGGTCTTGCTCCTTAGCAGACGCGCCAAACAACTCCGCTTGGTAGGCAGTGAGGATGGAGAGGGCGCTGAGGGCTCTGGCCGAGAGGGCTGCTGCTTTGTATGCCTTTTCGGTCAGCGCAGACTGAAACCGTTCGGGCTTAGCTGGCAGCGTCGGGCGCCTAGGGGAAGCCGCAGACAGCTGGCTCGCGCTGCCTGGGAAGAGGTGCGCAGCTTCCGGGACTTCCACCGGAGGCATGGAGAGGAGGCCGTGGGCGTCCATCGCCTCGCAGTCGAGGGATGCTGCGCCCGAAATAGGGCTCCTGTTGCTGTATGGGCAGCTAGTCCATGTTTTGGAGAGCTCCGTCAGCAACTCGGGGAAGACAGGGAGAAGCTGCTTCACCGCATTTCGTGCCAGGGGAAGCCGTTTGCCTTCGTAGCGGGACCGGGTGGGCTCCGCTATTGCGACCGGCCAGGGGATCTCCAGCTTCTCTGCCGCGCGTTTGCACACGTCGAGCAGGTCCACATGGAGGGAGGGAGCTGGTGAGCTAACCAAAAAGCTAACTGACTGTTTAAAGTCTGTTACTAGTTAAAGAAACTATGCAGTTATTTTTTATTTTGTTGTTGGAACTTTAAATACATCTAGAGGTTTAATTATAAGATGTTTGTTAATAATTGATTAATCAGATAACCAGACATTCAAAAAATTGAATGCTAATCTGCCTTTTTTTTGTTTGTATGATTTGACAAGTGAGTTGCAATATAATAATATAGATTTGATGTTTTTTGTTTATAATAAAAGAACAAAAAAATGTTTTAGAGCTTAATATCTTTGCATGTCGACAGTTTTCGATTGGCTATAAAATAGGTATGATGCTACAAAATAATGCTTTTCAAGTAATTTAACAAAAATAAAACACATTTTGCACTAGAAATAAACAGGGATTGCACTATTCTGGAAAGAAGGAGTGTATGATCTCAATGTTTTTGCATGAAAAAGTGTAAACCAGGAAAGTAAAATCAGTAGAGGTCTGGGAAATTAAATAAAGCATGTTAATTAAAGGCAACAGATCCCAGTCAGTCTCTTTGTACTGAACAAACATATCTAAAAAAAACTTCCAAGACATTAATGTATTTTCATGACCAGGATATAAAAAAGGAAAGAAAAAACGTAAGCAGATTAGCAAAAATCTGTTCTAACATAATGGTACTGTTGTCGAGGCAACTGGCTTAACTACTAAAGACATAGAGCAACATGATTTTCCTATGACAGCAATAAAAACTTAAGAATACAAGCTGTGGGATAAATATCTGTTTTCTTTCATCAAAGTCCTTTGGAATATTATTCATCCTAAAACAAGAATAATGCATGACTAACTACAAGCTTTAATTGCACAGGACTATTACCAGGTATGACATTGACGCGTCCACCGTCCATTCACCTTGTACATGGAACAAAATTAGCTCTTGTTCTCATGATGCTTAGGCCTGCAGGGTGGGAAAATAACAAGGTTCTACACAAATGGACCTTCACCTCTATTCTCTTTTTCCAATGACAAACAGCCAAAGTTAAAACTACTAACAAAGCAGGGATGGTTTTTTTGTTGACAACTAAATGATGAAGACTTTGGCAGGCTATTATGGAAACGCCTCTGCTGACCTGATAATTCATCAGCGATTACAGTATTTCTTTAAAAGATTTTAACAAGGTTAGCAATCTACACACTAATATTTTCATCACTATTTCTAAAGTTTGATATTAAAGATGTTAAAATGTTCTCTATCACTTAATTGAGCTATGTAGTTTAACATATATGAATGGAAGCACATTAATATAACCCTCTACAGTGTGATGTTATGCTTATAGAAAACAGGATTTTCAGGCTTTCTTTCAGGTGTTCTTTTTTGCTTCACTTTCCCCACAATGTTATCACAGGCTGCATTAGGATTGATGCTTCAAATACTTCAAATTTAAGGCAAACGCATTTTGACCACAGGACCAGAGCAATCCAGTTGTATCAAATGAAAACACCTTGGAAAGGTCAAATGTTGTGTCATTTAGATAACATCAGCCCAGTATCTGTGGCATTAAGCCTTGTGTCTGTGGGAATAAAATATCTGAGGTCACAAACCAAACTTCCAACTTGTATTGTAGGTTTATAGGCATGTAAAATCAAAAACCGTCGTACTAGCATTGGCAAAGTTTAAGAACTAGGAGTTTGTATAACACAGAAACAATTTATCACATTTAAAAGAGCTTTGCTGGTATATTTTGTGGAAGTCAGTGAGAATGAGAGAAAGGGAGGACGATAACAAAACAGGGTTGGCTTGTAGTGAGTTCACACAGAACATATTTCCAAGCATTAAAGCAAGTCAAAACACATAAATAAAAATTATTTTAACTGTTTTCATCTAAGCTGATAAATTTTTTCCAGTTTCAAAATCTTACTCTGATTCATTCAGATGAATAAATAAAGCACTTTCAGTGGTTTGTGCGACACCATAATTTTTTGCAATATCTAAGATTAGATTTTGTGTGCATAAGCTTAGAAAGGCTATTTAAGGCTAACGTGATTATTGACAAGGATGCAATCACCAGATACAGTATACACCAGAACATGGTTTACTTTGGATGCAAAATATTTTTGTTTATTTTTATGACCCGGAAGTATGCTTTTCTGTGAAACCATCTTATTTGCCTAAGAACAACCAGCATATCTGTGGAAAACAAGCAAAAAAAAAAAAAAAGAATAAATAAAATAACGTTGCAGCCGACAGGCATCTAAAGAAGAACGAATCTTGCAGCAATGAAAACCATTCACAGTTTTTGATAATGACACTTCTGTTGCATTACATCAACATATATGAGGGTCAAATCATGTTTTGTTTTTTTACTTTTAAAAAATAAGCTAATTAGAAGTCAGCAAAAATGTGCAAATCCAGAGGCTTAGAAATTGTATTAAGAATATGCATTTAATTTAAGGGATAAATTAAAGGAGAAGTAGCTTAGATTACAGATTTTTTTTCTAAAACCATAGGACAACCTCCTGACATTACTGCTTATAAAAAAGATAAGGAAATAACAAACCCACTGAATTGAAATACCATAGGGTGACCCCATACCAAGTTTACATTTAAGACAAATTTAGAGAAGGCAAATAGAATCAAAGATTTTCAACTATGCGGTAATTTAACCCCAAGTCTGAGTTTAGGCGGTATGCAGGGGGCTGCGAGATTAAAAAGAAAACAAAGTTATAATTTTCATCAATTAAATGTATCCAACATGGATGCATAAAGTATACATCCATCCAATCCATAAAAAAAAACACAGCTGAACTCTGTTTTATTACTGTCTGACCCTCATCTTATTCTGCACACAAACAGCAGGACACATTCTTCCCATGGATTAACATACACTTTATGTGAAATCAAATCTGGCATTTATATCAGTTTTATAATTGGCTGATTGATATACTTGTTTCATCGTTGATTTTTTTTTTTCTTTACAAAGTTAGTTGTACATTAAATGACATGTCTCTAAAATGATCAAGTCTGTTATTCATATGTTTAGTCATTTGTTTTGCATTTCGATTTTATCATTTATTCAGTTATTCAGATTTCTATATTATACTTTGAACCTTGTTAATTTACGTGTTTAGTACTTTATATTTGCAATTTGACCTCTCAATTTATATGCTAGTTTTTGTGTTAATGAATAAGAATGTTTTTTACTTAATCAACTATATATGATATTCATTGTTCCACTTACCTTTGCTTATTTTGTATTTTAGTACATATATACAGATCATTTTTGTTTAAATATTTTTAAAATTCTGTTCATAAAGGTATTCTTTGATCAATTATATAGCAGATTTTTTTTCTTTTTTAGAAATTATTATAGTAACTTATAATCTGTTAAGTAGTTATTACCTCAGCTGTGTGTTTGTTAGTTTGCATAAAATAAATTATTTCTGTGTTTTATTATATAGTGTTAGTGTGAAATCTTTTAAGGATCAACCTAATTAAATGAAGCAAGGCTTTTAGTTATTGATACTATTTTTTGTTTGTTTTGACCTTAAAGACTGATAACTGTTCTGAAACAAACTGTGTGGATCTTATGTTTTGTAGATTTCTTTGAAAATACTAATTTGGGGGCTTTGCTTATGAGAATCGTAGTGTCTTCATACAAACAAACAAAGAAGTGGGTCTTGTTTGACAAAAAATTAATATAGAAAGATATATCTTATTTTACCTTTCATAATAAATGAAAGTTTGCTATCTATGAAAGTAATCGACTTTATTACGGTGTTATGATACCAAGTGTGGAATGAGAATATTATGGAGATAAAATTGGCATTGGGGTAAATGCTTGAAAATATTCACTAACCCAGCTTTGTGAAATAAGCCTGTGAGGTTGAATAATAATAAAAAACTTTCTGGCACTCCATGGGGGAAAAAGTTAAAAAATTATCCCACTTTAAGTACCTTCAGTTGCTGATATAAATCACAATGTATTACGTATATTCAGGCATAACTCTGATGATCAGATTTTTCATCACAGTTCATCATCATATTCCTCTGAAGCAGATAGATCGTTTTTCATCTATAATCAGTTTATGCTAAGTGAAGAATTTAAAATTAGTTTTGTGTTTCAAACATGGTAACAGTTTTTCAAATAGCTCAGATTTAAACAACCAAGAGACAAACAAAGAAGGTTTACAGTGTCACCTTGTGGTCAAAAACCCTGCGGTGAAAACAAAAACAAAAATGCTTCCAGAAGATGTGTAGAAAACCGATTCCAGAGTGGTATTTATTAAACAAAAAGCAGACATAGTACAGCTGTGCATGCTATTCTGCAGGATTTAAAAGGGAAGGTAACTCCCAGGTGCAGCTGGTGCATATGCTTGGATTAACTGGTTTTCATCAGTATCATACCTCTTTAAAACTACAGGAGTGTTATTATAAAGGTGGAAGGAAAAGAGAAATCTTCAATGAGCAGCAACTGTTTCTTCCAAGCAGTCTACATTTGGTTATAAAACTATTTCCAGAGTACTGGAAACTCACCAATATACAGAGACAGCAATTATTTTCAAGTCAAAAGCACTTTTTGAGCAATGTCATCCTAGCATATGACCTTCTGGACCATAGTGTGCTCATGAAATGACAAAAAATTGAAACCATTTTACATCAAGATCTAAAATATAAATAACTGGGGTCAACATACCAACACGAGCTCCAGTTTTTATTCTCTCTTTTCTTCTTTTTTCAATACTTTAAAATACTCCCTGCAGATTGTCCAAATGACAGTGTGTGCCTTTTGTGTGTGTTCAAGAATTCCTATCTTCATGCAGAAATGAGCAGTCGTCATGGTGATGTGCATGAAAACATGCTCTTAGCTGTAACATATTTGTTTAAACATTTTTAATTATAAAAGTGTCCTTTAATCATGCTTCAGTCAGCAAAATAGTATTTCATAGGATCTGCATTAGATTTTACAGAAGATGCTGCTGAATTCTCTTTGCATCGGCCCATCATGGTTCCCCTGCAGGTGGTGGGGCCACTGGGAGATGGTCTTCTATCACTTCTTCTTTCTTGGCCCGCAAGGTTTCAGTAAGAGGAAAACGACCATCAAGCTCTCACTGATGAACCCCAAGGGATGTTTCTTTCCTTGATTTATTGACATTATGATTAAACTGCTCTTCATTAGACTTCTCACCCAGAGCAATGGGAGACCATACCAGGGTCATAAAACAGGGCAGTAAAACAGCCTCTATGATCATCATTGAAACCCCTTCCCCCTCTATTTGTATAATCTCCTCTTTTCTTCATCTCAGGTCCAGATAGTTGAACTTGGCAACACAACACAATCAGGCTCACAGTATTTATTGAAACAATTAGGAAAACCAAGTCAGTGATGATTAACAATGGTCCAGCAGCTAAAAAATGAGGAAAACTGAAATTCACAACACTAGTAGTTGTAGTTGATTTATTTATTTTTTTTATTAAACCCTTATCAGTGGTCAGTGTATACTCCTAGACATTGGAACTGGGTAGGATTTAGATTTAGAGCACTTTAGATTGCCCTTGACAGACGGGGGCCCCAAAAGAAGAAGAAAAGATATGTCCCACAAGATATTTCAAATATAATAGAAAATCCCAGATAAAATAAATTCTATCTTTGTGGCAATATCTTTCAGCTTTACACAGCGAAACAAAGCATGAATATATTGACCAACCAACTGAAGCAGCCAGCCCAAAAATACATGTTTTGTCATTATATGTGTAAATAAATGAAAAATAAATTCTCATGCCAGCACAAAAATAATATGTCCTATGTTTAAAGTTATAGCGAAACCAAATAGGAGTATATTTAAGAAAAAAAAAAATACTTTATTTTCATCTAAACATAGATACATCTAATTTTTGTTCTAAATAAGCTGTTATTATTTTGAGAGGAAGAATTTTAATGTAAAGCTTAAATTTAATGTATATTTAACTTTTGCGTGTGATGATAATTTTCCTCTGTTGAAATTGCAAAGTAAAAATTGCATAGAAATTGTAAATGTTACTCTTTGGTGCATCTTTATAGCTGTTTTAAAGGTATAACTGATTATTTCTTTCTTTTTTGGGGGAGGGGGTTAACATTGAAATCTTCCATGGGCCCCAAATTCCTGAAGGCACCCCTGAAAGTGGTTAAGGACTGCTTTTAAGAGCACAGAGAAAGCTTGAAGAGACCCGGTCCTGCTGGGGGAACTGAATAAAGAAATAAAGAGTTAGAATCCATTGGATTTTCAGAAAAAAGTCAATGATCGCTGTAAATTCCTGGACAGAGCCGGTCATCAGATCATGAAGAAAATAATAAGGACAAAAGGAAAGGGGAAAGAATGGTATCCTGTTGAAAGAAGCTGTCAGAATTCTGCCATCTGACAGTTTCTTAGTAATTTTTTTCTTTGCAGTTGTTTTCTGTCAGTTTTGTATTCCCTGAGTTACTCTCTGTCGCCCCCTTGTGCCTGTTTCCTTTCCCTTTAGCTCCCTTCTGGTTAGTTTTATTCACACCTGCTCCATATTAGCTCATTATCCCATCCTTTGTTCTGTTCCCCATATATACACCACCTCTGCAGTTCCTCATTGCTGGTTCCTTGTTGTTTTGTTGCGTCTTTGTCTGCTTGATGTTTAATGGATTTTTCGGTTCTCAGTATTTTGTATTTTTGCCTCTGTTGCCTTGGAAGTTTTATTAAATCAGCAGAACTCATCTCTGCCTCCTTTTCTCTGCTTTTGGGTACTCAAAAACCTCCACTCAACCGTGACAGAAGCTGCTTGTAGACGAGGTATTTTTCTGACTCTCTATTCATACATTGACTCAGGTTGCTTCAATGTTGGCCCAACAGGACCAGAGGTGGTTACTAACTAGTCACATTTACTCAGTTACAGTCTAACTCAGTTTACTCATGTACTTGAGTAACTTTTTTTTTTTAATTATGTACTTTTAGGAGTAGTTTTACAGCATTTTATTTTCTACTCTTACTTGAGTGGCTACTCCATCCATTGTGAGAGACTTGACTAAGTAAAAACAAGCTTGTTTAAACAAATATGCACCATAGAGAGACACACCTTCTTCTTTGTACTTATTAGTTAAATGCTTTTCCGTCTGCTGTGTCGTTTTGAAGCCTAGTGATATTAGAAAAAGAATACTCTAGTTTAACCTATTCTACATATTGTCAAAATTGATTTTGTAAGTTGTATAACTCTATAAAATATTAAATCAGTTTTTATGACCATCGGTTGTCGATCAGATACTCGGTTCTTAAGTAGCCTTCTTACAAAATATTTTTTTACTGCTACCTAAGTATTTTCTTTAATGGCAACTTTTTACTATCTTGTTTAAAACTTGGATGAGTTACTGTTACTTTTACATAAGTCACATTTGTGGGTACTCTACCCACCTTTGAACAGCACTCATGGTATGTCTCACCTTCAGGAGCTTAAGATATCCCAAACAGCCAGGAGGATTTCTCCACATAAACAACCCATCCATATGCTTCCTGCTGAGATATAGTCTACCTTTGATGTTTTCTCTGGACTGAAGTGGTGTAATGATTCTGTTGGGAGTTTTTTGTTTGTTTGTTTGTTTGTTTGATTGCTTTTCCTGGGGGGAATTGAAATAAGCCTTTTAAATGAATATAGCTCCTAATCACTTTATTCAAACTGTGCCTTAACATCTTGTAAAATAATCCAAAGAAATTAACCATCAGAGTCTGAAAATCACAATATTATGCTTCACTGTAAACAACTTCTAAAAACGTTTGAGTAAATAATTTGGTTACTTGTAGTAAAATATATGAATCACAAGATGGCACCAGCAAGGCATGACAATCCTGCCATTGCTCTGTATCACGTACTCAAAAACAGATAAACAACAACAACAACAAAAAATCTGATTGATTAGAACTCATTGTTGACACAGTAGAATAAATGTTAAATCAAATTATCTTGACTTTTAGGTTGTATTATTTTTAGAGATCACTGTACAAAACAAACAACTGATGCCATCTTTTTTTTTTAAACAAAGATCAAACTATAAGTTGAGCTGGGAAGTTTTAACGACCTCTTAAAGCCAATACATAATGTTAATGAAGAGTTTATTAAAAACGCAGAGTGAAAATCAAACATGCAAATAACCCAGCAGCTCATCAGGAGCGCTCTGAATTTATCCTGCAACAATCACATGATGGTTCTCGTGTGGGAGCAAAGAAATCTGTTGATTGCTAATCATTAGATTACAGAGTGAAGGAAGAAATAGAACAAGAAGAGAGAGAGCTGCAGAGGAAAGGTGACCACAGCTTCACAGGGGAGTTCCTAATATTACAGTTAGTCATGTTTTCTTGTTTTTTGGCACAAGTGAAATTAACAGGAAACACAACTTAATTTGGTACAGCTCCATATAATGCATATGTCAATATACCTTAACACCTGACTTAAAACAATGTTTAAATGTAAATAACTTTTCCTTATTCTTTGAGATCTAAATGAAATTAAAGATCTTTATGAGTTCCATTTAATATTCCCTATTTATGCAATAAAGGCAAGAGGGTCCGACATGTTTTTTGATAAGAGAGGAGCTGATGAGGCAGATGGAGGAAACTCAGCAGCAGAAGGGAGACTACATGGTGGAAAGGAAAGAAGGAGTAGTAAATGATCTAGATATGTGGATCGCACCTCGGGGCGACAACTTTTGGTGACACTTCAGGGTAACACCTTGAGGTGACATTGTCGGATGATATGGATAAGGAATGTGGGAGAAACACACATTATGCCCCAAAAACTCAAGTATTCAAGCTATGAAGAGGCTGTTGCTATGAAACAGGCAATCACAAAGTCCGAAATGTTTTCCATCAGGATCTGTCTGTGACTTATGATGAAAACCTCATAAATATTGCTGCTATGTTGGAGAATGATTGAAGAAGAGAGATGATCTGCAGTGGCACAGAAAAATGAAGCTTGTGTCCTTGAGCAAGACACTTCAACTGCCTACTGGCAAGTGTGCCCCAGGGCAGCTGTGGCTACAATGTAGCTTTCTACCATTAGCATGTATGTGTGTAAATGGATGAATGGATGAACGAAATGTAAAGTGCTTTGGAGTCTCCTGATTTGAAATTACAGGTCTTTTACCATTTGTAAGATCAGGAGAAACAATAATAAAAATAATATATATCTATAAAGGACTGTTTCAAGGAATCTCAGAGTGTTAGAATCAAAACACTAGAATAATACAGCCCAAGAGTAAAACAGAGAAAAGGTTTAAAGGTATAGTGGAGGATTTTCATGAATTTCTGAAATGCACATGGACAACCCTGTAGCCACTCCTGAGAGGGAACGCTTATTACAAATGTGCGAGAGTATGCACAAGCCCATTTCCACATCCTCCACTATACCTTTAAGTCCACCTTAAAGGTATAGTGGAGAAACCAAGGTTACATTAGAAGCTCTGACCCCATGATTTGGACCCTGGGAGAAAGAATCTGGAGGAGCAGGATGCAGAATGACCAGAGGATATGGCTGGAGGTTTGGAGTGGAATGAGTTTGTGTTGATTGGATGGACTATTGCTGCTAAAGCATTAATTGGTGAGCAGAAGATTTTATATTCAAAATTAACTTGGGACTGAAAGCCAGTGGAATGAGTATAGCTGTGATATCCTCATACTAGCATAATTTCAGAAGGACTCTTTTGGCAATATTTTAAATATGTTATACATGTTTTTATATTTTTGCATGAATGCCCATTAATAAGTCTATTGTAGTATTTCTAGTCTTGGAGATACAATGACATGGATACAAGGCAGAGAAGAAGACAGTGTCATGATTTTATCAAGAGCTCGGACCCACATGCAGATAAACCAATCCAGAGAGACAGGGGGAAAAGTTAAACAGGTTTATTGAGAAGTTTTGGTGGAGATTCCAGTGTTGATCTGAACAATGCTCAACTGGAACTGAAAGGTGAGGGGAAGACACGTTTAGTTTAAGTTCAGTGGGAGAATTGATTCTCGAACTTGAAGAGGAGAAAAGGTTGGCAGACTCACGTTTCCAGAGGTTAGCTTGACTCTTAGAATCCAGTAGGTGAGGAATGTGTTCCGGTGTTTGTGTCAAACGGTGGAGGGCGGACAGCGTTACCCAGAATGTGGTTGCTTGTAGATGAACGGAGGATACTGACCGCCACTCAGATTTCCTGCGGTACTTGAACGGACTGTTGTGCAGATGAATCCCTTGCTCAATGTGCAGCTCAAACGATTCCTCGGGGAAAAGTGGATCCAAACCTCCGGCTTGTATCCGCTGCTTAGTTTGAAGCTCAGTTGATCCTTTCAGGGAGAGAAGGTCCAAAAAATCCAGTTTGCAGGATGACTTCCTGCCGAGAGGCAAAAACAAAATAACAACGTTAGGTTGACAAAGTCTCAAGTTGACAAAAACTCAGTTTGATTCAGCAAAACTCAGCTTGGCTAGAGTACCCAAAACTGGCAAACACTCTGGCATCAAGGTAGTGGCAGTCAGCAGCTTAAGAGCACTCCGGTAACCCCTTGCAGGTGTGTGTGAGGAGGAGAATCAGAACCAGGCGCCGCCTGGTGGAGGAAGGAAGACAAACACACAAAAACACAGACCACACAGGCTGGAGTCCTAACAGACAGATCTTCAAGATGTTATGACGATAGTTGAATGAGGTCTTTGATAGATTCTTTGAGGTCATAAGAGGTGAGCAATGTTAATCAAACACTGCCGAAAATCTGAACAGTAGTAGCAAGCTTCAGATTTGCTACTACTGAGCTGAAATAAATTATTGTATAGACCACATGCTTCAAATGTAATTAATGAAAGAAGATGGATGGATGGATGGACAGATTTCTCAATGCTTTTTCATGTTGTTGGTTCAATCTGGGTTCCTGAGATGTGGCCTCAGGTCTACAGAAAAAAAGAAACCATTACCGTACTAATGAACTACTGATCTGTCGATTTATGTATCGTGTTATCTGTGCTGTGTCAGCATACCATTTACCAAGTATACTGTTCTGTTAATATAAATGTGCAAACATGGCCATCAAGCATAGACATTATTAGCCATGTTCTGAATATTACTTTAGATTAAAAACATGTACAGCATTTATTATGAGATATCAGGCTTCTGAAAAGTATTTTTATTCCTATGCACCCAGATGCTGATTTAGCGTATTTTTGCATTAATTACGGCAAAATAATAGTTGCATGGAGGTGATCAGCCTGTGGCTTTGCTGAGGCTTAGGTGGCTTTGACAGCCACCTGCACTGCTGCGTCTCATCTCTCATCTTCCTTTTGATCATAGATGGGGTTAAGGTCAGGTAAGTTTGCCTTCCAATCAAGAAAGGTGACACCATCTCATTGATCCAGCTTTTCTTTGTCTGGGAGTCTGGGCAAGCAATAAGTTCTGCTGGAAAAGGACATCATACAGCTTGTCAGGAATGAAGCATGAAGCGGTGTAATATTTCTAGGTAAATAACTGTGTTGACAGTGGACTTAAAAGAAAATAGTGGACATGCTCCAGCAGAGGAAACGGCACCCCAGGTCATCACTGACCTCACTCTGGACATTAAGCAACAAGGATTCTCTGCTTATCCACTCTACCTTTAGACATCTGAAGGACCTCACAGGCTCACTGTGGTTTGTTGGCTGTGCAAACAGGACAGCAGAGGAGGCAAGAACCAGAAAGAGACGTACAAAAGGAACCTGTTCAGCTCATCATCCCTCAAAACTAAACAGGTAAAATATTTTAAGGCAAAATATGATGGAAACTATGGTTAAAGAAACCAAAACAGCCACAACAAAGACTGTAGTGGTTTATGACCTGCTGAGGCCAGTGAAAGGGGATTCTCAGATAACTTTTTTTGAAGTTTGCTGAAATTGTTTCCAAATATGATATGAGGCGATCAGGATATAAAATCACAAAAGACAGACAGTTGAAAGAGCTGCGCCTGTCCTACACTGTCCCTCATGAGCTTCCTGGTTATCCCACATTTATTAGATCTGGTTACCCTCCTTCCTGCAGCAATTTAAGAAGCCACCTTCCACAGGAGCTGCTGCTCATTTTTAACATGACCTTTAATCAATCACTCTTACAATGATCATCATGTCGTTTGGTTCATCACTTACAGGAGAGCTACAAACTGCAGCAATTAGATCTTGAGAGGATATTCAGGGCTTTCCAATCAACCCAGGACTTGTAGAGGTTTAGGGTCAGAATAAGGTCAGCTAATATATCTGCAGATACCACATATCCTGTGTACAAACTGTTTAGACTGTTCTATTTAGGTCAGCACCACAGAGCGCCCTTTATAAAAACCAGCTGCCACAGAGTGTTTCTTCCCCAGGCTGTCAATTTGATGAATACTTAACAGTCAGGATGCTAGATTGTTAGCATGCATATTTACATCAATCCATCAATGTCTTTGCATTTTGTAAAAATATGTGCATATGAATAATTAACAAAAATATATGATTTACCAGGTTATTTATGTTTTTTTTTTTTTCAGCTTTACACTGTAATGAGTACAGAGCAACGAAATGAACTCTGCATTTAACCCATCCCCTTTGTGAGCAGTGGGCTGCCATTGTGCGGCGTCAGAGGAGCAGTCTGGGTTTAAGGGTCTGGCTCAGGGACCCTGAGTGGTAGTCTGTGGGAGTAAAACTCAGAACCTCAGGGTTCCGAGTGCAATGCTCTAACCACTAGACCACCACCTTTATATTTGTGAATATAAACATTTAATGAAACGTGTGAGAAAAGAGGAACTGAAGACAAATCTGTTGTTTGTTTGCAGATAATTGTCAGCTAAACCCTTATAACAGAAACATTTCTATTGAAATAAAAAAAACATCTAACACTTTTACTGTAGTTTCATAAAATATCTAATTCAAAGATGGGTAATTTAGAAAGTAGATACTGTATGGAATATTTGAACAAGCAAATCTCAAAGATGGGGTTAGTGAATTTAGGTTGGTTCTGCACAGCCTCTTTGTTAAATTAACTGTATGTTTTGGTAGTATAGATATATTGCATAGAAACTGACCTTGTTACATGATGTTGGTGAGTGAAACTTTCTTTCATCCCAGCGTCAGACACACAATGCTTGTGCTGCTGCAGCCTTGAAGGCGTGCTGCCTGCTGGGTAAGTGCTGTTGTCGGGGCAGCTTCATCTCAGTGTTGGACGCCTCCCCACAGCCAGCAGCAAAACCAGACTTCTGCTGCATGGTTTCATTCGGTGATGTGAGCGAGCTCAGGCTGCAAAAACACTCAGCTGTGAACACTCCTACATCCACATGGTTTATTTGGTCCCTCCTGTATGTAGTGACCATTCAGAAATTATTCTCCTACAAACAATGGGGTGGGATTCAGACTCATTTTGCCTGTTCAAGTGGTGGCAATTTCACAACAAATTTGATCTCAATGCATTTGCAATTACATATCCATGACAAGACCTTTATAAGATTACTCCTGCCATGCATTTGAAGATTTAATTTACAAGGCAATCCGTTAGAATATTTAGAAAATATTGGGATATTTTTTAAAAAGATATTCCAAAAAAGTTTTTTACAAATCCATTGAACTTTCTTTTCAAGTTTGAAGACATTTGCTTCCGATCCAGGAAGCTTTTTCAATTCAAAGTGTAATATAGTGTGATATAGCATTGAGTTCGAGGCTATTTCTAACATTTTGAATTGAAAAGCTTGCTAGATGGGAAGCAAAGCCTCTTCAAACTTGGAAACAAAGTCCAGTGGATTGTTTTTTAACTTTTTTGGAATGACTTTGACCTGGATCACTTCACTATTCATCCTGGTGAATCCTCACCAGTTTAAAACCACATATTTATCAGTTTGGTCAAAAATAGACCTGATTTTTTCAATCCATTGTTTCCTTTTAAAAATAGGTTTTCTTAGCAGAAAGCAGGACTCCAAATGCCTTATAATGCTTCATTTAAAAATATGCAAAGTTCTTCAGAGCAAAGGCAACGTGCTCAGCAGCACAGCTTTAGGTGCAGATTTTACTTAGTATTATCTTTGAGGATTAAACACATGTTAACAAGTTATATTTATTTCTAAAAAAAAAAGGTGCAGTCTATGTTATACTATTTACTAAAAAAACAAGCCATAAAATAACCAGTCACCAAATGAGAGTTTATTTAATTGCTGGTCTTTAAATTAACTATTTTCTTATTCTTTGCTAATCCTGGTATTTCTAGGTGTTACTGAGTCTTTCTGAACTAATGGACTTCATCTCTAAAATATCTGACTGTTTCCCATGTTCATTGTCAGTCTGGTTTTAGTTTCCTTTTTTTATATACTTTCCCTTTTGGTTTCTTTCCAATTAAATTTTGTGAGTGAATTCACCTTTGGCTCTCTCCTTTAGTCCCTCTGCCCTGCTGGGGTTGCTTTTTATTAAGTGTTCTCACTCAAGCTAATCAGAGGCAGAACTGGGCAGGTCTGTAGTTTTCTAACATGCCAGGCTATTCAGAGAAGTTAAGGGTAGACTGCTCAAGCTTAAAAAATATATTGTTAAATTACCTTTTTAATAAAAACAGCATGATCTCTTGAATAAAAAACGACAATGAAAGCATACAAATATCTTTATTCTGCTGATGCTGATGAAGATTCTCAGTCATCCAGGTCATAGTCATTTTGTAAAAGTTAAAAAAAAAACTATCCACTGGACTTGGACTTGAAACCAAGTCCTGTGAATTGTTTTTTAAACTTTTACGGAACTTTATCCTGCATCTTTCACAGTTGAATTAGGCTTTGATTTTCCTACCAGGTGTCTGTGTGCTGAGTTTTATTTTTGATAGTATCTGATCTTTATTGTCTTTGCCTGATTGTTACTTCTATCTTCCTTTCCTTCTTTTAAAACTCTGTTTCTTGTTGGTGTCCGAGCTGCTGCTACTTCACAGCAAAAGGATCAGTGGTTTATATCTTATCAGGAAACCTCTTTTTGGAGGCTTTGGTTGCGTATCATCAAGGACACACTGAGAGTGACCAAAAATTCTCTAGAATAGAGATCTAATATAATGGATGTACACAATCGATAACAAAATATTGAAAAAAAGAGGATCTTCAAACTTAAGCCATTGGTTATTTTGAATGTATTTATGAATTCAATTCAATTCAGTTTATTTATATAGCGCCAAATTCACAACACATGTCATCTCAAGGCACTTTACAGTTCAACCAGATCATACAGTCAAATTGATACAAAGTTTCCTATCTAAGGAAAACCAGTTGATTGCATCGACTCATTGACTCAAATACAATCCCTCACACTAAGCATGCTTGTAGCGACAGTGGAGAGGAAAAACTCCCTTTGAATGAGCTTACATTTGGTTATTGCTTCTTTTCTATTAGTTAGCAGCTGCACCAGTTTATTTTATCTATAAAAGGCACTTTAAAGAGACAGTTCAATCAGATCATACTGTCAGATTGATTCAAAATTTTCAGTCAAAGGAAAACCATTTTTTTTTTTTGCATTGACATATTGACTTGAAGCAAATCCCTCACACCAACCATGCTTGTAGCCCCAGTGGAGAGGAAAACTCTCTTTTAACAGGAAAAAACCTCAAGCAGAACCAGGCTCAGTGTGAGCTGACATTTGCCCAGGCCGTCTGGGGCTCAAAGAGATAGAAAAAGAAGCAGAAATAGAAAAGGCAACTGTCAACCAGCTCCACAGGCAGAGCTCCCAGGAGGAAGAGAGCAAATCCAGTTGTTAATGATTTAATCAAAGAAATGTGAATTAACATTAACCTACAAATAAACTTATACATTAACTTTCGTTAAAACAGCTTGTAGGGTTTTGACTGATGCTGTGACAAACATCTCACTTGTACTAGACCATCTTGGCCGTTTCAAAAGCCTAAGAATTAATTATAAAAAATAATAAAAATAACATTTTGATAAGTTAAAGCAAGGAAAAAATTAGGAAATATAAACTTGTAGAAAAGGGATCCACCGGTTACACGCCATCTGACCCAGACTGAAAGATGATCACTTCAATCTGCATCTTTGGTGTATCCCGTCATGTCGCACGTGTTCTCGTTGCGCCTCGCCCCCTCCTCTCTCTCCTCCCTCCCTCCCTCCCTCCAAAGGTGACCGGGGAGTCGGTGCCAGTTATTTACCGTCCTGAAGTTGAATCGCATCCTGACGCAGATCAGCTGATGGAGGCTCTCTGCTCGGCGTGCATCTGCATCCTTCATCCCCCTCTCCGCAGCTGAGTACTCCTCACATGTCAGTCTGCTGCGCTCTTCTTCCCCGGGGGCTTCGTCTTCATCCAAAGTCATGTCCCCCCCGACGCTCAAATGTTAGTAAAAAGGACACGCACGCGTTGACTTATTTTTGGAATATTCATTTTGCATCCTAAACTGCGTTCCCGAGGGCATCCTGCCGCTGGCAGGATCAGAGTTCCCAGCGATGTGGATTACAGTCTGCAGCGTGTCTCTGCTCATCACTGTGGTCTGCGGTGCGCAAAGGTGAGATCCGACACTTCGATTCTACACAGGCCTGAGTTTATTGTAAATAGGCTACACCTCATGTGCCCCCCTCCCTCCTAATATTTTAGCGCAAACGAACCCAGCAACATGTCCTACGTGAAAGCCACCGTTGACAAGTTGCTGAAGGGCTATGACATCCGTCTGCGGCCTGACTTTGGAGGTAAATTACAGCCGGTTGGCATGCGGGGCTCTGCGGGGCTGCTGCGTTCTAACGCTCTGCTGTCTCCACAGGAGCTCCGGTGGATGTGGGAATGAGAATAGACATCTCCAGCATTGACATGGTGTCTGAAGTTAACATGGTAAGTTAATGTGGGTTTTGCGTTGCTTAATTCCTCCCCAGAAAAAAAAAAAAAAAAAAACTGCTCCTCTCTTTTTTCCCCTCTTTATCATCATCCTTATCTTTTTTCCTTAACAAGTGATGAGATACGCAATGTGTCAACCCCAATCCGCATGCATCAAGTCCTTCCCTGGGGTGTCACAGCCAGCGGTGGCTGAGAATTAACAAGGCAGGCAGCTGAGAGGCTGTTTAGTGATTCCACGCACGATCTATGGCCTCAGAGCGGCATGCGGGACACAGGAGGTGATCAGAAACAGAGAGGGGGTGAAATGTGAAAGCTCTTCTTCTGTGCGTGTTCTGGTCTTCTTCTTTTTTTTTTTGGCCCCAGTGCAGTAATTGCATAACAGCTGTCAGACAGAAGGCACCCGGCTGCGAGTCTGTTTGCAGAATGTGATGTGACCACTTCATATAGAGCGTGAGTGCAGCGCTGCCAAGGTGCACTAGGCAGAGGGAGTCTGACAAATTCACACGTCTACCCTCCCCACGCATCGTGGCATGAACACACTCTGAATGTTCCCCGTGTGACTGAATGAAGATGTAACTTTTGCACGGGTTTGAAAGAGTTAAAGTCAAGGCAAATTGATGGATAGAAACTTTGACCTATATGGTTTTATAATTAGTGATGTAGACAAATGACTCTTTGAAAATTAAACGCCTTATAGTTTGTACCAGTGCCATATGTGCAGATGTGCAAAAATGTGCAAATTCTTATGTTGTAGACGAGGGGTCTTCAACGTTTTCCAGGCTAAGGAACCCCAAATTGATGGCGAGATGGAGCGGAGACCCCTGTTTATATATATTGTATGAAATTGTGGTACATCAACTTGGTCCTATAGTCACTCTATTACATATGGAATATTGTAACTAAAGTAATTTCATCCTAGGATTATTAAAGTTCTGATTCGGATTCCTGGTTGATGGGACAGGTGTTGTGAATGAAACGGTGCCCAGCTTAAAAGAGCTCCTGTGTGTCACTGAATTTGTGCATTGATGACTGAAAGACATCTTCTGCCTCCATTTATATGTTTACTACTGTGTTGAATTCATCTTAATGTGGATTTAAAGGCATTTCAATTAGTAGAAAAAATTGCAGGGGGAATAAAAATAAAATCTAATCAGCCAAATCTTTTGCGACCCCCATGCAGCACCTCCGTGGACCCCCTAGGTGTCGCGGACCCCCTTCTGAAGACCTCCGTTGTAGACCTTTAAACTTAATTATATTTAGAGTTATCCTCCCCTTATATAGCTACATGTCCTTAAGGCATCTAGACATAATCAAGACTGGCTTAAGTTAAAAGCCAGTATCTAAACATGGAAGACATTTGAGTTAGTATACATATGATATGCTTTTGAAGGTTTCATTCAGGTTTCAGGTGGACTGCTGTGAGAATTGCTTGCAATCTTCGGAAATTTTTGTGCATGTGAACCATTTGGATTTCAAAGAAAGGTCCAAAGAATGGAAAAAAAATCAACAGAGTTGGAAATTTGTTGTTGTTGTCATACGAGAATAGGCAGATTGGTTTTAGCTGATCTGGAAAGGCAACAGTTGCTCAAATAGCCATCCAGCAACACCAGGGTGCAGAATGCTCTCTCTGAAAACAAACTATGTCAAACCTTAAGGCAGATGCTCTTAAGTAGAAGGAGGCTGTTCCTGTCTGCCAAAAAAAGCAAACGAGCTGACCAGAGAAACTTAAGCTCCAATATTAGGATAATTATGTTGAGAATTTAGTATAAAACATAAAAACAGCATGGTGTCATTATTCTTTAAGCATCCAAATCAGATGCATTTTATGGCATTTTTCTTTCCAAGGTATTTTCTTTGGTTAAAATATATCCTGTAAGTATGTCCTCAGTTTACTTTCTGCACTCAACCTTAAACATAGCTTTAAGCACAAACAGGACAAACTATAAACAAACTATTATTTTTCACAAGCCAAAAAGGGTATAATTAAAATCTTATAAAAATCAATTTCACGGCAAATAAACCCAATAGTTTCCAATCCAATCCAGCCGTTAGATTGTTAGATTCACTACATATCATTAGGTAGATTGGTCATTTAAAAATACAGAATTAAGTTGGTTGTTAAAAAAATGCCAATTGGTAAAAAGCTATTAAAGACAGTCCAGTGGATTACATCAGGTTAATGATGTAATCCAGCAACCAAGCAAGTGACAAAACGGTTTAGCCTGAACAAACCTTAAGCAAAACGATTGTCAGTAGGGGTGTCCGTTTTCTACAGCCATCTTCGAGTTCAGGAGACAAGAATGGGGGGCGTTCCATGTCACCGTCACCATCAACAAAAATGTCAGAAGAGTATTAGATGTTTCAGAACCTATTTCGTTTTTTTCAGATTTCAAACCAACATGTTTCACTGCTCTACAGCAACAAGCTGTACTTGCTACAGATGCTTAGTTTATTGTTGCGGAAAACACAAGATCCACCTAGATGAGGTACTTGGTAATGCCCGTGTTCCTACAACACTTTACATAATGTGAAATGTTATTCTTTTATAACATTGACTATGCAACTCATAAATATTACAATGCCTATTACATCTTCTCTTGCTTTTTGTGATTTTTGTCTTTAACATCTGACCTCTCTGTGAGGATACCATCTGTTGCTCCATATGGATGTGGCCTAAAACTACTGGCTCAGGTGCACTTTCTAAATCCTGTGTACACAGAATCTAGGGGTTTAGAAGCTCCAAAAATAACTTTATCTAAAAGGAAAACAGTTAAACTAAAAACAACTTAGACATTGGCACCATCTGTCAAATGGAAAAACAAAGAGGGTTGGGATAATTGATGCAAGGAACAGGATTGTTGATGGCTTTGTTTTGGAAGGATACGGTACAATAAAAAAAAGTATCACAGAGCCGGGAATGCTGTCTGTTGAAAGGGAAAAAAAGGCAATAAAGTTACTGGCAGCAATTATTGCAACAGAACAAATTGAAGGAAGTAGAAGAACACCGGATACTGAGATAACGTAGTTGATATGTTTTTCAGCTGTCTCAGTCTATGGCCACATTACAAAGATATCGCTCAGGAAGGCCTTAATCAATTAAAAACTTTATTGTGAAGGTAGATTTTGAGGCTAGCTATACACTTAAACAAAACTTTTTTCTCACATGACAAAACTATCAAATGATTGATAACCAAGAAGATGCAATAGAGTTTAACAATTTTTCTGCTGCTTTTGTACATATTCACTTGAGTTAGGGGACACCATTTCTGGTAGTATTCCAAATATGAACAGATCTGAATAAGAGGAAAACTGTTAGCGGTTTGAAATCCTGCACTGAGTATTTTAAGCAGCTGATACCTGAGTGGTTTGGATAGATTTTTGTCATCAGTGGTTGTGTGGGCTCTGCCAAACGCTCCTGAAAGGCTTCATTGGAGCGTTGAATTCTGAATCAACTGGATTTCTCTCCAGCATTTGTGTTGACTTACAGCAGAAGGTAGGGTTTTAACACCTCAAATGGCAGCTTCACGGTTTAAATGTATTGAGGGTTGCTGTTCATGTGCTCCTCTACTAGTTTATGTTTCCTGAAATCACATTGCTGAATTGCTCACATTGCTGCCAAGTCTTTGTTATTGAACATTTTTCTTAAATCAGTAAAGCAGAATAATATTCCAATGTATCCTTATAGAAGCCAACCTTATGATACCGACAGTTACAGAGGTCCGAGGGTGGTCTGAGGGCGCCATGGAGAAACTCCAAGACAGTTTTGAATGCTCTTACTGGAACATCTTCAAGGCTCCAGCAATATACGACAATGTATTAAATATTGCTGAGAATGCTATGACTGTGTCAGCCTACATCACCGGTGGGCAATTCCAGTTCCTGAGGGCCGCTATCCTGCAAGTTTTAGATGTGTCTTTGGTTCAGCACACCTGAATCAAATAATTAGATGATTGAGAGGACTCTGGAGGAAGTGACTGCATACTAAGGAGGTAACCAAGACATTTAATTCAGGTGTGTTGGAGCAAGGATGGATCTAAAAGTTGCAGGAAACCGGCCCCCTGGAACTGGAATTGCCCACCTCTGGCCTACATCAACAAATGTATTGAGGAAGTCAGCATCAAAAAGAACATCACCACCTGGGCTAATCAGTGACCCTGGATAAATGGAGAGGTTCGGAAAAAACTAAAACCACGGAACTCAGCTTCCAAGTCTGGTGACAAAGGCACTAAGAACATTGCATGCCAACTTAAACCGTGCCATCAGATCAGCGAAGCAGAACCACAGCCAAAAAATCCAGGATCTTTTCCACGACACCAGCAAAACCAGGAGGATGTGACAAGGCATATGGGTGATCACAGACTACAACACACCCACCCCCCGGTAGATCCAGCAAACTTTGACTTCCTAAATCAACTTAACAACTTTTTGGAAGGTTTAAGGCACTAAACAGCACTCCAGCAGGGAAAGCTGTTCCACACCAGGGGAAGGAGGCACTCAACCTTGCTATAGCTGAAGAGTCAACCCAAGAAAGGCCCCAGGCCCCAATAACATACCAGGTTGGGTGTACAAGGAGTGTGCAGATCAGCTGGCTGGTGTCCTCACAGACATTTTTAACACCTCGCTGGACCGATCCATAGTGCCAGCATGCTTCAAGTCTGCCACTATCATCTCGTGTCCAAAAAAGCCTCAGGTCACCTCACCCAATGACTACCGGCTGTTTTCCGCCAACATTGTACCCGTTTCAATTCGCCTACTGATGGAACCGCTCCACTGAGGACGTCATCTCCTCCACTCTTCACCTGAGCCTGGCACACCTGGAAGGGAAGAACACCCATGTGCGGATGCTGTTCCTGGACATCAGTTCAGCTTTAAACATCATCATCTCACAGCATCTGGTAGGCAAACTGGAACAGCTAGGATTCAATACCCCCCTCTGCAATTGGCTGCTAAACTTCCTCACAAACAGACTTCAGTCAGTCCGGGTTGGACAGAACACCTCTGATGTCATCACCCTAAGCACAGGCTCCCCTCAGGGCTGAATCCTGGGCCCCCTGCTGTTCACCTAGAGGACACATGACTGCGTCCCCAGGTTCAGAGAGGAGGTGGGGCAGTTGGTGGGCTGGTGCCGAGATAACAGCCTGATCCTAATGGGAAGAAGGTGAAGGAGATCATCGTTTACTTTAGGAAGAATCAGCCTAACCACGCTCCACTGCTCATCAACAGCTCAGCTGTAGAGGTGGTCAGCAGCACCAAATTCCTGGGGGTGCACATCACAGACAACCTCATCTGGACTGTAAACACCACCTCACTGCTCAAAAGGGCATATAAGTGCATCTACTTCTTGAAGGGGATGAGGAGAGCCCACCTGCCCCCATCCATCCTCACCACCTTCTACAGAAGCACCATAGAGGGTGTTGTGACCAGCTGTCTCACTGTGTGGTGTGGAGGCTGCAGCGGTGCAGATTGGAAGAAGATGAATAGAGTAGTGAGAACTGCAGAGAAGATCATCAGGGCTCCTCTCCCCTCCATAAAATACATTTCATCCCAGTGCTACATGTCCAGAGCCCGTAACATTATAAATTGCCTCTCACACTCCCACCATGGACTGTTCTCCCTGCTGCCAACTGGGAAGAGGCTTCGCAGCATTCGATGCAGGTCCAGCAGATTCCAAAACAGCTTCTTCCCCACTGCCATCAGACAGCTGAATGTTGAATAAGATGAAAAAAAAAACGCTGAATGTTGGAAAAACTGCAATTCATTTACCAGTCTTCTGAAGATCGCTGCAGATCGCATGAAAGAATCTCCCAAAAACACTCTGGTCTTCTTTCTCTCTTCTGTGGCATTTATTTTCTCTTCATAAACTTCACACACACTTTTTCTCTTATGACCCATTTTCAAAGAACCGCGGTGAGAAAGGTGAGCCTCAGGGACTGTCGGAAACTGTAGCTCACCAAAACATACGTATGCGCCTGAAAGTTCGCATACTGTACGAAGAAAAAATATGGCCAGCTGGGGACGAGCACATAGTATGACCTTACATAAACGTATCACCAGAATGATTTACAATTAGGAGGAACAATTATTGAGATGATCCACCCGGAAATAAAGATCGTCATCTATACCTAAAAAAACAGGGGGGAAAATAGAGGAAAGAAAAATATTTCCACTGCAGTACAAGTGAGAAAAAATGTGATTTATATACTTGAGGCAACGAGTTTGCTTTCAGCAGCATCTTATACATGTTGTTACAGGTTAGAGTGAAGTTAGGAGCGTGACAGATGACTGCCAGTGAATTTATAATAAGAAGTTGTTGGCATTTCTTCAATATCTTCAAATAGACCTGTGCAATTAAAGCTCTGATAAAACCCTGATAACCAGAGGCTCAAACTCCAAACAATCTGAAACATTACAACAATTGTCCGTGAATTTTGAGAGAACCCCATTAAATGTGTCTATCTACCCATCTTGATATTTAGCTTCGTAGTGATATTCCAGCTCCTCCTAATGCATCCCAATCTGTATCCAGGTTTTAAAGAGACGTAGTCATTCTGGAGTTGTGGTTCAACTAAGAAATTTTCACCAGTTGGAAGGTACATGGAATAACCTCCAAGTGGAGTCTTCTTGAAGACATTGTGATCGGATGAACCACCTCACCTAACTGCTTTCAGTTTGGAGGAGCAGCGGCTTCTGCATGAATGCCATTGATGGTGCAGCCCTCAACTTTTTGCCAAGGGATAACAAGGCTACATAAAAAGCTAACTTTAGGAGCTAATGCATAGATTCTTTCCCTCCATGTTATAATCCACCTTTCATGACCATGCAGTGAGAACTTCATCTTTCAGCTTTATCACCCTTACACAGCAATGCATTCTGCAGATAAAGATCTAATCTATTTAATTATCTAAGTCCTTTCATTTAGGAACAAGACTGGAGATTTTTTTTTGACGCTATGTGCAGTATAAGAGGGTAGTTTCACACCTAGGGAGAAAATCAGATCCTTTCCAGTTGAAAAGCATGGCCTCAGACAAATCACGCTGACTCATCCTGGCCTGTTACTTTAATCCAGGTACAATGAAAGACATGTCAGAACGCAAATTAATAATAAATAAAAGTATTGTGGAGGTGTAGCTTTATAAAGTTAAAGAAAGTTTCCTTAGTTAAATGAGATCACAATTTTTGCTCTTACATTTTATGGTTTTTTTGTTAGAATCAGAAAAATTTCATAAGGATAGAAAGTTTCCTCATAAAAATGACTCAGAAAGTAAAAGAAAAAATATGTCAAAAAGAATATTAAGAGTAGATCTATGGTTTTATTTTACTTCAGCACAAAATAAAGCCTCCTCTGTGAATAATCAAATCACATAAGGGATCACATTAAGGGCTAAAGGGAATTGCAGCACACTATGGAACACAAAAGAGGATATCCCCTAGATTTACTTAGGTCCTGAATGTAAGGCTCCATGCTGGGAGAAAAAGTCCCTCAGAAACTTAGAAGTGTGGCTGGCATCAGAGGGAATGCAGCGGATGCACAGGTTGCAGGAGGAGGTTTGGCTGGGGGAGAGGTTTTACATACACCAACCAATTATACTAGATGGTTCACAATTCACAAAATATGTAATCTCAAGGTACTTTACAGATCATACAGTCAGACTGATTAAAAGTTCTCTAACTGGAAAACCAGTTGATTGCATTAACCCATTGAGTCGAAGGCAGTCCCTCACACCAAGCATGCTTGTAGTGACAGTGGAGAGGAAAAACTCCCTTTTAACAGGAATAAACCTTCAGCAGAACAAGGCTTAGTGTAAAACTTATTTTTCTTTGTTGTTGTAACATTTAATAGGGACGTTCTGATATCTGATAGTAACCAAAAAAACTAATATCTGATTACATTGGCCTGCATCTAAAATCTCGAATACTGACAGGCTGATAGAAACTCTCTGCTTCTGATTTTGTACTTTAATCCAGGTACAATGAAAGTCATGTCAGAGTTTCTGTAATAGCATTAGTATTAGTATTACATGCGTCAGTTTTTCCTTATACCCATTTTTGATGCTTGTTTTTCTCTGTTTTCGTAACATCACCTGGTCAAACTTTGTCTAACAATTCACACTACAAATAAGTAATAAAAGAAAGTATGGTTCTTGCTAATATCGGGTTGGTAACGGTCGGTGCTTGAAGTTGCAATATCAGTATCTTATTGGAAATGAGTTGTATCAGGACTAGGGGAAAGTACCGGTATGGCTGCTGTGATATGTCACAATGCTTGGGTCACAATGCGATATTATCACGATATTGCAATATCACTATATATGGCAATATTTTCCCCAGCTATCAAAATAAAATGTATAGATAAAAAAAGCAAGTTTATGTTAATCAGAATCCATGTTGTTTGGGGTTTTGAGTCAGTCCACGTCTTCCACTGTAACTGCCTCAACCAAAGAACTGTTGCTGCGCTGCACAGCAAAAAGGCTTCATGGCTATATCTTCCAGAGTGGCAGTGCAGAGGTAGCCCATTTTCTCTCAATGCTTTAGAGGATTTTTTTTTTTAAAAGATTAATATTTGGAACTGCCAGATCAATAAAATATTGGGTAGCCGAAAATCAAGATATATCGCCAAATCGATTATTTACACCCCTAATAGTCCAAATATTTTCAGTAATAATGTTATTTTTGCATATGTGTCATATAAAAAGAAGTTAAGGGAACATTTTACTCATAATTCCTGCAAGTCAAAATGGTGATTTGTTCATATAGAATTAGTCGCAATACCCAGCAATTCCTAAGTTCCTGAATACCATTTGGACTCTGGTTCTTGACTAAATGTTGGAAGTGATGAAAGTGCAGAAGAGAGCTGCAGCCAGCATTAACCCGTTAAGGTTTGTAGTCTCACTGAAGAGTTCATGGAGCTCCTGCACAGCCATGAAACCATGATTCATTAATTCATACTGCTGCAATCGTGTGGGTTTCTAACACTGTTTAAATTCACATTTACACCACTGAAGGTGCAATATCACAGTAGTTTCAGCACGTCTAACACCACTGCTGCTGCACGAGAGAACAACCAGTGAATTACGGAGTGAAACTGAAGCATCAGATCAGAACTGTTGGGTTTAACTCTGCTTCTGTTCTTTTAATTAAAACTGTTTGCATCACACAGAAATCCTCCCTTTCCTTCATCTTGTTCTGCAGGCATGAATGCAGATCTCTTTGCTGATGGAACAAAAAAGTATTGTGACCGTTGGAAATCTCACCAGTTTCTTCTCTCTTGCTTTGTCCGTCAATCCCAATTCCTTTGGCTTTCTTGCTGGTGAAAGTTACCAGTTGTGGATATGATGTAAAATGTGATGTTGTCTTGTTGCTATGGTCTCGGTTGATGCAGTATATGCCCTCTAAATGCTAGCTGGTGTCATTTCAGCTGCCTCCTTTGGGGTCTTCACCGTGAGTCGATATGACTCACTTGCAGAATTGGCAAAGTTTCTACGCTAGATGCCCTTCCTGATGCAACCAGGATATACAGTATATAATATATATGCTCTTTAAAATGCTGATGGATATCAAAATGCAGAGATGCACCTTTCCAAATAGCGCTTACCTCAATGCTCATGCTTTAACACCCTTTCAATTTTAAAACACCCTCTTGTGAACATGTACTGTAGTGGCACCTTGTCACTTATTCAGCTTCAGGGAAAGGTTTGCTTCCTGGTCTCCACATGATTGAACCTTTCTTGGCAGTCTCAGGTTATGCAGGTCTAAATTTAGATGCTAATAATCCTCTTTCAACTCACATCCTTTTTATACCTTAAATATCTGTGGTTAATATATAATTTTTTTTTCTTAACAATACTCCAAATAAATCATTCAGGGGAGTTTTTTTATGTATTTATGCCTTTTTTGAGGAAATAACACCTTCAGAACTAGTAATCATTATCAAAATGTAATGGCCTATTGTAACAGTTGACATGTTTTAAAGACATTTTTTTTTACTATTTGACCCTTTATTAGACCTGACATTATTAACAAACATGGTTAGAGCTTAAAGACTAAGAATTGTCTGATTGTTGTTTTTTTTTTCTAAGACCGAATCTTACAAATAAAAGAATATTCTTCAAGTTAACTATACTTGTAGTCACAATTCCAAGTTGACCAATGTTATTGTCCAATCTCTTCCCATAAAAGGTAAATTAAATGCAAAATGATGTCAGTATTACTTTGAAATACCATATAGGACATTTGTTGACAAAAATTTCAATTAATAGAACTTTACAGATGAATCCTTTAACATATGGACGAAGGAGAAAGCAGCTCACTCAGTGTTCCCTAAGGACACATCCCATGTCATTCTGAGACAAATCAAGCAGTCCAGTCCCTGACACTGACGCGACCCCAGTAGAAAAGGGCCTGTGCAACTCATAAGGCTCAAGTGAACTTGGCAGTTAGTGAACAGATTACAGGAGGGTTTTCAGATCATTGTCAGGTCTCTGCTGGTTTAAGTCATCGGACATGGTGTGCTGTCAGCAGGAAGGGCAACCATGGAGGTAAAGTAACAATGATTCAGTGTGATGTTTCTCTTGGAGTGATTAAATGTGGCATTCTCTAGTGTGTATGGGACTTAAGAAAAGACATGAGCAGGCCTACAAAGTACGGTGAGGTCCAAAGATGTAGATTTATGCATGAAGCTCCAGTTTTATATTGGCTAAAGGGTGTAAACAATGCACAAATATAGGAATTCACAATAACTTTAAAAAGTACAGCAGATTCAGATACTTTATTTTAAACAGACTAAAAAGACAATATAAATAAACTTATAGAATACATATATTTGCATGTGTATAGAATGTCTCAATAAAAAAAACTGAAAAAAGTGATAATATATTCTTTTAAACAGTTGCAATATCTATACACTGTTTAAAAAATTAAAGGGAATGCTCAATTAACATATCCTAGACACCCCTGCCATTGAGTACTTTGTTCTGTACAAAGTTGAATGTGCTGACAAAAAAAATCACACAAAAAGCATTAATGGGAATCAAATTTATTAATAAATGGAGGGCTGGATTTGGAGTCACACTCAAAGTTATATCAAGTGATGTAATGTCCTTAAAAAAAAAGAAAAACAGGTCATAATGAGGTCCATTATAGTGTCCATGTGCCTGTATGACCTCCCTTCAATGCCTGGGCATGCTCCTGATGAGGTGGTGGAAGGTCTCCTTAAGGATCTCCTCTTAGACGAAGACTAATGCTATGTTCAGACCACAAGCGCTGGAAGCAGCAAAAAAATTCCTGCTGCTTAATTTTTTATTCTTGTACACGTTAAGGTCCGATGTGCATTAAGTGCATCTTTGACGCTCCTGAAGCGCATCCAGTAAAGTGTGTAAAGTCTGTGCTCTGCAGCTCCTGCGTTCAATAGTAGATAATGGATTTGCTATATTTACTTTTATTAGTGGGTAAAACGTAGTTTTAATATGTTTTTAAGTGAGAAAGTTCACCTCAAAACATTATCTGTGCAGTCAGTTAATCAAGATTATGATCCTGCCTTCAAACATTACTTCGCTGTCGGACCAGCACGAAACCCCCGTACATCGGCGGTGTGCTGTTCCTGGAAATCCACTCCAACAGCAGCCTCTGGCCCGCTCGCCTCTTGGGGGTTTCCCGCTACCGTTCATGTACATAATCCAAACTGCAGGTAAAAGCAAACTTACTTTGCCGGCAGGTTTCGATATTTTAAGTTAATTTAGGCGTTAATAAACTGTTTCAGGGGAGTGATCATAAGGCGCTGCATCGGCAGCACTGTGTCTGTCTCCCTGCCAACTCCCAGATCACCTTTTCTGATTGGTTGATCTGGCTCGTCGTGCAGCAACCAACTCCAGCAGCTGTTGCCTGTGAAGAGCGTCACACGTGTCAGATCCTCAGAAGCTCATGAGGCGCTGCTTCAGCTGCTACGATGCTGCTGTAGATGTGCTGCATGACCTTTTGATGTGTCTTGATGCGTGCCAACCATTGACTTTACATGTAAACCAACTGCTTTTGCTGCTTCAGCCGTGTGTGGTGGGAATGTAGCCTTAAGCTGCCAATCTCTGGACAGTTTGTGATCCAACATGACGTTGGTGGATGGATCAAGACATAATGTTCCAGATTTTCTTAATCGGATTCAGGTCTGTGGTATGGGTGGGCCAGCCCATAGCTTCAATGCATCATCTTGCAGGAACTGCTGACACTCTCCAGCCACATGAGGTCTAGCATTGTCCTGCATTAGGAGGAACCTAGGGCCAACCTCACCAGCATAGTGTATATTCTCACAAGGGGTCTGAGGATCTCATCTTGGTACCTGGCAGTAATGCTACCTCTGGCAAGCACACGAAGAGATGGGTCTGGAAAACAATGAGTGTCTCCAGTTTTTAACTAGCTGTACTCTTCAGCAAACAGGAAAAAAGGAGACCAACAGACAGATCACATGGAAATAAACAACTCTGTAAAGGAGAAATGCTGCAAACATAGAAAAAGCAAAATGTAAAGTGGAAACATTATGTAAACCCGAACCTGCTGCAAGCACATAAATGATGGTAACGCACAAACATGCTGAGGAAAAATGCTGCAAGTAGAAAAACAACTACTTTTTAAAAAACAGTATAAATAAAATGCTATAAAAGATTTAGGGAAAAGAAAACGTACTTTCTCTCTGTTTCCAAATGTCCTGTTTATTTTTTTTTTCAACACATCAGGTCCTTAAGACAGTAATTTGTAGTAATGTGTATGTTGTACTACCATATGTGGTGATGATCGCCCTCCATTGCAGTCTGAAATTCTTCTCTTATGTGATGCCACTTTTCTTAACTTGCAGTTGTCTATACCACCTGCAGCATTATTACTTTGCATATGTTTTTTGTCTTTGCAGAAGGCTTTGTGTTTGCAGGGCGTTTGCACTTTGTTACCCTATATTTTTCATGATTGCAACATTCTTTGTAGCATTAATATTTTAGATGTATTTGGTTTATGTATCTGTGTGCCGTTGTCTAGTTTGGCCTAGTCTTATATTTGTGTAAAAGTACTTTTTGAATTTGCTGTGAATCAATGTAATTGCTGTGTTTTCACTCCTTGGCTACCATGTTAAGTTAAATCAGAGAAAGTCCCATCCACTGTAACTCCAACTTGCATCAAACTCAGAAAAGAAAACACGATAATAACACAATGGCAGAGGAAGCATTTTTCAGATTGATGAAGGAGGAGATTAAAGTGCTTTATATTACTTGGGAGACCAATCAAAAACATTTTTATGCTTTGTCAGTGCCTCAGCCAGCTGATCCTCAAAATTATCCTTTATGTTATAGTTACCTTAATCCACTGTACTGTAAACCCAAGAGTCCCATAGGGTATGGTAAAACCTTTCGTGTTAAACAAAAATGTACATTTCTCTCAGCTTTACATACCTTTTTAATTGATAAACAGCTCTTTTCTCATAATACACTGCACCATTGTTTTCAGCCTGCAACAGGTTTACTTTATTATTTTTGCTTAATTTTTTGTTATTTTTCTAAATGGTTCATGCACTGTTTTGATATCTTCCAAACAGCTACTGTGAGCTGAAAATGCTGTTGTCAAAAAAAAAAAAAAACTGCCATTGAAAGACTTCAGTAACGCCTCCAGCTCACTGTGGATCGCTTCATAGCCTTCATGTCTGACTACAGGCATAAAGAACAAATCTTGTGTCTAAATGTCATCAGTTTCCCATATTTCAGTTAGTCATTTTACTTTACTTACATAGCCATTTAAAAAGGCATTCAAAGTTTTATTCAAACTATATAAAGATTTTTGGGTTTTTTGCTGCTGCTGAGTCTATGTATTTTTATTAATTTTTTTTAGCTTTATTGTGAGCTGATTAACCTGAGTATCCTCTGGCAGAAAACATCCAAATGCCTTGGGAGGCTTGTATCTGAAAATAAATCAATGCAATCAGCACCCAGCCAACAAGAAGCTTGTTAGCTGTTAATGAAAATATGCACGTTAAGTCAGTATCAGATTCCATAAATATTAATTCTGTTGTTTAGAAAGAATACGTGATGAAAATATTTTTATTCCCTCTGCAAACAGTCGAGAGTATTAAGGGTTTTTAGAGTCATGGTATCGGCCTCCATCCTCCCAGCTGGCGGTATCGATTAGACAAGAGGAATGATGGGTTTGGTGCTGCTTTGGGATTAGCATTTATGAGAAGAGGTGTGGACCTCTCTTCATTTCTGCTCTAAGATGATATCAAAGTGTCAGCATAAGCTCAGTCAGACTGAGGATGGGGGAAGTCTGTCAGGTTTGGTTCTAAGACTCAAGATTGGAGCTCAAGGCTTTTTGTTCTTTACTTTTGATAGAAACCAAATTCCTTTGTGAAATTTTCAAATATATCTTTAATTTGTATTCATGATATAGGAGCTTTAAGTCAGAGCGAAACATTAACTTTTGATAAATGTTGTTTAATCTCCTTATTGGAAGCAGCTGAAATCAAAGAAAGTCACTCCTGGAGACATGTGAACTGTTCCCATGTTCCAAACTTCATTTCCGTAGATATGTAGTTACTCAAATATATTATATTTTAATGACTACAAACTTTAGAGAAAAACCATTTGATAAAACCTTTTGATAGTCACGCAGCCTCCGCTGCATGACTATCGTTATTTAAAATGTTGCATCATAGCTGCACCTCAAATGTCTGCAAAATGGTCTGACTTATGATCCACTCTGTATTGACTCTCCATTTGTAGCGATTGACTCTCCATTTGTAGCGTCCTTGTCACTTCTTCTCTGTTGTGATCAAAAGATAACCCCAGCCACAGTTGGGTCACCACCAGTTACAAAAACTGGTCCACTCTGCTGTTGCGTTCGTGTACTGACTCCAGAAAACTGTCAGCCTGTATAATTGGTTAGATCCCATTTATAAGACGACCAAACAAAATGTTGTCTTATATTCGGGCCATTACGCTATGAGACACTATAGAACATTGTTCATCCATTTTCCTCCAACAGATAGTAGAACACATGCAATTCTACTCTGTCTTTTAAGACAATAATAATACCTTTTAGCAGATTCGTTCTTTTGATTTTAGCCATACAGTAGATGTTGAATGCATCCAATGACTGGAACATAAATTCCCTCTCTAACAGAAAGTTTTGTCTTTTGATTCAGGTTTCCCAATCACAGGCATTGCCACAATCTAAATATCAATCTCATGGTTCCTTTTTTTCTTTCAAAAAATGTATTTATTGAAAATTTAGCAATTGCATGATCTGCAACATGTAACAAACAATAAAAGCATTGCCTAGGCACTATGTTTAAACCAAATTAAATGAAAGTTCCCGTAGTTATGATGTCAATACAAGCTGGCACTCTGTGCATTGGCTGGGTGATGCAAACCCCATCTAAATATATGTTTCAAGGCAAATTCAAAAGGTCCTACGGAGAGAGGACAAACAACAGCGACCAGATCCTTAGTGAAGGCATACATAGGTTTGATGATAATATCATCATATGTTTTTACTTTTCAGAAGCATTTTTATTTTGTTTTTTTCATTGTTTGAATTTTCCATCTTTGACTTTTCAGTGTCTGAATGTTTATTGTTTGCAAAATTTCTGCTGTGTAATGCCAAATGTAATTATGTCACTATGTTATTTTGATCCACTATTTAGCTTGTAGCTGTGAGCTGCCTTGTTTTTATTGATTCCAATTCAAAAAAGTGTTCATCCTCCCCTTTTGCTGCTTATCAGCATGAATTTCTTGCAGCTTTTCTACCTAAACTAAAATGATACATTTTTCTTATAGCAAACTTTTGATATTAATAATATTTAAGACTTTGCACATGCCTCAAGCTATAGACTATTTTTTATCCTTTAACTAGGAAACAGTCATCATAGGGAACATGAATGGATCAAATGTGTGATTGATGCCATCAGTGAGTAAAGGGAAACTGGTGGAGGCAGCCATGGATAATGTTATGATCAGGCCCCTTATTTAAAAACAGTCTCTCAAAAACACTCTTCTTTTTCCCTTCATATTTAGACAAACCTGGTTTGTCCTTGTGATTGTTTCTGCCAGGATCTTGATTTGCAGTGATTCGTCTCCGTCTACCTGTATGTGAGCTAGCTGGGGTTGGCATGGAAACAAGGAAAAAGGATGTTGGTTGGTTTGGCAACAGTGAAAGCCCTGATGTGTGGAAGACAGCAGATGATTAGAATCTCTACTTATTGATCTTCAAATCACTGGTAATTGTTAGCTACATTAGAGCATAACTGGATGTTTGGTCTGACTACAAGATGTAGCAGGGCTGTGTTGTCTCTCTGCATAATGTTATCTTTGGTAGGATGTAATTATACTGTCAGGTCACGCCAACCCTTCTGTCCAGCATTGCTTTTGTTTATTGAGGTTTGCAGATGTAAAGAACACCACAGTAAGATTAGGGTTTGTACTCTGTCTTTGTCTTTTCAACGTCCTCAGCATTTTCTTTTTCATCTATTCCATTAAAGATTTACTGCCGTCTCCTGGATCCTCACTCCCGCCCAGTTTGGGTGAAGATTTAGCTGCTTGGCAGACAGCCTCACATTTGTCTGTAGAATACCTGGACATATGGAATAGTTTGCAGTTGACTAAAAGATTGCAAACTGCCAAAGCCCTGTCTCTGCACTCTAAACCTATCCAATGATGCTGGCCAGTCTGGGGAGTGTTTGTGATGATATGCTGTTTGGTTTTTAGTGTTGTATGGCCAAACAAGTCTAGAGCTTCACGTATCAGACAAACTGCGCTGCAGATCTTGAGCTAAATTTAAATGCAATTTTTCAAACCTAAGTTTTAGAGGACAACCATTATAGATTATTTAAGGCTGATGCTGATAATAAAAATTCTGATACCGGTCAAATAGATCCCAGATGTGCGGTGCTTATTGTTCCGGGCTGATTCATTGGGCCGATGCTGCATTTTTTGTCCTTGATTTACCATGTAAAAAAGGATACCTCACTACATGTTCCTTAAGTCTTAATTTCAACTTTTTTTTTTATTTTTTTTAAAGGCGATTTTCTTGTTCAAGCCTTCCAAACAAGTCATATTTTTTTATTCAATGTCTTGTCACAAACCTGACTTAGATTTCTTGGCATTGTGTTTAAATACACCTGTATGTTTTACAGCAGCTAAATTCTGATTATTTTGAGGAGACCATAGTAATGAAGATCAGCTAACTTAGATGTTAATATGTCAGGTCTTCATAGCTGCCTTTACCTGAATAGCAATGTGATGTGCTTTATGACATGTGCCCCGATTCAGCTGCAGTTTTAGCTTTCCTCCAGATAAGAAAGTGATGTTCTATCTCACCCCCTAATCCTTTTTCTGATGTTTGCTCAGCAAAAGATGGCTATAGATAAGCAAAAATTAGGTCAAACAGCAGAACACTGCAGAGGGGTTATTGCACAAGACCCTTAGCTCCATTAAGATAAAAACATAAGGGTAGAACAGACACAGAAGATGAAAGAACAGGCAAAATTGTGTATCAGGCCCAAATTTTTACAGGGTGGTAAAAGGTAACAAAAGCTTTGGAGTCTGGATTTTGTGCCCGCATGAAATGCAAGTTGGTATGGTTTACCTGCTGCAAGGGACCACTGCCTTTCCCTGATGCGAGGCAGAAAGTGTTCAATATGCAGTTCACGCTAAGGCTATCACTCAGCCTCTAAAATGCCAAGGTGCCACATCGATGATGGACAAGTGGGTGCTGAGGGGAACAGCTGCTTCTAATAATAGTTTCATCCCCAAAGAGACCGTAAACCCTCACACAGCACAAACACACACAGCCACCAACAAGCAGGTCACACTGCCTGTTATTCTGTGTTCTCAGCTTTATGAGACAGCGCTTTCTTGCTGCTGCCTTATGAGACGTAATGCCAGCTCTGGTTTTATTATTGCCTATAACAGCTCCAGTGATTGGCTGATTGTTTTATTAGTTCTGCTGAGACAGTTGTTTGGATGTAGCTGTCTGTTTAAACTAGATTCCAGCGTTGATAAAGCTCAAATTGATATTTGAGCTTTCTTTGTCTTTTAGACATGTACAAAAAAATAGCCAATAGGTTATGTTTTGGTAATAAAATATCCTGTTGATTCTCATCCGAACCTGCTTCAGATGGGAAACAGTAAGTGTTTGAGAATTTTTTTAACACATTAGCTCTCTTTACACATTCAGAAAAGGTACTATTCTTGTGCAGTTTCTTGTGAGCAGTATTCTTCTGAAAATGAGTGCAAATGCTGGCAGAAGATCTAAAAAAAACATAAAGACCTTTGAAAACGTGGAGAACATGTGATCAAGATGAATGATCAACATCTGTTCACTGGTTTACAATTTCACCCTTCATAGCTGAGGTGAATATTTCTAAATAATTATGATGCTCTTATAATTTCTTAATGTCTCATCTGAACTTACGTTTCAAAAGCTAAAAGTAATGTAGATGTTCTGAAGCTATATGTTTAGTTAACTTTTTAGCAGGCTACTTTTATATCTACATTTTGTTTCATTTTGCCTCATTCTTGGTCAAAAAATTTGAAACAAGCTGTGTATTTTGGAACTGCAGTATATTCTTTATCCTGTTTAACATTTTAGTTTACTTTTCTTGTTTTTCCTTGTCTTCTTTATTGTATGTTTATATTTTTCCATTTACACACAAGGATTAAATTGTTGGCGACCCTAATTTGATCAAAGAAAACCCCACAATGGTAAAAAAAAATAGCTTTAATCTGACAGTTGTAATAATAAAAAAAGTTTATGAAAATAAACAAACTAAAGTCAGGCATTTCTTTTCAGACTCATAAGCAGGCCTGGACAACAAGTGATGGAACCTCTAAAAAAGACAGAAAATAATATCACATGTTAAATCAATGCATCCCCACTAAGTAGCATCAGAGGTGTCTACAGACTTGAAATCAGACTACATAAAGAGCTACAGGTGGTCACTGTGCATTTTAAAGACATGGCGTGCATCACACTCAACATGGACCAGAGGAAGCAAAGAGCTATGCTCTGGTTGTTGGTTTACTGTGAGTCAATTACAGTAAATAAAAGTGGGAAGTCTGACAGGAATCCTGGAGGAGAATTCCTTTGTGGGGCTGCTTTGCTTCATCTGGCACAGGGCATGTTGAATCTCTGCATCACACAATGACTTCTCAAGACTATAAAGGTATTCTAGAAGGAAATGTACTGCCCAATGTGAGAAAGCCTGGTCTCAATCACAGCTCATGGGTCTTGCAACAGGATAAGGACCATAAAGACTAAGCTAAAGACACCCAAGAGTGGCTTAGAAGAAAACATTGGACTATTCTGAAGTCACCTTGTATGAGCCCTGGTCTAACTACTATTGTGAATCCTTGGAAGGAGCTGAAACCTGAAAAAATGGAGTGGAGGAGTGGAGCAAAATACCTGCAGAGAGGAGCGGAAATCTCACTGACAGTCTCAGGAATCTTTTAATTGCACCAACCTATTGCCTCAGTAGTTTGGTGCAGCAAAATATTCATTTAAATGTACCTCATTATTGTCCATGCTGGTTTTATTGGTTTTATTGAGTTTATTTCTTAAAATCAATTTTGGTGAAGCAATGTCTGACTTTCCTTTTTTTTTCATTTTTATTGGATTTGTATCTATTACTTTTGTCATAGTCAAGTTATTTCTTACTATTGTTTTTTTTTTTTCTTATAATAAGTGGGAACCACTATTTGTCCATGTGTGTATTTGTTCAGTTTCAGTTCAGTAGCTTTTATTAGTCCCAGTATGGGCAATTTTGTGCAGTAGTAGTAAACCTTTCACACACATGTTCACATTTCACAAATCACAGATAAAAAATAAAAGAAGCACAAGAGACACATAAATATTTAAAAGATAAAAGTAAGGTGGATAAAAGAGACAGAAATGTAAAAAAATTTAAATAAATAATAAAAAGTTAATAAATATGTGCAAATGAGAGCATAGACCTGAATGCATGCAACATATGGCTATCTGCTTTTCCTGGTAGAGGTTGTGACCTATTTTAATGTTCTCTTTTCACAAAACCAAGTCTTTTATTGAGGGTTTCACTAAAAAATTTTGAAAAGTAGCTGACTGACCCCAAAAGACTTATTTTTGATAAAATGTTAGATCTTTAAGGCGTAGGAGTTCCACAGCAGCCATTCTGTTTGCTCTAAAGCCCAAATATCTCCCTACAGTAGCTGTGTTCTAGTTAAAACAGTTATCAGGTCAAAGCTGTTGCCTTCTTTATGCCATAGCCTCACTCATCTAGATGTTGTACAGTGACCTCTGAAGGTGCAGATGTCCCTAAAGCACATGCACCCTTTTATTTTTGTTTTTTCTTTTTAAGAAAGTTAGTCTCCTCGAGCTTTCTGAAAAATGCAAAGGTAAGCAACTTAGCAAACTGCAAGGGTGCTGAAAATGTTAACTAGTGGTCAGAACGATCTTAATGGCTGCTCTGCCGTGTTAGATCAAGCAAAGATGCTACATGCTCTGTATCAGACATTTTTAGCAGCAGTTTTTAAAAACATTTAATCAATTCACTTCATAGCGCCAATTCACCAGATCATACAGTCAGATTGATTAAAAGTTTTCTATCTAAGAAAAACCAGTGATTGCATCGATTCATTGACTCAAATGAAATCCCTCATACTAAGCATGCTTGTAGCAACAGTGGAGAGGAAAAACTCCCTTTTAACAGGAAGAAATTTCCAGCAGAACTAGGCTCAGTGGGAGTGGCCATCTGCTGAGGCCGACTGGGGTTCAAGGAGATAGAGTCTTCAACTCTATTTATGAAAGCCTGATCTGGAATGACTAACAATAACTGACTAAAATCCAATAACTGGACATTTTTGGCAAATATCGCCTGTTTCTCACTTGTCACCACTGTGATGGGATGATGTCAGCCTCATAGCTTGGGAGTTTTGGGGGAGGATGGGTCTTGCTGCTGGTGGCTTGTACAGCTGCCCAGCTACTGGGGAGACTGGGCTCCCAGCTGGGATACACTGGAAAAATGTGGCTGGATTGTTCAGCCAGGTGACAGGTGCCCCGTATCTTACTTTGTACCTCTTTGGCTTAAGGGCTGTTTTGCTGCAGACTTAGTACCATTGCGTGGTGCTTATTGGTATCCCGTTGAGGAGTGTGATTTCTACTGGGGGCTGCTGCTGCTTTTAGGGTTCAGAGGCTACATGCACCTTACTACCGTTAAGCACTAAACGTAGTAGGATTTCCACCCTTCTCCCCTCTCCAGGTGACATAATCCCCAACACAAATGCATCAAATCCAGATACAGATAAAAGAAAATTTTACAGATTTCTTTATTCTCAGTGCAAAACATACTAGCATATGTGCTTAACTGCTTCAGATTCTACTTTGCACTATTCAACTACTTTTACATTTGGAATTTACAAACAATTTCTGCAAGCGTTTGTTTTTAGGCCACCAAGCCTAGTTTGTGGGGATTACATTGTTGGGATATATTGCCAAAATGGAGCTAAATCAGTGGGGTGAGCCATCTGAAACCATCCCCCTTGTTAGCCACCTGGAACCCATCCCCCTTCTCTTCTCCAAAACAAGAACAAAGAAGACCCGGCCCACTGTAGGAGGCGGCCACCTCAAATGGACCAATCAGCCGAATACTCCAACAGGAAGTTCCACCATGTCACTCATGGCACAGACAAATCAGCCGTTACTTCCACAGGAAGTGCTCCCGTGTCACACATGGTTTAAAAGCCATGCTCGAGAAGACTTCTTCCTCTTTTCCGGTGGGTTTTTAACCCGATAGGAGAGGCTCCATTTCACATGAAATACCAGAAGAAAGCTGACTGGAAGTAGCTTGTGTTTTCCTGCGTCAAAAGTCACGGATCGCAGTGTTTTTTATCGTGCATAGCGGCTGCGCCAACTGGGCAGACAGAAGCCTTTGAAGCTGACCGCGGAGTGAGTTTTGTTTTCCCCTTTCCTTGGACGAATCGGCTGAGAGGACGCTCTTTTGCCGACCACCTCCTAAAATCCATCCTCTTCAACTCGTGAGCATATCAAGCCCTCTGCTGTAGCACCGAACTGACTGAACTTTCCAGAGGGGCGGACCGGTGGCAGAGAACCCTCTGCGCGGCAGAAACCAAGCCGCGGTTGCCTTGGAAATGCCAGCCTTTCACGGACGAGGAAGCATCTCACAGTAAAATCAATTTCCTTTCCTTTTTGATGCATTCGAAGTGCTGCTCAGGCGAGAGTCAGGCAGATTCAGGGTTTTGAATTAATGCTGATGTTTTTTTTATCTGTGCTGATTAAGAGTTTGTTCATTTGGTTGAAATAAGTGTGTGTTTCTTTATTCTCTTTCTTGCTTTCCTGTCCTCTTTGTTGTTTCTGCTTTGAGATAGTCATAAAGTTATCACATTCAGCCACGTGGGGTCCCGGTGGATGCCGCAATCTTGATTATAGGTTGTCCCTCCCCCATTTCTCTTTGTTCCCCTCACTGCGTGGAGAACAAAGGGGGGTGGTCCCTCATTTAGCTACACCCATTCACACACTAAACGATTTCTGCTGCTATTGTTAATACATGTTTAATAATTTTACCAATACTAAGCTGGATGTGTTAATATCTGGCATATTTTGGACAATCTCAGACGCCAGTAAACGGACTCTTATGGTTTTATTTCTTTGTTTCTATCTCGTTTAGTTCTTTATTTTCAATTTTTCTTTTAAACTAGTCATTTAATCTACCTCGTGTTTATTTTTCTAGTAGTGTGTAGTGTTTGCATAGATGTTAGATTTCTGTAATCCTGAATTATTAGAATAAAGACAACATTGGTTAATCTGTAGTGGTTTTGGTCATTCATATAACGGAGGGTTTATCACTCAGCGCAAATCCTCCCCCTTTTGGTAATAGTGCGAATAAACAGAGATAGAAGGTTCTTTATTGATAATTTAATAGCTTTGCTGATAACCTAACCGGGGCCACTAGACTGGTGGATACCTGGATTTTAACACAAAATTAAGCAGCAGATGGCTAATGTGACCGAGGCTTTGTATGTATTAATTAGGACATTGTTATCCAAGGTATGGATCTGCCAGAAAAAAAATTTATCCTAGACACAGTTTGCTTGGGTTAGAGGTGCTCCTGAGGCCCTTTCTCAATGACAACCCCTTTAATTTGTTTACACCAAAAGAAGTCTCACACATCAATAAAGCAAACTTGTGCTTTATTGATTCCATGCATCAGGAAGTAATCAGCTTTGGGTGTGACTTAAAAATTTGAAACAAAATGTGAAAATTCACTATTACTTCATGACTGAACAAAATGGTAAGAGGTTGTTCAGAAAGGGCCAAGTGGGTTTAGTATAACTTCTTTACCCTTCTAACACCTTTGAAACCCTCAGAAGAAGTTGAGAAGTGTCTCTCTGTAAAGTAAAAGTAAAATGTCTGAGTTGTCCTCATACTTCTCTTCGCCAATTTATCTTAAAAAGACAATAGATCACTGGATGTAAAAACAGCCTGTGTTGTAATGTAAGTAATCGTGATTCTTTAAAGTAAAAAAATAAGACCAATTAGTCTGGAAGTGTTCTTAAAAGCAAGTTTCCTAGCTCATACCTTTTATTTTCATGGTGTAGTTTCACCAGGCTCCTATTTGTTCCAGTCAGCAGCTAATTTAACTGCTTGAACACCTCAAGACCTCTGACAAAATGCAATTTGATGCTTTAGAATTACATAAATGGAGGAAGCAAACAGGACTCCTCCAGTGTTTTAATGGACCCGGCTGGAAAGTGAGAACATGAGTGGAGTGCCTTCCTGATGTTAACTCTGAGAGCAGGAGACAGCAGTAAAACACGTGTTCCCCAAGGCTCATACATCACTTATCAGATCCCCAAGTAGTAAAAAAAAAAAAAACACTACAGACAATTCACCCTGTTTAAGCTGCTGGAAATCTTTCTGTTGGACGTTTTCAGGGCTGATGTATCAGACCACTAAGTCTGGTCCAGTGCATGCTAGCTCTTCATATCCATAGCAAACTTTATACTGAATTATCTTTGCTGTTTAGGGGAACAAAATCCTTATTTGAACACTTTGAGCCAATTTTCTTACATATTATTTTTATTATTGTTATTTACAGAATTATTATAATTTCCACCAATTTAATTAATTCAGAACTTCATATTTTTTAACACTCATTTAAACTGCTTGTATCTCATGCAATTCTCTCACCTGAATAGGGCAGAGAACTGCTAAAGAGTGAGCTTGTAATCTTTGCAGATCACTTGCAAAGCGCCCAATCATAGCATATGCATTTTTTTTCTCCCACAAAAGCAATTTAGCATTCTTCTTTGAAATTTAAAGACCAGTTTGTTTGACAGATAAACGTTTATGCAGAATAGGTTATTCTGAAATTACATGCTGCCTAATACTTTAAAAACAACAAAGACCTTTTTAAGCTACTTTACCCATATTGAAACAAATACATATAGAGCTCAATCATGACTCTTTTATTGCATCACTCCACCATTCCTCTAAGTCACAAAAATGAATGACTGGTTCCAGCAGTTGAAGAGTGAAGGTAGATGCATGGACGGCTGCCTCTGAGAAGCAGGTGAAGCTGGGAGTTCCAGCTGTCTGAGGAGACTCAGAAGGAAGTGGAGCATGTAGGCCAGTGACTTTTCTCGTTGCTTAATAAGAGCTGACATTGCACAGCATAACTCACTTCTGCAGTATCTGCTGCTGCTGGAACACATTGTTTTTTATGAGGGAGGTACAGCAAGAGTTGGATGCTATGGCACCAGCATTATGAATCAGCAATACCAGTGACACACACAACACAGTTTTATTACTAAATACTCTGATGAATAAACATTTAAACCCTCTATGTGGCAAAGGGCAGATGTTTGCTTCAGAGATCAGATTAGGAGTGAAAATAAGTGTGTGATGTTTTTCCTTTGGCAGAGAACTAATCAGGGGTTGCCAAAATACAAAGAAGAATAAAAAATCCGTCGTCGTTTTGAACAAAGACGTTTTTTAGCTTTATTCAGCTGTAAAATATACTTTAACCCATTTAGGCCTAAAACGCCTGGAAAAAACACCTTAAAAACCTATGGCCGATTTTAAAAAATACCCCTAAAACCTGAAGTTTTTCTGTAAATTCAGCAACTGTGTCAACGCCTAGTAAATTATTGATATCTCAGCTTCTGTAGCAGATAGAACTCAAAATATATTTTATCTTTGAAATTCTTCCAAAAAAAAGTGAAAAGCAGTAATAAAAAAATAAAAAATTCAACCTTTATTTTTTCCATATGTGATCATGTCTTCATTGAGAATGTGCAATATAAAACGTTTTTAAAATAAAGAACAAACATTACATAAATAACTATCTGATGATTACTTATTAACAGTATTATTATGCATAATAATGCATATGTCTGTGTTATAAATTGCATACAACTTACCTCCAGATGGCCACAAATCTGTCCCGGGACATATTTTGGGGGAACTGCGTCCTGAAGAGAGGTTTACTCTGTCGCCAATAATCTCTTCGTACTGGCAACACAAGAAGTCCTATGCCCATACACAGCCCAATAAATGTCTTCATCTCCGTCACAGTCACGGGTGACCACTTTGCCATCTTTGCTCTTGTTGGAGTTTGGTTTGTTTGGTCACTGTACCTATTCGTCTCGGTAACAAGATGCATCCAAAGTTCTTCATTAAAAATATGCTCAAATGCCTGCAGCGGTGTGGTGTCTGCAGGCAAATCAACTTTCACTCCAGGTGTGCGGTTTAAACACTCCGTGCATTGCGGTGGTAGTTCGATTGGTTCAGCGCGTTCAATGTCATCATTTTCATCTATACCGTCATCAAAGCCGACACACTCCTCAAAATCACTGCCTTCCGACATCTCTTCTCTGTCAAACTCCTCCATGTTTGCTTGAAAAAAACTTCTTTCTTCTTGCTTGACTTATATGCTCTCCCGGCGTCAATGGTAGAATTACGCAACAGCGCCCCCGGCTTGAATGGTAGAAATGCGGTAATGCTTTCCCGGCCTAAATGGGTTAAAACAGAGACTGAAACAAACAGAGATGAGGCATATATACTGTAGTTTTTTTTAACAAGCTGAAAGTTTAGTTTAACAGGTGGTGCAGGTGGTGTTCAATGACTATTTTTCTATGATTTGAACAGTGTTGGGAACCTGACTTAAAAATTACCTATTTATAGTAACTTCTCAAAACTAAATGTGCCGTAACTGTCGTGGTTCTTGGCACTTATCCCCTTCGAGATGTTTCCATTGCTGACTGGTAAATCCCTCCCGACCTGCAGCAGTTTCACATTGTGATAAACTGTTTAAATGTCCCTTGTTGCATCTGGTTGAATTCGGGGTTTTCTGTTTTCTCGTCATTACAGTAACTGAGTTACTAACTCGGTTACTGCACAATCAAAGTATGCAGTTTTTTTTACAATCTAAATGTTCTCATACTTTAAATGAATTATCAAATATCAAACGTTTGATATTAAGTAATGAATTAAATAATAAATTAAAAGGATTATAGTTCTGAAAACAAATGTACACTAATCAGCACCATTTTGCTGAGTATGATGGAAAAAGTGGCATATAATTTTATAGCGGTGTTAACATTTGCTTGTTTGTAATAAAAGGACAACAAAGTAAATTAGATGTTTCAGAACTTTATATTTTTGCATGTTGAGAGGCTTCAGAAGACTTTAAAATAGCTGAGAAATAATGCTTTTTGAGCAATTTAACGACACAAAATACACTTCCAAATAGAATTAAAAAGAGGTTAAACTCTTCAAAAAAGTGAATAACAGAAAGTAAAGAGCATGTGGGCAGCCAGCTGTGTTGAGATAATGTGAGAGGTTTCCTTGGAATAGAGCTGCTTCTAACCAATGTAAATAAAGTCATCTGAGTCACAAACATTTAGCCTTTGACCTCAGCGAGTGCTTTTCTGTAGGGACGCTGCAATTGCATCCGTGGCTGTGGGCCATAGTTTCTCCAATCAGTCTGTGTTCAAAACATGCTGAACAGCCGCCCACCTTGCTGCCCCTCAGCTAGTCAGCGTCTGGTATGTGCATCTCAGCTCCGCGCTTGTCACTGCAGTAAAAACCTTTCGCTATTGCAGTGAGAATGCGCATACAAAAAGTTGCTTTAATTGATCCAGCTAAAATAAATAGGAAATAACTCAAGAGAGCTATAAATAAGGGAAAAGTGGTGTTAGATCTCATTATCAATGAAAAACTTGGGCAGTTACGCCATTATTATGTAACAGTGTTACTTCTAACAATGCTTTTGACCCTTTTTAACTACACATTTTTCACATCTCATTACAGAACAAATAGTATGGAAAGACAAAGGGAAATTTGGATAGAAGTACAATAAGCAGTTGAGTCCCTTTTATTACAATGCATAAAAACATTTTTTTTTTGAAGATTTGCAGATTACTTTTTTGAATTTGTGGGTTACTTATTAAAAACATATTTGATCATCATCTAATATGATCAAATATCATCTGCAGTTAAAATAAACTTTTACAACTTGGACATTTCGGTGATGTCATTGATATACAAAAGAAAAAATAAAGGTCCAAGGAGAAAACCTTGTGGTACTCTACTTACTTCTACAAATAGTTTTCTGTCCTTCAGGTAACGTCTCACCGCTTCTCTGTTTCCATATTTCTAAAACTTGCCCGATATTATTTTATGATCTAATGTATCAAAAGCTTTTCAGATCAACAAACATACTAAATATGTTATTTTTTTATCTAATGCTGTCTGACAGAGGTTGATCACAAAACTAGTCAATCCCAAGGAGGTAGTTGCATCTATAAAGCATTCTGGACATTTTGGTTTTCAAGAGCACACTAAATGAAACACAAAAAATCCTCTTAGGTATCAAGAAGTTAATAAAGAACTTACATAGTTCTGTTTCTGTTCCTCATCAGGATTACACCATCACCATGTATTTCCAGCAGTCCTGGAGAGATAAGCGCCTCTCCTACACTGGCATTCCCCTAAATCTGACCCTTGATAACCGTGTGGCAGACCAGCTCTGGGTTCCTGACACCTACTTCATTAACGACAAGAAATCTTTTGTTCATGGGGTGACGGTCAAGAACAGGATGATCAGACTACACCCTGATGGAACAGTGCTCTACGGCCTCAGGTAATGTCTAATTCTTTCTTTTCACTGTAAAACTTATGGAGGTTATTGAATTGTAGCCTTATTCTTTGCACATTTGCTTTTTGCTTCTCTATAATCCATTATGCTGCATTTAAAACTGATGTCTTTGGCTGTAATAAACCTGCATCTCTTTGCCATTTTCTTAGAGAAAGCAAATTGTAGCCTCATAACTCAAAACATTAAGCAGCAGCCAGACACATTTCCAACTTTTTACACAGCAACCATTTACAGTATCTATGCAGCTAAGAGAAAATATATGATATTGTGCAACTCAGCACTTGAAAAACAGTTTTGTAAGGTTGTTATAAATATTAATATCATTGAACAAAAGAGAATTTATTTGTTCTAGTGTAAATTAATTTAAACAATTCACTTCAGATTGTTATGTTGTATGAAATAGAAAACATTAAATGCTGCATTCCATCAAAGAAAATTGTTGATTGATGGGTTTAAGCACTAGGCTTCTCACTAGAGACCGGAAACACAGAGTGGTGAAAAAAATCTTGTCCATAGCGTGGAAGTGTTTTGACGGCATTGACAGATTATGTCATCTATGGTTGGGAAAGAGTTGATTATAATTGAAAATGATCAGTATTCTTGTTTTGAAGGCTGGAATATTATCCTTTATTTTTGTGTCTTGTTTGGTGCTAGATCGTCAGTGTTGTATCTGACAAAAGGCCAAATACAGCAAGTGGAATAACCATTTTCTCAGTAAATCTATTTCTAGAGGTTTTATTGACATGACATTTTCACTAGATGCCAGTAACAATCCATGCAATCCGCACATTCAAAGAAATCAAAGCATAGATGTTCAACAATTAAGTTGTTTGTAATAAAGTGAAATGACAGGGAAAAAGTATTGAACACACTTACTGAAATGAATTTAGTACTTTGGCATTGATAGCTACTAGATTCCTCCTGTATGGAGAAATTAATCACATGCATTGCTCAGGTGTGATTTTGGCCCATTCTTCCACACAATCAGTGTTCAAATCTTGAAGGTTTCGTGGACTTCTTCTATGAACTCTGATCTTTAGATCTTTCCATAGATTTTCTATTCGATTCAAGTCAGGTGACTGGCATGGCCATTCTAGCAGCTTTATTGTCTCTATGAAACCAATTTAAAATTTTCTTGGCTGTGTGTTTGGGGTCAATGTCTTGCTGATAGTTCACCCACATTTGGTCATCATCATCCTGCTAGATGGCAGCAGATTTTTATCAAAAATGTCTCTGTACATGTTTTCATTCATCCTTCCTTGTATAATTTGAAGTTTGCCAGTATCATATGCTAAAAAACAGCCCCACACCATGATGTTCCCACCACCAAACTTCACTGTTGGTGTGTTTTTTTTGGGGTGATGTGCAGCATGTTTTGACCTCCAAACATGATGTGTATTATGGCATCCAAAATGTTCAATTTTGGTCTCATCTGACCAGGCTATATAGACATACCAGTATTTCACAGGCTTGTCTAAATGTTGTGTAGCTAACTCTAAATGAGCTTCAACATGCTTTTTCTTTAGCAATGGAGTCTTGTATGGTAAGCTTTAAGGGTAAGTATTGGCATGGGTGTTTTGCGATACGATACATGTCACAAAACTTGGGTCACAATACAATATTATCAAGATATTGCAATATCACTATATATTGTGACATTTTTCCCAGTTATCAAAATTAAATGTATAGATAAAAAAGCAAGTGCTATATATGTTCATCAGAAGATATTGATCATTTAGTTATTTTGAATCCATATTGTTTGGGGTTTGAGTCAGTCCATGTCTGAGACTGCTTCAATATGGTGCTGCTTGGCACAGCGAGAAGGGCTCCGCAGCTGTACCTGCCAGAGTGGCGGTGCAGAGGTAGCCAATTTTTCCTTATTGTTTTAGGTTAAAAAAAAATTGTTTTTTAAAAAAGTGATGTTAGGAACTGAAAGATCGATATTATAGCAGCCCGCCAACATACATCTCCAAATCGATTAGTTCCCACACCCCTAGTGAGCGGGCACACAGGCCATTGTGATTGAGTGCAGTACTTGTTGTTTTCTTTAAACAATTGTACCTGCTAATTCCAGGCCTTTCTGAAGCTCTCCACAAGTGGTTTTGGGCTCTTGGACAACTCTTCTGATAATCAGATTGCAAAAGGATCCTTCCAGAAGATGTTTTTACAGAATTGTATCAAGTGAAACTAAAACTTTTACACTTCATGAGTTCTAGGTAGAGCATATTAACTCAAATTTTTGTACAATAACTTCTCTAAGTCTGTTGCTCTGCATCTAAAGTCATATTTTTCTACACTCCAGTTAACAATCAATCGATTACTAATATTGCTTAGTAAATATTATTGTTTCTTCTATTTCGGATCAAAGTCTTTTCTTATCTCATTTCATCCTCAATGAAAGAAGAAAAAAAAAAAGGTGCAAACAATAAAACTGTTAATTAACTGGTTATTTATACACCATTAGCACTCAACGAGACAGTCGTTCCGTCAGTGGTTTACCAATCCTCTCCTTAAAGCCTTATTGATTGGTTGGTATCTGTGGCACGATGTGGATGATTTGGTAAAGAGAGACCAGGTGGCCGAGCAGCAGGCCTCTGACTGTTGACTAGAACAGGATGCTGAACCAACATGGTTTTCATGGCAACCAATCATTTAATTGGAAATCCTTTGGTACACTGCTCTCTGGGACACAGAATGAGGAAAGGTTGAGAAAGCACTTATGGACATATGTCATTCAATATGGTTCAAGTCAAACGCCAACACTCTGGTGTATATTTCAGTACAGGCATCAGCTGCTCAATGACTAATGTTTTATGGGTCTCATATGTTGCTCTGCAGTCTTTCAACAGATAAAGATGATGGTCAAAACATGTTCAGATGACTTTGTATGTTTATATTAATATTATGTAATTATAATGAAGAAAATTTTAAAAGTTATTTAAAAAATATTTTGCTCTAAAATTCATCACATTTCTATTCAGGTTAATTTTTTATGGATTTTTTTTCTTGTACTTAACATCAGTAATTTCGCTTTGTGAGCAGAAAATCATCTTTTTAACTAAATATTGATAAGCAGGAACTAGGGCTGGGAAATAAATTGATTTGATCTTATGATCAAATTCTTTGTTTATAAAGATTTAATTATTATTAAGATTTTTGGAAAAAAATCAAGATTTTTTTTTTCTACCAAACCTCATATTCGATAAACTAGTGCACGGTTTAAAACCACTTGCTGCAAAGATTAAGTACAGTAGGTTATTTTTCATTGCTTGTTGTGAAACATAATTGTGTTACAACATTTTTCACAGCTTGAATTTGGTTACCCTTTAAATTAAGGTGACCTCCCAGAGGGGATGATTGAAATAAAAGTTAATTTGGAAAGAAATATGTTTGTGTTTTTTATTATGAAACATAAAACAAAATCAATAAATCGAATTTGGTGGGGGAAAAAATTCGAAACTAGCCCTTTTAGGAACCCATTTTTTGTGTTATTAGAGGTTGAGATTGATCAGCTTGTTGATGTCCGTTTCTCCACCTGCTTTTTAAAAACTGGCCACATGGCTGGAAGCAATCAGGGAAATTTTCCTGAACACAGGTCCAACATTTTATTGCTCTGCAATCTGAGAAGCTTCTTTTTCTGATGTCATCGTTAATGTAATCCAAAGCCTTTGTAGATACATATTCACAGTTCTATGCCTCATTAATAATCTGATGTACAATCTGATGTTTTGGACCAAAATGCAGACCGACACTAGCAAGCAGCATGGCTTTTAATGAGATTTCTTCATGCTAATAAAACAGTAACGGAAGAGGAGACACGGAAAAGAGCTGATAAACACCAGCTAAATGACTGGAACCTTAACTAGAGGAGAAAACAGGTGCAAATGGAAGAACAAATGAGGAAACACAGGTGCAGACAATTAAATAATTACAAAAGACTGTCTAAAGGAGGGCAATTATCTGAGATAAACACTGGAAGAAACAAAATGAGGGGAAGAATCCAACAAGCCAATATAATGAGTAAAGGCAAAAACAACTTAAAACACTAAGAAAAATGGATATAAACTAGAAAATAACTGGAACAAGGTAAAACCGCTAACAGGAAAATAACAGAATATAGAAAGACCAAAAAAGTAATAGCTGGCTTACGGTAAATCAAAGATGTGGAATCCTTATAGTAAATTTTATAAAGGTAACAAAGAAAAACTTCAAATTGGGAAAATAACATGTAAACAAAAACAAATACTTAGAGCGTAAAAGTGAACTAAGAAAAGACTTACATTAAAAAAAACATCTAGGCAAGAGCCAAATTATGACATGTGCTTTATTCTCTGTAGCTTTAGAGTGCTTTCAAATGACGCACTGCCTGTCATCAATAAAACGCTTACTTAAGAAACACTTACGCTGCGGTCTGTTTGTTTCTGGCTTTTCAACAGCAACAAGTATTTTATTCCTTACAGAGTTTCCCCTGGGCAGCTTTAATATACTGCTCCAAATACAAGAAAATAGGCTGTAGTTGTTGAAAACCTGACATACCAAAACATGCCGAATGTCCCAACGAGGATGTTATTGGCAAAGTCCTGTGCAGCAGACCAACGATATGTATTTAGACCTTGGCTGCTTTCAAGAACAATGATCAGGGATAGGAGGCTGTGATTGGAGACAATCCAGTCACCAATAGTTCTGATCTTGGAGCAGCTTTGTTCAATAATACTGGAAAATCAACAGACCATCACTAGATTGATATTGATCATTGGAAGGCATTTGTCTTGGGTGATATTGTTCCTCCTGCTTCTTATTTGATTTAGTATTCTTGATCAGAATTTAGAAGGGTTGTATGAGGCGCTTCATGATGGTCTGAGATAGGACCGATAGTGATTTTTCCTCAAGGATTCATTAGAGAAAATTACAGGTTTTAATTGGTCTCGTCTTGCAGAATTCCACTCTGTCAGGGATACCGTGTGTGTGTGTGTGTGTGTGCAGCTCTTTCACTGCATGAAAAGTGGGATTTTCGTCAATATGCGGCACTGTAGATTGTCGTGGAACTTCAGGTTAGCGTCAGTTTACGACAATTTGCGGGCTTTGCCGAAAACTCCCGTAAATTGTCAGAAATTGACGTGGACTTTCTTAGGCAGTGTTCCCCCCATGCCTCCCCCCCATGGAATTCTAGGGGAGGCTTTAACATGTAAATGAACATGCTGTGAGCTATACAAATGCAAATCAGGGTTGCAGGGGGGGTTTTACTCCAAGTGACATTTTTCTAAAAGGTAAGAAAATCTCTGATACAAAGAGATCAGGCTCAGTATAGCCTCTTACATTTTAGCTTGAATTGATTTATTTAATTAAAGTATAGAGACCAAAACAGATCTTTAGCTGACAGAGCAATACATTTAGAGCAGTAATTATAAAATAAAAAAAAATTGCATTTAAGATAAAAAATAAAATGTTGTCTGTCAATATGCTCAATTCACAATTACTTAAGTGGAAAAGTTTCAAGAAATGAGTCTGAGATGATTCACTTTATAACATGGCGCATTATCCTGCTGGAAGTAGCCATCAGAAGATTGGTACACTGTGGTCATAAGGTCCGGCCAGGTCAAGATCCGCAATTGCAATCGCACCAAACAGGAAAAAGAACATCGACAAATTCCGGTTCGTCAAATTAAAATATAGCAGCAACAGATCGGTGACTAGAAATTATAGCACAATTCTTATATATAAAAAAAAAAAAAAAACTAACACCGTTTATTTAAATGATTGGATCCAAACTATTGGTTATTCACCAACGAGGAAGCAGATTTCTCATCTCCATCAAAATATTTATTTTATACCGAGGGACTTAAACTTTAATCAAATCCATTCAAAAGAAACTTCTTATTACAGGAATGAAAAGAGATGCTGAGTTTGGGAGTAGTGAACAAGTTCATTAAAAAAAAGCAGTTTTGAATTATCCTTATCCCCGTTACAAAAATCTACAAAAATATATATATATATATTTGGGCAGAAACTGAACATATGCTGGATGATGGTGGGATTTTTTTAATATGTCATATTAAATTAAGCGCTCACAGGGTTCATACAGGAATGAGTGACTCTAATTGAATGCTATTTTAATGCTATTTGAAATGATTTTAATGCCATCAACAAGAACCATGTACACAAGTTATTAGTGTACATGAAATATGAAGGAGCTGTAAGCAGAGTTCCATGACTCCTGTATGTATGTAAACACACAAACACACACACACACACATATATATGTATATATATATCCTCTAGCTTTTTCTCCGCCTGGAGCGATATAATATATCTGACGAAATTTATTAAAGAATTATAAATACTTTGATAAACATATTTAAATAATTTTAGTGCCAATTAAGGCATTGATTTAAAAAAAATGAATGATTTTTTAATTATTTTTATTGATCCGCGGAAACCCTGGTTCATCTCGCGCATGCTCTTTACGATCTCCAAGAAACTCAGAGCGGCGCGGAGGATGGATGCTTTGCTTTGTGCAGGCGGTCTGGAGCGGAGTATGTGGGATTTCGGGGTAAAACTCCTCTTTGACGCGATGGCGACTCTGCATCGAACAAGACGAACTCAAAGAAGAGATGCTAGTGGTAAATATATGTTCGATTACTGCCTGCTAGGCTAAAAGCAGCCTAGCCTAAGCTACGGCTAATAGCAGCCTAGCCTAAAGCTACGGCTAATAGCAGCCTAGCCTAAAGCTACGGCTAATAACAGCCTAGCCTAAAGCTACAGCTAATAGTAGCCTTGCAAGAACAAGCTTTATTAAAGTGTATTTTTTGTGATTCACAGGAAGCAGAACGCCGTCTTCACAACTCGGAGACTAATTGCAGGCGCTATGAACCGGAGCAAGGGTAAGATTTAAAGAATATGCTTTCATTCTGCGGTAAAAGGCAATGGATACGGATAGATACCGATCATAGCTGTACATTTTGTTTTCACAGGCCTCCTATTTGCTCGGAGCCATATCAGCAAGTCCAGATTTGCACGATGTTGATAAAGACGACATTGTGTGTAAGTGACTTGTTTTAATGTTTTCTCCTTCCTTGTTACTGTGACTTGCATTTGATTTTTTATTCATACCACTCTCATTTAATTGTTTTCCAGCTGCCTGTAAGACGTATTTTGAGACGGTACGCAGGAGCTTCAGATATACGCAGCCAGCCAACACGTTGCGTTGCGGGCTATCTGCTCGGAGTCGGGCCAGAAGAAAGAGGGTAAGACTTTATTTGGTGACTATTTTTCAGGTGCATTGATAAATGTGTTGTGTCCATACGCAGTGCGCTGATTCATTGTTTTTTTTTCAGCTGCTGAAAGCGAGGCAGAGTGTGCTAGCAGATGAGGAAGTGGAACTCTGGAAGTCCGCCACCGTCGGCCTCATGTCCGACGTAGAAGATGGCGTCGTTGGCGGTGTCTCTGGATGGATTGTACGGTCGCCGCCATTTCGTAGGCCGGATCTCTCTGAACTCTGTGTTAAGCTGCAGTCCCGGTTAGAAGCGATGCCGAAGTACAGGGCCACGCACAGTAGGCGTCTGCACATCGGACCTGCCTCGGAGGGAATGCTGCCAGTTACCTCCAACCCCAAGGAAGCAAACGGACCGTTCACGGAGTTGTAATTTTTAGATACGCATGTGTTTGGATACGCGTTGTATATAGTTGTGTGTGTTTTAATAAAGCTCTTTCTTTGCATAAACAGCTTCCTGGCAAATGTTCATTTCCTGTATAAATTCATTCATGTCCTTGATGGTAGCCTAATAATTGTGTAGTAGTGTAGGATAACATAAATACACAGCATATGAATGAATAAATATATGAATGAATAAATATATGAATGAATAAATATATATTCATAAATATATATATATATGTAAATTTATATGTAAATATATATATATGCCAACCAATCACGAGCGACTTTACTTGTTTAAAAAGAAGTGGTTCCGTCCAATACTCAGTAAGAAAATTAAAGCCTGGCGTGGCCACGTTTGGTTTTGCTGCCAATCACGAGCGATTTTACTTGTTTGAGAATAGTGGTTTCAGCCAATACTGAGTTCAGGACAGTTACTGTGTAACTCACCTCCATTCGGTGAGTGAACGCTGGCGTGGATGTCGCCGCTGCTCACCGCTGCTCAGCAATCCCGACGGCGGTCTCCTGTTAACAGCCGACCTGTCCGCGGCCTACCTGTCTATAGCCCACCGGCCCACCTGTCAACAGTCGACCATCACCAGCGGACCAGCCACCGGCCCACCTGTCCACAACCGACCCGTCATCAGCTGACCGGCCACCGGCCCACCTACCTACAGCCGACCCGCCACCGGCCCACCTGTATACAACCGACCCGTCAGCCCACCGGCCACCGGCCCACCTGTCTACAGCCGACCGGCCCTCCTGCCAACAACCGACCCGTCAGCCGACCGGCCACCGTTCCACCTGTTTCCAGCCAACTGGTCAACGACATACCTGAGGATCCCTGGCCCTCCAGCCCTTCTTCCGTATTGGATGATGTGGATCCTCCGGTCGCTGTGGTGGTTTACGCTCGGCTGCCTTCTGGTGTCACTTGCCCAACTGCAAGCTGACGCTCTGTTCCAGTACTCCGTTGTTGAACTTCTGAAGCTCCGACGCCATGTCGACGTCCTCCAGCCTCCACATGGTTGCTCCATCCCCTCCGACATCGCCTTTCAGCCCAACCGGAGATACATCCACCGTGGATCGCGTGGTAAGCACTTTCATAGGAACCCCGATCCCTCCATACAGACTCTGCTCACCACGCGCCGCCGCCCTCGTCAAGCTCGCCGGGGTGCTAATCCGGCCTCCCTGGCTAGCTTACCCAGGGTGGCTAACCCCGCCCCCAAACTTAACTCTGCAACCGTCAGCTTCGGTCTCTTGAACATCCGCTCACTCAGTAATAAGGGGCTTTTAATCAGAGACGCCATTGCGGATCATAATCTTGATTTTTTATGTTTGACAGAGACCTGGCAGCTTCCTAATGATTTTATCTCTCTTAACGAGTCTGCACCACCTGGCTTTGTTTACGTTTGTCTGCCTCGTGCGTCTGGACGCGGCGGAGGTCTCGCATTGTTTCATCGCGAGAGTTGGAAGGTTGTCCCAATTCCTGCTGCTCCTGTTTTTTGTTCTTTTGAATATTCCGCCTCACTGCTGCCTGGACCCTCTCCCACAGTTATCACCACCGTCTACCGTCCTCCTAAATATAATAAGGATTTTTTGACTGACTTTTCTCAGCTCCTCACACATCTCTCAACCCTCTCCCATAATCTGATTATTTTGGGAGATTTCAACATTCACATGGATAATATCAGTGCTTCTCTCTCCAGAGACTTCTCATCCTGCCTGGAAAGCTTCGGTCTACATCAATACATCCACTTCCCAACTCACTGTAAAAATCATATTCTAGATTTAGTCTGTTGTTCTGGCATCACCCCCTCTGACTGTAAATCCCATACCGTTGCTTTTTCCGATCACATGCTCATTACTTTTAACGTTAAGCTCCCCCTGTCTAAAATCACCCTCCCTCGCATCATCTCCTTCCGGAATGTAAAGGACATCAACATTGACGCCTTCACCTCTGACATCAGTAATATCCCCAGTGTATCCGCCTGCTGCCCACCTGATGAACTGGTTTCCCACTACAATCAAAATCTCCATACTCTTCTGGACATCCATGCTCCTCTGAAATCTAGATCAGTCTCCTTCACTCACTCAGCTCCCTGGTTCACTCCTGCTCTCCGTCACCTCAAATCTCGCGGTCGTCAGCTGGAACGCCTTGCCAATAAAACTGGACTCACCATTCACAAAAATATGTACAAGGATCGCATTGCACTGTACAAGACTTCCCTCTCTTCTGCCAAATCTGCATATTACTCTAACTTAATCCACTCCAACCGCCACAACTCCAAAACTCTCTTTTCCCTTCTCACTTCCATCACCAAACCTCCCGACTCCCTTCCCTATCATATGCAATCCGATGACTTCTGCAATAAACTTATGTCCTTTTTCGTCTCCAAAATCACAAATATCCATAAACACCTGACCTCGTCTGGAGCTGCAGCTTCTGGAGGCGACCCGGCTACCCCCTACCCATCTTTTGCAACCACCCTCTCCAGTTTTGACCTTCCATCTGTTCAAGCCATTTCTGACTTCATTCATAAATCCAAACCTTCCACATGTCAGCTCAATCCTCTCCCGTCCACTCTGGTTAAATCCTGCTGCTCTTCATTTGCTCCTCTCATCACCAAAATCATCCACTCTTCCTTAAGCTCTGGTTCAGTCCCCTCTGCACTCAAAACCGCTACAGTCACCCCAATTCTGAAAAAACCTGGCCTGGACCCCACCGACTTCAATAACTTACGTCCCATATCCAATCTACCCTTCATATCCAAAATTCTGGAAAAATCTGTTGCCTCCCAACTCCAAAACCACCTGATGTCCAATAATATTTACGAACAGTTTCAATCTGGCTTCCGTCCTCTGCACAGTACTGAAACAGCACTCATCAAGATCTCTGACGACCTCCTTATGGCTTCTGACTCTGGACTACTTTCCATCCTCATTCTCCTGGACCTTACAGCAGCCTTCGACACCATCTCCCATGCCACTCTCCTCAGTCGACTATCATCCATCGGTATCAGCTGCACCCCTCTAACCTGGTTCACTTCATACCTCTCAGATAGGACACAGTTCATACAACTCAAATCTCATAAATCCATCTACTTCCCTGTTTCTGCTGGTGTGCCCCAAGGTTCTGTCCTGGGGCCCCTCCTGTTTATTATCTACATCCTCCCTCTTGGCTACATCCTCCGTAAGCATCATATCAAATTCCACTGCTACGCGGACGACACCCAGCTCTACCTTTCTACTCAACCATCTGCCTCACTCCCACCAATCTCCCTCACCCTCTGTCTCCAAGAAATCCATTCTTGGTTCTCATCCAACTTCCTCAAATTGAATAGCTCTAAAACCGAAGTCCTCCTAGTAGGCACACCTCACACTCTCTCCAAAACTAATAACTTCTCGATTACCATCAATGATTCAACTGTCCTCCCCTCCCCTCAGGTTAAGAGTCTGGGTGTCGTCCTCGACAGCACCCTCTCCTTCCAGTCCCACATTAACAACATCACCCGGTCTGCCTACTTCCATCTGCGTAACATCTCTCGTCTCCGTCCCTCCCTCACTCCCCAAACTACCACCATTCTTGTTCACAGTCTCATCACTTCACGCATCGATTACTGTAACTCACTTCCTTTTGGCCTTCCAAACAAGTCCCTCCAGAAACTACAGCTCCTCCAAAACTCTGCAGCATGCCTGATCACTCGGACCCCCATTTCTCATCATATCACTCCCATCCTGCAACAACTCCACTGGCTCCCCATCAAACAAAGAATCATCTTCAAACTCCTCCTAACTACATTCAAGGCCCTCCACAGCTTGGCTCCATCTTACATCTCAGATCTCCTTCACGTTAAAACCCCCATCCACTCCCTAAGATCCTCCCACTCCTTCCAGCTCTCCGTTCCCTCGGCCCGTCTGGTCACAATGGGGAACCGGGCATTTAGTCGCTCTGCTCCCCACCTCTGGAACTCCCTCCCTCCGGATCTCCGTACTCTGGACTCCTTCCCTCTTTTCAAATCCAGACTCAAAACTTTCCTGTTCAGACAGTCTTATCCCATCTAGTTCTTACGCATCACTTCAATATTGTTCTCTTCCTTTTCTTCCTTTGGTTTTATTTTACTTCCTGCTGTTTTGTTTTCTGTGGCATCTTTATGCTTGTACTGTGTAGCTTCCTGTTTTTAATGTTTTTATCTGCCTGTACAGTGTCCTTGGGTGTTGTGATAAGGCGCTTTCAAATAAAATGTATTATTATTATTATTATAGTAGGTTATTCAAGCCAGACCTGGCCAGCCGCGCGGGTTTGCTGCATTCATATGCTAATTAGGGCCATTAGTACAGCTGATCGCTCTCCACATACGTCAGAGTCCGTTTCCGACAATTTGTGGCACGACAAACGCGGACAAGCGCGGGTTGCCAATTGTCGGAAACTGATGAAAATCAGGCAGATCTGCGGGAGTTTACGGGGGTTTACGGGGACGAAAATCTCACTTTTCATGCAGTGTTTAAGAGAGGATCTTTGTGGAGAATCTGGGTAGTCTCCATGGGTGGAGCTAATCAATCTCATAAGAGTGTTATGCTTTAAAGAGCCTCCAGCCTTCTCTCAGTGCTGGTTTCTTGTTGTTTTTTTGCTCCTTCCATTTTCTTGCTCCTCATGTGTGTTTTTCCCTGATGTCTCCCATATTTAAGGTATTTTTTTCTGTTTGCCTCACTTGCCTGTGGAAACTTATTAAATCTGCAAAGTCATCTCTTCCTCCTCATCTCTGCATTTGGGTCCTCAAAAACCTCCTCCCAACCTGACACACTCTGTCTTTATTTAGTGCTGAGGAAGCTCTACACTAATGAAAACATCCTCATTAAAAAGAGATATACCTGGAACTTTCTTGACCGTTTTGGATGCCCAAAGTCCATTCAATACTTAGTGAAAGTTTTCTTGCATTTAAATGCAAAGCCAGCAGTCATGAAGACTGTATAATTATGAATAGATATAACCACTGTTAAAACAAGAGAACAATCAGTTCAAGCACATCTGCCCTTCTTTTATTGTTTAGTAATTAGATTGACACAGGCATCTTAGCTTCACCTGCTTTATGTGATTATACTGAAAATAAATTAGATGACTGAATTTGGCAAATTGCATTTGTAAGAGTTTGGTTGTGAGATAATTTTGTATGACTTCAGCAGGAACGGTTGAGATGCTGTTTTTCAGTGGATCTGAGATTCTCTTCAAAATGTTATAATACAGCAGATTTATTTAGACTAAAACTTTTCTTTAAAAAAAGATATTTTCAGTCATTTATTTATTTATTTTTGTTTGAGTGTTTGTTTGACTCACTGCATCCAGAACACTTCCTCCTTCTCAGGAGTCCTTTTGTGCCACAAACACTACTATATTGCCTGTATGGCAAACCTCTCAATAAAAGTGGAGGGAGACAAATATTAAAGTGAATACCAAAACTTAAATTGATGTTATTTATTTTTTTTGGTTGTTTTTTTGAAAAGTTCTGCCTCAGATGCTGGTATGTTTATGACGGCAGGAGCTGTCCGCTATAATCATGTTTTTTTTTAAAGTCCACAGAAAAGCTGCTTTTCTCTATTTAAATATATTCCCAATGACAGATGAAGACAGTGATAGAGGGAAACAGAAAGCATTAAGTTAGACCTAGAGTGCTTCTCCTTTAGCTCCAAACAGAAAACAGCCTGATGAAAAGGACGGGGAAGCTGGATGGTTCCAGAAACAACCCTTTTTTTCGAGGCTGAATGAACATGGGCCTCGCGGGCTGTTTTCAGCGCTCTGTCTCCTGAAAGTGTAACACTTCTCATCGTATTCATATAGGCAAGATTTATTCCCCTCCAAGCTATTTCACTGCCTCGTTTTAAATCTCACATAGTGCTCATGAGCTCCATCTTCCTCCTTTAACCTTTTATTTTTCATTCTACTTGTAGCCTTTACACCTTACTCCTGAACTAGAAATTCTATTCTAAAGAGTATGTCTCTTTTTTACAGGATCATAAATGCTTTATTAAGGACAAAACATTTTCACTGTCCTTAAACTAGATGGATAAGAGCTAGGGCTAATGAATTTGACAAAAAAATCTAAATGACATTTAGTTTAAAACAATATTGCAATTTAATTTTTATCCCCCCTCGCACTAACGACAAGCTTTCTTCATATTTTAGTATTTTCATTACCTTGAAAGCTTGCTTGTCTAGAGTCAGTCTTTGGAGGATTTTACTGTAACCTTTGTGCAAACAGTTCTTACCTGTACTTGCATGCACAGATATGTATGTTTGCTGCAATTCTCATCTCCTCTGTGTGGCGGCAAACCCCTTTCTAATCGTATTACCACCACCTTAAGGGATGGAATGAGAACTTTTGTCTATTACTCTTGCTAAATTTGATGTAGCCAGAACTGAGTGTCTTTCAAATGTTAAATTATTGCTTTATTAAATTGCAATTATATTGTAAAAACTAATAAAAACATGAGCGGCATCTTCATCTTTGTATCTTCATCTTTGACACCTGGTTGCCATGCTCGGGTCTGGACCAAAGGTGTGGCCCTACCTGATGTTTAAGACCCAATTAAGATTTAATCCAAAAAATAAATTACATTGAGAAACTAAACTCTTATAATGTAAAATATTCAGATGAACATTTCAAGAACAACACCTTTCGCTTTCAATTTATTTTCAAAATCAATAGGACCAATTGTTGTTTTAGCAGATTTAAGCTCCATCCTATTTTTTGTTTTGAAAAAGATATGGGAAAAAAGTAAAGCACCGTAATTATTTTTATTCAGGCTGGTCTTAAGCATGCTATAACAATTCTAAACCTGTTGCTGCTTTAACCTCTAACCTCTTTTAGATGAACCTTCAAAGTGAAAGGCCACAATCAGCTAAATGCTCTCTTTCATAACAATCTAAAATGAGGACTATCCACTTCCTTTTTCATAAACCCTACATTGCTGGGAGGATATTTCTCCTTCCTTCACTAGTTTGGCTCTAGTATCTGAAAGACTGAGGATAATTTCTTTCACACTGCTCTGCTGCAGATTCATTATCTCCCAAAGGCTTCGACAATTATTCATCCGATGTGCTCACTGCTGAGACGAGGGCTATATTTAGGTTTCCCAAAATGACCTCAGCTTTGACTGGCACACACTCAGGCCAAATATTGGAAATTCAACACCTTGGAATAAGGAAGACAACAACAAAGATTTGTTTACCCTCACATCATCGTCAGCAGCAGATCTGTTGCATGGTCACAAGTGAGAGAATGCTGCTCTGAGTAAGGGAAAGAAAAGATGACACAGAGGCTAAGTTTAGTCTGTGCTGCTGGGCCTGAGCTGATGCACAGTCTGAAAAGCTTCTGTTCAACAAGAGTCATGGTGGTCATGAGGCCAAATGTAGGGGGATCGCAGTAAAAACAGTGTAAGGTAAGAAAATAGCAGATAACCGGGGCCTTTTAAAGGTAATTTTGTTAGTTAATGTTTTCTTATTGTGTTATTAAACTACCAAAACTTTAATATATTAGTATTTATTCGGTGATAAACCAAAGGGAACCATGGTAACTCAGAGGGAGCTATAGAGCTCCATAGTTCAGCTGGCTGAATATTCTATGGTGCTATTACAATACGGCCGACACCATGCTGCAACATGGCTTTCATCAGTCGAGTTTGAATTAAGTTTGAGATTAAAAATGCTCAGTACTGTGGAAACATCTGTTAAGGGCTGTAATAGATGTGAGACCTAAGCAGAAGTTCACCACCCAATAGGAGGACAACCCTACACCTCTAGCTAGAGTGCTCAGGGGGCTGGGAAATCATTTAACCTTAAATGCGCTGCAAAGAAAGTGACTTAAATGAATAGCCTAAACAAAAACTTTTGCTTACATTACAAAATGTCTGTCTTGTGTCACTTATTTCAAATATAAGTTAAACAGCACTTGTTGTCCACTGAACGTTGTTTTTGTTCTCCGGACATGCATTCATTATTGCCAGCTGAGAAGCCCAACTCAACACAATAAAGATGAAAAACTTGAATCTTTTTCTCATTGCCTTATTGTTTTATTTCATCCATCCATCCATCCTTTCATTTTCTTCCGCTTTATCCGGGGCCGGGTCGTGGAGGCAGCAGTCTAATCAGAGATGCCCAGACTTGCCAATCCACACACACCTCCTCCAGCTGCTCTGGGGGGACCCCGGCGTGACACCACCTCCGAAGAGGACATGCCTGGAACGCCTCCCTAGGGAGGCGACCAGGAGGCATCCAGAACAGATGCCCTAGCCACTTCAGCTGGCTCCTTTTGACATGGAGCAACAGCTCTACTTCGACCTCCTCCAAGGTAACTGAGCTCCTCAGAAAACCCTTATGGAGAGAATAAAATCAAGGACCATGACATCGCCCGGCATGGAACAGCCAGGGCCCCAGCCTGGAGCCAGACCTGGGGTTGGGGCTCGCATGTGGGTGGCCTTTCCCTACGGGGCCCGACCGGGCCCACCCCGAAATGGATGATGTGAGCCCACCCTCCTGTAGACCCACCACCTGCCGAGGGAACTCCAGGGGTCGGGTGCAGAGAGGACTGGGTGGTGGTGGAGGTGGGAAGCCTCGTCGACCCGGCCCACGCATGCAGCTTCTGGCTGTATGGACATGTTTTACTTCATGTAATATTGTTATTGTTAGTTTCTAAGATGAGCTTTTAAACACATGATGATGGGGGAATTCTGATACATAAAACGTGCTTATATCAAACTGTATAGTGTTAGCTTATGCCGTCCAACATCTTTGCTCCGTTCGTGTTGCAGATACAAGAACGTTACTGACCATTTTTAATTCCCGTTAATCATTTTCTTTAGGATGCATTATGAAGTTTGTAGAGCTACTCTGTTTAGTACTGGTAGGATCAGAACTTAACAGCATCCCTTTCTACAATTTCCACATGAGCAAATTACCTTCACAGCCCCTGTCGGCCCCTAGAGTTTTGGTTATGTCATGTGAAAATTTTGGAAGATGAAATGGGTCAGGTTGTAATCTATAAATGTATCATAGAAATGATTGTCATGTACTAAACAACTGATAAGCTATTTTTTTAATGTTGATTATTTTGACAATCCTATTCCTCTGACCTGCTTTGCTTATAACACTTATACCTAAAAGCATATATCAGATGGAAATGCCGTTGGAAGCAGATCTTGTTAAAAACACTGAATTCTTTAAAGTGCTTTAGGACCTTGGCTCCTTTTAGGCCTCTCTCCTCTGAATGATAAAAAATAAATAAATAAATCCCACCTAAATCCCCCTGAAAATTGAATGCAAGTTTCTATTTTTAGACTTTTACTTTTTTCAGCCAGACTGAAATGTATTTACCTGAAACATTTGGAGTTTTATAACAGTTTCTTTAGACTTTTTGTTATGAGAAGATCTTTTCAAAAAGGAAGCTAAAATAAAATTTCAAAGGATGCCAGTGTGACTTGTAAAAATGAGAAAATCATCTAATACCTTCTTACACTGACAGTAATAGTTCAGCTGTCTTCAGGTTTTCCCAGCTCTTACACTGTCATGGACGCTAAAAGCCCATAAAGGCATGAATATTCATCCTCTGTTCTTCTGCAAGGTCCATCTTTTTCTTGCACACTGTGAAAACACGTGGAGGTTTTAGATAAATCATAAAGCTAGTGAAACATCTGAAATGGAGAATTTCCATTCGCTGACGTGTAAGAAAAAGCAGCTCTTTATCGTAATCTGGAATCCCTTTAGAACCAGACAGTTGCTTGGGCATAACTAAGGTCAGAAGAGGTTCTATTATCTTATAGTAAGATGAGGAGTAAACAACAGCATCTTGGCGAGTTTGTCACAGGTGTGAGAGCATCACATTTTGACCATCCTTGGGAATGTTTACTCAACACTTTTTAAAGAGAAACTGTCCCTCATTCAATCAGATCTCCAGAGCTCTTTTGGAGTCTTTGGAGTTTGGTTATGTAGTTCACATGTGTAAAATGCTCATAATTGTCCCCAGAGGTGCATCATAGGTAATATGTTGTGATCAGGCTTAGCCAAGCTTGACTAAAACTGTCTGATATAATATTGATCTTTCAGTTCTTAATAATATTTTTTTTCTTTTGCATTTTTACTTAAAACAATGATTAAAAATGGACTACCTCTGCAGCACCATATCTGTAGTTGAGGCCGTCACAATTGAAAACGTGGACTCACTCCAACCCCAAACAGCATGGACACCAGAATAACTAAACTATAAATATCTTCTGATGAACATAAACAGCATTTGCTTTTTTAATCTATACATCTAGTGTTTAGGGCATTAAAAGGCTCTGCCCTGCCACCCTTAGAGACATTTATAAAATAGAATTTGCGTCACTTGGACGAAAAGCATAACGAGAAGGGATTGTGAGATCCAGTTCAGGAAATGCACTTTTGCACATAATTCTCTCTCAGTCAAGGGATGCACTGTAAAAACTTCAATCTAAATAACAATTTTTTTCTTAAAATAAGTGCTTTTTTTCTTTATTTGAGGAAGGAAGTGAGGCACTTTGCCAGTGGAACAGACAATTTACACTTAAAATAAGTAAAAAAAATAATTGCTGTGTCTTATTTCAAGAGCATAATATCTAATTATCTTATTTTAAAAGTAAACAATCTTATTACATTGACAGATCATCTTATTTACCTACTCAAATTAAGGACAAATTCACTTAATTTATGGGAGCTCATTGGTAGAATTCTCTTATGTCTCTTATTCTCTCTTTGGACAGAAAGAAGGCCACGATTCACACCATTTTATCATCTGGAGGGGGGACACATTTAATTACGAAACCAAATTCATATAGTTGTCTTAAACACTTCATACATCCAGTAATGCTTAGTCAAAATTCAGTTATCCCCCAACCTTCAGTCCATTCTAGGCGGCATTTATAGTTTTCACATCGCATTACGTAACTGCACATGCACAGGAATATCATGTCGAAAGCTTACTGGAATTCACATGGGCTGGTCTGCGTCAAAGTCACTCCGACCCTCAAAGAATGTTTATACAGATGTTCTCTGTTTTGCCAAACCTCCTCATACATCATCTAATTCCATACGAATAAGGCATTAGATACTTTATTATTGCTAAGTCTCATACTTGACCTTCAGCATGTACTGTTTTGTTCCTAAGTAAGTATAGGGCCACGTTTAAGGATATATATAAGACAATAAAACTGCTTCTACAAATTTAAGACAAACTGTACTTATTTCTAGATTGTTTTCGCCGTGTGCATATGTTGGGATGCATTGCCCATAGCAGTCAAGGACAGTGCCACCTTCATTTCATTTAGGAAACAATTTAAACAATCACTACTTGGTAACCACATTTGTAATCACTAGTAAGTACGTTAGATGCTTTAAAGTGTAGAATTTGGTAAAACGCACTTAGCAGTATCTACATCATTTAATACCATGCACCTTAGTAGCAAAGCACTTTAGCATTATCTACCTCAGTATCGAAATAATAAAACATTAGCCTACCTCAAGTATGCAGTCCTGTTCACCGTATGTTATCACATCTGTGGGTATTGCATTGTATTTCTTCTGAAGCAGTCTAGTGTTTTAATGAGTTTTGTATGTCTTTTTTTCATTGTTACATGTATGTTTCATCTGTGCTCTGTATTTCTTGTTACACACACCATGTTTTTCCTTGTAACTAGCCAACTAGCTAAATTCAAGTATTAATTAATACATGTTGTCCCTTTCAAATAAATAAATAAATTTTATTTGATAACTCGGAAAAATATCACAAAATATAGTGATATTGCAATATCGTGATAATATCGTATATTGAACCAAGTGTCGTGACACGTATCGTATCGCAACACCCATGCCAATCTCACCCCTTGTCAAAATGCATGTTGGATTAATCTAGAGTTGTTTTATTATCATTTTGTGTTCTTTATATACAGGATGTAGTAGAAATAGAAGAATGATCCTTAGTTTGGTCTTTTTTTGTAGATGCTGTGGATCCATCTGTGTTTTTTTTTTTTGAAGTCTTCATCCTCAGAGTTCATTGGGGATGTTCACAGTGTGAAGTATTTGGTGTGAAGTAGCAAGGATGAGTCAGCTCCTCCAAGTTAGGCAAAGGTTCTCAACCAGAAAAAGATTAATTTTACATGTTGATGGAAATGTATTTTTTTACTACCCCAATTGATAGAGTTTATATCTTATTACCCAGTGATCACAGCTGAAATTTGGTTCCTCTGTACGGTGGTCAGCTGTACCTCAGAAATAAGTTGAGATGTTACATCAAAGGGTCTTAATTGAGGGTGTTTGTCTCCTTTGAAACCCTCCTGGTTGCCTCCTCATTTAAAGTTTCTAGGCACAACAATTTGACAGAAAACCCTGAAGCAGACTCAGAGCTTAACAGGGGAAGAATATATTGTGTGTGGCATGGGAGGACTTTGGAATAATTCGTTCCATAACAAACATTAAACAAACCAGGCTTTACATGGGTAAATGATGAAGGGCCACACAGCACAGGCTCTCACAGGATCAGTTTGTTCAGACATTTCTTAATCTTCAGTAACACCTAAAAAAGTATTCGATCAATAGTTCCTAAACATAAAGTTATTATTGTTTTCTAACAGTATAATTCCTACTTTACTGCAAATTTTACCTTTGAGCATCGCAAATTGTTCACATTAGTAAATTAGCGTAAAAAAGAGAATAATTTATTTTGACTTGAATGCAATTAACTTGACAATAAATACATTATAATAGGCTTCCCTAAATACATTGCACTTTTATGTATGGCCTAATTAAAGTACCTGAAGCGTGCAGGGATCGTTTGTTTGCCCCATGTATTCCCTGCACTGCCAAGTTTTCTATCTGCATGACTCTAATTGCAGGTCAACTAGAAAAATGCAAGTAATTTATCTTCCCATTACATCACATTAATTGTAATATACCTACATGCTACAATGGGTATCTAGGGTGACCTTTCCTCTTTCATAGCCACTATTTATGAGGCTGCAAGTAAGGTTTGGCTAAGTCAGTTTGGAGAGCAGTTGGTTGTTTGTATCCGCTGTATAATTTCAATGAGGATTTCCTCCAGTTTGATTGTTAACTCCTAATTCCCCACTGCGATAATTAAGATTAAAACGCAAAGCTTTTCAAAGGGAGAGAAGCTGCAGGTGTCAACTCAGCAGAGCAAAGGCAATTATGGGAACAAGACATATAGTTTCTCTCCAGTCAAAGTTTAAAAGCTTTTGCATGATAAAGGTTTTAGAGGGTCTGTACTGTGAGTTGTACATTTCTGCCCCCCTGAGATTTCAGGATGATATGTGACCATATTATCTTTGTTTTTCCACCAAGGATCACCACCACAGCCGCCTGCATGATGGACCTGCGCAGATACCCACTGGATGAGCAGAACTGCACCTTGGAGATTGAGAGCTGTAAGCAACAGAGTGTAAATGTTTGCAAACTATTTTGAGCAATGCTAAGTCAGATTGGATGGATATCACTGATGGACTGTTGATTTGACATGTGAGTCTGTTCCTGAGATATTATATAACTGCACTGAAATAAGCTGTAATTATCTTTGTTGAACAGATCCAAATTTTAGGTTTATGAGGTGAAACTAGACACTCTCACATACAAAACATGATCAGAACTAAAATATATTTAAAGAAAACATTGTGTGACGAACCTATAACAGCAAGCTTAATCATGTAAAGAAAGACTTATAATGTGGAGACTTATGTGTTGATCAAATTTGCAAATTTAGCTGATTATAGATGTACAACATTAGCATTCCAACTGGTTATAAACTTTACGTTTTAAACTCCATCCATCAATAAAGTTGTTTATCCATCCCTCTGTCCGCCTGTCCAGCATACCAACTAACTAACCGGGCAAATTATGCTCTAGGTAGGGCCAATTAAAAAATAAAACATGGAAGACCCCAAAATAACTTCCTACACTTCCTTCATCAATGTATGCCTCTGGGTCGAGGGCTCATTTTCCTTTTAAAATATTTCTACATCTATGTTTTATATTAAAATAAAATTAGATTAACAAAATATTTCCATTGCACTGCTGCCTTATAGCAAGAACGTTCGAGGTTCGATTCCTGGCCCAGGGTCTTTCTGCATGGAGTTTGCATGTTCCCCCTGACCATGTGTGGGTTCTCTCCGGGTACTCCGGCTTCCTCCCACAGTCCAAAAACATGACTGTTAACATGACGGTTAATTGGCTTCTCTAAATTCTCCTTGGGTGTGAGTGTGTGCGTGAATGCTTGTTTTTCCTGTTTGTCTCTGTGTTGGCAGCTTGTGATAGGCACCAGCACCCCTCGTTATCCCAGCTGAGATAAAGCGTGATGGAAAATGGATGGAACATTTTTATTGAGTACTCATGTGGATTTAACATATCAAAGGTTACATTTTTATCCAAGTTTGTGGAGACATCAGTGTACCGGTAAAACTGTTTTCTGAGATCAGAATCTTCTGCCTCAGCTTTTGGCCAGCTAATGCAAACTGACAGTTCCGATTTGACCGGACCTGTCCGGAGGGCCTCTGTTGAATAATTAACAATGCTGACATGAATTGTTAAAGTCTCACACATTATATATATATATCTACATTTAGAGAACATGGAGCACCTTTCCACCTAGAGACTCTTGGATAAGTCATGAGAATGCAAGAAAGCCATATAAGCTTTGAAAAAAAAACCACTTACCTGCATACTTTGTTTTATGAGTTGTTGTTTTTTTCATTATAGCTTTCTGCAGAAAACGTAACCAGTAGAGGCCTGCAAATTAGCCTTTGTCTTTATACATATATGAAAAACAGGGGAAGATGGAATTTTGGAAATTAACAAAGCCCTACCATGAAATGGGAAAAAACATTCAAAATGTTTTTATATAATTGATTTTGAGAGATTTTATTTGTAAATGAACTAGAAGCAGGATGAGGAAAACCTTGACTATACTATTGAAACTCAACTAAACTATAAGCTATGTAAAAGAAGAAGGAAAAACGCATAGTTGAAAACCACAATCAATAAAATGATCTCACATTAAGGCATGATCACATTAAGGCATGGATTTTATGTTTGAGAATTAAGTTAATCTAAGAATTTTAAATGTAGCTTTTAACTATTTTAGAGCAATTGGAAAGTTTTCACCGATTCACAATGCAAATCAAGGATGTTAATAGTATTTGGCAAAAGCATGTTTTATGAAATGAATTGCTTAATTAGAACCCAATAACCTTTAATTAATTGATTCTTAACCTTCTTTGATTGAGCTTGTGGTTAGCAGACATGAGGGGATTCATCATGAAGGACACTTTGCTCATATTTTGGTAATCAAATTGTGCTGAGGATATGTGGAAACACAACATGTATTAGGAGACACAAGTTAACATTAATTTAGTCTTTAAAACCGTAGTGAAAGAGAGTTTTTCTTAAATTTATAAACAGTTCAAAGCTTATAAGCTTGTGTACCGTGCTGCGCAAGTTCTCAGCTTGTCTGTCACAACAGTAAACACATGAAATGTTTAAAAATCATTAAAAAAAAAATAAAAAACAGCATTTCTTTTGCCGGAAACTCTTGTTGTAAATTTGCCAGATTTGTTTTGAAAGAGTTGTCTCCAGTATTTAGCAGTTTAGCATGGCAGGCCCATAGCAGCAGAGCTCCCCTTTCTTCCAGATGTTTGAAACGCCTGGTCTCTTCAGGCATCTGAAAGGTCCTGAAACTCAGAGAGAAATGTTGTTGAACTAATTTTTTTAATAAATGTGGTGCTGAAGTTAGCCACCAAGTCCACTTAGCCTTTGATCAGACTGCAGAATGAGATCCTTGGCTTGTGTTCTTCCATGATGCTGCTTCTTTATTGAAGAAGCCCAAGATCAGCCCTGAAAGAGGATGACAAAATCATAAAGCAGTTACTTTGTCCTAAGAGCACTCTGGAGGGCAGGATTGCATATCTTGTGGGAGTGTCTTGGAGAGGGGATGGGATGGGTGGATGTGTGTGTGGTTGGGGGATATGCTACTCACAGTAGAGCAAAACTGCATCGTCTTATACCAATGATCACAGTTGATATTTGGATGGATATTGGTCCCCATTGTCCAAAATTAATACAGTGGTTTATGACCCAAAAAAACCCAATCTGTACAGTACATTATCACCATAGGATAAAACAATACTTTCCCTACAGAACATACGCTAATTCTTATTGCATCATTTAAGTATCCCTGATGTTCACGGATGTAATTTGGGCAGGGGGGAGGGCTTTTTCAAAAGTCCTTTTTGGTCCCCTGCACTTTTTACTGTCCCAAAAAAACAAGGTTATGCTAAAGTATGCAGACAATTATTGAGCGCTAGGACCAAGCGGAAAACCGCAGCTCAAGCTGAGGCCAGCTCCCCTGACTTTGTTGGGAGCTGGAGAAATTCCACCTTTCTCCAGCAGAGTCCGCCGTGGATCCTCTGAGGGAGCCTCCTGCACAGCTGCAGCTTGTCTAGATCATCAGAGGATCTACTACTTAAGCTGTCTTCAGACCTTGCCTCAACGCCGCAGTGTTGTTCCAGTTGGAAACCTGTGCCTCCTCTGTGAAAGCTCTGGAAGAGCTAACCTGCCGAGCCGACCCTCTGAGCCAAACCCGAAGATTCACAGAGAACCTCCAAACAGCTCTGGACTTGAGCTGGGTAACCCTAAGCCAAGGTCTGTTCTAAGTAGACGTGAGACGCTGAAGCAGCTACGGACTCTGCTGATGAACTCTTCTCCAGAACCAACAGTGACTCTCCCAAAGCTAACCTCAAGAACCCTCAAGGTACAATCAGTAGACTTCTGGAAATCAGACCTCTGTTGGCAACGCTAACTGAACTGTCTCTCACGCAGACTCCGGTGAACCAGAATCCAGGCCCCGAACCTGAACCAGAATATTCAGTGTGTTTGTGCAAAATAAAACTGTTAAACCTTCATCCTTGTGTCCGTCAGTGGTGTTCTGCATTCTTGGGTCGCTTTCAGTGAACCCATCATGACAGAACACTGCGGCCAAACTCAAGGCCCAGCAGATCACCTCACCCGTCGACTGGAGGAGCAGGATGCCCAAATTCAGGGACAAACCCAAACGCTCCGTGAGTTATACCGTCTAGTTGACTCTCATAACCAAATGCTACAGAGTTGTGCTAATTATCTGAACAGCGCTAATGCTGTACCACAACCATTTCCGGGTCCAGTTCCTCCTCCGAGGTCACCAGCAGTGACGTCATCAGAGTTCCGTCCTAGTCTCCCAGAAAGATTTTCTGGCAACATGAAAGATTGCAAAGGATTTTTATTTCAATGTCGGTTGATTTTTCAGAACTCCCCTGGCTGTTTTTCCACGGATCACAAGAAGATAACTTTCATTCTCTCTCAGTTAACAGGAAGAGCCTTGGAATGGGCTCAGGCAAGATTTGCTGCTGACGACAGCTTAAATTGTTACTACTCTGATTTCATTTCTGAATTTACCCAGGTATTCAACTAAGAAACTGACCAAACTATTGATTCTAGAGCTCTTTTCAATCTTAAACAGGGAAACTCTTCGGTGGCTGAATTTTCTATTAACTTCCGGGTTAAAGCGGCAGCTTCCGGATGGAACCAAAGCGCCTTGAAAGGAGCCTTTTTCATGGCATTAAACGAGCACATTAAAGATGAACTCGCAGCCCTCGACGAACCTGCTACCCTCGAAGATTTAATTCGCCTCTCCATCAGATTAGATAATAGAATTCGAGCCAGAAACAGTTCAAAGAAGCAGAGTACACTTTATTCTGCCTCACATAACGTGACTGTTTGTTCTCCCTCTACAGAGCAGCTGCCCATACAGAGGCCTAAGCCCCAGTCTCTACCATTGCCTGTTCAAGCCTCTCATTCGGGCGAAAGAGATGTCGAACCCATGCAGGTGGGACACACCAGGCTCACACCAGAGGAGAGACAAAGGCGTTTGCTAAGCAAGCTATGTATCTACTGTGGTGAGAGTGGACACTTCATTGCTGCCTGCCCGGCTAAATCAAAAGCCTGGGCCCGCCAGAGGATCTGAGGAGTCTGGCGGGCCAAATAAACACTAAGAAATCTCCTCGACTGTTGCTGCCTGCCACACTTTTCTGTGCTAACCAGAGCCTCTCTTTCTCTGCATTCATCGACTCAGGCTGTGAATGTAACCTAATCGATTCTAACCTCGTCCAGCAACTCCAAATTGAAATTATTCCTCTAACTCAGCCTCTCAGAGTATCCGCTATTGACGGAAGAAGACTCCATCAAGTTACCCATCAAACTCAGCCCCTCAAGCTACTTCTGTCAGGTAACCACCGAGAGACAATAACATTTTTTGTTTTTCCCTCTGCATGTTCCCCGCTGGTGCTCGGTTTCGAATGGTTGGAGAAGCATAATCCTCACATTAACTGGGCTAAACGTCACCTGGAATCATGGTCCATCTCATGCCACGAAAAATGCCTTCGTTCTGCTGCCCCCTTGGTGGGGTCTCCTAGAGGTGGGGGGGAGATGGACTCTCCTGACCTTTCTTCAGTTCCCTCTGAGTACCATGATCTTGCCCCTGTCTTCAGTAAGGTCAGTGCGACGTCCCTACCTCCACACAGACCACACGATTGTGCCATTGAACTTCTACCTGGTGCTCCTTTACCTAGCAGTAGATTGTATAACATTTCTAAGCCCGAGAGAGAAACAATGGAAAAGTACATCAACGAATCACTAGCTGCTGGAATAATTCGCCCTTCATCTTCCCCATTGGGCGCCGGGTTCTTCTTCGTGGGAAAAAAGGATGGTTCCCTGAGACCTTGTATTGACTATCGAGGTTTGAACCAGATCACTATTAAAAATAAATACCCACTGCCTCTTCTCGCCTCTGCTTTTGAGCCCGTACAGGGGGCTACTGTATTTTCTAAACTGGATTTAAGAAACGCCTATCATCTCCTTAGGATCCGTTAAGGCGACGAGTGGAAAACTGCCTTCAAAACACCCTTGGGCCAATTCGAATACCTGGTTATGCCCTTTGGTCTAACCAACGCTCCAGCCTGCTTCCAGGCCCTCGTTAACGATGTTCTAAGAGACTTTCTCAATGTATTTGTTTTTGTGTACATTGATGACATTCTCATTTACTCCAAGGACCTCAATGAACATAAAAGACATGTCCGTCTTGTTTTACAGAGACTGCTGGAGAATAAACTGTTCGTGAAAGCCGAGAAGTGCGAATTTCATCAACCATCAGTCACCTTTTTGGGGTTTGTGCTCGAGGGCGGCCAGGTTAAACCATCTGAGGACAAGATCAAGGCAGTTTTATACTGGCCAGTTCCTGAGAACCGCAAACAATTACAAAGGTTTTTGGGTTTTGCTAACTTCTATCGTCGGTTTATCAGAAACTACAGCCAGACCGCCCTTCCTTTGACTTCTCTGACCTCTGTCAAACGCAGCTTTCAGTGGACTCCCGAGGCTCAAGCAGCATTTGAAAAATTAAAGTCATTGTTTTCCAGAGCACCAGTCCTCATGCAACCTGATCCAGCTAAGCAATTCATCCTAGAGGTGGATGCTTCAGATTCCGGTGTTGGAGCAGTCCTTTCCCAGAGACTAGACTCTGATCAGAAGATACACCCCTGTGCTTTCTTCTCCCGTAGGCTTTCTTCCGCTGAGCAGAACTAGGATGTGGGTGACCGAGAACTCCTGGCCATTAAACTGGCACTGGAGGAATGGAGGCATTGGCTGGAGGGAGCTGAGCACCCGGTTCTTGTTTGGACAGACCACAAGAACCTTGCTTACATCCAGTCAACAAAACAAGCTAATCCTCGCCAATCCAGGTAGTCAATCTTCTTTTCTCGGTTCAATCTAATCATCTCCTACAGACCCGGTTCCAAGAACGTGAAGCCCGATTCTCTCTCTCGTCTCTACTCCGTCGATCATCCCGAGACACCTGAACCCGTCCTTCCGGCTTCATGTACAGTGGGAATGGTCAACTGGGAGATAACTGACCTCATCAACTCAGCCCTGGCCACTGAACCCGATCCTGGTAACGGTCCATCTAATCGTACATATGTTCCATCTTCTGTCAGGTCCCGTCTCATCCAGTGGATGCATGCCGCCAAATTCTCTGCTCATCCAGGAGTCAGTAGAACAGTAGCTCTCATCTCCAGACGCTTCTGGTGGCCCACTCTCCACAGGGACGTAAAGGAGTATGTGTTGGCTTGTCCCACATGTGCCCGAAACAAAGCCTCACACCAACCTCCCTCTGGCCTGCTTCAACCACTTCCTGTTCCCTCGCGTCCCTGGTCCCATATCGCCATTGATTTCGTCACCGGTCTCCCTGTCTCCCGAGGTATGTCCACCATATTCACTATTGTTGACCGCTTCTCGAAGTCCTGCCATCTTATTCCCCTCAGAAAACTTCCCACGGCCTTCCAGACCGCCCAGCTTCTCATTAAGCATGTATTTCGGTTACACGGCATTCCCCAAGAGATCCTCTCGGACAGAGGCCCGCAGTTCATCTCCCAGGTCTGGAAGGCTTTCTGTTCTGCTCTCGGCTGCAAACCCTCTCTCACCTCTGGTTACCACCCCCAATCGAATGGTCAGACTGAACGCATGAATCAGCAATTGGAATCCACCCTTCGCTGCCTCACGTCCAACAACCCCGTGGATTGGAGCCAATTTCTGCCATGAATAGAATACGCCCATAACTCCCTCAGATCTGCATCCACTGAACAATCCCCATTTCAGGTCAGTCTCGGCTATCAACCACCTCTTTTTCCCGCAGACGAGAGAGAGATTTCGGTGCAGTCCGTCAACCATCATATCCGCCATTGCCAAAGGATCTGGAGGGAAACCATCGCCACTCTCAACCAGTCTTCAGAAACGACTAAGCGCTTCGCCGACGCCCGGAGACGTCCCGCCCCCGAGTACACCGAAGGCCAGGAGGTATGGCTGTCCACTCGATCACATCCCCCTCAAGGGGATGTCTCGAAAACTCTCCCCTAGATTCATCGGACCCTACAGGATCACTCGAGTCATCAACCCTTCAGCCGTCCGTCTCCAATTACCTCAGTCCCTCCGGATCCACCCCACCTTCCACGTGTCCCAGATCAAGCCTGTCTCCTCGAGCCCTCTGTGCCCTCCATCCGACTCCCCACCACCCGCCCTGGAGGTCGATGGACATCCGGCCTTCACGGTTCGCCGCATCGTGGACTCCCGTCGACGAGGTCGCGGATGGCAGTACCTCGTCGACTGGGAGGGCTACGGACCGGAGGATCGCCAGTGGGTTCCAGGCTCGTACATCCTCGATCCAGCTCTTATCGAGGAGTACGAGCGCTCCTGCCCATCAACCTCTTCCGGACCGCCAAGGGGCGGTCGTTGAGGGGGGGGTACTGTTGGGAGCTGGAGAAATTCCACCTTTCTCCAGCAGAGTCCGCCGTGGATCCTCTGAGGGAGCCTCCTGCACAGCTGCAGCTCGTCTAGATCATCAGAGGATCCACTACTTAAGCTGTCTTCAGACCCTGCCTCAACGCCGCAGTGTTGTTCCAGTTGGAAACCTGTGCCTCATCTGTGAAAGCTCTGGAAGAGCTAACCTGCCGAGCCGACCCTCTGAGCCAAACCCGAAGATTCACAGAGAACCTCCAAACAGCTCTGGACTTGAGCTGGGTAACCCTAAGCCAAGGTCTGTTCTAAGTAGACGTGAGACGCTGAAGCAGCTACGGACTCTGCTGATGAACTCTTCTCCAGAACCAACAGTTACTCTCCCAAAGCTAACCTCAAGAACCCTCAAGGTACAATCAGTAGACTTCTGGAAATCAGACCTCTGTTGGCAACGCTAACTGAACTGTCTCTCACGCAGACTCCGGTGAACCAGAATCCAGGCCCCGAACCTGAACCAGAATATTCAGTGTGTTTGTGCAAAATAAAACTGTTAAACTTTCATCCTTGTGTCCGTCAGTGGTGTTCTGCATTCTTGGGTCGCTTTCAGTGAACCCATCATGACAGACTTTAGACAGCCCATAAGCTCCTGATCGGATCTGATGTGCTACTGAATGGGGTTTTTAAAAAGTCTGGTTGAAAAACGTAGGTCTGCAAAAGACAACAGTTGCTGAAGGAGTCTGTTTCTGTAAATCAGGCATTTTCTTTTCTTATCTTGGGTCATGTAATCTAGAACGGTTGTAATATCAGGTGTATTAATTTACACAAATCTTTTAATTGGTCTCATGTACGTGTATGTCTTTGTGTGTTTGTTTGGTTATTAGACTTGCAGCCAGGATATCTGAAAAAGTAAGAGAGACATAAGAGAGTTCTTTAAAATTCAAAGTGTAAGTTACACTCAAAGAACTGTGTAAAACACTTTCAAGAGCTCCAAAAAGCAGCATATCGAATTCAAGATCCACCTCCTCATAATAAAGCTTTCAATAACCTTGTAAAATATATTTGTTTTATTAAAAGTGCTGATACATTAACTGTAATATAGTTATACATAATTATCATCTAAAAAGGAAAATAAAATACAATATGAATGTGATTTTATATATCCAAGCTCTTAATAATTGCAGAACTATGTGTTTTTATTCTAAATGGATTGTTGCACCCCAAATTGTCTTGCATCAACATATTGTGTCAGGAGAGGGATTGCAGAGATGCAAGAGAATGTGGAGAAAACAAACAGAAGAACTACTATAAAACATGCTAAAGTTATATATAATACGTAAATAAATAAAAAATTTCGTCCATGCTGATGTTTGATAGAGATGAAGCAAAAAAGATTAATCTCATGGGGGGGGGGGTATGTTAAAGGGATAGTTCGGTATTTTTGACATGAATCTGTATGGCATCCTGATCACCAGCGGCATGCAATCACACTGACTTACCCCTGGCAGCGTCCTGTGAGCAGAGTTATCGTCCAGTTTTGGTCAAGCCGAAAGTAGTCCTGCAGGTTTTTAGGAACAGCGAAATAAAACTTTTCTCTTCCCAAAACATTATGTGTCCAAAAGAGTGATATTTTCGCATCCCAAAAACATTGTAGTGGAAAAAGTCACACGTCGATAACTCTGCTCACAGGACGCTGCCCGGGGTAAGTCAGTGTGATTGCATGCCGCTGGTGATCGGGATGCCATACAGATTCATGTCAAAAATACCGAACTATCCCTTTAAAGTAGATCTCCCAACTTCCTCTTTTTCTTTAACAAATTAAACTGATTTAGGTTTGAAAATTTTTATCGTGTAGTGATGACATTCTGCTCAGTGCTAAGAAACACTCAAGTTCCGTCATAAAGTGACGTCATATGTCAGTTTTTTTTTTATAATATAGCAGAAGAATGCTCATGCATTTGCCCCTATGCTGTCTTATTAAATATAGTCAGTGTAATATCAAGAACTTCAAAGTTAAGTCTGCAAATCTGGAAGCACTTAAACTCAAGGACTTTGACAATACAATAGAGATCAAATACATCAGAATGATATAAAATCATATTTCTGATAACATTGGTAAAGTGATAAAAGTAAAAAAAAAATCTATTTATTTCAGTTATGTTTTTCAAATACATTTATCTTAAATAAAAGTTGAATTCCAGGCAAATAAATGCTTAATCAAAGCATCAGTGTGCTAAGACATTGTTCATATTATAAATATTCTGTGGAACCTGCTTAATATTTCAAGGTATTTTTTTTATTAGGAGCTGTTCAGTGGAACAGTGGGTAGCACTGCTGCCCTGCAGCAAGAAGGATCTAGGTTTGATTCCTGGCCCGGGGTCTTTCTGCATGGAGTTTGCATTTTCTCCCTGAGCATGCGTGGGTTCTCTCCGGGTACTCCGGCTTCCTCCCACAGTCCAAAAACTTGACTGTTAGGTTAATTGACTTGTCTAAATTCTCCTTAGGTGTGAGTGTGTGCATGAATGGTTGTTTGTCTCTGTGTTGCCCTGTGATGGACTGGCAACCTGTCCAGGGTGTACCCCGCCTCTCGCCCATTGACTGGATTGACAGATTTTTTTATTATATTTGGTTTTCTATCATACAGTAAACCGATCCAGGCCAGTGTAATTTTAATCATAATGTAAAAGTGAGAGCCTATACCTGACAGTAAAGAGGTTATTTACTATTTACACTAATATTATGGTTAAAATGAGGGAAGATGTTTCACACCACAAGTACCTGATAACTGAAAGATCTGCCTCCCCTCCTGCTTTTGCAAACTCAAGGAAACACCAGGAAACCTGCAGTGTGAGAACATAAAGCTCAGGTGTGAAGAAAAAGGGATGTTTGTTATTGTACATAATAAAAAAAGAACAAAATAATAAAAAAAATAATCTTAGTAAATTATTGTTTTCTACACCCGAGCCAACTAGATTATGGGGCTCATTCCAAATCTTAAACAAATCAGCATTTCATCAGCTCAGCTAAATTTAAAAAAAGCATTTATTTTATGGCTATCCCAGACTCCAATTGAATATGCATGCTGGAAATGTTTGTGGCTTTAAGAATCAGACAAATAAAGTATCCACCAAATAATAACAGAAGAAACGGTGCCGATAGCTCAATTTGATCCAACTTTGGCAAGAGCAAACCCTCAAACTGATTTTTTTTCATCAAATTGAGGAGGATACCCTAACCCATTGAAGTCGTGTGCTCTTCTTTTAAACCCTTCACCTTGTTTAAATTACTTTAATTGTTCACTTAAACCATTCTAAAATGCTCCCTTTCTCACACAAAAGAATGAGAAAAATGAAGGACAAGCATAATGAAGCTCTTCTGCTCCTGATAAGCTATTAATTCCCAGAAATCTTTCAGCTGCGTGCAGATAAGATGAAAAGCCTGAAAGAAGGAACACATTGGCCCAATTAGATGGTTCTAATTACTGATGGGGAATCAGGGGCCCGGTCACTCTCCGTTTCAGACTATAGCCGTAGCCCAGAGATCTGCCAGGGACAGTAAAGCAAAGGGCTTTATTTTTGGTCCTACTGTGCCTCTGGGAAACTAGATGATGTCAAACAGCTTGAAGAATGTAGGGGATTTATGAAAAACTTTCAGCTTTGAGTGGCGAGGACAAAGGATATTAGGTGACATATTTTGCTGAAATCTGCAGCTTTTGTTTCCTTTTTTATTGGCTGATCAAAATAATTAGCACCCTTTGCCATTCAAGTATAGTTCCTTAAAGCTGTTTGCTACATTACAGATTTTGTCAATGTTTTATTTTTTCTAATCTAAACAGAAACCTAAACAGTTTACATAATCAGACACACATAATAGAAAATATAGATATAACTTTATTGATCTCACAATGGAGAAATTAACTCTGTGCATTTAACCCATCCAGTTGTTGGCGCAATGGGCTGCCATTGTGCAGTGGCTGGGGAGCAATGTGGGGTTAAGGTCTTGCTCAGAGACCCATAGTGCAGGCTGTGGTGTACTTGCAATCTTCCCAGACCATAAGAACATTGTCCACTAACCACTAAGCCAACAGGAACAAGTGCAATGTGCATTCCTCCAATAATAAGTTCCTTTATTCCTGTGTGTTTCCTGGACGGGGTCTCTTTTTAAAGCTCCCTTTTGTATCTCTGCTTCTGTCGCCTTTAACCCCAGTCGGCCTCTGCAGATGGCCGCTCACACTGATCCTGGTTCTGCTGGAGGTTTCTTCCTGTTAAAAGGGAGGTTTTCCTCTCCACTGTGGCTACAAGTATGCTTAGTGTGAGGGATTGCTTTCAAGTCAATAAGTCGATGCAATTAACTGGTTTTCCTAAGATAGAAAACTTTGAATCAATTTGACTGTATGATCTGCTGAACTTTAAAGTGCCTTGAGATGACATGTGTTCTGAATTAATAAACTGACATATTCCAAATGAGCTAGGTATTGTGTATTAAAAAGAAGAAAAAGTTACTGCCCCATAAACCTAAAAGATGGTGTGCCACCTTCCACCTACCATCCTGGTTTATTTTAGCCTCACTTAAGGGTTTTTAACATGAGTAGCCTGTTCAATGCGGAGAACAAATCGTTCCATTAATATTATAAAGGTCTCAAAGAGGCAGAGTACATAATTACTGTTACCATTAAAGGAATAGTACACCCAAAACATGATTAGCCTTCATTTTCTACTCACCCCCATGCTGAACAACACTCTGGAGTACTTTTTTGATATCTCAAATGCATCTGGAGATCTGGGAGGCTTCTTGCTGTCTGCTGACATTCAAATAATGGAGGTCTATGGTGCCCGAGGCAGAAAGGTCCATAAAAGTCCACAAAATACGTGTCAATATTCCTCCATACTGCTCGTCCAATGTATTCCAAGTGTCCTGAGTGGGTAGCGTCCATAATTTACTCGAAACGAAGTCATTTAGAATGTTTTTTTAGAGCATAAACAGTAGTTTATATGATTTCCTAAAAGCGCGTTCACGAGTCTACGGAAACCGCGGCAGACCAAACCAGACGAAAGTGCGCATTCAGCTCGGCAAAGAACTCATGCTCTTCCTCAACACTGAAGTCCTCAGACATTTTTCTTTCGTTGTTTCTTTCTTTGCACAGGTAAACAGCACATTTCTTCTTCTACGCTAGCATTATCGGCAGAGCAGACGCTGAATGCGCACTTTCATCTCGTGAACGCGCTTTTAGGAAATCCTATACACTACTGTTTATGCTCTCAAAACATTCTAAATGACTTCGAGTAAATTATGGACGCTACCCACTCAGGACACTTGGAATACATTTGACGAGCAGTATGGAGGAATATTGACACGTTTTTTGTGGACTTTTATGGACCTTTCTGCCTCGGGCGCTATGGACCTCCATTATTTGAATGTCAGCAGACAGCAAGAAGCCTCCCAGATCTCCAGATGCATTTGAGATATCAAAAAAGGGTGAGTAGAAAATGAAGGCTAATCATGTTTTGGGTGTACTATTCCTTTAAAGGTGAACCTCAAGTTCATGGAAGATCAGTGTAAGCTCCCACCATCTATGTTATTTGAGCCAAAATGTACCTAATGGGAGACGACCAAGGAGAACACCATTGTTGAAAACAAACAGAAAAAAAAAAAAAACAGACTGGAATTTATCAAACTACATGTTGAAAAGTCACAAATGTCCTACAGATGAGACAAAAATTGAATGTTTATCCAAGGCACATCAGCTTAATGTTCACAGATGGTTATATGAAGCATATCAAGAAAAGAAGAAAGTGCCTACTGTAAAACACGGAGCAGGCTGTTATATTTTGCCTATTTGGCAATCTTAAGAACATCAGAGGATCCTAGAGAGAAATGTGCTGCCCAAACTGCCCGTGTCAGAAAGCTTGGTCTTAGTAACAGTAATGGGGTCTTAAAACAGACCCAAAACACAAAGCTAAAGACGCCCAAGAATGGCTAAGAGGAAAACATACACAAATGTACCGTTCAACATCAAAAAGATGACTGTTATCCAAATAAAATGAAACTCCTGTAGTCTTACTATCTACATTATCGCTGTCATTATTTTAGATGATAAAAGCTTTTTATTTTAAATGCAAGATGTTTTTAACATCCTTTGTACAGTTTTGGCTTAAATAGAACAACAGTGGGGGTTGTTATTTCAGCAAATTACATGTATTTAAGTCTGTACACTCCATTTAAACTGACTATTATGATCTCTTATCCTGATCCTTACCCATGCGAGTACCCAAATAAAACTTATTTTTGTGTGTATATCTTTTCCTCCTTCCTCGTAGATGGATACACTACAGATGACATCGAGTTTTACTGGCAGGGTGGAAGCAATGCTGGATCAGTCACTGGTGTGGAGAACATTGAGCTTCCTCAGTTCTCCATAATCGACTACCAAACTCTCTCTAAAAAAGCCGTGTTTGCCACAGGTAACAACAAAACTTGTTAAATAAACAATATTAGATACAATCTGTAGACAGTATTTTGTTTTAATTCTGGTAAATATTGATTATTTAATGAGTCTGTACTGACCAAGAATGGAAACAGTAATCAAATATTGTGCAGAAACAGAATCATAGCAGACTATGTTGTTTCCTTATTTTTCTTTTATCACTAATTTGTTCACAAGTTTTCTACCATTTTCTTGACCAAACAGGTTCGTATCCACGTCTGTCACTGAGTTTTAAACTCAAAAGGAATATTGGCTATTTCATCCTGCAGACCTACATGCCATCCATCCTGATTACCATCCTGTCCTGGGTCTCCTTCTGGATCAACTATGATGCCTCCGCTGCAAGAGTGGCATTAGGTCAGTGATCATCAGTGCCTAATTTTAAATGTATTAGATTCATCAAATGCATCTATAGTGGAAAATTATACAGAAGAGACCAGTTTTACCTAGTTACTGTCTCCATCAATTTTTTACCTCAAGAAGCATAAACATTCCCCCTTTCTTCCCACAACTTTCTCCTGTTTAACAGACTGATGGGGAAGTATTGGGTTGAATTATTCAGTCTTTTCTAGTTTTCCAAAATAGTTAAATTTTTTTTTTAAACAGTATTCACTTACATATATTTCTGTGTGCTCTTCTATTGTTTAGCCTTTTATATACCACTGCTTGCATATATTATTTCTAAAAAAAATTTTTCGCTTATTGCGCTTTTAGTTTCTCATTCTTTACGAAACATTAAGTATTTCTCTGTTTGTGCCTTAAATTATGTTTGATATCACTTTTTAAGGGTTCATTGCATATTTCCTTGCATACTTGTTAAAAAATTGTTGTTTAGCAGAGGCAGATTAAATTATGACGTGGAGAAAGCCACCTTTTATTTCCTTATCTCAAATTGAATCAGTTTCTAAAAAGACAGTTTCACACTTATCTGTTTTTTGCAAATAAACCATTTTATAGCCATGTTTAATTAGACATAATTTATTAAGGATTTTATATAAATTTATATAAACCAGGACCTTGTTTCTTCTGTTTTAGGTAATTAACACTCAATGACTAGTTATAGTTTACTTCAAAGCGCATTAAGATTTAGAAGAGGTAATAATAATAATATATATGCATAAAACTTAAATTGTCTAATTTTACTATTTTTTGTTTTTTTACATTGTCAATTGATAAATTATTTTGTTTTGGAGACTATAAGACACCCCCAATTGAGCAGGAAGATGTTTTTAACGGATCAAAAAGTATTGTAGACACAAGAAGAAAGCTGTTCTGGTTGACCTTTGGCAGGTTGTTAGAAAAAGAGTGATGGATTAAAATGAATATATTTATAATAATTCTGAGTATCTTCTGTTTCCCCCTAAAAAAAATCTGCAGGTATAACGACTGTTCTGACCATGACCACCATCAACACCCATCTGAGGGAGACACTGCCAAAGATCCCCTACGTCAAAGCCATTGATATTTACCTCATGGGTTGCTTCGTGTTTGTTTTCCTGGCCTTGCTGGAGTATGCATTTGTTAACTATATTTTCTTCGGCCGTGGTCCTCACCTACAAAAGAAAGCAGCAGAAAAGGCTGCTAAGTCCAACAATGAGAATAAGGGCCGTTTGGAGAGCAATAAAGTGCAGGTGGGTGAAGAAAGTAAAAATACAGATATTTAAGGCACTAAATAAGCATGAGGAATTATTTTCTTCACTGACACAGATATGATGATATGAATATTTCATTGACCAAATGTGTACAAAAAAGTCTTATTATTTTTAAGTTGATCTTAGTTTTAATGCTAAAATGTTGGTTTTGCATAATCGATACAGTTCAGTTTAGAAAAACTTGCACAAAAAGGTGCTGGGTGCTCAAGGTTAATTAGGAGTCATTAAATACTTTAATTATTATGTACCTTTGTAGATTGAATTTGAATTGGAGCTGTCTGCATCAGGACGTTTCACACCAACCCTGTATCATTTCATACATATAAAGTGGATGTTTTAGACAGCTTTGACAGCTGAGCATTTAATTAATTATTTATTCACTCTGCTTGTATTTTAATTGGAGAAAACCTAATTTTATGAATCCAATGAATTATACCAATCAGCAGAAAACCACTCAGCTGTTTTAATCCGATTGGCAATGATATTTAATTTCAGAATCATGAATAAATGGAATTAGGGTAGAATGCTAAGTTTGCAGAAGTTATTATGAAATATATTATTAATGGCGTGTAAGCAGTTGTATGACTGTTGGTCTCCAAATGTGATTTTATTTTCTACAAGCAAATTAAACTGAAACTAGAAACAAAACATTTTTTTGTACGTATGAATTAAAAATATATAGGATATAAAGGCAATGGTATTTAACGGGTACAATATCGAAGAATAGAATAATGAAATGAAGAGTTGACTTAAAGCTTTGCTTAGTTAAAACCATGGAAACATGCACCCTCCCCAAATTGAAGGAAAGAAATAGAGGCTGCACAGCTTTTGAATAATGGTATAACATCATTTAAATGAAAGTGGTAAACAAACAAAGGATAAGACTGAAATCTCTGCTCCTTTGAAGGTTGATGCTCATGGCAACATCCTCCTGACGAATCTCCCAACTGAAATGGGGGGGGCAGACATGATGGGGGCCCTCAACGATCCTCGGGCTACCATGTTCTCCTACGACAGCGCCAGCATACAATACCGCAAGCCAATGACAAGTCGCGACCTGTATGGCCGACCGGCCCTAGACCGGCCAATTGGACACAAGAAGAGCCGCCTGCGGAGGAGGGCCTCCCAACTCAAAGTCAAGATCCCAGACCTCACGGACGTCAACGCCATAGACAAGTGGTCTCGAGTCATCTTCCCAATCACATTCACCTTCTTTAATCTGGTCTACTGGCTCTATTACGTCCACTAGGATGGCAGTTGTGAGCATGAGTAGTAGAATTACTGCCCATGGTTTGTTTTGTTTTTTTTTGTTTTTTTTTTGTTTATTATTTCCAATGGAAGCTCAATCCTGTACAATGATGCAAGTAGAAAAGCTAAGCCCATTTGTATATAATCCACTTTTTGGAACAAGTAGTTCTGGTCTTTACAGTGTAAATACAATTTAATATATGATATAAGTCAATATATATATATATATAAAGACAGAGATATAATTTATTAAAAAAACCGTTTTGCTTTGTACATACAGTTAGACATAGAGGAAAACAATAGTGCTGAATTAAAGACAGTTAAATTTCGGTATTTACAGGTTAAAACATGCCAAAAACACATTGGTTGATTTTCTTTTTTTTTTACTTTCACTCCCCTTTTGCATGTGAGTGGAAGAAGGTGTTTGTTTGCTTACAATTCGAACCACAAGTTAAGACTGGGCAGAAATAGAAGGCAACTAAAAGAGATTTTACCTGTTCTGGAAACTTGTAAATGGGCTGAACTCCAACTGAATAAGGTTCTGACTACTGAAAAAAAAGATATCATTTATTCCATCCATCCATCCATCCATCCATCCATCCATCCATCCATCCATCCATCCATCCATCGACCTACCAATTCAGCTCTCTTTCTTACTGAATCAAGGTGTTCGAAACTAGGAGGGGATATCTTTATGGGTAGTGGTGACCTAGTGGTTACAGCATTGTGCTTTGGTGCAGGAGGTTCTGAGTTCAACTGCCTCAGATAGCAACTCTGGGTCCCTGAGCAAGACACCTAACCCCACATTGCTGGCAGGGTGCCACACAATGGCAGTCCACTCCATCCCCAAGGGGATGGGTCTAATGCAGAGGGGAATTTCTCCAGTCTGAGACTAAAGTTCAATTAAAGAAAATCTCTTTTACTGATTTCTGTGTCTCCCTCAGAGACTCCTCTTGGGGGGGTGTACAAAGAAAATCCTTAAACCAAGACCTCCTTATCAGAGGCTTGATCCTTACAAACGAGATTTCTTTCTTTTATTCATAACTCACGGGGATAGAAGAGGGTTGAAACTTATTTGGACCAGTAAATCCAGAGCTGAAGTTTACCCTGTTCTTCAAAGCAATAGACTAGAGCAAAAACTTCATCACTACAGCGGTAGTCTGATCTTGTCTGTTGGAAATTGGCAAATTTTTATCTCTAGCTTGGTCTGCCACCCAGTTCCAAACACCCCACGTAGTGAGTCCATTTGAACCCTTTTGATGTTTTTGGCCCTAGGCACTCGTAGAAGTCCTTTTCCAAGCTTCATTAAAGCCTGGCTCCTCTCCTGAGTCCAAGGGGAGGGCACCAGTAGGTCTAAACCCAGGATCAGCATGGTACTCAACCCCCTCTATCACTTTAAAGTGGCAATTATGCCTGAAGGATTTTATTTTTTAACACAACTAAGTGCTAATTGGGAGAACTCCCAGGAACGCTGGAGGGACTGTGTCTCTTAGCTGGCCTGGTGTAGCCTCTGGGTCCCCCCAGAGCAGCTGGAGGAGGTGTGTGTGGATTGGTCTGGGCTTCTCTGCTTAGACTGCTGCCTCTGCGACCCGGCACTAGACAAAGTGAAAGAAAATGGATCAGTGGACAACTAAGTGCAACATAGTTGCAGAACCTTCTTTGTTTTGTGTTGCAGAAAACTGATATTGGCCTAAATTAGTAGATTTACTAAATTTAGACTGTGGCTGAAATGCACATACCAGAGTATGTGCATTTTAGCCACATTCAGCCTCATTTCTGCAGGTTGCAGCCTGGAAGATCACCTCATCAGAAACTGGAGTGACTCATCAATGAGTCATCTGAACAGGGCTGAGCAGAGTTCTAGGAATCAACAATTAAACCATGAATTTAGAGTGCACGCAGATTCAAACTGATCAGCTCAAAATGCTTTTCATATCAGATGTTGAATGTTGGCCTTTCATTACTAGCTACCAGTGAGGTTAGCTGCTAAAGGTGTCATAAGTCAGGTTTATTAAAGACTACAAAAGTAATTTTGCCATCTTTGCTTCTCTTGTTGCTAAACGTATATTTATTTAGATGGTATGTAAACCAAAAATGAAAGATCCTTTCTCCTATTTCAAGACAGAAACCTCTCTTTATAAGCTACTTTTTTGCACACTACTCCAAGTACAAACTAGGCAGTTATTTAATTTTAACTCAATAATATATCATGTTTTTAATCTATGCGAGAAGAAACGGGGTATTTTTAAAATAAAAATCACATTATTTGAGCCCTTATAAAAAATAATTGCTTTTGTTAAAATGTTGTCTTGTAGACTTAATTTAGATACTTGTATTTTATCCTATTGGAAAAAATATTATTTTCCTAAAGGCCTACTGTATATAAATATCACTTTAAAAAAAAAAAAGTACAAACAACAAAATCATCTCTACAATGCCTTTAGGCTCATATAGTGCTCACATCTGAAATAAACTATTTTTTACATTCTTTTTACATCTCCTGACAAAAACGATATAGCACCCAGACAAATTAAATTAGACAGGAATTTTGAAATGATTACTTTGCAAGGTTTGGACACCCAAAGTGTCTGGATAAAAGGTGTGATAAAGATACAGCGCCGTTTCCTGCAGCAGCCTCGTCCAAAACTGTTGGACCTGTTCCTCTCCCATTCCACACATGCTGGATTTTAAAAAAGATGGTAGAGGACATGGTATGACCTCAAGCTGACACAGTAATTTACCCTAATATATAAGACCATTCTCAGTACATACCTCACAGTTAGGGCACCACTCTAAATGCAGCCATTTTTGTTCTGCATCCGTATTTGCTCCTATGCATGACATATGATGACACAAATGTTAAAAAATATATATCCATACAGAAAGCCAATTTCTGGTCAATTTTATTGACCTTTTAGCCTCTTTGATGTCTATTTGCAGGGCTGAAACCAGCTTTAGTCCCTTATCAATACAAAATGTATTTATTTTTTTGTTTTCATGCAAATTACAACATATTGATTTTTGGGTATGAATTTAAACTTAAGGTTAATTGCAAAAGGATGCATGGTAATACAGCTTTTAAAATGTAAATTTTCTTCATGTCTTCATCAATACAAAACATTTAAAATACAGTATATTTATTTGAGCTGTGTTTGCCCAAAAGTATAAGAAAACACATTGAAAAAAGAGGAGACATGTGCCATGTTCCTACATCCTGTTATTAGAAAGTATTTCTAGTTTCCAAGTTTACTGCCTGAAAGAAAAAAAGTGGTCCATGAGGTCTGAGGTTGACAAACATCCCTGAGTTTAATATCCAATGAGGCTGCCACGCTAAAACTCAAAGCTGTCAATGTAAACTATTTATAAGCACGTCTGATGGATTAGCAGCAAGAGAAGCAATGTATAATTTGTCAACATGTTCCTTTAGTGTTCGGTCGTATGAAAGGCAGATATTATCATTGTGTATTTATTGTAGTTTGCACCAGAACAAATGAACAAATCGTTCTTCTCAAACTAGAAGGTATTCAACATGGCTTGGATGTCATTCTCCAATCTGAGATCCAATTTATGAGCCAAATCAAACACACCATCTTGCTGGAGGTGATCCGGGTTGGGTAGAGTGGTTAAATAACATTGTTTTTTTAAATAGCTGCATGTTGGTTTATAGAAACTCGTTTGCTGTGAACTTAGAAGATATAATACAGTCTGATGGGTGATGGACTGAAAGCTCTTTTATGCCCATTCTAATACAAATCAGATGCTGGTAATTTTCATATAATCGACTGACCTCATGGAATCAAATAGTGGGACATGTTGATAAATCCATCCATTGCTTGAGATGCAATCCCTTCTCTGTTACTTTACCTTCTCACTTTGTTCCGTCGGATGGTTTGGTTTCTGCCAGATGCCAGCACTTACGCCTTCTGGTGGCTGTTCCAGAGGGGCTCCTCCAAGTAAAACAATCCTTATCACCATTACTGCTCATCCAAACTAATTTACATCCAAATCACTCCATTCCTCTGGGCAGCTGATCCATTTTCCTGAAAAAATGACCCATTTAGATTCTCTTTTTAAGTTTTATGCATAGGATTTTTCTATTCTAAATAAGATTAAAGGATAGTCTGAACCTCAGCTCAGACTACAGGGCAAGAACGGTTCAAACGTGTTTTTGTTTCATTAAAGTAACGATCCTCTTATGAAAGGCTGCAGATTTCAAGAGGGCTTTAATAACAGAGAAATGAATGAAAATCACAGTGGTGGGCTCTATCCGTATGACTGAACTTTGTGCCTTTATACCAAGAATCTCAACCTTTACAGGGTTTATCCTTCGCATAGTGAGTGAGGAGATCATGTTGAGCTTTTTGTAGAATGAGATGAATTGAAGACAAACTCATTTCTTAGACTCTAATGTATGTTATCATCATCTAAGGGTAGATTGTAGTAAGACATTCCAACATTATGACGACAATCTTTCAAAGAGAAAAAGAAAAGCTGCTCGGCCTTCCAGACAGAACAAAGGAAGCACCTCCAATGGACCTCTATTCTGTGGACGGAAGAGCTAATGGAAGCAGAAAACAACTGGTTTCCCTGCAGGCTGCAGCGATGGACTGAGGATGAAGCTTCAGATCCTGTAAAGTGATGTTCCACATGTCCACTCAAGTGGAACGGCCTGTGTGGATTTCAGCAAACAGACACTGTGCGTGACTGAATGCGTATGGAAAGAGGAGGAGCGCCATGAACAGGAATCATTTTTGTCAGCTTAAAGAGAATTAAGAGTTCAAATAAAGCCGCTGAGATCTCTGCATATAAACTGTTTTATGGTTCATTTATTTCTGTTTCACTAAATGCTTCTGCACAAATTTGTTTTTCAGCCAATTTCCAGAAAATATTTTGTCAGCATATGCCCCCAGTCCATGCATCAAATGATTAGATGCATCCTAATAGCTGAGTTAATGAGGCTGCTGAAAGCCTAAATGTGTCCCTGTGCACAGCTGAATGAACAGCTTCGGAGCATTAAGTGATCATTATCTGGAAGATGACATCACAAAATACTTCTAAAGATCTCTATTTCTCATTTTTTTCTAAAAATACCAATACCACAGGTTGCATTGGCTTGATATGTTCTATATGGTAACCACTACCACCACCTACTGTTCACATCTCATAAATAGTTGATTTATCCCAATCCAGGAGGTAGAAGGTATGAGTTATAGTTGTAAAAGTATTTTCAAAAACCAAAATCAAGCTTTTTCAGTGTTTGGGCCTGATGCTAAATGTGGAAAGTTTTCAGTGGCAAAACTGCAACTATTTTTTGACATAACTAAGTGACATGTAACATGGGTGGAGCTGGAGGCAATGAATCTTATCTGCTCTTTGCAACAAAAGGCACTTTTTGAAGCATTAGTTGTACAAACTACTGAGTGACATATCTTGTTTTCTGTAGTTTAGGTTAAAATAGCTTAGGAAATGTTCAAACACAGTTTATAAAAACCTTATCAATTATTAAATTGGCTGGTTTATCTAAAAAAAAGAGAGAAGTTAAATTATTTTAGAAACTTTCCCACCTCTTTTAGTTATGCCTATTTTCTGTTATTCCATACACTAAAAAATCTGACATGGAAAACTGTAAGATAAAAAAATAAAAACTGTTGATAATTTTGCTCTGTGGTCTCCTTCAGCTAAACCGGTTTAAGTTTAAAGATGTTTTTTTTCCCCCTTTACACAATCAAGAACCTAGAAGGTGTTGAGGTGTAAATGATGATGTGCTTTCAAGTTGAGAGAAAAGAAAGGGATCCCTGAGCTAAATCCTTTAATTGTGGTGCAGGAAAGAGATCTGGACTGTTTAAAATCTGCCCTGTTTTTTAGGATTAAAAATATATTTGTAGCAATACATTTTATAAAAGTGCTTTTGCTTAAAAATGCAGGTTGGATCTTTAGTCTAGATTCCAGCTTGCCTCTGCACATGTCAGGATCCAGGTCTTTACAGAAAATGAAGCAAAGTGCTGATACCATTGGTCCAGTTAGCACATCTGCAGCTGTCAGCAATGAGGCCCTTTCCGTGATTAACTGGACACTCTGGAGTGAAGACTAACTCCGTCACCTCATTTAACTTGTCTCTGTCTGTCACTGCTTGCACCTGTTCTCATTAATAATAAGCCAGACTGATCAGCAGGCTTAAAACATTACCTCTGCCTTCTGTAGCTCTTCCAAAATTATCTCCCTCCTTCCTTAGATTGTTTTACTGTTGTGTTTGCATCTCTTTTCTTGATGTTTGATTTGACGCTCTCAGCAAAATTGATTTTTTGTTAATTTTGTTTTTGAAAAATTGTGAGTTTTTCTGAAATTTAAGGAGGAGTTCTGAGAATTGTGTCCTTGTTCGTAGTTGAATCAATTATTGATAAATGGATAGATAATGGATCCTTCACAGGTCTTGGAAATACCAGAACTAATCCCAATTTTTGAGGCTGCACAAGTGGATTGCTTCTCTTTCAAATTTTAATTTTCTAATCTGTCTTTTTGTCATTATTTTCTTTTTGTTTCAATATCAAACAACTTTTATAGAATCAGAGAGAAAAACATGAATTTTAATACAGAAACAAAAGGCATCACAGGAAAAAAAAAAACATTAAGTTAATTATTACATCCAAAACAGCTGCATCTTCTTGGTCCATCATTTCAGCTGCAGCACCACCTTAAAGACAGAAGAGAAAAGTTCTTGTCAGTATATCATTTAGTATTAGCAATGAATTTAGAGCAAGTTATTTCACTTTGTATTCCTCAATAAAGATCAAGTGTAACGCTTGCTTGGATAATGTTGCCACCTACTGTCCAAACCGGATCCGTTTGCTCTTACATTTAGAACCAAAAGTAGCTTAATTCACCTAATTTGCGAACACAGCACAAAAAAGTGATCAGAGTGGTTTGGGATGAAGTGAACCTTTAAGTCCCTCAAAAGATTTTCATGACCATTGACATCAGAGTGACCGTCCTGTATTACTGGATTTTACTGTGTGATGTCCCTGTCACACCTTGACCATTTATCCAGCGTATGCCTAACATCCCAGAATCTCCAAAAATGCTGGCATCTGCTAAACGTTCTATGTATTGTTTTCAATTTTGGTCATATACATACAGTATTCATAGCAAGTCCAGTACTTATGTCCTATGAAAGCCTAATTTATGCATAACGCATGGCAGCGTAATGCCCATGAAATGTCACAAGCCACTTGAAGCCAGTGTCCTAAGGGGAGCAGCGATGCACCCAGAGGCGCCTGGTCTTATAAAAAGATTTAATTGATCGCCGTAATAACCTAGTTGCTGTTTACCGCCTGGCAAAAAAAAAAAGAATACATAAAAAGAAAAATAAAGAAAGAAGGTTTGCATTTGCAGCAGATTCAGCATCATGTCTGCTAGGAAGTGACTCTGGTGCATCTGGGCGTGAACGCAGGGAAGATTTATCACACATAACTTCTCACTCACCCAATGATGGAGATTTAGTCTATAAGAGAACTGACTTATACAGTAGCTGTAAGTTAGAAACACGTTCAGCTGTCGTCTGGAACACGTGAAATACATTGACATGCGTTGAAGATAAGTTACGCACAAGTTACTAATTTGTTTTGGATAAGCTAGACGCCACAACTTAAGGGGGAACTCTGTTTTTTTGACATAGGCCCCTTAATTTTCCGTTATTACATCATGTTCTACTCACCCATATTAGTTTTGTGTCATTTGGAGCCGTTCTGAAGATATTCGGTTTGGTAATCAAGTAACTCTTCCTATGCGCAACGAGTTTAAGGCACAAACTAAACTGTTCATAATTTATCATTTATGGTACGCCAGCATTCATAGCATGTAGGCGAATCACTGTCCCCCAGACATCCTGGGTTATATTTTTTATATTTACATTTTTTTTAAACAAAGCGGAGTGTAAGAGTAACTTACACTTTCCCCACTTTCCTTGATGGGTCCTTGGCTGGTCCCCTCAAATTCCTTTTTAAACATCAAGCTTTGTAATAAAATATTCTGTCATGATTTGTGGACATTAAGATCTAAAGAGAAGCACCATTTCCTGGTCAGACCCTGTAATTTAGTGAAAGTGTGGAGTCAGAGTAAAAAAATATGGACGCTCAGGAGGAGGTCACTCCAGAGGCTGGAAGTTGGAGGGGATTTTGCTAGGATTTGCAGGGAAGTGGGCTGCCATTTGGCTGGCGTTTGACTGGGAAGGGCCATTTTGAATGGCTGCTACTGTAACGTATGTAAACGCTCAGATAACTTACCTGTAACTTAACGCCTCCTGATGAGCCTACGTACTTGCCGTATATCAACATGTGTCAATGTGTTTCAGCCTGGTCCTAAGTTCTACAAAACGTACCCATAACTTATCGAACATATGCCAGCATTTTTGGCAGGTTTTTTGTATGTCAGGTATACACTGTCTAAATCGTCAAGGTGTGACAGGGGCTTGATTGTAAGTTTCTTGGATACCAAGGTGATTGTATAGTGTTGGAGCTACGAGGGAACTTCATCAATGCAGGGTCCCACGTATCAGACGGAATTGGTCTTATTTACATCTGTAGTCCAGACATTGTGTCTAAGTATAGGATGATTATTGGTGCATGAGGAGGTTGAATTGACATGTAGACGAATTAATCAGTTGTGAACAAATATTTGAATGGCAGCCGTTTATCTTGATAGATTTTAGGTTTGAAACCTAAAATCCATTGAGGTGAGGAGCAACATGGAAAGGTTACTTGTGACTGTAGTTGTTGCTTGAGGTAATATTAGCCTCTATAGAGCTGTATCCAGGCTAAATAGGGTGTTATGTTTCAAAGCCACGTGTTGATAAGGTGACAGCTTCCCTGTGTGCGTACCTTGTTAGCTGCCTCCAGTGAGCTGATGAGGGAGCTCAGTTCCTCTCTGTTCAGCTCCATGGTGATGGGCCGAAGCGCTCCTTTCTCCCTCACATCCAGAGATAGGCTGAGCAGTGGCGTGTTTAAAGATGAGATCTTATCGCTGGACATGGCCAGCTGCAGAAGGTGAAGGGAAAGAAAAGAATTGAATAAAACTCAAAAGCAGGAACATTCTCTAATAGTTTCTTTTCATAAAGGTTTTTTTCAACATCTTAACATTTGGGTTTAGCGCCTACCTAAGAAGGACTAAAGTAGTTTAGTTGATGCAGGGAAACATTCAGACACCCATATTTTAAGAATAGTAACAGCTATGTCTGGTTCCAGGGTGTTGAAGTCATGGTGTCACTACAATTGTGCTGAGCAGAACACGTCAGGGATAAAGACTAACTGAACGCTGATGACCGGCTGACCTTAAGCTGCCAGTCAAAGTCCTGCAGGGTTGCAGAAGAGATGCTGTTGGTACTGTCCAGCAGAGCACGCCGGATCTCTTCCTCTCGTGCTCTGACCACGCTCAGAACCGCTTGGCTGTGACTGTGATCTACATCCGACAGCTTAGCCAGAACCTGCACAAAAAAGTAGGAAAAATCTGAGCTGAGGGACAAAAAAGAAAACAAAAACACTGACACTCTGACCTTCTTCGCTCACCTCTTCATCTGTGAAGTTGCTCCCCACCGTAGAACGGAACAGGCCACTCAAGAAGTCAAGTAGCTGCAACCACTCTTCCAGGCTCCAGGTGGCGCTATAATCACTCCTGCATGGAGGCTCTCGTCCACACAGCCCATCCACTACTCTGTGACACAGCTGAAAATATCAAAAGCAGATTGGTGCTTCCCTTTGCTGTTTTCCTTTGACTTTGGCAGATTTTTCATTTGCAAAAGAAGGTTGTTTTAGTGTTTAAAATAAATGTTATATACAGTCAGATTTTGCTGCTATGTGCAAGACCCAGAAGACCTGAGAGGTTTAAGTTGTCGGTACAATGATAAGTCTTTTATTTATTTTGGAGCTAAAGCGTTCAGTGATTTATAGACTACAGATGTATTTTAATCTGTACATCTTCTGATGTACAGGGAGCCAGAGTAAGGGTGATGTGCTTCACTTTCTTAGTTCTAGTGAGGATGCAGGCAGCATCATTCTGGATCAACAGCAGCTGTATGATCAGCTTTTTAGGCAGACCTGTGAACACACCGTTGCAGTTTAAAGATATGGAGACATTTAAAGCTAGGTTAGGTTACAAAACCAGATAACAAGTTCTGAACAACTCAAAGAGCACAATTAAGTCTGAGACTCAAAAACAGAGTTTGGCACAACTACCAAAACAAGAGCTGTCCAAATGCAGTCCTCAAAAGGATGGTTGTCCTGCAAAGTTCATTCAAACGCCTCAGTAAGAAATTAAGATCCATCCATTTTCCATCATGCTTTATCCCTGCTGGGGTTGGGAGAGGTGCTGGTGCCATTCTCCAGCTGTCTACGGGTGACAGGTGGGGTCCACACTGGACAGGTCTCCAGTCTATCGCAGGGCAACTCAGACACACACACTCACATCTAAGGAGCATTTAGAGAAAACAATTAACCTAACAGTCATGTTTTGGGACTGTGGGAGGAAGCCGGAGTACCCAGAGAGAGCCCACACATGCACAGGGAGAACATGCAAACTCCGTGAAGAAAGGCTGAAAATCAAACCCGGAACCTTCTTGCGGTCAGGCACATTTTCTACCCGCTGCGAAGCCCCTGAATTTAAAATCAGCAGGAATATTAGTTTAAATATGTTATTTAACTAATAATACATCTAAAAGGTGCAGAAATCTGTCCGTCCAGATCTGACATTAGAAACAGGACAGTATTATTAATCCTATTTCGATTTGACATGAACTGCAGCTGAACAAAAACAATTATTTATATAGCACCGTATTAGAAACCCTCCAGAAGCCGTTTAAAACTTGAGATTAGGACTGAAAAGTAAATTTTTTATTCTCATGCCTAAAGAGCTGCTGCAGTTATTGCAGTAGTTCAGAAATAACTTTAGAGTCTCGTCATTTTAAGCATAAATCAGATTAATAATCCCTCCTGGTTTATCAAATATTAATCGTTTTTTTTTTTCAGAATCACGTTTTTATTAAATGCTGCTCAAATTTACAAACACTCGCTAAAAAAAACTAACAAAAAACTTCAATAACTAATGCTATAAAGGACAAATAACACATAAAACACACAACAATAGCGGCGAGCAATAAAAATCGTGCATTAAAAAAAAATAAGACTCACTTTGACACAATCTGTTGCAGATATTCTGCCCAGAGCCTTCATCGTTGTTTTCATCCACTTCCGCCTAGCTGCTTCCGGTCAGCTGCTCTTCATCACATGACAGGGCGAGACACGTTCACTGGCCGTTGGAAAAATCCCCTTCCACCCTTAAAGACCAGGAAAACGAAGCGTTGTTCAACTCCTGCCCGAAGAGCGGAGCTGTCTCATTGTTTAATTTTCTTTTTTTGACACAAAGTCACGGATGTGCAGGTGGCTAGAAACCCGAACTAAAACAGAAAGATAGGAGTGTGTTCTTCTCCTGTTTTATCAGGAGTCGTTTCTTGCATCCTGCCTCCTCCTGTTGCGACTGAAGCTCCAGAAATGTGAGCGGGGAGAGACCGAGCCGTCATTAAACGTCGAATCGGGGCCGCGGATGGAAAGAAACAGTCGGGTAGGTGTGGAGGAATATGAAGTAACAGGGAACTGGTTTCTAAGAAGGACAAATGAGTGAATCTCTGAGGTTTGTTCGTTTAAAGCAGCAGCAGCACAGTGGACCTTCTGTCACTCTGTGTCCAACTGTCCTAGAACTAAACACAGTCCCTCAACTGTGCCATAAAGCTGTGATCTTATCAGTTTTTATGTTTGGGTTCTTTAAGGTTCTTTAAGCTTTAGTTGAATTTATTATTTATGCAGCTGCAGGTCTTTCTGTGTATGTTTCTACCAGAGTTGCATACCTAAAGACTTCAATTGTTAACCCCTTAGCATGGGCGTAGGTTTGCATAGGGACCATAGGGACATGTCCCTACCAAAAACTTGGAAGGACCTATTTGTCCCCACCAATAATTGGATGTAAACAACATGTTTGATTATTCTGCCTTAAGTTCCGCCTTCTCTCTTTCTGATTGCGTGTTTTCTAGTCTGTATGTGCGCGGGTGCTTGGAGCGCGAAAAAAAAGACGCTAAAATAAATTAATATTGGGCCAAGAAGCTAGTCCAAATGAAAAAAAATATTATCTACGCTAAAACAGGCGAAAGCTTCCGACTGGAGTTCTGTAAAGAAGCAGGAGAGTTTTATTGATTTGTGGAACTTGAGAAATGTAAGTTAACAACGTTATGATTTCTTTTATTTTATCTTTTAATCAGATAGCCAATCGAACAGTGGAAAAGATAATGAATCCTCTCACAAAGAAAATTCTGTCTCAGCCTAAAGACATTGCAGAAGCTTTTTCAGCTTACTATGAGACACTTTACGACTCAGAGGAAATAGACAGCAAAATAGACAAGATTAAGAATTTGATGGGTGAAATTCAGTTACCAAAATTTACTGAAAATGATGCCAAAGAGATGAGAGATCCAATCACAAAACAAGAAATTGAGGTGGTCATAAAAAATTTAAAGAACAACAAAGTGCCGGGAGTCGATGGATTCCCGGCGGAATTTTATAAGCATTTTAAAACTGAGGTCACCCCCTTATTACAAAGAGTATTTAATTATGCCCTCACGAATAAGGACCCCCCAAAGCAATGGTCAGAAGCAATAATATCCATAATTCCCAAAGAGGGCAAGGACCCCATAAATTGCTCGTCCTACAGGCCAATAAGTTTGCTCTGCTGTGATTTAAAAATTTTAACTACAATACTGGCAAACCGAGTTCAAAAATGTATCCACACAATAATTAAGCCGGACCAAACAGGGTTTATAACGGGACGTTTAGGGATAAATAATATTAGGACAACCTTGAACGTGATCTCTGTGGCGAGACAGAAACAGGATCCTTCAATGCTTCTCAGCCTTGATGCTGAGAAGGCATTTGATAGGGTGGACTGGCAGTACCTGAAACACACACTGGCAAAAATGGGATTTCATAGAGACTTTATCAATTGGATTAGTGTGCTATATTCTGGACCCACATCCATAGTACGGGTGAATGGATACTCCTCAAAGAAATTTGGTTTAAAAAGAGGAACTAGGCAGGGATGTCCTCTTTCACCTCTACTATTTGCTATCAGCATTGAGCCCCTGGGAGAAAGAATACGGACAGACCCTAGAATTCATGGAGTAACAGCAGGTGGAGTCACTCATAAAATATCACTATATGCTGATGACATTATTTTGTATATCTCTAATCCTCTGTGCTCAATCCCTAGACTTATGACTAGTTTAAAAGACTTTGGAGAAATCTCCGGCTATAAAGTGAACGAAACCAAGTCAGAAGCTATGATGTTAGTGGGAAAATGGCCTACAGATTTAGATAAAGAGGTCACCTTCAATTGGTCCAAGAGGGGATTCAAGTATTTGGGTGTGACGATTACACCACAAACCTCACAACTATTTAATGGAAATTTTAGTAGCTTAATCACACAAATAAAATCAGACCTGTCTAGATGGGAGATTCTCCCTCTGTCCTTTTTGGGCAGAATAGAAACAGTGAGAATGAATATACTCCCACGATTAATGTATCTATTTCAGGCACTTCCTATTTGGATACCTGCCTCCACTTTTAAAATTTTTAGATAAAATTATTAATAACTTTATTTGGCAAAGGAGGAAAGCAAGAATCAGACAGAAGTTACTGTTAAGCCCAAGAAGAAAAGGTGGCCTTGGTTTGCCTAATTTGAAATTGTACTACTGGGCAGCACAACTTAGTGCGGTGGTCCAGTGGCTTGTGCAGGATGAGGAGACGAACTGGATTGGTCTGGAGAACAATGCTTGCCAACTGGTACCTCTTGAAGCGATCCCATTTATGGAGGGAAAAAATTGGAAGGATTTAAAAATTGAAAATGAGTGGATTAATTGTACATACAGAGTCTGGTCTCTAGTGAGGAAGAAAATAGGAGCACCTTTAACTATATCACGCATGATAAAAATAGCCAAGATTACTGACTTTTTTCCAAACAAGCTAGATACGGGTTATCAGAGATGGGCTCAGAAAGGATTAATAAGAATTAATCAGTTATTCAGTGGAGAAAATATTAAGACATTTAAGCAATTACAGGACAAATATGGATTATGCTCAAAAGATTTCTATAAGTATTTACAATTAAGAGATTATCTTCTATCACATAAAGAATGGCCTAAATTGAAACAAAATACTTCACCTTTGGAAATATTTTTGATAAAATGTGTGGAGGAAAATAATAAGAGGAAGATCATATCTAATCTATATAAACATTTACAAATGCATTTCTCTGACAGCTCTATAGACATAAAACAAAAGTGGGAACTAGAAATGAATATTGTTATTGAAGATGAGGAGTGGGAAGAGATTTGTGAGAAAGGTTTTAAGATCACCCACAGTCCAAATTGGAAAGAATTTGACTGGAAATTAAAAATGAGATTCTTCAAAACACCTTTCAGTATTTCAAAATATGACAGAAATGCTACAAATATGTGTTGGAGGAATTGTAGTCAGATTGGGGATCACACTCACATTTTTTGGGACTGCCCAGTATTGATTCCATTCTGGCAGGGGGTTCAGACAGAAATTAAAAATATACTCAAGTTTACGCTACCACTGAACCCACTGCATTATATACTGGGTTTGACCCCAGGAGATGATATTGGGAAAAAGGAAGTCCAGTTACTACAGATTCTGCTACTAGTAGCAAGAAAAATGATAACTTTGTCTTGGCTCAAGCCTTTGCCTCCCACCCTTCAACAGTGGCAAGACAGATTGAAGAATGTGTATATCATGGAAAAGATAACAGCAAAACTTCATGTAAAAATTGACATTTTTCTGAGTGTTTGGACCCCAGCTATTTCCCACTTTGGATGGCCACTTTGATAAAGATGCTAAAACTGCTAATCCCCTTGACATGTCTCTCTCTTTTAATGAAAGACACTGGATATAAACATTTCTCTTTCAGGTGAGCCGATGAGAACCTCTAAATGTCAATTGCCAAAATGGACTTAAGTGTTTGCTGAGACCCCCCCCCGTTTTTTTTGTTTGTTTGTTTTTTGTTTTGTTTTTCTTTATGTAAGTACATGCATAAATATACATATGTATGTGTTCTGGATTCCTAATAATCTTAAATAAAGAATGTTAAAAAAAAAAAAAAATCAGATAGCCAAAGGCTCCTTACAGAAGATCTTTTATGAAATGAAACCAGGTGAAACAGAAACGTTTAAACGTTTCCTTTGGAGGAGTTCTGGATGGAGAATATTGAGAGACAAAACTTTTATTTTTTTACTTCTTAAATGCTAATATTTTTTACAATCTTGGTATAATTCCTGCTCTAAGTGGGTCGCTCTGTCGGCTAAAGGCACATTTTAGTGGCCCTATACTCCAGTTTACGATTAATCAATTACTAAATTAGTTCACGATTATTTAAATAATTTGTTAATATGATTGTTTCAGCCATAGATAAAATACATGAAATTAGCAATACAGAGTAACTACAGCCCAGATGTACAACTTCTAATATTAATATTTTAAATGCTCAGTGTCAGTTCCTCTTCTAGTTCCAGTGCACATGTAAATACAATACATTTATTTGCCGTCCCTTGAATGTATTATTTTGCATGATCCAGAGAGAGCATATCAGATTAAAAAAAATAAGAGTGGGGTTTACCTCTGTTTACCTCTGCACAATTCTATATCTTCAGAAGAAAACACAGAATAAATCCACATATTATAGACTATATTTGGTTGAATAGACACTGTCTTAGTCGCAGGTAAATTTAAATGCAATCCTTTTCAAAGTGGAAAAAGTCCTAATTCCACATTCATCAGAGCCAGTGATGCTTTAAATATTGATAAACAGCATCTAGTGCATGTAGTGCTTTTAAGATTTGTATTAATGTAGCAAGAAATGCTGCTGTTCTCTTTAAACAAAATGAGCCCTGAAGCTCACATTAAGCATAAAAAAGAGCATGAATATTTTTTGCAAAGGACCAATGAAACTGAAGAATAGTGTCCCTACCAAAGTTGAAATCAAACCTACGCCCTTGCCCCTTAGCTAGGGGCGTCAGCTGTCCCAGTACTATACAGGGGCACTATAGGGCACCAAAAAAAGCTTTGGGGGCACTGATAATTAATGTAAGCAAATATTTTATAAATAAATACATTGTACGATCAGATTGTTATTATCTGCATCATTATATATCTACCTGAACCAAACTGAATTGAAATGGCCCACTGATTTTAACAGTATATCTATAATCCTCTACTAATGAAGACACAGTTTATCTTCATTAAATATCTGTCAGCAAACATGAACTTGAAAACTGAAAACTTGAAATGTGCAACTGTAAAAGGAAAAAAAAAACCCACCTCTACATACATACATGTCTGTGTTTATCATTTCTATTTGGGCTCATCCAGGGTTTCCGCAGGTCATTAAAAATCATTAAATTATTATTTTTTAAATTAAGGCCTTAATTGGCAATAAAATTCATTAAATTTGATCATCGTGGCATTAAAATGCTTTGGGAAAGAAGCTTGAGGAGGAGAAAAGGCTAGAGAATGGGGAAAAATGCAAATTTGAACCAAAGCGGCGGGAAAACGAGGAACTCGGGACATGGCTGCAGCCTGTCCACGTTGAAGATGATGAAGGATTTTGCCGTGTATATATATATATATATATATATATGTATGTCATGGGGACTTGTTGATGGCATTAAGATTACTTCTAAGAGCATTAAAAAGCATTAAATAAGAGTTACTCATTCATGTATAAACCCTGCCATCCTATGATGGTGTGATGGTGATGATCCTATGAGGTCTGTATATCATGGCCAGAAAGATGGGAGAGCTGTATTTTCATTTTTTTAACAGTAAACTGTAGCGTCTCGGCTTCATTTCTGTAAAGCCGTCGATCAGTTCTGACTGGCTTAATTTGGAGAGTTCTCCCCTCTCAACTCCTCTGTGAGAGCAAAGCTGTGCCCCAGGCATACCCAGGCACCTTAGATCCAAAACGGGGCATGTGCCCCTGTGAAAAGGGTCTGCCACTGCCGATGCTCTAAGTTGGGCTTTCTTAGTTATTTCTTGGACCAATAGTTTTATTTTCGCCACCCTCCTTCCTTTAAAGACATGATTTGTGCGGCACATACCACGGGCGGTTCTAGACAGAGATCAACATGGGCTAGTGCCCCTGAAGAACAGATACTGGCCCCTGTTATGGTCCCTGTAATGAAAACATACACTAGAAAATCTGAAATCTTAAGAAAGCCAAGTTTTCTGAAATTAAGAGCATTTTCCTTTTATTTGAGAAGGTCAGTAAGGCTACGTTCACACTGCAGCCTGAAGTGACCCAAATCAATTTTTTTTGACCCATATGCGACCTGGATCTGATCTGTTCATTGCAGTCTGAACAACACAGATCTGATTTTTTTTCCCAATGCGACCCAGGACACTTGGCTCTATGGTCCTGAATCCGATACAAATTTGATCTTTTGAAATTCGATCTGTGCTGGGCCAGGTCGCATTCATCTGACCTGAAAGCCATTAATTCCCGACAAAGGTCATTATTCTGGGTTCTTGCTATGAAGAAGCGGCAAGAAAACAACAACCATGGTGGACGATGATGCGGAGAGCAGTATTTATGTTTCACCATCTTGAAAAGATTATGGTTGGGAAAAATCGCTAGATGCGCTCCTGCACTACCATCCATGTTTACTGCCGTAAACACAGAGCATGCTGGCCTGTGACGTCATTGCGTCCTCTGCTGTGCATGTGGAACACTTGTGTTGTATGACTGTAGTTCACACAGGAGATCATATACAAGTCGCATACATTTGAAATGTGAACGGCAATGCAAAAAAATCGGAATTTAACAAAAAAATTGTGCATTAAGGCCTGCACTGTGAACGTAGCCTAAGACAGTTTTCCAAAGGAATAGGATCATTTAAGTTTTAAATAAGAATAAGAATCCAAAGAAGGATAATAATAATTAATAAGGGTTAATAAGAATAAGAAGAACACTATTATCTTGTTTCAATGTAATTATATTATTTTAAAGGAAAATAACACTCATTGACGTGGCAGATCATCTTATTTAACTGCTCAAATTAAGGTCAAATACACTTTTTATTAAAGAAATCTTTACCCATTTAGATCAGTTTTCTCAGTTTGATACTGAAACTTCTAATTGTATGCGCAGACTGAAGATATTGTAACATATTTATCCTCAATTCAGTATTTAGCCTTTCCAAATTACTTTAAAAAAAATAGCCTCTGCAGTCTGGGAAGAGGCTTTGCAGCATTCAATGCAGGTCCAGCAGATTCCAAAACAGCTTCATCCCAACCGCCATCCGACAGCTGAATGTTGGGGGGGAAAAAAAAAAAAAATATGAATGTTAAAAGAAAGTCTAAATCATGTCACAGTCTCTGCATCAAACTGACCATATCAATGCATTGTTTGTTTTTTTGCACCATGTTTTCTTTCTCCCACATTTGATCTCTGCTGTACTTTAAGAAAATGGAAATGACATGAAAGCTGTACAAAATGAAATTTCGATTTTTATACACTCTGTGTATACAAAAGGAAAATAATAATTCTCTAAGTCTAGAAATTACAGTCATCTGTAAGCTCCATCCGTATCACCCAGTTATTATTTTAGAGTCTTCACCCTTGGTTTTGTGGCTCACTTAATATACTAATTATTCTTTTGTTCTGTGTCTCCATGACGATACACTGGCTCCACCCTGTTAATTTAGAGTTTAGAACGCCATGACAAATAGTTATACTGCCAACAGATTTATACACCTGAGTTGTAAAAGTCTCTGCAGCTCCTCCAGAGATTCCACATGGTTGTTTCTTGGTTCTTTTTCAATGCTCAGCTTGCTCACTCAGTTTAATTGGTTGAACATATGTTGATAGTTTTTCATTTGGGCCATGTTATTCTGAAAACTTTTATGAAAACTTTTCACATGATGTATAGAAAAAATAGCTCGACCCTGCTTTAAACCTCTCTCAGATCCATCCACTGGACTCCTTGAGCTGCATGATGCTTCTTCCCCTCTAAAGTTCTTTAACAACCTTCAGAGTAGCTGTGACTCTTGTGAACTCTACCTACTAATTAAGTCTTGTATGGTGCCCCCTTAGGAATGAAATAATAACAAGCTACACAATTTATATTTTTATCCAGAAAAACAGTCATAAAGACAAGGATTATTTGCTCTCCTTGTGATAAAAGGTGTGCTGGTTGTTAATGCTAAACCTGTATCTCAATAAAACAAACAATAAAGAATAACAAAGACGTGCTGCTGACCTTTGGACTGTAAATATAGGAAAAAATTAGAGACCTTTTATCCATCTATTAGACATAAGCATGAACATTTCAACATTTCTCTTCTTCTCTGTTCAGGAGTCTCCACTTAGTAAGCTCTCCATTACACCACAAGTTAAAGCAAGTCAGTCTCTATTGCACAAATAAACAAGGCGGTCATATGAACACGCTTGTTTCACTTCTCATAGATATTTTAGTTCTACTTCAATGCTAGCCAACCATTAATCAACAACATGAATCACTGTTTTTAACCAAACGTTTAGTGATCCCATCCTGACAACACAGGAGAACTCAGAGTTTCAATTCAACTGTTGATTGGATGAAACGTATATATCTTGCCACGTCAGTGAAGGCTTTAGGCTTGATATATCCATCGTTTTTGCTGCACTAGTGGTTAATTTTTATGAACAGTAGGCTGACAGAAAAGGGGGGTATGAGAGACTGGAGAGACATGCGGGAAAGGACAACAGGCCGGAGTCGAACCCGGGTCGCCTGCGTCAAGGACTGAGGCCTCTGTATATGGGCCATGTGCCCTAACCACTGTGCCACCAAAGCATGTTCAGACTTCATATTATTTATGAACAAATATCCAGCAAAAAATAATTTCACATGTTAAGAACACTGGAATATCAGATATCAAATCCCCGATATCTGATCCAGCTAATTAGTTCATATCTGAGCTGTTAAAAGCTGTTCTAGTTCTGAAGCATGGTGTTTGCAGCATCATGCTGTGGGATTGCTTTTAGAACACACCTCTAAAAGCTCTCTGAGAATCACCTTTGAAAGACTTCAATCACTAATAATGTATTCCATTTCCCTTAACATAGTTTTTTTTATATTCTGTATTTAAATATTTTGCCTTTAATGTTTTATTTTAAGAGCAGTGTATGCAGGTTGGTCATGACCTAGGCTGCTTTGTATTTTTATCAACAGCTAGAGTTGTTCTGTAACAACTCTAGCTATTTTTTTGTTGTTTTTTTAACTGAGCTGTTTGGATTAGAATAGACATCGGGTCTTATAAACAAACAGGAGGTGCACAAAGGAGGAAGTATATAAAGTGCATCCGGATATATGCATTGGAAGGGAAAAATAAAGGAGAGATTTAAGGTGACATATATATAGTTACTTATGTACAGTGAAGAGGAGACAGGTAAAGTGTGGTTACTGGTTTGTTAAATAGATAAATAGTTGTTACTACAATGTTATAACACCAGGTTACAGTGCAATGGCATTGTAAAGTCTGATGGCAGCAGGGATGAATAACCTGCGCTAGCGCTACATTTTACACACGGGGTGTATAAGTCTGCCACTAAAGGAGCTGCTCAGCTCCTCTACAGTCTGGTGCAAGGTGTTGTCAATGATGGATGTAAACCTGGACAGCACCCTCCTCTCAACCACTTCCTCCACCGAGTCCAGAGCAGACCAGGATAGAAGTGGCGCTCCTCACCAGCCTCTTTCTGTCCCGCTCTGCGCTGCCTCAGGCCCAGCTGACGACAGAGTACAGGAGGGCTGATGCCACCCCCAAAGTTATTTCTTTTCCATTTTTATAATTTGACCCAGTGAAATGCGGGACATTGTTTAAATTTGTGCGTGAAACATGCAATGCAACCAGTGTGACACTGGAAAACAAAACAAAAAAACAGCTAATCAGGGCTTACAGTAGAACTGCCTCAGAACGACTGGTTTTAAAGCTGGTTTACATCCCAAAGTCGTTGGATCGAACTTATTCAAAATGTACGGACTATGTTTAAAAGCTGGAACAGTGTCAGGAGACACACCAATGTAAATTAGCCACTATTGTCAAAATGAGGGTTTAAACATCGAGCAATAAGGATGCAAGAATCGTATTTATTGCTACAAAGCCTGTAGTTGAGTTGAACTTGCAGTAAGACATTCAAGCTAATATTAATGAGGATGTATACATGTTTTCTCTGCATGTATATTTTTAAGCATGTAAAAAAAAAAAAAAAATTATCAAGTCAGGGCTTAATTAAAAATCTGATATCTTGCAACACTTGTAGGTATGTGCATTTAGTTTATTTTGAATATTTCATTCAGCGGTCCAGACCTAAACATTGAACTTTGTAGTGAATCTGTGAAAATGTCCGAGCTCTCCTTTCCTATCATCAGCACAAACAAGAATTATTCCTCTGTCATCTGTAAATAAAGCAAATGAAGGTTAGCAGGTTTGGCCTGTCACACAGCTACAGGCGGTTTTGGCCTACTAGAGCTTTGGACCTGAACGAGAAAGAAACCAACAGCACTCCTCCTGCTGCCATACAGCCAAAGGTGTCAGTCTCATATGACCGAAAATATCCTGCTTTTGTGCTCGTACCGTTCCAGTGAAAACATGGCAACAACTGTTTTCATACATGATTTTTTTTTCAGCAAGATGTGAGAAAACAAGAAAAAGAGTAAAAACTCATGGATTCATTGAAGGGACTATAGACACGTATGTCTCAGATACTCATGAAGCTAATTATTTTAGGGAAATTCTAGTCCATTAAAATCCACATTACTAAATGAAGATACTATAGCATAAATAAAACAAAGGTAGGGCTGGGTATTTTCGCCAAAGTCCTGAAATGATTTGATTTTATTAATTTTGATTCAATCTCTTTTTACAATAGTGAAAGTGGTTCAACTGTGTTTCAAAATACGCATGTATTTTATTTTCTCCTCTCATATTAAACACGAAGTGCAAGCTTGTAAATCAGAAAGTTTAAAGTTGGTATGTGAACAAAACTGTCTCATAAGTGCAAACTTGTTTGTGAAAAGTGAAAAAGGGAAGCCTCACTCACTCAGACATGCATGAGCTGCATTACCTCCAATGCACAAACCATATTTGCAGCGTTGTCTGTAACAACTACAGGGTGTTTGCTGGTCAGCCCCCATTTGTTAATGTGTTCAGTCAACCTATTTGCTATTTTTTTGCAGCTGTCTGGCTTGAAGTAATCTTGAGTGCATCTTTGCTGCTCATTTGAATGTGAACGTCACGCGTGTCACTATAAAACTAAATGTAAAGGAATAGATTCAAAATCATTTTTGTTTTTTTTACCCAACCCTAAAAGAAGGTATTCTTAAAGAAATATGCTACTCAAAGACATGTCCATTATCTGCACTCAGTCCTTGGTTTGAGCTCTATTAGCTCGAAATGCATTAAATCGGCATAGCAGGGAGGCAATCAGCATGCGGCTCTGCTGAGGTATAAAGCATCTTCTATGTTCTTCTATAGTTGCCCTCGGGTTGTCTGCACTGTTGGGTCATTGGTTTTTCAGTTTCATCTGGACGATACTCCATGGATTCTCAGTGGGGTTCAGGTTTGATCAGTTTGTCTGGGTTTCCTGCTGAAAAATGAAACCATAAAGCCCTTTAAGCAGTAGGAAGCATTCATTTAAAGTTTCCATGATTAGATTGTGCTTATTTATTCTCATGTCCAGCATTTTGAAGGATCTTCCTGCTTCAATTTGCTCTATGAATAAACTTGTCTTGCCTTGCCTTTGGACTCATTAAAACACAGAGGACGGACACCAGCCCATGAGCCAATTCCCAAATCATCACTGATGGAAAAATGGTTACAATCTCTATCTTATTTATTGCGCTTCTCCATCCCCTTCCATTCTTTCGGGCCTTTCATGTTTACATATAATGCAATATTTACTTCTCCTAAAAAATATATATATATATATATATATACATATCTGAGCAACAGCCCCATCCTTTTTCTCCTACGTAGAAACTCATTATGGCAGAAGTTGCTTAACATGAAAATCTGACATCTAAAATCTATGTTCTAAATACACCACATTGTGGTTACTCTGTAGTGACTCTGCTGATATTAAAACTAATTGTTGGGTTTAGTTTTACAGTCTTCTCATGGCAGCAGTTATTCCCATGTAATATGCAGGTTCTGGCTGCGGTGTGTCCTTCCACTAAACTTTCCAACTCAAATTGGCACCCTATGTGGGCAATATGCAATTACACACTATTAAGGTAGGTTATTATATTTGAGTTGCCTGGGATTCACACTCATGCCTGTTAGTCTTGTCAACCATTCACTGATGCCAACAGCTGTTAAACGTTTGCCCTGAGATGCTAAAGCTATCTAGCTCCAACCAGATTTGCTGGTTGGAACAAAAACATCCATTGCATATTTTACTGCTTTTCTGCAGTGTTGGGTTGCACAACAGATGTCTTCATTAGCAATGACCTTTTTTTTTGCTTACCATGACCTTGGAGGGTTTCATTGACTTTCTGCTGGACAGCTCTAAAATCAGTAGTCTTAGGATGATTTTGAAGGCTTTCCATTATATTTGAGTAGTTTAAAAGTTTTTTAATTATAATTAAATTTATTTTTTTCCCCTTTTATGTGGGAAACCTTTAAATCCTCCTGGAGAACCTGGAAAATGCTGCAAAGAAGAGGAATGTCTAAGACTTGACCTCTAAAAAGCCCTTTTATCACATGTGACAAAAATGTTTTTATCCTGAAAACAATAAATGTATTTTAATGATGCTGTAAATCCTAAGTTCTGACTTAATTTCTTACTTTTTTTAACTGTTCTTTTCAATGCATTTTATTATAAAATAAACACCATCACTGTTTTTTATCCAATTAGTTTCCCGAAGAAGTCTATTTAAAATGCTTTATAGAGCCATGGTGTCTAACCTGAACTGCATAACAGTCTGCGAACAAGATGTTAATAGTTTTTTACTCAAATCTTTTTATCTCAATAAATAATTAAATCAATAGATAAACGCATCGTCCACCGCTGGATGAGTTCATATTTTTTTGAGTAAACTCGAAGGCTGGCCCGGTCTTAAACATACTCAAAACCTCTTTGCCTGCATTTTCCTATTTCTAGGAACTCTCTTCCTCTTTTAGATTCAGAAATGGGTGCACACCTTTTGTTCCAATAGAGTTCAAATTAGTTAATTCAAATAAGAAAGTGGGAAGAAAAAAAAGGGGGAGTGGCATCTCGATGTGGGTTAGATAAACTAGCACTTTATCTTGTGTTTCTTTTGGAGTATTCTTCTGACCAGTTATGTCCGGGTTATTCAAGGTAGTCAAAGTGTTAAGAAACCACACTGATGCTTCACCATGGAGATCACTGCTACAACAGATTTATTTCATGCTTTATTTTTGCAACAGGAAGAAGCTGGGAGAATTGAAGAAGAGGGCGTAGTTCCACGCAGCAGTGGGACCCCGACTGCAGCTCAGGGTGCGTAGATGGAGCGCATCCACTGGCTGCGGCATCGGTGTCGGCAGCTGCTGGCTGTAGACTCGGAGACAGGCTGGTACTCGCCACCTGATGGCCTTCCCAGCAAAGACTCCCCTCAGAGGGGCAGCGGAAAGAGGAGGACGGTGTTCGCCCGTTATGGCCCCCATCAGGAGGAATATGAAGCCGTGTCCAAAAAATATAAGGGTAACGGCATCCGCACAACGAAATACAGCCTGTTGACCTTTATCCCCATGAACCTGTTCCAGCAGTTCCACAGGTTAGTAACTTTTAGATATAGATATGATAGTAGGCTGAAGGCATGAGATAAAATGTCAATCAAACAAGCTACATCAATGCTACCATGCAACTATAAAACACAGGATGCTGCAGAAATGATAAGATGTAACATCTAAATGCAGTTGAACACGCAATGTGAAAAAGCAGTCACTTTAAACAAGATATGATTGCAGATTAGATATACCTAGAACTCGTTGAAAGCTAGCAAATGTGCTCACTCTATTTGTAAATGGAGTGCATGACCACTCTGTCATTTTGGTGGCTTTTTATGTGGGATATCATTCTCCAGACACTTCCAGTAGCTTCTCTGGGGAAGTCCTGAGGGGTTTCAGGACCAGCTGTGACATCTGATCCTTTCAGCTTGTCCTGGGGCGTCCTCTGGGCCTCGTCTTGTTAAGATGTGTCTGGAAGATGTCCATGGGGCTTCTGAAACAGATGTCCGAGCCACCTTAGTTGACTCCATACTCGTATCTGAAAATATAATGAGCTGTTTCAGATCATTTTGAGCTAAGCCATAAGGCCAATTGCTGGTTAGAAAAAGTAATCAAAATTCCAGCAACAGATTGGACTTCTGAATGGAATTCCTTACATCCTCTCCAAGGCATACCAAGCGAAAATGTTGAAGAAGCATGGATGCATTTTGGCAACAAATGAGTGTTGGAACATAGATGGAACAGCATATTCAGAGCTTTATTAGTTTTTTCTGTTTCCTTTTTCACCATGACAGATCAGAGCAATACTAACTGTCCCACTAAATCCTGTCAGCTATCTGAATTGAGACATTTCTGTACCTCTAATCCCCGGGTAGGCTCCACCCTAAGCCTGGAGGAAGCATTGCACATTTGATCGAAGAAGGCTTTAAATTTTGTGAGAACGCACACAGATGAGCTATTATCATTCTTAAGTAACTAGTTTTTTGCAAGTTAAGAATGGAAAATGTACCCAAGAGAACTGTGTCACCCTCAAAAGGGCACACGAAACCTGCTGGCCCTCAAACCAGACTTTCTCCGACCTTTGACTGTGTCTTGAAATGCAGACCTTTGCTTTGCTGGTTCAATGTTCCACAGCAGAAAGAAAACTACACTACTCCTCCTGCAGCCATGATTCAACAATCGGCCTGAAATGTCCTCTCCAGGACCCTGGTATAGATATTACTTAAACCACCACATCAACGTAGCGGAAGGGTTTTCAATGCTTGGATGATCCCAGAGGCCATGTTATCGAGGACTTAAATGTCCCCCGGGAGGGTCTCCCAAAGCAAACAGGCTCAAGGCGACCAGTCAGACAAAGAGCGGTTCACAATTTATGACGTTCTCTTTTCAGGCCTTTTAACAGAATTCTTCCAAGATGGCATTGTGTTTAGCTTTGTAAATTTTCCAAGTAGGCCAGAAATCCATTATGTACATTGGCTAATGTTGCAAGTTTGCAGTTGTACTAAACTGTCATTATTTCAGATGATGGATTGATAGATTATCTGGGTTATGAACAACCTACTCTCTGACCTGTCTGCTGGGTTCTTCATGATGCTGTTTGGTAATCAGCATTTTCTGAAAAAAGTCAGAGGCCTTTGTAAATCGAAGCAAAGGGAATTGAAAATCCACACCAAAATTTTCAGATTTATATTTGTAATAGATACAAAGTAGGTATGAAATTCTTGCTTAACCATGTTCAGTCCGACTAAATGATTCTTATGAAGTTTCAGTCTGAAAAAATCTACTTACTTCCTTGTTCCTTTTCTAGATGTTTCATAACACTTTAATATTTAGTTTATTGGGTTAAAAGTTCTGAAATATATTTTTATGATATGGTTCTGAATGTTTCCTCAGATTGTAAATTTGTTGTGATGTTTTAAACCGGCAACCCTCTCCCTGATGGTCCTGCTCACTTGTTTTCTACTCTGGTCTTCTCAGGGCGGCCAACCTGTACTTCCTGTTCCTGGCACTGCTTAACTGGGTGCCAGTTGTGGAGGCCTTTGAAAAGGAAATCACAATGATTCCTCTGCTGGTGGTTCTCACGGTTATTGGCATTAAAGATGCACTGGAGGACTACAGACGATACCTGTTTGACAGGAAGGTCAACAACAAATTGGTGCGCGTGTTCTGTGGGTGAGTGGAATCCTGCTACAAACTGGTAGGAAATCGGAAATTACCGGTAGAAAAGTAAAATCAAAGGGTTTAAAAGGAAAGTTTAATGGTTAGAAGAGAAAATGAGCTGAAACGGAACTTGGCTTACTTCATTTTATTGTTTGTCACAGCAGGAAAAGAACTAAACAATGGTTGGCTGAAACTGGAGCTTTAAGGCCTGAAGTTGACCTTTACTTTCTGGCAAAGTTGGTGGAAGTGACTGGGTTTCATAAGAGTAACTCATGACACAGCGACTGTATGTTCTGCAAAAGGCTACATGATGATTAGCCTTATCTAATCTAGTGGGTAAACACATAGAACTTGCAGATCTAGAATGTGTAAATATACATGGTAATTAAAAGTTTTTAAGATATGGGTCAGAAAATACAACATTATGCAAAAGTTGAAGGTTCAGAATTAGAATATTTGAGCTTTTGTTGTTTAACCCTTTAAAACCAGGAAATAATTGTCAGAAAATTCCTTTTTCAAACTTAATTTGTTATTGAAAAAACTGACAAACAACAAAAAATTAAATTGTCTGTTAATTACATGTGTCTGATTGCATAAATCAGGTTTTTGAAGAACACAAACATTACACTGATATTGCAGGGGTCTCAATATATCAAATTTGATAAACTATGTGTTAAAGGGTAATAGAAAAATCTAATTAGCTGTTAAACACTGTTTTGTCTGCAGACTGACTTAAAGGTGTTGTAGGAGATCTTGGAAAAACCGTTCCAGCAAGCTATATTTTTGAACATACACAACCCTGCCTCTCCCTTCAGACCACCCCTCAAAACCACGCCTGCAAAACACATGAACCTGCATGCTTTCTGCAGCGCAGGTAGAGCAGCAGGAGCAGTGTGTATAAGCAGCTAAAGAGGCCTTTGGAGCTGGCAGGGAGACAGGCAGCACTGATGATGCAGAGCGCTATGATCACTTCTCTGAAACATTTTACTAACGCCTAAATTAACTTAAAATGCCAAAATCTGCCAGCAAAACATGTTTGCTTTTATTATCCTATAATGTTCATGCGTCAGGGTACGCTTACAGGGGGGATGGACAAGCAGAAGACCATGGTTGACGTGTCAGGAACCAATCGTGTACAACGGCGCGATTGGTTCCTGACGTCTTTTGTGATTGGTTGGGGTTATTAATTGATTTCTCACTGTAGCAGGGACCATTTATTTTAGTTTCATTTCCAGACCATCTATTTTACTGCTTGATAAGCGGCTGTTGGGAGATATTTAAGCCACATGGTAAAAAATGCGTCAGAAAAGATCTCCTACTACACCTTTAAGTTGAATTTCTGCTTACTTCAGGTAAGGTACCAAATAATAAGGAATGGCTTTGTACCAGATTCTCACATTTGATAGAATAAAAAAAAAAAAAAAAAAAAAACAGTATTATTTCAGTCTTAGGAAAGCAAAAGAAAGAATTATAGCAAAACATATAATATATTCCATATTACATGGCTGAATGTTTCCATTGGACTAACCCGAAGGTTGTAGATGTTTTACCCCAGGCTTTGAGTTTTTGAACACTTGCCTGGCCAGAGTCCATTGTTGCAGGACTTTCCTGTAACCTTTGTGTTAAGAAAGTGCTACTTCTCTTTGCATGCATGAATCTGCATACTAACTACAACTCTCTCCACTTTTCTATATGTTGACAAACCTACTTCAAGATTTGTACCACCACTTAAAAGGCTGGAGTGAGAAATTTAGTGCCTTACTGTTGTTAAATACAGTGTGACTAAAAATGTGTGCTTCTGTGATCTAAAAAATTTTGTTGAACTGTAAATGCAATTAATTCCCCAGCCAAAATAAAATAGTTACTTTTCTTTATAACGGCTGTTCTCTCAAGTTATAGTTTGCCAATTAAATTTTTAAAGAGTGTTGTCTTATTAAAGTTGATGAATGGGGCTCCATTAGTTTCCACACACTGGGATTTTTTTTTAGACTGCTTTTGTGCCCAATCCACCTTTCCCAATGACTGCGGTCCTGCAACTCTGACCTTAGCCATCATGAAGTTTTTGAGGAGATACATCCAGGACATCATCCCTGCTTGTCTGGGCAGGCTGTAGTTTACTTATGGAGAATCGTCCTACAGAGGATACTGTCTTTAGCTGTCTCTTGGCTCTGACTCATCTGCAGCATACTGAGACCTACACTATGGAGATGCCTTTAGAGTAATTTAGTTAAGCCTTTAACATTTTCCTTCCAGACATGCTGTCCCTGACGCTCTAAAGCCTGGGTTTATCTGCAAAACTCTGCTTCTGGGTCAGTCAATTCCTCACCAACAGGTGGTGAGGATAGAGATCCTCCTATCCGACCTACTGATCCTCAACACATACCACAGGACTGTGTTCGTAGCCCTCCCTTCTTCACTCTCTTTACACACTAATGCTCTGATATCTACAAAATAAATATGGTTGCAGAAACCTCTCTGATGGACAGGGCCTGACATCAACAAATGGGTGTATTTCCGTAGTGGCAGCTAACACAGCCTTCGAATAGCTACTCTGGCAGGTTGAATTCTGTAAGGACTTCTAGAATTGAATTTGAATTTGGAAATTCAATTTTTCAAATTACATCTGAATTAATAAGCAAATTGAAATCCGACACTATAACTCTCATGAGTACTGCCTGTGCTCACTGATGGCCCATTTGTGACCGATGACTCTTCCAAGAGCCAATAATGAACAGGAAATACTACAGCCAGCTATATTGTCGTGGCGGGACACAAGCAGGACCTCCTCATTGCCTAGAGAGGATCCCTGTGTGACTTCACCTATCTCAGAAGAAAGTGCTTGCAAAAGTACAGACATAAAATGGAAGGAGAAAATTTTTTGGCTTTCTTTCGCAAAAAGAAATTCCACTGTAGACACATCAAAACAGAATCTCAAGCATCAGTCTTTCATACCCCAACCATCCCGTTAGACTAATGGTATCAAACATTATAATTGTGGCTGTACTGTACACTGGTGGTGTTGCTTACTGACAGCATAAAGTTACTGGGCATTCACATTTCCTCTGACCTCTTCTGGACTGAGAACCCCTACCTGATGAAGAATGCCCATCAACAGCCTTGCTTTCTCAGGAAGATGAAACAGACTGATCTCACTGCTAAGCTGTTCATAAACCTTTATGAGGCCATAATTTAAAGCATTCTGTTACCTCAGTGGTGGTATGGGAGCTACACAGCAACGTGCTATTCAGAAAAGGGATAATAAAGCTATTAAAAGACATTCTATTAAATTTTATGTAACGCTGTCTAAAGTTGATTCGGCACAGAGGTAAAACACTAAAAATAAATGCTGCAGGGATGGTGAAGAATAGGACAGTGTGGTATGCTTTCTACCAGATCTAAATAAATGAAATAAATGTAAATTTATTGATCTCACAATGGAGAAATTAACTCTCTGCATTTAACCCATCCCCTTTGGGGAGCAGTGGCTGTAAATGTTGAACCTTGAACTTGCTCTGCGGAGGAGTGGCATTGAAGTGTGTCATCTGTGCCAGTCACATTCCTACCTTTTCCTTGTTCGTCTATGCCTTTGCAGGATGTGGCGAACTGGAAAAAACAATCCGATAACACTGGAAGAAGTCCAAACCATAGGTAGGAATTACTGTTTGGACGGGAATTTTAAGAAAATGGGGAGAAGCCTGTATTTGTAAACCTTTAAGTTTGAATCGACCGCTGCAGTGGACTAATGTATAGCTTGGAACGAATGCCTGGGATGTTTAAGGACCATCTGAAGAAGAGAAGGACTGTTGTACCTTCATTCACTGAGGATGATGAACTGAAACGACTTCTGAAGTTGTACAAAAGCAACAGAATCCGGACCACAAAATATTCCTTTTTGTCCTTCCTTCCCAAGAACCTGTTTGAGCAGCTCCATCGATTCGCTAATGTCTACTTCATCTTCCTCGCTGCATTAAACTTTGTCCCGGTGGTGGAAGCCTTTGAGCCAGAAGTTTCTCTGATTCCAATCTGTCTGGTACTAACATTTTCAGCAATTAAAGACATCTTTGAAGACTACCGCAGGTTTAAATCGGATTATTTAATAAATAATCTCTCATGTCAAGTTTACTGCAGGTAAGTTTCAACTGTTCCTCAAACTTTAAGTAGATTTGCTGTCGTTTGTTTGTGTCAGGAGCTTCCAATGACTCCCTTAATTTGAAGTTAATTTTAATTATGTAAAGACAATAAAAAACATTTCTATGTCGTGTTAATACTATAAGCTTAATTTAGTTGGCAAATGGTCATAAGATAATCTTAAAAAACAAAAGTTCAAGTAATGGAAAACATTAAGAGGTTTAATTTCTATTTGGAAGGAAAAGCTTTGAGGTGCAATTTAACATAATGCAAAATGTTGATGTCCTGGATCCTGAATATAATTGTATTTTTCTAGTATTTTAAGATATATATTAAGCTATAGTTTTTTTAGGAAGTGATAAGGAACAGCAAGAGAACAGATATTAAAACCATAGAAAAAAATTCTAATAGACAATTTATAATACTGTTTTCAGTAGATCAGGCAACAATGTTAGAAGACAGAAATACTGGAAGAAAATCTATCTTCAAGCTGTGCCATATTCTTAAAACAATAAACGCTACACATAAAGCTGTTTATTAATTTGTTTAGTGAGAGTGACTTTTACTAACTGCCATTTCTATAGATGTTAATGCTGAGAAAGCATGACTGACTAATTATACTAGTTATAACACAATCAAATTGTGTATATATATATATATTTTTATTATCTTAAATGGCATCTTGCCTTTTGTACTCTATATAAGCTACTGGAACCAGAATTTCCCTGAAGGAGTAATCCCAAGGGTTAAATAAAGTTGAGTCTAAGTATAATTCTAAGTTTAAATGAGCATAGAGGCAAGATGCATCTGAGGTAGCTCTCAAGCTTTTTTACACAGAAAAAAACAAAAATTCCAATTTTAGTTCACCTGCTGTCTATCAATGAAGTTTTTTTTTTTTTTTTTTAAAGCTCACAAATATTGGTCAGACTTTTTGTTTTAGTTGGATTTCAGCTTTCCAATGGAGTTTATAACCAATAAATGTTGATAATAATAATTATCGATGAATCAGTTTTTTGATTTTTAATAAACTAACAGTAAATAAGAAAATGTGTGAAGTGTAAAATTGAATAAACATGAATTTCAACCACTTACCGTCTATGCTTAAAATTAGTTAGTAGCGTTCACACAATACTAAAATAGTACGTAAAGTTATTTAAGAAGTCTGTTTTACAAAACAATAAAAACACAAATATAAAGGTTTATATCCTAACAAAATTGTGAACCTTGTTCCACTTGTACAAAAAGAAATTCATTTTTTGAAGGACAAGTAAAAAAATAATTGTTCTCCATTAATAAAGGAGGATCCATGCAAACACATTCAGCAGCTGTCCTGTGATACTTCTGATCTTTAGCGTTGTGAATTGATATTTTATTTTCTGATCATCTACATCACCAGGGGAGGTTTCTACAGGTTCCTTCTTGTTCATGCTTATGTCTTTGAATCAGATATTTATAAATAAGGTGTCCACTTATGCTACCTACTACTATACTGTTGCAGGTACGTGAACTTAACTGAATATTTCAAAGTGTAAGACTAGAATATAATGACAGTGCATGGCAGTTGTTCATACTGCAGTCCAAATAACAGTGGCTGCTTTGTTGTTCAGAGCTACTGTCCTCTATTGTTCAGAGGACAGTACTTCCAAACAATGCTTTTCTTTTGTCGACTAAAGAGGATCTTATACGCTTTCTCTTGGATGCACTTTCCATGTTTGCAGTTTGCATATAAAATTTTTGTTCAGGAGAGTCATTTCAGGGAGGGGAGGGCTGGATGTTTCTGTTAACGGTTTGCATTGTTTTTCATCCACAAGAGAATTATCTAAATATTTATTCTTCTGTGTTTTATATTGAGATGTTTATCACTATGACAACCCATAGTAACAGATATTGCTTCCAGTAAATGGGTTCTGTAAGTTAATTGTTATCTTTCTGATAGTTTCTGATGAATTTTAGATAATTCACCTGCTTCCCTCAGAGCTTGCATTCATTGGTTACTCTTGGATGTTGTTCTCATGTTCCGGGACATTGATATGCAGTGTGCACAGTATTTATCAGCAAGTGCTTACTATTGACTACCCTCTATATTGTCTTATCTTTATGACTGTATATGACAGCTGAGCAATTACTGTCAATCTTCTTGCTGTTCTATTGCCTGAAAAATGGGTCAGAGAGTGGCATTAATTATTTACTGTGGAGCATCTCTAGGGCTGCCCAGTGGCACAGTAGGTAGCACTGCTTCCTTGCAGGTTCTGGGTTTGGTTCCCGGCCTGGGGTCTTTCTGCGTGGAGTTTGCATGTTCTCCCTGAGCATGCGTGGGTTATCTCCGGGTTCTCCGGCTTCCTCCCACAGTCCAAAAACATGACTGTTAGGTTAACTGGCTTCTCTAAAGTCCCCTTACATGTGAGTGTGTATGCGAATGGTTGTTTGTCCAGTTTGTCTCTGTGTTGCCCTGCGATGGAACCTGTTCAGGGTGTACCCCACCTCTCGCCCGTAGACAGCTGAAGATAGGCACCAACACCCTTGTTACCCCGCTTGGGATAAGCGTGTTAGAAGATGGATGAATGGATGGAATATATCTAATAGACTAAATCTTTTGATACGTATTCATTTTTAGCAGATCTTGTCTGATTTCTTTTAACTTATATTTTGTTCCTTATTACCAGATAATGTAGTGTACGTATATGTATGGGGTTCAGCTTGAAGGTGTGACATTGGATGTAGGGTTATTAGTATTTTTGAACATTTATCTGAGCTGCTATGGACCATGTATGGTACCTCCAACCTTGTGAAAATCATCTTATTTTAAAGAAAGAAACAAAAACGAAAGCACAATGCTTTAGATTTTGTTTAGGGTTCCTAGTAAGACAGTGAATCGAAAACGGATAGACCTAAAAAATAATTTATTTCACTAACTGGTGAAGGCAGTAATCCCCCTGTAGTGATCCTTTCACACAGACATGTACACACTCCTCATTCAGACATAAACACCCCTGCTGAAGCCCATACCATCTAATAGACTGCTGGGGCACAATCTGCACTTTATTTAAATACTACACCTTACTGTATATTCCCATGTACAACATTTTCTTCAAAGGGTGTTTTGTATCATGTTTTTTTCTCCCACGCTGTTTACATTTGATCATTGCTGCACTTTATGAAATTGAAATGTTCATTTCACTGTTAAGCTGCTGCTCATTTACTGTCTGAAAGCTGTACAAGCTATCTTAGAAATAAACTTTTTGTTGCAGAAAATTAAACCTAAAACTATACCACCATACTGGCTGTAAAGCAGGAAGGTAAAGGGCTGATGATTAGGGCTTGTGTTTCTGCCTTGAAGTCACTCAGTCGACCTTAGTCGACCAAAGTATTCTGGCTTCAAATGTGTTTTCATCTGAACAACAGCTAAAACTTCCCCCAAAAAAACAGAACAAGGGTTCAAACAGCAGCTTTTCTATGACAGAGCTTAAAATGAGAAGAAGCAATGTGTTCCAGGGGCCTAGTCAAAGTTCAGAATATAACTGGATTAAAATCATCTAATGGAACCTTAGAGGAGCTTTAGGCAGCAAATGTCTGCAAACTCTAATCAAGTGATCCAACATCGGAAAGAAGAGGCGGACAAAATGGCTCCTCTTTGATGTGAGAGACTAATAACAGCAAATTACTTTAGATTCTTAGGAGGTTTTGTCACAGCTGCACGATGTCTTATTCATCTAAGTTTTTTTTTTCTTTTTTCTTTTTTTACCTTTTGGAGATGAAAGCAGTTTTTTTGTCTTGTTGTTAAATAAACTGACATTTTTTTCTCTTCAATGTTTTCTTCCTCTCACCACAGCAAGCAGAATTCCTACGTGGACCGCTGCTGGAAGGATGTACGAGTCGGAGAATTTGTACGTTTGTCCTGTAATGAAATCATCCCTGCTGACCTGCTGCTGCTGTACTCCTCTGACCCCCGTGGGGTCTGTTACATTGAAACTGCAAACCTGGATGGAGAGACCAACCTGAAGTTGAGGAAGGTTGTGTCAGACCTTTCTCTACAGGTAATATTCCCTTTTGATTGACTTTACAGGAACTTTAGCTGGTTGTTGTTTGCAGGTTTGTATTCATATTCCTAAAACTGTTGAAGGGAAATCTGTTCCTTAAAGGTGCTGTAGAGGATTTTTTAAAAGATTCTCCACTTAAAAAAAAAATGCACATGCAAGAGCATGAACGAGTACATTTCTCGTCTTGCACACCCTGTTTAAAATGTGCTGTTCCCATAGCTCATACAAGCTCACTGTGTCCACATACAGCGGGGGCTATATAGTGGACTTTATAGCAAACTCAGTTAACTGCACGTTCAGACAGATGATCAGTGGTTTTTGCTCCCTGTTGGTCAAGTAACTCCTCCCCATTGCGCGGTGCCATCTTTGTTATTAGTCACTACTGTCGGGTAGCAACAGCCTATGGCGACAGCGGGCCGCTGTGACAGCAAATCCCATAATGCTTTGGGAGGAGAGCTCTCTGTGCAAAGCATTCTGGGATAGATCTGCCTCGTCTGAGGGCTTTCTTTTCTCTTCTCGTACACTTTGTGGACATGTTTTCTCATATGACTCTCAGCCATTTTCAAACGAACCGTGGCGAGAAAGGTGAGCTTCAATGACTGTCTGAAACCATAGCACACTACTCTTATCCGGCTGAAACTGCGCATGCGCAGGAAAAGATAGCTAACGGGATGAGCAAGTAGGACGGCCTTACGTAAACATATCACCAGAATGATTGACAATTTGGAGGACCACTCATTTAGATGATCCACCTGGAAATAAAAGATCGTCCTCTTTACCTTTAAGAAAATTTATCTGGGAAGGAAATCCTTTTGGCTGTTTATAAGTGGTAGGAATGACGAGATAATAGTCGTTCTTTTTTATTTTTCATTTGCTGAGGGAACCTAAAGATATACACCTCTGACATCACAGTAATCAAAGTCTGAAGAGGATGCAACATTCTTAATTTCGGTCCAGATTGAGTTTCCTTTCCAGTACACACAACTGCTTATGAAAACTGAAAATGAATGAAGAGTCCTTGAGGAGAAGAGTAGAAAAGAATAGAAATTATATTGACCCACAGCAGGGAAATTCAGGTGTGTCAGTGGCCTCAACCCACCAAAAAGAAAAAACTCCGTTGTCATTAAAAAATGCATACTCAGATCAATTTCAATGTGCAAATCAAGAAAAATGCATGAATCTAAAACAGAAAAGTCACCAAAGTCATTAGACAAAAAAAGAAAAATGGAAAACAACAAAAGGCCCCAAAAAATCCCTTAGATGTCACATGTCCAATTATGTAACAGCTTCATACATGAGGTAGGACAACAGTGATTTTTGCTTTTGGTTCTGTCCTTTTTACCCCTACTGTCTGAAATGTGAACAATTTTTTTTTAAGGAAGTGATCGCTCATGATAAACAACTGAGTTTAATGAAAACATTCTGACAATTTAAACCAGGTCACTGATTTCCTCGAAGTGTCCTGCATTCACAGCTGAACTTTGTCACATTTCATCACATTATTACAGAAACTTGAACATCTTTAATTGTAATAAAGAGCAAACAGGTTGCATGATTTAAAGATTGCAGTTATATTTAGCCTTCCCTCCTGAGTCATTACTCTATCAGTGTCCAGCATTTTCAGCCAACCTTCTTATTTTAGTTCTGAGGTCCAGAGTCAGTCAGATCAAGGTCTGTGCTTTGACTCTGAAGCTCTGTGTTCTCTAATGTTCTTCAGTCCCGCTGATGCCAAAACAAATCATCTGGATATGGATCTAGATCATTTACAAAACTAAACAACTATAGTAACCTCCAGATGGATTACTTGTTCCTTCTAATCAACCTCTTTCTTTCGGGGCGGGGGTTTATTGCTAGCTAAAACAACAGTTTAACGTTTCCGTGACCCATATGTGCTCAGTTTATTAACAGTCAACACAGCCTACTGGATTAGGCTGCTTGCTACACAAACTGTCCAATTTTTTTCTACATCAGTGTTGGATTTAAAACAGCAAAACAAAACCGAAAATAAAAATGAGGATCAAAAAACATAATAATTTAGTTCTTTCATTATTCAATATACATCATTACATTTATTATTTGGTATAAGTTTATCATTTTGAGTTACTAAGAGAACATTTGGATGATATTCCAGTTTATTAAGATGCACCTATATGTTAAATCTGAAACTGTAGCTTTTTTTTTTAATGAGAGACTTTGGTTTGATCCATCTGAGATTTAAGAGAAAATAAAAGATGGTACCAGAGAAGGATAAAGCTGTGTTTATCTGAAGGTTACATCTATGTTTACTAACCATAATGATGTTAAAGTGGCTCATCTGTAGACACAGACATGCTTTGTAACAGCCACCTAGTGGCTGTTCATGATATTTTAAAACTCATTCCTTCAAATTGAAATATTACTTTACTAATTCTGCCTATAAACCACAATTTTTATAAGGAACTCTTTTAGTTCTTACATTTCACACTGAAACCGTTTTTTCATTTGACGTGCATTTCATGTAATGCAGCTGTGATTCAGATGTGAACTCTGATGGCCTTTGATGCGTTCATCTTCCAGGGTGCAGACTTCACTCCGGAGAACTTCACCAGTCGCATCGAGTGTGAGAACCCCAACAATGACCTGAGCAGGTTCAAAGGTTACATGTGAGTTGGATATGTTTGTATTCTGTAGATATTGGATGCCTTAGGCAGACACTGTAAAGAGTATCATCGTGGATATGTATGTAATTTTTATTTTGCATCACAGCGAGCACTCTGGGGAGGGTCGGGTCGGCCTCAACAGCAGCAACCTTCTCCTGAGGAGCTGCACCATCCGCAACACAGAGACTGTGGTCGGCATTGTGGTTTATGCTGGTGAGGCCTCATCACTAAAAGCAGAGCTGCACTTTGCCGAACGATAAAAAAAAACCTATTAAATGCGTCCACATTTTATCAGATTGTAGTCATAAACTTCATTGTATCTTAGTAAGAGATTTGGTGATGCACAAGTAATGTACGCCAACACAGAAAATGTAGTCCATAATAGTGATTTCATGCTTTTTAACGTTTTTACAGATCTAAAAACTGTAGCAGACATTTTTGTTTAATCCCTTTTGTTTTAATAATTATAGTAATAATGATATTTGAACTTTATTCATCTCACACTGGAGAAATTCACTTCTGCATTTAATCCATCGCGCTGGGAGAGTTTGTGGCAGATACTTTTGATTTATGCCCAATATTGAAGTGTGGTCTGCACTATGTTATTCCACACCAGAGGGACAATCATGAACTAGCTGTGGGTCTAGAAACGGCTGAGGTGGTGAAGAAGTTTGGGCAAGTTTGTGCGACGAAGGAGGGACATGAGGGTGAAAAATAGCGGGGATCCAGGTGGAATAAGGCTCCCAACGTTCTTACACACCACGTTCTTCTAGCTTGTCCATTTTCACGATTGGTTTTCCATAATGGCGGTGGACAGGCGCGACAGAGTGTCTGCTGCAGGGGCGGAGGCACTTTTGCATTCACTGCAACACACACACAGACGACCTGGTTTCTGAGTATAAATCAGCATTAAGGGATCAAATCGCGTACTTGCAACCTTCTCAGAGCGCAAGCGCACTGCTCTAACCACTAGCCCATCACCTTCCCATGTAGCAAAAGTTGAATTTCGGTCTCATCTGACCAAAGAAACTTCTTTAAATTAATCTATAGCTGTCACTCAATGATCTTGTCACTCTTTTATTAAGGCCAGATTCCTGGATTACATGTATTGAGGTTGTCCTACATGAAAATCCGATACCATATCACTCCCTGATTAACTGGGTTCCTTGTTCTCAGTGTTGAAAGTTTGTTTGCTTTTTATTTTGCTATATATTTTCAAATGAGTAAAAGGGGCTGAATACAAATACATCCAAACCTTTACAGCTTTTTATATGGGCGAAAAATTTCTATTAGGCTCTATTTTTTGTCAATCTGTCACAATAATCCTAGTACGCTGCCTATAAGTGGTTATAAAATGGTATAATATGCAGGGAATGTTATGTATATGCCAATAGGTTCCCTGGGAAGAGGCATGCGGGTAAAACTTATTTTCTGTCCTGCCATCACAGACATAAACATGAAGGCTTTGCTAAAGTCTGTTAGGAATGTAGCTGGAACCCTGTGCTTTTATTGGACATAACCAACGTGAAGCTTTTAAACATCAAATATGTAATAAAGCAACAGTTAAGTGTAGTGGAGGACCTGTTATCCTGTAGATTTGTTACTCTTTCTAAAACTGAACCTTGTTAGATAAAATGCCGTATTTACTATTAAACTACATTGTGTTTTGGTGACTTTAAAAATAAAACAGGGTCAACGGTTCTTCCAGTAGGGCTATGATTAAAAATGTATTTCCTGTAAGTCAATACATGAATGGTTCATCAAACATGTACAATAAACTTTCATTTCCATTTCAGACAGCATTCTATAGAAAAGCTTTAGTTTGATATTGCATTGTATAATTTTAGTTGTATTTATCTTCTTCTTTTTTTATAGGGCCATATATGTTCTATTTGTGTTTGTGACTTACTTTCCACAGACATCAATCTTAATACATATTGTATTCAGCATCTGACATTTTAATTACATGCTCACTGGTAGGTTGTAGGTTGTAAAACCACGCCTGCTCTGTGGACTGTGTTGTTTTATTCTAAGTGTAAACTATGCTGGTGGAAGCACTACCAGTATCAGATTCAGTTCTGCTGTTGATATACTACTCACTATGACTATAGAGGTTAAACCAAAGCCAGAGCAGCAGCTGTGAATGCAGTGTACACTCTAAACATGGCAGGGGTCACTCAGGGTTGTCATTCACTCTGCGGGCATCAAATGTCTGTTTTGTTTACCCATTCAACCCCTTCCATTCCAATTTAATTCGTTTTCTATAAGCCTGAACGCAGAAAGTCGTGTTGCTCAGATTTTCTGCCCCAAGTTATTGCTTTATAAATGACTATAAACTGATTTTTTGTCATTTTCTCCACTGTTACCTCAGCTCACCTGGAGATTCCTTTCTGCATAGTTCTTTAAGGTACCACTGCAGTGTTTCAGCCAGGTTAAGGTCTGGATTTTAACAATACAATGTACTGATTACGGGAACTGTGACCATTGGTTGATGACCCACTTTTGGCTAAGACTCAGTTGGAAGACAAGTGGCCTTAGAAATGCTTTAGGTTGACATTGTTACAAAGAGAGCACGGTTAACTCAATCACTGCAGGGTACCTAAGTCCTTTTGATGTTTGTCAGTAGGGGTGTGGGGGAAAAAATCGTTTTGGCGATATATCGTGATTTTCGGCTGCCTTGATACAATATCGATCTTTCTTTTTTAAAACAAAATATTTTTACCCAAAACTGAGGGGAAGTGGGCTACCTCAGCACCGCCACTTTGTCAGATGACACTGTGGAGCCCTTTTGCTTAGCGGAGCTGCACCATACCTGTAGTAGAGGCATTCACAGTGGAAGATGTGGACTGACTCAGACCCCAAACAACATGGATACCATCCATCGCGAGGGGTGCTGGTGCCATTCTCCAGCTGTCAATGGGCGAGAAGCGGGGTACACCCTGGACAGGCCGCCAGTCCATCGCAGGGCAACACAGAGACAAAAAACCACTCACGCACACACTCACACCTAAGGAGAATTTTAGAGAAGCCAATTAACATAATAGTCATGTTTTTGGTCTGTGGAAGGAAGCCAGAGTACCCAGAGAGAACTCACGCATGCTCAGGGAGAACATGCAAACTCCATGCAGAAAGACCCCGGGCTGGGAATCTAACCCGGAACCTTCTTGCTGCAAGGCAGCAGTGCTACCCACCGCGACACTGAGTAGCACCACATGGATACCAAAACTTATCATCAATATCTTCTGATGAACATACACAGCACTGGCTTTTTTATGTATACATTAAATTTTGATAGGAAAAAATATTGCAATATATAGTGACATTGCAATATTGTGATAATATGGTATCGTGATCCAAGTACTGCGATACATATCGTATCGCAACACCCATGCCGATACTCACCCCTACTTAACAGCTAGTATCAAATGTATCGTGTATCTCTAAGCTTGGTGATGTGCATTATCAAACATTTCTACTTTGGTCTCATAGTCCTTTAGTTCAATCCAGTGCAGCTAAGTTTTTTTTTTTTTTTTTTCATTTTGAGTTCTCAATAGGTATATTGAGAAAATAATCTTGCATTTCTGCTGAACCCTCAGTATTGCAGAAAACCAAGTGTTCTGTTTTCCCTTTGCATGACTCAGGTCATGAGACCAAGGCTATGATGAACAACAGCGGACCGAGGTACAAGCGCAGCCAGCTGGAGAAGCGTCTGAACACAGACGTCCTGTGGTGCGTGGTCCTCCTCATTGTCATGTGTCTGGCATCAGCTGTAGGTGCGTAGCGACACACACTCAAATAAAACCATGAAATAAAGCAGAAAGTGTTTAGATTTTATTCGTTTCTGCTGCTATTTAGGAATTTAACTTTGAATTTTTATAAGCTGTGATGTTTTTGCATTTTCAGGTCATGGTTTCTGGCTGAAAAGCTTTAAAGACTCAGTCTTTCAGGTCGCTGGAGAAACCTCCCCAGCTCTCGCTGGGTTCTACGTGTTTTGGACTATGATCATCGTACTCCAGGTGTGTCCTAAGGCGTCTGTTCTTACAATAGTGATTGACCCCTTTCAGGATGAAAATTATACAACTTTAAACATTTTAAAAGTCTTTAAATACCTGTAATTTCTTTTTTTGATCAAACAATTTAACAAAAATATTTTGCACCCATAAATGAATTAAATACCTTGCTTTTTTAAGTATTTAGAGAACAAAATTCTATCAGGAAAGTACAGTTTAATGCTACAGCACAGTTTTAAAGAGATCTTGAACGGAAAGATGGTCCTGTTTGGTTTCTCCTTAAAGAAATAATATGTTTATTAGAGACTAAAATTTGCTCACTTGGGACCATGTTAGGAAAATGTATGATTTTTCTCTCATGTTCATCCTGGGTTTTTTTTTTTTTCCAACAGGTGCTGATCCCAATTTCCCTGTACGTGTCCATTGAGATTGTGAAGCTTGGTCAGATCTACTTCATCCACAACGACTTGGACTTTTACAATGAGGAGCTGGACTCCAGGATCCAGTGCCGGGCCCTCAACATCACAGAGGATCTGGGTCAGATCCAGTATGTGTTCTCGGACAAGACGGGAACGCTGACTGAAAACAAGATGGTGTTCCGTCGCTGCAGTATTTACGGGGTGGAATACCCTCATTTGGAAAACGGTGAGATGCTGGAATAAATTTCCTCGCCATCTGATGGTGTGGGATTGTCGCTGCTGTGAGGAATTTGAGATTTAATGATTCAAGTTTTTTACACTGTTGGGTTTTTTTCCTACTGTTTATCAGTATTCTGACAAGTTCAACCTCAATATTATTCTTTAGCGCGAAGGCTGGAGGTGTACGAGGCGGAGCAGAACGAAGGAGCTGGGCGCACGACGACTCTGAAGTCTGCCTGCAGTAGGAAATCTCTGAGCTGTCGTTCCTTGAGCTGCAACCGCAGCTCGGTGTCTCTGCATACCCTCACCGCAGAGTCATCTGAGGAGGAGGACCAGCTGTCCAATCATGCCGCAGCGAGGACCGGAGCCTTCTGCAGCCGCATGGTCAGACTCATTTTTTTTGGTGTTTTCCAGCTCAGGAGGCAAGATTTTAACTCTCTGTTGCTGTCTTGTTCTGATTTGACAAGGAGATCCTGTAAATATTACAGCCCAATGCTTATTTATTGTTTATATGTTATTTATGGCTTAGAAAAATAAATGGGATTATGATAAAATTATGCATAATAGGGACATTTTTTTTATTTTTGCATGAAACTTTATGTAACTACTGTTCACTGAAGGAGAGGAAAAAAGTACAAAATGTGTACACCTCCAAAAAAGGCCCATAAAGTGGCTACCCTCCGGATGCAGTGAGCTCTTATAGCATGAGGCATTGGGAGAGAAATGGCCTCTATAATACTACAAGAAAGTCTCTTTCTAGACCTAGGGTCAGCAACCTGCGGCTCTTTAGCGCCCCCTTGCGGCTCACTGGAGCTTTTTGTAAATGAATGAACATAGAAAAATATGTTTTTTTGTTTTAATAAAGTATAGGAGGACAAACAAACATTATTTGTTTTCCAGTGCTGTAAAAACATGTATACTACATAGATTTAAAGAAATTTAAACATTCCTATCAAAGATTTGCGTCATAGACTGCATCGCACGTTTCACCGTGGCACGATGCCAGGCAGGTGGCTGTTGTAAACAAAGCGGTGGGTGCACTGCAATTAGCTTTTACTGGCTTTTTTTTTTTTTTTTACACAGCCTGCTAACCTTATCAACAGGCTGCTGTTGCAGGCTGAGTTTTATTACACTGTTAAAAAGGGAAAAAAGAGGGTTGTACCACATTATAACTGTGGTTTAAAGAAGACTGCATTTTATTTCCACATGGTTTGAAATCCCAGGAGTCCTATTATGCAGATTCTTTTTTTTGTTTTTGTTTTTTAAACCCTCAAAATAAAAATAAAACAAAAAAATCTGATTTCTTTATTGTACAGTGGTTCTATAATTCCATCAATACAAGAAAACATAATACATTAATACTGTAATGGAAGTTAAACTTAAAGCACCAAATATCGTACAGCACATGGTGTGACATTTTCTCCAGGATGCACTGCAGAGAAAATAAACATTTAATTATGAATGCTTATGTATTTAAGCCTAATTAGGCATTTTGATGGTAGGCCAATATACACGTATAGCCTTCAGGAGGCTTATATAAGACTTTTTTAAATTTTGCGGCTTCAGGCAGATCTGTTTTTTGGTCATATATGGCTCTTTCAACATTTTGGGTTGCCAACACCTGGTGTAGACGGAACTCTCTGCTTTGATGGGTTGGCAATGCACACAAACAGCTGATCCTCACTTAGATTCAGCCGCCCAGGGACACAAGTAGCCCGGATAGAGTGTATGTTGCACCACTGCAAATGAATCAAAGCCTTAGAAGAGGCAGAGACATTTGTGCATCATCAGGAGACCCAAGAGGCACTACTGCGATCATAGATACTGTGGTAACCCCATTGAAGATCAATGTTTGCTTCACAGTTTAAACTAAACAAGGCAGCGGTAAGCTGCTTTTTCTATTTTATCTATCTAAGAGCGGGCTGTCCTAGCAGAGAGGTGCTGCCCCCTCTTGAAACTCAAGAGGTATAGACTTAATTGTAATGTCTTTTGATACTAACTTTTTTTCCACACAGATGGTTATTGGAACATTTTAAACATTCATACAAAGATTTTGAAAAACTGTGCCCTGAGAAAAATTTGAAGTGTCCAGACTTATGGAATATGATGTTAGAGGAGAGATTACAATATACTGTGTTCCTCTGGGGACTGGGATCCCGAACATCAATGACGCACCTTAGTAGACATATCTCCCTGCTCTTGAACCTTCAGTAATCCCCAGGCATAGGGGATACACTTTGTGCTCGTTCTAAAAGCCTGAAGCTGCAGCCCTGAGGACAGGGACGAACAGAAGACTTCTATCGCTTCACTTGGGATTGCTTTGTGCTCACTTCCAACCACAAAGCCTAATTGGAATGTTTTGAAATGAGCATGTAGCAGATAAACACACATACCAGCAAGCAGCAGTGGAAAATACCAACAAAAGTGGTTGAACTTGACTTCCAAGCAGCCTTTTGAAAAAAAAAACAAAAAAAAACACAAAGCCAACCACCAGCAGCAACTAGCCTGACTAGCAGAGGGTTTGTTTGTGGAGTAAAGAGCATAAGAACTAAATAATATCAGTGACAACAGACAGATATAGTGTGGGCCGTGCCTGTTAGTTGTCCTAATCACGTTATTCGCCTAGAAGGTTTCAATAGAAGTGGCTTCAGCCAGGAAATGGAGGCTGTGATGCCCCGTACTCATGTGTTATACTGTGTGAATGGGCTAAAAGGGAACTCTCAAAAGTAACGTCTTTTGGCATTTATACAAAAACCAAACTGATTTGTTTTTGTCTTTTCTTTTTTGCTGTAGAACTTAACCATAAAGCAAAGCTCTTTTTCAACATAACAGTGATCTGATAACAAAGGTATAATTTCAACAAATGAGTGCAAATCAGTGAGAACAGATTCCAATCATTGCGTAGCTATGTTCCAACATTCATGGCGCTCATTTCAGTTTGTAAGGAAATTGTGAACAACAATCAAATTTGATGCTAGTTTCTGGTGTTTAAATTAATTATTACATTCATAGACGATTATTCGTTATTATTGCATAAATCGAAAAATAATTCAAGGCTCCCAGGGCAAGTATTGAATCTGATTTTACTTTTTTTTTTTTCTTTTTTTTTTTTTGACTATTTATAATTAGGAAGGCCATGGCGTGTCCAATCCATTTTCTATCATGTTTAGAAGGGATTTATCATACAGTGCTCCCAAGAGAAAGCAAAACATCTCTCCATAGAGTATAAAGGGGATACAATAGTGCACAGTGACTGAACGCTCAGAAAAGAGACAGTTCATTTTAAACAAGACACAAAACCCTTGACTGCCTAAATTGGTACTCTGATTTCTGTTATTTTACACAATCGTTCTTTGGATTGGTAATTTTGATTGACATTTTTCTGCAGAATTGTAAGCTCAGAGTGTGATGATGTCACATGGCAGAGAGGTTGTAAGGATGTTAAAAATTTTGTCAAATCTACACAAGGTGCACGTGTCCAAACTGTAATTTACTCCCATTATTTTTCAGCTGTAAATTATAGTCTTCAAACTGGATTTTAACTCCCTCCTTTATCTATCATATTATGACTACTTCCATAGAAACGTTAAACTGAAAATTAAAGAATGTGACTAACTATCCTGATTTTTATGATTTCTGGTCTTAAAAATGTAAACTTTCAAAGTAAAGCTTCTAAAACAATTGAAATAGGTTCCGTAACTTAAGGTTGCTGTATGTTTGAGGTATGATACCGAGACCTCTTAACATGTTTCTAAAGACCTTTTCTAGTTAATGTTTAGATTTTGAAACACCTAGACGATGCAGCTTGAACACATCTTCAGTGAAGGACCCAGGGTCATAGGGTGTTTCAGGTCTTTGATCTTCAGACACCGTCGCCTGGGTGACTCAACCAGGGTTGATCAGGCCCCAGTTTTGTTTCAAGCAGCACGCTATTCCATGCGTCTCCCCTCTTGGTTTTTCAGTGGCCTCACTGATGTTTCTGGTGGCTCTTCTCTAAAGCAACACCTAATGCCAAGGAGCCCGAAAGCCCGAGCACAGTTTGACTTAGGAAGCCCCTGCAGCCAGGCTTCGATTAGCTCACTATGGGTCCTCTGCATGCCTCAATCAGCTCAAGATATTTAGCGTTCTTCTTTTTGTCAGCCTCCTACATCCTGTCCTCCCAGGGGACTGTAAGGTCCAATAGCACAACTTGCTTTGTCAGGTCAGATGTTAAGACTAGATCTGGTGTCAGTGACATCCTTGCAATATGCTCTGGGTACTTAAACTGCCTCCCGAGGTCCACATGCAACTGTCATGGCTAGCAGTCCAGTTGTGAAATGCTACCATTTAGCATTAACTGTGTAAAAACATCTGTAATACTTTTTTTTTGGTTTAAGTAGAAGTTGAGGCCCCTTTATGAATTTCCTAGACATTATTAGTAGAGAAAAACAATGTGTAAAATATTTTGTTTAAAGATTGGTGAGTGTATGACAATAAAGAGATTATTCTGGACCCATATTGCTGACTTAACTCCTGTTGGGTTTTTCTTCAGGCCCAGGATGTTGTACCAGACCCTGAGCTGGTGAGGAAACTGAGCAAGCTTTGCTCCTCCAATCTGCATTTAAGAGACAGTGCCTCTGATAACATATCCAGCCTGGAGCTGACCTACATTACTGACTTCTTCCTGGCTCTGGCCATTTGTAACAGCGTGGTGGTGTCTTCGCCCAGCCAGCCCCGCCACATGGTGAGAAGGAACTACCTCTGTTAGGCCCTGGTTTAACGATTTGGATCACTTAAAATGTTCTGGTTTACCCTGCAGGTAACTGAATCCCAAGCACCTGTGAGGTCTCTGGAGGAGATTAAGCTGTTGTTCCAGCGCCTGAACTTCTATTCATTCTCCCCTCCCCAAATCAAAGGAAGTCCTCGCAGTTTCACAAGCAAGCTGTTCACTCGTGGAAAAACTGGCTCCTTTGCCTTCAACACCCCACCCAGCAACGGCGCAGACAGCTCAGACCAGGATCTTAAGAACAGCCAGGAAAGCTGCAAACTAAAGAGTGTGGAGAACCCCACTGACCGAGGGGATTCTACTGCCACAGGGAGTGAGGAGGATCTGGAGAACTTCAGTAAGGCAAAGGGAGGCGGTGACGGGGATGCACGGAATGTGGAAGAGCTGTGCAGAGATATGGAACCAGAAGAGAACGGTGACGATGAGCTGCTGTATGAGGCAGAGAGTCCTGACGAGGCGGCTCTGGTCTACGCTGCCCGGGCGTATCACTGCACCCTAAAAGGCCGCTCGGCTGAGAGCCTGCTGGTAGACCTGCCAGGAATCGGCTCTCTGGCTGTACAGCTGCTTCACATCCTGCCTTTTGACTCCAACAGGAAGAGGATGTCTGTGGTGGTCCGGCATCCTCTAACGGGACAGGTAGTGGTGTACACCAAGGGAGCAGACTCCGTCATCATGGACCTGGCTGAAACACAGAGAGGTAAAGACTCAAGAGAAATTCTGATATGAACCCAATGATTATTAGATCGACTGTAAGATCTGGACAGACATATAAATAAGTTAATTTATTCAAATTATTTATTTAAAAATATATTTTCAAAAAGTAAAACTTTCCATTCTGATGTAAGTTTTTTTGTCTTAGATTTTATTTTCTACTACAGAAATGCTTATGACCATGATATTGTTATGTTATGCTACAGTAATGTCTTTGAAAAGGCCAGGATTTCCACATAGCTATCCTCTTTTTGATAAGAAAACAATTTTGTTTTTGTTTTTTTCATCTGTGAGCCATGATGATGATATTCATACTAATATTAAAACCTTCAAAAATCATTAATTGGTGAATTTCAATATTATTTATTTTTTTCTTTCGGCAAACAAATCTGATCTTTTTGTCACTTTTTGTTTCCAGGTTCAGAACAGGTTCAGGAGTTTTACTGCAAGATCAAGGAAAAAACCCAAAAACATCTGGATATGTACGCTAGAGAAGGCCTCCGTACGCTCTGCATTGCTAAAAAGGTTACCCACTGACCCACTATTATGTTTTTGGTTGTTTAGATGCAACTTTTTACCCCTCCATCATGCTGCCATTTCCTCATATAAAAAAAAGGATTTCTCCTTCCATTATTCCAAATAATTGGAATATTGGGATATTTGTAATATTGGGATCGACCTATCTTAAACTTCTCCTTCTTATTTGCATGGACAGGTTCTAGAAGAAGAGGAGTATGAAGTTTGGCTTAAGAGGCAGCTGCTTGCAGAGAGCAGCATTGAGAACCAAGAGGAGCTGCTGCTGGACTCTGCTCAAAGGCTGGAGACTGACCTCACTCTCCTGGGTAGGAGACATAACATTCAGACGTCCTCTGCATCCAAGCTGCAAACAGCAACGCTTGATATGTTTGTGTGCAGGCTGCACAGGGATTGTGGACAGGCTACAGGAGGATGTCCCAGAGACGATAGAAGCCCTGCAGGAGGCTGGTGTGAGGGTGTGGGTTCTCACCGGAGACAAACAGGAGACGGCCGTCAACGTAGCCAACGCCTGCAGACTGCTCCGCTCCAACGATCGACTGTTGACCGCCAATTGTGGAAGCAAGGTCAGGCGCTACTGGACTTCTTTGGGCTCTCATTTCAGGCCCCAACATTTCATTAACTGATCTTTTTTTTCCTCCTCAGGATGCATTAGCAGCTCTGCTTGAGGAGCTTTTAATTGAAGTCCAGAATGGCGAGAACGGAGAGGAGCCTTCTTTTGACAGCACCAGCAGCTTCATCCTGGTGATTGATGGCCGGACGCTGGAGTGGGCCCTGCAGGAGGAACTGAAGGAAAGCTTTTTGCAGCTGAGCTGTAAATGTAAAGCAGTCATCTGCTGCCGATCCACGCCACTCCAGAAGAGCAAAGTGGTCCAGCTAATACGGGACAAGATTGGTGTCATGACGCTGGCCGTGGGTAAGGAGGCAGTCAGGGCAATGATACTATCAGACAAGTAGGAGGAAAATGCATCTTAAGACGTTTTTATGTTTAAGGTGATGGAGCAAATGACGTGAGCATGATTCAGGTAGCTGATGTTGGAATCGGGATATCTGGTCAGGAGGGGATGCAGGTGAGAGAACTCAGCTGCTGCAGCTTTAACAGAAACACAGCCGGATATTTTAACCGGGGATTGAAATGTTTTCTGTCACTTTGCTTCTCTCTGCAGGCTGTGATGTCCAGTGACTTCGCCATCTCAAGATTCAAACACCTCAAAAAGTTGCTGCTGGTTCATGGCCACTGGTGCTACAACCGCCTTGCAAACATGATCCTCTACTTCATCTACAAGAACGTGGTAAGAACTGTTTCACTTCGGCTTACTCTTTTAGGTTTTAAAATGATTCATCATTTGATCTCTTTCTACTCAACTGTTGGTGCCTTGGTGAACTCTAGATCATCCTCTGGAAGAGATGTTGATTTGAGACCAAACTCTGTCTTTTTTTTTCATGCAGATGTATGTGAATCTGCTGTTCTGGTATCAGTTCTTCTGCGGCTTCTCTGGGGCCGTCATGATCAACTCCTGGGTGCTAATCCTCTTTAATCTAGTCTTCACGTCAGTTCCTCCTATCATCTACGGCGTCCTCGACCAAGACATGCCAGCAGACACCCTGATGAAGCTTCCTGAGCTCTATGGAGCGGCACAGACCGCCAAGGTAATCCCCTGAGGTCTGGGAGGGGGATCTATCATTTTAAGACCTGTGGTCACAGCATATTTTATTTTATTTTGTTTTTTCAAACCATTAAAAAAACTGACACTCTCATAAAAAATGTTTTACTGTAGGTATAAATATCACTCGAACCTCTAATTTCTTGTCCGTGTTCTTTTGCCCATCTTAATCTTTTTCTTTTATTGGCTACTCTGCCCTGAAGCCCAGAATCCTGCAGCTGCCTCTTCACTCTAGATGTTGACACTTGTGTTTTGCGGGTACTATTTAATGAAGATGCCAGTTGGGGACCTGTGAGGCGTCTGTTTCTCAAACTAGAGACTCTAATGTACTTATCCTCTTGCTCAGTTGTGCAACGCGGCCTCCCACTTCTTTTTCTACTCTGGTTAGAGCCTGTTTTTAGCTGTCCTCTGAAGGGAGTAGTACACACCGTTGTAGGAAATCTTCAATTTCTTAGCAATTTTTCGCATGGAATAGCCTTCATTTCTAAGAACAAGAATAGACTGTCGAGTTTCAGATGAAAGTTATCTTTTTCTGGCCATTTTGAGCGTTTAATTGACTCCACAAATGTGATGCTCCAGAAACTGAATCTGCTCAAAGGAAGGTCAGTTTTGTAGCTTCTGTAACAAGCTAAAATGTTTTCAGATGTGTGAACATGATTGCGCAAGGGTTTTCTAATCATCAATTAGCCTTCTGAGCCAATGAGCAAACACATTTTACCATTAGAATACTGGAGTGATAGTTGCTGAATATCGGCCTTTATACACCTATGTAGATATTGCACCAAAAACCAGACATTTGCAGCTAGAATAGTTATTTACCACATTAGCAATGTATAGAGTGTATTTCTTTAAAATTAAGACTAATTTAAAGTTATCTTCATTGAAAAGTACAGTGCTTTTCCTTAAAAAATAAGGAAATTTCAATGTGACCCCAATCTTTTGAATGGTAGCGTATGTATATATATATATATATATATATATATATACACTGCAGTTTGGGTCCTGACAGGGTTAGCTCTCATTCATCATCTTGTCCCGTTTCCGTTTCCCTCTATTGAATCAAACTGTATCTATTGTTTGTTTTTCATTGGCCACAAACAGAATAACACCTAAACTTTCCTGCAGGTCTATGTTCCAGCCACTTTCTGGATCACCATGCTGGATGCCTTTTACCAAAGCCTTGTTTGTTTCTTCGTGCCTTATTTCGTAAGTTTATTTTAGTAAAACCTTTTATGACTCCAGGTCAGGTTCTCTCTCTTAATATTTTCTGAATGTTTTTCACAGGCGTTGTCCAGGTCAGATGTGGGAGTGCTGTCGTTCGGCTCACCTGTCAACACCTCAGCTCTCCTCATCATCCTGCTACATCAAGTTGTGGAGAGCAACACACTGGTCAGAGCCTCACTGATATAAACCCCTCTTTGCTCTCTTTGGAGGTTTATGCAGGATTATTAATGCAAACTGCCCTATTTGTGCTTTTCAGACATGGATTCATATGCTGGTGTTGGTGCTCAGTGCTGCTTTGTATTTCGCCTTTGCACAGCTCTACAGTGCCTTCTGTGTGGTCTGCAGCCACCCCACCAACCTGTTTGGGGTTGAAAAACTGCAGATGTCCCAGCCTCTCTACTACATCATCTGCATCCTCACTACAGTCGCTGCTTTGTTACCAAGGTATCGCAAACAATCCCACAGAGTTCTATTTGACTCTGAACATCTGCTTAGGAGCTACTGAGCTGCATAATGTTGATCTGCAGGATTGCAGCTATGGGCACGGTTTGCCACATCATTCATTTTATGGGTAAAAGAACAATACCAGATCAAACTGGGCCACCTGGAATTAATAACACCAGTGTATATGCAAAATGAGACTTTAGAATAATTGACAGTCATCTGTTATTGGATGCAAATACTTTTTGGAAAAGTGTTTAATGGCTAAAATGTATAAAACAAATAAAGGTCAGTTAGTACGAGCCATAGATATCTATATTTTCCTAAATCTGACAGCACAGGGGTTTAGATAAAGATTGTCAGCATGGTTTGGGAAGTTTAATCATGCTAATCAGAAATGACTTTTAACGCCTTTCTAGTTTGTTCCCTTTTGCTCACAAATGAATTTGATTGGTGGAGAATTTGCTTTTACCTCCTGACTATGTGCCCTTGTATCTGGGACCAACATATATGAAGTGCTTTAAGGTGGGAGGTCTGCCTCCCATCAATCACACATGCAATTAACTTTAATGTTTGAGCTACAGTTGCTTTAGATCTGGTTTCTTCTTTCTAATTAATCAACTATAAGGACAAAAATGTTTGCTTGTTGCCTAGTATATCTATGTAGTATAATTTTTCTGATAAAGACATGGTCTTTATTTATTAACCCTTTCAGCTGCAGTGATTCCATAAGTAATGTTCTATATAATCCCACGTCCCTTTATAGTATCTTAAATGTTTGTAAGATAAATAGCAATATATCAAGTGTTAAGATGGCTGTGCAGTCAATCTAAGTTCTTCCTTTTTCCCTTAATAGGTAAAAAGGATAGAAAAAAGGCAAAGATTTGCTTTTTTATTCTGTAATCTTTGATATGAGATTAATCTTTCTCCTTTATTTTGCATATCGTAACACAACTTTAACATTTTCAGCCATCAGTCACATAGTTTCTATTTTAAATTCCACACCTCAGCAGACATCTTTTAAAGTCAGAAAAGGGGCGATTTCACAACTTCATAAGAAATCCTCTTTAACTTGGGAATTGAAATCAAACGTGTGGCTAAAACAAACAAACAAGGGTGCTCAAGTCAACATGTTTTATTTTCTTTCATTTTGCTATTTTTACCAGACTAAAGATGTTAAATTTAGGAAACTACACTTTAAAGAATCATTCTTGTTTTACAGCATCTAAGCATCTTGGGTTGTAAAAAAAACAAAAAAAAAAAAACAGCCTGAATGAAGCTTGGCTATTACTTTAGGTCATGGTTGATGGAACATACAAATTTTATATGAGCAGTTTCAATGTGTTACCCTTAAGTTTCCAGTTCGTCATTACAGCTGTTGACTGTTGCATCTGGAAAAAAAGAGAAGACATTTTGACATTTTAAAGTATGGACTAACCCTCAGAAGAAAATGTAAAGAACTGAATCTGTTGATGAGCTGCAGCCAGGATTAAAACACCTGCAGCTGTAGAATTTGGGAATAAGTTGAAAAAAGTGATGCTGTTTGCTGAACCTCTCTATTCTACCCGCTTATCTGCAGGATTTTGTTTCGGGCGCTGTTCAACTCCCTCCACTTCCCTACGTCTCTGAAAACCGCTCATAGAGATGAGGCAGCTGTAGAGCAGTACCGCCGCAGGATGCATCGCTGGAACCTGAAACACACGGCAGCCAGCAGCCTCCCTGTGTGCGCAGATAATCCAGGGCTGGTGCCCAGTGAGGAGGAAGTGATGTCATGACCTTTTCTCAGAGACACAGAAGGTTAAACTCAAATCAGCGACTGATGTCAGGCAACAGGAGATAGAGGAGATATTCGGTGCAATGAAGTGTTAATCTGACAGAACTCTGCAGCTTCCTTCAGCTCAGAGAAGACTGATATTGCCACGCATGACAGCAGCTGTAAGACCAAAACCAACAGCTGAAACCAGCCTCTGGTTTGGGCCATGAGAAAAAAACACAACCCCAAAAACTTTGATGCTGTTTGAATTGTGTTTACGTACTGTACATGCAGCTATGCACTATGAAAATGTTACCATTGTTTACCTGCTCAGCTCGGGAAGGATTCCTCAGCATCTGAATGACTTTCCTTTGAGGCACATTTATTTATTCCTGTACAGGCTTTGGTTTCTATGAGAGCAGATGCTAAAGCTAACCTGGATGGACATGAATCCAGTTTAATGAAGATAGTCTAATTATTTTTGTCTTTTTGATTCAGTCGACTAGTGAGAGTAAAGATCAACATTCCCAAAGACAGAGATGGTCCTGTTCTGGTGTTTTGAAGTGCCTTTTCACTTCTTTATCAAGAAAACAATAAAGCAATAATGAATACAATTGAGTCTCATTTTAATGGTACCTGATCTTGTCACATTGTCACTTATTATACAAGATTGAATGATTTCTTTTTTTTTTTTTTATATCATGTAACTTCATGGACTTTGGTTCCCAGGTTTCATTGATGGGTTAAATCATTCACACATTAATTTGCTTCACTTGCAATAGACAGTAAAGTCTCACCGGGCGATATTCATCTATGAAAACAGCAAAACGCAATTTGAAGCATGCAGATACAAAGGTTTGAAAAAAAGGCAACAGTGAGGTCAACTTTACAACAATGAAACAGTTATTGAAAATTGCATATTCATATTAGAGAAACTTGCAAGTGGGAAGTGTGATTGGAAAATGTCAAATATTTGTATCCGTTAATGAAAAACGTCAACAGACTGCAAAAAGTAAGGAAAGTAAGGGGAAAAAAACGTAATGTGGTGATCAAGACAACTGGTGGTTTATTTTGAGCAGCGAAGGATTATGATGTATCTCTGGAAGGAAGGATTCAATTAATTTTATTTATGTAGCACCAATTCACAACACATGTCATCTCAAGGAAATTTAGAGTTAACCAGATCATCCAGTCAAATTGATTCAAAGTTTTCTAAGGAAAACCAGTTAATTGCATCGACTCATTGACTCGAATGCAATCCTTTACACTAAGTGGAAACTGTGGACGACAATGGAGAGGAAAAACTCCCTTTAAAACCTCCAGCAGAACAAGGCTCAGTGTGAGCGGCCATCTTTGCACAAGTTGTCCAAGGATGGGGGGGTGCTGACCTTTGTCCCTCTTCCTATTACCTCCACTTTCTCCCAAGTCAGGAGTTGTACAGCTTGAGAAACAAAGGAGTTAAGCAGTCTGTTGGTCCTACTGATCAGGCTCCTCTGAGTGGTGAAGACAGTGTGCAGAGACTGGCATTGTCCATAATGTCCAGCAGTTTAAGTGTCCATTTCTCTGCTACCATCCCCAGTGAATCCAGCTTCTTGCCAATCACAGAGCCCGCTCGCCTCACCAGTTTGTCCAGTCTGGAGGTGTCCTTGGATGTGCTGCTCCCCCAACACACCATGGTGTAGTAGAGGGCACTGTGTTCTTGTTTCCATGCATACCTGTGTTTCTTGTTGGAGCAGAGTTTCCATACAGCAACGGCTGTAAACAGCTGCTCAATTCGGCTGATAAAGAGGAATTCAGCCCTAAATTGTAGACATGAGATATTATATTATATAAATGATCCAATATTCTGGGCTTATCCCTGAAAATATATCGCTATTTCAGAATAATATGTGATACTTTAGGAATATTTTGAAAAGCTGTCTCTAAAGACTTGTTCCTGGTTTTATCTCATTGACTTTAGCAGAGAATACATTTTATAAATATAGGAAACACTGGCATCTTTAGACTTGTGCTTCTAAACTCTTCCAAAATGAGTTTTTTTAAAAGACTTGGAGCATTTATTTAAAGTATTTTTTTGTAGAAGCATTCCTTGTATTCCTTGCCTCCACTCTGGGTTCCTGAGTAAGACCCTTAACTCCAAACTGCTCCCAAGGCGCCACACAAAGGCAGCCCACTGCTCCCCAACGGGAGTCAAATGCAGAGAGTGAATTTCCCCATTGTGGGCAGAGGCGTAGCCAGGAATTTTTTATAAGGGTGGCAATACCTAATGTACACTGAAGGGTGGCCGAAAGTGGATAGGCATGAAAACCTCACGGTCAATCTACACTGTTCCAACGCGAAAATTAACGAGCAAAACATCCATATTTTCTAAATAAAGACAAACTATACATTCCTCCAGCCTTTGCTAACAAATAGACGCATATATTGAAACATCTGTATTTCATGGATAAAAGGTATACTCGATAAAACTCTGTTTTGAGTTCTGGGGTGTAAATCAATCATCATTACTTACCTACTTGTATCAGTAAACATTCTGCATAAAACTGATATTTAAAAGCACTAATATCTACATAAATTGATTATTTGAAAAGTTATTATAATTCTTATATATCTTTGACTTCACTTAAGACTCCTAGATGACTTCCAGAGACAAATTTTTCTCTTTACCCCATATAACACAAAATCTAGTTCTGAAAAGAGCATACACTCTGTATTTATCATCTTTGATGTTCGTATATTGATGTGTATAATTAACCACAAAAAAATAAAATGTTTTGAATATTCCATTTGAGAGTATTACTGCTGCCACCATCTGTATTAAGCAGGGCGTACACTGTGCGATTTTTTTCAATTGTTGCACGCAGCTGCAGCTCACACTGTACGACGATGGAGCTACTCTGACTCGTTTATCTGGTAGCAGAATGAGTAGAAGAAGAATATGAGGCTCACTAGCGTGAAACGCGCTGCCTTGGCAATTTGTACAATTTTGTGCTGAAAGCCCTAAAAAGAAAAGGAGACGGTGTAATTGGACAAAGACATGGCTGAGTAAACGTGGCTAATACGGTCTGTCAGCTTTACAGAAAGAACTCCCTTTCACCCGCACCGCCGCCATGCTGCTGTGTTTACATCTGAGAGGAAGAAGGAGAATCCTTGTTTGCACATGTTTGATTTTCTCCCGACCTCACAATTCCTGATCGGAAGGTGATCGTGAGAGGCTGATAGCCCCTCAATACCCCCGTACACTACATGACGCACGATCAGGCTGAAAGTCGGCCCGATCGAAAAATTCTTGCACGACTGGAAAATCGCCCTGAACAGGGCAAAGAATCGCACAGTGTAAGCGCAGTGTAAAAAATGGTAGGGGTGGCCAATAATTGGCCCCCATGGCCACCCCTGGGCCCCCATCTAGCTCCGCCCCTGATTGTGGGACAATAAAGGGATTTACATACATTTCCCAGTGAGGCCCCATGTGTAGCTGTCTTTGTAACCATTCCTTGTGTGTTTCTTCACTTAGTCCTGTAAGTGGTTTTAAGTGGGCGGAGTTAATTGATTAAACTCTGGTGTGTGTTTTCTTGAACAAACTGTCAGGCATTACTTCCAGTCAGGGGTTAAGTTACCGCCCACCTGTTTGCAGGGTTAATTATTTGTAGAGCTGAACAGATAAGAATTGAGTGTGTTTCAGGTGAATGTTCTGCTGTCTGAGCTGGTTTCCTCCTGGGCGGGTCTGACAGGCTGACTTTCAGTTCCCTGCAGCTGCTGTTTGCTCAAAGGTTCCCAGAGCTGAGGAAGGAAGCGGCGGACGCAAAAATGAGTTTCTACAGCGACGCTTCCAACGATGACCTGAGCGACGAGTTGGAGACTTTGGGGTGAGTTTTTCCATCTTTTTTTACCAGAGGAACAGCGGGCGGCTACAGGAACAGGGACACTTGCTCAGAGGTCATGAGAATTGTCTTTAATTTAGTCCTCCAGTAAAGTTAGGCGGATATTCACAGATTCGGCTTTTCTGGACCAATAACTCATCAGCGGAACATGAACTCTAAAGAACAGACTCCTTTTTAAATTGTCCTCTATGCAGAGCTGGCTGTTAGATGCGCAGCGACCGCCTGCAAATGAAACCACCACAGAAATATGATAATGGTGTCACAGGTGCGCTGGTATGAAAATCATTTGATGTCAATGTGGTCTCACCTACTTCATACTACTTTTCTTTTCTTTTCTTTTTTTTCTTTTTTTGGTTGGAGAATACCTAAAAAAAATAATATTAATAAAATAAAATAAAAATAAAAAGAATTCGAAAGCCCATTTAAATAGCCAAATATTTTGTAGTTTATTTTTCCACAGTAGAAAAAACGTCAAATAAAAATAAGTTTGCTTTATAAATCAAATAGCTTTGAATAAAGGGTCGTCATTTTTTATAAGATTTATTATTTAAAAGAGCGTTGCTTACAATCTAACATGTTTTAACAAACAATGCACGTTAGAGTGCCATCATACTTACATTGAATATAAAACTTAAAATTTTGGTGATTTTAATATTAAAAAATAAATTTGAAAAAATTACACTCTTATTATTCTTTCTTCTTTTTTTTAACAGCAGAGGTGTTCAACAGGGGGTCCGTGACCCCTAGGGGGTCCACCGAGGTGCTGCATGGGGTCCGAAATTTTATGGTTGATTAGACTTTTTTTTTTTTTTATATTCCACCATGCAATTTTTTCCACTAATTGAAATGTCTTTAAATCCACAATAACATGAATTCAACACACTGTAGTAAACAGATAAATGGAGGCAGAAGATGTCTTTCAGTCATCAATGCACACATTCAGCGACACACAGGAGCTCTTTCAATTTAGGCACCATTTAATTCACAACACCTGTACCATCAATGAGGGATCAGATTTGGAGATTTAAAACAGATTTCTCTGTTTTATGAGTTTGATGCCACTAAAGCACACCTTTGTAAAATCGTTGTTTTTTCTTATACTTATTCAGCATGTAGTTGTTGCCCATTTATTATTTATTTTAATAATTAAAAACACCAAAAAAATAACTTAAGGTACATTTTGCCTGGCTAAGAGTTAGTATGATAAAGCTGATGTGCACTGAAAATATTATTTTCCAATCCACAAACTGTATTATTAAAGACGTCAGACCACAAACACACATTAAACACATAAAAAAAGCACATAACATAATTCAGATGAGAACAAACCTCTCCTTCGTGATTCCATTGAATATTTCTTTTCATATTTCTGTGGTGTTGCAATTCGCAGACGGTCCCTGCACGTTTGACAGCTCGTGAGTTCAGCATGGAGGCCAGTGAGAGTCTCCCAGCCTGATGGTTAGGCTGGTTTGGGGAAAAATACAATTGTAGCTCAATGTCTGCTGCAGAAACCAGTCACTCAGGAGTTGTTTTATTATTTGTTATCAAATGCACACAGTTTTGCACATTGAACGGGTGTGTTCTCCGAAAGTAAAAAAGGAAAAATAGAAATAGAAACATTGGAAGGTGACCTGAGAAGGTTTTTTTTTTTTTTTTTTTTTTTTTTTTTTTTGAGTTTAGTAGCTGAAAATTATCTTGCGGTCTTTTACACTTTAAACCTTAGGTTATTTTATGTTGAAGCTGAGAATTGGCTTTTTTATATGCAAAGTGGAGTACTGGGACGTTCCCTCTAGAGTGGTGGACTCTGGTTTAATCAGAGAGGTTGCCTCTATCAGATTAGTCAAATGCTCAGTCTGCCTATAAAAGCTTGATATAGGACGTTCGAAATGAGCAACTGACTTTGTAGAGAGAGGAAAATCCAGAACCCATCAAAGAAATTAGCTGTGGATGGATAAATATACTTTTTTTAGTTCTGTTTGTTGGTTCTATTTAGAGTATCTTTGCTTAAGTGCAGTTTTATAATATTTTAAGATTGACATATTTCACAGTTGAACTTTAATGGCTCATTTAGAAATTGTTGGGGTGATTCTAAGGAGTTCTTAAATCTGCTTCTCTTGTAATTTAGTGGCACTTCTGCACTGGAGCAAAGCTGTCGAATTCCCACCTTTGAGAAACTAATTGTAGACGGTAGTTGATTGACTCAGACTTATTATCCATCTCTGTATCTGTCCATGTTTTGCTTAACCAGGGCTCTGGTCATGGCAATAATAATATGTCCAATAAGGAGCAGTTCTTGTGTATCTCTTCCAATTGGAATGTGCCTTGGAAAAGCCCTACCTGATTTCAACTGTGTCCTAAAAGTCATTCTTAAAATCAAGATTCATATAAATAATGATTAAAGTAGAGATTGTGGACCTCATACAGCAGAGATGGATGGAAGGCTGACTGCTTTTGTGCAGCCTCACAAAAACTGACTTGTATTTATCAGGTTTGTCAACCATTAGAGACATTAAAATATTGAAAAATGATATTAATTTGACATTAGAAGTAAGTTGGTAGATTTCAGCTACTAATTCAGGAAAAGTCCTGTAAAAAGTACAAAATAGTACAAAAAAAATCATAATTGAAGATGCAAAAGTCAACACAAATATCAAACTTGGAAAAAAAAATTAAGATAAAACTATATGAATGATATTACAAGCTGATGAATTGGAGTCAAACTAAATATTTGTGTTTTTTTTTTTTTTTTGTGTTTTTATCATAATTTTTATAAAGCCAGACTTTAATCTCTGCCCAACCTTGAATGCAAATTGAGAACTTTCACTTCCCCTTTTACTGTTTATTTTTTCATTCACATCTGCAGCACATTTTTAACTGACTATTTCCAACTTTCCTGTTCACATCTTTGCTCTGTTGACTGTATTTTCACTTTGTCCAGCTTTCTGTTAGAGTGTTTGTTCTTTAAGCTTAACTGAATTTCTATAGATATGAAACCTAAAAAGTAAATGCAGAAAGGTTAAAGACAATAAAATGAAATCAACCATGTTAGTCTAAAGAAGGTAAAAAAAAAATACTAAATTAAAGAAAACGTAACTTTTTTGCTATTCTTGAAACAATTCAACCTATATGGGTGAACAGGGTGTAGTATTTGGATAAAATATCTCTTAAATCTATCAATGATTTTTTTTTTTTATATTGAGTTAATCTAGTTTTATTTGAACTAGATTCGGCAATATATTTATTTAACTTAAAAACAGAACTAGTTCATAGATAGAATTAGAATTCCTACGGGTAAATCCCCAAAATAAGAGATGCACAATACAAAAATGGGTTTCCATGTATGGGTCCCTGAGGAATGGCAGATGTGAGATTTTGCAAGAATTATAAAAATTTAGGATTTCCTTAAATTGTACTAAAACCACTTTTGGAGTTGTTAAAACAGGTGAAAAGCCTTTAAAACCAAAAGTATGTTGTCTTATAATAGAAAATTACATCTGTTCTATGTTGTTTTGCATCTGACACCTTTTGCATAATTTAATGGTAAAAACTTTGCTGGAAATCCTATTGTACACAATCAGATATGCCTGATAACAGCCAGTAGAAGACTACACAAAAAATATTCTTGACTTATCGCATAGTAATAAATTACTAATATCAAAAATGTATTTCTGTTTTTTCTTTTTACATATTTTGTTAAAAGGGCAAATAAGGAATTCAAACCAAAAAAAAGTAATTTTCTGTTTTGTTTTATTCTTGGATCAGGCTTTTAAGGGTTAATTTTACATTTTTTTTTTCAATAAATAAACATAAGTATTACTATGTATATATATTTTTTCTATCGTTCAGGGAATCATTCAATTTCAAAGCAGGGCTGAACAATTATGCCAAAAATCTAAAATTGCTTTTTGGTTTCTTATTTCAAAAAATATTTCAATTGCTATTTCATTTTTGACCTTAGTTGTTTCCATGACCTTGGAACGCCTGCTTTTCCTGAGTGCAATGTCACAGAAATGTATTATTGTGCGGATAAGTGCTTACTACTTTTTGCATATTTTGATCTGTTTGCTCACAGCAACAGCAAACTATTCTCTCGTTTTTGTATCTTATCTAAATACACTGCATGTAGGTGGGTTTCTAGGGCAGATGTTGGCTTCTTAACTTTCCACAACTATAGTTATATTTTGGGGATTTTACACTGACTTGTCAATACGCCTTACATGGTGGCAATATAACCATGTTACTTGCCCGAAACTTGCCTTTTAATTAAAAGTGCTTTATTTCCTTTATCTGTTTAACTTTTAATCTTTTTTTTTTTCTTCCCAGGTGGTACCACTACGATCTGTCCCGGCATGCAGCAGAGGCCCTCCTCATGTCCAATGGGGTGGATGGGAGTTACCTTCTTAGGAACAGTAACAATGGTCCTGGCTGCTTTGCCCTCTCCGTAAGGTCAGTCAGATGAAATTATCTTAAAATCCTTATACAGTTTGGTCTTTCAATAATGGGTTAGGTGAAAACTGCATTACTTTTCTACTTGGGGGGGCTACCTTCACATGTGGAGTACCTCAGGGATCAATGCTCAGTGCTTTGCTGTTAATATTTTTATACCCTATTTTTTGGAATTCCGTCTTGCCATAACCATTAAGTATGTGGCTCTAATGTTGTTTTTTATTATACTGAAAAGACACAAGTCATAAGTCAGTGGTTGCACTTAAATTTCTAGACATTCTAATTGTAATTGTTATATATATCAGCTTCATTCTTTTTTGAGTTGAATATAATGCTTATATAGCTGGTCATTGTAATAATGTTATATCAAAAGTTTGTTTCTTCTCATTCTGTGCAACACAGAGCAAAGGACTCAGTGAAGCATTTCCATGTGACACGCAGAGATAATGTCTACCGTTTTGGGTTTAACGAGTTCCCGAACCTTCATGACTTCCTCAGACACTTCGCCAACCAGCCTCTCCTGGGAAGTGATGCAGGTACAGTATGAACACCTGGATTTTCACAGACAGGCTAATGAATTAAACTGCTTCTATTTCCAGACTTTAAGGGTTCAAAAGAACTGACAATTTTATGCCTTTAAGGAATTTTATAATTTTTTTTAAAGATGTAATTATATTTCTTCAGCAGACAATAAAAAGAGATAAAAAAAAAAATAAGATAACACAAAAATATATTCACACTTACTTTTGTAGTTTTTTGTTTGCTTGAACGTACCTTCATCCACAGACATTTTTATAGCGTTTGTAGTTGAACATAATGTTTCCATCTTCAAATTTTCCATTTGATCTTTAATGGATTGTATAGTCTATAGGGCTGCACAGTTGAGCAGTGGGTAGCACTGATGCCTTGCAGCAAGAAGGTTCCGGGTTTGAATCCTGGCTGCATGTAGTTTGCATGTTCTCCCTGTGCATTCGTGGGTTCTCTCCGAGTACGCTGGCTTCCTCTCACAGTCCAAAAATATGACTGTTAGGTTAATTGGCTTCTTTAAATTCTCCTTAGATCTGAGTGTGTGCATGAATGCTTGTTTGTCCTGTTTGTCTCTGTGTTGACCTGCGATGGCCTGGTGACCTGTACAGGGCGGACCCCACCTCTTGCCCATAGACTGCCGGAGATAGACACCAGCACCCCTTTGACCCTAACAGTGGCTATGCCATTTTAAATCAGTGTCACAATTCACCTTGAAAACTAGATATATCCCAGCATACTTTGCGCAGAGAGCTGTCCTTGCAAAGCATTATGGGATTTGCTTTCGCAGCGGCCCACTGTTGCTACCTGACAGTGGCGATTAACAATAACAAAGATGGCGAATGTGCAGCAAGAGTTACGTGGCCAACGGGGAGCAAAAAGTAGTGATCATATATCCGAACGATCAGTTAACCGAGTTCCATATATAGTCCCTGCTTTATATATTGATTGAGGGATCTAGGGGTTATGGTGGACGTTCGGACACTGCCACAGTTTGTGAAACACACTTCACTTCTGGTTTCTTAGCAGTCCTGCCCAGGGTTCTGCTGTTACTGGAGGAATTTAATCCTATGTGACTCTCATTCTGGATTATTTTACTGTGAAATACCATTTTTGTTGATCAGTAATCTAACACAATTAGTTATCCATCTATGCATCCATCCATTGGGGACAGTTCAGTACTTCCTCCCTTGGATTTGTCTTGGAAAATCACAACTAAATTTTAGCTGCTTATTCATATGATCATAGTCAAGGCTTGGGATGGAATAGGCCATTTCCACTTAAGTAGTACTGGATGGAGCATATTGACAGACATTTTTTTTTATTTATCTTAAATCCTATATATATATATATATCTATATCTATATCTATATATAGAGATAGAGATAGAGATAGATATAGATTACATTTTTTTTTATTTATCTTAAATCCAAAATATATATATATATATCTATATAAGTTAAAAACATATATATATATATATAGATATATAGATATAGATATATAGATATATAGAGATAGATAGATAGATAGATAGATAGATAGCTAGATAGAGATATATATATTACAATTTCTGTGTAATTACAGCTCTAAGTCGGTAGCTCTGTCATCTAAAGGCATGTCTCTATACTCCATAACGATTATATGATTACTAAATTAGTCTATGTTTATTTCAATAATTGATTATTTGCGAGTAATCTGATTAATTGTTTCAGCCCTAGTCCCTTCCTTTATTTGGATGTAGTGTACATTTATCTGTTGGTCCTCTGGGAGTATCTCAAAACTAGGGGTGCACATTTACCGTATCGATTATCTTGATAAATTTCGAGTCGTGATAACAATTTTAAGTTATCATCTAAACAATAAATAGGCGTTGGAAGCGTAACCTGCCTTCTTTCTTGAACCAGGGACCCTCATGGTGCTGAAGAGTCCATATCCATGGCGTGTAGAGGAACCGTCCATCTATGAATCAGTGCGAGTTCACACCGCCATACAGACGGGTCGGACCAAAGATGATCTGGTGCCCACAGCTCCATCGGTATGACAAGTGCTTTTGTTTTTAACTTATTTGCGCCTTGTTTGGTTTAAGAAACCAGTAAGTTTCAGGAAGACTATTGTAGTTAATTTCATGTACTGTAGAACCGTATGATTAGTAAATCTAGTCATTTACTTTTGTTGAATTTACAATAACCTTCCTCATACTAATACATCAAACCTTTCACATGGAGGATTTGAAAAAGCAGGTGTGTTTATGAGGACATTCTGTTCAGCGGAACTTCTATGTTTGCATGTTCCTCATACAGCCCATGTGGAAAGATGGAGAAGTTGATTTCAGGCCGGTTTGTTACGATCCATGCTTCCCTCCTGAGATACTAAGCTTTAAGGCCAAGCAAATCTCCTGGAAGGAATAAATACAACATGTCTTTTGTTTTAGAAAAAATATTTATATGGACACTGGCTGTTTACCTGCATCAAGGTACAGCAAGGTTTCGAAAATCATGCTTTTAAAATAAAGTGTTCAACACCACATACACATTCGGCTAAAAAAACTGAATGTCTGCTGCTTGAAAGCAGGATATGTTTTCTTTTTTTGTTTACAGAAAATTTAATTCTGGCTATTTGGAAACATTTTAGGTTACAAAGAATAATAAAATTGGTGCAGAAACTAAAGGTTGAGGGTAAAATATGTCAGTTATTTATTTGTTGAAGTTATGATAAATAAGTCCTACAGACAATCAAAACCCAAAGTGTAGTGACTCAGCAATTTAAAACATAATAGAAACGTAAATGGAAACCCATGGTGTCATATCCCAATTATTTTTACTAGAATAAGAGTCAGAAAACGCTTCACTTGACAAGAAAATTGAGTTTAATTATAGGATAGAGTGCTATACACAGAGAGGCAAATATACAGTTTACATTAATGAGGTTGGGATTGACACTTTAAATTAAACAAAAGCACTTCTGGAGAGGAAGAGCACGATGTCAGATATTTAAAAACAAACAATAACAATATGAAATTTGATTAAATAGCATTAAGATTTTCTGAGATGTTTGTCTGTTTTTAACCTAAGCACTGGGCAAAACTGTCTGTAAAGAAAGGGAGCCTCTAAACAGTCTTTCAGTCTGGATTGATAGGCTATGTAATTACAGGAAATACTGCTGACTCGACAGATATCCAGAAAACTTTTATTACTACCATCAGCAAGAATGGTTGGCCAATAAAGGTCATTGCTAAAGAAGCTGGTTGTTCCTGGATGACTGTTTTTAAGCATATTCAAATAAAGTTAGGGGAATTCTATGTAAAACACTTTATACTTAGTTCTACCAATGTTTGTTGAGATGCTGGTTCCATTTTTTTCAAAAAGACCTCTGACCTGCCCCCACAGCCAAGATTAACCAAGCTGCTTCAATGACCATAGTGCATAGAAATGAACCTATTATTTGGAAGTTTAACATTTCTGTTGAAAAGAACATTTTTTATTGATCTTTTGTTTTGGTTTTTATCTACATTTATCAACACTACCAAAATGGTTAAAAAATATATCCTACTCAACAAAGGAAATTACAGTTTGAAGTGGATCTTCATTCTGCAATGAATCGTCTGTTTCATTGTTATATTTTCAGTCAAACTTCATGAAAAACAAACAGAGCCTATCAAAAACCTCACAGTTATAAAGCACAGTGGTGGAAGGCTGATGCTTTGGGCTTGTTTCACAGCCAGCTACATCTAGGGGAGCTTAGAGACATTGTATTGACTCTTAACTCCTCTTTATATTATAGGTGACTAGAGTCAAATGTGAGTCCATCATTCTATAATAACAGAGATTAAATAAAAGTAAATGAGCAATAATCCACAGCTCAGCCTGATTGAAATGAGTGAATAAAACAAACATAAGAATGATGGAGGGGGGGCACAAGGGGTGAGACTGACACAGTTAGAACCGTCTCTAAACAATAACTCACAGTAGCTGTTCTCTGTCTAAGAGCCGTTTGGATAAAGAGCTGGACTAAGGGCCGGATCTATCAAAGGTTTGCGTGTATAAAAACGTGAGCTATTTCACTGAGCACGCTAAAAAATGTACAAACTGATCTATCAACAGCGTGCTAAAAGGATTTGGTCTTTAAAACGTGCTAAATAGCGCCTCTTAACCATTTAGTACTTTTTCTGCAATGAATATGCAATATGGGGCGTTTACACGCAAAAGTGCGTCTTGTGGGGGGAGAACATGTAAATATATTAATTTAGCACTCGCAAAGGGATTTATTAAACCTGAAAGCAATTTTGCTAACGGTATCTGACTCTATATTTAACACGTTTCAAAAGAAGGTGCAAATGGTCTGTATGCGTAATTGCGCGCACACAGGCAGCGGTTATTGTCGCAAGAAGGAGACATCGAAATGAAGCAAGGAGAGGCAGAGAACGCATTTTTTCACTCCATGTGAATATTTTTGCAATGAACGAGGAAACGATCATCAAAACATATCGTTTATCCAGCATTGCCATTTTGGAGCTGTTGGGGGAACTCCGAATGGATTTGGAGCCAGCCACAAGGAGGACCCACGCAATACCAGATATCACAAAACTCCTTGCAACATTGCACTTTTTTGCATCTGGGTCATTCCAGCGTACGGTTGCAGTGAGAGCTGGGATCTCCCAATCTCGTTTTTTCAGAAGTGCTGTCCGACAGGGTCGGGGTTCTCCCCCTGCGCCTGTGGAGCAATGTGCCAAATGCGTATGCGTACGCGCAGCACACATATTCAGCCACATACCACCTTAGGGAATAAAGGTTGCCAAAGTGTTTTATTTATATATATATATATATATATATATATATATATATATATATATATATATAAATAAATATAAAAAACGCGCAAAACCATAATTTAAATAGGGCGTCTCCAACAGTTTTGCACCTGCCACCAGTTACGCAATCACTCTTGTTAAATCACCCGCAAACCATGGTTCAGCCCCTCGCGCAAAATTCCAGTTTGCGAGCGCAAATTACTGCACACAAAATTGGATCTTGATAAATCCGGCCCTTGGTGTTTTCCATGATGGCAACTAAAAGGTCAGGAAACATGGAAAGGATGATTAACGTAAAATTTATTTTTATAGAAAAGGGGTGATGAATGTGACCATCCTATGTATGTCTTTCTATCAGGATAAACAATAATTGTACTCTACAGCAAAGTTGACAAATTGCACCCATCAGAATTCATTCCTATCCTGATTAGTAATTTTTTTGTTATATTTCCATCACTTCTGTTGTGTTTTATTTGTTGCCTTTCAACTGATGCAGTATATCATTACAGCTGGGCACTAAGGAGGGCTATCTCGTGAAACAAGGAGCATTTGTGAGGGTAAGAACTTTGGTCTCATCTCCACGTACTACACGTTGGATTATTCAGCAGTTGTCAGGAAATCTGCAATAACCAACTAACATTGTGCTTAATAGAATATTATGTTTTTTTGTAGAGCTGGAAACAAAGGTGGTTCACTCTCCACAGATATGAACTTAAGTACTTTAAAGATAAAATGGTGAGTATCTTGAAAATTGGGCGAAATAACTTTGATAAAACAATATGTGCAATCTATTGGTTAATGTATTCCTGTTAATATGTAATCAGTTACTTATTTCCTTGTTGCAGTGTGAGGAGCCTATTCGAACGTTGGATTTAAGATCCTGTACTGCAGTCCAGTTCGACTATTCTCAGGACAGGGTCAACTGCTTCTGGTAGGTGACTTTCAAAGTTGGTAGGAATCTGTTGCAAAGTTCTTCATTCCTGAATAGATTTTACTTCTATTTGTTCACTTGTATATTAAGTGAGTCAAACAGATTATCCAGAGAAGTGACCTAATTCTTTTAAGAGTTTTTCTGCAGAGCCACTCTCATGCCTCTGTAGAATCAATTAACAAGACATGATGCAAGATATTTTTTTTTAGGGGGGGGTAAACTGGAAGCCTTTAAAAAACAAACTCAGATTTTTTTTTTCAGTCTACAAAAGATAGAACTGTTAGCCATCAGCTTTTACTTTGTCACCTTTATCGTTTGTTTGTTTAATCGTAAAAAAAAAAAAAAAAAATGCTTTCTTCTTTCAACTCTCCTCCCTGCCATGTGTTTGTCCTGGTTTCCTGTCCTCAGATCTCATCTCTTACCTTACTCCCACTTAAACCCCTAAAAACCTTTAGATAACCACAATGATATGAAAATTGCATATGAATACCCACTCATGGCGTAATTTCCCCTGGAAAGCTGAGAAAATTACCTGAGTTGCCGAGACGACCTTTCAACATGGCAGAGAGCAGAGAAACGATTCTGTATAATGCAAACTTGCATCATTTTTGAAATGACCATTATTGTTTGATTTTATCAGACGCTCGCAGTCAGTCAATGCATTTGATGCATCTTCTTCCTGTAGCAGATGAATTAGGAAGTCTATCTTGCCCAAGCAGCAGGTCAGGATAATTTTTGGATCCAACAGGTTTCTCTTTTCTACCACAACAAAAGCACTTGAACACAATCCGCTGGTAATTTTCACTTTACAAGTTGAAAATATAATCTTTACTAGACCGCATGAAAGCAGCATCAAATTAAAGGGGAAAAGTTTGACTTGAAAATAAGATCGACAACAAAAAGCCAAAACAAAAAGAGGAAGTTAATAGGATAGAAGATAAGCTGACAATTGAGCGAGGAAGAGGAGAGGATACATACAGAACCTAAAGCAATAATTAGATAGAGGCATGAAAAAGAAGGCAGAACTTATAAATGGACTAAATACTTCAGATAGAAACAAACTGCAGGTTTCTAATTCTGTTAATTCTTAAATGTGTTATTTTTATGTTGCAGCAAAAATTGAACACAACTGTTTCTTAAAGCTGAGTCCTTTTTAAGTAACATTGGATGTTTCTATGTTCCCCAGTCTGGTGTTTCCTGAGCGAACCTTCTACCTCTGTGCAAAATCTGGAGTTGAGGCGGACGAATGGATTAAGATTCTTCAGTGGAAACTGGTTAGTTTCATAAGACTGATTCACATTGCAGATTTAATCTGCTGTACAATTGAAAACCACAGAAAAAAATAGCTACTGGTTGCTGTAAAACAAATAAAATAAAACTGTGTTGTGAATTTGGCGCTATATAAATAAACTGAATTGAATTGAATTGAAAAGATTACCACCTATTGAAAAAGAAGGGAAATAAAATGTGAACTCCTTATGATTTATAAATCTCTCATGTACCCCATAGAAGGGTTAGATATTTACCAATCAATAGGTTTTTCATAGTTTTTAAAGAGATGAAGGAAAAGACCAAGATTAAGCAGAGGAGGGAAAGTTGACCATTACAACATTGCATTTGGGTCTTAAAACTAAATGCTTATGTAACATAAACCCACTTCCTCATTACTGAAATAAGATTTCCTCACTTGCTAAGTCTTTTCTTTGCTGTTTTACAAAAACAAAAGGAAATGTGAAAAAACCAGCTGAACGCTTCAAACCATGACTGTTTTTTTTAAGCCCAGAATTCTCAAATCAGCTTCTGCTGCCTTTGTTTTTTTCTTGCAGTCACAGATAAGAAAAGGAAGGTGACAATCATCCACGGAGACAAAGGAAAACACCTCCACCCTCTGACAGATACCACCATACCTGAAGGAATGAAGCAGATCTGGAATACGTTTCACAACAAATGATTAGTTTTCAGTAAACTGCCTTTAGGCATCAACTCATCCAAGGATTCTGACAGTTCTCTAAAGTTTCTGGACTATGCTGTGTGAAGAGCAGCAATGCACAGAAGAAAAGCATATTTAAAAACTCAACTATGTTGAATGTAAATAATGAACTTTATATCTGACACTTAAGATGTGAATTTCTAATGCAGTCAGTTTTGAAGGACACCCTGCAGTGCAAGATGGGACAGTTGTGACAGACTTGTAGCTTTGGTGATTGTAGCAGAGCATTACAATCAGAACCAATACAAAACACGTACCCGACTGGAAGATCGAGTAAAAACTTGTGAAATTTTGAAATGAATTAATAATAGCCATAGTGTTTGCGGTACCTCTATCGTTATTCTGACTTTTTAAAAGACAAGTTGTGATATTTCTTTCTTTTGTTTTACCTTTTATTTTTCATTGTGTTCATAATATCCACTTATTTAAACATCAATGTGATAAACTGGATGGTAAAATGGTTGAAGTATTTGGGTGTGAAACATTAATATTAATATGAAACAGGAATTTTTATCTCGAATTCATCTCACAGTATGATATTTTTAGTATTGATACCTATATTTTAATCATTTCTACAATAAATGTTATAAATTATTTCAATTACGGTATATTTAAATATGGTACGTTTAAGTACAGCTCTATAGCATAGTGTGACATTTAATATCTAATTATTAAGAAATGGTTTAAGGGTGGCATGATAGTAGTGTACAATATATCTGACTATGTAATATAACATTAAAAGATTAATTTTCATTGTACCAGGTAGAACAAAATGATGTTTAAGACTCAAGTAGAATATTTGGCAAACATTATGAAATGTTTTAGCATAAAAGTTAAGACACCTTATACAGTGTGATGTTAGTATGATGTGCTAAAGTATGCAAAATATGGTATGGCTAATTATGTTACTATGACAGTATCATATAAAATATGTTTGGAAAAGTAATACAGTATGACCTGTTGTATTGAAAAAAATAGTATAGTTTGACATTTTTTTTTTCAATGTATGAACATTTGAATAAAGCCTTTTTTACAATAGCAGTAGTTTTATATGGCCTATGAAACTATTTTCATATGTATGGTAGTAGTACAAGTATAGATTATTGTAGCGTCACAAACCTCCAGGATAAATTGGAAGAAGACGATTACGAGTGTGACAAACATAAATGTAAAGCCGAATATAGTATAGTAATTTTTTTACAATGACAGTGCAGTGTGTTATATTAATGACAGTGAAAAATGTAAAAAAATATATATATATATCAGTGTAGTATGAGCGAGTTCACAGTGGAAGCATAGTATGACATACATTGGGACAGCATTGTTTATATGCTATGATGATATCTTCAATATTACATCTACTATTAAATATAAAGTAGTATATTAGGACCAGTATACTAAATAGTATACTAAGTATAGTATACTATTAAACAATGTAGTACAACCAGATTTAAAAGGTCTCCAACTTTTGGTCCAATACACTATCTGACAGTAGGACAAATGTTAAAGTCTGACAGTTGGATATAAAATAATAACCAGTAGTGTGGGCAGTTTTAGTATAACCAATGTACTGCGATAAAAGCACAGTATGACATACAGTGGTTTAACATGACACAATTATAGTATAACCAAATTTGTGAGTGATATAGTATGGCATATGTTAATATGGCATGTGATAGTTGTAGGTATTTGAAAATGTGACAGCATTGATTGACACCATGTTCTTTGAAGATTTTGAAAATACTAATTAAGTAATTATTAAGTTTTTGTCTCCAAGACTTTATTTATTTATTTATTTTTTTACTGCAAGAGTTATATCAGGTGTGATCATGATGATCACACCGGCATTAACATATTTGGCTGTGGCTCATAATAAAGCATTAACATATATTCCGTAAAAGTTCAAAAAATATCCACTGGACTTGGTTTCCAAGATTTGAAGACATTTCGCCACCTCTCCAGGAAGCTTTCTCAATTGCAAAAGCTTCCTGGAGAGGTGGCGAAACGTCTTCAAATCTTGGAAACCAAGTCCAGTGGATATTTTTTGAACTTTTACGGAATGACTATGACCTGGATGACTGAGAATCTTAATCAGCATTATCATATATATATGTTAGTATAACACATGGTGTGTTATATGTTAGTGTAAATCAGTGGGGAGCATGAAAAAAGAATTTTACAAATCATAGTACATACTATTGCCAAAAGTATTCACTCATCTGACTTAAGTCACATATGAGCTTAAGTGCCATCCCATTCCTAATGCATTGGGGTTCAATATGACATTGTTCCATCCTTTGCAGCTAGAACAGCTTCATCTCTTCTAGGTTCCACACCAGAATTCACTGAGCTTGTGGGAGCGCCTCATTCTCTCACAAATGATTGTAAAAACATTCTGCATGCATAGGTGCTTGATTATACACAACCGTGGCCATGGAATTGATTGGAAGATGTTATTCCAATCATTTGGAACAATGTACAAATCTGTAATTTTCTCTGGCCAGCGTTCTAATCTGACCAAGGATGACAGCCTTAGCTACATGTTCTGAAAAATGTGGGCTTTGTTGTTGATTGTTGAACTTCTTTGAAAAAACCTGGTCTGATTTGCAAAGATTACAGCGTCTCACAATAAAGCTGCCAAACTCACACAAAGCTGCAGCTCTGTTTTTCAGCATTAATGACTTAATTAGATATTTTTCAAGATTGATTCTATACAAAATAAGATCATTGGCACCGTTTCAATATATTCATTTATTCCTTAGAAAGTGAGGCAGCAATGGAGGCAACTATTGAACCTGAGCTGTTGGGACCGTTTTGATCTAGAGCCTTCTGAGTTATGAAAATCTTCAGGTTATTTAAGTAGTAAGCATTCCTTATGATTTTCACCTCAATTTTAGATATAATAAATCTATTACAAATACTGGGATATGTATCACAACCTGTTAAGGTAGCTGTAATTTAACCTTTACTCAAGAAACTTCTTGATTTTAATGACATGATCATTTATAGATCTTAATCTAATCTTCTTTTTGGTATCCAAAATTCTTGTGTGTGACCAGTTACACCATAGTGATCTTTTTAAAGAGTCCTAGTCAGGTTTTAGAGCTCATTATAGCACTGAAACAGCACTGCTGGAAGTCACTAACGATGTTCTCATGGCCTCGGATAATATACTTGTTTCCTTATTGTCCTTTTAAAGCTGTGCAGCCTTTGATAAAGTTTATCACAGTACTTTTTTTACAAAGGCTTGGACATTTTTGCATGAATTAAGGGAACTGCACTAGGCTGGTTTAAATCGCATTTATCTCACAGATTTCTGTTGGTTTATGTACATGATAGGAAGTGCTGCAAGAGCCAGTTTTTCTGCTGGTGGAATGATCACATAGCATGGGATTCATTTCTACTTTTATACTGATGTTACTCAGCTATACTGCATGTCTATAAAACCTCAGGAAACGAATAAATTACAAATACCAAAGGCATTTATTGATATAAAACCCTGGATTATTTTAAATCTTCTTTGTATGCATTCAGACCAGACAGAGTTCATTATCTGGACCAGAGTCATTGGAAAAACAAGCTGATAAGGAAATAAATGTTATCTGGCACTAAATTGGCCTCTAATAAAAAGTTAAAAATATCTTGGTATTATTTTTGATAAGCACTTGTTATTTAAATCTCATATTAAATAGGTTTCTCAATAACTGATCCATGGTGTAAACTATTGTATGACATGCTCCCAGTGGCACATGCTGTGTTGCATTGTGACCAGTTAACATGATTAACTTTGCTACCCCAAGTGTAAACCATGCATTGTCCTCTGTCCATCTTCTTGACATTACTTCAGTTCACGGTGCTTTGCAGACAAAGAGTGAAATATACATGCATGAATACCTCAATGAAAAAAAGGGGCTAACACACGTCGGCTGTGAGAAATCAAGTGTCTTTATTTAGACTTTGACCCAACACAAGAATAATGAAACCAAGACCAACAAAGCAAGAAGTCTAATAAACTGATTCATTGCAACATTGCACAAACAGCTTAACAAAAAGATAGGAATATGGTGAATTTGAAGTAATCTGGGGAAATCTGCTGCTAGTCAAACGCTCATGTCACCTCCACCACCTGCCTCAGATCCTCTATTAGTGGAGCCAACTCCTTCTCCAGACCCATGATGAGACCTGAGGATACAGAAATACAAAACTTTAGAGATTAGATTCTTTTTATCAGCCAAGTCACTGGAAAGTCATCTTTGGTTCTTCTACACAAGTCAAAACATTACAAAAAATAACAATACAGGTACAAAAAGCTCATGACTAAAACAAATATTTTCAAATGCTGCACTCCTCTCTCATGCTTTATAGCTCTTGTTCAAAAGGCTGACTGGATTAAGCATAAACGAACCCTTTTGCACATTTTAGCCAATCGCCTTCCCTGCATATGTTTACAATTCTGTGCAGCTCTTTTTTTTTTTTTATCTTCCACTTTGAGGTAAAAAAAAAAAAAAAATACACAGGTTGTGTCCAAACTAACCCCTAAATCCCTCAATCACTATATAAAGTGAGGACTATATAGTGGACTTCATAGCGAACTCCATTAATTGACAATTCGGACAGATAACTGCTTTTTGCTCCCCGTTGGTTACATAACTCCGCCTTCCTGCATGGTGCCTGCGCCATCTGTTATCAACAGGCCGCTGTGACAATAAAACCCATGATGCTTTGTGAAGAGAGCTACCCTCGCAAACCATTCTAGTATATATCTGCTTGTCTAGTGACCATGGATGATCACTACTTTTCAAGGTGCATTGTGGGAAATTTCAAGTCCACTCATTTTTCATCCACTAGACATTTGAACAATCATCTAACTATATAGTGCCCTATATAGTGGTTAGGGCGGACACTCGGACACAGCTACAGTTATATTGAAAATGACAACACTTTCCATTAAAAATTGACAGATTTTCTCAAAACTCTGAGCTCACTCCAAAACCCCTGAACTTCCTGATCACAAACAGTTTTGACTGATTTCTCTTATAACACATCCACATTCAACTAGACATTGAGCCTGTAATCAATGTGCGTACCTGACTTCTTGAAGCTCCTAATCACCTCAACCGGTCGGTTGAGAAATAGACAAGGACTGAACAGAACCAGATCTACTCTTTGGTCTTATCTGCATCATGCACCACTTTTCAAGCAGATGCACTTCCGCCTCATAACCACTGCTGAGGCTTTTTTTTTTTTTTAAAGAGCCTCAACATTCATGTTATCAGCATAGTTAAAAAGTTGAACATTGCCAAATTCTCCCTGCAGGGCATTTGCATACAACAAAGACATAAAAGGTTCTAACATATATCACTCATGAAAGTAAACTAAACTCCTTACAGTCATGATATTATTGGACCAAAAGATGTTGAATTTCTAAATGTTACCTGTGTTGGCACTGCAGCTGGCGATGAAGCTGATGACCAGAGGAAGGCGATTAAACTGCACGATCTGTTCAACACAAACATTTCAGAGTATACATTTCCACCTCCGTTAAATCCAATAGAGCTCCACTGACACACGGTCAGAGGGTCTGCAGCAACTATATGATGCCATCATGTCAATATGAACAAAACTGAATAAATAGAAACTTTTTGATATTAACTACAGGGTTAGAAATTACAGAAAACCTCTGCGTCTCCACTGGTGGGAATTAATCAAATATAAATCTCTTTATTGTCCCACAATTGGGAAATTCACTCTCTGCTTACTCATCCCCTTGGGGAACAGTGGGCTGCCATTGTGTGGCGCCTGGGGAGCAGTATGGGGTTAAGGGTCTTGCTCAGGAACCCAGACTGTGGGGTTTGAACTGGGTACTTGCAACCTTCTCAGAGTACAGTCCCACTGCTCTAACAATCAGGCCAACACTCCCAAATATTAATCTTTGAAAATAGAAAAAATAAGGGTTAAAGTCGGTGCAGAAAAATTGTAGATGATTTCATGTCAACAAAACCTGCTTTCTACAAAATCAGAGAGGTCCAAGCATTTGTCACGGCTTAATCCTGCCACTGAGTGATTTATGCCCTTTGTAGACAAAAAAAAATAAGAAATTAAAAATACTGATCTGGGTATAAGCTTTACACTTTGATTTCTTTGACAGAAACAAGAATTAGCAGAACCTTCAAACAGCAATAACTCAGTCTAGTTTGAGCTCGTGAGGTTTAAAGATATAGCCTAGAAAACTAGCCCCACTCGCCAGCGGCCAAAATAATTTCTGCCTGCGAATGGTCTAGCCTCTATCAATGCCGCAGGCCCTGGAACTGGCGGGCCAATCACAACGCAGAGATGTGTTTAAAATTTTTGGATGCAAACCGGGCAGGGTTTTGAGGGCGGGATGACAAAGCTGCGCAACGCTGGAGAAAGCACAACAAGGAAGATGGCCACAACTATTGAACAGTAGCATTTACTGCGGCAGCAGCAGCTTTCAATGGGGCTCTCCATTGAAAGTTTAAAGTTCTCTTTTCTGTTGCTGTGTTCTAAATAAAAGTATGTTTTAAGACCATTTGAGGCGAGAATGTTATACTTTATAGCATCACTATATAGGCCATTTACAGATTTAATCCATCCATTCATCCATCCATCCATGGATGGATGGAATTTCTAAAGTTGAGAGGACCGCGGCAACCAACGGAGCTCCGAGGCTAATGGCAGCCAGGGCTAACCGCAGCCCGTCTGCAGCGGCCCTCTCTCGGCATAGTCATGTGTGAAGTACCGCTGGCTCTGATGGCAATGACTCAGCTTTGGAATCAGTTTTTGAAGGATTAAACTTGGGGTTTTCGTTGAAACGTGAGCAGGAAGAGGCTCTATGCTCATTCATTTTTAAGGACATATTCGCCGCTTTAACGACAGGCTGTTTGTTTACACTCCCCCACCAACTTTCTGTTGCGCCTCCTACGTCACAGTCAGTTGTGCTCATTGTTTAGAGCGTTGGCCAGTAGGCACAGACATGGTTTGAAAAACAACAGGTTGTTCTCATCAACAATCTTCCGATGTTTCATTAATTGGGGCCAGACTAAATTATCACATTTAGTGATAATTTTCACCTCACATTTAGTCTAGTTTATCAGGCTATTAAAGATACTAATTTTTTAAAATGTTGGTTTTTCAACTTTTAAATTTTTTCTTGTTAATGTCTTAATATAAGCCTGGGCATACACTGTATGACATTTTCTTTTTTCTTTTTTCAAGTTTTTGCAGCCCTAGTGGCTACTTTTTTCGACAGTAGAATGACAGGAAAGGGGTATGAGAGAGGGTAGAGACATGCTGACCTGGTAGGAGTTGTAGTAGCAGATGATGCTCTTGTTCTTTGAGAGGCCAAGCTTGCTGCCCTGATCCGTGGCAAGAGCAAAGGTGGACAAAAAGCCGGGTCTCAGGGCATGGACCGGGGCGTTATCATTGGCAACTGGAAGGACAAAGCAGCCATGTTGGAGATACAGAAACTCCTCAGTTCCCGCATTCATTCATTTTAAAATGTATGCGGGGAAAAACATCAAACTAATTGAGTTAGATTAAGCAATAAGTGAGAATTCATTATGTAACAGAAAGACGTAAAAAACTGCGATGTGAAGATTTAAAGGTATCTTTTTAATTGGATGCTGGAGTGGTGGCAGAGAGTCGCATTTTGTTTTGGTCTACAGGTAGTATTCACAGCCCCACTTGGTGATGAAATTTCAATTATTGCTCCTTTAAAGATTTGTAGTGTAATATCTACAAAATCAAAGACGAGTCACAGGATCCTTACCTTTGATTACCGGGACTCCATCTCTATCTGTGACCACAACAGCATGAAGCCCTTCAACACTGAGGAGAACAAATGGTTGATTTAACACATCTACAGAAAACTGGAACATGGATAGCTGTGATCCTTCAACACCAACCTTTGCAGCTGTTTATAGAGGTATCTTTTTAAATCCTGTAGAAAAAAAAAATGCTTGATCACTTGTCGCATCTAATCAGGGTAAAAGAACTCAAAGCAGTGCTAAACATCCGGGTACAGACATTATGTTAATGATCTTAGATTACACATGCAGGAGACATATCAATTTGTTGTTTTTTTTTTTCAGATTTAGGTGACAGTCCTCTCAGAAAATCCTGATCTAATCAATTCCTTTCATTCTACTAACAAGTTACCAGGCTTCTGTAACTAGTATCTAAAGAAAACCATTTGTGTTTAAAAGTGGTTAATATGGGATGTTTAGTGATATACTGTAAATCACACTTATTTGTTAAAAGGGTGTCCTTAAGAAGCCATTTTTTAAAATGTGTATAATTTTTCAAGGGTAGTATTTTGAAGCTCTGATTGCTGTGGCATGCATTCAAAGTTACAGTTACCTAAGAAGGATTTCAAAGACTTACTGAAGAGTGTTATCAATTTTTTCGTTATAGTGGCATCACAAAATAAAAGATTTTAATTTCATATCACTCAGTCCTACTAAACAAAACCCTGACAGATCAGAGAATTAGACTCAGGTTATGATGTAGCTAAACAAGATGAATTTAAATTACCATGCCTCCTGGCTGTTTACTATAAAAGTAGAGTGGCCTTGACAGCCACTATTCACATTCACTAAAACAGATTTGTCTGTCTTTCTTTTATTTCCTTCTTCAACCATTTAAATTTTGTGAAAACCCAGATGTCAGGTAAGGTATAATCAAAATAAATGTTAATACCTAAAATTTACTGCAGTACACATGCACCAGTGTTTGAAAACCAGCCTTAAAATGTTTTGAACCGTGGTGGCTTGCCAATAGATGGAGCTAGGGTGCCACCCAACCCACCCAATGACCTTGATTAAAGGAATAGTACACCCAAAACATGATTAGCCTTCATTTTCTACTCACCCCCATGCTGAACAACACTCTGGAGTACTTTTTTGATATCTCAAATGCATCTGGAGATCTGGGAGGCTTCTTGCTGTCTGCTGACATTCAAATAATGGAGGTCTATGGCGCCCGAGGCAGAAAGGTCCATAAAAGTCCACAAAAAACGTGTCAATATTTCTCCATACTGCTCGTCCAATGTATTCCAAGTGTCCTGAGTGGGTAGCGTCCATAATTTGCTCGAAACAAAAATCATTTAGAATGTTTTTAGAGCATAAACAGTAGTGTAAAGGATTTCCTAAAAGCGCGTTCATGAGCCTACGGAAACCGCGGCAGACCAAACCAGATGAAAGTGCGCATTCAGCGTCTGCTCTGCCGATAATGCAAGCGTAGAAGAAGAAATGTGCTGTTTACCTGTGCAAAGAAAGAAACAACGAAACAAAAATGTCTGAGGACTTCAGTGTTGAGGAAGAGCATGAGTTCTTTGCCGAGCTGAATGCGCACTTTCGTCTGGTTTGGTCAGCCGCGGTTTCCGTAGACTCGTGAACTCGCTTTTAGGAAATCCTATACACTACTGTTTATGCTCTAAAAACATTCTAAATGACTTTGTTTCGAGTAAATTATAGACGCTACCCACTCAGGACACTTGGAATACATTGGACGAGCAGTATGGAGGAATATTGACACGTTTTTTGTGGACTTTTATGGACCTTTCTGCCTCGGGCGCCATAGACCTCCATTATTTGAATGTCAGCAGACAGCAAGAAGCCTCCCAGATCTCCAGATGCATTTGAGATATCAAAAAAGTACTCCAGAGTGTTGTTCAGCATGGGGGTGAGTAGAAAATGAAGGCTACTCATGTTTTGGGTGTACTATTCCTTTAAGACATAAGAAAATTTTTTTTAAATTAAATTATAAATTAAATATTTTTTAAATAAATATATATATTTTTGGAAGAAAAAGATAAATATCTAAAGACGAGTAAAGCTGTTTTTTTTTTCTTTTTTCGTTGGCTTGGTGTATTTCCGCCGGCACAAATATATTTTTTCATTGACTCTCATTTAAAATGTAGGTGCGCAGTAGCTCCTCTTCATACAGATGTATATGAGAGCTCGGGGCGCACCAAAGCTATGTCCTGGGGTTACAGGAACTGTCGTCACCAGTGCAGTGCGGGTGATTGACAGGCCGAATCGCGGAAGGCAGGGAAGCAAAAGCTGGAGGTGAAACTGTTTGGACCTAACCGGCCAAATACCAAAATTGGCTTGGCTAACTGCTAACGCTTTATTCTGCAGCCTTGACTGCCTGCCTTTAGAAAAGGCAAAGAAAAATTAACAATCTGTGATTCAAATGGAAAATAATATAAAATAGGACACTTTTTCTTGGTGTTTGTTAATTTGCATAGTTGTTCTTAAATAAACACATGCTCAGAAAATAGTTTTTATAAATTTAAAACATATAAAGCTGACTAAAAGCTTTAACATGCAAAACACAGATTTGCTTTTACAAAGCATCAGAAGGGAAATACTTACACACAAAAAGAAAAATGTACATGCAGTTATGTTTTATTTTCATAAATTGTTTTTATAATTTTTTTTTTTTTTTGTGTGGCATTCATATAAAAACACTGGTGTGATAATTTGGTATACCTTTGATTGGTTTTTGGTATACGTCTATCTTGAACTCATAGCCCCCCCGCCCCTGGAGAAAACTCCCCCAGCTCCCAATGGCTTTGAATTGCACTTTGTACAGCCTAGAAACATCACTTCACTTAAGACAGTTGTATCATGAACATAGTGACAAATTAAATTCTGTTGCACATATCTCTAGGGGACATCATTACAATTAAAACAAGCCACTAGAAAGTTAGATCAGTGAGCAGACATTAAGAATATCCAAGACGTTTAATCAACAGTGTTTAGGATAACATTTGAGCTAAATTAAGGAACATTCATAACTTAAAAATTTCACATTTTTAGAAAGCTTTCATTTTAACGTCTTGTCTCCTTTTCAGATGATATTTTGGTAGGAAATAATGATTTAAATGGCTTATAAATAACTTAATTGAATATATTTTTCCAAGGTGCTCAAGTTTCCAAACCACCAGGACACTCGTGACTGACCCTCATGATTCATGTAAACAGAAGCAAATACTTCAAAACACCTTAACAAGTTATGTTATTCTTATATTATACAGCTTTCAGCTTTCTTTCAGCTCTAATACGTAACACCTAATCAAATGTATTCACATTAAAGAGAGCAAAATCAGAATTGGGGTGGGGGTCAATATAATCAAAACTACTTTCTATGATATACGGTAGTTGGCATTGCAAATACAAATGAATAAACAATACTCACATCTGCCATTTTGCTTTTTTTAATCTCCCGGCTGGCAAGAAAAAAATAAACAAATTTTAATAGTTGAATATTTAAACAGTGAGTAAAAAAACTCTGCCTGACCTGGTGTAGTTTTACTGTGAAATAAAACAAGCTAACATTAAAGCTAATATAACGTCGTTTGACCGTTAAGTTCTGCGACCAACAGCTGCTTAGTCCGCAGGTATGTCGGTACTTTAACACTAAATGAGAAACCAACCAAAAAATCTAACAAAACAATGCTGTACAACATTTTACTTACCTCCTTTAACGATTTTATAACTCAGGTCTCTACATGCTAAACCAGAAGCTAAAGTCACATGACTGTGGATTGTTTCCGAGGACGGGGCGCCGCAAGACAATTTAGATCCTACGTAAGGTTTGACGTCTAACGCCATGTTGTGAGTGGCATATTTTCAAAACTAGTGTTCAATATGGGTGAGTAATGTGTGCTAGTGGTAAACTGCCACATATAGACGACCATACAATGAATACCAATAGATTTGGAAATATCAAAAAAAAAAAAAAAATGCAAGTTATCTTGGAATGTTATTAGAATGGAGAAAAAATTGTGCAACTTTTTGCAGAGGAGAAAATCCATGACAAATCTTAAAACTATACAATTAGAAAGAATAGTATGTAGTGCAATTAAACAGTATTTATATGTGCTAAGATATTTCTATTATTTTTTAACAGGAAATGAGGGCTTTTTAAACCACTCCAGCTGTAGATGTGAGGAAGCTGTTTTTGTGGCAGGAGGTTTTGGTCCTTATCTAACCAAACCATGTACTTTCATTAGTAACTAATTAGACTCTACTTGCATTGTTACCACTTCAACAAGCAGAAATAAGATCTTAAACAAGCTCAACTTTAAATATATATTTTTTTGTTTTTATTATTCCAAACTACCACTCATCATTCAGCCTTACATTCTCTAACTCCATACAGTAAAACAAGATTAAAACAAATTTAAAACTTGCTGATCTGTAGCTCTGTATAAGCTCATAGCAAGATCCTACTTAAAAGGTTGAATTGCTATTAAAGTACATAGTGTTTTTTTAGTGCTATGGGGGTTGGTTGTCTTATTTTGATACAATTACACTGTACAGATATGCATATATTATGCATATATTTTTGGGGATTCCATCATTTTGCTGGTAGATTTCAGTCCACATGTGAGAAACAACAGTGACACTTGGAGGAGGTTGATCAGGAAGAAAAGATCCACACCTCTGAACCCAAGTGGTGCATTGTTATAAGACTTTTGTTCCATTGGTTGTCCATAAAGAACATGTTCAAGCGTGAGGATGTCAATTGGTGCATTTAGCAGCACCTTTTGATGACAAAAAGGCATCCCCTGGACGGACCTCGTCCCATGGACGAGCTGTACCAAAAATAAATTTCCCTTTTGGGAAATTTGTTTGAATTGAATTGAACAAAATAGGATTGACACCCTGGGCCGGAGGTCAATGATTGACTTTGGCAAAGCTCTTAATTTACTGGTCTGTCTTTATGCCCACCCACAACGGTCGCACACTGCATAAAAACCCACATGCAGGCTATAGGTTATAGAGGGAATATTAAAGCTCCATTAGTTTCTCAGTTAATATGTTGTTGTCTTATTCATATTTTCGTCACGGTTTTATTATTTCATTTCCACAGTGACAGTACAACTAAACATTGCTATTGCTTTAGGAAACCGATCCAGTCTACACAGTGCTTCTACAGCCAAAGGCAAATTTATAGGCCTTTTGATTAAAATGCAAGAATTTCTGAGACAGATAACAAAATAAAATATGCTGTGTTCAACTGCATAATTAACATCCATAAAAGAACTGTGGTGAAATGACAACATACTGCCCATTGCCCTACAATAAGTTATGATTGACAAGGCTCAATATGAACACACTTTTTACACTTTTTAGCCTCTAGAGGGAAGAATCTCCTCACTGTCAGGAGCACCACAGATATAACACACACACACACATATATATATATATATATATATATATATATATATATATATATATATATATATATATATATATATATATATATATATATATATATATATATATATATATATATATATATATATATATATATATATATATATATATATATATATATATATATATATATATATATGAAATAATGATTTGTCTATTTTTTCTTTTTTTGTATTACTTAACTGCTAGTTGAAGCTGGTCATTGCCCCAGAGCCCAAATAAAGGACACCTCGACCAGACATTAAAACAAATAATATTGATACCCACAAAATAAACAGTTAGATCTGACCAGCTGATATCCTGACACAGCGACATTTCTGTTTATTTGGGTGTTTGCTGTCTGTCTGTTCGCCCAGACTGGTCGATATACCCTGTAATACTCCCTGCCAAGGTGCATGAGACACTTCTTTACTCACTTTGCTTTAGGAAAATTCTATATTGTGGTTAATGTTTCACAGACACAATTGAAAGTCTGGTATTTCCTTCCTGTTTTAATATGCTAATTGTTTTTTTTTTTTTACGGTAATATCCCACTGTACAACATATACAGATTGTTTCTGCACATACACTACCAACATGCAAAATAAATTAGCAGCTCTTACACCGTCTGATAGTTAAAAAACTTCAGAGTTTACACTACCGTTTAAAGTCTAAAAGAGGAACTTGTCCCCACTCCAAAGTCCAGCGTGTTTGGGTGAACCTCCACACTGCTTATCATATGATAGTCCAATAAAAATAGAACTAACATCATACGACAAGGAAAGCAAGCTCAACCAGAAAGGTGCAAAACGCTGCTGCAAAGTCTTGAAAAATTAACAAAAAAATGATATACTAACATTGCTAAAGTAACTGCACACTGATACAATATTTACTCATAAATTGTTATACTTTCATTTTGATTCATGTTATTAGCATTTGTACATATTCAATATACTGTTTACAAAAAACTAAATATTTTAAAGTCATATTTAGTGAATAGCTGTTTACTAAAGTTAATTTCTTTATGGGAATGTAGCACCCTTATAATTTCAGTGTAACTACAGCTGTAGCTAAGAGATACACCGCTAAGAAGCTAAGATAGTGCAAGCATACTTGCAGGCATTAACAATTTAACCTGTGGTTACCGAAACATTGCATCAGTAGGAAGGGACGAAGGGGAAACAAAACCCCGAGTTTTATTAATATGAAGAAGAAAACAAAAAACAGTACTGTAGACCTTACTACCCCAGACTAGATAGAGACTGTTTTGTATTTTATATATATATATATATATATATATATATATATATATATATATATATATATATATATATATATATATATATATATATATATATATATATATATATATATATATATATATATATATATATATATATATATATATATATATATATATATAAATTGCTCCATTCAGTTTCATGTTGTTTAAATTAGCCTGTCTCAGTAAGCCCAATCATTTAAAAAAATTAGATAAAACACAAAACCAGAAATAAAATGTCTCTCTGCAAAACACTGACACAGATGAGAAGGCTAGCATCCTAAATGACAACAAAAGACACAAGAAATTCGGCTTCTCAGGCAGCTTAATCCTCCAATATGTGTGGCTCATACATTTACTGATTAAACCCTCCATTGAGATTTTTATCAACTAATGTGTTGATATTCTGGCAGTATTTTTCCTCGACCGTTTTATTCAAGTTTTTATGCAAGCAGTTTTATTGCTTATTTTTTTATGTCCTTTTACACCGCCAACCTTGACAACCTTCATTATTTCAAAATCTGCTTCAATTGTTGTTCCCATTTTTTCAAACCCAGTGTAATAACTGTGTGGTTAGTTGTTAGATGGCCAAAAACGTATGCAACAATAACAAAAGATAAATATAATTACACAATGGATAATCTTGAATGGTAAACTGTGGCTAAAAAGGTAGAGGTCAACCACTCGGAAACTAGTGGGAAAGAAATTTGTGTCCTTGAACAAGACACTTCACCCTCCATGCCTGCTGATGGCTGTCAGAGAGCCCCATAGATCCAATTATGTGCCAGCCTTATTTGTGTCGTTCCACTGGGCAGCTTACACCATCATTACAAATTTGGAAACCTCAGACTTGATAAAAGATATACAAGTACAGGCCAGTTTACTACAGTTTAGTATGTAGGCTTCTAGGAATTGCAGGTTGAAATGAGAGGTAGATTTGTGTTACAACTTTTAATCTACCTGACCTCCCACCAAATATTGGTGCTTCTCTTTTTGATTCTAAGGCCATGACACCCCATATAGGGTATGTCATGTTCCCTGATTAGACTAGGAAAGACTGACACCATATTTTTATTACTTGATACCAATCATTGATACATCACCCATCACTCAATAACAAGGCAGTAAGGTTCTGATTCCATCAGCTCAAGTGCAGGTAAAAGTCCTTCTTTTGAGACAACAAAATCAAATCATTATGACAAAAATTAGACTAGAGGTTCCTAAATCAGACAGCTTCACCTTCATGATTGTACATTGAGATCCAACCCACAAGCACTTCAAACATACTTACTTATTTTTTGATTTAATCAAAAAAATACATCTATCAGATATCACTACACCATGGCCCTTAGTCTAGGAGTGATGTGGTCCTACTTTCATTGCCACTACTTTCCTTACCTGATAAGGCATGTGTTGAACTGGACTCCTGGCATGCCACCGTCTATTGCAGAAATAAATTAGTTGCAGATCCTTTAAGTCTTTTAAGGTGCTTTTTAAGTGTGTCTTCCATGGTTTGAAAAAGTCTGGTAAATCCCAGAAGTAGTGGATTGTATTCACATCAGGTAATTTGGAGTCCAAGCCAGCTACTCAAATGCGCCTAAAGCTCCCCAAATCATCCTGGAATAATTCCAAAAAAGTTAAAAAACAATCCACTGGACTTTGTTTTTCAAGTTTGAAAATGTTTTGCTTCCCATCCAGGAAGCTTTTTCAATTCAAAATGTCAGAATTAGCATTGAGTTCGAGGCTTTATATAGTGCACCAAAACAAAGCATTGTTTTGGCTTAGAAGACCTTATGGACAAAGGACATTCTTTTGAGGACCAGAATGTTCACATTTCGACAAAGAAGACAGGTGGTTTGAAAAAGGTGTGAAGGAAGCCATCTATACTAAGAGTGAATAACTAACCTTATACAGAGGTGGTGGACTCAGGTTCCAGCTCTCAAAATCCTAAAACGCAGTGATAGAGTTGATTCCTCCCCGCTATCATAATCTTCATCGCCAGGCAGGGGATCAAGACATTGCCTGGTCACCCAGGCCAACAATGTCCCTAACGACTCCCCTTGTCAGAGGCATAGACCATTATCGGGTTTTGCAGGCTAGCAAAGACCTCAATGATTCCCCATTAAAAAGACATGGACATGTTCTTCTGGTTCAATTTGCATGTTTTCTAAGCCAAAAGAAGGCTTTGTTGGGCTACTCTATAAAGCTTGGAACCCAACGCTAATTCTGACATTTGAATTGAAAAAGCGAAACATTTTCAAACTTGAAAAACAAAGTCCAGTGTTTTTTTACTTTATTTTTTTTACCTTTGACTGAGAATCTTCACCAGAATCATAGAATCATCTTTTCTGTGTGAAAAAGATTGCTATTCTGCTGTTAAAGGGCCACATCCAGCATGAATAACAATTCCATAAAAGCAGGTTCTTGATCTACATCCACATGAAGGGCATAATATTGTCCAACTCACCACACTACCTCTGCTGGCTTCACTGCTTTTGTAACTGCATTTTGTTGCTATATGTGTGTGACCTTGATACAGTAGTCGCATGCATAAACATGGTTGTTTAGCTAATTAGTCTTTCAGAACTATCCTTAGGTATAGATGTAATTGTGCCTGCATGGTTGTTTATTCAGTTATATTTCCATCACCGTTATATGGGTCATATGGAATATGGATAAACTTGCTCAAATCCTTATATTTGCTCATTTGGTTATACTTCTAGCACACCAAGTTTGAGGAGAAAAAAACATTGTACTGCTTAAATGTTACCCAGCCTCAAACAGGTGCCTTGATTGGGAATTAATGTGTGTGTATTTTTAAGTCCCTAAATCCTTACTTTTTTTAACCTTTAAATTAAAAAAAAAATTGCAATCCAAACACCAGATGTACAATTCTGATGGATCACAAATGCAGATTTACTATGAAGAGGGACCATCTCTAATTGTACTTCATTGTGTTCACCAGTTCACCCAGTCATGAAGTATGTGCTGTAGAATCTTTGCCAGTGACAAAGAGTCTACAGAGGGCAAAATGCAGCCAAACACACAGTCAGTGTTGTGTGAATGAACTCTTCAAATCCGGCCACAGTCTTTCGTAACATTATATAAGGTTATACCACCGACACAGACTTACTCATTGTTACATATTTGCCAAGCAGTCCTGTAATAAAGTTCAAAGCACAGTGCCACGGTTATTGATTTCTTCCCGACAAAGCACAGTCGCTTTATTCGGTGTCTGGTCAAACAGCAGAAAAAAAATAACCAAATGTACAGTGTACAGAAAAACAACTATGTTTGATGTCTCTAAGGAATAAAACATTAACCTTTTTTTTCATAATATTTGGGTCAGTTAATTGTTGGGTTTTGGCATACCAAAAATCATACTAAGATATTCCTTTAAGCTAAAGTTAAAAAGTTGCCAAAGAGTCCACACAATAAACATTTTTATTCAGTAATAACTTTAGCTACCATCCCATAACCGCAGCCATCAGGTGCAATGTTTTTTGTTATCCCAAGAGAAATTCGTAGTGTTTCTCATATGGGAATGTGTATAACATGTTAATAATACAAAGTCCCTTTTCCGGAAAGTAACAGTATTTTCCTGTCTTGCAAATTCAGTTTAAGTGAATTTATGATTTCTGTCTGGCTCTGCATTCTTTCTCCTGCCTAAAAGATGTATATTTGAGTAGTTGGTCTTTTTAGATTATGACTACATATAGAGTTGTGTGGATGCATAAATGTTTGTTTTCCCTGTGATGGACTGGCTCCTTGTTCAGGATGTGCCATCATATCCAGAGTTTTATGCTTTGTTGTTCAGTGTATGTTTCACCATGTGCGCTTCTTTATACTTTTTCTAGCTGGAGGGTGTAACTGGCAGGTGTGTTCCCACAGCTGCAGCATAGCAGGAGGGGGGTTAAAGAAAGAGAGCAGACTCCCTGAGGCAGATGCCAGATTGTCTTGTCTTCCTCACATGCATGGTAAACAGGCCTTCTTTGTGTTGTTGATTTCCTTGACGTTCTTGCACTTACCTTTGTTTTGTTTGCTTTTTTTGGTAAGATTCGATTCCCTTGTTCATACTCCACTCACCCAAGATGTTCAACAATCACCAAACAGAAAGAAACAACAAAGGAAACCTTAATCTAGCCATTATACACTAGTACCTTTCAACCTCACATTGTGGACTTCCTCTTCCTGGAACCTTCCTCTTCCTGTTATTGCCTCTAAAAGTAAGAATCTCTCTCCATGCACTAAAACATTTTTTTTTTATGAGTATTTCCAAATCCTTCATAACCTCACCTCCTCTGAGCTAATCTGGCACAACACCACAGGTCTGGAAGGAAACAGGTAACCTCAAAGAAATTAGATGTGTTTCCTTCAACCTTTTTTTGTGTACATTTTGCAAAAGTATATTTCTTGTTTTAGATTGTTTTTTTTTTTTTTTTTAGATTTTTCAAAAGATAGTAATTGCACTAAAGAGGAGAGGACAAAAAATGTGTTGAATAAGTTCTGATGAGGAGCACATTACCTCACATACTGTATAGGAGCTGCTAAAAACATACAACATAAGTTTATCTTATGCCCAATAAAGTCTTGTAGTCTCAATGAACAAATCTATAGTAAAGCTATACATACGCCCCTATCTGAAAAGGGTGTAAGCAAACAATAATTCAGATTTATGAAACTATGCACACGCACAAAACAAGCACATTTCCTTGATAAATCAGACTTATCCCACAAGGCCCCACCTCATGGGCCATGCAAAGCACTGCATGAATGTCTAGTGTATTTAAGTGAGCATGCTAATCAATTTTATTTCATGATTACCTATTGTCACTACAGGGGAAAGAGCAAAAAGAAACACAGTATAACACTTCACAGTATAATGCAGTATTATGAATGGCAATGGAGTCTAATATATGGACTGATCATTCCAAAAAAGTTAAAAAAACAATCCACTGGACTTCGGTTCCAAGTTTGAAGATGTTTCCCTTCCAATCCAAAAGCTTTCTCGATTCAAAATGTCAGGACTTGCATTGAGTTCGAGGTTTTATACAATAGCTCATCAAAGCCTTGTTTTTGTTTAGAAAACATGCAAATTGAAACGGATGAACTATGCATGACCTGGATGACTAAGAATCTTCCCCAGCGTATGGACTAATCATATTGGTAAGAACATTCAATATGGCAGGCAGTATTGCACTTGCTGTATTATCTCAGCTTTATGGATAAATTCACAAAATTATTCTGTTACTGAAAGTTGCTCCAGGCAGAGAGTTAACTGTTGATAATATTTAACACCTCTGAGGGAATTCACACTGGCAAAAGCCAGTTGCACAGAACCACAGAGTGGTTATCAGCTGCAGTTATTTATTGAAATATAAAAAAATGAAAAGGCAGAAAATCTGAATAAGCTCTCCATCAAACTATCTATGGACTTAAGATGGACAAAAATGCTCTGTTATCTCAACTTATTAAATGTAGATGTATGGAGATTATCTTTGATCTTTAACAAACCATGCCCATTTTTCATCCATGTTAAATGCTCTATGTATATTTATAAGTTTGGAATGTACACACACACACACACATTAATGTGTGTGTGTGTGTGTATATATATATAATGTATATATACATTAATGTATATATACATTATATATTTATATACATACATTATATATTTATATATAATGTATATATACATTATATATAAATATATAATGTATATATATATACATTTTTTTGTTTTATTCAGTGGTGGCTGATGGAGTTTTCTCCGGGGTGGGGGTTGGTGGGGGGTGGGGGCAGTGTTGGGCAAGCTACTTGTCCAGTGTAGTGAGCTAAGCTATCAGCTACTCAACAATAAATTAAGCTTCACTACACAACAGCTACCACCTAAAGAATTATAGCAAGCTAAGTTACACTAATGTGTTAAAAGTAGCTTAACTACATCAGAAGCTACTTAACGTTGTACCAACCTAATATCAATTCAAAATGAGTCTGACACACTAGTTAAAATATTTATTAAAGATCAGCCAATGACATATCACAGTGTAAACATTGCTTTATGATCAGCATATTAAAATAAAAACTAAAGTAATTACTAGTAGACAAACTAGTAAACAATCTGCTGTTATTAGAACCAAATTAAAGGTTCTGTGTAGTGTTCTACACACCGAGACATGGCTATGAGTTTGCATTCAATGGACATCTCTAGGGAAAACAAAACCCTACAAAAGACCTCAATTAAACAGTTGATTCAAGTAACAAACAAAACTGTTTACAAAAGAAGGTGAAAAAATAAAGAAGCTATTTAAGAGATACATATATATATGTCTCACCATTTAATTTAATTTCTACCTACATATTTATTCATTGTATTTTTGGAGGCAATTAATTGAATGCTTATTTATTTATTTATTGAGCATTTATTTATTTATGTATTTATTTTATATACGGTAGAGCTGTTCCTCCATAAAAAATCTTATCTGTGCACAGCCTAAAAACAGATTTATGTAAACATCCTGTCAGGTAAACTAGGCCATGAAAACACAATATGGAAGTTTCACTACTGCTCTCTAATTAGAGTATCTTAGTGGCACATAGATATGGGAGAATTATCCTGCCATAATGCAAGAGCACATCATTTCAATTTGAGAAAAGAATTTCATCTTCTTGCTCTCAAAACATATAATGCTCACACTCAAAACATGCGCTCTCTCTCAAATATTTTCTCTTCTCTCTCAAATCTTTGTTTCTTCTCTCAGATTTAATCCTTCTTGCACAGATATTTTCTCCTCTCGCTTGCCTCCTTCTCTTCGCGCACAAACCGCGCTCTGTTACGCTCGCAAACCCGTAGGCTCTGCTTGCGGATTTGTTTTGCTCTCTCAGACTGCAGTTGGATCGTTGCCTAGCAACCTTTCCAGCCAATAGAACGACAGCCTCGGAAAGGGTGCGCTTGTTTAACCCTACTGAGTGTGCCTGTGCTACTACGCCACTTACAAGAGCGTCAGCTGAAACTGCTATTTACAGTAGCTTGTGGCTGATTGTTGTTTCAAAATAGAAAACGTGGTTTCATTTCTTAGTTTTGCCCTGGATTTTGTAGCGTTTGTGGACGCTACGTCGCTACTTGATCAAAACAATAACGTCGCTACAGGAAAGTTACTTGATAAATAAAGCAGCGACGCTACGGTCAAGCTACTGGAAAATGTAGTTAAACTAATAGCTTCACTACATGTAGCGGCGCTACTGCCCATCACTGGGTGGGGGGGTGGGGGGGAGGGGTATAAATTCAAAATAGTGTAGTTTACCATCGTCTAAATTCTTAAATGCATGATGAGCAAATAATAAGGTCCATACTCTTTTAAGCATTGTAGCAGAGGAGGACATTTGGCAGGCGTCTGAGTCTGATTGCATCTATGCACCGATTGCAGTCAAACAGGCAAATAAACATTCTGCACACCAAAAAGCAGGTCCTGGACAAGTTCAATAAAATGAAGCCGAACTACAAGAGGCTGAAGGAGCACGACAATTGTGAAGATCAGACCATCGGACAAAATGCTGGTATGAGTAGCTGGACGCGATTCTGTGACACAGGCCAGCATGAATGGTCACCTGAGCCACAAAAGACTATTCGGTGTCGGTGATGGAGGCTGTTAGGCAAGAAGAGCTCTTGGATATGAACTGTCGTCGGAGTACATAGCCTGTTCTTACATGTTTTTATTATATCTTGCAGCAGGAGGGAAAGTTCCTCCCGAAACACTTTTGTGTGCACACACAGTTTGTTACAGTGTTCATGATTGCGATCCAATATGAGGTGTTGTTTATCTTTGAGTTTTTTGGCTGCGGCATTACTGTGGAATGGAAAAGGACTAATGGAAAAGGAACATGTAAGGAACATGACAAATTAGTATTTTTCATTTAGTATTACTATTAGCCAGGTTATAAAAAGCCCGGGGCTTTCAGTGGAAAAGGGGTTATTGTTATGGTTTACCAGTGCCAGCAAAAACTACACTTTGATTTTGGATTCCTATAATTATGTTGATCCGTGATTAATGTTTTATATAAAGGGAAATTGAAAGTATAAGAGGATCTATCAATCTATCTTTATTTTTTTCTCACCATCTGTGCCGTCTTTTTTTCACATATTATCAAAAACGTGGATTTGCAGAGTTGTCGTGAGTGAGCGCATGTTTCTACACCAAGTTTGTTTTACTACATGACAAGCAATGGAGAGTGCATGGTAAATGACATATGCAAGTCTCAGGGCTCACTTTGTGCATATGCAAGCTTGATTAATCAGATCCCAGGTCCTTTCTAGTCGACTCCATTTTGAGGAAGCTGCCAGTTACTTGTTCCTTTTGCTCTGCTTAGCTTTGTAATCCACTGTTGCTGTTTTTCTTTTTTAAAATCCAATTTCACTATATAAGACAGGAGCCCTTAGGACTGAATCTGAATTTAGAGATTTGCATGGCTTACACAAATCTAGAAGGGGCAGATATTATTTGTAGTTTATACATTTTATTAAAGTATCAGTTGTTGCCTTGGGGTCAAGTTGTTCAGTAGGATGTGTTTACAGCAGTAACGGTTTATTTGGTTATAGATTCAACCTCAAAACATTATTCCATAGTGAAAGTGTGAGGAGAATCAATACAATGTTTTCTTTTGGTGTGCTTTAAGTTAAAAAAAAAAAGAATCACAATAACTATATATAGTATATATTTCTTAGCCATTTTTATGCTGACAAGTGGTGTATAATTTGTAGCAAAGTTGTTGTACACATCAATACATCAGGGGGATTCTGAAAGTTACAATGCTCTTTAAAAATTAATCTGAAAATTAGACAGATATGTACCGATATTAGAACATTCAATTTGTATCTTTGAATGTTTGAAGTACTTTTAAATGCATGTACTTTTGAATACTTAAGTATTTTCAAAAGGGAGTACTTCAATACTTTAACTTGAGTATAAGTTGTAACCTGTAATTTGTAATTGTAGTGTATAGAATTTGACTATGAGTATTTTTGTACTTTTACTCAAGCACTACTTTTGAGAGCTTCATCCACCACTGTATAGCGCTATGCTCTGCAGAAATAAATGATTAACACATTAACTGATCTTTGGGGAGACATCATCTGATAGTAAGTACCTCAAACAGGTCTTCTTTGAGTGTGGTTACTGGCATATGATATGTTTACTTTGTACACATTCAGCTTTGGTTTAGCGATTGCTGTTAATCGATTCTCTGAATAAATGCTCTTCTTAGAAATTGAGGTATACTTGGAAATGAGCATTTGCTGACATATAAAACATTGTTTTGTTTAATCTCAACTTATTATACAAATTAGTTGAAGTTGAGTCAGGTTATGTTGCACAATACTTAGTATCATCTATTGCAAGTCACAAATACCCACTTGAGTGTGCGCATTGCAAGAAAATCTTAAACAAGTTCAATTAAACTTTAAAATGGAAATAAACATAGAAAGGAGAACACACACACAAAAACAAAGTTTTAGCCTAATTTTGTGTGCCATTAACAACATAATAAAGATTGTAATAATGTTACAAATGTGTTGCTCACCCATAAAGAATTAAGCTGGAATACGCTGAAGGAAAATGTTGAATCATCAGTGTGTTAATGTAGAGTTGGCCCCATGTTATGAGCAGGGAGGGTTTGGAGTCGTTTGATCAGTGACCTACTCTTCCTCAGTCCCCACTCGAGGTTCTGGTTCCAATTTTTTGAAAGAGTTTATTGAAGCAAAGCTCATCAGATGGCACAGGGTGGTGGAGGGTCTACAAAAACAGAAAAACAAAGTCCATTCATTTACATTTTGGACAAGGCCAGTGTTGGTCCTCCAGTCTTTTTTTTATTGTTGAAGTGCAAACATTAATTAGTCTTCCAGTCAACCCCGTCACCTTTGATGGTTATTGGTTTGGCCACAATTCGTGTTTATTTGAATTAATACAGTATTTCATAAAGAAAAAGTAAAGACATGTAGATTTCTTCGTAGCATCGATATAGAGAAATACATTTGAAGTAATTTCTATACAGTTCTAACTGGACTGCTATGATACTCAATCAAACATACAGCACTGCAAAACCTCTCACTCTTCAATACAGCTACACAGGCAAGGGATTACTTTGATAAACCTATGACAAGCTCTGCAATGCAAATTACGGTACAATGAAAATGTCAGCCATGTCAGAAGGCATTATTACCATGTTTGGTTTGGTAAAAATCTGGAATGGACCATCAATTGGAAGAAACAGCCTGTTTGAGCATTTTTCTGTATGTTGAGTATGTTCATGGTATGAGGTTGTATCAATGTTCTTGGAAAACAATTATTTTCATTTTGTTAAAAGGTGGCATTAATTAACAAAAAAAACTGAAGAAATGTTAAAGCAACATGCTTTGTCTTCAATTAAATAAAATCCTATTCAGTTTATTTATATAGGGAAAATTTACAACACGTCATCTCAAGGCACTTTTCAGAGACAATTCAACCAGATCATACTGTCAGATATGTTAAAAATTTTCTATATAAGGAAAACCAGCTGATTGCATCAACTAATTGACTTGACAGCAGTCCTTCACACCAAGCATGCTTGTACAAAGTAAATGTTGCAGTGTTAAAGTAACACTCAAGAGTACATTTGGTCCCACTCTGAATTAGTGTGGGACCAATTGTACTCTCAAAGTGTTACTTTAACACTCAAAGTGTTACTTCAACAATGCAACATTTATTGTGAAGCAACAGTTGAGAGGAAAACTCCCTTTTAACAGGAAGAAATCTCCATCAGAACCAGGCTCAGTATGAGCGGCCATCTGCTAAGGTCGACTGGGGTTCAAAGAGAAGCAAACATGGAGGGTGTATATTGAATGTCTCCAATGGAGGTAATTAAAAAGCAGACAGGAAAGATACAACTTGGCAGAAAAGCTCCCATTTTAGAGAATGAAAAAAAAAAAAACACATCAAGTTAGTCACATTAAGAGAAACAGGACAACACTGAAAAACAGGCCAAGCTCAAGCATCTATACACAAAAATGTTAATGATAGCAGCTAGCTGAAATTTCTCTCCAGGATGATGTCACAGCCAAACAGGAACAGACCAGATGAAGCTACTATGATGAGAAAAAGCACTGAGAGCATAAAGTTAGAGGTTGAATTAACAAATACTGCAGAATGGGAGAACAGAGATGGAATGAAGCAGAATGATGAAAAGGGATCCCTATGTCTTCTGGCAGTCTAAGCCTATGGGAGCATAACTAGAGATAGCTCAGGATAACCTGAGCCACTGTAACTATAACCTAGAGCCTTGGAAGTAGACAGGGTTTCTGTCCCACAGATTAAAACTGGTAGTTGGTTCCATTGGAGAGGAGCCTGATAACTAAAAGATCTGCCACCCATTCTTCTGTACACACCTTTTTCTTTTCGACTATTTGAGCCGATGTAACAAGTACATTTCTGCACTGTGAGTTCAATAAAGTCAATCAATTAATCAAGATGGAGCTTGGCCATTTAAGACTTTATGTGTAAGAAGAATGATTAAATTATTTTTTGGGATTTAACAGGAAACCAATGAAGAAAATCCAGGAAAGGAGGCGATATGATCTCTCTTTTTAATTTTCATCAGAACTCTGGCTGCAGCATTTTGGGTCAGCTGAAGGCATTGAACTACAGTTTGCAGACTTCCTGATCGTAAATAATTAAAATAGTCCAGTCTTGAAATAACAAATGCATGGAGTAGTTTCTCATCATCGCCCCTGAACAGGATATTTCTAATTTTTGCAATATTTCAAAAATAAAAGAAGGAAATTCTAGAAACATCTTTAAATGACAGGTCCTGATCAACAATAACACCATGGTTTTTTAGTTTATTATGTTAGCAAATTTTAATCCCATTAAAATGAAATTGCTGACTAATCAGCTTCTTTTTCAAAAACTCTGGTCCAAAGACAATAATTTCCCTTTTGTCTGCATTCAGGAGCTGAAAGTTAAGAGTCATCCAGTTTTTTCTGTCTTCAAGATATGCCTGTAATCTATGTAATTGGTTAGTTTCATCTGAATTCTATGATATCTCATTCTACGAAATAAGACATAATTTCATCATCTCATTGATAATGGTTTAATCTATGTTTTTCCTTTTTTGTACATAGTAACTTAGTTTTGTTGCGTTTCCCTGGTATCGTTAAGAGACTTTAACTGGAATATATTAAGCTTAATGATTTTTATTATAAAATTGTATGTTTTGAAGGGAAGTTGAGGTGAATTTAGTCCATATATGTTTAGAATTATCAGTACTGATTTGAGTTCAGTTAGCACTTTAATTTTGTGTTTCTAACACACAGTTAGAAGGGTGTGTGTTCACAAACAATATATACAGGCTGACTATTGTTTTATTAAATTAAACTATTATTATTAACAAAACTATTATGGTCGATACATATATTAAAGTTGCACAACAACACTAAACATTGAAAGGCTAGGACAAAATTTCTGGGGAAAAAAGTAAAAAGCTAACTGGAAAAATAGTTAAGTTAAGAATATTTTTAAATGAAAACACAAAATAATATATATCTGAGAATAAATGAAAATCTTTAAGTGAAAACCAAAATAGAACACATTTACAAAACAGAGCAGACATGACATCTACAGATCCTACGAGTCCTAATTTCCTTGGGAATGTTGAAAAAAGATGTTTTAGACCAGAAAAACATTTGGTCAAATGTTTTTTAAGGATAAGTTCTGTGTGCTGTGGATGTTAGTCAGTGGCCTCTTATTAGAGCAGGGTGTAATAAACGGAAATGTATCCTCTTGTCTGGGTCACTGAGTGCATTTCCCTTTATTCAAGGAATTTTAGGTCTGCTGATCATATTTACTTTGGCGAGTCTGCCTGTACTTACCAAGCATCCGAGACAGGGCCAGCAGACTTTGTTTAACGATTTGGTGATTATTCGAAAGTCACAGGCTGTTCCTCGGATAAACGCAGGGAGTGGTTTTTTTATTACTACAATGAGTGTAATTGTGGTAAAAATTATACCACCGAGAAAAACAGCTAAATTAACCAAACTCTAAAATTTCATGACTCTCTTTTGGGGAAATTTATTGTTTTGCCAAACTATACATACCCCTGTGATAAAAAGTAATAAGGTTCAAACAGCACAGTTTACTTCTGGGGTAGATGTACAAAAACAGCTCAAAAGGAAATCTTTATCAGCAAAGCAAATGTAATTCTGCAAACTGTGCATTTTGTGGTTACAAAAAAATAAAAATAAGCATTTAAAAATATAAGGATTTTGAACACATTGAAACCTACTGCATTGTGGACAAAATCTGCAGCTAACAAGAAGTTTGCAGAATAACAAATCTAGGAATCACAGGTATATAATAAATGCTTATTTAATTTGAACATTACAATATTCAGGTACTGTAGGTAATAGTCCAGGGGAACCCAAACAGAGGTTTCCAGCTGAATATATTAGACAAAAGATGCTAGCATCTTTCAGAAAAACCCTTGCAAGTCAAGGTTAGGGTATATGTTAAATGTCTCCAAGGGAGGTAGTTAAAAAGCAGAGTCTGCATCAATATGAGAAGAGAGGTCAAGGGATAGTGCTGTGGTCTCTCATGAAGTCAAGACAACCCAAAGTACTTGGTCCAACATGACATGCACAATTCAATGCCTTATTAGTGTGACTTTTCTTTTAATCATTAACAAAAGTGTTACTCCCATCACATGACTGTAAAAAGATGAGTGTATTAGCTACAATCGGAGGTAGGGAGTAACTAGTAGCATATACTCATTGAGAACTGCTTAAACTTAGACAAAAATATGTACTTATAGGAATAATTTTACAGCTGCATACTTTTTACTTCTGCTGTTATAAGGTGCAGATACTCCTTCTTGAGTAATCTGTCCGCTTTACCCACTGCAGGAAACTTTACAGAATAAAGAACAAACACCTTTCAACCTAAAATACATACATTTTCTTATAGGTACACAAGCTTGGATAATATATGGTGAAAAATATATATATTTTTACTGCCGCTAGTTTATACCAGTTGGTGATGGTTTGCAGCTTTTTGACCCATGTGCAGAATCACAGAATCAGTGAATTTAAATATTTTATTACAAAGCAACAAGAATCTGGAAGCGGAGGAGGAGGCAGATTAATCGGGAAGGAGATGGTTGATGACAACTGATTGATTTGCTTACTTGATAGATGAAGGAGAGGTAGCATTGATCTTTAGAAGTTTGATTCAGTGAGCTTTGCAGACTGTACCAAGAGATCCAGGAGACCGTGAGTGAGATCTGAGAGTGTTGTTACTTGCAAGAGACGTGGTGGAGAGCAGACAGGCAGGTGATGAAGACTGAGAACTGCCGCATACAGGTGAGACCTTCTCATGAAGATAGGAGGAGAACTGCTGTTCATTAGTTGTCTGAAACAAAAAAAGAGTCAAAATTAAAAGCAATTCGCAAAAAGTCAAATTTCAACCAATAAACATATTCCTGGTTTAGATGTTTGGCTGGAATACCATCAGGGGTAATCATTCTCCTTACAGTATATACTCTGCACGCTAGTCATCTTGATTGAGAAATGTTCGAGTGCAGCTACTCGGGTCGTCTCATCCACCTGCAAGATCCTCTCTGTGACAGGAAGCTCACTCACACAAGAAAAACAACAAAACCCCAGAGATCCTAGTAGTAGTTTTATCATACATACATTATATGTTGTAAGAAATGGGCTTTGTATGTTGAGGAGTCTTTTTCTATTTAAATCAGTTATTTTACAAATATTTTCTTATTTGTATTATTTCTTCCTTCAGTCCTTAAGAAAAAGTGTATTTACATGTTATATGATATGCTATGGTGTTTTGGTTTACAGAATTTTTAACGAGCACAAGTTTCAGATACGCCAACTACCTTTGCTTGCAATGAAGAATAGAGGAGGCATTGAGAGTGGAGGAGTCTGCCTCTATAAAACAGAACAGATAACATTCAAAACAACCAATTAGTAACAGGAATTTACAGAAAGTAGAACATGAGAAAGAATTTTGGGTAATTATTACAACTGTACTTTTGTCCTCCTGCCAGGTCCTAACAGTGTGATGACAGTAATTTACACCAAATAATTATCCAAAGCTGAAAACCCATTCAACCATATGACAAGTGGCTTTTGGAATTTAATGAACTAAACAGTCTATGCCATATCAGAGCTTTCTTGTGCGATAACAAAACAAGTAAACGTCATCCCTGTCCTATATTCTTCCTGTCTTTGTCTATCATTGACATCATATGTATCTGTTGCTGCATAAAGAGGAAATTACTGGGAAGTACAAAAGAAAATCTATAAGGATAATCTATTTAGCACAAGTCGTATTTAATTTTAAGTGTCAAATGTTACAAGTAAACCACATTTCTAATAGCATTTGACTGTAAACTGTTAAATTATTTCCATACAAAATAATTTGCTTTCTTTCAATTCTTTACTTTTTTTTTTACCCACCTCCAATAAATAATTGTGATCGTCACATCTATGTAAAAATAAAAATGCCTTTACCTACTCCCTAAATAATATTTAATTTTCCCTTTATGTCAGCAATTCGGTGGGATTAACCATATTCTGGTTCAGTTTTACTAAGCACATGATCCAGGCCTGATTAGCAATAACATATACATCCTGTCTGAGAACATGGAATCTATAACATTGCTGCATTTAGAAAAAAAAAAATGAAGTAACAAATTTACTGATATCTATCTGTCTTTGAAGGGTTATGATGCCATTTCTAAGGCTTTGGGAGCCCAGCATCCCCAGCAAAGCTGTTACAGCAGTAGCCACTCTATAAATATTGCTTTAAAAGTATATTAACATCCCATACCATTGTTATCACATCTGATTGAAATACAGAAAGCCAGACCAATTTTAATTCTCTGCAACTATCTGTGCCTAGTTCTGACCAAGGTAAAACCCCAGTTTATGTTTGTCAAACCTTCACAACAATTTTATTGGAATGTTATGCATCTAACAGGAAGAGAAGCACTCATATTCAGGAAGAATACCAAGTAAAATCCTTGCATTACATGGTAAACTGGCCAGATGGGTCTGACTGGGAAACGCATATTCAATAAAACATTCCAAGAAAAACTTATTTACTCCTGGTAGGAGCTTAGGGAAACAAATAAAGTGACACGGTGATCTTGGACCCATCTGCAATCTGACTGGCCCCTACAGGGCTCCCATAAGATGATTGATATAACAGAGCACCAGGTCACTTCTGGCCACTAGTTTGCACTATGTAACACATGAGGCTGCAATCCCCCCAACAAGAGAAATTAAAGATTACTCTATTAAATGGGCACATTACGAAAAGTCTTATGGAACATTCAAATTAACCATAATCATCAATAGAGTTTCAGTCGGCTATTTAAATACATAAACATAAGATACTGTACAAAACCATCATAAACTAGGGCGGAGCTTACCTGCCATTTTTGCCAATTTTATATAAACAATTATCATCTTGGTTGTGTCTTATATGAACAATCTATTAACCCAAATTGCAAATTATTGTTTGAGAAACAAATTAATTCTTATTGTCTGTGACTCCTCTGAGATTGCCTTTCCCTTTCAGGCAAAGAAAGTCTAGCTTTAAACAAGTGCACAAGTCGTGTTTTACCTCGATTTCCTACTGACTTGTAATTACGGCAATCAGTGGTGATCCAGTTGGAAAAGAACATGTAAAAAACCTATCATAAACCCACATCCACCATACTGGGATATAACATGTTCTAACGAGACATACTTTTTTGTATTATTCTTTCTGTGGCAATACTATTAGTTCAGACTGATTTCTGTTGCTTATGATGAATGTGATGATAAAACGGGTCATGGGTCTGGATCCCAGCTACAAAACAGCACCGCTATTGTGAGAGGAACTATTCTTACTGGAAACCTGGCATATCTAAACTTCCTGATAGAGGTCATATTCCAGAGTGAAAGGAAACTAATTAAAAACAACAAAGACCCCATGGTCCTCTTATATGTCTAACAGAGGAGTCAAAAAAACATCTAAGAAATCCTTGCAAAGAGCTTCAGGAATACCTATAAATAGCATGCACAGTTTTTGTCCTTCATATCAAAATCAATGCACTCAACTGCAATGGCCTCTAGGCACACTTATCGTGGAGCACTCGAATGATGAGGAGAAAAAGCATGTTGAAACATGTTTAAAGCTAGCTATAAAACACTTAGAGATGCCAGAGAAAATGAGAAGAGAAAAGTCTGGTCAGATAAAGCCAAACCTGAATACTTCAATGTTATCAAGGGAGAAAGACTCAGCACAAAAAATACAACTTCAAAATTAAAGTTTGCAAGCTATCCTATAAGAAATGTAACTTGAAAACCACTTTAGCAAATTGTGTATAACTGCATGGGAAGATGATGATCTGCGAAAAATGTGAGTGTATCCAGAGGCTTGGTGATTGTGGTGAGGAATGTAGGTTTGTAATGATCCCTTTGTTCGTTTTTTCAGAGGGAGATTGTGACAGCAGAGTGTGTGGAAAGGTGCTTGGTGTTAGCAGAGTATGTAGGAGCTCAGAAGGTGGATCCACAGGAACAGCAGGAGAATTGGTTATGGATTATCAAAATTAGTTCTTCATAGAGTTCTGAGTGATTTAAGGCAGAGAATTGAGGTTTTTGGGACAAAATCAGTGACTGAGGATGAGGATGATTGCAAAGAAGAATACATGGAGTTAAATCAGTGGAGATAGAAAGACAACAAGCAAAGTAGCTGACCTAATTTACCCAACTGTGAGTAGTACAGATGTGGGATATGCCTCAAAAGAACCCACTCCTTATTTGGTGTGGTAACACAACTCTTGTGTGAATTTTACGTCAATGATCCATTAGAAATATTTGAACTGTGAATTACGGCACATTCAATACTAATTTTAGCCACTATATATGTCATTCTGCTCTGACGTCACTGACTTAACATAAAGCAGGAAGTCCAAATAAAACAAAATAATTTATTTGAATAAAATGAAAGAAAAGCCAGCCTATGGAGAGCCGGGTGTTTACAGGAACACTTTGATCACAACTGACAATGAAAACAAGACCTGACATGACAGCCCTTACAATGCAAACTAGAACTAGATCTGACTGGGAACACCTTAAGCCAAGAACAACACACCCGAAGCTGGTTCAGAGCAGGTTTTATAACAATCACCAAAGTCTTCTGTTAAGACCTTTTGTTGTTTTTTTTTTGGGATGAATCCGTAACAAGATTTTTCTAGTATAGTGAATATTGCAGATGCTAATAGGAAGTGTTGGTGTTAGCAGAGTATGGAGGGGTTTCAACACAATTCAAACATCCTTATTTCCATGTTTAACCATGTTTGGTTCAACATGAGACAGGATCCACTCCAACTGTGTACTCCTGGCATAGGGGCTGCATCTTCACTTGATATTTTGAGATAGTTTTGGCAGACACTGAACAACCCCCATGTGTGCAGCTAACTGAAACATGGTCTATCAGGGCATCCGCATGACAAATTGTCTGAAATTACAGCATTGTTTTCCAAATAATTTGCTAAACGCCTCAGTTCAGCTCAGTGAAAATCTCATGTAACTGTACAATCTTTGGTGTGACTTTGGCCAGCCTAGGAAATTTATAAATTAGATTAGATTAGATTAGATGAGCTTTATTGATCTCACAGCGGAGAAATTCACTTGTCTCATATTGGCATAGAAGTCAAAGAAGGTGCAAACAAGGAGGAAAAAGGTGCATTAAGAATAAACAATAAACAATATATATACAGTATATCCAGGTATATACAGTATATCAAGATAAATAAGGATTAAGGTGCAAGTGTACATGTATCGGACACAATGAAAAACAAAATAAAAATAAGAAATTAAGAAATAAGAAATAAAAATATGTACAATCCGGATGGCTTATATACAGGTGGATTTACTTTTACGTTAAAGTGTAGTACTGTAGGTAAGGAGCAACGGTGAGGTAGTGGTATGACTATTCTATTCACATATATTGCACATTCAGCATATTGCATATTGCACAGTCAATAAATAAAAAAAACTATAATATACTGTAGCTGCACAGTGGTTTTTACAGGAGTTATTGTGGTTATAGTGCATTATTATGTATGTCTAATTTTGATTTATATGCTGTATTTTTTTGCATTGAAAAATACTTTACCTGATTGTGAACAGTTTCAAACACTGTGATGGTGATAACACACATTTCCTAATAAAAATCATGAAGAGATACCTGTTTTGGAGGAAACCAGCCACTTCGGAGTTCAGATTCAGTCCAAGGCTCTCCACCTTGAGTAGGGTGGTGTTTTAATTCTATCCTTTTTATTCATGTGGGAGGTGTCTCCATTAATGCAAAAAAAGGAAAAAGCATTTTAACTTTTAACAGAATGTATTCTAATTATGTATAACAGAACATTTGATAATGAGCAAATCATACAGAGAAACACCTCCTGTACCTCAAGCTTGGTCCTACTCCATAAGCAGAATGAAAGAGCCCCCTAACTTAGCTTTTACTCCTATATTTCCTAAAGTTACACCTCCCTAAACTCCATCAGATGCACCCAGAGTTTCTTGCATCCACCTTCAGACCAGAGCATGTCCATACAGTATAAGGTTATAGAAATACACAGATCAGCTTGCATCTAACAGAGTACACAAATAACATTCCTGCATCTATCTCCAACAATGGCCCCTGTTGATGTGGTCAATAAAACCACCTCATAATTCCAGGATTTACATAAGCTTTGTTACGTCTTTGTTCATTCTTTTAACTCTTGCTTGTCTTCCTTTGTTTTGACCCATGTAGGCTGTTCTGCTGTAGATGCATTGACAGCAAGTGGACCTTCCTCTTTGTTGACCCTCATGCTTCTCTGTTTACAAGATACGCAGAGTACGTACTTTGTGTCTAATTGGAAACTGGAAGCTCTACAGAGCGAACCCCATTGGCAGAAAACCATCACATCCATGTTAGAAGCCTACATTAAAAATGTCTGGAGTCTTGCATATGTGCTATCACTGAGTAATCTATTTTAATAAAATTACCTTATCTGCCACAAAGTATGGTTCACGCACTTTGTAAATACATTTTTAGCTAAAATTACTTTGTAGTATGTCCATACCAACTTTACTCATTTGTTCATTCTTCCTATTACCAGTCAGGTGCCAAACACAATGGCATTTTTATATTTGACAATGTAGGGTTTATCACTTAAACTCAAATATTGAGAAATTATTCTACAAAATGGTAGCTGATCTAAACAACAACAACAGCAACAAATTTTCACCTGCTTATTAATGGTGAGCAGAAAGTGGTTGTTTGCACAAACATTTGCATAGTTTTTAATGTTTGTCTTTTCTACTGACAGTATAATGTTTCAGTATAATGTCTAAAACCGTGTGAAGCCTAAGAAGGTAAAACTCCCCCCCACCACACACACACACACACACACACACACACACACACACACACACACACACACACACACACACACACACACACACACACACACACACACACGTTCTGCCATCATTGTGAGGACAATTTGTTGACTCCCATTAACTTCCACTGATTTTCAGTCATTTTCAACCCTTTCTATGCCCTAACCCTAAAACTAAACCTAAGCATTACCAATGCATACCTCACCCTCACCCTAACCAATTGACACCTTAGCCCTAAACCTAACAATTAGCAAAATAGCATGTTAGGACTGGTAAAATGTCCTCACTTTGCAACAGCTGGTCCTCAATTTGATGGTGAAATTGGAAAAATGGTCCTCACTCTGAGGGCTAGACAGGTACACACACACAGACACTATACCAAAGTGTCTTAGAATAGAAACAATCTTTGTATCTTATATTACATGATCTGAAACCAAACCCGGATCAGTCCCACGCCTTTTAAATACGGTCACATCCATTCAATTGCTGTATAAAAGAAATAACACCAAGTTCTGCTCTTGCCATACACTTCTACTCAAATTGTGCAAACATGCGAGCATAAGTGACAATGAATCTTCTGTTCCCAAAGAACATCTTGTAGACAGGAAAAGCTGGGACCAAACAATCCAAACTGCAGATGGCTGCAGATCAAAAACTTTTTGCAAAATGAAAAAACAAAAGGCAGTAACATTTCTCAATGCAATCCTTTTAGGTGGTTGCCCAGAAAATTAGATGTGAAGGGTAAGGAACATGCAGACCCTCTTTTCTGAGCTTTTTTGTGTGTGTGTGTGTGTGTTCTCACAATGTGGACAAAGGGAGGAAATCTGTGGTTTGATCCAGTCAGTTTGGACGCCTCTGAGGGAGGAGAGAAAGGAGGAGACTGGAGGCCTGAGCCGAATCTGACGTCAGGATCCATCTGCAAAGATAAGCCGCGGGGCTCATAAGCGTCGTTAGACCTATTTAAGGGTGGCTTCAGCCACCCTTTCTTTGGCATTAGCCACCCTATAATTATTTTGCGATTTTAAAAAATATATATTTTTTTTCTGTATTTATTTTTTCCTCATATTTTCCCAAAACAAATGCAGTAAAGCACCGAATAAAAGCCATAAAGAAGACAAGTTAATCTGAACAATCATAGGCGTAACTTCCTTAAGGACTGGTGTGGACATGTCCCCACCAATATTTTGTACACGTATTTTGCTTTCGGTGCTGTGTATATCCGATTAAAACCCCATTCATGCCGCTCCTCAGAAAGAAAATTAAAAAAGTTCTCCCCGCTGCTCACCGTCCACAAACCCCGACAAAAACTCAGAAAAAAGAATCTGTTGCCTCTCGCTTTCTCCCCATCACCCCCCTCCAACCTCTCCCCATAACATTTGAATTGAAGATATCCGCGGGTGACGGGTCGGGTTCGGTAGTCATCCTAACGGGTTCGGGCGGGTGCGGGTTGGTAAAACTCGACCCATGCAGGTCTCTAAGCTACACTACATTCAGTATCGTTGCCATAGAAACAGACAACAGCGCCAATATATCAGAATTATACTAAAACACACGCAAATAATTTCCCACATAAAAAACAGGACTTTCAGTCCATTACAGTTTTCCGTTTTTAGAGGGTTGTTTACTTTGCGTTTATTAAGTGATGGCTGTGGTATATTAGCTTTCACTGCTATAAGCTTTCGCAGCAGTGATTGATTAATTTAAACACCTGCTCTACTGATGGTCTATCGGAGTTGGTGTTTAGGTTGAACATAAAGAACACCTTTTATTTGAAGCTTCTTGAAGCTACTGTTTTAATCCCGGCTTTACTTAAAACTTTTTCCTGACTTTGATAGTGTTGCCATTCAGTAGCAAGCACTGCGCCCCTTTTTCTTTTATATGTACACGTACATTTAAGATTTAGCGTGTTAAGTTGACAACTCATGAGCAAGCTGCTTTTTGCAATCTAGCAGGAAGGTAAGGATAGGATCTTGCAGGTGTGACGTCACTCTGCAGGGGGTCCAAAGATAAAAGCTTTAAACAATTTTGGCATTGGAATTTCAGATTTAAGGGAGTTAGAAAGTTCACTTAGTAAAAGTGCAAATAATAAATCTGATTACCGATTACTTTTAAGCTGGTTGAACATACTGTGACAGACTGGTGACCTGTCCAGGGTGATCCCACCTCTCACCCAGAACGTGGCTAGAGATATGCACCAGCACCTCCTGATCCCACTGAGGGATAAGGTTAAAGAAAATGGATGGTTTAACATAGTCCGCTCTCCCAGATTCTATCAAATCAGTATTGATACCCTCAGGGGCGGATTTAGGAAATTTGGGGCCCTAGGCAAAGACAGGCAGGGGGCCCCCTGAGAAGTAAACCCATAAAACAGACCCATTCTACAGATAGAGAAATGTTAATAGAATAGACATCCATTATCTGTTCTAGGTTTTGTCCCTCTCTTCTTGTCCCTTTTTTCTCTCTATTTATCAGCGTTCTGATGGCATTTTAGCCAAAGGATTTTTATCAAAAACATAATTAATGTGCACAAATAAGGATTAGTTGTATTAACCATACATGGAAACAGAGTTTTATGGGGCCCCCAGAACTTGGGGCCCTGGGCAACTGCCTAGTATTTCCTAATGGTAAATCCCCCCCTGGATACCCTGCTAGTGGATGTTCTTGACAGAAAGACGGAGTTGCTTAATCATATTCTGCTTAAGGTCCCATAAGATCTTGTCCGAGTCCTGGTTTAAAAGTAAATTAATTTTAAAAAGTGACCCAAAATTGACTGTCAATAAATGATCTACAAAATTGATATATTTATTTGATTTGTACTGTCTGTTTAGATTTATGTGATATTTTTTGCACAAAATATATAAGTGAATATTGTAACAGTTATGTTTTCAACTGTAAGCATTAAATTGATAAATGTTATTCGCATTTTTTTGGCTTTATCCTTTCCAACAAAAAAAAAAGGCGTCGCGCAGGTAGCTCCCTTTCCTTATGAGCCGTCCCCACCAACTTTCAACACAAAGTTACACCCTTGTCTTAGACAACGCCTTAGCAGGTGCACTGAAAAAATTCGGCGCGCGCATAATCTTCTAGGGGCTGAGCCACCCTTGTGTCTTAAACCTAGAGACGCCCCTGGGGCTCAGCATTAAATACAGAGTCCATCCTTTCCAGGGAGGTGCTGGATATCAGTGGGATTCAGGAGCAAAGTCTGCTTCAGTTTGGAGACTATGAGGGCAGCGGATCAGTGCCGCGCTCTACAGCCTCTTCACTGAACCACATCAAAGGGAAAATGGGAAGTGCGAGTGAAGATCTACTCGTCACACTGCAGATCCTGCCCGGCTTCTTCTCCAACTGTCTCTTTCTGGCTCTATATGACTCCGTGGTGCTGGTTAAGCGCGTCGTGGCGCTGCTCAGCCGCTCACGCTCCGCTGGCTGCGGAGAGTGGCGCCGCATGCTGACCTCTGAGGGGCTGCGCTCCATCTGGAACAGCTTCCTGTTGGACGCGCATAAACAGGTAAGACTCCGAGTCTCTGTGGCACAGCATGCAACAGAACTTAGGGAGCTCAGGTGTGTTGCAGGGGAAGCTGTAGTGCATCATGAAGTCAGGTTGAAAGTTAGAAGTTATTATGAATCAAGCTGATCAGAGAAAAGTCCAAAATTTATATTTATTTTTTCTATCCTGTAGTTGATCTTATTGAAACTGAATGCTTCACGGTTTGTGTTTTGAATATGAGTGTCTAAGTCCAGTTTTGTAATATAGAAAATTACTCCCTAACCTTAAACCTCATCCCCTCTGTGCAGAAATCTGTTGTCTTTCTTCATATTCTGTTGAAATATATAGTTGAGTTGAATTTTATGTTGTAAAATTTTATTCTGATCTGCAAAGCCCTTTACTGAACGAATAACCCCCCAAAGGAAAAAATGATACACTAACATTCTTTATGCTTAGTCATGTTGTTGACTTTCTGCCAAATTGCCAATTAACCTAATTTATGCCTCATTACATTTGTTGTTTCCTGTTTTTTTCTGAAAAAAAACAAAAAAAGTCAAATGGCAACAATTGAGCATGCCTTGCAAAAGTAATCATCTTCATTTGCCCACATCACCCATCACATATGTATATATATTAGATATATATACATATATATATTGAATATTATATATATATATATATTACCATTTTAGCATGATACTTCTCTTCATGCCAACCTCTTAGTTAAAATCTAAGGTTTTATACAAAAAAAAAAATCAGTTATGTAACATGAGTGCCCTATCAACTCCTTGGATGCGATATTTTAGACAGCACAATGTTTCAAGTAGGGCTGAAACAGTTAATAGGATTAATCTTGATTAATTGTTTATTGCGCTGTCACTTAAAGGCATGTTTTACAGTACATAGGCTGTAAAACATGCTTTTAACCAACAGAGATTAGCAATTATAACCAAACCAAACTAAACATATATATATATATATATATATATATATATATATATATATATATATATATATATATATATATATATATATATATATATATATATATATATATATATATATATATATATATATATATATATATTGTTGTCTGTTGTGGCTGTTGTCAGGTGATGACCAGGTTATGACCCTGTTAGTCCCTCCTTGAATTCGATCTCTAACAGGTCTGTACCAGACTGATGCAACGTTTTTACATGTTGTATCACACCTTGGTTTTGAAGGGGATGGGTCTCTTAGGCTTGTGCAGTCACTCTCCATATGTTATACCAATATGCTGGAGACTCAACAAGAAGTCAAATCTTGTACAACCCAGCAACAGCAAAGTTGGTCATCTTAACTCTTCACACCATTTTTTTCCCATGCAACCGTTTTAGCAACATCCCCAAAACACTCAAAGACAGTACAAAACCAGGCTACTATAGTATTATTGTAGTCTGTATACTTTAATGCTTGATTAACTTGGATTCAATAAAGTTCACACAGTTAAAATGCTGTCTTTTAGAGCAAGCCTTTTTTTTTAGAGAAAAATTCCCCCAGAACTTGTAGACAACAGTTTGCTCCATATCAGATGCTGGAGATGCATTGACACGACACATACAAATAAATACATGGGTGTCCAGAATGAGTGCTTAGTTTTTCTGACAGATCTTACATTTCATTTCCTATATTGATGAATGTGATGACAGTTCAGTTCTCCAATTATTCCCAACCCATTTTACCTTCGCTTCCTTTTTCCTAACCCAATGGATTTACTGCAGCCTGCAGTAAATCTGCTTTTGACTGCAGCCACAGTTGGGTTTCTAGCAGGATCTTGGTATTTTACTTGTTCTTTGCACTTCGGCAGACTTCTCCCCTAAAATGTTGAACAGACAACATTACGTGACATGAGCTCTAGTGTCACTATGATGACAGGTTAAGTTTGAGCTCTTAATTATTACCATGCATGTAGTTTCAAGCTGCATACATTGTAAAACCCGCACTTAACATTTTCTGAAAGGTTTTAGGTATGTGCTTTTGTGAAGCCTCTCCAGTTTAGCCACTAACACCTTTAAGCCTATTTAGCTTCATAGCAGTTCCAGTGCATGGAGAGCCACATCTGGAATTTTACTGTAAACACAAATGTTGAACTTTTTTTTATTTAGAGCAGCCAACAATAGCACATCCTTCTCTGTGAACCAAAGCAAATCTCTTTCATTACATTCCCTGGTTTTGTGATCTTTTTCCTAATTGCTTTTTAATGCTAGAGACTGCTATTGTGAACATAATCCATTCAGTTTTTTTACCTGTTACAAAACCCCAGTTTTTATAATGCAGGATCTCACATCCAGACAAATAAATTTAACCTCATTGTTTCTACTAGTCTAACTTCAGTCCATTATGTTCAAAAAACATTTTTCCCCTCCTCCCACCTTCCCAAAGTTGTGGGTTTTTTGAGCAGGTACCCCCACACCCCCAGTCTATTTTCTAAGAAAGAAAGAAACAAACAAAAAAATTAAGGTTTTTTTTTGGGGTAAATTTACTTCCTTATCTGAAACGGACACTGGAAGTGACAGAACGTGGCTCTACTTATCTTTACAGAAGTAAATGGTGGATATCAATGCTAATTCAGACAATGAAGAGACTTTAAATGTTGGCAGCTTCATATGTGATGGACCACAACCCTATAATTATGAGCCTGTTGCTCACTCAAGAAAGCAGAGGGAGACCAGGGGAGAATTAATGGCCAAAGGAGACAGAGTGAGTTGTGGTGTGAGAGCAATCAGTGAAGTTAGTGGAGGCAATTTCACCGTGATAATTTAGTGCAGCATCATCCTACTTTTTTTCCTTAACCGCAGATGTCATTCTGAGAGATTTTGTGCATTGATCTGTTTTTAGAACTTGAAATCTGATCACAGCACAAAAATCCCAGGTGATAGGTAATAGGGCTGGAAAATAATTTGCATTTGCAATATAATCGCATTTAGCAAAATGCAATTTTCATATCAGAGAGACGCTCAATTTCAGTAACATTACATTGAACAACAGTAAGATAAGTTAGGTCAATTTCTCCCTCCAGTCTTTTAGGTGGCAGTAATATCCTTAAAATTGTTTTGCCAAAACACAGAAAGGAAGAGACAGCTGCAAGAAGTAGGAACTTTTTTACACAAAGTTTACAGTTAAGTCCTGCAATAAGGTCATAAAAATACTGAAACCCTCAAGTGAAACATCTACATATTTGTACTTAGTATAAAGGGGAATCACAATAAAATTGCAATTGCAATATTGGTTGAAATTAATTGAGATTTAGATTTCGGGCAAAATCGTTCAGCCCTACACAAGTTGTTTGAGGGGTAACATCTACAGATCTTTGTGTGTGGGGCTTTCTTATCTTTATTTAAAGTTTCCCCAGCATCTATATTGATACCAAACACACTTCCCAGTCATCAATCCACTATGAGTGCATGCAGGATCTGTTGCTTACTGACCCATCTTGTACCACGAAGTGAGCCCAATCCACAACTATTTAGGAGCAGAGGTACCACGAAGCTGGTTATCAACTTGCTAATTCAGTCCAGCTTTAACTGATCATGAATTTGTGAGTGTGCACATATAAAACAGTGGGTTCAAGGTTGCAGACCAATCACAATCATTAGTGCAGGAGGGAGAACACCGTATTTCTCCTGTGGGGAACATAAACTCTTCTTACAGAAATACTACGAGGAAAAAACTGTCTCATGACAAGTCACATGTTAGCTAAATCAGTATTTGACTACATCCCCCAGGAGTAAAGAGAACTTGGAACTACATAAAAATAAGTATGTGTTATAGTGATCCAAAGACCGATCTAACAATTTGTGCCCTGATTTTGAAAGATATATATTTTTTAGCTTCATTTATCAATTATACAAGAAACAAGTGAATGTCAGCTGTATCTAAGGATATTATACAGGAGAAAATAATTACAGAATAGTCAAAGGTCGTTATGTCCAAAATGAGGCAAAAAAATGTAATTAGTCAAGAACATATTTTGTTTTAACTGCTATTTTATTGTGAGGTTGTTTTATTGAAGTTCTTTTTGTGCACGTCATTGTTTCCTGAAGAGTTGATTGGCTGCTGAGTTGAATGTTTTCTAGGATTTAGATCAATGCTGAAAGCTAGCCTTCCCGGTAGCAGGTTTGTCGTTCATTACCATGATGACTAGCCTCAGGTTGAGTCAAGGTTAAATTTAAAGTTGTCTTGCTAACACAGTTGTTATGCTTCGTGGTGCCGGACTCTGCTCCTGTAAGATTTGCATTTTGACTTGGACACAGTCTGTCAAAGGGAACAGGCTTTATTCATTTCAGTATCATTAGACAAAGTTTGTGCTGTCCCAACAAACGCAGTATTTACCATGTTTCTTATCAATAAATGGAATCTCAAACTCTACCAAACTCAGTTACATGTCTGCCCTTCCTGATAACAACATAGTCTCCACCCAGAGCTGAAACAGCCCTGTCTATTTGACTGAACCTTTTGACATCACATGCTTATAAAAGTCACTTTTATTGCTAAATGTACTTTGTTATTGGCGGCCAAAACACTTCAAACCTTAACAAACCTTACAAATATGATCATTAAGACAACATTCAGTTTGCTTTTTGTCAACAGTTTACCCTGAATTGTCTCTTTAATCAGACAGGAAGACAGTCCATCTGACTCTCTAATAACCTATCTATTGCTTCTTATTGCCTCAAATCTTATTTGGGATTGGGCCACAGAGGTAAAAGCTCCAGTAAGCAAACAAAGACCACTTTTGTGAGATTTTTGTTTTTTTAGCTATTTGTGGTTCATAATAAAGTTTAACCTCGTGACGATAGATCAATTGTCTGTCAAGTCATTAGTCTGCTCCTTAGTCTCCACCGGGAGGAACATACTTGGACAACTTCAGCTGATTCCTCTTGAGAAGCAGAGGCCCTACTATTACATCATCTCTAAGGCAGGTGTGACCAAGTTCTGTCCTAAGGCCCGCTGTCCAACTCTGGTCCAGCACAGATGTTTCAAAGGGCTTAATTTCCTCTATAGCATTTAATGAAGTTCTGTTGAGGCCTGTAAATGACTCATTATTTTTATTCAGATGTGAAAAAGTGTCTGATCAATCACATAACAGTTTGATGGAAAAATATTGGATCCACTTGTAGCTTTGAGTGCCTGTTATAGGAAACTTTTTTCTTACTTACACGCAGAAGAAAAACGTGTTTCTCTCTACAAACCTTTAGAGGTGCTTACATCCTTACAATAAACTCTTAAACAAGCCTACCTTCAGCTCTTCCAATATTCAAAGCCTCAGAGGCAAAGCTCGTCCTATCTGACCTGACATCCTAAATGGAGAAATAAATCCATGTGTTTGATTTTTTTTCTTTACAACAAAACTGATTTGAATAAAGTTCTTTGATGAACATTTGGTGTTCTTTCTTCATCCCTCGTTGTTCGAAATAAAAAAATCTGTTATTCAGTGTAATAACTAAGAAATTTCTGACTACTTGTTCTACACGATTCAAATATGTTTTTTTCCCTAGTTTTCCCTAAAAGTACAACAATAGCACCTGAAGTTGGTAAAATGTCATATAAAGCAGTTACATTGTTTAGTATGAAAAATCAAGTTTTACTTATATATATCTAAATGTCATGTATTGAAATTAACAGACATATAATGTGTACCAGGTCTATGCCTATAATTCTTACTCAGACTCTGGGGCTTTTTACTGGTTAAAGATGTAGGTCATCATACAAGCATCGGTGCACAGACAAATGAGAACTAAACCAGACTCCCATTGAGATGTTATAAGTGTGGTGCAGAAATGTGATCCCACATAACAGTTTGTAAGAAATAAATGTTAGTATTTGTACTTCCTCAGGTGAAACTTGGCTGTGAGGCACCAAACTCCAAGGTGGTGAAGGTTGCTGATGGACCTCGGTGGAGCAGTCCTGTTGTCCCATATGGCTCCAGGATCCAGACCAGTGGTGAATGTCGCCTTCTGGATTTTGAGACATCAGATCGCCCTTTGGTTGTGAACTTTGGCTCGGCCACCTGACCCCCATTCATCAGCCACCTGCCTGCCTTCCGGCAGCTCGTGGAGGACTTCAGTGAGGTGGCTGATTTTTTGTTGGTCTACATCGATGAGGCACACCCTTCTGATGGCTGGGTAGCCCCCCGGATGGGTCCCTGCTCTTTCAGTTTCCGGAAACATCAGAACCTTGAGGAGAGAATAGGAGCTGCACGCAAACTTATCGAGCACTTTTCCCTACCACCGCAGTGCCAGCTAGTGGCCGACTGCATGGATAACAATGCCAACGTGGCTTATGGGGTGGCAAATGAACGAGTATGCATAGTGCACCAAAGGAAGATCGCCTACCTAGGAGGGAAGGGACCATTTTTCTACAGCCTGAAGGATGTGAGGCAGTGGCTGGAGCAGAGTTATGGAAGACGATAGGAGTATTGAATATATGACAGGACAGAATACGACAAGCAAAGCCTCATGGCTTTGCTTGAAGTAAAACAGGTTTGTCATGAAGATGTCAGCCATCAGGCTTTAAACAACTGTATCATGGAACTGCAGAGCACTTTCTTTGTTTTCATACACACCGAGTGTGTTTCGTCTGTGTTTCTTCATGTTTTTGCTGCTAAAAATCATATTTTAAGAAGGAAAAGAAAAACAACTAATTTCCCAATTTAAACAAATATTTAAAAAAATATTATTTTTAGAAGAATTGTATATTTTTTACATCTTGTTCAGATGTTTTTTGCACTATTCCAGCATCCTAACTTTTATCTACACCTTTTCCTTCCTGGTGGTTCATGCAGGACATGCTGAAGCATTGTTCTCCATCTTTCATGTTTTAATATAAACTCAAAGTAGGTCTAATGTGGCAGAAATCTAACTCTACGTGACTGTTCCTCCTTGTTCCCATTGTTATTTTAATAGAGTTCTTTTAGACAATGTCTGCATGTGAAAGATGTTATCTAGGTTGCAAACAAAATCTAGCATAGGGATTCAGGTATCTGTCTTTTGCATTTTCTCCAGTTTGTTTTAATGTATTTTCAAGCCGTGTTACTTTAAAACAGCCTCAGGGATTCAAGATGACAATTCTGTGCCTTGGTTTTCAACGTGCACTAGCTTTAGTAACAAAGAATTATTTTTATTCATATAATGCCTTAAAACCTTTCCTCAAATGACGTAGTAAAACCAATTTTTAAATTCTACCAGGAAAAACCATTGCCTAGACATGTATATATTAGATAAAAGCTTTGCCATTTCATTTAATATTTAGAATTACTTTTATTGCTGTCTTAAACTCTCTGTTTTCAGCCCTCAAAGACTTAAAGATGATTCAGAGATACTCTCTAGATCTGCAGAATAACCTTCTAACAATTAGTTATAAATGATGTTATTGATGCTTGCCTCTTAGTGTTTGAGAAAAAACTTTTCATACAATTACTTTAGATAAACAGGTTGTATCACTTAAAAAAGTATATTTATTTAATTTTTTAGCAATTTATCTCCTGAGCACTGTCTTGGAATCAGATTTAATTGATTGTGGGCTTTATGGATAGTGTTGCTATGTATAGTTTACATTACCATATTAAGAGGCGTCCAACTTATCGGTCTGTAGCATTTGATCAATGAATAAAGAAAAAAAATTAGTCTAAAGGTTTGGTGTATCACTATCTTAATTTGTTACACAATTAGCGGAGTTACCAAATTCACTTGAGAAGAACAAGCAAACATCTTTCCCATGCACAAAGGCAATAATTGTGTCTTTTTGTCGTTTTAAAAAATAAATAGATGGTATACCAGCTAAAACCTGCGCAGCGATGTTTGCCTTCCGCATCTTGTTGATGTCATACACATCACCACATTTCAATGGCCCAAAATATATCTGTATGGAAGCTAATGATTCTGTTGCCTTCTGGCAAGATATATTTTTTGGAGTTTGTGTATTCACAAATCTTACAAAAATTAAGTTTGCTTGCAAGGTAAGGACCCTTCTAATTTTCTTTCAATCAACAGGTCAGTTAGCCAAAGAATTTATGTTTCATAAAGGCAACAAAATGAAGAACTAATTACTCTATAAATAATTAAAAAGTACAGATGTTTTTATTAAACATTGTAATAGTTCATATAAGTAAATTCAGCAAATGTTTTCATGCATAAATAGGCCTATTCCTAATAAACAATTCTTCTATGTAGGCCTCAAAATTAAAATGTAACACATTTATGATGCTTTAAATTCCTGTGGGGAAATAAAAAGATTTAGCAGGAGATATTTCATAGGTGTGGTTTCTGTTCTACTATGCACAGGAGATAGTCTTGAAGCACAATTAACCCAATGATCTAAACTGTATATTGTCAAAAAAGGCACCTTTTTTTGTGAGGAAACATGGAGAAAGACACTTTTTAATGAAAAAAAAAGTTCAGATGCATTTTGCTTCTGCATTTTTGCACTAAAAAAGTCACGTTATGAGAGTTGGAAAGCCACATTAAATCTATTTTTTGTTTCAGAAAAAGATTTATCAAAGCATGCAAATATTTGATGTTTTTTGATCATAGACCTTATGGAACTGGTGTTTTTGAGGTTCCAAAATGAACTGACATCACATCTAGCTCATTTCAAAAATGGCCTCAGTTTTGCAGGACCATCTGTGCAGAAATTGTAAAACACACTTGTTTAGGTGTGTGATAGGACAATTAGCCAGATTTAAAAAGGACACATTCATAAGACTTCACTCTTTACCTGAAGTGATTTAAAATGTTTTTTTTTTATGCATCAGGATCAGATAAAATGCCAAAAAACTATTAGAAAAACCTTTTGCACTAACCTTACTGCCAATATTGAGTTATATATCAGTGCATTTTCATTTCAGAACCTTTTAAATTTTCTTGGGGAACAAAACAGCTGATTATTAACAGGTGTAGACTTCGTAAAAGGGCTTCCTAGATCACTGTAGACACATATATTGATGCAACGCTTACATTTTGCCTTCGTAGATCAGTTTGTTGTTTTGCAGTTAATCTTAAAGATACATCTTCTCTGACTGGATTTTTTTAGTCTTTTTTTGTCAGATGAGGTTGATTTGTAATTCAAGTAGAGCTGCTTTTAGCTTGTTTCTTCCTTTCTGAAAGATTAGGTTCTACACGTTTTATCTGAGATACAACACCAGCAAGCTTTTATATCAGATTTCAATATCCTCTGTTCCTAGTGTAGAAGTCTTACCTGTATCTAAATACATATTTTCATTTATTCTCTACATGTTAAGGTGGATGGACGGATGTCAGAAAAAGTGAAGGAATATGAAAAGAAACAAGACAGAATTTTTTCTCTGGACAGATGGTTTGCTCTGCCCGAGGTGATTATGGTGTGTAAATGAAAACCTTTGACGAAAGAGGCCCTGACTCAGTCTCTGGTTGGATAGTAAAAAACACCTTGTCATCATGACGCAGGTTCAAGGCATCTGTTTTCATTTTCAGTCTCAAAGTTCTGTCTCGTGTTACAGTCACATGTGGACGGCATTGGTTTCATCTCAGTCAAGTGTAACACTTATTTTTATATGTAAAATGGGGGAACAGCCACTGGTGTAAAATAAAGTTGAATGTTTGACATTAACACTTTCATTTGTCATCTTTGAGTCATTTTGTCTTTAATTTTAAACCATGTCTGACAAACATGTCATCCTCAGAGTAGCGCTAAGAATTTGATGTTTGGTTCTTGGTTCTCAGATATGTAATATAGATAGCTATTTTTTTATATGAACACTTAAAACAGCAGATCTAGATAAAGAATACAGATTGTTGTGCAAGAGTACCTTTTTCCTATTTACAATGTTACTATTACTTCCTTAAAAAGTAGGCCAAGCCATGAGGTCTGAAGATCCTTGAAGATTTGGGTATAACTTTGTCACCTTTCTCTCTAAAACATTTTAAATTGTTTTCATAATATTCTTGGTCTCTAAACACTGCAACATTTTTCACTATGGACTGCAGGGAGTCAGTTTTAGCAGCCACTATATATGCCTTGAAACCATTTGGAGAATGTGTTTTTACAAAACAATCTACCTGGAAAATATAATCTGTTTATTTATTTGCTGGTCTTGCTCTAAAATCCCAGCTGAAGCTTTCTACATTAAAGGCATAGTGGCGGATTTGCAAAGTTTTGAAAGGACCCACCCTCTTCAATAAAAAAAAAATTTAAAAAATGCACATGCACAACCCTGTACCCGCTCCCCAAAGCGAGCAGCTATTAAACGTATGTAAGAGCATGCACAAGCCCATTTCTCCTTGTGCACGCACTGTTTAAAAGTTGCTGTTTGCATCGCCCATACAAGTTTACCTTCCAAAAGAAGATTTGCATTTTTTTTCACTATGTTAGCCTCACCACTGGTAAGTGAAAATGGGGACGAGCAAGTAGGACGGCCGTACGTACATACTAGAATGATTGACATTTAGGAGGACCACTTATTTTGATGATCTAAATAAAGAAAAAGAACATCCTCCACTATAACTTTAATGCCAATGCTCAAGAAATGGAAATGAGCTTTGCTGTAACGTATTCTGGATAAGAAACTGACAACTGACTGGACTGAATGCAGTTTTTCCTCTTTGCTCCATTCCTTCTCACAAAGACATTGAACGCTGATCTGTTTGACCACATTACATGATTGGAGATGCTTCCATGGTCCAGAGAAGTGACCAGGGCCTCCGGACAAGGATAACAAAAAGTAGAGTTTAAAATGGCTTTTATGAATGTAACTCGATGTTGAATGAACTGACAAGGTTTTCACAACATAATGCCGTACATATGCTGACAAGTATTCGATTGGGATGCAGTAACAGCAGAGGTATCAGAGATTGCAGGCCTCGATTATTTCTTTTTTTTTTGCACCAGATAATTGAATTATGTAGTCAATCACTTGACTATCTTATTTAGAATGTGCAACTTGAAATAAAAAAATAAATGGATATAAAAGATCACATTTAGAGAAGAACATTAGACATTTTAAAGCCAGTAAAAAAAATAAAGAGGTCATAGAATGATTATATAGGGTATTTGGTGCTGGTCCTTAAGGTCTCTGGCTAGGGTTTATAAAATTGGTTGGGCGGAAAATGGCATATTTGCTGTTCTATGAGCCCTAATGCAAGCGTGGTTAAAAGTCCTAGAACCAAACGACTGGACAAACGACAGCAACAAGCACTTACTCACTGAAACATAAAATTGTTGATATGGGAGGGTGACCAGACGTCCTCTTTTTCCCGGACATGTCCTACTTTTCATACCTAAAAAAATGTCTGGGGGGAGTTTCAAAATCATCCGGGATTTTGGTCGTCAACAGTGCAGCATGTAGTTGAAATATGCCGGGCATTCAAACAAAGCTGTCTGCTCAGGGGCCGGTCCGAGAACCCTGGTTGACAGGGTCAGGGAGCCAGCGGGGGACGGAACGGCCGGACCCAACAAGGTGACGGTAGCCTGGACACAGGCGGCTCCGTGCTTCCCCCTGCCTGCCTTACTGGCCCCCAGCCCCCCTCCTCCAGCTAGGGACGGATGGCTCATGGCTCTCTCCTTAGGTCCGGTCCAGTCAGCTGCCCAGCAGTCGACACTTCATACTGTACCTTGGGCCAGTGAACGAGTGGGGTGGTCAATTTCGGGGTGTGAAAAAAGTACAGGCCAGAACCAAATAAGGCAACACCCCAGCTTCGTTTTGATTCGCCCGTTTTATGGTGGAAGTTTAGTATTGTGAGATTTGTGGAGAAAGGAGGTGTCGACAGGGTTTTAACTTCTCTGTACGTCCATTTCACCCACTGAACTATCATTATTCATCTATGAGAATGTAAACTCGGTTTTGCATTCTATGACCCCTTTAAATAACTGCAAACTACCTGCTTCTTTTCACTGTAAATGACAGCATTCAGACTTTTCATAAAGTTAAGGAGACAGAATCTTATAAAACAAATTTTCTGTTCAACTGTGCTCTCTTCTTTAGCCTAACCTGTTAAACTTTTGGGGTTTATATACTAAGACAACAGTATAAATGAAGAAATGTAAAAGAGTGGAGAATGCAGAAATTGACCCTTCCAGCTGCTCTTGCAACAGCTGTTTTTCAGCTAAGTTCTAAACGCCTTTTTCTGTCCATTATTTCCCAATTCAAAGCTGTCATCTAATATAATCTAGGTTACTACAGCTTTTCCTGCACGCTGTTTGAAAAAGAAGCTTTTGTTACTGATTCTGGGCAAGCACAGCCAGTGTTTACAAGAAACGGACTGTCTCTTTACCCCTGAGAGGCACAGAAAGTCCAGCCAGACTCCCAGTAATGTTGGAAGGGTGACAGCAGAAAGAAGCATGCAAAAAAAGTCCAAAGTAGAAACATTGAGTCAGCATAGAGAGAACAACATACAAAATCTTGTTGGTCCATAATGGTATAAAGATAGCATTCGCTCTTAATTTGGTTCTTACCAGATATTTAAAGCAACCACTTTAAAAGTGTTAATTACTCCAAGTCAACTTTTTTTGTAGATAAACTTTGTAGACAGTCTTGCTATCGAATAGTATATTATATTTTCTTAACATTTTCATGTCAACTTTTTAGTTCTACAATATTTCTCTTACAATATTTGACTTGGTGCTGTCCTCATATGGTGGCTATTGAATTTTATTCTCATCTTGGTCCAAATGCTGATACACAATTTTGTCACTGGTATTTTCATTCATCATTATAGCCCCTTAGTATAAGTAAAACTAACTCAGACAAGCACCCCCACAGCGAGCCATCCTGTACTCTGCTGCCTTAGCAATACCAACTTCAAGACCAAGTCAGTGAACTGAAAGCAAGTGGCTGAACCTGGTAAGGATTTGTCCCACTGCTCTTCACAAAGTCTCCCTCAACTTCCTGTGTTAAGGGGGGTGACAATCCTCCTTCCTCAAAAGATCAATCTTTGAGTTACTACCAGCATCCCAATGCTCACAATCCATGCTTCATAATGTCCGAGCAAGGCTTAGCATTCTCTCTTTCTGACCGCATGGCCATTTAACCCCCACTGCTTATCTTCTCTCTTAGTCTTTCTCCTTTAGGCTATGCTGGTACCTACCAATTTTGTGGTGGTTTTAATTTTGCATAATCTTCCGTGTGCAGAAAAGAAAAGTCACCCAAATTTTCCTCTGCTTCACAAACTAAACTCTCAGCAGAGTTGAGCATGTCAAAATGGGTCATGGCATCATAAGAGAAAAAATAATTCACTTCTTGATACAGAAAGCTGTTCTGTTGAAGCTGATAACAACAAATAAATTTCTACATTACTTTCACTGTATTGATTTTCACCTTTGTAGTCATTGTTTTGTGGTGTGACAACATGTTCACATGTGTCCACATCCAATTACACTTGAAATCTATTATTTATTTATTTTATTTTTTTTATACAAAATGTTGCACAATGCTTTTTTTGGCCATAAAAAGTATTAGGAAAGCTGATATTGTTGGAAAAGCTCAGTTTTTGAAATACTTTCGAATTGATCCCCACTAACATAATTTGATGTTAATGAGGAAACATATCCTTATTCCTCAATCATCATTCTGTCAGTAAAAAACTGATCAGAGAAATTATAAAAAAACAAAGTTTCATGTTAACAGGAAATTCATATCAGTGAAAACAACATATTGTGTGCTTAAAGACATCTCTGGATATGATAAAAACCGCTGATCACTGAAAGGTTATCTGCCACTGTAAACACAATGGACCCTACAGTTTCCAGAAATCTGAAAACAGATGCAAACAATCAAGGTCTCCACACGCAAATATGCAGAACATTTAAATATTTGCAACAGCTGTAGCTCATGGCATGGTTTTATCTATTAAGATTCTGTCATCTGTATAAATCTGTTTAAGCTCCTCTTGAGTCTGGTGATCTCATTAATTTGAACACCTTGAAATGATCTAAAGATCCTGTCTGGGAACAGTCTGGTGTCCTTCAGTTGCTTTTTTGAATGAACATTTTGTGAGCTAATTTGAACCAATGTCTATAGAAACATACTTTAAGAATACTATATCAAGCAGCTCCATCACTGAACAGAGCTATAACAACTGAAGACACGTTAGGAAATAAACTCGATCTGTCTTGAAGGTTAAGCAAGAAAATATATGCAATAAAATCAAATTAGGACATTGTCGTTACTTGAGCTGTTTGCACCGCCACTAAAAGCTGATTGTTCAGATATTTAAACAGGTTTGTTTTGTTAGGGAGAGGGGTTTAATAATCCCTATCACTGTATTATTATGTTTAATAAAATGCAAACACAACAAACTTTCATGATCTCGCCGCTGATGTCTGGTCTGATCATTAATTTTACTCACCTGCTTATCTCAACCCATTTCTCATTGCTGCTCAACTGATCCACCTGCCCCAGCCTCTATTTAACCAGACTTTAGACAAGCAATCAGTGCCAGATTATTCAAGTCTCTGGTGAGAGTTCTCTAGTATACTGGTGTATTCTGATTGCCTGGTCCTGACCCATTATGCCTCTTGACTTATGCCTGCCTGTCCCCGTTCTGATCTGTTTGCCTGACCTGTCTTTGGACTCCTGCTGGATTTCTACCGTTCTGTTCTGGAATTACCTTCGGCACCTCTTTCGACTTCTGATCCCCTGGCTCTAACTACCAAGCATGTCTTCGACACAGGCTTTGGCTTCACCCTTTGGATTATCTGCCTTCTGTCTTCCTGCGCCTGCTTGGTCCTGATCTCCTGCCTTTCCCCTGACCTCTGAGAAACTCTCTGGGCAGCGCCCGCCACGTCTCATTGCCAGCCTACTGGTTAGAACCTACCTCATCCTCTGGGCTCAGACTGAACTCCAAGAAAAGAGGTTCCTGTCTTAAATGCTGATCACTGAAGTTCTGGCAGAAAGTAACTGTCTTTCTGCCTGGAATACTGGGTCCTTTTGTTCTGAGCCTAACAACAATCTTCTATAATAAACACAGAATAGATGAAGGAATCAGTATACATAAGAGTCCAAATGATTTCTTAAGGTATTGAGTCTAATAATGTTCAGTCTAAGGGAATGTCCCTCAGATTAGCAGTAGAAATGATATACAGCAAACAGATGTCTGACAATGGTCTTGGGTAACAGTCAATAATTGTTCATTATTGGATTAAGTTTCACTTAATCCAATAATGAACAATTACCAATGAACTAAATGCATTGGATGTAACAGCACTGAGATGTTTATAAGAAAGAGTGGTAATGTTGGGGAAACAACACCTTTGTTGCCACTACAACTGATAGCTTATTGGCAAACACAGCTAAGCCACAGCTAGCAACAGCTAGCAAACAGTCCACAAACGTGCTACTGCAATCAGGTTAACCCTGGTATATTGGCAGCAATCTATGATAGTAATCATAGATCAAACCTCAAGATGTCAGGTCTAGTCATAAATATGTTTAGGTCATAAACCACACTGCCTTTCACAAGATGGCAGACTATACAACAAAGTGAGTTTGGACTGGGAGAAACGTGCAAAGAGACTAACAAGAGAAAACATACACAAGAAGATGACAGGGGTTGTTTCTATAGCTTCACAGCTCAGGAGGGCAGGCAGCGACTCGGCAGTCTTTTGGGTCATAACCACTTACAGCTCAGAAAGAGTCAACAGAAGTAGGATGTCTGGCCAGGACATAACTGGGTGCTAACTTGGTCGATCAAGAGGCGGGGATTTAAAGGAAAACTCAACAGGCATCACCAGCAAGCTATGCTGGATTTACAGCTCCATGTAGTCCTTTTGCCAGCAAAAATGAACTACTGTACGTTCACACCACAAGGTAACATGATGTCCAGCTGGATTGTTGGGTTTCTCTGTATATCCACCCTGAAGGTCCAGGAGGAAGAGGGTAAAAATGCTTTTCTCTGTGGATTTAAAGGAGCTGCAGGGGTAGGGTTCAGGTAGTCACATCAGAGGGGCGGACTGTGTTAAAAACACATCCGGAATCTGATGCTCTCTAATACAGGGAGTATATATATATATATATATATATATATATATATATATATATATATATATATATATATATATATACCGTATATATATATATATATATATATATATATATATATATATATATATATATATATATATATATATATATATATATATATATATATATTTATATATATAAACTCTTCTTCCCCCCCTTTTTCCTCCAAGCTCGGGTCCTCTACCAGAGGCCTGGGAGCTTGAGGATTCTGCGCAGTGTCTTTGCTGTTCCCAAAACTGCACTCTTCTGGACCAAGATGTCTCATGATTTTCCAGGGATCTGCTGTAACCACTCCTCCAGTCTGGGAGTCACTGCCCCAAGGGCCCCAATGATCAAGGTTACTTAGGTAGTAACATTGTAATAGAGCCCTGTTCTCACATCTTGTCCATTTCCTTCGTGTTGTTCCTCTAGCCCATTTGACATCAAGGTGCTCTGGTTCCCCACGCAGATCTTGTTTGGCCAGGTGACGTCTGAGCTGGCATTCATTAATTATATTGTCTATTATCATCATTGTGTGAGGTAGGCATTAACATGAAGGGTCTTGCCTAAGTACCCCAATGGACATTTCTTCTCAAACCTAGGCCTACCGTGTGCAAGTCTGGTGACTTGACACTTGAGCTATTCATCCACCGATAGGCAGTAGAGCAGAGCAAAGCGTCTTGCCTAAGGACACACACTGGCAGCTTATGTTATTTATATATATATATATATATATATATATATATATATATATATATATATATACATATATATATATATATATATATATATATATATATATATATATATATATATATATATATATACAGTATATACTGCAAACCTATGTTTGTGTGATTACCTTAAAAAGAGGATGACAGCCGTTTCCAGAGGTTTCAACCTCAGATCTGAGCAGGGCATCCAGTCGGTCAGATGATTAATTTTAAAGTATGCAGACTCCCCTCACTCACTGAACAATTGAAAGAGGTACAAAGCAGATCTGTTTAAGATCTTTACTTGGATGTTTATGTGGAACTTTTTGGAAGACCAGACTGGTTGAAGGTATTTTTCATTCATTAGGTCTGTGAACTCAAACGGCCTATGTCATGCAAAATCATCTTTTTCATTATTTCAACTAAGTTATTATGCTTTTTCTTAATAAAAATCGTCCAAAAAGTGGTATTGCGTTTGATTAACGAATTCTGCACTCTGAGCAAGAGCTAAATTTTTAGCCATGAAAATCTGTTTTCTGGCATTCAGAGAAGTCTAAATTAGGTCAGACTTCAGTAGAGGTGTTCTATAGCAACTTCCTGAAATGGTTGGAACAATGACAAGAAAAGGCCGGTTTGTTAGAAGTCCAGTGTTTGTCTTCAGGATTGGAAGAAATTAAGCAGTATTTCATCACAAATTCATTCTCTGCAGCAGTAAAGGCATTATTTCAATATGTATATGACTATAGTTTACTTTAAAAGGCTTAAAAAAGCAGGATATATGACCTGTAATGTTATCAATATATGAAGAAACAGATGTATAGATTCTTAATGTTGGGGCTTTGCTTCCACTGCCACATCAAAAACGTAAATGCTTGCCTTATTACCAACTATCCTTTCACACCAATTTTCCTTTTAGATATTCTTTAATGTTCCAAAACTGATTCGTAACACAATGTAATCTCTGGTCCTTCAATGCTTTAATAAACTTCTCAATCTGTACTGCATCCACTTTTCTGATTGACAAAGAAATGGAATGTTTAAAAGCAATATGAATTTATTTAAACTGAATTAAATAAACTGGAAACACATAGGGCGTTGCTGATGAGGTGGGGAAAACTGCTGTCAACAAGCATTTGGGGATGGTTCACCCCAGCAACAACCCCAGTTTTAATGCACTTTGGCTTTTCCACCCAGGCACACTTATCGACACATTACATAATCACAATCACATACACACACTATTAAGAGTGTCATGAGGTGGGAAGCTAGGTCTTGTGGGCATTAGGGAAGGAACATGCAGTGCTGCAATAATATTGAATTTAATAAAGTTAACCATGCAATTAAACTGTCAGGAGAAATCTTTGTTGTAGAGCAAAACTGCCCTGGTCCATATAGGGAAATATCTGCTCCATGTGATATGCCTTAAGCTTCACGACAGTCCACATTAAAAATTTAATAAATGGATTTTTAAAAAAGGTGGGTGTTTTGATCGAATTGAGTAGCACAATACAAGATTTAAAGTATCCATCATACTTTGTGGATAAAAATAGTGGAACATACCTAGTTTTATTTGTAAAAGAATACATTGATAGTGAAATTTTTTTTTTTTTTTTGTCGCATTATAAACCAAAACATTAGATTTGGATTTAATAAACCATCACAATATAGCATATACTTGTAAAGTGAAAAAGAAGTGGTTGGCAAAAATATTTACTTGTGTATATGCAATTATTTTAACTGTGCATTTCATCTCAGTAACCTAAGTACAAATACAAAGACCTTAAAAGATCCCTATACTATTCTCTTTTTCAAAAACTGTTGAATAAATGTTTCTGTTTACTGTCATGGATTGGTATATTCTACTATGTGTTTGTCTTTTACAAAATAGTGATAAAGGCCAAATTATATACATCCTCTAAATGTTTTTTTTATTTCTTTGAAGCTGGCTTCCTTTAAAAGTTCTCAATGACGTGTTTAAGGTTAGTTACTGGTAAGGCTATAATTTTCCCCAACTAGTGTGATGATGAACAACAATGATCTGTGTGATTTGTAGGTATAAATCAAATGGAGACATACACATAAACAACAACATAAAGAAAGTTATCTTTTAGACAGTGATTAAGGCAAATATTCAAAAGGCAAAAACATGCTGGCCTTATAGCTTTAAGAGGTTGTTTACTTTAAACTAGAAGTTTTTGTTTTATCATGTAATTTCATATTTTGCCAAGGGGACATTTTATTAAAGGCAAACTTGTTATTGTTTTTATGTTGTTATATTGGCTAAATGTTCTTTATTTATTTATCACTATGTCTTGTTTTTTATTCTACTGGAAGTTACAACCACTAGTGCTTGAGACTTTCTACTACAAAAAGAGATCATATTTTGATATGTTAATATCATACCGTAAATCTCTGTTGATTCATTGTGCAATTTGGCATTCTTAGTTAAAAAGAAAAAACCCCCATTAAATTCATTAAAAAGTACTGTGTGACATAAAACAACATAAAACATCTTCATTTGTAAATTGTCAAATAAAAACCCTAGAAAATAAGTATTTCATGATACGAGATCACAAACTACATCAAGTCCATTGTAGACTGAGGAAAAACAGCAAATTTTTTTTTTACGGGTCGGAGCTCCTGTAGTCCTTCCAGCTGTGTTTTTGAGAAGGTATATAACTATTTAACATCTTGATGCCAGTATATGGATATATATCTGTATAGATATATACTGACTTTATTTAATTGGGCAATTACTTAAAGGCAATAAAGAGCTTTCTAAAAGTTCCTAGGTCCACACTCGATGTGTAATAACTGGCTTGTTTGTTGCAGATTTCCAGCATCAGGCATCAAGGGGTTAAAGTTGGAGTATTTGAGCATAGCATCTCAATCTACTAAAAAAGTCACTGCCGAAATGATGGGGGGTCATGCAACTTATCCCACAACAAACTCCTCCATCTTTTTGTACTATTAAAGTATTTTTAACTTAAGAAATACATTAACATTATCATTACTGTTTATGTTTGGGGTAGTGGTGACATATATTTAGAAATAAATATTCAGAATTCTATCTATAATTGAAATAATGTTTCTATCAGAGAAATAAAATGAGATTTCTTTTTACGTTTGTAACAGAAGTAGTTACTGAAATCTCTAAAAGTAGCAAGATGCTTTTGCCTTCATATTGCATCAGATGAAATTATTGAGGATAGGTAAATGTCGGAATTGTATTACCAAAAACGAATCCTTTTTTTTTTTATTAATTACTATGCCTTTGTAGGTTTTGATAACAGAAAAATAGGTTTTGGTAAACTATTACTTTACTAATTGTGTAAATGTAATTACCCAGTGATAGGAGAATAATTTCAGAGAAAAAAAATATGTTTATTTGTTATCAAATGGATAAAAGAAAATGATGAAACATAACAATTGTAACCCAAAATATGATTTTTAAGAAAAAAATCTCCACTTTTTTAATAGCAATGGCAGAAATGCAAACATAAATGGGTGGAACGTTTCTTCAAAACAAGATGCAAACTAATGACAAAGAAGAAATGACATCCTTTTAAACAGTGAACCCCCCTTTATAGCTTTTATTTGAGCTTCTCTGCCATGAGTCTGATTTAATGCTCTTTCTTTCACTGTATAAAAAAGTACAAACAAAGCAAAACAGAGATCAGTGTACCCCAGGACAAGAATGCCATGGTTGAGAAGAGAGGGCACCTTGTATTTGTTGGACAACTGCAAGTAGTTAAATATTCATGCAACTTTAGAAACATCTCTGTGTAGATTTCTAGGCTAACAATACATTTTTATTCTTCATGAATATCAATATGATTCTCCACAGTCTGGTTAAAGTCTTTCTCCATGTAAATTAACAGATAGATAGATTTTTGTCATGAAATCTGTTGATAAATCATATCTTCAGTCTGTACAATAGAGGTACTAAAAATTACAACTGTCATGGTATATGTACATATACTACCTACAAAGTACAACAGATAGCGTGTAATAAAATATGTAAACAAATTTCTCATTTTTTCGGACACAGTTGACTGTGACAGCAGATAGAATTCACACTTTTAACATCTGGTTTATTTCTGTATACACATTTGTTAACAGTGTTGCAGTACTGCATCTGTGTTCTTCCTGACACCTCCATAGAAAAAGAGAATGATAGGCAATGAACCAACACACTTGTGCAGAAAGATAAAACCACCATGGTCTGTGCAGCAAGAAGAGATCTGTTAGAGAGGTTTGAGAGGAGAGGAAGTCCTGATCATAGATGTAGAACTGCCTTTGCGTGATCCAAATTGAAACTCTTTACTGGACTTTTACTGTACTGCACCTTACTGTGGAATCAGGATGGCATGCATTTTACAATCAGGCGCTTCTAACCAAGAGAACTGACAAATTCCTCCCACAAAGAGTGTCACTGTGTCCATCAGACAATGAGAATAATTGTGGTGAATTAGATGCCAGAGCAAACAGATGGTATGAGGTCTGCCCTTTGCAACTGGCTCACTTGGATTCATATTATACACATAAAATAGTTTTCTTTTATTATTGTTCTCTTTAAATCTTTTTTTCTTTTGCTTTAAGCAAAAATATGTAAGACACCACACTTATATTATGTATAAACCATAAAAATCTGTAATATTTTGATTACAAGTGTCCTTTGTGTGCCTGACCCCCTCTCGTTAAGCACTATTTGTTGCTTACATGCTGGAAACATTTACGATAATGAGCCTTTTGTAATTAACAATTTCACAAAAATTGTTTAATGCCAAGGATCACATAGCTCTAAAAGTCACTTAGGAGAATGATGCTGTGAAATATTTGTATACCGGCGACATGTCTCTGACCAGATAGAAGTGTAAGGTTTCTAAAGTTGCTATTTAACCTTGTCATTAAGCATTTTGCTTAATAGTAAGTGTGCTTTATGTTACAGCAAATATCAGTTCAACTATTCAGCACAGTACAGAATTTTTCAAGTTCCATGTTATACCATCATTTGTCAAAGCTCCTCACAGGGAAACTTGTAATAAATGTTCTCTCAGTGCCTTCTTACTCCGTTCTGTCGGGTTGACCAAAGTCTCAGTCACACATAATACTCCTTATCCTTGTTTTTCTGTCTCTTGTTGCTGCCTTTCAGGCTCTGTTGTTTGTCCTTCATGACAGCACCATTGCTCTGCACAGCCGAGTTGGTTATGTAGTGCCGGCTCTCGTCCACCTGGTAGGAGCCTTCATCCCTGTTCCTGTACTTATACATGGCGTACAGGAGGATAAGGATACACAGCGCTGCGGCCGCCACTATTCCGATGACCATCCCAGTAGTGCTGCTAGATTCACGGACCACCTCCGAGGGCCCTGGTACTCGCCTGACGCCTGGCTCTGTGGGGAGTGCTGTGGGTATATTATGGAACATGGCGGAAATCATTAATGGGCCCCTCTGCTTGCTGCTGTCTACCTCAAAGGATGTGGCAATAGAGGCAACACTAGATTGGGGCTGGGGTTTTAGCTCGCGGTTATTTGTTTTGCCGGAGAAGTGTGGAGGGCTGTGGTGGAGGCAGAGGTGGTAGTGGTGCGGCTCTGGTTGGCGGTTACTGGTATGGTGGTAGTCCTACCGCATCTGAAGATGGAAGGTTTGTTTTGTCTAAAAGTCCTGGGCGCATGTGCTTTGTAGTCACCTTGAAAGTGTGAAGTGGGTCTTAACAAGGAGAAGTTCGAGTGAAAATCTTCATCATCATCAGTGGGGGCAGGTAAGACTTCATCGCTTTCCCAGAGCCATACCCCGATATCACCAAGCCATCATCATCACAATCATCGCTGCCTCGGTCCGACAAGCAAGGTACCCCCGCCTCAGTAGCCTTGGACAAGGACTCTTTGGTGGTCTCAATAATGGTTAGGAGTGGGTGGTGGGTTGAGGGAGTGGGAATGGAGGGTGCACGGGGAGCTACAAAGGGGAGCTCTAATGGATCCTCATGTACTAATTCAGCTCCTGGAAGTAGAGAAAGATTTATTTTAGGGGTAAACACTGTTAAATCAAACATACCTTACAAAAGCGACATCCTAGAACATATGAAAAAAGGCTTAAGAGTTGAACTGGGAGCCAGAGGGATTAAATAAGCATTGCTGTCATTTAAGTGTGCTTCCAGTTATAAGCCTTTACTCTTTATATTTACAAACTCTTTTACTTCAGTTGGGTTTAAGGAAGGGGGACTACTTTGTAAGCATTGCCCTGAAACCTTTGCATAGGTTTAACCTCAAAATTAAGATTCTGTCTTTATCAATGTTTTAAAATGCTAGTTTGAGCAACTTTATAGGGAGACCCAGGGCTATAATTAATCACTTTTAACCTGTGTTTCTTTCACCACCAAAAATGTACATTAAAATCAACAGATAATTTTCATGATTTTGTAATTTGTTCCTTTTCACAATCATGGGGAAAACAAAGTTAAGGATCCAGTAGCTTGTAGAACCAACCCTCTCACGTGGAGGAGCAACTTTAATCCCTTTATTTTCATTAAAGTTTCTATGCCCCAGTCTGAGTCAGATGGCCTTATGTTAGACTTTTAGGTCATGGTTGACTTTTTCTTTTGCTACAAAATAACCTCAAACCACCAAACCTCCACAAAGCATGTTTGACAATTATCTCCAAACCTGAAGTTGTGGCTAAATATCTTTCCTTTGGCCTTATCAATCCAAAATAAATGTCTCTACAGGCATAATAGTTTAGTCAATAATCTAATATTTTTAGAGTTGAGTCTAATCCCTCAAACCTTCAACCAAACCTGTTTAGTCTTCAGTAGTCCTGTCATAAACATAAACATTTAGATTCTATTTAGAGAATCTTTGATTGAGCTCTTGATTTTGATCTTATTTGGCATATCTATGAGCAATGAAGACCTTGGTAATAAACTAGTCTGGAAATGGTCTCATAAACCTTTCGAGATTGATGAAAAGGAAGTATTGCTTCTCTAAGGACATTACTGATATATTTGCTTTTGGAAACTACTATCATTAAAAATCTCTGATGCTATAGGTTTTAATTCCATCCACAACAATGTTTGCATTTTTCTTCTTAAAAGACTTTTGAAGCAGTAGGGATGTATTAAATCTTTCCCAAAGGAAAAAAAAAAGATCAAAAGAACATGATATAGTAAAAGAAAAGAGCATTTTAAACCAGCTATTTTCTAATACTGGTCCTTAAACCATACTCTCTTGCATATTTTAGTTGCTACCCTGTTTCAGCACACCTGGTTTGAATCAGTGGATTCAATTACTAGGCCTTTGCAGGTCTAGATAACAAGCTGCTGGGGGACTTCTAACGCCCACAATCCCTCCACTCCCCCTGTACCTCTTACCCAACACCCCAAGGCTGGGAAAATGTCAGAAACAACTGAATGTAATTATTGTAAAACCAATAGCAGCATTGCTACTTTGTGGCTCCCAGGTCATCTCAAACCTCTTGACTTCTTAATGTCACATACATAGTATGCAAGTGCAGAGCTGCATCTTGAAGATGGTAAACCCTTCATTAGTTCTATGAAATAAATCTGATCAAATTCCAGATTTCTAAGTCAAAAGTAGCAAACAAGTAGTATGGCATTTATTCTTTAGAATAAATATATATTTGGAAAATTCTTTGGCTTTGTTGAAAAGCGTGTGTTATCAATATTCCAGTAAATTTGTGCTGTTAATTTGTGTAATTTGGCCATTTTGTATTAAAACAAAGGCTGGCAGAGAGTCATTGGAAAAGCCTGAAAGTGGGCCCTGTTGTAATAACAAAAAAGTCCTCAACATAGAAGTCTCCTTAGATGGCATTAAGAGTTTTCCACATGACATAGAACTTTGTCATGTTTGTGTTAAAGTTTTTTAATAACATTTCTGTAACCAGAAGCAGCTCTTTCACTAAAACACTTTTTTTTATGTTTTTTTCTTAAAATTTTGAGTGTGGCTCCTAAATGTTCAAACCTTATGAAACAGCACAATAAATTATACATTTGTTCTTTTATTCAGGCGCTGTTGGAAATTTCCATAGGGCTTCTTTTCCTTTATGCACACATGGGTCAAAAAGTTAGAATCCTAATGATGCCTTTCAAAATTCTGCTCATACTTTGGTTAGTTTTATTATTTTTTCTTAGATGGAAAGGCTGTTGGTTTCATTTCTTTTGATTTCTTGTTATGAGGCATAACAGAAGGATGAAGGTAATGGGTTGGCAGACTGGAGCTTCTAATGCATTAATGAGGCAGTTGCTTATCTGTCTTTGTAAAAGACCAGCAGAAATAAAAAAATTGAGCTCAAAATGTACTTGTCTGTAAATGTTCAAACCCTCACCTATCCTCATTAGATATTGAAAATAGCTGAAAGAACAAGATGAAAAATACAAAACTCTAAAAAGAGATTTATCCATAGGGAAGACAGGCTCTCCTTTAGGTATTAGCTAAGGTAAGGGGCTCATTTATTCATGTTTAGCTTCAGGCAGTCATTCAAATCCACAGGACTTGGCCAAGCTGCTTCTAGGCAACTTTGCCCCTACCTTAAACTCACGAGAGGAAGTTTACAGTAACCACCTGCTTTTTTAGGCTTATCTTGCATTTAGACTATGCCAGACTACCAAAGACCGACTCAAAGTATCACGAAAACAAAAGTATGCCTTTTTAAATTGGTTATCATCATATTTTGATAAGACTGTGTGATTTGTAACCTTAGTTCCCTGTTTTTTAGTTGATGGGAGGGGCATAGTGAGCTGCTGTTTGAAGGTTCCACATGATGTAGGTTCAGAGATTGTTTTTCACACCATGGTTGTAAAGATTGGTGATGGGAGCAACAGTTGTCTTTTTATCATCTTGACACAGTCTATGTCTGTAGTTCAATTGTGACATTAACAAGGCAGTTGCTTCTCATTTCATGTTTTTGGGACAATGTTTATTAAATCCAAGAGCCACCTCTTTTCTACTAGCAGTTTGTGAAATACTCCACAAACCTGGCTCGCACAAACTGCCCTAACAAACTCTTTCTTTATAGTCTGATGTTTTATGTAAATTTCAGCAAGTGGTCTTTACATAATTGAGATAGATGCCCTAATGCCATCTGCCTCTTCTGGTTTCTCTTTTCAGCCTCTAACAGCTAAGATCCACTGTTTTTGTAAGCCAAAACCAATGGGGGTGTCTTATTAAGAATCCAACTGGAAATTCTTGCCAATTACACCTTGTTGCTTTTTTTTTCTTTCATTTGTAAATGCCGAGGGTTGCATAACATAAATAAACATCACTTATAATTATCGTGGGCCCCATGCTGTTATCATTGGAGTGAACATTCAATGGGCCACCAACTCATTTATATGAAAAGTATCCACTGTGATTTAGGATGCTCCTTTAGAGTTATTCATGCAAATTAACACCTCAAACAAAACATTTCTTCACACATAGCAACCAAAAACACATCCAATTACAGGCACACAACTCCTAATTTAAACAAAGGCCTTTGTGTCATTTCAAACTCAAATGAGGATTCATTAGCAGTAACATGACCAGACATCCATCAAAGATGCAGTCTGTAAGCTTTCAACAAAAGCTTGACACAACCAGCTTCGTCATTTGATTTTAGTGCGAGACGTTATAAACCTTTTGAATTATTTCGGTTTACAAACTGCATCTCAAACAAGCACCACAAAGAGAATCAGAACATGCACGTTGTGTCATTAACTTACGTCAACAATTTGCCCGCATGATTTTTAGGCAAGAGGAGAAGAATTTACAAAGGAAAATTGCATAAAAATGTAGTCACTTGGTATGGTTAAAAATCATTTTTATCCATGTTAGAATGGATCCTATCTTAAAACAATGAAGGTACAGGGAGGCAACAGCACATACATCCACACCACATAACAGAAAATAAACACCATATTTCTGCTTTTTATCCTTTGTTTCTCTTTCCTTGTAAATAATTTATTTTTCAACAAAAAAATCAGCATTTTTTTCATATCAAGAGACTTCAGTGAGCCTAAAATCTATCCATCTTACAATTTTTGCTTAATTTGCTCTTTAGTGTAGAATGGATGGATGAATTTATATTTTAATATTTCTAAAGACAAGGGAGGAGGTGAAGAAGGGGTTGGACCTATGAACATACTACAGAGGAGATGAGGATGATGAAGGTGACAGTGTAAGTCAGTTGCCATGTCCATGTAAAGGCAGTACGAAGCGGTTGGGCGGCATTAGAGCTTTCGGCTGTAAGGAAGGGATGGGGATATACAAACAATGAGCAATATACATGCCCATCTACAGAAAAGAACAGAAGAACTCTAACACTGACATGTCTTACAAACCCTAAACTGCAACTTCTTAGCCATGCAATTCCCTTTTTTATTTTCTTACAATCAAGATACACTACCTGACAAAAACAGTGACCTTCCCAGAAGAAGTGGTCGGATTGGGATCTCATTTGTTTCACACACAGAACTTCTGATGGGAATGCAAATAATTACATTCACAACCAGTAAGTATGTCAGAGAATGTAAGGGAGGGAATCTAAGAGTGAAGTGATTCAGGCAGGTACCCAAGCAATCAAATGTCAGTCAGAACAGGAAGTTAGGGTCAGCAGCCAGAAAGGATGCCCTTCAGACTACTTAGATGGGGTCTCAATGTCAATTTGCATGAAGCTGACGGATGTACGAGGATTAAACTATTTCACATTTATTTTCTTGAAACTGATGGGCAAACTAAAAGCATCCAAAAGCTAAGAAAGCCAAAGATAAAGTCCTTGTACCGAACAACAAACAATAAAACAAAACAAATTTGTTGATATCTGAAACTTTGATTTGCCCACAGGCAGTAACATAACTGCACAAAACGTATGAAAGACTTTTGTACAGTACTTGTGCAGCCTGGTACAGCAAAAACTTAAACAGATAACAATACTGTTAAAGGTCAGGTTACGAATTTAAAGTAATTGCATAATAGACTACTATTTCAAGCATTAGTTAAAGACCTAAATATCACGAAAAGACTTTATTTCACAAAAAGATTGAGAATGTGAAGTTAATTAATCTGGGTGATGAACTACAAAACCTGATTAAACCACCTTTAAATTTTAAAAGTTGACCTATATCTAAGAGTGACTTTAGCATTTTTAAAGCCTTGGTATTGCACAGTATTTCAAATATTACATCATATAGATAATAGGTTATCCTCCTATCCTTTATCCTCAAAATCAAGGAAACCTTTTCATTGATAAACCTCGTTATTATGGATTGTTTTATTCATGTAATGCGACAAAGAGAAGAAAATTCTTAATTTTGTCCAGAAACAGGTAATAATTTCAGGATCACGGTGCTGGGAGTTATAAGGTTCCGGTCATCTCTGGTGGGGATTCAATCTAAAATAAAATAATGGGATAAAGCTTTGGCATAATGAATTCATTCACAAACAATACTATTCAACAGATGGCAAACACATTTAATAATGATGTGGCGCTCTGGGCAATAGTATGATTCAACCGCTTAGCCTCTTGTAAACCCTTAATGTGGCCTTTATAAAGTGTCTCTTACTGCTATGGCTGCTGCCTAAGGCATCATCTGTATCTGCAGACCTCCAGCTGGTGTTTCCACTGACTCTTGGCTGTTCCTGAAACTGATATCGCTGTGACTGCTGTGGTTTCACCGCTTATACTCTCTGACATTCATGAATGAAACGTCGGCTTCATATAAATCAAATATTTTTCCTCCCAATTGAAGAACTACATGTGAAACAAATGCGGTCCAAACTGGACCATTCCTTTCAGGGTCCTCACATCCGTTGGTGCTCAGCTGCTTTGGTCAGAGTGTGTATAAAAAAAGTTTTGTTTTGTCAAAATATGTTGTAAAACGTCTAAAATAGTTATGTGAGAAGTAGATCTGGAAACACTTCAGATTCTAATCTGTGTGAAGTTACTGTGCATATGCTCAAATGTCATACTGAAGTGAGGTTACTTAAATTTACATCATTACATCAGGGTTTATTAGGAAATACAACACACACGCTAGTAGCTGAAGTAGTTCCAAATCGCCAAAAAAGTCAAAATATAGGAAAAATATTTCACACTTTGATTTAGTTATTCTCTGACGGGAAAAAAGAAAACATATATGCCAAAAAACATAATCAGAACCAAAATGCCAGCGACTGGATAAAATCAACTGGATAAAAATGTGACCAGTTTCAACTATCAAATGAAAAAAGAATGTTAAGATGAAGGAACAAAGCCATTTAAAATTTTGCACACACTACAACCAGATGCACACAATAAAAAACAGACACGAATGGGAGAGGCACTCGACTGGAGGACGGGCTCCTCTCTCATGTGCTCCCTGTAATGTTAGTTCCTAAACATGAGCCGGCCGTGCAGTCTGGGTGTACATCAGAGGGAGACAGTACTGGCTGAGAATGGGTTACCAACTACTGTCATTGGGTTTGTTTTAGTCGTACTGCAGGATGTTGATGCATGCTTAAAGTAAGTTGCATTTAGGGAAAGTAAAAAAAAAAGAAGACACGACACAACAAACAGGCAGGACTGACCAATTTCAGAACAGTGACACAGTCACTGTGTCCCAATCCCATAAAACAAACATGCAATTGAGTAACAGGGGGGTTCTGGCACAAAAATAAAAATTTCTGATGCAACTTCATGAGATTTTTTTTTTCCTCCAATGAGCAATGAGGAATTAAAATGCAACCTGATTTGTTGAGAATTTGATTGCTAAACTTTATTTGATTCACTGTAGATAACAGTATGCAATTGGGACACAGACTCACATTAAATAAGAGGATCAAAACAGAAAATACAAACATATGTTTCTATTTCACAAATATTAAAATGAAGCTGAAGTTTCCCTAACATTTTAGGTCAGAGGTAAAGCTGATTTCCAAAACATTTTACATGTCATAAAAGAGTTTAATAGAATGCAGTGTGTGTAAAGAAAATTTATCTTAAACATGAACTAAACATCAGGGGGGAAAAAAGCCCCCATCTGCTAACAAACATTAACTTGTGGAATACAAAAGATTGGTGAAAATAAATTTCAGATACTATATGATCCCTGCCTTTAACTTGAAGTGTACAGTATGGTGATAAAGTTTTAATAAAACTGTCACTGACTGCTCACTGACAAAGAGATAACTCAGTACCATGAAAATGTAATTAAATACATTTTTAAGGTGAACTATGATTCTTCCACTGGCATGCACTTTACAGCAAACATATGAAAATCAAGGGCTGGCAGTTAATCTAATAGTTTAATTTGAAGTATTGATCTCTTTGCAATGTTTTCTTGAGTGTAGTTTCGTAAATCTTTAGTAGCTAGGCCGTGTCATTATATCCAACAAGCAAGATACAATGATACATGATCACAGTAAAAGAAGAGAGAAAATTTTAATAAAGTAAAAAGAAAAATAAAGCACTTAAGTTCTGTTGTTTTCATATATATATGTATTTATGTATAAAATACTTTTGTACTAACCATGTGTTTTTGTTTTTAACTTTAACAAAAAAGGTTTTAGGTAAGTTGATTGCACATCTGTCATTCCGATTTTGGAAGCTATGACACAGCTAAGTTCTTATTTTGAATAAAACTACACATATTTTGTGAAAGAATAATTTTCCTTTTCACATTTAGGTTTTAAGGACAGAAAATGCTAATTCCCGCTGAGGAGAACAGTTGAACCCCAATGTTTGGAGGATGTTACTTTATTTTTTTCTGCCATAGAAAAAAAAAAACAGTAACTGAAATAAAATGCTAAGGAGACCAGCTTTAGACCAAATAAATTTCCCTATATTCCCTATATGTGGGTAGAAATTTGTTTTAATTTTATAAGATGGCAAATCTGACCCTAACATGGTCACAAATATGGTACATATTTAGCTATTTTTTAAAATGCTTTCATCTGCTATTATTGAAATGTTTGTGTGGTATCAATTTCAATTCAGTTCAGTTTATTTATATAGCATCAATTCAAAACAAATCCTACGGCCAGATTGGTTCAAAGTTTTCTATCTAAGGAAAGTCAGCTGATTGCGTTGACTAATTGACTCAGCAGCAATCTCTCAACAGATTTAAACCCCAAATTTACTAAGCAGAATAAAGGAAAAGTCTGTTCATATTCAGAATTCAACTTCTGAAAGTACTTCAAATATGAAATTATTACATACTGTTCAATAATTTATATATATCTTTTTTTAATTAAGAGTGATTTCATTTGAATGTGCTTTACTGGAGACATCCATGTTTGTCAAAGTACACTACTGCCACCTACCGGTTTGTGACGTCACGGTGCGGTATTGGCTGTTGATCGAGTCCCAGTGCTGTATCTGGTGTTTGTGACAATGCGCTATTATCCACTTATCTTGAAAACATTCTTCTTTTAAATGTTTTTTTCTCTGGCCAGAAGTTAGAACGCAAATCCTCCCTCTTCAGGTTGGCAATCCAATGATGAATCCGTGGTGGATCATGAATTGGAAAGGTGAAATAACTTTTCCCGATGTATTGCAACATCCAACTGGCATGCACATGGGCATTGTCAGTTTACCTATAGCTCTCGCGAATTTCAATGATGATGTCCTCTCGAAATCTTAAATAATTTTTGTTGATTGCAGATGTGTCCAGAAGCTCCTATTTATTTTGCTTGTAAAGCGGAGAGAATGGCCTTTGGCTTACCGCACCATGACGTCACCACCGGAAGATGTCAGGAGTGAGGTGTTACTATATTTGGCCAAAAATGGCCACTCCCAGACTTAGTGATCACGACAAAAATTATTGTTTTTTAGTTTTTTACTGATTAACGCTCAATTCATTAAATCACAGCAAACGTATTAGTTTTAGGCATAGATAATGATCCATTGACTATTCCTTGCTGACCAGACTTTTCCTTTAACATCTTTGATAAAATTTTCATTGTGCTTCATCAACAAATAACATGCTTCTCTTAACTTGGCAAGTTTTCAGGAGGACTTATTTTAAAGGTATAGTTGAGGATGTTCTTCTTCTGGGTGGATAATCAAAATAAGTGGTCCTCCTAATTGTCAATCATTCTGGTGATATATTTATTTAAGGCTGTGCTCGTCTCTAGGTTTTTCTGCACATGCACAAGTTCAGGTGTATATGTTTGGTGAGCTACTTTTTTAGCCAGTAATTGAAGCTCGCCTTTCTTTGAAAATGGCTGAGAGTCGTAAGAGGAAAAAGTATCTACGAGGTGAATGAGTAGAAAAGAAAGTTCTCAGAAGAGAGAAACTACACCAGTGTTTTTAAGAGTTTCTGTCACTCAACTTGTAAACAGAGCGTGCAATAGGAGAAATGTGCTTGTGCAAGCTCTCGCAAATATTTGATAGGTGTTCCCTCTCGGGAGCGGGCACAGAGTTGTGCCTGTGCTTTTTTTTAGGATTAATTTTTTTTTGTATTTCTCTCAGCCGTGTATTTAAATTGAAACAGCTAAGAATTTTTTTTTTGCCTTAAAATGTTGTGACAGACCTATAAAGTATGTCTTTCATGAGGATGCCTGTCTTTTTTCTTTTGCACAGTGCTTGTACCGGGTTATGGGTGATAAAAATACAGTCTGGCTCTAAACTATTTAAACAATCTACAGTAGGGATGAAAGTTAAAATCACTAAAACGAACTTATTTCCCCCAATTTATCATTATAAAAGGCAACCTAAGTCACGTTTTTTTAAGACATATCGACACCTATCCAGGGGTCCTTGTCAATTCCGTTGGCTAATTGTTTCAGCGCTAGTGTGAGCAAACAGAGCAAACAGAACTTACAAAGACTCCTGCATAGCAAAATGGTTGCCTTTCAATTTAACCCTTTTTGTGATTGCCATGACTGAGAATTTCCACAGGCATCCTTTTCTAATGTTTAGCAGAATGTTAAACTAGAAGGAAAGTGTTATATCCAAATATATAAAGTTATTTCTATTGTAAGACATTATTTCCTAACAAACTGAAGCTCAAAAAGCCTTTTGTTGGTCACTGCTAAACTAAAAACTAAAGATGGTTTAAACCAAACAAAACTTCCATTGTAGGATATAACATTTAAATCCGATAAGATAAGACATGATTATAGATTTCTGTTATTGAGCTATAGGTTTAGAGTTATAGGAGTTATCTTAAAGCCTAATAATAATGTTTAGTAAAGATTTCTCAAACAAAATAATAAATAAACCATTTGTTGTTGATAAATAGTCTTAAGACCCATTTTTGGAGCCATCTTATGAAATTAAATGAATTGAAGGACAGAGAACAGAATCACTTGATGATTTCTCTAAACTAAAACACATAGTCCTATTTACAAATAAAAAACATGGCAAAAAACAGGCGATTTAATGTCGCTGCCACTGCAGCAATGGCTCACACTTTTAACACAAATGCAGATAAAACAACTAGTTCACTGGAGGACATGGAGTCATGGGCAAATCAAAAAGCATGCAGTGAAATAACAAATTCACCCTGAACATACTTTTTTGGTTATCTAAGGTCTTTTTGCCAGAATGTGTTTTTTTCCACTTAGAGGTTAGAGACTGGAAAACAGAAAATGGTGAGGTAGGACAGACGGTGTTGACCTCTAGCTGTTAAGGGTGAACAGTTACGGAGTAGATCACAATGCAAATGTCTCAAAAACAGATGAGCTGCAAGACACAAAGCCTATGGATATATTAAGAGATATGAGGAAACACTTATAACCAAACTTGAGCCACATATCATGAGGCCAAAATACAAGAATGCATCTTAGCACCGATGGCAGATAGACGGGAATGGAATTTTGGCAACAAAACACCAGGAAATAGCATTGACTTCCCAACTGAAGAGAAAACAAAACAAGAAAAACCTAAGGCATGCAGCTTTCAACCAACGGCAACATGATGTTAGGGTTAGAATGGTGTGAATTTCTGTGTAAACACATGACTGGATGACTGGGGCCCTGTCTTTGTCTTTCTTCACAAATCCCCATGGATCTCAGGCTTTAAAGCACCGTTTGAATCCCCTTTAACATGATCAGTCTTTTTGAAAACATTTGGGAATGACCCTTTTGCAAAGTGGCATTATTGCAGGTCCTCAGACACACGTTTTTCATATTTGTTCAATATTAATTTATGTTGTGTAGATACTTTAGATCCACTTTAAGCCAATTTGAAATAATCAACATACTTATTCAGAAAACAACAACAACTGTTAATTACATGTGTATTTTACAATCACTGATCACTTATTGCAGAAAGCAGAAAACTTTGCATTTGTAAATATGGTGACAAGAACAACACATTTTTACTGTTAGCTCATAGAAGGCCAGTTATTATGTCTATATCGAACATTTAAAGTGTAAGCTGCATCAGATTTTTCAGTTTTCAACCAAAACAGCTGGTTTTGCTTTTTCGATTTTCCATACATTGAAATCAAAATTAGGTATGGGTAAACAAACTTTTAATATTTATTAGCACTTCTGATGGTTTATAGTACAACAGTGAACAAATCTCACTAATTTCTCACTTTTAACAAGAAGGGTTTCCATTCAGAAGTGAATTCAAAACTAGCTCAAAACATTTCACTGGAAGACAGTACAAGGCAGATTTTGTGGGAAGTCTCTTGGAATCCCAAAGAAACCATTGAGCTGTTTAAGAACATGAACAGTTTAAAGATTTAAATGCATCGCACTTTAACATTTTCTGCTACCGCAAATGTGTACTCCTGTCCTGACTTTTTACAAGAGTCATTTTTAAAAGGCCAAATTTATGCTGCTGATGCTGAAACCCTGTTGGATTTAGCAACAGTCGCTAGTAGCCCACAAACATTATGAAAGGGTAAGTGTCAAAGCTCAATGGAGGAATCCACTGATATTGCACAACTTGTGGGAGCAGCTCTCTAAGGATTGATAGTGAGAGCTCAAACCAGCTGCAACGTCTCCACGTGCTCCTTGGTTCCAAAATGCTGCTTCATCAAGAGTTTGTCACATAAACGCAATGTACAGGTGCTGGTCATAAAATTAGAATATCATGAAAAAGTAGATTGATTTCAGTAATTCCATTTAAAAAGTGAAACTTGTATATTATATTCATACATTACATACAAACTCATATATTTCAGATGTTTATTTTGTTTAATTTTGATGATTACAAATGACAACAAATGAAAATCTCAAATTCATCATATCAGAAAATTAGAATATTGTGAAAAGGTTCAAAATTGATGGCCCCTGGTGCCACACTCTAATCAGCTAATTAACTCAAACCACCTGCAAAAGCCTTTAAATGGTCTTTCAGTCTAGTTCTATAGGCTACACAATCATGGGGAAGACTGCTGACTTGACAGTTGTCCAAAAGACGACCATCGACACCTTGCACAAGGAGGGCAAGACACAAAAGGTCATCGCTAAAGAGGCTGGCTGTTCACAGAGCTCAGTGTCCAAGCACATTAATAGAGAGGCGAAGGGAAGGAAAAGATGTGGTCGAAAAAAGTGTACAAGCAAGAGAGATAACCGCACCCTGGAGAGGATTGTGAAACAAAACCCATTAAAAAATGTGGGGGAGATTCACAAAGAGTGGACTGCAGCTGGAGTGAGTGCTTCAAGAACCACCACACACAGACGTATGAAAGACATGGGTTTCTGCTGTCGCATTCCTTGTGTCAAGCCACTCTTGAACCACAGACAGCGTCAGAAGCGTCTTGCCTGGGCTAAAGAGAAACAGGACTGGACTGCTGGTGAGTGGTCCAAAGTCATGTTCTCTGATGAAAGTAAATTTTGCATTTCCTTTGGAAATCAAGGTCCCAGAGTCTGGAGGAAAAGAAGAGAGGCACTTCATCCACGTTGCTTGAAGTCCAGTGTAAAGTTTCCACAGTCAGTGATGGTTTGGGGTGCCATGTCATCTGCTGGTGTTGGTCCATTGTGTTTTCTGAGGTCCAGGGTCAACGCAGCCACATACCAGGAAGTTTTAGAGCACTTCATGCTTCCTGCAGCTGACCAACTTTTTGGAGATGCAGATTTCATTTTCCAACAGGACTTGGCACCTGCACACAGTGCCAAAGCTACCAGTACCTGGTTGAAGGACCATGGTATCCCTGTTCTTAATTGGCCAGCAAACTCTCCTGACCTTAACCCCATAGAAAATCTATGGGATATTGTGAAGAAGAAGATGCAATACACCAGACCCAACAATTCAGAAGAGCTAAAAGCCACTATTAGAGCAACCTGGGCTATCATAACACCTGAGCAGTGCCACAGACAGATCGACTCCATGCCACGCCGCATTGCTGCAGTAATACAGGCCAAAGGAGGCCCAACTAAATACTGAGTGCTGTACATGCTCATACTTTTCATGTTCATACTTTTCAGTTGGCCAACATTTCTATAAATCCTTTGTTTTTATTGGTCTTCAGTAATATTCTAATTTTCTGATATGATGAATTTGAGATTTTCATTTGTTGTCATTTGTAATCATCAAAATTAAACAAAATAAACATCTGAAATATATGAGTTTGTATGTAATGTATGAATATAATATACAAGTTTCACTTTTAAATGGAATTACTGAAATCAATCTACTTTTTCATGATATTCTAATTTTATGACCAGCACCTGTAATCTGTGATTTTAAGATTTATTTTATTTGTGCTTGAATTTTAACATGTTGGTTTATGTTTACTGGCAACAAAGCAATACTATAATTCATCCATCTTTTGGGATTTTTTTAAAATAAAAGTCTCTGTGCCCATTTATTGTGCTTTCAACTCTAGATTAAGCCCTAAGTGAAACATAGAATTTTTCTTAAAAATAAAATATTACATTAATAACAACATTCTTTTGAATAAACATTGTGTTGTGTAAAAAAAACAAAACAATAGAAAAAAAAAAAAAGATATAAATATCTAAGTGAAATTTTAAAAAAGTTAAAATTTTAAATATTCCTGGAAAGGAAACTTATGGAATAATAAGCTCTAAGTCAAAAACATAATAACGTAAGTAGGAAAGTTCTGAGAAAAATTTAAATAAACAAGTCCATTACTCCAGAAATAGACACTGTTAAATTCCACCAAAATAATTTTCAGGTTAGTAGGTGGAAACCTTTTAATTAATAAAAGTTCCAATTTACCATTTAATTAATTCAAAGCTATATTTTAATATACTGTCATTTCATTAATCTTAATTTGAAAACTTGAAACTTCAATTTTCCCTTTACAGCCTTACAAAAAAGTATACATGCATTCCAAAACTGTTTAGTACAAGTTCCAGGGAAAAACCTACAAGTTCCTCAAATATAACACAGTACCTGCAGAAAGGTTTAGACAACACAACTGCTGAGAAATTAACCTGTAAGATCCGTAAAGGTATGAGAAAAGCCATATATTCATGGCTTTCTCCATTTTTTTTTTTATTTGAGGAATCTGGTACTGAACTCAAAATATAATTGTTATGCTTTCTGCAAGAAGTGTTCAATTAAAAGGCTGTTAAAAATGTTGGATGATCACTAAAAGAGTCCCTTATTAAAGTTTAAAAGAAAAAGGAGATTCCCAATTTTTTTCAAATGCATTTTCTCAAATTATTCAATTTTTCAAATCTATTTGGACACAAAAAAGACAGAATGATGAGTACACCTAAGAGCAAAAGTATGACCCAAAGAAAGAAAAACCTGTACACAGAAATTCAATGATATCTGTTCTCTATCAACAATGCAAGCTTCTAAATGTGGAAAACAAACAAACAAACAAACAAACACAAATGAAAACAAAAATTACTTAAATTAAAATCTGGGGACAGTTCTCATTTTATCTATGAACAAATTCAAAATATTTTTTCTTTAAAGAAAACCAGAAGAGCAGTGAACAGCGAGAGCAATGATCTATAACATGACAAAACACATTTAGCAGCATCAGTGTGGAGAACATGGTTCACCTCCATACAAATTTGACGGTTAAAATGTTGTAGCTTTTATTATTCCTCTCAGCTGCCAACATTTGTAGGCATTCCGGAAACCATGTTTACCACTTTAAAAGACCCCATGTTCAAGTGTAGCTTATAATACTAGATCTGCTGATGGCTAATATAACACTAGATTAAATTCCTGCTATTTTCAAGTTTAATTGAATGCTCCAACTTTTCTTGGAATAAGTTCTTATTGCAAGGGGGGTTTTATTAATTGAAGTAAGTGCTTAAGATACACTTTGTATAAACATGGGGGGATGATGCTTTGAGGATCATCTGATCCTATGTTGCAGATGAGTGTAAAAGCACAAAGAAAGCAAGCAAATGCAAACTAACCTAGCCCACCTGCAATGCTCATGTCACACTCCTTTAGGTCCTCGTCGTCGCTTGAACACTCTGCAGAGGACCCAATGTCATCTACCACATGCTTCTTGGGCAGAACATTGATTACCATAAATCCCAACCGGAGTAGTAAGAAAACACACAAAGAAACAAACAGGATAAACAGATAAGTTTAGAGGCTGCTGGTTGACTTCGGTTGAGAATACCAGATCATAGTGATAGATAAATAAATAAACGGCAAATATATAATTAGTATGTAATAAGTATTGCTGAAGATGGATCTTCCAGATAAATTAATGGACATAATAGAACTCTTCTAGTTTTGCAAATCACATTTAAGAATTTTTTTCCTTTTTAGAGTGGCTGAGGGGTGTAAATGCCATGCAAATACATGATAACACTGCAAATTAGGAAATGGTACCAGACACAAATGGTACCAGACCATTACCACAAATCACTATGAATTAATATCTATGAACCGGATCTGCAGGAAAAACATAAAGAGATGCTGGCCCAAAGGATACTGTGAGGGAAGACAGAAAAGGCAAGTTTTTCTTTAAATCTTGTTCATATATTCCCTGTGATTATTGATTTTCTACCTTTACAAAGGATCTCTAGCCCATTTGAGTTGATGACTTTCTTCCCCTTGTGGTCTGGAGCCCTTCTTTTATGCAGAGCTAGTTAGCAGCTATTTTTAACTTGCAGTTGTTTTTGCAACTTGCAGCATTTTCCCTTTGCTTGTGTTTTGTGAGTTAAATTCACCCTCTTCTGCCACAGAATCAACCTAAGGTCAACCTAAGGGTCACAAGCAAACCAAACAAGGTCTACCAGATTATTTAATTTGAGGTAAGATAATATCCTCACTTTTGGAGTTGAGTGTTTGGATTGTCTATGATCATCAACAACTCTGACAGGTCTGTCACTAACAAAAGCTGTCATTAGCCCAGAAAGGCTATTTGACCTGTCAATAATAAGGGCCACTGACTCCAAATCTAATCATGATTAATGAATAAAATAATAAAAGATTAATTAATGAATTAATAAATAGCCACTTTGAAAAAGTAAGCCAGTAATAGATGAAAGAAAGCAGTCAACATCTATATAAAAAAATACCTACACTCAGAGATCTCAAAGCCTCAAGAACTGTTAATCATGACACAAGTGGGCTACAGAATAGTTTGCACAGGGATTTAAAAAAAAGAAGGCATTTTCAAAATTGGATGACAAACCGTTGGGGAGGATCTGTGTTTCCGTGTGGTTGTTGTTGACATCATGGTGGTCGTCTCAACAAAGTTGGTAGACATCTCTGGAGGCATGGCTGTGGTACGGGCTGAACCTGCAACACTGGGCACGTCACCCACCAGCCTCACGCTCCCGTTGATCTTGATGTTGAGGTTGGCTTCAGCCGCCATTTTCAACACCTTAAGGCCATTGTAATACAGTCCCGACAGCTGACCTTGAAAAGGTCGGCCTCGGTCGCTACCTCCAACCGTGATTGTTGCTTGAGTGTTGAAAATCGTTAACTGCCGCCCTGAGGAAGACATCCACAGTTATAGATTACCCATTACAACACATTATATGATGCATTACATCAGAGTAGTGCATTACCATAAGAAAACTCAGCACAGAATTAGTAGAGTTTCAATGTACCCTTGAAATCCCCATGCATTGGCTTAAACAAATCTACACATCTTGATGCTCTATTTCATATTTATTGGCTGGTTTGTATATATTTCATACATGGTCAGTTGTTGAAATAATATTCAAAACAAAGACATACTTGTAACAATTATATTTTAAGCAACTCATTGGTAGGACAGTGAAGACAGATGTAATCAATCTTCCTCATAAATTACCTTTGTCTTGTAGCCATTCTTCTACTGGTCTGACATATTTGAAAGGAATTTTCTTATTGGCCGTTTGGTAGCGTTCAATGTCGCTGTTCCCTTTAAAGTTTAAGAAGACATTTATAAAGACATTTATTTATGTCAGAATCATGAAAAAAATCAATAACAAGTTAGAACAATTTTAACAAGAATATTATCTTTAAGTTAGTCCCTATTTGCGTGAAGTAAAATAAATTGCCTTTCTCACTTGTCAATTACTGTACCACTAGCGCCATATGCAGATACACTGTTTTAAAAAAAAAAAGGTTAAATGCTTCTATTTTATTTATTTTCATTTAGTATAGGTGATATATACAACAGAATACAATTAACAAAACATTAGAAACTGAAAAAAAGCCTTAGAAAAACAAAATGTCTAAAACAAGGTTTTAAAAACTCCTGATGGGGTTTAGATAACCATAATACACATGTCACTGGCCAGCATGAGCTCCTAGTGACCAAACAAGGAATTTTTTTTCCCAATTAACTGTCCTAAAAAAAAAAGGCAGATATAACATACCTCTCGCACATCAAACAAGATTTCTTTTACTTGATTCAAAATGGAAAAATTCAACTTTGCTGAAAGGATCATGATCTCAGAGGTATGTTTAGTGGCACTGTAGCACAGAATAAAAGTAAACATTTATAGAACAAAGACAGCATTAAAATAATTATTTCATAAATTTTGACATGTCCAGAATATATGAATATTTCCATCTGGTTAGGATGTGAACATGAAAAAGAAAAGATTTTGCACCAATAGGAACAATAGGTTGAAGTCCAGTGTGACAGAGCCTGGGTGATGCCAGATTTTAGTAGCCAAATGATCGCACATAGAAATGGTTTATTTCTCAGTTTTAAGCAGATCAAAAAAGAAACAGAATTACATCTATCAAGTTTTTGAGCATTGTTGCTTAAATGGCTCAGAAGCCATCTTTAGGTCACCACTTTGCTTCTGGACAGGTAAGTCTTCTGCCAGCTTTAGCTTTGGCGTACCTGCCAACTGGTAAGTTATTAGAACCATTAAAGGTTGGAATCAGAACAGGCAGGTGTGAGTGCGCCACCTTTTGGCTGGGAAGAGTTATACTTTTAGCCACTTTCTTTTAGAACAGCACTGCAAAATAATATCAGGGCATTGTAAATCCTTTCAGAGACAGAATAATAAATATAAATATGTAATAAATATGATTACGATGTGGACTTGAGATTTGTGTCCAAAGTAATTTTTGCTTCCATGACACTCTATCCAACTGCCTAAATATCTTATTCGCATCTAAAATGAAAGTTCCCAACACTTATAATGTCTTAGCTGACTTAGCTTATTTCTATCCAAACAGTCCTTTGTTAGATGTATACTGAAGTTGCAATGACAAAATATTTACAATATGTTATGCGGACATTCTTTAAAGCATATTATATTAGATTAATTAATGCACCACATATAAAGTTTTGATCAAAAGAACCATTATTAGTTTTTTATTTGTGCCCACTTGCCCAAAGTCTCAAAAGCCTATCCAGATGAATCTCCTTAACTTGTTCTCCTATACCACTGCAATAAGGAACCCAAATTTGGCATACTAAAATTTGAAGTTTCTCTTTGGAATAAAAACAAGCATCCAGCAATAGCTTCAATCACGCTTATTTCCCGAGCAGACGCTGTCCAGTGACTCTTTGCGGCCATCGCGCAACAACATGACTCTGCTGCTTTTTATACAATCTGTGAAATAGATAGAATATATTTTTGTACCTGTTGGGAAATGTTCATTGATTGACCAGTTATCCACCTGCAGCGTAGCATTCCCACCATTCCTGGTAAAACGGACTACATGATACTTCCCATCATTCACCGGGGTGCTGCTTTCTTGAACAAGGATGTCCTCCGTTCCAATATTGAAGGTCACTCCAATCTTGCCTTGCTCCTAAAATAACAAAACCCTATTGTTGAGGTACTGTAATGAGGGGACGTGTTATTTTTTTGTACAGGAACAGAAATAACATACAAAGCTGAATACATTTTAAATTCATGTGAAGAATTACCATGATGAATATTTACAACAGCTTTAATGTTAATAATGTCAAACAAAAAGTTTAATTTTGAAGACCACCTTCAACATAAAACCTTTAATAAACATATGACTTGTACTGTAACATGCACATTGATGTACATATACTTATATATATAAAGGGACATTCTTAGTAAAAGGATGTATTAATTTAAACAATTGCTTGCCATTACACCTAACAAGACCCAAAACAAAGAACGAATGGATGGAAATGTATAACTACTTACTATGTGCAGCATAAGATAGTCTCCAAGACCAGGGGCACTATCGATTCTGACTAGGATGCCATCTTTCAGGGATGTGCTAAAGCCAACAGTCAGTCTGTCAGTTCTGGTACTTGGTCTCTCATTAGCTGGCCAGTTAAATGTAATGAGGCCTCCCCCTTTCCCAAAGATGTATGTGGTTCCAGCTGAAGTGAGAGAATCAGAAATGATAAACTGTCAGAAATAACAGATTAAGTAACAAACTGGCTAGTATATCTAAAAAAAATAACACACAACAGACCATTCTATATAAAGACATGGCTTATTTATTTGGGCAAATTGCCAAATGAGATCAACTGTGTCCAATTCAAGGCATCTTATAGGGCTTGTCATTAAGGTTTATAGTAGGCATGTCCAAAGTTTGTCTTTTAGTGCTGCTGTACTAAAGTTTTTAATGGTTCTTGGCTTCAGCACAGCTGATTCTGGTAAATGAATTTCAGCAAACATCTATTAATAGAAATTAGCTGTGCTGAAGCAGGGAGACCTCAAAATCCTGCAGGAAAGCAGCCCTCAAGGACCAACTTTGGACATGTCTGGTTGATTGCAACAGGTACCAAAGTACAGTTTCAAAGGAGCAGACATAAAACAAAAAAAGAGTTGTAGAAAACTCTCTCTAGACACCACAATAATAAATGAATACTGGGGACATTGTTTTTAAAGGTAGGTTAAAAAAAAACTAAGGCAAAACATGATACAATATTTCACATTTTTAAGGTTTTAATAAAACATGATATTTTATTTAATAATATTATAACAACATTTCCTTAATAGCTATATTCATCCATTTTTATTTTTATTATGTAAAACCTTGTTAGAAGTGAATATAAACTAAACTTCTGTATTCATATAAACATGTACTGAGGTTGTTTATTAATCCACACAGATTTTCTATACCTCCTCTTATTTGACAGTTCCTGAGGAAACAAAAAATACTTAATCTGACACATGTGTGCACAAACACAGAGTGTAGCAAATGCTAATGAGCAGGCCCAGGCAGATGAGACGATTCTTGGCTCTGGCTGATAATGCTCGTCACAAAAGCACTTTGTTGCCTGAGCCAGAACCCCCGCTACCCCAATCACCCTCCTTCCAACTCTCCACAAGCTGCTTTAGTTTGTGCGAATTAGTCACCTGATAACACAACAGTCTCCTCTATGCCTACTATAGAGATATATTTATACATATTATTTTACCCCCTTAGAGAAATACTTATACAAATATAAGGAAACAATTCCTGTTTCTCTTTATTCCTGCAGATGCATGCCATATTGAAAGACTACTGTGAGACTGTATATTTGATATCAAGGAGAACATAAAGGAATGATGTGTATAAGTGACTGCAGCTTTCTAAAAAACCAACAACAAAAGAATAAAGACCAACGTTGAAAGTTTGGGGGGATTTTTCACAAGAGAAAAAAGTATTCACAAGATTTGTTGGAGAGGTTTTTATGAGAGCTACTATGGTGTCAAAATTTTTTATTTAAATTAACTTTAGGTTTTTCTTTGTCCATACGACATGAGAGAAGAATGTTACTTTGTTGGTGCTTTTACTGTATGTGGCATGTGGTGGGCGTGGGGGGTAAAACCTTGGATTTTACATCAGACAATCAAAACAACATCAAAACAACTTTTTTGAATCATTGATACTATAGTTATCCCTATGGCTCAATGGACAAAAATGCTAATTATCTTGTTTTTAAAAAAATAATTCATCTTGTTTCCCCAAAATAACTCCTCTGTTATAACAAGTAATTCATATTCATAAAAAAAAGAAAGTAAAAGTATCTAAACTAAAAACCAGAAAAGGTAGGATGGCTCTTTATACAAGACAATAACTATCCATCATTAATAAGTAGGTTACTGTTAACAATCATCCCTTTAATCCAGCAATAGAGAGCAAATTACTAAACTTTTTAAAATGCTTTTTTTATTTAAACCAAGTCACAGGCATTACCTGATGATAATGGAATAAATAAAATGCATGTACAGGCTTAAGAACTCAGTTACTTAGGTTGGTTTGAAACAAAACACTGTATTCAATCAAGAGGCAAATTATAGGTATAGAGGACAATCTTTTATTTCCAGGTGGATCATCAAAATAAGTGGTCATCCTAATTGTCAATCATTCTTGTGATATGTTTATGTAAGGTGGTCCTACTTGCTCAACCCGTTAGCTGTCTTATCACACTTTCAGACATGTGTGGTGAGCTACGGTTTCAGACAGTCATTGAAGCTCACCTTTCTCACTGTGATTCTTTGAAAATGGCAGAGAGTTCTTAGAAAAAAAGTGTCTAAAAAGTGTATGACAAGAACAGAAAGGTCTTAGAAGAGTCAGATATATCCCGCAATGCTTTGCACAGAGAGCTCTTTTGCCAAAGCATTATGGGATTTGCTGTCACAGCGGCCTACTGTCACCATGGACTGTTGGCGGACGTTTGGACACAGTAAGCTTTTATGAACAATGAGAACAGCAATTTTTAAGAGTGTGCATGAGGAGAAATGGGCAGTGCATGCTCTCGCAGGCGTTCCCTCTCGGGAAAGCACAGGGTTGTGCATGTGCATTTTTTTTTCTAAGTGGAGAGGGTGGGTCCTTTAAAAAAATTTGTGAAAATCCTCCAAAATAACTTTAAGTGTTCTTTAGCTTTGTCATAATAATCAGAGATTTAGCCATATTTTTAATTCAAAATGAAAGGTTTGCGCATGAAAATAAAACATTTAGTGGAAAAAGGCTCAGAAAAACAATTTATGAATATTTGCTGAACTGACTCTTTGGACTATTTTTTCAGTTTTTCTTTTTTTCAGGCTTATATGTCATGATTTTATTGTGCTTTTCATCCTTATTTTATTCAATATATGAGATCAATGTTGTACAGTGCTCTTTTAATTGATATTTAAGTAAAAGCCGCTTTATAAATACATTTGACCTATTTACTAATTCAAGAAAAAAGTCACACGCAATAAAAGTTAGCTCCTAAAGCCACAGCATTATTTTGTTCACTGATATTCCTAAAAAAGAATTGGTCAAGGCCCTTCTTGGAAGAGGATATCAAGCGATAGATGTTCGAAAGGCTTAAGGATCCACAGCTAAGAATATTTTTCTAGAATTAAACACTATACCAAAGGAACACCTTGAATGATGTTTTGTTCCATAAGCTGCCTTTGATTGTCTCCTCCAAACTGTTTCAATCATTGTACTGATTTAGGTTGCTTCAACTGGTATACCAAAGTACTCTTACTGTAGGCTTAACTGACAATCTGCCTTATAACATTTAGAAAGCAATATAATGCAAGTAGAACCTCAAAATGAAGTGCCCTTTGGAGCCTATTGGTCCCTTACAGTGGATTTGAGATTATCGAGCCATCCTATGGGTCTAAGGATATAGAACATCATACTTTCTCAAGAAAGGTCAAGGTATTGTTTGTCTTGAAGTTGCAATTTAATCAAAAGCAAAAAAAGTAAAGATATTTGGTCGCAACATACCAGAATTATAGTGCAAAACTATAGATTTGTGAAAGGGTGGACTGCAAAACTATTACAGTCAGTATATTGGAGAGAAGACAGCTACATAACTGTGTAAATAGTTTCATGTCGCTGAGACTGAAAATAGTTAATTTGCGGTTTTATATGGAATCAGCTACCCAGTAAAACAAACCACATTCTTTGATAAGAGAGGCAATTTATAACAGGATCTGTCTAGATTTAAATGCTGCTTGATGCAAACAGTGATACTATAAGAAACTATCTTTATGGGAGTTCATTCATGAAAAAAAAAAATTTGTATCTATTAAAGAAATCTTATGAATAAAAAATCTAGTCAGCGAAAAAAATGTAAGCAAAAAAAAACTTAAAAGGATAAAAACTATTTGAAGGAAGCGGGTATTCATACAAGATATTTTTTTTCTCGCTACCACAGTGGATGACATCCTATCCAAGTCTGTGGTGGACTTGCTGCTTATTCTCTGTCCCTCCCCCGATATAGCAGAAGAAAGATCCATTCCATCTGCTCATTTGCTCATGCGCAACTAGATATACATCCGGGTCGCCCTCGATTTTCTTTTGTATAAAAGACCTAAATTAAATTTGTCCCACCCCCAAAATAGTAAGTGTACTAAACCATAATTTTTTTAAAGGTTAATAATGTACTTCCTGAGAAAATAAATGCCTTAAAATCCTTTCTGTTTTAATACCGGTGTGTGCCCAATCTGCTCCGGAAATGGGATCCTACGCTACTTCCAGGAGCTAACTGCTTCGGCTTCGGCTTTAAACATAAATCTAGTCTTTTTGAATTTAATGTTTTCCTTTCGTGTTAATATTATTGTCTACAGTGCATAATCTAAAGAAATAGACAACTAAAGTGCAGATAAACATGGATCAATCATATTTTGCCAGAATACTCGGAGCATGTCTGATTCTGACGTCAGACAAGCAGTTTAACAGCAAAAATGTAAAAGGGACTTCCGGTTATGGCCGCGAGCTAGAAGGTCACGTTCGACACCGCTCTCTACAACAATCCTGAAAAATCCCTTGATTAGACTTCAAAACGCCCCTAACAGTCATATTTGAACTTGATTCGGATACAACAATGCCTGGCCCTGGAAAAACCAGCAAGGATAAGGCAAAAACAGCCACGCAATCTAAATTAACTGACTTCGGACCGCAAAACGTGGAGCTAAGTGCTAAGGAGGCTAGCAAAGATGTTAGAGTTGAGCGGAGCACTAGCAATGAGGCTAGCGCGGAGCTAGCGCAACGCAGCGGGGATGACACGAACAGCCCACCTGGTGCCAAGGCGGAGATATTGGGGGCAATAAACAACTTAAAAACAGAGTTCGGAGTAAGATTTGATGGCGTCATGACTGCCATAGATGCTATACGAAAGGACGTGGGTGAATGTGCCAAACGTCTGACACACGCAGAGGAGCGCTTATCTACGGTGGAGGACGAGCAAACCGGGCTGAGGGCTACAGTCCGCAATATGGAGAAAAGAAATAAGTTTCTGGAGGAGAAGGTGGTCGATATGGAGATGCAAATTAAGCTCAATAACATCAGGTTGGTAAACCTCCCTGAAGGTGCCGAAGGCTCGGACACCTGTGGATTTTTGGAAACCTGGATACCAGAGGTATTGGATTTACCCACCTTAAGAAGCCCTTTGATTTTCGAGAGAGCGCACCGCGTTGGACCGAAAAGAAATGCAGAATCATCCCCAAGAACTGTAATTATGAGGTTTCTTAATTATAGGCAAAAAGAAATGGTACTTAAAGCCGCTAAAGGAAAGCTGGATATCCTCTACAAGAATCAGCGGGTGAGATTCTACAACGACGTCGCCACGGAGGTGCACAAACAGCGCAAGCAGTACGATGGAGTGCGAAAACGGCTGCGCGAACTCGGGCTGAGACACGGCATCATTCACCCGGCTAAACTGGTGCTCACACACCGAGGGGAAACGCACAAGTTTGACACACCAGCGGAAGTTCAGGCTTTTATTAATCGGATTCAGGAGGTGCAGGAGTAAGGGACAAAGTGGCTGTTATAGGAATGGACTGGTGGAGTACAATAACTGCGTGTACGTTTCCCTATTTTTTATTTTTTTTCTCTATGAATAATACTTTTACGGTAAGAGCAAAGCACACTTTGTGTTCATAATGGGTGATAACGATGTGTTACATTGGTCCTTGTTTTTAATACAATTACTGCTGTAATTATTATATCCTCACTTTCATTATGTAAGCTTTAGAGGTCATGTTGCTTATATTGGAGCATTTAAACATATGTTTAGGGAAAACTGATATATCTTTTTGTTGATGTTTGGAGTCAGTGGAACAGATCATAGAGATCTGTACTTGACAGTGGTCGGAAGGAGTGTATTAGAGGGGTCTGCCCATTTGGATGGGAATCGTGGGTTTGTTTTTTCACATAGTTCAGTATTCGTTTGTTGTGTATGTTCAGTTGCACATGTTGTCCCTCTCAGGCATGTTTGTAGAATATTTATGCCATTTTCCTTTGAGTTGACATGACACAAGGAATAGAAATTAAATGTACATCCTGGAATTGTAGAGGCCTACATAAATCTAAGAAAATTAAACAGGTCATGAATAAACTGAAGGACTTGGAATCTAAAATAGTTTTTTTACAAGAGACCCACATCTTAGAAGAAGAATATATAAAAATAAGCAGGAGGTGGCAGGGGAATATATATGCAGCTTCTTTTACATCAAGAGCCCGTGGAGTGATGATACTAATCCATAAATCAGTTCCTTTTCAGGTCACAAATGTTATTAAGGATAAATTTGGCAGATATTTGATTGTACAGGGGTCCCTTTTACAACAAAACCTGAATTTAGTGAATATATATGGTCCCAACGTAGATGATTATAATTTCTTCTCAAATCTTTTTCTGACTCTCTCATCCCTCTCAGGTAAATACATTGTTGGGGGGGATTGGAATTGTGTTCTGGATCCCACTCGCGACAGATCGACCGGGACTGACCAAACACATAATAAAAGTAGAGAAACCATTTGTAACTTTATGAAAGAATTAAATATGGTAGATATCTGGAGATATCTAAAACCAACCGACATAACCTATTCTTGCCATTCAAGTACATTTAATACATACTCTCGCATAGACTACTTTTTAATTTCAGCAGATTTGTTAGCAAATGTAACTGACTGTTTCTATGATAGTATATTACTATCGGATCATGCCCCTTGTAATTTAATTTACTTAAACAACAAATTGGTGAAGGATCACCCCAGATGGAGCTTACATCAAAAATGGCTTAAGGATGAAAACTTTCTTAAATATGTTGAGGAAAGGATAGACGAATATTTTAATGTGAATACAACACAAACTACAGCCTGTATTAAGTGGGATGCCTTCAAGGCCTGTTTAAGGGGTTACATAATTGGTTACACCTCATCAAAATCTAAAGAACAACGTAAGAAAAGGGAACAGTTAGAGTTTAAAATAAAAACACTTGAAGAACAGGTTTTTAGAGATGGTAACTCATCAGCTGAGAAGGAATTATTGTTGTTAAAAGCACAATACAATAAAGAATCTGCTGACAGAGCAGCCTCCAGTTTACTAAGGTTAAATCAATCGTTCTATGAACAAGGAGAAAAGCCCGGGAAACTCTTAGCATGGCAAATTAAGCAGATGGAAGCCCAAAAAAACATAACATCGATTACCAATAGTAAAGGGGAAAATGTGGTAGAGCCGACCAAAATTAATGAAGAATTTAGAAAATATTATGAAAGACTTTATGATTCTCAGGATACCTCTGATTTACAGGAACACAGTATTTTTCTTAACAAGTTAGATATTCCAAGTATAAATGAAGATTACAGACAACAATTGGAGGCTGAAATGAATGAAGAGGAAATAAGTAGGGCAATTGACAACATGAATCTGGGGAAAAAAGCAGGACCTGATGGGTTCCCAATAGATTTCTACAAGAAATTTAAAGAGCAACTAATAAAGCCTATACTAGAGATGTTTCAGGAAGCGTTTTCTCATGGTGGGCTCCCTAAATCAATGATGGGAGCATTAATTATTTTGTTACCCAAGCCAGGGAAACCCAATAATAAGTGCGAAAACCTGAGACCAATAAGCCTACTCAACGCCGACCTTAAAATACTTTGCAAATTATTAGCAAAACGTCTGCAAGATTCACTTCCTTCAGTGATACATAGGGATCAAAATGGTTTTATTTTTGGACGCCAAGGTCTGCATAATGTCAGAAGGCTTTTTAACATTATTCATGGCCTAGACAACAACTCAGATAAGGCTCTGCTTTCTCTAGATGCCGAGAAGGCATTCGATAGGGTTGAGTGGCCCTACCTTTTTAATGTCTTGAGTCGATTTGGTTATGGAGATACATTTAAAAAATGGGTGCAATTATTATATTTGAATCCTACTGCGGAAATACTGACAAATAAGAATGTATCAACCCCAATCACTATTAAACGTGGATGTCGTCAAGGGTGTCCGTTGTCCCCATTGTTATTTACGTTAGCAATGGAACCTCTGGCCATAGCTGTAAGGTCTCATCAATCTATAACAGGTATTACAATTGGACAAGTAGAGCACAGACTCTCATTATATGCAGATGATGTCATCCTGTTCATCTCAAACCTAAATAGATCTGTCCCAGCTTTGTTAAAACTTATAGAGGAGTATGGTCACATTTCAGGGTATGTCATCAACAGATCTAAATCATCTGCGTTGTTATTGGATGAGAGAGAAAATGAAGCACCACCTCAGGTTCTTTCTCAGTTTAAAGTTGTTAGTGAATTTAATTACTTAGGAATTCAGGTACTTTCAAATTTGGATGTAGTTGTCAAAAATAACTATGAACGTTTGACAAAAGAGATTACTGAGAATGTCAATAGATGGATGTCCCTCCCCATGTCATTGATTGGTAGGGTTAACATTTACAAAATGAGTATACTCCCAAAAATATTATATGTTTTTCAGAATGTTCCCCTGCCGCCTCCTGCAGACTGGTTTAGTAAAATGAAGAAATTAATGATTAGTTTTATATGGGAAAATAAACGAGCCAGGGTTAGATTGTCTCTCTTACATTTACCCTACAGTGAAGGAGGACTGATGTGCCCGAATATAATCTGGTATTACTGGGCAGCCCAGCTTAGGACCATTCGATATTATTTTAGTACTAAAGATGTCCCCCAGTGGACAGAAATGGAATCTAATTCTGTAAGTCCACCTCTTCCCCTGTTTATTTTGTCTGATACAGTAGCTAAATTAATGAAGAAAACAGTTAACCCAATGGTTAGAAATATGATTAAAGTTTGGTATGATGTAAAGAAATTTACAAAAGAGTCAGTTACATTGTCACAGTTCACTCCAATATGGGGAAACCGTGATTTCAGTCCAGGTAGATCAGATGCCGTGTTTAAACAATGGGCTCTTAATGGAATAGCCAAAGTCCAGGATTTGTATCCAGCAGGTTCAATTTATATGATGTCATTTGAAGCACTCAGGCAAAAATTTAACATACATAGAAAATACTTTTTTAAATATCTTCAACTTAGAAGTTATATCAGGACAAAACAAAATAATGATATAACCAAACCACCAAAATCCAATTTAGAAGAAATGGCCTGCAAAGATAGCTCAAGCAAAGGTGCAATATCAGAATTTTATAAATTAATAAGTTCAAATTCATTAGAAAATTCAGTTCTAAAATTGGATGCATGGAAGGAGGATTTAGGGATAAATTTGTCAGCGGAGGAGTGGCAGTCTGTCTGCACCAAGGCTCATAAACAAACAATTAATTCACGCTTAAGGCTTTTACAGTATAAGTGGTTAATGCGAGTTTATGTTACACCAGTTAAATTAAACAGGTATAATTTTAATATACCAGACACATGCACAAAATGCTCTGACGAAAAGGGTACATTGTTTCATTGCTTCTGGGAATGCAGGGCAATTAGGATTTTTTGGAGAGAAGTAAAACAAACTATAGAACAACTAGTTTCAAAAGAAATTGCTCTGGATCCTGGTTTTTTCATTCTGGGTTTATATCCCAAAAATATTAAATATACCAAATGTGAGCAGTTATTGATCGATATATGTCTGTTACAATCTAAACGTCTAATTGCACTTTTCTGGAAGAAATCGACAGCACCAACTATCAGACACTGGGTCAGACAAATGTTGACAACTTTACCCCTGGAACGTATAACCCATCTCCTAAAAGGAAAAGGTGATCTATTTGAAAAAATATGGGGACCCTTTATGACGTTTGTGGAAGGTATGGACTTATCTGAAGACGACGAGGACAATTAAATAACACCAGCTTGGAAATCTGGTTGATATCGGAGCCTTTATTACTAGTTTGTGTCTTTTGCTGAAAAAAGTGTAAGAGTATTCAAATGCAGATGTGTATCTGAGAGGGTATTTGTGTGTTTTTCTTTTTGTTTTTTGTTTTTCTTTTTGGTATGGTTCTTGTATTTGTTTATACGGTATGTATAATGGTTGAAAATAATAAAAATATTGATGGAAAAAATGTAAAAGGCATCAAATTAGCTTAGAAAAGTCATAAAACATTTTTAAAGAATTTTAGTACAATAATGAAATTATTATGGAAACCCGGATGTATATCTAGTTGCACATGCGCAAATGAGCTGATGGTATGGGACAAGTTTGGTAGTTACACTTACTGTAAGAGATTATTGTAAAACTATCTCTGACTCGTCTTTTATGTGATTAAAATTAGATCTAAGGCGTCTCCTATTCATTCTAACAGCAGCTGTCTGAACTGTGGTCTCATCCAAGATGGCCGCCCTCTAAGCACGTTGTTCAGCATCCAATGAGGTGTTTACGTATATCATGTCTATGTGCTACCAGCACGGATCAGGTAGTGATGGATTGTGCTACCAGCACGGATCGGGTAGTGACATTCTTGACTCAATGCCTGAGCAGAACTTTTGTCTCATTGGGTGTCCATCTACTGTATTGTGATTGGACAGGATTTAGATGGTTGTGTTTAGGCTGGAAAAGGGAAGCTGCCTCACTTATCTGTCAAACGCTGTAGTCCAAAAGGTCACCTTTGGTGGCTAAGCAGTTTAACAAGCCACTTTTGCGCAGTTACAGCATTTCACCGATAAGTTATCCTATTGGAGCATTTCCACCACATCAAACTGCCCCAGTGTTTGCAGTCTACTTATAGCTGTACCTGCCATGTGCTTGGCTCGATCTCTGTGCACCCTCCCCCGCCCGCTCTTAATCGATGTTCAGTAACATGAAGGACAATTATGATATTCTATACTAACGCAGAGAAATTCCAAAAAAAGTTACAATGATTAATTACTTTAAAAAAAACATTGCTTTAGTATCATTTTATCATAGTTTATCCTTGTTTTATTTCCTAGTGTCCTTATTTTTTACCACTCACCATGAGCACTCTTCAGAGTTGCAGGCAGCCCATACATTGATAAAGTTTGAGAGGAGCGATGACTCCTTACATACAGTTGTTGATAAAATAAGTCTGTGGCCACCTGAGATCTGTGGTTAGGGGGTGAGCTTTGCTTTGTAGATGCAGCATTACATCCGAGAGTAAGCCACCAAATCCAAGCAATCCGGTAGATCACAATCAGTCCAGGAACTTGGCATGAACTCCTTTTCTTAGAACACCATAAAAACAGAGCACGAGTGGTGCACATGATGATGAATTTCTGAACAGTCAAACTGGCAGAATATTAAAGTAAAATAATCTCATGTTAAAGCTGGTGAGAAGTTGATGGGTTAACCGTAATTCCAAGCACTCACAACTTGTCATTTCACATTTGGTAGAAGTCAGTCAACCAAATAAAAAATAGCATCCACCTTGGAAAAACTGTGTTTTTCTGAAACACGATAAATGTCCCATAAAGAGTCAAGATGGTTCAACGCATCCTGCATTCTCTTCGTGGAAGCAATGGTTTAACTGGAGGTCCTGACAGGATTCCTCAGACATACTTCACAATTCTTACTTCATTTCTCCAATGCACTCCTAAAAAGATATCTTGAGTAGTCCTTAGGATATAAATCACATTGAGCGACCCATTCAAAAAACTTAACTCTGTAAATCCACTGGACTATTTACATTATGGTGTCCTCTTTCTTCCTCTTTTCGTTTCCAAAATGATTAAAATATCCTGCAAGACCCAATATATCAGTGACAGTAAAACTCAATTTCAGTGCCGTTGTCTTCATCCATTTAAAGCCTTCATTGGATGTATGCTTTCAGTTTGGACACCTTGGCTGTTTAACGAAAGGAACAGAAATGAGCTGGATCCCATAGCTGCCACAGGATGAAAGAGAGGGAGCGTGGTGTGGAGGGGAGAGGAGAGAAGAGGAGGAGGGGTTGGAAAGGCTGTTGAGGAGCCGCTGAGAGAAATGACTAAGGTAAGAGAAAGGTTAAAGAGAGATTGCAAGGATGGAGGAATGTTGAGAAAATTCTAGGAAGGACAGATGAATCGGAGAAATCGGCACAAATCTAAAAAGACATTCTGATGCCAAATTTTTTGAAAGAACAGATGTGATTATCCTCAAAGACTAAACAGAACATAAAAGACCTAATAGAAACTGATTATTTCCTACAGTAGTATAAAGGCATCTGAAACACTCTGTTAAGCTGAATGATCACAAGTGTTCCTTGGCTCCTTTGTAGATTTGCACTGTACACAATTAGGGGATTTTATCTGACTGACAGCTTGATACTTATAATAATCCATTCGTTTATCCATCCCGACTTAAGGAGACGGATGAATAAAAGCCTCCCACCTATTTTAATTGGTCAAGAGCTAGTTAGTCCATTACAGGGCTATAATTTATACATATTAGTATAAATATATTTTAGGTTTGCACATAACATTTTTATAATTTTAACATCATTGCTTTTCATTTGAAGGTGAAACTTTTTACTTAAAGATAATATTGCCTTATAATAATCTATAATAAAGGCAAAAAATATTGTGTTTTTCTAATTTGTATGAATTCAAACACTGAAGAAAAATGTATCAAAATTTATTACAAATTTAACATAAAAGTCTCAGTATGCAGTTTATTTTTGTAGCTATGAGGCAATCACGTTAGATTATAGTGTTGGTGATAAAGTCACAGTTCTAACTCATTAAATGGACCTTTGGGGTATTCCAGTTTATTCTACAGCTTAGATAAATGTTACTTCTGAGTTTGAATGGAACATGGCCATTATCAGACACCAGCAGTTCAGGGATCTTTTTTTCCCTATCGTCTACAGTACTTTATGCTCAAACCCAATACTGTTTTGTTTAGTTTTTTTTATATGTCCTGGCTGCTATTTCAAGCACTTATTTTTCAAAATATGCAGAATGTAAAGGGAATAAGAGCGATTGGGAAAGACATGCGGCAAAGTTCAATGGGGGGAATCAAGCAGCTCTATCAAGGACTAAAGGTTTGCTCACATAAACCCTGCAGCACCGCCCCACCCCACTTGCTCTAGTACATTTTCAACTCTGGGTTGGCCAAGAAACACCTACATCCCAGGTCACATCCACTACTTCACAGGTGAATCCCATGTTTGTTTTTTGTTAGGAAGCATAAAAACTGTAATGCTTTTATACAACTGGAACACAGCTTAAGCTTAATGGTATCAAAATAAACTATTGTTGGTTATAATTATACTGGGTAATATGATATGCAAGAGCAAAAAAGATGAAGATGAAGCCCAAAAACAGCTCATACAGCCTCTCTGCTCAAACGTAGGTAACTAATAGGGTGCTCAGGATTCACTTGGAAAATGACTAACTAACGTTTTAAGAAATATAACGAAATATGTAATTTCCAATCACTTCTGTATTTTACGAAAGTCTTCCACTACTATCACTTATGGTTTACATAAGTGGAAGATTTTATAATGTTGCTGAGAGGAAAGAATTGGGATATGTTCATGACCTCAAATTTATCAAAGATGGTAAAAAATATAAATGTAAATGTAAGGGAAATTGCAAGCATGAAGCTTTTTTTCAATTAAAACAGTGAGGCATGCATATATTAATTCAAAATCTAACTCACTTGAACCAAAGTCGGTTTGTCCAACTCATAAGGAAGAACTCTGATTTAATTACAGAGTTGGGCCATTTTTTCAGTCCCATTTCTAACCTACTGTAAACATAGCTATGGGTTCAGCTTATACTTTGACTAACTGTAAGTGCTCTCTATCATCTCATCATTCAAACTCGTCTGCTGAACTGTTTATTTCCTAGACAGAGCCAACTGTGGAGATATTTTACTGTTACCTTTTCTAACACAGAAAGCATTTATGGATCAGGGCTTCTATGCTCCTCTTGTATGTCTGCTTATAACTCCTTAAAATCCCATTTGGCCTCGGCAGATGGCTGCTCACACCGAGCCTGGTTCTGCTGGAGGTTTCTTCCTCTTAAAAGGGTTTTTTCTCTCCACTGTCACCACATGCATGCTCAGTATGAGTGATTGCTATAAATTAGAGGACAAAATGCAAGCCAATAATTACTGTCGCCACATTTTCATTCAGGAGGAGTAAATCCTGCAAAGTCAATGGCTTGCAATTTTTTTTTTTTTTTTTAGAATTAAAACTTTTTTTAAAAACTTAATGTATGATCTGATGAAATTGTCTCTGTGAATTGCCTTGAGACGACATACATTCTGAACTGACGCTATAATAATAAACAGAACTGAATTGATATGTTTTCAAACAGCTATGAAACGTTTCTAGTGAGACCTGGTTCTTGCTCTTTTAGCATTTTCTCATCAGATAATGCTCAAAATACTTCCTTAGAGAGAACCATACTTTAAAACCAAAACGTGTCAGCTTTCTCCCATCAATGAAAAAGATCCAAGCAATGTTTTCCACAGAAAAAAAAACAGCTACTCATTCTTTCCTTAAAGTTATAATGGAATGGCCTTTCAGCTCAACTCTCTCTCTCCACCGATACGCCAGCTCAGCTGTATTGGTGCAGAAACATCTCCATCTAATTAGGTACCACAACAGACTACTTCACTGCTGCTATAAAACGTTTGAGCTTTTGCTCAATGAAAAATGCTATCTTACCGGATGTTACAAACATAATTAATCCTTTAGCAACAATTCCAAGAATAATGATTAAAAAAAAAAAGACTCTGAGAACAAAATGCACAGACAAATAGGAATCTGTGAAATTAAACATTTACAGACTGTTTCATATAACAAAGCATCACAGCTTCATTTGTCATGTTTAGTCCTTCCACAATTTGGTCATTAATATGACCAAATTGTTTCCTGCAGCTCACGGTAAAGGGATACTAATGAGATAGCGATACAGTTTGATTTGTTGGAGCCGTTCAAACTTGACATTATGAATTATTTAATTTGTGGACTTCTGAAATGACCTTCATCCAGAAGTATGTTTGTATGACGTCTTCATCCTTGTGACACAACTCAAATGTGAATTTTGAAATGTAGCTTTGATGGCTGCAGCCAGGAAGGCCTTTTACAGCTCTTCCGCCTGAGGGGATTAAGAGGGAAAGCTGAATATCATTTTGGCTTCATGAAAGGACCCATCAACCTCCTTTCCCTCTCTGCATTGCATTTGAGAACACAGACCAGTATGTGATACCAAACACTCCTGTTTGTTTTTCTGCATCTTCTTCTGTAATCAAAAGTGTTTCATATTTAGCTAGAAATAGGATGTGTAAGGAAAGAAAAAAAAAAAAAAATGATTCAAGGCCGTTGCAGGATATTGCATCACTTCATTTTTCAAAAAGGCGGAGATGATTCCATTTCAACTGGAGCAACTTTAATCTTGGTTTAAGTACACAGTTCTGTGCATATTGATGTAGGAAGGCTACTTTAACATGTGTGAAGCCTGGAAACTGCTATGCCGTCCAATATGACATGTCTGGACATTTAATGACTTAATGTCCGTCTTGAGCTCTCAGTCTGTCCTCTTCCTATAAAGGCATCACTTCCACATTTATGAAGTTTTAGGCTTTAACATTTATCTTAGAAATGTAATTACCTTTATAGACAGGTAGCCTGAAACTGTTTTCTGCTTGCCAGCCTGTTTTTGAGCGTTTCCTCTCTGTGTTTATGTGTTAATTTCAGAGTCAACATGATAAAATGTTGCTTTTGTTTTAAATTTCAATGTATTGTAAGTACTAAATTATTCAATTGTAAATGACTGGTGGCCTTTTTCTTATTTTAGCATTATAGAAAAGCACAAACCACTACTGTCCTCTATGTTGCACTGCAATTAAGATCTTGGAGTACAGTGTACAAATTTCCTCTGAAATGGACACAACATTTAGGCTTTATTCATGTAATTCAAGTAGTAATGAGGACATTGTGGCAAACAAACAATCACCTTAACGTTTGTTTTGATCTACAAAACCATGATAAAACTAAGAAAGTTTAATAACTTTCTAGTTATTAATATTTAAGGATAGTGGAGGATGTTGTTTTTCCTGGTGGATCATCTAAATAAGCGGTCCTCCTAATTGTTGATCGTTCTGGTGATATGTTTATGTAAGGCGTCCTATGTGCTTACCAATGGTGATTCTGACATAGTGGAAAAATTGCAAGTTTTCTTTTGGGAAGTAAGCCTTTATGAGCGATGCAAACAACAACTTTTAAACAGAGCATCCACAAGGAGAAATGGGCTCATTCATGCTCTTGCACGCGTTTAATATATACGTTCCCTCTCGGGAGCGGGTACAGGATTGTGCATGCGCACATTGTTTTTTAAAGTGGAGAGGGTGGGTCTTTTCAAAAATTCATAAAATCCCCCACTATATCTTTAGCTGGAATTTTAGAGGAATTACTTTTATTATTTAGAACAACAAATTAACGCTTTGTAATTGAACTAAGAAAAGTGTTTTATCTATTTTAAACAGAAAAAAAAAATTCGAATGTTTTATGTTCCCCACAAATCAGTTCTAATGCAATTTTTTGGGAAATTGTATAAAAAGTGTAATGTTAGTTGAAAAATGAAGCATCAGAATGTGAAACTATACTAATAATGGGTCGAAATCTGTTACTCTTGTTCTCAGTTACTGCCAAACTTTGTGTGCCAGGAACGTCCTTGCTTTTATCTGGGAGAAATAATTAGAGGACGACCTCTGTTTTAGAAAGCAAGGTAATTCCAGAGCAGGTGGAATCTGTGAGCTGGCTGTTGAAACAAACACAAAAGTTCTATTAAAGGAAAATTATGAGCAACAAAGACAGCGCCTCAGCAGAAATATACAGCAAAGCCCGTCACATTAACATAAAGCATGGCCCTCAGAAATTATTAGCCTCCCTAATCTCCTAAACCCTCAGACGCAGCATTGCACTGTTCAAATGACCTGTCCACTGTGATGCATGGTCGTTTCCCCCCCCCCCACCAACTGAAGAACACCAGCTCCACCCCCCTCCCACAGCCACACTCTCTATTTCCTGCTCTCCTGATTTTTATTTTACCTCCTGCTCCAGATTTATGTTGGTTGGAACAGCAAAAGGGCAAAGATTACACAAACAATCACTGAGGAAGACCAACAAGGTGAAGGACAACACACACATTATCCTCTGCTTATCAGTAGCACATTAACACAGCTCATTCAGGACCTGCTTTAGACAGAGATAAACCAGGACGCATCAGCTTCTCCTTCATCCACCTCACATATCTGCGAGAGCAAGTTAATGACATTAAGCCATATCAGCCCAACGGCCACAGAAGGGGGAGCTCTTCTGCAGCTTCATGGAATCACTTGGTGCTGATGATTAGTCTTGAGGTTGGTAGATCAATGAAGGATCCAGCTCACAGCAGAACACATATAAAGGTCAGTGAAGAGGAAAATAGACTCTCTGTCACCCTGCCAATCGCTCTGATTGCCTGCCAGTCTTCTCACTTGTGACCAGTTGCCCCACCTCATCCCATTCTAACGATTACCTGCTCCAGTTGAAAATTTGCTTCACAGCCTGTGAAGAATTAGCATTCCCCTGCTCTGATTCATGTGAATAAAAGGGTGCATTCTTTTATTCTATTTTTCTTTGGGTGCAATTTTCTTCTACCAATGTAAAGAATAGCTTAGAGGCAATAACTCCCCGTGGGTATTTTCTCTATGAATTTATAAAGAATAAACTAAAGTGACCAGAAAAGTGACCAAAATAAATATAACAAATAAATAAATAGAATACCCTATTTGGGTGGGAATAGTACACCACCAGCTTGTGGTAATTAAAAGATAGTAGGACTAGCTACCTTGTACACTCCACTCAACAAAAACAAAAAACCCAAATCACCTCACCCTTTAGCCTAGCATTTCTATGGGGTATTTTTTTCTCACCCCTATTCTTCTAGAGGTGCTACTGGCACCTCGTTATGGTTCAGCTTAGTTTCTTGCTTTAACCTGAGTTATTACTTTGAAGTTACTGGCCCCTCAGTATTTTTCTCAAAATTGTTAGAACTACGTGGGAAACTGCCCAGAACTGAATATATATATATTTTTTTTTTTTCCCCGAAATTCCCGAAGATTCCTTGGAGGAGAGCCACGTCGGCTCCTACACAGCTCGTACTCCTGCGGGTGTGAGTGGCTGAGATGATAAAAAAAAAAAAAAAGTTGGTTGTGTTATCAGACTTCGTTTTCACTGGTTCCCTACACATTTTACAGATGACTGTGGTTTGTTTTTTGTCCGACTTGCCATGACCGAAATACTGCCAAACTGGCGAACATGGTCAGCTCTGGGAATCCTCAGAACTACAGCAGAAAGTAAGCCTAAATCATCAGCTCTCTATCTAACAGTTAGAATGAAAGGTCTGAGCTGATGGGATCTTTTGTTTAATTATAGCATGGCACCATATTTCGGACCAAATATCTCTGCTTTTGCATAATCTTTCTAAAAACATCACACCAGGAGTCTTTAATTTTTTTTTTAGATGCAACTTTGCAAGCAAAGACCTGCTGACATGTTTTCATTAGAGAAAGGAGACTCTCCTTAAGTTTATTATCTTACCCTTATCCAATATTTTGTGTTTGACAGGGAATCAGGTGGAAAGCCCTACTCTTGTAGAAAAAAAGGAAATGAGATGGCTGGGTTAAATTAGCTCATTCAGATGGATACCAAGGTGTTCCAAGGCTCCCCACTCCTCCCCATTGACGGACCTTCTCACATCATTTCTAAGGTTAAGCCCGCCCAACCTATGGAGGAATTTGACTATAGATGCTTCATGAAAGATCTTAATATTCTGGTTATTCTGGTTGAAGCACTGATAACACACAGGGAGAATCTAACATACTTCCTGTAAACATGTTCTGTTTTAGATTAAGAGGAGCAGATTCTTTTCCAAACCCTTTATACTTGGCTGTGAAGCACTTCAATACATGCTGAAATCTAGGGATTGGAGATGGTAAAGGCACATATTCTTTAAAGAGCAAAAAAAGGTCCATTCTGTTCCTTTCTTTTCTGTCCTGAAACTTCACATGTACACTAAAGCCTGTAGAGTATCAGACAGAGCTTTAGGATTATTATATAACTTATCAGAGTAATGGATGGTATTTATTTGATATAAATGATTCAACTCTGGAAAGACTGGTAAAGATATTTTCTTATAACTAATGATTTTAGGACAGCTTAAGCATTGGCTCATGACACCATAAAGATTAACTTCCTTTTGGAATCTGATGCAGTAACTTGAGGATAAACACTAAATACATTAAACACTCATGTCTAAGAGATGAAAGCTGATTTGATTTTAAGGCAACAGAGTCAGTTCAATTCAGATTATTTATATTGCACCAAATCACAACAAATGTCATCCCAAGGAACTGTGTAAGATAAACAAGTTTAATTCAGATTCATAAAGCGTCTCCAGACACTCCTTCTGCTCTGTTAATACACACAGGCTCCCTCAATTTGCTCTCATTCCTACACAAAGAAATAAATTATTTCAGTCCAATTCCACAATCCTTTAGTTTTCCAGCATCTTATTCTTCCTCATTTTTCAAGAGCTGCTCAGTCATAAAATGCTGTTTATTGCTTTACGTAAACAATTCATCTTCTATGGGTCTCCTCACTCTGAGGGGAGAGACTTGTGATGGACATAAAGTCCAGCTCCAACAATCATCAAAGCCTTAAATTTCTCACAACAGAAGGGCTGGAATTCTACTGTCAGACGATACCAAACTCTATCAAGAATGAAGAAAATTATGAAAAGGTTGAACAAATTGAAAAATAAAAGATGGAATCATTTGTTAACAGATTCCCCTGGCTTTTTAAACGTCACTACTGGAAAATAACACTTTTTGTCAACAAAATTCCAACATTCCTGTTTCCATGATAAATACCCAGTTGCACTGAGCTCTGGATCTGCTAACCATGCTATTAAGTCTAATTGCCTATCAAGGGGAATTTGCTAAATAATAGTTGGTTGGTGGGCAGATGAATTATCACCCTGAGTGATGACCTAATCATTAGCAAATCTAGTTTGGATTGATGGAATGACAAAAAAACCTGTAAATATTCTGCAGAGTTTAAGAGGTCCAAAACTACAAATTCATTTTGAAATGTGCCGCTTTTCTTCAGCCACTCATCTTTAGCTGTTTTATTGGGATTGCATCAAATTTACATTAAAGAAAGAAGCTGTTTGTCTGAAGCAGGCTTGTTTCTAAACCTACACAGATCCAGTAATCTACAGTCTTTACCCACAGAAACCTTGTTCTTTTCTCTTTTGTTGTTAGACATGGTTTTAGTTCAGCTTGTCTAGGTCTCATTTCCTTAAGCTGATTTCCTACACCTCTGTCACATTCATTGTTTTCTATTTTGTCCTCACTTGACATTAGTAAAGAATTTGTTATTTCAGTTATTGTTCATATTCTAATCACCAAAAACTACTTCTGGATTCGGAGAAGAGACATCCCAGCCTGGGGAGCCGAGCAGCCCCTGATTCTGCTTCTTGCTGAACTCAAAACAAACATCAGCCTCCACCAGCCCCTATCAGCGCTTTCTCCTCTATCGACTTAATATAGATCACTGCTTTGCCCCAGGGATGTAACACCCCTGTGTTTATTTTTTTTAAGTACAATATAGACATTTTTCAATTATGTCAAAAGCTGTAATATATAGTATGTTGAATATTCTTAGAATTTTCGCCATTATCTATTTTATTACACATTTCTCTTTTCTATTAATTTTAATATACATTTTTTAAATTTCAATTCTAAATACTGTCAAATGTATATAATGTGATCCTTACCTTATTTTATTATTTTTATCTTATTTTGCGCTGTTTATATGGGACGGATGTAATTTTACTGTGTGGGTTGTGATTTTGCTAATTTTACTTATTTTATCTTGTCTTATAACAGTATTTTTTATTTTTCTTTATTGTTTCTAAATCTCATTTCTTTCTCTTCTGTAAACGGTTGCATTGCAAAAAAAAAAAGAATTTCCTGCAAGGGATTAATAAATTATGATTCTCATCATATTTGCCTCACTCTAACAACAAAAGTGAGTTAACACATATGACTGAAAACAAAATAAACCTTAAAAACAGAGCTTTATTTAACAATGGTCTTGAACAGACAGAAGTTATGTTGAAGATGAAGCTGATTGAAACATCCAGCAGAGAGAGGAGCAGAGAGGAAATACAGTTTGGTTAGGAGAAAATAAAAAGATATTTGACCAAGAATACAGAGTAAGGGCAACCTTCTCTGGTTCATTATAGTGGCTCTGGTGTGAGAAGTTATTGGAGACCTCATCTTATTTTTAAAATTATTTTCAAATCTTTCCCATGAAAAATATATATGACCATATAGTAAGGTATTTGAAGTCCATATTAGACAGGGAAACCCTCTCTTTCAGTTCTACAGAAAGACAAAGGAATCTTTGAATAAACGAAAGGGTTTTATTCAGTGTTATTTTCAATAACCCTTATCCATCTCTTTTTTTTCTGTAATTACATTGTAGTAGTTTTATTGATTGTTTTGTTTCTTATTCTTTAACCATAGTTTTTTAAACAATTACACCCCCATTTTCCTTAAAAGTGTTTACAGGCTATTAGCTTGTGACTTTAAAAGGAGTGATGGAATCATTGCCTTGATTAAAGGGATTGAAAATATACCTGAAAATTATGATAACTTTTGTTGACTTGTGCAGATATTTATTTTATAAATTCAAATTGAAGGGCAAAACAAAAACATACAACCATACATATACACTTACTGCTAAGGAAAAGTTAGAGACGCCAATTAACCTAACAGCGATGTTTTAGGACTGTGAGAGGACCTGGAGAAAACCAGCACACACATGGAGAACATGCAAACTTAATGCAAAAACACCCCGTAACATTGCTAAAAACTGTGCCACCATGCAGCCCCTTAATCCAAATAATTCTTTTATCATAAATAATTAATTGTACTTTTTTGGTGGGACTTGCATATTGACTTTATACTCCTATTGTCAGGGTGTTCAACATAAACATTGTTTACTGTACTTTAACCCCAACCTTGAGCTTTACCGAAATAAAAGCGAGACAAACAATCTAATCGGAACCACATGAAATGGTTTGGTGAATTTCCACTGCTGAGGCTGAGACGTTTATGGACACTGATGCAACTTCATGTCAATATAGAGTCAGATACCTGTTTCAAAGGATTATTGTATGGGGCCGAAAAGCATTCATGTCTGAACCTAAGAAGAGAAACAAGTCGCAAACAAATCCTCAGCTCTCATTCATTTAAAATGTTGCATTACAGAGATTTTCTTATAAATAGAAGTGTTCTCCCTAAACACAATGAGTAATTCTTTACATAAACTTTGCTCATCAACACCACCAAAAAAGTGTAATACTAAATCTAGGATGAGTTCAAATGCATTATAGGGAAAATGAAATGCTATAAACTACAGAAACAGTCGAAAAATGATTAGCTGAATTGGATATTGTAACATTTTTGAGAAGCTTTAAAGATGTTTAGGACTCTGTGTTATGGATTATAGTCTCTCCATCCACCAGAAACCTTTGCTGGAGTAACAGGTCCAGTCATCCCTTTTCTGTGTACCAGGCCATAAGAGATATATAATCCTCCCGTTTTTTTTCCCAGGGCTGCTCCCAGATTTCCTCCAGAGAGGTGTCCAGAAGATATCTTAATCAGATGAATCCTCTCGGCTGAGTGCTTTTGATCCAGACAAACATGGTGTCTGCTTCAAGTTCTCATACATTTAAAAAAATAAATAAAGCCTAGCTACACTGTAAGCCGTTTTGATTATTTTTAATAAAAGAAAAATGAAAATAAAAGAAAATGATGAGAAAAAAATCGGTAACTGTATGAATTCTAAAGAAGAAAAGTTCACATCAGAAAAACTGAATTCACATTAAGGTAGAGAATATTATACATGAAATGTAAAAAGATGTTTTTGTAATAGATTGTTAATTGCTAAACATTCACCCAAAGCACAGATCTTTGAATACCACTGCACACCATACAGAATTCACTTACCCTACAATAACAGTAGCAGCAAAAATTAACAGTAACCTTTCTAAGCTGCTCTGTGCTGAAAACCCACATTGTGATACAATTTTATGCAATTAACTAAGTACAGTACTTTGCTTTTAATGGCACAATAAAACCCACAATATTTTCTGTTGGAGGTTTCTTCCTATTAAAAGAGTCTCTCCATTGTCATTACGTGCCTGCTTGGTGTGAGACATTTTTGAAGAGTCAACAATAAAATACAAGTGAAAATTGTTGCTGCAAACTAATCCAGGAGGAGCATCTCTTGCAAGTCAGTGACTGGATGCAATCAACTAGTTTTCCTTGACAGAAACCAATCAGACTGTACTGTCTCTGTAAAGAGCCTTGAGATGACATGTGTAGAGAATTGGCTCTATGTAAATAAACAGAGTAAGATAATAGATATCACTGTAGAATGGTTATCAAGGTGAAGAATGAACCAAACAATCAAATACAATGCAAAAACACAATGACCAGTTTGGTCAGCAGACTAAAACACTGCAAAACTGAACAGACACTAAATGGCAAAGACTGATCAAGACAGTACCAGCTGTGTTCTGACAAGTCAAGTGAAAGCCAGAAACTGCTATTATACAACACTAAAGCCTATTGGATTGTAGTTACCACAAACAGAAGAGAACCGCATATGAAGCTTTCTACTATTTGAACAGATGTTTGGTCGTGTCAGTCTCAGTATGTTGAAACTTGGTGATCTCCAAGTCTCCAAACACTGCTCTTAAGAACTCACGTTCTGAGGAAATATTATTGTGGCATTTGAAACATACGCCTCACTTCATGGTCGTTTTAAAAAACTCTTTACATGTTTTATTGGTTGACAGTGCCTCAGATGGAAGAAATCATCTTGGAACATATCATGTTCCAGATAAAGGCACCTAGTCACATGTCGCTTATTAACCTGCATGATGTTGCATGGATGTGTGGTTGTCTGTCAGTTTAACTAGGTTGACATGGCTAAAGTGTAAAGTACCTTGAGTGTTCAAAATTACTAGAGAGATAACTGCAATCTTTAGTCCATGTTGTTTTACACGTTTTCTAAGTGTGACTGTGCTGGAAGTTCCTATTTTGTCTATATTATTATGCAGAGGGGTGAAATGGAGATTAATGCATTGTCTTTGTTTGCTGGCAATGAGTCTTACAGTTATAGGAACAAAGTCAGTTTTTAAAGAGGGTACTACAAAGAAGGTACTGCTAATGTCTGGCAACCAACTGCTTGCCTGACATTAGCAAGGTATTGGATGCTTTCTCTTACTGCTACTGGTGCCATCTTATATATGCCCTACTAATGCAATGCATGCATCATTACCTTGCAAGCAAGATGAATTGTGGATAGATTTGTGAATTGACAAACTCCCAAAAATACATCTTGCTAGGAGCCACCAGATGTGTTTGCCTCGATTTTGGACCAAAGAAGTCAGTGAGGTGTAAGACTGAAGCAAAATGAACATGGCTGCACTGATTTTAGCTGGAATACCCTATATTTCTTTTTGAAACCTGGGCAAAAGGAAGGAATTTTTTTTCCATCTTCGATATAGAGAACAACTATCTTGAATCAGAAGCATGAACGTGGTAAAAAAAAATAGAGGTCACAGTTATGATATACTGTATCTGCGTTAATATTTCTAAACTGCACAAAGGTTATTAAGATTTTATAAAGTGATCAGGGAAGGACAATTTTAAGAGATGGAGCTGTTGTGCACTTTTTATTTATTTTTATTATTATTTATTATTTTATTTAGTAAGATCATACAACATGTATAAACTGTACAATATTATTAAAAAGTAAAAAAAAAAAAAAAAAATCCACTGGACTTTGAAGACGTTTAACTTCCGATCTAGGAAGCTTTTTCAATTCAAAATGTCAGAAATTTCAGAAAGTTCAAGGCTTTATAGAGTTGACCAAAAACCAAACCTTGTTTTGGCTTACAAAACATGCACATTTTTTCTCTCTTAACTTAGTTGGCTTCCTTCACACCCCTCTCAAACCACCTGTCTTCTTTGTCCAAAATTTGAACATTCTGGTCTGCAAAAGAATGTCCTTTGTTCATAAGATGTAGTTGTACCGCCGAGTCTTCCTGGATGGGAAGCAAAACGTCTTCAAACTTGGAAACAAAGTCCAGGGGATTTCTTTTATTTTTTTGGAATAACTATGAACTAGATGACAGAGAATCTTAGCTAGAAAACTGTGCAACAAACACTGCTTAAAGGGTCAACAACTTGCAAAATCAACTTTTTAAAACTTTTAACCGTGTTAAGCCATTCTTTTATCAAGTTCAGGTACAACATGTCCTATAATAATGAGCAGAATGAGAATAAGTTTGTGTGAATCCCCCCATCCAGGAAGCACCTACCTTAGCCGTGCTGTGCCTGCACAATAAACAATTTCACACATTTTTTTGACACTTTTACAGATCGGGCAGGCATGAGGTGAAGCAAATTGCAATGATTCCAGCTCAAAGTTGAGATGAAGTGACTCTTTTAGCAGCTAATCTACTTGTCACAGCAACTTTTTTTAGCTAATATCTGATGTAATGAAAAACCTATTTCAAGAGGTCTAGCTCTGTGTTCAGCCTTCAGAAGTGGAGTGATACAGTGACATCATGAAATTAGCGACACCCAGGTAGGAAGATGCAGCTTTGCTTAGTAGGCAAGTCTTTTTCTTTGGGATTGAGAGAAAACAACTTTATTTTATAACAAATGAATACCCCAAAGTGCTAAAGGCAGTATTTCTTCATATCTTTGTTAGGTGAATTTGTTAGTCTTAAAAAAGGCATGGTGTGATCTATAACATATTCTCCTGCTGGATAATTCATTGCATTACCAATGTTTTAATACGAGAGTTGATTGGTGCAATATTTGACATGCGAGGATGAATGAATGGACTCACGGTCATTGCACTGTGTCCCAGTGTAGGACGTCATGGAACAGTCGCAGGTGTAGTTCTCCCACTGCTGGATGCAGATCCCCATGTTGGCACAGGAGTCCTCCTGACAAGTTGTACTGGGACCTGTGGTAGTTCAACAAAACCCACCAAGCACACAGACAAACCTTGTGTTTAACAAGAATCATCAAATGCGTAGAAGTATTACAGACTACGATCATCTGTTCTTCACCACTTCTGGATAACATCCTGTTTGTGTAGCACAGGGCTTTGTATTGAAAAACTCTGTTAACAGCTGAATTTATTAATGCAAACCTAAGACATATATTAAACATGCAGTACCCAGTTGCCCTCAATTTTTAATCCTATTGAAATTCTATAAAGTTATTTAATGTTTTATGATGTGTCCATAAGGCATCCTGTGTGTTTACTTACCGTCATGCAAAAATCTATTAGCTTCTAAGGCTATATAGATTTGTTTAATGCAACAAAATCTTGCAATTTTTCTGTTTTTATCCATATTCTGTAATACACTGTCCTTATTGACAAACCTCTTTATGAGCTATGTGAAGGTCCTGGATTTTATGCAGCAACACAGGTATAGAATAATAATATGTAAAATATCATTGTTTTGTATTTTGTAAAACTCTACAATCAAGATAACAGGTGACAAAGCAAGGATGTTGGCATTAGATGGAAAAATCTGAAAAGCCTTACATTTAGAAATAATTTAACTTTAAGTCAGCTATTTTTCAAATATGTCACGTAAACTATTACACTCAAAAACCAAAATGAATTTTGTGAGCAGTTTTTGATATGCAGCTAATTTTCTAGACATTGCTAAAACAAACAAAAAAATAAATACACACATTCTCCCAAGAGGGTTGACCCAAAAATTTTCTACTCAGCCATTAACTCTAGTTCCTTAGGTGGGATCTAAAAATGTTCTACAACGAATAACGATATATAGCACCTCTAGAGCTCTGGGTGTGCAATGCCCCTGGTCTGATCTTTTATTTTAACTTTTAAAAGTAAGGTTCAGGGGGTACCACATGAGTTCCCTCCTTGTTGAGGAGCACCAGCTCCACTCCAATTCCAACCACCATCCAAAGGAAGCTCATCCTGGATATTGCATCAGGCAAATTTTACTTTCAGTCATGATCCATATCATCAGGTGGGAGCAATGGGGATTTTTGATAAGAGGAATGCAATTTTTTGTTCAAAAGGGTTGTCATTAGCACTAAAACATCAACTAGAACTGCAAGTACATATGATATGGTTCCAAGCAATTCCCAGCATTTCCATTCCAGTATTCTCTATCCTAAATGTAAAGTGCATGCTCCCCAGACTACTTTCCTGTCTCTTACTATTATGTCCCACAATGGAGCAGCGCCCCCTTGTGTTGCTCACCATGAAAGCACTGCAATATTGTGTCTAATGGTTGACAAATGGCTAAACTCCAACAAATTTCTTTTTTTTTTTTTTTCTTAACATCTTTGTTAGCTAGTTAAAAAATATTTTAGCATGGGGTTTTAGGCAAATGGGTGGGTGTGGTCATTTTTGGTGGGCTGGGGATAAAGCAAGAGGGGCTTTGTCATGGCCCCATTAGGATTTCAGCTGGGTGTGATTTGAAGCATAGATGAACAAAAAAATTAATAGCTTCACATATCTGGTTCACTCCTTCCTCCTCATTTAAAACATTTATTGTCTGTTTTATTTAACGGCAATTGAACTGATACAAAAATAATAATAAATGTTTATATTATCTCTGAAGTGATTTAAAAATACAGTTTAGTTTCATGTTTTTTCCTGAGTTTTAAAGTTTTTATTTATTTTTAAATTAGATACCACACAAAATCTTAAAGTGTTTTTGTCCATAATCCTTCCCAGTTGCATATGAAGTAAAATGTGAACACTTACCTTGTTCCAGTCTGTCTCAAAAGGATTCTGATTTGGATTTAAAATAATAACAATAATAATAATGCCAATATAGAAGGACTTTCTTGTTTAAAATCCCTTTATTTTCTGTGGCTGATCTGAATCATATAAGGGAGTTTCATATAAGGGGCTCAGTGTTTACCAGTGGCACAGCAGCGCCATCTAGTGAATGAAACAAAGTGGTGTTGCATCTGGGAGCTATAACCTTCAACTGCAGGCTTTGATACTGTAGATGCCAGAGAACAACAGACCAGCTTCATTTAATGGAAACTTGAAATGAAGAACAGAAAAAAACAAGGTTAAACAGAATGAGAGTGCCAACATAAAAAAAAAAACATAAAGCACACATTAAAATGAGATGGACACCAAGCTGTGATCGATGAGATTTTATTAATAATAAACCAATAAACCATCACTTTTCCACAGTGAATACAATAAAATATATAACATCACACAGAACAGTAAACCTTGTTTTTTTTAAAGCAACAAACACATTCATAGAGCTCTGAGGTAATGTTAAATAATGTAACATTCAGAGTACTTAATGTCCAACTGATGGCAGGTGTAAGAAAAAAAAAAAAAAACCTTCCATGCAAACAGGAAGAGTTTATGGAGGATGGCCTAGGACCTTCAGAGGATGACAAAAACAACAAGAAGAAAAGAAAAGCTCTGAAGGATGAAAACATTTTTACTCACAGTGACATTTCTTAGCCTGTGCAAAATGTTTTCATGGAGCAGAGTTACATTGAAGGCATGGATAAAGCAGGAAGCTGCACAAAACATTCAAACTTTTGGCAAGTTTTCCTTTGAGAACAATGGGTTGGACTGCAATCCTAGCACATGGCCCCAGCTAAAACTGCACAACTGAAATCAAACATTGAAGATTCCAAATTACATATTAAACCTCTAGAAATATGCATTTACTTAATCCCAAGCAGCACCTGCTAGGAAAAACAGCTGTAAAAAAATATTAAATGGGAACGCAGACTGTTAAACTATTGGACTTTGGATTTACTTTTAGCTATCATTCATCTTTGGCCTGAGTCCATTAGCATGTCACAATTTGACTTACAAATGTTCTCCTAATATCACCCATTATGTGGACATTTCATAACCACAGTAGTTGAGACCCTACAGATTTTTCTAGGAAAACTGAATTCCATTCTAACCTTTCATTTTTCTCTGATGAAGCTTTTCTTTATCGGCTCTAAATTTAATTTTAATTCAGAGAAAAGTGCAGAGTGACCAAGTGTATGTTTACATGATCTATTTTGCTGATAGATAACTTAAATAATGTTTGTTATCAGCAAAAGACAGGCGACCTGTCCAGGGTGTACCAGGCTTCTCACCTGTAGACTGCTGGAAACAGGCACCGCCCCCATCGCGACCCTGATAAGACTAAGTGGGCAAAGATGGATGATGGATGGATGTTTTTTTGTTATCAGTCATATTATGGTAAACACATACTTTCCTGTAAAAATGTTAAGGCGTTTAATTAAAAGAGAATCATTCCCTGGGGTGTGGCGGTGGTGTAGGGGTTAAGCACGCCAATGTACAGAGGTTTTGGTCCTTAACTTGGCTGTCACAGGTCCAGGTCTCAGCCTGTTTACCTTTACCGCTTGTCTTCCCCATTTCTCTAATCCTAGTCCTGTCTACCTACTTTCAAGAATAATAAAAACAAAGGCCACTAGAGCCTAAAAAATTATATATATATATATATATATATATATATATATATATATATATATATATATATAAGATTCATTCTTGTATCATGTGCAAAATCTAAAAATAAATAAGTTTTTTGCTACTTTGTATCCAGAATTTGTGAAACATTTTTTTTTCATTATTAATGAAAGTGTGATTTATTCAAGTTTTAATCAACTCTTGACATCAATTGAAGTAGGTGATCGTTTAGGCCAATAAAGCTAACCAATCACAGCAGATTGTTTTTTAAAAAGCATTGATGTTCAAATTAGCACTCAGCAAATACATATTTAAGCTGAAATAAAGCTAGGCTGCAGGTAGAAAAAAAACCATAAAGGCAGGAAACAATTGTTATCAAAGTTAATTTTGCAACCAGTTAAGGATGAGAACATATTTTGAGAGAGAAATCGAGCATCTATTCTTTCAAAAACTATATTAGGCCCTCTAAATCAATATGTCTTTGCAGGGGAACAAGATTTGCAAACCAAATAGGCAGGGATTAATATGTTAGAAAAATACTTGTGTTGGTTAACGTGTGTCTGTGTTTAGACCATTCAATATAAATATCAATCCAATACATAAGGAGGAGAGTGGATTTTTTTGTATTGATTAAGAATTATCATTTACATCAAGGTGAATATAACAAATCTTAAATAAAAGACAAAAAAAAACCAGCACCAGTAAGAAGTTTGAAGGACTGAACTGGCAAAACTGCTCTCATAGCGGCTGTGATGGTACACATGATGAATGGCCAATGTGGCCAATAATGTGGTGGAGATGAGGAAGCATTGGATGTTTGGTATGAATCTAGCAGTGAGTAAATGAGGCAATGAGCACAGTTAGTAGGATGGAGTTACTCCTGTATGGATGCAGAGCTGAGGAGCTACTGTTTGCATTGAGCAGGAAGAAAGGACTCCTGGAGCTGGAGTTGAACCTTGTGCTGTAGGAGTCTAAATCAGGCTGAGACCTGAGCGACGGTGTACCTTCACATCCGCGCTCTATCTGGCCGCTGCGGAATAAGGCGTCATTAAGGAGGTCCGGCAGGCGACCGTTTAGATCGATTGAAGCCAAGCAACCCTGAAAGCCATCTCTGGAAGCCACCAGTTTGGGTAGGTTTCCGTACATGCCTGGACCCAGCCCTGCGATGAACAGATCACCTGAGGAAGAAACAGTGCAGGTTTGGCTTGTTAAAAAAAATATATCATAAAAAAGTACTGTTTGGCTTCATTTGTTTGAGTATATGGTTGGATATAGAATAGAGGTTTGCATTTCTACAGTCTTAATTATGTCCTTTTGCAATATTTTATTTATAAACCTTTGAAATGCAGCTACAGGATGAAAGAAAACACAATGCAAAACTCAAACAGTTGATGGAAAAGAAAAATAAGAGATTTGGATTGAAGCAGTGCTCATCTGAATGAACATTAGGTGCAAAGAAAGATGAAATCAGGAGAAATGTCATATTATCGGCCTACCTTTCAGGTCAAGGTTCTTGGCTCCATTGATGGTCTGACTTGTGGCTGTGGCATCTACTTTCAGGGTGTGGGTGTTGCTGTTGTCTCGGGTGATAGCCACATTATGCCACTGATTGTCATTTAGTGACCTTTCACTTTTGCCCTTAATGAGGTTGGGCCCGTTTCCAAGATCAAAAACATAGTGGATGTATCTGCAAAGGGAAAATGTGTTCAGTTTCAAAGAGATCTGATAAAATCCAAACTTTGCTTTGAGAGTTATACATCTAGGCTATATCGACTAAAACAGGCCACAGACATTTGCTTTGAAACTGTTTAGACATATATTTGCCAGGCAAAATAATAAAAAAAGATACGCTTTAAAAAAGTCACTTACCCTTTTACCAATTCTACAGCAATAAAGTCATTCCCATCGCCAGAGTTGAAGAGAATGAAGCCATCAGGGGAGATGGTCTTGAACTGGAAGAAGAGATGCATGGATGTGTAGGCCTGCAGGGTAGCTAAGCTCAGGTAGCTGCTTTTTGTCTTGAAGGTAATCGGGTCGGCTATTATGGAGCGAACTCCGAAGCGAGCATTGAGCTCACAGTAATCAATGTCGCCATTCTTGCACAAGTCAATGTACAGCATGCCATTAAATCTGAAGGAAGGAAAAAAAAAACATGCAATGAATAATTTTACCTCAATTAAATGTCCTTCACAGCATAAAAATATCAAGGTTGTATGGCAACAATAGAACATAGACTAATAGGACTAATATCTTCTACCAAAGAACCACACTGACAACATTGCCACTAAAAAGTTCTTGATTAGGAGTTCCCCAGATTTCTAAAGATTTTTTTTGACTTCTTCTTTACTAATAAATAAGGCAACCATGTTTCAAACAAATGCTAGTTTTTTTTTTATTAAGCCTTACTCTGTCTACAAATCAGCTATTGGCTGTTTCAAATGAATAGTCTTTTGGAGCTATGATCTGAAAGCAGCATTCATAAGATGATTAACTACAGTAATTATGATTATAAATCTCTCAGGTTCTCTGTCAGCTCTTTGCTGGATTTTTGTTTCTTGTTATGAGACTTTTGAACACTGTTTATCTTCTGCTTTACAACTTGAAAAAAAGCAGAGAAATCATGGAAACTACTAATTAAGATGGTCTAGATTACAAAAAAAGCCATTGCTGCTTAAAAGGAACCTTACAGGAAATTAGCTCAATATATGTGCAGATTAATTAATGAGAATAGGCTGTTTATCAGATGAAAGATTTAATTCTGAAAATAACCTTAAATCAGATACCTTCTTTACTGTTTTAAAATAGTATTTATTGATCTCGTCTTACGTTCTAATTGTAAAAGGTCTTTTTTTGTTTGCTATTAGCAGATAACTTTTCTAATTAACAGAAATAAAGTCTTAAAAACACCAGTCTGTTTGTAATGTTTCTGTGTTCTTTTTCATATAGTGAGCCACTAAAAATAATAATAATAATAATTTTCTATATGCAGTTATATTCTGATTAACTGAATATATATCTTATTATTTTCAATTTTGTTTTGAGTTATTTAGAAATTGTATTTGTTGATTTTTTTTTATCTACCAAAACATATAAAGGGTACCGATTTGTACATACATTTCACCTCAGAGATGTAAATAAAATCTTAAAAACCTAAAGACAGGAAGGCTCTCTTGTCACTTAAGTAGATCAAATAGATACATATTAATTGAATTTTATTTCAATTTCCACTTCTAAAATAGAAAAAAAATAGCAATACCTGACTCAATATTTTCTGATTAGAATGTCGTGAGGTGCTGTAAAGATGTGTTTAGGAAGCATTCATATCTTTCTGCTCCCTTCAGACAGTACCAATGGGTTGGATATTTTGTCAGGTTACTTTTACATGTTTATTTAAGTTTATTTATGAATATTTGGTAATGTTTGCCTCATGTTTTTTTTTTTACGCTGTCCCCCATAATGAGAGTGAATTACAGAATGTTGAAGTTGGCATTTATTTCTAGTATGAAAAACACGCACTTTTACTGCCATTGTGGAATCTGGACTATTTGTGAACAGCTGGTTCATAATGTCAGAACATTAGATTGGTTAAAACAACCCCGACATTTTTAAATAATAAAAATAATACAATAATTGAACTTTATTCTCACACTGGTGAATTTCACCTCTGTATTAACCCATCCCCTTGGGGAACAGTGGGCTGCCATTGTGTGGCTCCCAGGGAGCAGTGTGGGGTTAAAGGTCTTGCTCAGGGACTCAAAGTGCAGGCTGGGGATTGATCTGGGTACTCACAACCTTCTCAGAGCACAACCACGCAGCTCTAACCCACTAAGCCAACACTCCCCACCCCGTGCATGGTTTTTACTTAAAACAACTTGTGTGCTGTTGGACATATATATATATATTAGCTTTTTTCCATAAAAAGTTTAAGGCTTCAGCATTCAGCAGACATCCAGCTTTATTTGCACTTGATGTTTAGGTTATATTTATTCACTGCAACTTTTGAGCTGATCACAAATAGGAACAATCTCACAAGAGAAGAAAAAGTAATCAAGCTACGACATGGACACCATCTTTTAATTCATCCAAGTGAGATAATGAGGAGAAAAAAAAAGTAGAATAGTTTAAAGTATTTTAAAAAAAAATATTACTTCATAGCACAAAAAAACGAATCGTTTAAATCCCCATTTATTAAAACACTATTTTATTCATTTCGACACAATCCAATTATTTCGCTAAATATGTATGCTATTATTTAGATAAAGTGCTATATTCTAACCAATTATTTGTGTTTGTTTGGTTGATTATGGCTCACAGCAAATGTAAACATAAAATAATTTCTCTTTAGAACTTAACATTGCACCAGTTAAATAAAAAATGAAAAGTTTAATACAGAAAAGTCACAGTAGGCCATTGTGAATCGTGTACATTCATTGTACACCTATGCACAAGATTTCTGTTCTTTTAATCTGTGATGCGTCTTTTTTGCTGAGGTTTCTTTTTTTTTACCATCTCAGACTAAATTTTACAAAAATTTGTAAATTTTTTTTTTTTTCCTCCTCTAAACCATTGTAATCGTTTTCTCTTTTTTATCTGATGTAATGTAAGTGGCTCTAAATAAATGCAGCAAGGCCTCTGACACTGTCCCCACCATGTGTCATGGCGGGGCTTTGTCTTGTCTTGGATGGGATGTACTGAAAGCCGGCTTCGTGCAAACGGAGCTCAAGCTCCAGGCTGGGTCACACGTAAAGTGATTCTGATTCACTAAATACTTAACTAGGAATTATTTTGCAAGATTTACTGCATTATTGTGTCGTGACATGAATGGGATCAGTCTCAAATCTAGAGAACCAAAGCCTACAGACGTCAGAGTTTTCCCAATTAATCAGTGACTGGAAACCTTAGAGTGAAAGTCAAACCTTCTTCCTTCAGAAACTGGACCCTTACTTTCCAAATTAATACATTCATTTTTTAACTAACTAAGGAATATTATCTCTGGTTCAAAAGTGGTATAACAATTGTAGTCCATGCTCCTGGTAGGTTTGTGTGCATGGATTGTTTAAGTGACCCAAGCCTCAGTAAACAACTCATGCCTCAAAGCCTCTGTGGAGAAAAAGTATTATTACTTATACTTTGCACAAATTTCTCACTCATTTTTGCCTTCCACTTAACTTTTTGAACAGCCAGCTGCCTAAGCATTACATTTTTTTAGATTACACAGCAAAAAAGAGGTGTCTAAAACCAAGAAAAAGTAACAAAATCCCAGCACAAATCTACGTAAACCAAGAGAAATTATCTGTTCATGTAGCAAGATGATTTTACTTGACAAGATTTTTTGATTTAAGATATAGTTTTTTTTTTTTTTTTTTTTTTTTTTTTATCCTGGAAAGAACCAAATAATTTGCAGTGTTGCATTTTTAGGGGGGTTCATTAACTATATACTGTGAGCAGTCTTCCCCATGATTTTTTTGTTTTTTATGGGTATAGAAACAAATTTTCTAAGAAACTGTTTTTTCTTTGTTTAGTAGACCTCTAGAGTCACTTTTTGAATCTGATTCCTGAGAGAAATGTACATTTTGATGATTTTATATTGATAAAATGCAGGTGCATACCATATCAAATGAATTAACAAGGGTTTTAACCTGCCTAATACAAATCAAGGTCTTATTTAATGAAAATCTAAATGTAGATGTTTGTAATCCTTAATATAAAAACCTACATGAATGCAGCAATGAGAGTAAAATGTACCTGAGGCTCTGGAGGTGACCAATGAAGCTGGATGGGATGGTGGAAACGAAGCGACGCTCAGTCATAATTCCTGTTTCGACGTTGTGGAACTCCAGCCGCGTGTGATCGCCCACCATTTGTCCTGCAGACGGGGAGGGTGCAGGGGATGGGTTGAAAAGAAAGACAAACAAAACGAAAAGAAAAGAGAACTCTGTCTGACACTAACACAAAAGGGCTGATTTAAGGAAAAAAATTACATTAACAGTATTAGAGGAATGTTTCATAGCTAACACACCCCAGCATGGTGAAAATACACTGAGAAAGCAACACTGAGAACATTTCCAGTTGATGCAGGATTAAGTACCTTCTGCTACATCATCGTCAACCGTTAGCTTGTAGGTTTTGCCCCGACGCACCACACGCACTGTATGCCATTCATTATCATTGAGCTTTTGCCCAGCATACAGGGTCTCCGGTCCCTTGCCTGAGAACAATGGTCAGTCACAAAGTTAAGGACAAGGTCAGCCTCAAACCAAACCTTTGTCTTCCCACCCAAAGGTCTGGGCACAAACTTTGCAGGCTGCACAGAGGGTCAGAAATTATCAAGCGTAGAACTAATTCATTTGGGAAACAAAGGTTTGGCTCAGTCAGTGAATTACACAAAGAGAAAAAAAACAAAAAAGTTGACAAATCTCTTCATAAACATCAGATTGATGCTGTTTGGAGGGAAAAATATTTCTACTTACTATAGGATGATAAAAAAAATTGGTTCATTTTGAAACCAAAAGAAACACAACCCTTAAAAGATATTTGAAAACTAAAAAGATTTTGCCCCACCTTCCTTTATATTGAAGCAGTTATTTGAACTAAGCAGGTATTTTAATTGAATGTACACTTTATTTGTTTTGTTGACTTGCCAAGGTTTATAAAAATTTCCCTTTGGTCTCATGTTGGAAGTACTTTGGAAGTCAAGGATTTCCAATCCCTTTCCAGGGGTCTTTCAGTCCCTGCACAACTGAAGCCGCGAGCATGTCACCCCTGTTTAGCCTCCGTCTAGTGCCCGCTTGTCAATTTTTGGATTGATTTTGAACTTTTATTTTTCATTATAATAGTCTTGTCCCAACTTTCATTTCTGATTTATTTATTATTTCTGTGTGAGTAGTAGAGGTAGTTGTCCCAAAAACTAAATATGAACTTTGGGGTGAAAAGGCTTTCTTAGTAACAGCACCTGTACCGTGGACCCAGCTCAAGCTTAAATCTAAACTTAAGGCTTTTTGAATTACTTTCATTGTCATTTTTTTTTACTTCTATCACTTTTCTTGTTCCGTCTGTTTTGTATGATTTTATTTGTTAGCCTTTTGGGTATCTGGTTGGCTGTTTCAAATGCTTATTTAAGTCAAAGAATGACATGAAGTAAGAGCTTGGTTTGCATTTTTGTTAATAAGTTAGACTTATTCTTACTATACTATATTAGACCCCACCAGTGTTAGTTTTGTCACTGTTGCTGTTTTCTTTTATAGTTTCACACCTTGTTTTGACATTTTTTTTGTTTAGCCCTTTTACAAATAGACCAAAAGACTGATTTTCCTTACCAATCATTGGGACTTGGCATAATATCTGCTATATGCACCACATCAAGGGTGTGCAGGTCCAGTGCTATAGTGCCAGTGTCTGGTATATTTTAGGTTTAATCCCTACCAAAGCATGCATTTCCTGGAAGTATTTCTTAGAGCTCCCAAAAGCTCCATTCTCTGCCTAGAAAAGACCAGAGAGCCCAAATAATTGACCAGCATAAAGGAGAAACCATGGAGACATAACAGCCTAGAAACAGTTTTAATGAAGGGAAATAACTCTTTAATAAAGAGAGGTAATAGGGAAGATATCCTAAACAAAAAGGACTATAAGTGTAGCGTCTCCCTCGACAAGAGATTTCGGCTCTTTTATTCAAAAATAAGTTTAAGAAAGCTAAACTTTGGTTGTTATTGAAAAAAAGCTTTGATGAACTTAATTGCTGTTGCCTTCATCAAAGAGTAATTTAGTAGTAAATAATTTGCACAGCTGAGTAAAACTGTTTTTATTCAGAGTTCAGTTTTATTAATGATCTTCGCATTTATTAAAAGATTGAGATTTAGGAATTATGTTGCATTACTTTTTAATTCATACATTTCACTAAAAAGTTCTGTCAACAAGTTTTTAACAATTAACAGTGTGCTTGGCTCTTCAGGAGTCGCTTCCTCCACATTTGCATGAGGAAATAATTTTTGGATGCCTTTCTAAGGAGATGGTTTAAACATCTTCCACGGGGAGAAAGTCTAACAATGCAAACAGAACTGGATAGGTTAGTGTTGGGGCTGGCTTTGGAAACCACTGAGAGGTAATAAAGAAAGGAAAGGTTGTCTGTAAATCTCTGCTGAATGTGCTATTCCCAACATAAAGGTTATGTTAACTATAATCATACATGTTTGTTGAAATAATAGAAAATGATTTTTTCTTAACAAAAAAATAAATAAAAAAAATACGTGTGGAAATTCACCATACCTTTATCTTAAACGATGTATTTAAAAGTCTAGCTCAGCATAAGTTTCTTTTCATAAAACTGAGCTTTATATTAAAACATTTTTTTATTTTTATTTGTCCGGCTGGCATGCTGCTTTCTCTGTTTAATTAAAGATATTCCAACTTTTGAGGAGCATGTAAGATTTTGAGTCCAACAGGTTGCAACGGAACATCAAATACATTTAGAAAAAAATTGATAAACCTCTGGGCTTTTTTGGAGAAGTTTAGACTGCAGCCAACTTCTATTACTAATTTCCTTATTAAAATTACTTTAGTTAATAAACCACTTGAGTTCCCTGTTAAAACTCAAACAACTCTTGTTCTGGTATACTTGGATTATAATTGTTTAGCTGTGATTTGATGTCTTGAAGCATCTCTATAGTCCCACTATGAGTGAACGTAGCAGCAGAAAGTCCTCACTACCCAGGACACTATGAAAAATATCCAATAAAAAGATTTAACACCTCAAACTTCATTAACATCATTAAAATAGGAGTGATTTTTCTTGTTGTTTGTTGCTGAAAATCTGTGGACATAGGAACAATATAAGCTTCTTAATTGGGTTTTAATTCTCGATGCAGTGAGAGATAATTTAATTCCTTATATGGCACAAGTCATTGTCAATATGCAACTGGAATTAGAAATATTTGGTAAAATGAGGGTAGTATTAAACAATGATTATTTAGAGTTTAGCTGAATCTTAATTCTTTGTAGACAATATACTAAAAAACTAAAATTGATAGACTTTTTTCTGATAAGTTTAATGTGCTCATAAACTATACGCGTCTACTTCACAGCAATAAGGATGAGTCACCTAGTAGCTGAGGATCTTGGCATATTTGTATATTTCACCCTTTAGAATACTAATAATACTAATCAATAAACCAATTCAAAGAGGGGAAATTTAATGAAAAAAGGCTAAAGCTGGAAGGCTGTGTTCTCCGAACCCTTGGAAGAAGTTTCATGAAGAACCAACAGAGAAAAAGCTGATAGAACCACACAGACAAAGGATTAGTATATTTCCAGGGTCCTAATGCCACTGAAATACAGTTGAGTTTCTAACCCTGATTTTTCAACCAATTTCCATTTAGAATCACAACTGACTACTTTAAGCATTTAAGTTCGAATCTAAACCAAGGAGGGAAAAATTGACTTTTTAAAATTCTGTTCACAGTAGCTGGGTCCTACTCACTAGAGACTGACACGGGAGTGGATTTTCACTCCTGTCCCGTCCCACTCCCGCAGAAAAAAATGGTGTCCCGTCCCGATCCCGGGCCAGAGTAGAAATCTAAATCCTGTCCCGTCCCACTCCTGGTGAAATTACTCCCACTCCCATCCCGCTCCCATTCAGAATGACTCCCGCTCCTGCACCACTCCCATTCTTGTTGTTTTTGAGCGCTGGTGAAAAACTCAGAGCGGAAGTTACTATTGGTTTGCTCCCGCTCCCGTCTGCTCCCGTTAATGTTTAATCCTGTACCGTCCCAATCCCGTGATCGTTACTAATACTGACTCCCATCCCACGGGAATCCCACGGGAATCCCGTGACCCGTGGGATTCCCGAAAAAATGTCAGTCTCTACTACTCACATTAAGGTGGTAACATTTCCAATTTACTAAATCTGCCTATATATCTCCCTCTCTCCATTTATAAAGCCGCTCATTCTAATAGCTTGCCTTTAGTTTAAGCCTTTATTAATAAGGAGCATTGTGGCTCTAATTTCCTGTTTCCTTCAGCCTTTCCAAAGGCTGTTCTCTGCCTAAATGGTTACTATAGTAACAATGAGATTTACTTTGATGCACGACTGAATTTGGACTTATTAAAGTAGATTTCAGAATAAGGAGACTGTCAGGAGATATAATGTTTGTAGATCAAAACCTCCCTGGGACATATGAAAAAAACATAGGAATAGAGGAAAGATCTTCCAGGGCTAGGGATCATTTCATCGCTTCACAGTAGCAAACATTTTACCTGTCTACCAACTTTTAAGCCCGTTATTCCCTTTATGCCCCAACACCACACTTCTTTGTTCATTTTGTCCACCTTTCTCATCAGGTGTTCTTGGTCCATAGTGTTTTATTAAGGTCGAGTTTTTGACAAATAAAGTTATATTTTTAAAACATTCAGCTTCAGTTCAGACAGTTAATGGACAAAATATTCTCATCTTTTTCATCTCATTTTGAAACTTTAATTTGTCTCAAAAACTGCGGATATCTAATTTATATGGCAACTGAGCTCTTTTCTATATATTTATCTATCATTTTTGCACGTCTACACATTCAGAGACGTATCTCAGAGGGTGGAGCTCTGATTCTCCAAGTTTGTATCAATTTGACTTGGAGTTGTAGAATGAAACTAATAACAATCCAATTAAAATGTAAGTTTATGCATTACATTGAAAGCAAAGAATTAATCAATTTAGGGTAACAACGTTTTCAACAACTTATTAGACCAATTAAAGGACTTTAATACCAGCTATTAATCTTAAAGAACACACTTTCTAAGCTCAGAATTAGAAAGAAAGAGAAGTAACAGGATGTATTTATATATATAGCAATTGATGTCAATATTTTTTAACAACAAAAAGCAGGTATGATATAGTTTACACAATATCAAGTCATTGATTTGAGTCCTTTTAATTACATTGCAGAATGTTTTTATTTTAACTAATTTATGTGTAATTATTATTGGGTTGTATTGCTTTTGAAATGCTCTATTGTCTACAGATCCCATCACTCACTCTAATAAAATTCGCCTAGTATTTAAGCTTTTAGGGGCTGTTAGGCTAAATTATGCTTGACATGTTATGCTTTTACGGTTTGGCAGTTCATTGTGTATTTATGCGTATGGTTTTGTTCAGTTAAATCTATTAGCTAACATTTATTTAGAGAATTCAAAATATAAATCCTTCAGATGTCATCCAAAAGGAACATTTTCTAATCCCAAACTGAGACATACTGAACATTAATATAATAAAGGTTAAAGTAAAGTGGGAGCCACTGCAGAGCAGACATAAGAAGAAAAGACAACAAGAACAACAAAATGAAACTTGAGTGTTAACTTACTGGAGTTACAGTTTATCCTGATACAGTCTAGATGGGGAAGAATAAATGACAGATGAAATTGCATCCTTCAAGGTTACAGCTGCAGACATCCAAAAACAAGAAGTCCACCCTTCCGGGGACGCACACATGCAGGATGGTGGCCATTTCATTCTTTGGGTTTTTATTATTAAAACCGTATCATTTAATCAGAAAAAATAAATGAAACATACATAGAAGGTTTCAAAGAGTTCATGTTTTTTTTTTATATACATATAAAGTTTAAAATTGTATACTTTTTCTTTCTTTACAGTAAAATGGCCACTTATGGTACCAGCTACGAGGCTTTTCCAACCCAACCCAACTCCAAATGTTAAAGGTTAGCTGCATTCTGTTGTTTCTTTTCTTTTACATTTCTTTTTTTTTTTTTTTTTTGTAGATCAGAAGAAAAGCTGGCTGTTTAGTTTTTAACATAGAGAAAAGACTTAAATAGTGCAATATGAAGTCTAAGCAGCTGCCGTCTGCAGCTTTGAGCACACTGTGGGTTGGTCACCGCGTGGCTGGTGGGTCATGTGTCGTCAACCGCAACAGAAAAGTGGGAGCAAACAGCCTCGATCCAATCAGCACCAGCACCGTGCAGAGGCACCGGATGCCCAGCTCAAGTCTGAAGCGCTACTCTGCTGTTATGTTTGGCTTTAAGCTGCATCAGGAGCTCAGACTGAGAATATTTACATTTTAAGAGAGAAACTACAGGCTAATATGAGCACTGAACAAATCTAAGGGGCTTAATATCCGACAAGGATTAATGTAATCAGTTATAAAATAATTTTAATGGGATTTATAGATCATCTAACGTCTGTTAACACTAGCATTCCTAAATGTGCTAGAAATCAGACACTTGAGTAAAGATTAATTTAAATCAAAACAGGAACCTCAGTGTTCGGAGGTTCATGGCGTCGCAGCCAGCTGCAGGTTTTGCTGGGCTCTGTTCTCGGGCTGTTCGCCTGACGGGCCGCAGGCTTAAGGCCTTTGAAGGGGTGAATACCATCTTTGACACAGCATAATGAAAGGATGAAGGCGACAGGAGAATGGAAAGAACAAGACGCTGAGAAAGCACACCGCTCGTTTAAGATACTGCTGTTAGCAAACCAAATAAATGACCTGGAGTTAGTGAGAAATGCAGTAGGAGTTCATTCTAAGGATTTAGCTGAGCCACTCAGAAACTTAAACATCCTGAGAGTTTAAGCTGCAACTTCCTCAATTAATCTCTAAAGAAATTTGTTGTTTCCTATTTTCAGAGATACGCTACATTTTTTATTTTTTTTTTACCACTGTTAAAACATTTGGGTTCAGAAACTATTTTGATACTCATGCAGAGAAGACAGAAAGCTAAAACTGTGGTCTATTCAGAAACTTAAGGTCAATAGAAGAATTAAGGGGGTGAGAGAAGAGAGGAAAAGCAGTGGATTAGAGACTTTACCCATGGAGGGTAAAGCGTCTCATGGCGAAGATGGAGATGAGGGGGCAGATGGGTGAAGAAAGAGCTGCTGGTGCTGCTGGGGTTGGGGTTATACGATACCTAAGTTGACTGTGAGTTTGACGCGGCTCCCATCCAACTCAAGCCGCAACGTGTCGGCCGAGTCCTGGGAGGTGGTGGCCATGAGGAGCCCGTAGGCCCTCTGTGAGCGGAAGCGCAGTGAGACGTCTTCAGCCTCAGTGTGCATGACGGTCGGCATGACCACTTTCATGTACATGCTTCCATCATAGGAGAGGATGGAGGCCTCTGTGGGAGCAAGACCAAATGGATGTTAACAAACAAAATGTCCACTTCTGATTTTCTGACTGGTGAGACTTGCGTACATGCACACCTTCAACTTGGATCTTCAAATACAAGAACAACTTCGTTTTCAAGACCTTCAAAATATTCCTTTCCAAAAGGTCATTTAAACAAATGATCTAAAGCTGCTAATTTACAAATTAAAAGCTTGGACATATTCCATAAGTGACTGCACAAAATCAAGATTTTCATGGTTTATCTATCCCAATTCAATATGTTTCTAGTCTTAGGCTTGATTTGTTCTGGAATTTTTGTAACTTTTTGCATATGTAGGTCCAAAGCATGAACCCTAAACATCTCGCATAATAGTCAGGTGGTAATTACAAGTTCCACACATCTTGACAAACTAAGTGTTGTTTATGACTGTCCTTAACCCAATTTAACTCAAAAGTTATATTTAACTGAAATTGAAAGTAACTATGAGCCTCAAAAAGAGGAGAAAGTAGCCTTTTTTGGATTTTTTTTTTTTTAAGTGGCTGTGTGTTTATTTAATAAGTTCAAATCCAAATTAAGTATTTTGCTTCTGGAAAATCTGTAATTTAGATTTGACAGGTCCAAGTGGTTCAGAAACCTTTCTTCTCCATCATCCTTTCCCTACAAAATAACTTAAGACATGTTAAAATTAACCAGTTGTTTTAAGCCTTAACTGCTTAAACCCTCATTCTCCTATCATCAAGCATCATTACCTCTTTACAATTGTTTGTTTTTCTTAATTTAAGCATTAGTAAGAGAACTTTGCAAAATAAACAAAATGTTTTATCTTGACTATGCCTAACACCAAAACACTTGTCCAGTTGAAATGTTTATTATAATTTTAAATAGCAATTCTAAAAAATGTACAGAAATATCCTGATAATTACTTTATTTTGAAGTTTTCTCATCAGAAGACAGAAAAAAAACACCATTCCCCCAACATTGTGTACAAAAATATCTACAGTGTGGAATAAGTTCTGGTTCCTAGGAACCACCTGTTTGAGAACCTGAGCTTGTCCTTCATACACAGACACTGTTTGGAGGAGGGACAAGCAGGGAGTCTACTCCCAGTGACGTACAACCTGCCACAGGAGCTGCTAGTCATCTTCTACACTGCCTGCTGTTATTTAGTCTGTCTTGTTCACATGACCACATCTGTTTGGCTCTTTCTAGAACAGGAACGGTCCAAATGCAAGAAGCAGTCAGTCTTTAGAGATGACCACCAGGACTGACTTCTCCCTATCCAGAACTAGTAAAGATATGGGCCTAAGAAAAGGGTATCTAACATTTCTGCACACTCTGTACATCTGTGACAGAAAACTGTTTGGCATTCAGGTTAAAGCTATATTTGACAATAAAGGTGCTTAGTCTCAACACTTAACAGTCATTGTTCTGCCCATCAATTTTACCCATATCATGCATTGTGTACCAAGTTCACCTATTCTTTATTTGCATAATACATTTATGTGTTTACTTTATTGAAACAACATTTACTTTTTTAATTCACCACCTTTTTATATCGAAAATATCTGCACAATGAAAACAATTTAGTTCATTAAATGGATATTATAGCATGAGATCTATTGAGTTTTTGATTGATAGAAAACATTATATCTGTCCATAACTTTTTATAGAATCAAGGATCAAAATAATAATAATTATTATTATTTCAATGAACAAATCCAATTTCCCAGCCTAAGATCTGTCTGCATGGAGTTTGTATGTTCTACCTGTGCATGCGTGCTTGTACTCCACCTTTAGTTCACAGACATAGCTATTAGGTGAAATGGTATCTCTAAATTTTCCTTATGAGTGTGTGTGGGTGAAGGTGTGTCTGTGGCCATGTCTTTGTTACCTGGTGGGGACAATTTCCCAGGAATATGCTACATTTCGGGGACTTATAGATACTTGTGGCGACTAACGACTGGTCCCCATGAGGAGAGGTTCTGTTCTAAGGTGTGAATTGATTTTAGGTTAGGTGTAAGGTTAGATATGTGTTGGTAATGGTTAGAGCAAAAGTCATGGTTAGGCCAAGAAATTAGTGGGAAATGAATGGAAGTCAATGGAAAGTCCCCACAAGGACAGTGTAACACAACATGCGTGTGTGTATGGTTGTGCTGCCCTGCAATGGACTAGTAAGCTGTCCAGGTGTGACCCACCTTTCACCCATGGATGGATGGACGGACAGACTGACGGATGAATAGAATTATTCTCTTTCCACTAAAAAATGATTGATTACTTTGAGTTGGTTTCTTACATAAAATCCCATCAAAATGTGAGAAAATGTATAAAACAAAAACAAAACTGATGTTGACAATTCTCATGCTGAACTGACCATGGATTTGAAACAACCAAACAAAAATAACTTTCATAATGTTTTTTGTGACCTCCAATAAGTTTCCTCTATAGGCCTCAACAACAACATACAGAATATTTCTCTCAAAGTTCTTTCAAAGGTTATATTTTATGCTTTCCAGATTTCAACATATATATGCCGAAAGCTTTAGTTTATCTCTGCTTCCTTTTATCCCAAACTGAACAGCAATGATTCCCTTTTCTGGCCTTCAGTTGGAACCATTCAGAGATTATTATTGTTCCTGTCAAAACAATTTAATTTGATAAATGATAGAACAAAATGCTGAAGCATTAGGTGTCCTCTAAATGTCCTTTTGTTCTCTTTTACTGCATGATCATCAGGCTGTAAGGATGTCAAAAGGCCACATGAGGGAGACACAGTCCACCTGTCGGCTTACTGGTGTGAATTTAAAATTAGAGTAAAATTAAGCTGGATAACATCACAGCAGCTTCATAAAGTCATTTGCTTAAATATTCCAATAATATCAGTTTAACAATACACACTTGACATGTTATTTCTTCACATGTTTACTGCAGGTAGGATAAATGTTCGGGCAGAGGAAGGTAAATGAGCCTGAAAAGGTGTCGCATTACTATTTAAGCCCTCCTTCCAGCTTTGATTTGGCCTGTCAGATTAACTCCGACATTTCATGTTTACTCCAATGCAGCCGCTTGTGAGATGGAGGGTGTCCACACAATTAATACATTTAAAACTATTAAGGACTCTAAGCTGGTGTCCTTTTTATTAGATGTACATAATAATGAAAACAAGAAAATCTGTTAAAAAAGTGACAGATTTTATACAGAATTCTTACACAGAATAGTATAATTCAAATGTTTAATTTATTTAACTCTGATGATTTTGGCTTTCACCTAATGACAACTTCCATTTCGGTTTCTCAAAATATTAAATAATGATGAAGACTGTTAACAGTAGACACAGTTACTGCCCCACAAGAGTAAAACCAAAAATATCCGTACTCAAGAAGCTGAGTGTTTAAAAGACACTGTATCCTGACCTATTAAATGAGGGTTAGTCAGAAAAAAACAGACAGAAAAAGGCAGAAACTATAATCAGTGTATGGTTACTGCACTCCTTGACTTGTCAGTAAAGTGACCTGACCAACACCTCATAGAGAATCTATGGATTATTGTCTAAAGTAACATGAGAGATATCAGATCAACAACGCAGGTGAGCCAAAAGCTGCTGTTAAAGGAGCTAGGGCTTCCCTAAGCACCTCTTGTACAAAGAATCCTTGAAAGCATCAGATGCATAACTACACAGTACTTCTCTGGAGGCAAACCTTTCACAGGTAAGGATCCTTGTTCTATTGATCTTAGTCAATGTTCAGGTTTTGTAAATAACAGATGTATGTTTTTTTTCTGTGGGAAAATCATTAAAACCTGTAGAAATGAAAGATGTGTGTGTATATATATATATATATATGTAGTAGGAAAATGCAAACCGCTGAAAATTGCAAACCATAATACTTACATATATGAAAGCAACATTCTAATCAATATACCACCCATTGAAAGCTCAACTATGTTGTTCTTGCTAATCTTAATATATACAAACAACACCCTGTGACAATTAAGACTAAAGTTAATGCAGCCTGGCCTGCCGATTATCTGCAACTTCTCTTTACCAACATAAAAATAAGACTCTGAGGTAATGGTGTTTTTGAACTGAATAACTGAAATAAGGAGAAAAAAAAAAAGCTGAATTAGGTGATATGATCAGATGGTATTTATTTGATATGTTAAAGGGGTTGTAGACAATTTCAAAGGGCGAACATTAGTTTCTAATTGATAAATAATTAATAAATGGTTTGAACATATGAAGAAAAACTGGATAAAAGGACGGTGGTTTTCTCTAAGCTGGCTGAGATGTGTTTATGAAAATAGGTGAACCAAGTGGTACACTTAAGAAATAGCAGGATCTAACTGTCAAAGAAAATGACAGATGTATCATTATTGGGGTTTATTTGACTCTAATATTGATAATAATTAATATTTCCCAATTTTTTTGCTTTCCCAAATTTTTATTAAACTGAAAAGTGATGGCTTATCAACCAAAGATTAATGAGTGAAACTGTTCAGCAATACAGCAACAACTCCACCTATTTGTAGTTAATTCCAGTAGATAGGTTCCTTGCCTTGGGAAGACCTTCCTTACAGATGTGTGTCGAATTCAGGAGAGACTCATGCAGAACAGAAAACTTGTGTGTCAGCTGTAAACGGATTAGGAATTAATTTACATCTCTCTGAAGACAGAGTCTGCAGTCAGCTCAGCGGTAAAGTCGGACGGTGAAGAGATTACGGAAAGGATGCAGAAGGATGTAGAGGGGCAGGAAATTTCTAACTCAGGTGATACTGTGTTGTAATCTAAAACCTGCTTGTTTAATCCATCAATAAGGGGGATTTATTCTGAACATATAAACAGGTTTCAAAATGGCCTCCAAACACTGAGAGCAAAAACAAATCATCACCTTAAGTGGTGCTATATTTATCCCAACAATTACTTGATAGCTGCCTTTTTAAATATAACTCTTATTTGAAAATATTATTTTTTTGTTTAACAATCTAAAGGGATGATCAAAAGTTCAAAAGGCAAATAAGTAAAGTAAAATCAAAAGGATTTTTAAAATCTTCTGATGATGGAGGAAATTTATTTGTTATGGCTATTTAAAGAACATACTTTTTTTTTATCAAACAATGCACACCTTAATATCTCCAACAATCTAATAATGTATTTTGACTGGAATTGAAGCTTAAATCCTTTCTTAATAAACCATCACAAATAGAACCCTATCACTGCATTTTGAAACTAAGCTGTGTCTCCTTTGAGAAACATCCTGACCAAGACCCAAATTCCGGCCTGTTTTATAAATCGAGTGCTGTGCTTCAACCTTATATGAATGTGTAAGGTGTCACATTGGAAGAAAGAGCTTTTTTGTGTTAAATTATTCATTTTATTTTTAATATCCATTTTATCTTTTCTATGTTTTTGGTTATTATGTGCTACTTTAGGAAAAATTGTTTAATTAATAACCTCATCTGATCTTGCCAGCAGTTAAGTCTTCACTCATGTTCCAGAGTCATTTAAATGAGACTTTGCTTTGATTAGGTGCTGGATCAATTTTAAATCAGTGAATGCAAGTTAAATATGTCACTTGGATACCTCCAACTCAATTTAGTCTCTTGGACCGTTGTTTGTTTTGTGTTAGACTTTTTCCTTTTTAAACACAAAAAATGTCTGCTTTAAAGTATGTTTGGCTCCCTTACCCCATAACAGTGTAACCAAAGTAAAATTCCATATCGAAGTTTACCTCTCTCACAGGTGCGGGACCAGTACCCAGTGCCGGTGCAGTCACAGATAAATCTGTTCCAACCCTCCTTGCAGACTCCTCGGTTTTTGCATGGGTAGCTCTCGCACTGTTTTCCTTGTTGTTTGTTGCATGAGGGTTTGATACCGGCACCATTTTGTGCCTCGGCGATTTGTCGGATGTCCTTGCTGCGACCATCAATGAAAAGGTCACGAATGCACCCAACGTAGCCGTAGTTCAGCATTGCCGTCCAAAGTTCAGTAGGCAGGATAAGGTTGGACCGGTCAACTGGAAGGCCTCCCAGATACATGTCCCCCTCCAGGTCCAGAATTTCACTTTCACCACTAGCTGTAAACGGCGTCCGTCTGCTGTTTACAGAGATGGTGCCTATGACAGACAGGGACAGATTAACAAAAAACACAATACATGATATAAAAGAATAAAAAATTTATATACCCACCACATGGCCCCTGGTATGATACACACTTCACTCAGCAATTGCACCATTAAATCTTAACTGTTACTTTGGGGCTTAAATGGAGCTCATCAGTGTATTTATGGTCTAACAGAATTAGGTCTAGGATCTAGGTTTTTTTATCTTATGGGGCTAAAAATGTTCAGTTTTATAGGGTAATTTATCAGGAATTAACCAGGTTAAAGCACAAAGACAGTACGCTTACAACCTTCTCAGTGTTTAATACCTCTTGTCTAATTCACTAACTCAAGAACACATCCTGTCACGAAACTACGTTGATAATTTATAGTATTTAGAATATGATCATTTTAGCATTTTGTCTAAAATAACAAATGTAAATTCATAGATTAATGACAGGTTCAATAAAAAAAAAAAAAAAAAAAAAAAAAACCTTAGACAGGCAGCAGATTATTTCTGGTAAAAAAGCCATTTAGTTCTAAATGTCCTGAAAATACAATCTAATACCAACAGAAAACTTAAAGACTAAGCAACATGGCTCAAGAGGGTTTTTTATTTAAGAGGGACATAGTGATGAAAATAAAATAAATGTTTATTAACCTCCCTCAACCCAGACTTTATCGTCTATCAGGAATCATCCTTTCAGGGTTTGTTTAGCTTTAGCACTGATGACAGTTGAACTTGCTGAACTTGTCTAAACTTAAATAATCCTTTTAAATGTCAAACTGTTTAGGCAGTAAGTATAATTCAGAACTGAACATGCATCACAAGGTAGAACATTAATAGTAATTCCACTTTTTACTAAAACAACAATATTGACCTGATCGTCCATCTCTCTGGATGTCCACGTGGTACCACGCACCATCATTTACTTTCGTCTGGGTAGCTTTCACCTTTATTGTTCCTGAGCCCATGTCCAATAATAGGTACAGGCTGCCATCCAAGAGCTCAACAGCAAAGAAATCCACCTGTGTAAGAGAGCACCAACAAGGACAAGCAATGTGTTTTGGAGCCTTCCAACAGCCTGTTACCTCTTGTTTGTGAACATGGTCAGGGGAAGTTTATACAAATGAAACTTGAAATAGGAAATTATTTCAGGGGTTATGAACTGACCTTGGTGTTTTTCTGGCTGCGAGTATTATCTTTGCGCTCCTGACGCTTTCCATGGGTGAAAAGGATGAGTCCATTGGGCTCAGTCGTGCGGAAGTCAAACGAGATAGATCCCATCCGCTTAGTATTCCACTTGGGGAGGCTGATGTATGCCTCTGGAGTCTCAAAGGAAATTGGGTCCAAAGTGGCCACGTTCTCACACTTGTAGGACACCTCACCTTGGATTTTCATCTTTGGATCCAAAATCCGTGCCATCCGAGACAACTCTAGGCGGATATCATTGTTCTTGTACACCACCTGTGAAGAGGACAGGTTTGGTATGTTTAATATTCTTTACATGCAACAATACAGAAGTTACAATCAGCTTGAAAGAATGACATTAAAATAGCGTCAATTTAATTTGTGTTTTCACAATTACACAAAGAAATAAAAAATTATCAGGGTTTAGCAGATGAATACAATCATCTCTGAAAATGAATTTCTTTTCAAGCTACTGTTAATTAACAGCATGCCTATTCAGACTGCATGATGGACAGAGTGGTGTGGGATGTAGTTTATTAGAGTATTTGAGCATCCTGACATTATGTAACAATTAGGGGCTCAGAGTAGAAATACAGAATAAAAATGACTATGGCCAGTTTATTTTAACTAAGATATTTAAGTTGAAGAGACATAATATTTTCTCAAAAATATATTTACAATAACCTTTTTACTTGACCCTTTACAAATAAAACATTGTTAGATGAGCAGACTGACACCATAGTAGTTCAGCGCCAAAGCATCTATACCTAGCAAAAAATCAAAATGTTATATTCAAGATGGGTTTGTGGATAATCATCCTGGTCAACTCAGACACAGATGGCAACTCCACATAAGGTGAAAAAAGAGAAAAAAAAAACTGTTAATGTCATGGTTTTGTTCTAGTTTTATATGTCCTGTCAAACCTCCAGCACCATTGTGACACTACAAACCAGCCAGAAATGGACCCAGCAGACTTGGTCTTAGTTTTGGGCACCAGAGAGAGACAGCTGGAGAAACGGGAGCAGCAACTGGCTTTATTAAAAGAGGACATCAATCAATTGGATATACAACAGGACAAGTTCATAATCCCTTTTTCCCAACAACTTAAGTTCCTTGTGAGTCACTTCCAGAAATTTCAGAGCCCCCCTGGTCAGCCTGCTACTAACCATACTCCTCCTAGCCTCTCTCCACCACCCAACCAGATTAGTTTTCCCTCTCGGGGCTCAGCTCTTTCTAGTATTTTCCTCTCTGGGCTCAGCTGCTTCTAGTTTGCCTTCTCTAGGCTCAGCTCCCTCTAGTTTGCCCTCTCTAGGCTAAGGTCCCTCTAGTTTGCCCTCTCTAGGCTAAGGTCCCTCTAGTTTGCCCTCTCTGGGCTCAGGTCCCTCTAGTGTCCCCTCTCTAGGCTCAGGTCCCTCTAGAGTCCCCTCTCTAGGCTCAGATCCTTCTAGTGTTCTCCCTCCACTCTCAGGTCCCTCTAGTGTTGCCCCTCCACTCTCAGGCCCCTCTGGTGTTCCCTCTCTAGTGTCCTCTATCTCCTCTCTAGTCCTCCAGAGGTCCTCCTTCGTCGCTGTCCTCCATGGACTCTGCCTCGCCTCCGGCCTCAGGGCCGGCCTCCGTGGACTCTGCCTTGTCTCTGGCCTCAGGGCCACCCTCCAGAGACTCTGCTTGGCCTCCGGACGCACAGCCAGCCTCCAGAGACTTTGCTTGGCCTCGCCCATCTTTGGTGGGTTGCTTTGTGTTTAAACTCTGGCCGGCTTCTAGAGACTCTGCCTCGACTCCGGCCTCAGGGCTTGCCTCCAGAGACTCTGCCTTGTCTCCGGCCTCAGGGCCGGCCTCCAGAGACTCCACTTGGCCTCCGGCCGCACAGCCGGCCTCCGGAGACTTTGCTTGGCCTCGCCCACCTTTGGTGTTTTGTTTTGTGTTTAAACTCTGTTTTTGGACCCTAGCTCCCTTCTTGTCTCTGTTCACACCTTATCCCAATCTGCTAATTAGCCTGGTCTTTGTTTGTCTCTCCCATTTCGTCAGCAAAGACGACAAACCAGCCCCCTTGTTTTGAGTATTCCTTGCCTTCAATATTTTTGGATTATTGTGGATTTATGTTTTGGATTTTTGCTACTGTTGAACTTTTGGTTAATTAAACTTCAAGAAAACTCCCTCAGCTTCAGTCTGCATTTGGGTCCTGTCAAACCTCTAGCACCATGGTGACAGTTAAGTACGAGAGAGAAGGAGCAGAACAGAGCTGCAGTTCTGTGTTTTGGCCAGAGGAGGCGGTATTATTGGAAGACTATGTAATGCTTTTTTAAGGTAAGTAAAGCTTAGCTCCTTTATTTGTTCTTTGTCTAAAAACAAACAGCCCCATGATGTAGCTCAACAATTAATGATGATAAGTGTTTGATCATACAAGCTTACTTTCATAAAAAGATTTGTAATTTTTTTCACTATGTCAGACTCACCACTGGTAAGTGAAAATGGGGACTATCACATAGGATGGCCTTACATAAACATATCACCAGAATTCTTGATAACTAAGAGGACCACTGATTTTGATGAGCCACCCAGAAAAAGAACATCCTCAACTATACATTTAATTATTGAGGGGGACTTTAAAGGTATACTATGCAACCGGTGTTGATTTTCCAGCGAGGCTCCCCCCAGAGGGCGAAAGTAAAAGTGCACTGTCGTAAATATGCTCAGCTGTTCTCCTGGTTTCTCCGTCAAGCCAGGCGCAGTTGTTTTGAGCTTAGCAGACAGCCGAACGCAACGAATTACCATGTCTACTGCGGTAAGTGACCATTTTGTTCCAATTTTCGAGTTTGAAAATTCTCGCTGGTTCTGCCATGATAACTGCACAAATATCGCCACTGCGCTAGCAACGAGCATGCCTTTCACTGGGGGCGTGTAGCAGTTCTCACCGTAAAGCAAGACCGACTCTCGCGATGCACGAGACTTCTGAGTCTGTGGGTGCGGGCCGAGGGCTCCTGCAATTGCAAGTACGGTATTTCCCCTACAGACCACCAGGGCGGCCGAGAAAACCTTTGTTCGACCTAAAATGACTCATTTAATCATCCAAAACGTTATGGAACACATTAATTAACTGAAAAATGTTGCATAGTATGCCTTTAATGTACATGTTTACAACTCTGTACCGTCTATTTCGATGTATTCCATGTCTTTCCATGCCAACCACAATACAGGGAAGCCTTCATTAAGGTGTTGAATAACATCCTTAGAATTTCAGACTCTGAGAGAACCACTGTTCTGGTTTTATTTGAAATCGGTGCGGCTTTTGATAGTGTTGATCACTTGATTTTTTTTAGAACATCTGGGAAACTGGGTCGGCATTTCTAGTACCTCACTGGACTGGTTTAAATCCAGCTGAAGGACAGGGACTACTACTGTATGTGTCAGCAGGGAACTTTAAATCAGATACCAGGAAAATCACATGCGGGGTTACCCAAGGCTCCATTCCAGGGCTCTTCCTTTTCAACATCTACATTCTCCTTGGCTCAGGTTATAGCAAAAAAACATTGGCTAGATGCATAGAACAGATCAATATGTGGATGCACCATAATTGTTACGACTGAATTGAATCAAAACTGAGGTAATACTGTAATTTGTGGACCAAAGGAGGAGAGATCCATAGTTAGTACACAGTTTCAGCTGCTAAAGCAAGAAACCACTAATTATGGTTGTAATCTTGGTGTCTTGATGGACTAAGACGTGAACCTTCAGAGGCACATAAAAGCACTTAAAAGGTAAGCCTTTTACCACCTTAAGAACATTTCCAGGATTAAACGACTGATGTCCAAGCAGGATCTACAAAAAAAAATAATTCCTGCATTTATTGCAGGAATGAGTTTTCATGCATTCTTTAGTAGAATTGATTACTGAAAAAAGTAGGATTACTGCAGAAAAAAGAAGTGTCTTCTTAGGTTTGCCTAATAATTCCATGACACAGCTACAGCTGATCTAAAACGCTGCTGTCTGTGTTCTCACTAGAACTAAGAAATGGAGCACCTCAGCCCAGTTCTATAGTCCTTACAATGGCTCCTTGTAGTTAAGAGAATAGACTTTAAAATCCTTCTGTTCTAGCTCAAGCCTATTCTGTACATCCATAACTAGGACCAAACATGGAGAAGCAGCATTTACTTCCTATGCTCCATTTATCTGGAACAAACTTCCAAAATACTGTAAAAGAACTTAAAGGCTTAGTTATTTTAAGTCACAGTTAAAAACCCATTTGTTAGGAACCGTCTTTGACTGTTGAAGCTAAACTGTTAACTGAGGTATTATTAGTTTAAGGTGTTGGTCTAACCGTTATATTTACTTTACTACCTGCTTTTATAATACTTTTACCTTTATTTGCTTATATTCTGCTTTCATTTTCTCCTATTTTATTGTCTGATTCATGTAAAACACTTTGAATTGTCGTTTTACTAAACTGTGCTACAGTATACAAATAAATTTGCCTTGCCTTGACCGTACTTATTTATAACTACTGTGGCATTTGGAATTTTTGGTTATGAGATTATAAGCAAATGTCATTGTTGGCTGATTCTAACAGGAAACCCATTTATTTCTTAACAGATGACAATATTTTTTCATTTGAATGAATAATGCATGATAAATATGCAGTGTCCCAGCCTCTCTTTTTTATTATTAACAAACAACAACAAGCAGCTGATTTGGTGATCAGCTCATGCTGCAGGACTGCGTCCATATCAGCCAAAAAGATTACAATCATATTTGCATCTTTGCAACTTTTAATGAGGTTGGGTCACCATGGTATTTCCTTGCCAGCTGGACTTTAGCACATTCTAAAAGCATTGACAAGAAGGGTTTGTGCATTCATCCCGCTTATTACACTTCAAAAGAGTGGTCACAGACGTGTTTGGCCTAGTGGCAAGTTCAAGATCGTCGACTAAAATTTTCTCATAACAGACACCCTACAGTCTCCAGACACCCTACAGAGAAATTAAATTTCAAAGACTTGAATAAAGGATCTTTTTCTATTTCATTCGATCCATACACAATCAAAATAGGCAACACAGGGAATACTTGAACAATGAAGCAAACATTTTACCTTTCAGCTCAGTTCATTTTTATCAAAGCACACTGTAACATCTCCTCAATACTTTAAATAAAGGCAAAAATCCTCTAATCAACTCACAACTGAATCAGGTAGGACTCTGGACCAAGACACCAAATTACAGTAAGTTTTTGGTACAGATTCAGATGAAAGCCAATGCCTTCAAGCAACAGAAATTCGCTCCTACAAATGTCTCACCAAAATATGCAATATACTAGATACTCCATGTACACTTTAAGAGCAGAAGTGTGAAAAAAAAATTGTGGATGAGATGTTCCCAAGATAAAGATAGAAAGGGTATGCAAAGCACTCGTTTTGCAGAGAAAATATTATCAGAGGCTCTGAAGGAATTTAACAAATCAAAAACAGCTGGACAACAGTAATCTCTAAATCCTTAGATGGCACTGCATCTAGAACTGGATCAAGAACAGCCATTCATCAATAGTTGAGTAAGAACAAATGGACAAGGGATTACTCCAGAACCTTGTCAAGCTCAACCGCATACGCTTGCATTTATTTCATACTTCACATGATTGTTTTTGAACCATAATGACCAAATGAGAGATTATGAATAAACTGAAATGTATCTACAAAGTGCCAAAAGGTTATTATTGATTTATTATGAAGGACAGTTAGGAGATCAGATACACTCATCTGTTTTCTCCCTCATCTGTTTCTTCTTTGTGTCTCTGACAGTTCTCTTATGATGGTACATCACCTCTGATGTGATTACAGTTATACAGCACTCTATTGAATATTTATTTGTTGGCTAAAATCCATCTCACTGTCTGCCTACCTTTAGGTCAATAATAGAGTTATTTGCAGCACATAAAATACCTACATTCAGACCTAAAACAGGAAATCCACCAATATTTACCGTTTGGAGAGAAGAAGTGCTGTGTCCCACATATTGAAATTATTACAATAATACAACTACAGTACTAAAAAAATAATAATGATAACTTCTTAAATTTGTACAGCTTTTCTTTGTAATTTCAAAAAGCTACAATATGAAAAACTAGAGATTAGAAAGGAATTACAATCTGCAAGATAAAACATCTTAACACAATGATAACCTTTGAAAAGGAAAGATTTCAGTTTTCTTTTCAGTGACCTCTGCCCATCCATTGTTGTCTGGGTGGGGATGTAATAAAGGGTTTGTGAAGCAAAGGATCAACGTTGATGTCTGAAGAATGAGTAGTTCTTCGAGGTAGTATGAAACATTGCCATAGTTGGCTTTGTGTGTGAGTAAGAAAATGTTGTATTCAATACAACGGTGTCAGGTCAACCCCAGGTTGCATCTCCTTGCTAAGACAAATTTGAGTGGTTCAAGGGTGAGTGTGAGGTAGGCAGGGTGAAAGCTGGTTCCTCCAAGTCTGGGGCCATATTTCTCACCCAAAAAAAAGTGAAAAGTGCATTCTGTGTCAACAGACAGTCTCTGTTAGAGATTCAAGTTAGATTCAAGCTACGTGGTGTCTTACACTTAAGGGGTTGGAAGATTAACCTGGAGATGACTCATGAATTTGGTCTCTATTTGCAGCCTTGATAACATTTCTCTTGTTTTATACTGGACACTTTGATTCCCACAACAGAGCAGGTCCAAAATGAACTGCCATCCGGATATTTTGGAAATCACTAGGAAGAGCTGTAGTCTCACTGGAAAATGGTACATATCGGGTCTTAATAGACAACTACAAAAGCACCTTGGAGAATCGAAAGGTGATACAAGGTAACATGGCAGTATCCAGATTGATATGTGTAGAACTGAGTTCTACGCTATCAACCTGGGATGGCTGCTGTTCAGTCTGTCAGTGAAAAGTAGGGGCGTTTACTGCAATTCTTCAAGCTGATTGGCTGACGTGCCAGCTAGTACCGGCCTTCCATAATACGTCTTAAGCCAATCGTAGCAGGGAATCATCTCAAAGCAAACTTTTTCCAAATCCTGTCAGAAGAAAAGCACAGACATCTTTCCCATCTACAAATGCACAAATTGCTTCTCTTTGCTCCTTTTTATTAAATGAGAAATTGTCGCTATTTTAGCTAAAACCGAGTCAATTGCGGTATGGACAGGTGAGTCTTCCAGGGTAGCCATGTATGTTATGCCCCGGCAAGGCCCCTCATGGCTGTCGTCATTCCAGATTATAAATTATAAATGTCGTCATTTCAGATAATAAAGTAAAAAATCTTGGTGTTATTTTTGATCAGGACCTGTCATTTAAATCCCATATCAAAGAGGTTTCTAGAATTTCCTTCTTTCATCTGAGGAACATTGCAAAAATTAGAAATATCCTGTCCAGGGGTGATGCTGAGAAACTAGTCCATGCATTTGTTACTTCAAGGCTGGACTATTGTAATTCTTTACTATCAGGAAGTCCACAAACTGTAGTTAAAAGCCTTCAGCTGATCCAAAATGCTGCAGCCAGAGTTCTAATGAAAATGAAAAAGAGAGATCATATCTCTCCTATCCTGGCTTCTCTTCATTGGCTTCCTGTTAAATCAAGAATAGAATTTAAAATCCTCCTTCTCACATATAAAGCCTTAAATGGCCAAGCTCCATCTTATATCAGAGATCTGATTGTTCCTTATGTTCCTAACAGAGCACTTCGCTCTCAATCTGCAGGTTTACTAGTGGTTCCTAGAATTTCTAAAAGTAGAATGGGAGGCAGATCTTTTAGTTATCAGGCTCCTCTCCTGTGGAACCAACTACCAGTTTTAGTCCGTGAGGCAGACACCCTGTCTACTTTTAAGGCTAGGCTTAAAACTTTCATTTTTGATAAAGCTTATAGTTAGGGTGGCTCAGGTTATCCTGAGCTATCTCTATAGTTATGCTGCTATAGGCTTAGACTTTTGGAGGACATAGGGACCCCCATTTCATCATTCTGCTTCATTCTCTCTCTGTTCTCCTATTCTACAGAATCTGTTAGTTCAATCTCTAACCTTCTGCTCTCTCTGCTTTTCCTCAGAGTAGCTTTGCCTCGTCTGTTCCTGTTTGGCTGTGACGTCATCCTGGAAAAAAACATCAGCTGTGCTGCTTCTATCAACACCCTTGTTAATAGATGTTGGAGATCGGCCTGTTTTCCAGTGTGGTCCTGTTTCTCTGACCGTGACTGAGTGGATGTGCTCTCTTCGTCCTCTGGCATGGGAGCTGCCTTGGAGCTCGTCTGCCTGGCTGTGTGTTTCCTGGACGGGGCCGCCTTTTACAGCTGCTTTTTGTATCTCTGCTTCTGTCTCCTTGAACCCCAGTCGGCCTCGGCAGATGGCCGCTCACACTGAGCCTGGTTCTGCTGGAGGTTTCTTCCTGTTAAAAGGGAGTTTTTCCTCTCCACTGTCGCTACAAGCATGCTTAGTGTGGGGGATTGTATTTGAGTCAATGAGTCAATGCAATCAACTGGTTTTCCTTAGATAGAAAACTTTGTATCAATTTGACTGTATGATCTGGTTGAACTGTAAAGTGCCTTGAGATGACATGTGTTGTGAATTTGGCGCTATATAAATAAACTGAATTGAATTGAATTGAATTCCTACATGTCCTGCCCCAAAAAAACATTGCTCGCATGTCATTGGTTTGACCCACTGGTTGTAACAAGACAGACGTATTAGCGGGAGTCTTTCAAAATAGATTTGTTGTGAGACTAAAAAATCAGATCTTGTGACAATTCAGCTTGCAGCACAAGGTTAGATAAAGAGAGAAGGGACAAGACTATCCCCCAATGCGGTCCTATATTTATAAAATGGTTTTTTTAATACTTTTGGGAAATGCTTTTTTTTTTTTTTTTTACCTTTCATCCAAAACAACATATTTGTAACTTTTAGGTAGCTCTGATATCTCAGTTTCCTCCGAATAAAGCATTTTGCTTAATACTTTAATGTCCCTGTGCTGTATTACCAGGTAAGGATGCATACAGTATGCCTGAATGATCTAAAACAGAAACTGTTTTCCTTTAAATATCACATCATCCTGTGTCATTTCTCAGCAGTCTATTCCAACTGAACTGTTGTCAGTGGTGTAATTACCACTGAACAGAAGTAGAACATTCTTCTCCATTAAATATACCCCACATTATGTTTTTTTCTTATTCTTATAAGGGATAATTAAATATTCAGTAAAATCCAACTATTTCCTTATCAGGAGAAAACAATAACAAGGAAAAATGTCTACAAATTGCTGATATCATTTAAACTTAATAAATGAACTTTATAAATTGAAAGATTTTGTACTTTTAGTCTTAGTTTTTACTTTATTATTTCTTGTGGTTGTCAGTGTTTCGAATAGGAAAAAGGTTAATTTCAGAAAATGATTTGCTTGAAAGAGGAAACTACGTTTTCAAGCTTGACCATGACCTGGCTGACTGAGAGTCTACACAGACAAGAAACTGCTGGTTTTAATAAATTCCAGTATACCTAAAATCACAGTCCCATACATCACATTAAATATCTTTTTGTTGTATATGATTTTGTTTTTACTCATAAATAAAATACAGCAACATTTTTATAAATTAATGTATAATCAAAAATTAAAATTCTACCACTCTCATGATCTGACCTCTGGTGTCTCTGCTCCTCTATCACGTAAAGCATTTAAAGAAAAGCACAATTGTCTGTGCCGGCTTCCAGTTATTCCTGATTCATCTGTGTCCTGAAGCTGCTTCCAAACACCTCTATTTGAACGAGTGATGGGAAACAAATGATTGAGAAACAGTCTCTTTCATCCCAGGAGCCTAAATGTTGTTGTGAACAAAGGGAGGCTGGAGTCATGGAGGGGGATGAGTGTGGAAATTGAAATCTGCTCGAGTGGAAAATTGAAGGCCTCTTTTTTTCTTCTCCTCTAATTCTCGGGACAGAGAAACACTGGGTGTCTGTCTGTGGAGGGTTCACAGACATGAACAAGACAAACAGCCTGTGCTCTGTTTGGTTTTCCTGTTTTATTTGAACATCTCAGATACCAGAGCTCTACTGGCTGTGAGGCTAGATATAGGAGCTTGGCAAAGAATATTGATAATCCAGCTGCACATTTGACAGTAAATCAGATCATTCCTCGAGTTGTAGAGGGACCGCATAGAAAATAGTCCTCCTTTTCTCCCTCTCTTTCTTTGTGCTCTTCCCTTCCCCTTTTGTTTCATTTGTTCTGTTCTCACCACTCCTGTCAATATATTGGATTTTCCAACATTTCATAAAGAACGGCCTTTTCTTCTCCAGCTGAGGAGCTTCTGTCTCTCCGCTCTAAACTGGAATAAAAGAAAGGATTATCAGTCTACTCTTTGGGAAGTGTTGGAGGATGCTGATAAGAGACACCTGCATTTAGACTGAGGAGCTGAGTCACAACAGAAGTCCTTCTGGCTGAGAAAGTGCAGCATTCTTGGGAAGCAAACAGGAATCTATAGATTAACGGAGGGAAACATGTTTCTGTTGCCTTGCAGAAGGACATCTTGGCTTTATTTAATCAGTTAATGTTTCTTGCAGAGAATTTATACAGCTCAGCTACCTGCCTTTGGTAGAGTTCCCTCAGTGTAATACCTCACTCAGGTTACCATATGTGACAGAAGGGAGATTTTATATATAAATTAATATTTCTAAACAGCTTCTGGAGGATGCTTCTTCTCAAAAAAGAATAAATACATAAATAAATAGAATCCTGAAAATGGCAGCATTTAAATTTGTAGACCTGCAGGTAGTTAATGTTGATTTAGATTGGAAGTTTGCATTTTTGTTTTAATGTGTTGAAACAACGGTGCTTTTAAAATCACATAATGCTTTAAGAAGGATGAAATTATTATTAATATATATTAAAAAACTGATTGGATTGTATTTATTTTACAGAACCCCTCGGGCTGCTGGGGGGGTTGGTTGCGCCGACTGCGGTCTGCTCTTCTTGCGGTTTTGCGCCGGGCGGCTTTTCTGCTTTTGGGTTGAATCTTTGCACGGTGTGTTGCGTTGCGCGCTGTTGGCATCGGTCTTGGTGGGGTGGGGCTGCGCTTTTGGCCAGGGGGGGCGTTTTGGGGGGGTCCCGCTGCGCTCGGTTGGTGGCGGATGCGCATGGGCCCCGGCCGCGGGCGGTCGCGGTGGGTGTTGCGGCCGGTCGCCGGGGCTTGGTGCCGGGGGGCGGGGCGTGTTTCGGTGCTCTGTGGGGCTGGGGCGTTTGTGTCGGTGCCGTGGGGGGGCCGGTGTTCGGTGCCCGGCCCTACTTCAGGGTGGCCGGCTGCCGGCGGGGCCCGCGGACTCGTCCCCGCGGCTCCCCGGGGTGCCGGCATGGCGGTGGCTGGGGGGCTTCTTCGTGGCTGTCTCTCCTCCTCCCTTGGTGGGGGTCTGATTTCCGGGGCTGGCCCCTCCTTCGCCTTCGCTCTTGGGGTCCCTTTGGGCTTTGGGTCTCCCGGCGCTGGACTCAGTGCTCTGGGGGGTGTGCCTCTCCGGCTCTCCACAACCACTATTGAGCATTTTTTCTATGGTTAAAACTTTACATGCACAAGTTCACCCTCACAAACAACTACAGGTGCTAGGCTTCAGGTACTTAGAGATTCACTTCCAAACAGAAACCCCACATTTGTGTCTTCAGGTGGCACAGGGTACATGTCAGACTTAATAATATTACTTTAACGATAGTTTCGAGGTGTTGCTTTATTGTATATCCCGTACCATGTCTTTTGGTTGTGCTGTTCTTTTTTCATCTCGTTGCAGGTGATGAGGCAGACTGAAAATGTTTTGTCATTGTCTCCTTTCTATCTCCTCTGTCTTTCATTTTTTGTCCTTTTTTTTCTTTTTCTTTTTTCTTCTTCTGTTTTTCTGCTATACTTACATTGCAGTGTCCATATAAACTGTAAAACTCCCTGCATAATTATAATAAAGCAATTTATATGCATGAAACAAGTGGAGCAGTATGGCAATTGCCATACCGCTACACTTGTGAAAGTAAAATCTGTTGGGCTCCTTTTGGCATCAAGACAATTATTCTTATTGCCACCTTGCCAGACAGGATAAATAAAAGAAATAAAATAAAATAAATAGATTTTACAGAAAAAAATATACTTTTAGACATTCAGACTACTGAGATCATTATACTGAAATGAAAGTCAGTAAAAATACTTTTCACTTTTCTCTCTTGTTTAGTTTCACTCAACTCTACAGTTACTAAATTACAGAATGAAAAGTGTGAGGATATTGTAAATCATATAAATTCAATGACTAGAACAATAAGAACAACGACTGCATGTCACATTTCCGCCTGGTAACTTTATGTCGCACGCCTTGATCTGTTTATCTATTTTACTATTAAGGGTGTTTTTCTGCCTTTGGATTGTTGTCCTGATAAATACAGATATTGGAATGGCTGACTAAGATTTTCTTTTCAGAAAGAGAAGATTTACTATTTATATCAATAAAGTCATTGAGATCCTGAAGCAGCAAAGCTGCAGCAGACAATCATTTGATCACAAATACGTTTAACTGTCAGTATAAGATTTTTTCTACCATGTTGTTCTTTTGTTATTAATAATGTTTATAGACATAAAACTTTCAAAAAATCCACTTTTCTCTGTTCACTTTTATTATTTCCCCACATCTTAATGATAATCAATCTATTTGAGAGAAAATGTCAGGATTTTCAGTTTTGTCTCTCCTGAATGGATTTATTATTATTTTTTTTTTATCTTGGATCAGTTAATGTCAGTGTTATATCAATAATACTGACCTTGAAATTATTATTTTTTTGAGTTCCTGAATGATGTTGCTGAATTCGTACAGTAATTCGGGTAGGCCAAATATTTAACAAAAGGGTTCTTGACTGTAAGTTGCTTTCCCTCTATGATTCTCAGATCCACAAGCTTAGAAATGGGCTGCGTCTTTTGGGCATGACAATTTGTCAAAATCTGAAAAAGGGGGTTATGCTTTTACACTAGGTTTATAGCAGACATAATTTACCAAAATATGTTCCTCAGTATTTTCATACAATACCAAGGTAGTTAGCGTAGCTTATTTTTTTGCTTCCTCATTCCCTCATGATATTTATGTCTGGAAATGTAATACTTCAGGTAGCATATTAAAAAAGAAAAAAAAAATCTAACTAAATTTGCTTTATTAGCATACAGTAAGGTGATGCTGGTTCCATGTGGAAAAAAATATTTGGTTTGGTCAATCATCTTAGCATTAATAAGGAGCAATCTTTTTATTTTATTTGCAAATTGCAACAACAAGTAAGAAACTAGAGATTTCCGGTTTATTTCATTTTTGATATAATGCAGATATTGAAAAACTGACCAATACTAATATTGACTGGTTACGAAAACTGTAAGCTCAACTAATATTTAGTTTTATTGCTTATTTTGTGGTGTGGAACGTCTAAAAAAAGGCTATATCAGTGACATTACTAAAACAAAACAATAGTGTAAAACAATAGCTATGAGATTGACCAATGTTTTTTTAACCATTACTTACATTAACATTAAAGAAAAGCAGTGTGTTTCTATCACCAAGCCAATGTTGGTGATTTTAGTTGCACGGTGATATATTTGGCTCATATTGGACTGATGTATGATACAAATATTTGATTGGGTTGTCCCATCAACATGCATACATGCAGCTGAAGTTACTGTATATACTATATTTCTACACTAAAAGTTAAAACATGTCACTAATGTTTTAAAATAGAGCCTTATGGAGAGGAGGAGGGACAAACAGAGGGTGTAGTTGACAAGTTGACAAGTCACTTTCAGCTTTCTGCCACCTCCAAACAATACGCGCAGAAAGAGCCTTTCAACATGCAGAGTGAGCTTTATCAGCACTTTGCAGATCCGGCTGCAGGTTAACATGAGAATGAAGCTTGAGGAATACCCGCTCTGAGCGATAAAAACATGCATATGTGCACAAACACGCATGGAAATCTCAGGGTGTGAAAGCAGCAGAGGTGAGGAAAAATGTTCAACAATGGTCAGATGAAAGAAATCCATCACTGCATTATCTCTCTGACCAGGCGTCCAGGACACACATCATTACACACGCACACTCCCTTATCAGTGTGTGAGAACGAGCACTGTTACACAATATGACTGAGGCTTGAAATTACCTCTCTGGATTGCCGACCAGCACAGATTCCAGTGTTATCTTCCCCTGAGAAATCCTACAAGATGAACACACACTCTCTACCTGTGGTCCTACAGATCAGACTAAGGTAAGAAACAAAAACTAAAATTCCCTTCTAAGATCATGTATATAATCACTTCCCTGTTGTATCACTTTTGTGAAACAGGCATTTTATTTTTTCTCAATTTGTTTCAGCCCATATATCTTTGTTGCGGCAGAAATATCCACATATTAACGTAATCCTCATGCAGGCACACCTGCAACCAACACCTTGCTGCTTGTGAAGCTGTTGTAGTATCAGTGATCACATGGTTCAGACACGAGGCTTTGAGGGGTATTTTGCAACCTCAGATCCCAGACAGTGTGGCTCTTGTCCACAGGAGGGCAGGATTTGCTTTGCAGAGGATCCGACCATGAGCCCATGACCCACTCAGTTGGTGCAGTAGTATTACTGCACCCTTATGAGCTGATTTATTTAAACTGATAGAGACAAGCTCTAGGTGCACAGGCATGTCTGTGCTCTATTCAGGTGGAATCAGATGTTATACACTGATCACAGACTTTAAGGTAATTTTAAGAAATGGGTTTTTGCCTTATTATGGATCTGGACAGTTTATATTGTCCTGTGTTATTCTGAAACTTCTGAGTGCCTGACTGAGCCCCTTGAGACAGATGTAAATGTTCTTCCTTTCCATATGATATACATAGTATAGTTTTTGCTCACATTTACACTTTAACATGTATGCATTGACAGACACTGTATTTTGTTGCCTCTGTTACTTTAGGGTGTTTTTAAAAAAAAAATTAATAATTTAGTTTGCTTTTCATAAAAAAAAACTAAAAAAAAACTAAAAAGGTAACCTCAGGTTATGGGCATAGATAGAGCAGCAACCTTAAGGTGAAGTGGTGCTGTTCAGATGGTGTTGGATTCTAATGGTGATATATAAACTCTCAACTAAAAATGAATAATTGGTGTTGCCTATTGTTTTAATTTTGTAACAAAAAAATTGATTCCCTTAAATTTTAGACTTAACAAAGATTTTCTATTTAAATAATGTTTCTAAACTGATTAAAATGTTTTATTGTTTCCTTGATGAATCAATGGTAATAATAATGACATTGTCTTGCTCAAGGACCCAGAATAACATTAAAAGGTTTGATACAACAATCTTGTAGCCTCTCCATGACTTACAGTTCCTGTTCTTTAACCATCAGCCCGCTGCTTCGCATTTTTTTTCTCCAGTTAATCAAAGGTTGATTGAAAACAAAACCAAAATGTTTTAACATGACTGTAATGTGCGATCAAAAAAAGAAACTGGTTTAAATCAAACAATGCAGTTTTAAAATATGATCACATTTCTTCATGATAAACTGTATATTTACTTGCAGAATACAGGTAAGACCCATCCATTATTCATAATCAAACTGAGTTCATGACACTTTTAAATCAGTTAATCTATCCATTTTTTTTTCTTTTTTCAAATTAGTAAGGGGGATAAGGTTCATTAACTTCAGGTGGGCTAGGTGTAATTCCCTGGAGTAAAAAATACATTTCAGTCCTCTCTGCACAGAAACGATGAATAAATGATGGTGAAATAATAATAAATCAATGTGAAGGCGGAAGAGTCATCAGACAACATCCAACGTTTGTCTCTTTTCTGCTTGTACTCCCTATCCGGCCCAAGAACTCCTCCTTTGTGTTCCTTTGTTGGCGACAGTATACTCTCCACAGCCAGAGGCCTCCATACGAGTGGCTGATGGAGGTGTAATGACAACCACAATTACAGCAATTATGTGTTATTGTAGGCCATTATGTATTTTGTAGGCTCGGAGATGTAGGCTTTTTTTGTAATTGCTGGTTATGAAAGGCATAATAATCACGGGCCGGCCAGTCGAAGGAGCTACCAAGGGCAACCAGCACCTGGTGCCATGGTAACAAAACATTTATCTGTAATGCTGCACAGCGGATGGCGAGGACAAGAGCACCGGTAGCAGGGAAATTAGCCCTAATGGCGAGGAGAGGAGAGCGAGGAGATGCCAGCCTGCAGACTGAGGGGACTGGTGGGTGCTGTAGATGTATAGGTGGCTGGGTGGAGTTCTCACTGGGCGGTCGAGGCATAGTTTAATACACCTGGATTGCTCTTTTTTTTTAGTAAATGTAAACAAACAGAAACTATTATGGGTGATATATAATAAATAAAAACATCTGTGAGCTGAGTCTGTATCAAACTTTAAAGTCAAGATGTGTTTTTTTACTATTTATTTAAGGGGGGGAAAAAATCATGTTTCTGTCATCGGTGTTAAGTTTTTAATGCACGATCTTAATCTTTATCCAAGACTCCTTTCTTCTTACAATACTGGAGCTAAACTTGTAAAAAATAAAGAGTTTAAAATATTCTTATTTATTGATTTATTCTAAATGATTAAAACTGTTTTTTCTTTGTGGTCTCATTCTCCGACATAAAGCAGACTGAATAACTTGATATTTAAAGTAACAGTTACTGAACACCAGATCAATAATATCTTTGAATTGGTGCATGATGAACCCCATTAGGGCTTAGACCTTATCTACATTCCAATTGGGATTTGGAAATCTGGGTTTTGACTTAAAGAACAAGATTCCAGATACAAGCCTTTGAAATTAGTGTCCTTCTCACGGTTTTAGGGCACTACCTTGAAAAAAAACGGGTGAGTTCTGTCATCCGGGAGAGGCTCAGAGTAGAGGAGTCAGCTCAGGTGACTCGGACATCCGTTTCAGAAACCCCCTGTATGCCTCCTTTGGGAGGAATTCCAGGCCCACCTGAATGCCCACCTAAATGCCTCAGTCTTTCACCAATACAACTGGAGGTGTTGTCTAGAGAAAAGGAAGTTTGGGTGTCTGCTTAAAGTCCTGCCTCCACCACACGGTCCAAGAACAGCAGAAGACCATTACTACGATATTGAAATGAATACATTTAAACTAAAATAAATTAAAGCCACAATATAATCACACAATTCTCAATTATAAATAATATACCAAAAAAAATAGCTTATTTTTTTGGTTTGCTATCAAAGATGTATTTTTTATGAAAACTCTCCTTATATGTACCTAATATGTCAAGAATCAAAGAATAATGTGATTCGATACAAAATTGCTACGGGTCCACTCTCATTTACCAAGGCCGTGACAAGCTAATCCACATATGAAATATTAGCAGCCTAATAAGATAAAATTAAAAAAGTTTGCATATTGACAGTTTAGAAACCACACAGAGAATATTTTTTGCAACTGTCTTAGAAACGCACTGACCTGTATTTTTAGGGATGCTGTTGGTCTGGTGAGTTGTTATTTTCCAAAAGTGGACCCAGTTAACCAGACAGGGACTAGAGCAACGCTCTAAGGCTAAGTTAACCAGCCTTTTTTAAGGCTGAGAGCTACTTCATGGGTACAGTCATAGGAAACAAAGGGGGGAACAAAGGAGTCAAATGTCCCGGGACAGAGGGGGGCCCAAAACTGACACTCATACCATCAAAAATACAAGCAGAAGTAATTTTTCAAAAACGTTTGTGTTAAAAATATTAGAATAATATTAGAGTTACTAATTAATTATATATATTTATATATATATATATATATATATATATAGATATATATATATAGATATATATATATATATAAATAGGTGCAGTTGTAGAGGGGGGTCCAAAATACTCACTTCCATGGCCACAGGTGTAAGAATAATCAAGGACCTATGCATGCAGACTTTTTACAAACATTTGTGAAAGAATTGGGCACTCTCAGGAGCTCAATGAATTCCAGTTTGGAACTGTGATAGGATAGCATCTGTGCAAAAAATCCAGAGGTAAAATGTCCTTGCTTATAAAAATATTCAATAATCAACCTTTCAGCTGTACCATAAGAAAATTGAGGTGTTGGAATAGCATCAACACAGCAACAAAGTGGTAGGCCATATAAACTGACAGAGCAGAGTGAGCGGATGCTGAAGTGCAAAGCTGTTGCCAATTTTCTGCAGAGTAAATCACTACACAGCTCCAAACTTCATGCGGTGTTCACATTAGCTCAAGAGAGCTGCAGAGAGAGTTCATGGAATGAGTTTCAAAGGTTGAGCAGGTTCCTCCGATTCATACATCATCAAGTGTAATGTATAGCCTTGGATGCAGTTGTGAAAAGGACGCCACCACAGAGCACTGGAGACATGTTCTCTGCAGTGACCAATCGCACTTCTTCATCTAGAAATCGGTTGGAAGACTCTGGGTTTGGTTCTTGCCAAGAGAACGGTACTTGTCTTAATGCATTGTGCCAAGTGTAAAGTTTGGTGGGGGAGGGGTTATGGTGTGGGGTTGTTTTTCAGTAGCTGGGCTTGGCCCCGTTCAAATGAAAGGAACTTTGAATACTTCAGCGAACTAAGATATTTTGATCAATGTTATGCTCGGAACAGTTTGGAGCTGGCCTCTTCCTCTTCCATTTTTACTGTGCATCAGTACACAAATAATGGTCTATAAAATATGGTTGGTAGTCTGGTGTGGATAAACTTCCCTGGCCTGCACAGAGAAAAATTAGAGGGGAAAATAAATGGACTTCTGGAAGATAGGTAAAAAAAATCCCATAAACACACTCCCAAAACTTGTGGACAGCCAACTTAGAAGAGATGAAACTGTTCTAGCTGCAAAGGATGGACCAATATCACATTAAACCCTGGTGGATTAGGTAAAGGATGTCACTTAAACTGAGCCAGATGAGCTTTTGCCAATACGTAAGAGGTTCTAATGCATAATTATGTTGCACCAGTACTTTTAACACACTGGGGTTTTTAATGCCTATGATTTTGAGGTGGAGTGACATTAAACATTTCAGTGTAGTCTAGATTCAATTCCCCACATCACTATCTGCATCCCCAGTTTTCCATGCCTCCAAAATAAGCATACACATGGGTCATAATTTGCAAAGGGAATGGAAACATTTATCATCAAGATAATTTTTAAACTCAAGATAACAGCCATATCATGGAAATTGAAGTATGCATGTTTCAGGCCCTGTTCTGTGCATATACAAACTTCATAGCACCAATTGCCAATGCTAGGGCTGGATAGATATAAACTCATCAAGAATGGTTTTAAAATAATATATATTTTTAGGAAGTAATATCCAATAATGATGATGACGGAACATAATCTATGTATGCATTGAATAAAATCTTGTTGTACTGAAGCTAACAGGTAAATTCTAGGTTTTAAAAGTTTGAGGCTGGACCCAAAGTAAGCAATAAGTCTGTGATAGTGGGAAAGAAATAAGTCCAAGGAGAGGAACTGGTTTTGTTCCAAAGGCAATGAGACAAACAGTGTGCATCTAAAACATACCTAGATGTAAACAAGGAACCTAAAATAGCAGCTCATTTTCCGGGAGATTACTCTGCAGCATTGTGTATCCTTTTACTCTGCTTCATTGTATGTTAATGATTTTTGCTTGTGTGCACAGAAAAATAAGGAAAATGTCTCCAGTTCTTCGTGTGACTCTATCTTTCATATTTGAACCGTGGTTCAAGAATTTGTGCATACATGAATGTGCACGTCTGTAATTATCTTGTGTGTGCGTCTATGCACAAGCTTGACAGGAATGGAAGTGGGCGGAACAGAGAACTGACACAGGCCCAGCGGGCCACAGAGCAGGAAGTAGGCCAGAGGGGGATTAAATGGCTGCTGCGCCACTTCCTCCATCACCCTAGAGCCATATGATGCTGTACAATCAGTGTGTTGGTGTGTGTGTATGGGTGAGAGGGAGATGGAGAAAGCCGAGCCCCTGCAGTCACAGTGCACTCCACTGCCTCTACTTAAGTGCAAAGATATGACATCATGAGCTTCAGAGAGAAATATATTTGTATGTATGTGGGTGTGAATATATCTCTCCAAGCCAAGTTTCATGTCTCGGGATGCAATAACCCTAAAAGCCACTTTTACTGTAAAGTCTGTAGCTCAGCCGAGCTAAGACTTGCATTCAATAGTATGAAACAAATGATAACTGGAAAAATCAATAATTTTTACACCATTGTTGCAATGTGTCTAAATATATTATCAAGAATATGTCAATTGCATATCTGAATGCATTCAAAATGGGTTTTAAACAAAGCTTGTGACCCCTGACTCACTTTGTGCAACAAAGACTTCAGCATGCCCTTACACATACCATGTGAAATTAGAAACACTTACCTTCAAATGGGCTCAAAATGATCAACACATATATATGTGTGTTTTGCTTTCCAAGTGTGACAACTTTGCTAAGGCCTGTGATATAAATATTTCTGTCAAGATCTTAAGTAAATTCCCAGGAACTCTCAAGCTGTTTACATTTAGTCTGCTTCAGCATCAATAAGGGATAAAAATAAAATCACCTGCTCCAACATAGCACCTTCAAGCTGTGCCAAAATCTTCTCCATCAAAAAGAAATGTATTTAAAGGAGTCAAACTAGGATTTTACACCCACAACCTTATGTGTCAGTTATGATGGTAGTAGCATCTAATTAGGGTACCTGTGTGTAATAGTGTTCATGAAATAATGGAGGGCAGATAGAGGGCAGCTACCTCCAGAATTTTCGACTGTACCACCAATCAACAGCAATTGTAAACTGTTTAAACATAATGGCATTTTCCTACAAGACAATTATCCACCACTTATCTAGACTGGGTTTCAAATAGAAATGGACCAACCTATGGAAAACGTATGGAACATGGTTCAAAGTTGTGTTTGTGTCAAGAAGTAGCTTGTCTAAACTCTACTAATTCCATAAAGAATAGTAGAAACAGATTCTGCCAAAATGATGCTTTAAGTGTGTCGATGTTTACAAATCGCTTCTTGTTGAAGCTCAACTCGCTAAGGAACGACTTACTGGTTGTTAACATATTGACCAATCCAGAGAGAACAAAGCACTATAATAATCAATTTGATGCTTTGTATTCATCTGCATTGTAACCAATGCCACAGTTTTTAAGAATAACTCAGAAAAAGTAATGTTTCAGGCTGAAGTGAATTTCCACACAAATGGCAGTGCAGTCAGGTTTGGTCTACAAGGTTACACATTTTTTTTTGTTTCCCTGATTGAAATTCAGCAGCATCACATTTTATCTAAGTGAGCATGCTACATTACCTCCTTGAGACAGCCCATGAAGTTGTTGCTAACAGGAGATCCCGGCAGGTCGGCGGTGCTGGGGCTCCCACCCACATAGAAGAAGTCGTCTGAGCCCAGCATGGTGTAGTCCTCCTGGGTGTAGCCCGTGGTTGTCAGAATCCCATCCACAGATATCGTCACCTGATGATCACAAAGGAGCAAAAAAAAAAAAATTCCGTTAAAGTTTTCTTTAAGTTCATAGAATCAACTTTTCAATTGGAAATGTATCTAAATAAAACATTTCCAAATTCATAGGAAAGCTCATTAACAAGTGAACTGAAGGACACAAGTCGACTGAAAGATATAAAGAGTTTGTGCTCAATCCAAACCAAGCATGGCATGCAGAATAAAAGACAGAAAATCCCACAGTAGATCGGAGAGGAAAACAAATGAAAGCTGGACTTCCAAACATAAATAATATACATAATTATGAAGTTTCATTAAAACTAAATAGACATTTAAACATTTTTTGCAGAAAAAGAAATTAAGGTAATACTTTTTCAACCAGTGACTAGTTTTACGTATGTTATTTTTGATAACATAACTTTAAAATTAATAATTTATATTTAAACACATGATGAACAGTCTTACCATAAGGATGGAAGACATTAAGATATTGAATACTTTCCTTGGTTATACATCAGTAGCCATGAAACTCAACATGTCAGTAGATTTCCTGTTTCATGTCCTTCTGACAATGCATTTTTAACAAAGAAAATACATTTTTCCTTATCTTTTTCCTGAGGGGAAACAACATCAACCACCAACCATACAAATGTAGCTATGTAATATAATGATTGTTGTTGTCTTGTAAAATCATTTCATCAGGACGTTGTAAATATTTGCTAAGTTTAAATTAAATAAGAGAAAAAATTATAGCAATCACTGATCTGAAGAAATCAAGCTAGACATCACATTTAGATTTTGTATATTCAAGTATAGACATTTGGATGTTAGATATAAAATGGCATAACAATGATTGGAGAAGAAAGGGATGATAACGTCAGCACCTGTTCATTTTATTTTGCTGGTGCTATTTTCAGCGAAGACTAGCCAGAAATCAAACAAGAAGAAAAGAAGAAGTAGACGGCAAACTAAGGAAAGAGAATGAGATAAATGATATCTACCATGCAATGGAGTTTGTTTACCAAGTCGGGTCCATTGCCTGTGAGCTTGGCAGAAAGGCGTAAGATAGGGGTTAATGAAATAATAATAAAAAATAAATAATGTGCATCTGGACAATGAAATCTGTGCAGTGATGAGTGAATACCAAAGCAAAACGGAAATGCAATGATGGATCTAACCAGAACAAAACAGGGTTCTAAAAACCTGCTGTTGGTCAACCTACTCCACCCATGCAACTTACCTGTCGCAGGTTCCGGGTCACTTTCACATCGTGCCACGTGTTGTCGTTGAATTTCCCACTGACCGGCTCCACGATGGCCTCAAATGCTCCTGAGCCCAGATTGATGACAAGGGAGACTGCACCATCCTTCAGAGCCAGGTTGACATAGTCGGCTGACTTTCCCGTATGCAGGATAAGGCCGTTACGTTGCCACGTCTTAAAGGACAGTGTGATCTCATCGCTGCTGCTCTGGATGGGGTTTTGGGAGAGGTCGTAACAGAAGTACTCTGATCCACGGAAGGTGGCGACGTTTTCTTCCCTTGCTGTGTTTGGAAGATATAGAATTGGGATCAGTAGGACTTTAAATGTATTTTAAATTACTGCACAAACAAACTCTTTTTTTGAGATTCTATGGTACCTAGGGCCTTTAATAAAAACAATTAAAAAGGAAACATGCAGAAAGTAGGAAGGAAGCCACACAACATAGGTCCAAACTTCAAGAACAGGCCTTAAAGAGGTATTATGCCCCTTGAGCTTCTTAACATTTTGTGAAAATACAAATGTAAACTCTAGAAACAATGAGGTATTTCAGTAGCACTACTGCAGAGAGGAGGGACCCACACCAAGCTATCAAGGTTGTGCAGTGCACTAGGACAGACCTCTCACATGTGAACCTACACTATCCAGGCAAGATGAAGGAGAAGGCAAAGAGCAACATTGAAAAGAGTACCCTGTGTTTGAACTGCTGCCTTCTCGTGAAAGGTTCAGAAGCAGAAAACAATGAGCATTGAGACCCAAAAAGTACTTTTAATTCTACATTTGTGATTTCAATGACTGTAACATTCAACACAGTGAACACTTGACTGCAAACATGACACAGACAAAGGCAGACTTCTGAAGGAAATTTGTATAAAGTAACTATCAATGCCAATGCACAGTGACCAAAACCCTTTATCCATTCATTCAGAATGAATTCAAGTAATGCACATCCATCCATCCATCCATCCATCCATCCATCCATCCATCCATCCATCCATCCATCCATCCATCCATCCAAAGGGAGGAAAATAAGTATTTAAACACCTCGCTATTTTTCAAGTTCTCCCACTTATAAATCAAGGAGGGGTCTGAAATTGTCATTGTACTGTAGGTGCATGTTCACTGTGAGAGACATAATCTAAAAAAAAATAAAACATTTCCCGAAATCGCAATGTATGATTTCTTTAACTATTTATTTGTATGATACAGCTGCAAAAAAGTATTTGAACAGCTGAGAAAATCAATGTTAATATTTGGTACAGTAGCGTATGTTTACAATTACAGAGGTCAAACATTTCCTGCAGTTTTTCACCAGCTTTGCACACACTATAGGAGGGATTTTGGCCCACTCCTCCAAAAAGATCTTCTCTATATCGGTGAGGTTCCTGGGCTGTCACTGAGAAACACAGAGTTTGAGCTCCCTCCAAAGATTCTCTATTGGGTTTAGGTCAGGAGACTTTCTAGGCCATGCCAGAACCTTGATATGCTTCTCCCAGAGCCATTCCTTGGTTATCCTGGCTGTGTACTTGGGGTTATTGTCATGTTGGAAGACCCAGTCTCGACCCATCTTCAATGCTCTAACTAAGGGAAGGAAGTTGTTCCCCAAAATTTCATAATACATGGCCCCGGTCATCCTCTCTTAATTACAGTGTAGTCCCCATGTCCCATGTGCAGAAAAAAAACCCCAAAAGCATGATCCTACCACCCCCATGTTTCACAGCAGGGAGGGTGTTCTCGGGATGGTACTCAACATTTTTCTTCCTGCAAACAGGGTTAGTGGAATTATGACCAAAAATTTCTATTTTGGTCATATCTGACTTTCTCCCATGACTCCTCTGGATCATCCAAATGGTCATTGGCAAACTTAAGACGGGCCTTGAAATGTGCTGGTTTAAGCATGGGAACGTTCCTTGCCATGCATGATTTCAAAACCATGACGTCTTGGTGTATTACCAACAGTAACCTTGGAAACGCTGGTCCCAGCTCATTTCAGGTCATAGACGAGCTCCTCCAGTGTAGTTCTGGGCTGATTTCTCACCTTTCTTAGGATTATTGAGACCCCAACAGGTGAGATCTTACATGGGGCCCCAGTCTGAGGGAGATTGACAGTCATGGTTAGCTTCTTCCATTATCTAATGATTACTCTAACAGTGGACATTTTTTTCACCAAGCTGCTTGATGAAAAAAGGTCACAAATCAAGACATTATTTTTTTTCAAAATAAATGTCATGATTTTAATTAAAATTTTTATTAATCATTACTTTTGTCAATTTCAACTTATTATACTGGCAGCTGATTGATTCCTGGCTTCGTGGAAGGTTATGTAAGCTTTCTAGAACAACTGTGTGTTTGCAACCAACTCTAACCTTTATCACTAACCAAATGGTTTCAGCTTTTATATTGACTGTGCTGTAACTTGAATAAGGGAAAAGAAGCAATAATCCTCTTACAATCTTTGTAAATATGATCTAAAATAAGCGTCCTGATAAAGACACCTTAAGAAATCCTCAGCACTAGACAGAAAAGACTGCTGAGAGCTATCAGAAAACAACATCAAAGAAATATTTTTTCAGTGAAATTGCCTGGCAGAGAGGAACTGCGGTGGACTGGTCATGTTTGTGATCACGCAGAGGGAAACCACAGACTCTAGATGTATTAATGACCTTGATTGAAGGGTAAGGGGAAGCAGGGAAAAAGAAAGGATCAGGGAAAGAGGGAGGGGGCAAAATAGAGCTAAGGTCTCACACAGAAAAATGGTTCACTCAGGAGTTGTTATCTGGAGCATAATCTTCAATTAACTTGCTGTCTCTTCTGCAAAAATATCGGATTTTTTGTTGAAAAAAAAAATCTAATACAATATAAGAGGGTCTGTTTCTTTGGAGTAACCTTAAAAATGAAACAACTTCTTCTGTTTCATTTGTTCATAGTCAGACCATTCCCAACTCAGTCGGTTAAATCTATTTGTTTTTGATGTGAAAACACAAAGAGAGCTTAGTGTAAAACAAATTCCAGTATTCCAGTAATAATTATGTTCTAAAAGGGGTTTTCTGAAAACAAGAATAGACACAAAGGCATCGGAAATATGTAGATTTCAAAAAATTAATCTCTGTCTTTAGAGGTAATGTTAAATAAACCTTTCTGATCATTCTTTGTGTGAAACCTAAATAAGGAAAATTCATTCTAACAAAAGATCTAACAAAATTACAATTTCTCTAAAATATTCCCAAAGATATGTGTTGAAGGGTTTTGAAAACCTTATTTTTTTCTTGGCAGAGTCTCTCATTATAAACCAACCTTAAGGAAGGAGTCAGGAGGGTGAAAGACCTTGTTAAATATATACACATAAAAGAAAAATCTTGCACAAACTTGGGACATCAGGGCACCTACTGGAGCAATGATGGGCAATGACTTGTAAACAAAGTGCACTAAACAGAGTCTAATATTGTTTATTCAAGAATAGATTATTGAGAATACTAGATGTCTTTATGGCAGCTACACAAAAATAACATTGGGCTAAGGAAGAAGAATAAGTAGGTAGGTTTACCTGCTGCACAAGACAAATGTGAAGATTTGAGAATGCAGCCTGCCAGTGATGCCCATATAGATCTTTTTAAAAATAACAGATTCAAAAAAAGAAAAAAAAGCTGAAAGCTTTACATACTTTGGGTAGTTGTTTGAGACTTAATTGATGCTGTGTGTGTTTTAAACAGAAACCCAAATTCTTGTTTGTACACACAAACTCACCAAATAAACTCATCCCTGAAAGTAGACCACTGTATGTTGTTTTTACTTACTGAATAAACACTAAAAGCAATATATAAAAAAAAGACTGTGCTGCTTGCTACTTCTGGCCTTTCTAACTTAGTACAGATACACTTGTTTGGGAAGGGCAACTTTAAATCCACCCATTTGGGATGAGGCTGGTGCACATGGTTAGCCCCAAGTTACAAACATTTGGAGGTGTGTCATTGTTGACCACCAGTGCCTAGCATACTGTTCAAAGTGTAAACCTAGCTGAAGGAACAAATCCAGGTGGGGTTCGTTCAATCGCTGACTTTTATATTAACACTGAACCTCTAGCTACATCCTACAAGGGATCCTAGGCGAAGTGTGGCCTAGTGGTTAGGGCATCTAGAGGAATCTAGAGGATATGAGTCCAAGCCCCAATCCCAAGGTCTGCCATTCTGGGTTCCCTAAGCAAGATCTTTGACCTCACACTGGCGCCGCACAATGGCAGCCCACTGCTCCCCAATGGTATGGGTTAAATGCAGAGAGTTCATTTCATGCTGTGTACTTGTGACATTGTAATGACAATAAAAAAGCTGAAAAAACACCAAAATGTTATAACATTCCAGACCTGTACGTTGAGTTCAGCGACATCAGGGTTTCTAAACATGAGTCCTAACGGCCGATTGTCCTTCATGATTTCAATCTGTCTTTGCTTCAGCAGATCTGATTCAAATGATTGCATTACTTCCTTAGCAGCCATGAAATGCTACTAAGAAAGTCTAGTAATCATCTTCATTCAGGACATGTGTGTAGAAGTTGATAAACACCTAAAGTATGCATGTTATATACCCAAGTCTCCGATTTGTCCTAGAGCGGTACCATTTTAGATTCTTAATACAAATCATTAGATTTATCCCGAAGCAAGTAGTCATTTTTTACATTTAAATTAAGCAGCAATTTTTGTCTTACAACATTTTAACAGTCAACATAAAAAATAACTTTGTATGAGCAATGTAAATTGAAATTTGGCAGATGGACTCGGGGCCTGTTCAGCTGCAGCATGTCTGCATAAATGCTTTTCATATTTGTTTAAATTAAAAAACAAAAAAAGACTCTAACAATAATAGAGTTGAATGCTTTTACATTCTATATGCATACACATTCATATGGATGCCTTCCTGCTTAAAATTCTCATTATGTTTTCATGAATACTGGACTGAATATGTAATAAATGTCAAACACACTTAGTAAGCTGTTACTAAGTAAATGACCAGACCTGTCCTGGCTATTAAAGATGCAAAACTAAGTAGTGGAATAGGAGTCTAAGCGGCTGGGAGAGAAAATGGACAGGTCTAAGGATCATGTATGGAAGAAAAATCTCTAAAGAGTAGATATGGTATACACTTATTTAATTTAGGACTTAAAAGGTAATGAACCAGATTATACAGCTTTGATTACAGTGCTAATCACCGACATTTTTTTTCAACCACAAGAAAATACATTGCAACATGAAAAAAACATAAAAATGTTTGCTCTAGCAATTCTGCATTCTTTCTTAGTGTATTTGGGGAATATAACAGATATGGTGAGGAGAGAAGAAATATTTCTGGCAAGGTTGCAGATTTAGCCCATTGTATCTGGGGATGACTCATATTAAAGGAAAGCAAAATCTTTTTATCTCTCTACTGTGTTTTTTCCCCACATAGCAATCTTGTTTTCTTAGTACGGACATAATTTACGTACACCTTCCTGTCTGTATAGAATTTGCCACATCTTTTGTTCTTAAGAAGTATCAATGACTCTGGATTAATGTCACACTTGTGTCAAATATTCACTAAAGCTATGATCATTGTTTTTAAGTATACTTGTTTTGGGAAGGAAGATTAAAATCAGCATAACGCTAAAGCAATGCTGCAAAATTGGCAATGACAATAAATACAGTACTTTTCAGCAAAGTGTGAAGCTTCTTTTGATCTGCTACTTTTTGAGAAGGCAATGTCAAATTGCATCTGGTCTCCAACATAGCTTCCCCAAGGTGAGAAAGCCTCCCTGTTTCTCTCTCCATCTATAGCCCACTGTGAAGAAAAATGCAGCTCCATCTGTGTGCACGAGGAACTACGCCACTGCATGTATAAGCAACTTTCCCCGCAGGGACAGCATAAGATTATAGCTGTACTTTACAAAAAAAAAAGGTAAAACATCCTATTTTTTAAAAAGAGCCATAGAGCTACTATGAATTCATAATGTATATTCCATGTGAGTATTATCCCTCGGTTTTATGGATATGGTGATCCAGTGAAACAAAAAATTTCTACGAGATTAAAGTTTCCCAGAAAGGGAGCCATAGTGCTTCGAAGCTGGTATATTAATGAAGTGAGAATGAATGAAGGTCTTTATGGCTGAAATGAGGATGAGGTGAGAAGATTGTTATCACCCCATAATAGTTTTAATGGCATCCGTAAGCTGTACTGTTTGGAGCCTTCGTTTGATGGATGAGCTAGAATGAGTCCTGTGAGGGGTCATCCATAAAAATGTCAGAAGGAGGGATGGCTGAAGGAAAAAAAGCTATAGACACAGTAAATATTCCTCATATCTTAAGTCTGCTTGCTACTCTCAGCAAAGGAGTAAATCTCTATGTTGAATTTCCAGTATTTAATTGTTGAGATAATTACTACAGAGGGCAATCCAGCTCTGATGTCTTTAACTTACTGTTGAGTGGATGAAGATAAATGACCTGAAAGTATTTATAAATGAATAATATGGATTGTTTTGCATGAAATTTTTATGTTTTGACAGGCCTCAGTGGCATCAGGGTAATGGCTTTAGTCTGAACATAAACCAGCAATAAATAAGTCACTGGATCATAAATAATGTATTGTCATTATGATCTATGAAGTGTGGACTTTCTTCCAGATTTTTCCATCTCTGAACATTATAAATCATAAGCTGGTGGACTTTTGTGTCACCAGATTAAATGCTGACAAAAAAATATGTTATAGATTTTGTGAAAGATTTGTAACTATGGCATTTCTTCCTTTATAAAACACCTTGATATGGACCTCACCTTTAACTAAGACAGTATAATTTTTTGATAAAATAAATGTCACAAGAGTTCGGACACCACAAGAGATTTTAACATTTTGTTTCTGCATTTAATCTGTCAGTCTTAAAACGCAGCCAACGGATTACCGTTTGGAGTTAAAGGTTTAGGTAAGGTACCCAAAGTTGCAGGATGTGGGGACTGAACCGAGTACTTACTGTAAAACGTTCTTCATAATTGAAGCTTTGCTCTTACAACTAGGCCCCCACTCCCCTTAGTTTATTCCTCTGGTGCTTTCTCTGAGCTCAGCAATCAGTTTTTTGTCAGACACCTAGAGTCATAACCTGGCATAAACCTGATTGATTTGTGTACTTCAATTCAAATTCTACATGGCATCCATCTGGTAAGACTCCAGTAGAAAGTGTTTGCAAAAGGGAGGGACATCCAGCACAATTATTCAAGCTGATTGGGTAAATAAAGTGGCCCATGCCTCCCATATCAAGTTTTTAGCCAGTGGCAGCAGCAGTAGCAACTCTGACGGATAACATTCCTCATTTGTTAGTGGATAAATACCGGCCTAGCCTCGCTCCACTGCTCATCAACAGCACAGCAGTAGAGGGGGTCCGCAGCACCAAATTCTAAACTACATCGTACATCGAATGGCTACATCGTATAGAAAATATTAAGGACTTTTCTGGAAGAAATGGATAGGTTTTACATTCTCTCCATTGTTTTGTGTGATATCATCATCGGACATGCTCAGAGCGGTCACAGTAACGTTTGAAAGGCTATTTAAGTGTTGTTGTTTTTTTATGTTTTGCTTTTTTTTAGAACATGCGATATTTATGCAAATACAAAAATATTCAAAAGGATCCCCCCGCCCGAAAAAGACAAAAGGGTAAAATAAAACCCCCAAAAAACAAAGTATTGCCTAGCTGGAAGTTATTCTGTTTACACATGCGCAGGACGGATCGTGCGGAAAGAGATAACTAACTGGACGAGCACGTAGGACGGACTTATGTCAACATAACACCAGAATGACTGACACTTAGGAGGACCACTTATTTAGCTGATCCACTCGGAAATAAAAGATTGTCTTCTATACCTTTAATTCAAACTTTTAGAAAGGGAAAAGGACCTTTCAAAGATATGTCAGCGTCTATCTTGATAACTGGCTTTACTTTACTTTACTTTACTTACTCTTGCTACTGCAAAGTTATGACAAATGTAGTTTGAAAGTGACCTAAAAGTATCAAATGCACCTTGGTTGTTCCAACTACTGTTAGCTGAAAGTTACATTCTTGACAACATATTGAGGTGGCTCAAATCTGACTTAAATATTTATATGGAGGCCAGAACTTTTTTAGGGTACATTTGACAAAAAAAAAAGAAAGAAAGAAAGAAAGAAAGAAAGAAAAGTTAGTATTGAAATAAAACTCTTGCTGGATGCAACATTGGATATTTAATGGTTAAACTTACAGTAGGGAACACATCACCATGATCCAATGTCTTATATTAAAATAAAATAATAAAATAACTAATATTTCCCCTGATGCTGGCAGAGATAAACCAATCTTTGGACCATGACCCTATAACTCCAAATCAAATTGTTTGCATCTAAAAGCTCTGTTAACAGACAGTCATCTGTCTCCATCTCTGTTCATTACTTATTGTTCCTGCCCCACTTTGGAGAGTACCGGTATTTTCTCTTGAAAAGCACCGCCATCAGTCTTCACTTTGGTAATGATCTTTTTCTATGGTCTCAACATCTATCTTAATCTCTTCTTCAGCCCTCTGTTCTTAACAGGATAAAGCTCTTGCCTCCACTTAGGAAAAAAGATGGTCCTAATCAGCTTTTACTAGTATTTTTATTGCATGCCAGTCATCATAGATAACATCAAAGTACCACTGTTTCGTACATTTTTAAAACGACAGGTCCTTTTTAATTTCAACAGTTTACTTATTGATTATATTTTACTCATTACACCCAGAAAAGCTGGATTTAAATGCATTATTTTCCCTTATTAAACATCATCAAAATACATTTAAATTACCATTTATTACCTGATAGGGCAATCGAAATGGATCACAGAGTGGAGATTCAACCAATATTTGCTTCTAACAGGAAAACTTGCCAGCCATGATGAAATGACTCCAGTTTGTTATCAGGTTTAAATAACAAGAGGCAAATTTGGACTGTGTTGCCATCTGTCTATCAGATCAGGAAGAGTTTCTTTTAAACATGCCAATTACAGGGCTGATGCTTATCTACATGATGCTTCATAGGCGTTGTCCAAAGACCAATGTTTCATCCTTGCAAAAGTATACCTGCACACCTCTTATCCTAACCAGTACATTACAAAATATTTATGTTTGGAACACCAAAATTGTTGGATCCAGGCAACTGGGGTGGCTGACCCTTGTCACCACTGGAGGTTTTATAAACTGCTTAGCAGACTTCACAGCTGATAAATCAGACTTTTTAGGGAAATTAGAATGCTGTGCATGCTTTTGCAGCCTGATATACCGCACCCTTATTTATCAGTCCTTCACAGAAAAACAGAAATTTAAGGTTTATGTAATTTTAAGAACCATGAAATGACAGGTTTTACAGTAACGTTTTAGAGCATTTTCCAGGGAGGGATTAAAGAATTATGCTTCCTAAATGGTAGGATCAACTCAGATGAGAGAGAGCAGAAACCTTCAGATGATATCCTTCTTTAGCTGTGAGATTTTCTGATGTAGCAGATGACATTGCTGCTGTAAGGACATGTTAACCTGCAAAGGAGTAGCAGTGTCGCTACTAAACACTGAAAATTGGTGGTGAAAACACTGGTGGAAGGTAGAGGACAGAAGGAACTTCAGATTGACAAAAACATTATCTTGCTTTGTACTGAATACAAATGTGATTGCTGGGTTCTTCCTTCCTCTTGAGGCAGAAACTGTAAATTAGAGCTAAGGGAGACTCCACACGGCAACTGCATACCAAATGGAGCCGTTATACTAAAACTTCAAAGAAGAGGATTCATGCAAAGCCGCAGCGCATTAAGTGGACATGAGTAGAAAGGCACAAAATGGCTGCCTTGTTCCAGCAGCCATGGAGATAACATTTCCACTTCTGAGGAGGGTTCAGTATAAAACGGTTCCATCCAGATAAACATAGAGTGCTGTGAAATGTGTAAGGGAAGGTAGGGGGGATGCATTATGTTACTGTACTGTTACTTTTTCTGAAAGTGAATGGCTTTAAAAAAAAAACATAAATAAAAATAACAATTAAATAATTAACCTGAGATATGCTTTTGATGTTTATTATTTAAGAGTACATAAAAAACTGACCTGAATTACAAGATATAAAGACCTTCTTCTTTAAAAGGGAGAAATAACTTATGAACTTCATGTCAGATCATGTCCTGCTTATTTTCTGAGATGTCAATCAGTGATGTACCAATAAAATTATGATATCAGAAATCGGTCCTATATCAACCAAAACAATTAACTGAGCAGAACCTCTGTCTCTTTGCCTCACAAATTGAAGCAATGTCCCACATTTGACTGGATCAAATTAATAAAAATAAAAAGAAAATCATAACAAATAAATAATAAATATGCCAGTGTGTCCACAAAGCAAAACCCAACTTCATGCATGAAATTAAACAAGAAAAGGTAGGCGATTTTAATTTACGTAAATATATAATAAAGTAGGGACTAAGCTTAAAGAAAAGTTAAATGCAGTAATAAAGGCAGTGGGGTGCTTTGAATAGGTAGGCTACGGTTTGTGGCAGTGAGAGGTGACTCCAGGAGAGAGTTCTGTGAAACTTCTTAATTATTTTTTTCTTTATAAACAGGGGAGAGTGATTAGATAAGCTATTCCTACTTTTTTTTCAATGCGAGGCACAAAGAGGATCACAATTTTACTTCTTTACTTATCTGTTTTTTTGTCCACTGAACTCCAATCATGGGTTGAGGATAAAAACATTATATATGCAAGTAGTAAAACAAATAAAACAGTTGGATCATAATCTTAAAGTACTGATATCTCAGTTTACAGCTTCAACAGTCAAAGGCGGCTCTAAAGAAACTGGTTTTTAACTTTGACTTGAAAGAACTCAGGCTTTCAGCTCTTTTACAGCTTTCTTGAAGTTTGTTTCAAAAGAGTGGAACATGGGAAATAAATGCTTCTTCTCCATGTTTGGTTCTAGTTCTTGGCGTATAGCATAGGCTTGAACTAGAAGATCTGAGTGGTCTGGGAGGTTGATACCATTCTAAACTAACAGAGATTATTTTAAAGTCTGTTTAAAGTCTATTCTCTGAGCAACAGGGACCCAGTGAAAGGACTTCAGAACCGGGCTGATGTGCTCTACTTTCTTAGTTCTAGGGAGGACACAGACAGCAGCATTTTGGATCAGCTGCAGCTGTCTGATTGGCTTTTTAAGCAAAACCTTTGAAGACACTGGCGCTGTAATCAATTCTACAAAACATAAATATGTGAATTCGTTTTTCTAGATTCTGCTTGGACATCAGTCCTTTAACCCTGAAAACGTTCTTCAGGTGATAAAAGGCGGACCTGACTACAGCCCATATGAGCCTCTAAAGATTCAGGTCTGAGTTCATCATGACACCAAGGTGTCGTTATAATAATAAGTGGTCAGAATATGAGGTGTATACCCCTAATGTTAGTTAAAAGAAAAAAAAGGAAAACAATTTAACAGATCAATCCTTAAATATGTAATAAGGAAAATGTGTATGTTAACAAACAGTAAGGCTAAAAAACTGATGAGTGACTCAAACGAATTGAAATTATGTTGTAATGTGACAAAATAGATGTGTCTCTAGATGCATGAAGAATATTCCTTCATGGAAGGAAGGAAGGAAGGAAGGAAGGAAGGAAGGAAGGAAGGAAGGAAGGAAGGAAGGAAGGAAGGAAGGAAGGAAGGAAGGAAGGAAGGAAGGAAGGAAGGAAGGAAGGAAGGAAGGAAGGAAGGAAGGAAGGAAGGAAGGACTTTGCACATTTACGGATTTGTTTATATTTCATAAGTATTTTTTACTGCATAAACATCCTAAACTCTACAGTAATGCATCAAACCTTTTTATTTCTCAACAAATTATTTTGATGGTCGAGATAAGGATTAAAATGAATTAAGTATAAGTTGCAGCAAAGGATATAATTTTTATATAACAAATAGATATACGTTTCTAGACAGTCTGTTAGACTTTTGTTCAAAGTTATGTGTATAGTCACCCACCTCTACTGAAGGAGTTACATAATCCAAACATTTGCTAATGAGAAATTCAAACATTTAACTGTGAAATGATTATGCTTTGAACTGTGGACCCTCATACTGATTGCCTGGTAATCAATCAGCTATGAACAAAACTTCAAAAAGGTTGATTACTTAGAAGCACGGATGAACCAAACTTAATACACCAGTGATACTACCCAAAGATCATGGAAACTGTTGATCTGCTATGATCTGATCATTTGAAAAGAACACCAAATGGGTACTAAGAAGATATTAGTAATGTAAAATAACATATAAATAACATATTTAAAATGAAAATGCATGAAGTTTTTTTATAAGCTATAAGCAACATTAAAACAAAAATATTTGATCTAGAAATAATATGGACCTCTTCCTAATCTCTCTGATAGTCCCCCCTTCCAAACCTGAGAGGTCTCCATTACAGGTATGCCTCAGATTTCCGTAAGAGGGAAAGTAAGAATAGATGGGATGAGTTGATGAATAGAGAGTGGCTTGGTAACATTAACACAACAAAAAAAAACCTTTCTACTATGGTTGCTAGAGTTACCAAATAAATACACAAAAATGCAAAACACCAGTAATTCTCTTCCATATTTTCTGGAACTCTTCTGCTTTCTTAAAAAGTCTAGAAGACAGGTCCATTCTGACTGCATTCCATCCACCTTTCCTAATCACTGCACTTTGACCAGCTGTGCAACCAGCAGGTTTGTTTTTTTCATATGGATATGAACCTTCTTGATGTATTTGGTGTTTCCCATCAAGCTAAAACAACATGTGAAAACAGCAAAAAAGGTTTAATTCCAGCAGTAATTTAGAGGACTAATCCTAGTTCTACATTACACTCTCAGTTGCTGTATTTCCGTTATTGTACTTTGATTTGATTCTTCACTTAAACTCCTCTCAAAGTCTGTTTTCTGTTCATTTCACAACCATGAAGGTAAAAGATGTCTTGTGTAGCATTACATGCATAAGAGAGTGTGAAATACTTTTCTTTAAACGAAATAATTTTTATAGACTTTTCTGGAGAATCCATCCATCCATCCATCCATCCATCCATCCATCCATCCATCCATCCATCCATCCATCCATCCATCCATCCATCCATCCATCCAATGCATAAAAGTTGATTAGTTCTTCATCCTGATGCTAAAAAACAAAAGCTAAAAAACAAACATATTCTGTTAAAGTAAACTGAAAATTTTAAAAATAAAAATCTAATTAATAACTGAGTATTTATTGTCAACTATGGACAGTAATACAACAATTTGCAACTTCATGTTTTAATTGATTGACAGAGCTACATGAGAGCCCCGTATGTAAAATATCTCACTGATCTGATGAAGATGATGGGGATCAGAAATGTCCTTTAACAGAAAGAGTTCTCATAATATCACAGACGGCTACATTTTGATAACCTGGAAGGCCAGACTGGCAATGTGTAACAATATGGTTTAGTTGTACAGATTATTAATCTGAGACAAATCCCATAAAATCTTTTTGGATAAAGTAGGGCTGTTTAGCTGAACCTTTGGAGCTGACAGGGCAAAACAACACCTAGAGCCCTCCTAAGTTTGCTTTTAGCAAATCCTAGTAACAAATGAAAAAGCGGCAGGAACCACAACAATTTATACTTCAATGCTCTTGCTGTTCCTCTTTCAAAGACGAAATCGTTATTTTGACAAAACAGATGTGTTAGCAGCAGGTACGCATGGGTCCTTCTGTACTTCCTAGTTTAACTGAGCAGCCGTGGGCTCGGCAGCTCTTGCATTAGTCACAGCTATATGTCCCACCTGACACCATAATACCAGAACATGATTTTGGGTCGGACTGAAACGGTTTAAGCTGGAGCAGCACAAGAGGCAATTACAAACTCACTATTTGTGTGAGAAATGTGCCTCCAGGCAAGGTTAGTGTTTTAAACAGGGTAAAATTTATGCATAAGTTTATCTGCTAAACAAAAGAGGACAGAGTAGCAAAAGACGATTAAATTTTTACCCAGAGGATGTAAAAGAATAGTAAAGCATAGTTTCATAATTTTTAGGTAATTGGTGTAGGTCACTAATGTCACGTAAACAGAACTATGCACACAAGTACACAAAGTCATCAGAAGTGACATGTCATTAGGTTCCTGAGAATGAAACAGGACATTTTCATGATTTTTAAGAAAGCTAAGAAATTCCTTTGAGACCACAAAGGCTTTAGTTACAGTTATCTTTTTATGAAACAAACACTGTTATTGACAAATCTGGACAAATTAACATCCTGTCCAGGAACACTGCATGCATTTGTGTCTAATCTGTTTTTAAATTAATAAAACTAACATATCTTTGTTAAGTTAAAAGCTTTGGTGCCATTTAGGACTTTATTGTCTCATGCTACTTTAGCTATATCATCATACCCCAATGGACCATTAACAATGGCTTTTTCGACATAGAAGCCAATGTTTAGCTGTAACCATTCTGGATAATGCTTAATTAAGTTTTTGCTTTACCCTTTCCGTACTTGATTTACGATATCTTACTATAAATTAAGCAGATAAATACATTTTGAATATCATATCACCTGGTGATATTTTGAGAAACAATAGGTTTTAGAGCAAAAGGCTAACTATAAAGCATATCTTAAAAAAAAAAAAACATTATTAGACTCTTGAGTAAAGGTTGATCAAAACTGCTGTTTATTTATACTTTAACTTGAGAACCAAAAATAAGCAAATTAGATATTAACTGCTGTATTCAACCTTAAGGGTTGTATCATGGGATTTGGATACATTTGGGGAATAAGAAAAAAAAACAAAATAAATAAGTGTCTCCTGCAAGAATAATCCTCTTCCCTGAACTGTGCAAAGACCGATTGGGTGGCCAAGGCAAGAGCAACTCTGGAGGGGAGGAAAGATGGTTAAGGAGGAAGGGATGGAGATAACCATCAGTAATTTCAGCATGCTGGTGGATTTCCATTTGTTCTGTGGCTTGACCAATGGTGCGTTGGGATGTCTGCACCAAATGGCAGTGGGGTACTAAAACATATAGCAGCAGCAGCAAGCGGGGGGATGGAAGAAATGAGGCATCCTCCTCACACAGTGGGAAAATAAAATGCTGCCATTTTGGCTACATTTGGAAAATTATATCTTTGTATACTCAAAATCTTGCTTGAAGATAATTAATATTTAATGATATGACAATAAAGGAAGGAAGGAAGGAAGGAAGGAAGGAAGGAAGGAAGGAAGGAAGGAAGGAAGGAAGGAAGGAAGGAAGGAAGGAAGGAAGGAAGGAAGGAAGGAAGGAAGGAAGGAAGGAAGGAAGGAAGGAAGGAAGGAAGGAAGGAAGGAAGGAAGGAAGGAATACTTAGTAGGTTAAATCCAACTGACTTGGTTAGAAAATATCTAAATAGGCCAAATTTGGAATAGAAACACAGAAGCAAAAACAACCTTTTAAAAAGGAACCATTTTTAGGCCCCTTCCACACGATGTCAAAACGAACACGAAACGCTAATATTTTCCAGAATGTTTGTCGTAAAGACAGAGACGTAAAATAAATGTGACCGACCACACGAATGCATGAAAACGCTGCAAAATGTATGCCAGGCCTGTAAGTGGCGCTGTGGTGCCAAAGCAAAAATAGGCGAAAACAGGCAACGAAATGTTGGGCATGCGCAGTAATATTCATACAACAACCAAACCGGAAAACCCCTGCGGGTCCATTTTCGTGGGTTCAGTCAAATTCAGGTGCTGAACTATGTCGTCGATATTGCTCTGTTCTTCCTGGAGATATTCCAGAAGAAGAAGATTCTGTTGTAAGCCCGACAGCAGGGTGAGTAGCATTAGCAGCAACCATTCAACACAGTACGGCGCCATTGTTGTTGTGATACTGTGTCGGGCATGTGTGTTTAGAGGCGACGCTATGACGCATGCGTGTAAGAAAAAAAATGCGGTTAGAGCTTAAAGATGGAACCGCGAAAACTGCGTTTCAAAATCTTCCCACTCTGAAGGCTTAATAAAAAAAACATCGTTTACAGACCCCCGAAACGCTGGCTTCGTATGGATGAGAGGCTGGTTTGGTGAAAAATTTGTGCGTTTAGGCCAGGGTTTGACTTCGTGTGGACGGGGCCTTAAGTTAAACTGCTACTGTATGCCAGCATACAAACGATCATAGGATCATTTCGACTCCACTGCACCCTCATATTACCATTAAGTGTTTTTTTGTTTTTTTTACGTTTGTCATAAATAATAATAATTTTTTTAACAATGATAATATTTGAACAAATACATGAAACACTATAATTCTTAAAACTCTTTGTGTTGCAATAAGATTAAAGTAGAACTGCAATTAGGTCAGGTTCTAATTAAACAGTTGCAAACTGGATCAGTTTTAAAGATAAAATCAGTCCCGATTAAACCCCTAGGTTGAAAGTATATCCTACTCTACCCCTGCACAAGATAATATAGAGCTATTTTCAGATATCTATTTATACTAATTTGCTGGAATGTGTCTATTTAATTTCATGATTAATTTTACTCATTGAATGAATGTTGTAGGTTTTTTTCAGTTCATGTATAAGCAAATGTAAAGTAGTAAATATTTTAATAATGTGAGTTTTTTTTTACTGTATCCATCGTGTGTGTGAGGTGGGTTGACATGGCTGTCTGTATGTGTACATCCTTATGCACAATTCACATGTGCTCATCTTCCCACATATGTACAAAGTGCAACAGACACACATACAGTTCTCTGAACCATGACAGCAAGGTTGGCTTCATCCCTGCAGGCTTTTCATTTACTACCCAACATAATGCCACATCCCTAAACACACACACACACACCCGCACACCGGCACACACTCATTGGCTATTATCTGGGCTGTCACAGTCTGTGTTGAAAGCTAATGAAGGGCCACCGTTGTCATTTTTCAGCTGGCTGTCCCCATGGTTACAATAAATTGGGGGTGGGTGGGTTGGGAGTGTTGATGGGGCCATGGAAGTCGTACAATCAGAGAATGAAGCTGAATAAATGAGTATGGCAGATCACTGAATAGGAAATTGTTTGTTTTGTCCTTTGATCATAAAAGCAGTATATTCTTTTAAAATTAGAGGCAATTTGTAATCTGTGTGAAAAGCTGAACTGGTGTTGATTGGGTTTTACTTCAAAGCCACGTCGTATATCTTGGCCTGCATAGCAGATCTTAGGGGCGGTGAAATTTTAGTGGTCAGCAAATCCATTTCGTCCTGATTTAGAACGTAATGTGACAAAGATTGATTGGTTGCATAACATTGCATAACCTTTCCAGGAGTATGTTAGGTATAAAAAAGGTTACTTAATATTGTAACTAAGACTATATTCATATATTATATTGAAGTGATCCAAATCTGATTTTTTTTCTTTCCTGTATGCGACCTGTATCTGATCTTTTCATTACAGTCTGAACAACACAGATCCAATTTCTTCCCACTTCGATCATGGCCAGTTGGCTTTGTGGTCCTGAATTTGAAATGCACCTGATCTTTTCAAATGTAACCTATGGCCAGGTCTCATTCATCCGACCTGTATGCTATTAACACTCAAAAAGGTCAGGAGTGGGAAGAAAAACAACAACCATGGTGGATGATAACATAGAGAGCAGTCTTTATTTTCTACCTTCTTGACAAGATTGTGTTGTTAATGCACTGGCTGAGGTTGGTGTAGAAAATAAATACTGAAAGAGCAATACCATCAATACCATCCATTTTTACTTCTGAAAACAAAGAGCATGCTTACTAATAATGTCATTGCATCCTCTACTGCACATGCAGGACACACAAGTTGTGTGAATGCATTTCACGCCGGATATCACATACAGGCCGCATATATTTGGAAATGTGAACGACCATGCAAAAGAATAAGATTTCACAAACAAATTGGAATTGAGCATTAATCCCTGTAGTGTGAACGTAGCCTTAGATGGAAGAGTAGTTTGCCACTGAATTTAACAAAGACACACACAAGGAAAAAGGGCTTGTTTGCTTGTGAAGCTTTGGGAACCATGCATACCCTTGTCTTCAATGCACCCAGCTAATGTCAACTTGCTGGCTAACAAAATAAACAAACTGCTGCTTCTGGAAAATTCAAACTTATACAGATCTGCCACCCTTTATTTTACTGAATCTCAGCTTGGTGGGCGCATTGTAGACTGCACTAAAGATATTGGACTTTCAGCTGTTTGAAGGGAAATTCAGTGGTGCCCTCGTGGGAAACAAAAAAGGTGCGGCATTTGCCTTTACATAGGTAAAAAATGTGTGATTTCCTGATATCACCGTTCTATGAAAGACACATAGTCCTAAACTGGAGAAGTTTAGACTTTAAAGCTTTCTATTCGCCAAAAAAGCATGGATTTCTCCATGCTTTTTTTTTTTGGCTGGTGTGTAGATTCCACCACATGCCTTGATATCAGATGCTGAAAAACAGCTATCCAATCTGATAACAAAGGTGCAGAAACTCATTGTCTGCAATTCTTGGGGATTACAGCTTGCTTATAATAAGAGAAACATAAACACACTGGGCCATTGTAACAGTACTTTTAGAGATGCATATCATGCTGTCACCAGGGCTACTTTGAGACTTTCTGATCATTACAACCTATAGGCAAATATTAAAAACTTCTAAGTTTGTAACTCAGCACGTTAGGAAATGGGGGGTGCAGTTAAGCAGTTAACTGCACCCCCTAGTTGGTCTTCTCTGACTGCACATACTGATGTGTTTTAGAAGCTTTAGCCAATGACCTAAAACTTAATAACTGTCACTTCCTACATCTGCTTTTATACATGTTATACATGAGTACATGTTTGTGCAGACCAAAATATTTGGCATATATGACAGCAATAAGCTGTGGCTCACTTAGTATCTGACGATCCAACTTAGGAACAAGGAGAAGGCTTAAAGCGGTGAAGTTCAGGCCCTGGGCTGCACAGTGTTGCAGTGTGTAGCCCTGCGGCCTTGCAGCATGAAGGTTCTGGGTTTGATTCCCGGCCCAGAGTCTTTCTGCATGGAGTTTGCATGTTCTCCCTGTGCATGTGTGGGTTCTCTCTGGGTACTCTGTATTCCTCCCACAGTCCAAAACACATGTCTGTTAGGTTAACTGGCTTTTCTAAATTCTAGGTGTGGCAGTGTGAGAATGTTTTTTTTTTCCTATTTGTATCTGTGTTGCCCTGCGATAGACTGGCGACCTGTCCAGCGTGTACCCCACCTCTTGCCCATTGACAGCTGTGTCCAAGTTTCTGGGGGTCCCTAGTGCCAAATCTTATTCCTTTTTTTCTGCTACTAGAGACTTTAGCGAAAATATATAAAAGCACCGAACTCTGCTCTCCAGAGCAAGTAGATTCATAACCCCGCCTCCTTCTCTCCTCTATCTTGTCTGCTGTCATGATTTATACAGCTATTATTTCATACAAATGAAACATGGAGAACAGATAAGCAGATAATGGCTTGTCTACAGTGAAAAGAAGGACTGTGTTATTTACTGTTACTATTCCTTTTTGGAAACACAAGAAGGAGCAATCGGCTAAGTGAGCTTAGTGATTGGAAAAAAATTTAATTCCCTTCGAGACAGCATGAATAGTCAGCTAAGTAGAAGACATAGAGAGGAATACAACAAGAAAAGGGAAAAGAAGAGAGGGACAAAACGTAGTAAAAATTATGAATGTCTTTTCTGGTAAAATTTCTGTATTTGTATAATGGATCTGTTTTGTGTGTTGTCTTCTCAATTCAGAGGGCCACCTGCCTGTCTTTGCCTAGGGCCACAAATTTCTTAAATCCGCCCCTGGGCACCAGCACCTCTCGCGACCCCAGCAGGGATAAGGATGACGGATGGATGGAGGAATTTCACATGACCATAAAAAAATATGACCATAATTTGCTACTTGGTCAGAAACAAAGACCCGGAATAAACTGACCATAGTGATAAGGGCAGGTAAGAAAAGCTGCAGCAAGAAAATTAAAGATTTACTCTACCCCAAAAAGCCAAGCAGTATTTTGGAATGGGCTAAAAATAAAAGCGAAACAAAGAAAAAACAATGTCTACAGGCTTCATTATCATTCCAGCCCACACCATCACTGGGTCTAATGGCTACATGCATATGATGCAGTTCTTCTTTTAATCCAGTCAACGATCATTTCTTAAGGTAAAAGAGTCTGATTGCCCCGTTTGGCCTGTTTTTATTTTTTGTTTCTTTTTGCTTTGAAACCATTTCAACTCAGCTCCTCTTGAATCTCCTCTGCCAGTCACCATTTCGCCCTGATTTGTAATCATGCTTCTCTGATGGACAGTTTGTCCTTTAACTCAAAAACATAATTGCATTTTGAGGGGGGACAGATGACACAGGGGACGCATTAATCACAGCACTAAAGTGATTTCTGAAGGACAGCTGTAAGGTGGTGCTTCCACACATTGGGCCCAGACGCAGAGTGGACGTCTGCTTCGATGAGATGTGGCAGGCCTAATGCTGCGTGCACGGCGCCTCCTAATGAGGAGACATTGCAGAGGAGAAAATTAGATACCTGTCAGAGTCTGTCGAGGTAAGGCTGGTGATAGATGAATTTGACTTTTTCAACAATGCAATATGTTATAATTAGGATTATTCAAATATAACCAAATTACTGCAGGTAAGTGATTACAAATGAGAAAGTGATACAGTAAGAAGTTTTTCAAACATCATATTTCATCACCACCCTACAGTCAGTCATCTTAACTTAATTGGCTCTATGGCTATTCAGCTACTCATTTACTTTCTGTCCTACCTTAGTTGTATAGTTTTAAAAAATGCAATTTTCAGGATTTTATTAATAATTATCATAAAATATAATACCCAGACATGATACCAACTAGCAATCTTTGGAATGGTGCTCACCCTTTTTTGCAAGTACCACAGGGCTCAATACATGGGCCTTTGCTATTTTCTTTGTATCTTTTGCCCCCATTCTCTGCTAGAAAAAATATATATTTCCCTTGATATGCAGATGATTATGAGATTCCTGTGGTCATTAAATAGGTAATATCTTAATAGTATCTAAAAAATTTGTTGTACAGTGGTCTAAAACTGACTGGTTACCAGCAACATTGTATCAGAATACAATAGCTGAGTTACTTACTTGACATAAATTTAAGTTAACACAAAATCCTGCTAAGGATCAAATTATTTAATCAGTGTGATATCTCATAAGTTAAAGGGCAACAGCCATTAGGAATGATCTTTGTTCAGAAGTGTGTGCTCCAGCACACATCAGCATGGATTTGTGATGCCTAAAGATGCTCAATATTCCTGAACTCTGAACCAGTTACCTTTTCCTGCAGTTCAGTTGCCATTTTATTTATTATGGGCACGCATTCAATGAGATTTGCATATTTCTGCATCTTTGCTGGATACAATTTGTTACACGGGAAGTGAAAAATTTGCTTAACCATCCTGAAGTTCTGAAACCATATTACTTTGTTGAATTGGGAAGAGGCCCACCAACTAAAATTCAAGACTGATTATGTGTAGCTATACATTTTAAATGGGACAGACATCTAAAACACAGACAATATCTTTAACTAGTTAATCACTACTTGCTGAGATTACAATGCATAATCCCACTATAGCAAACTAGAATTAGAAATTATTGACTTAGTCTCACATGCCGTTTATCTCATACCCAAAGATACTGCTGTTTGGCTTATATAGAGAGTTTTTAAACGGACTGCCTGCAGTTCTGTCATGCTCTATTATTATAATTTGAGTTAGCCCCCCTTGGGGGTTGCCCCCCATTTTAGGAACTTCCTCTGAGTGGCATTTATAAAATGCAGAGGACAAATTTCGTTAGAATATAAAAATGGTAATGGAAAAAAGCTGACTTTTATAATTAGTGTTATTATTGCTATAGTTTATTTAATATTAGCATCTAGCAAAACAAACTCACTGGATTTAAATTAGGTTAAGAGCACTTAACTGTCTTTAAATTTTATAAGTTATCAGAGAAGTTATACTGTATTCTTTATCAAATGGAGGCAATATTTTTAGCCTGTTATAAAATTGATGGAAACTTGCTTCAGAAATCATTGGTACAAACTTAAAATTTTCTTTACAAATTTTTCTTTCAAATTGGTCCGCTTCAATAGCCTTTGTGTCAGTGTTCACCTGAAAGGAAATGTTGAGGATTTGACGAAAACATCAGCAGGGGTGTGATAATATTCCCCGACACACACAGACAGCTTTAAGAGGCCTACCTCAGGCTAAGTAGCCTTAACCTCCTTTCTCTCATGGGGCCCAGACAAAAGCCCCAAAGGAGGGCTAATAATCGCAATGATCGACCCCTCCCCTTCCCTCCCCTGTGAGGCTCCAGATTCAGCCCGTCTGTCAGTGGAGGAGCATCACAGGAACAAAATAAACACACCCAACCATTTTTATTCTATCAACATAAACTTCAATCTGATTTGATACAAGTTTTATTGACATTTTATTGGGTTACCTTAATCCACCATCCTATATAAGCAACTGCAAAAGGCAGCTATCACAGTTACAGTGGGGCAAAAAAGTATTTAGTCAGCCACCAATAGTGCAAGTTCTCCCACTTAAAAAGATGAGAGAGGCCGGTAATTTTCATCATAGATATACACTATATTGCCAAAAGTATTTGCTCACCTGCCTTGACTCACATATGAGCTTAAGTGACATCCCGTTCCTAATCCATAGGGTTCAATATGACGTCGGTCCACCCTTTGCAGCTAGAACAGCTTCAACTCTTCTGGGAAGGCTGTCCACAAGGTTTAGGAGTGTGTTTATGGGAATTTTTGACCATTCTTCCAGAAGCGCATTTGTGAGGTCGCACACTGATGTTGGACGAGAAGGCCTGGCTCTCAGTCTCCGCTCTAATTCATCCCAAAGGTGTTCTATCGGGTTGAGGTCAGGACTCTGTGCAGGCCAGTCAAGTTCATCCACACCAGACTCTGTCATCCATGTCTTTATGGACCTTGCTTTGTGCACTGGTGCACAGTCATGTTGGAAGAGGAAGGGGCCAGCTCCAAACTGTTCCCACAAAGTTGGGAGCATGGAATTGTCCAAAATGTCTTGGTATGCTGAAGCATTCAGAGTTCCTTTCACTGGAACTAAGGGGCCAAGCCCAGCTCCTGAAAAACAACCTCACACCATAATCCCCCCTCCACCAAACTTTACACTTGGCACAATGCAGTCAGACAAGTACCGTTCTCCTGGCAACCGCCAAACCCAGACCCGTCCATCAGATTGCCAGATGGAGAAGCGCGATTCGTCACTCCAGAGAACGCGTCTCCACTGCTCTAGAGTCCAGTGGCGGCGTGCTTTACACCACCGCATCCGACGCTTTGCATTGCACTTGGTGATGTATGGCTTGGATGCAGCTGCTCGACCATGGAAACCCATTCCATGAAGCTCTCTGCGCACTGTTCTTGAGCTAATCTGAAGGCCACATGAAGTTTGGAGGTCTGTAGTGATTGACTCTGCAGAAAGTTGGCGACCTCTTCGCACTATGCGCGTCAGCATCCGCTGACCCCGCTCCGTCAGTTTACGTGGCCTACCACTTCGTGGCTGAGTTGCTGTCGTTCCCAAACACTTCCATTTTCTTATAATACAGCTGACAGTTGACTGTGGAATATTTAGGAGCGAGGAAATTTCACGACTGGATTTGTTGCACAGGTGGCATCCTATCACAGTTCCACGCTGGAATTCACTGAGCTCCTGAGAGCGACCCATTCTTTCACAAATGTTTGTAAAAACAGTCTGCATGCCTAGGTGCTTGAATTTATACACCTGTGGCCATGGAAGTGATTGGAACACCTGATTCCAATAATTTGGATGGGTGAGCAAATACTTTTGGCAATATAGTGTACCTCAACTATGAGAGACAAAATGAGAAAAAAAAATCCAGAAAATCACATTGTCTGATTTTTAAAGAATTTATTTGCAAAATATGGTGGAAAATAAGTATTTGGTCAATAACAAAAGTTCATCTCAATACTTTGTTATATACCCTTTGTGGGCAATGACAGAGATCAAACGTTTTCTGTAAGTCTTCACAAGGTTTTCACACACTGTTGCTGGTATTTTGGCCCATTCCTCCATGCAGATCTCCTCTAGAGCAGTGATGTTCTGGGGCTGTCGCTGGGCAACACAGACTTTCAACTCCCTCCAAAGATTTTCTATGGGGTTGAGATCTGGAGACTGGCTAGGCCACTCCAGGACCTTGAAATGCTTCTTACGAAGCCACTCCTTCGTTACCCGGGCGGTGTGTTTGGGATCATTGTCATGCTGAAAGACCCAGCCACATTTCATCTTCAATGCCATTGCTGATGGAAGGAGGTTTTCACTCAAAATGTGACGATACATGGCCCCATTCATTCTTTCCTTCACACGGATCAGTCGTCCTGGTCCCTTAGCAGAAAAACATCCCCAAAGCATAATGTTTCCACCCCCATGCTTCACTGTAGGTATGGTGTTCTTTGAATGCAACTCAGCATTCTCTCTCCTTCAAACACGACGAGTAGAGTTTTTACCAAAAAGTTCTATTTTGGTTTCATCTGACCATATGATATTCTCCCAGTCATCGTCTGGATCATCTAAATGCTCTCTAGCAAACTTGAGATGGGCCTTGACATGTACTGGCTTAAGCAGGGGGACACGTCTGGCACTGCAGGATTTGAGTCCCTGGCGACGTAGTGTGTTACTGATGGTAGCCTTTGTTACTTTGGTCCCAGCTCTCTGCAGGTCATTCACTAGGTCCCCCCGTGTGGTTATGGGATTTTTACTCACCGTTCCTGTGATCATTTTGACCCCACGGGGTGAGATCTTGCGTGGAGCCCCAGATCGAGGAAGATTATCAGTGGTCTTGTATGTTTTCCATTTTCTAATAATTGATCCCACAGTTGATTTCTTCACACCAAGCTGTTTACCTAATGCAGATTCAGACTTCCCAGCCTGGTGCAGGTCTATAATTTTGTTTCGGGTGTCCTTTGACAGCTCTCTAGTTTTGACCATGGTGGAGTTTAGAGTGTGACTGTTTGAGGTTGTGGACAGGTGTCTTTTATACTGATAACAGGTTCAAACAGGTGCCATTAATGAAGGTAACGAGTGGAGGACAGAGGAGCCTCTTACAGAAGAAGTTACAGGTCTGTGAGAGCCAGAAATCTTGCTTGTTTGTAACTGACCAAATACTTATTTTCCCCCATATTTTGCAAATAAATTCTTTAAAAATCAGACAATGTGATTTTCTGGATTTTTTTTTTCTCATTTTGTCTCTCATAGTTGAGGTATATCTATGATGAAAATTACCGGCCTCTCTCATCTTTTTAAGTGGGAGAACTTGCACTATTGGTGGCTGACTAAATACTTTTTTGCCCCACTGTATATAAGAGCCAAGAACTGCCGTGCTTACAGCCAACACAACCCCTTTATACCTTGAACTTTGCATAATTCTGTCTGCAGATTGATTATCCAACTTCTAATATTCCTATTTAGTCGACGAAGCCAAACTGAATTCATATTAATTGCTATTGAAGGCATGTGTATTAGGGGGCGATGCCTGGTGAATGTTAGCGGTATTTGAAGGCTCCTTGTTGGCCAGACTTTTGATGCTAACAGTACTAACTATACATGGGCCAGGCATTGCAAACCTTGGTACCTGCCTGGTCCATGTATTGCGGTGTATCGCCATCTCTGTATTCGCTTATTTGTCCTAGTACCCAAGTGCTATTGACAGTTTTTGTGAACGCTTGACTGATTGTTTTCTTCTGCCCTGTTTATTATTATAAATCGTAGGCTAAAACTAAATTGTCTTACAGGGATAAATAAGGTCATTTGATTTGATGTAAATTTTGCAGGCTATAATTTAGGCTTTACAAGATTTTTTAAAATATTTTACAGAACATTTTCTTAAAAACAAAGTCCTAATTATTAGTTTAATTCAAAGGATTCTGCACCTGATCCCATTGGGATTTGCATTATCATAAAAAGATTTTTTGGACCAATTTTTAAAAATATTCTCTGCATATCTTCACAAATATACAGATAAGCCCTTAACTTAAACAAAAAACAACAAAGTATTAAGAATCAAAATGCAGTCAATAAAATTATCCACAAATGTGCGCTATGTTTTTTTTTTTTATCACGGGTAAAGTGTAAGTGTGGGTGTGAGGGAAGACCTTTTGGGTAAAACTCATAGTACCGTTTTGGTGGAGCGTATAAAAAACAATGGATGATAGATGAAACTCATTGTTTGCATTGTCCTTTAGTCTGTCTGTGTGTTTGGATGGGGCATGAACAGCCTGGGGTTGGGCGGTATTAAAGTGGGAGTTACTGGTGTAGAACGGACCACATGCTCTGTCTTGATTGGCTCATTTTCACCCACCAGTGTCATTTTTCCTTACTATCCCTTGTTTTCTCCTTGAAACCACCGTACACTGCACAACTGTTTTGAAAAAATAAAGAGTGCTGCAAACAGAGAGCTTTAAAATTTAAGGATATGCATTACACCTCCCATTAGCCAAAAAAAAAAAAAACACATCCTGACTATTATGTTCCCGCTGCTGAATCTTCAAAGTCCCACTGAGATCCAGATTGCCACCCATAGGCTTTCTTTCAACCATGTATGGTCTGTCTGGTCTGCCCTTGGCTTTTCTCCATCTTCACTTTCCTGACACCATTGCATTTGTTTGCACTCCAGTTTTAGCTCCTCAGAAAATAGATAAAATAAGAACAATGAACAATTGTGCTAAAATGAGAACACGAAAGAAAAAAAAAGAATAAAATGTGAGGAGACCTGGGGAGAGGTGGAAGGTGCAGAGCTGGGGGGAAGTGAGGAGACACTGTAGGATCTGGAGGCAGAGAGATAAGAGCCCCCCCTCTCTGAGTCGTCATGTGAGCGTCATGTCACAGTGAGCATCTGGCTGATAAAGATAGCAGGGGCCACTGCAGTAATCTGTTCTGCACACAGCTAACACACACATAAACACGCACCAGCGTCCATAGAAATCTTAGAAAGAGACACTTTATCAATTAACAGATTTCGTCTGGTGAGGTGGATATCGGAACCTGTAAACTCAGTACACCAATAACCAGGTGGCATTAAATGAAATGAGCTGCTCAGCTTTCTGTGTCAGAATATAAAGAAAACCTTATTTAGCATTTACATGAAATATCTGTATTTTTATTTACTAGACATGTCGAAAATGATTAAAGTCTACACCTTGGTCTAAATATCATTCTTAAAATCAACTATCAACTAATTATTTAGTATTTTATTTAATACATATGTTTTTTTTTTATTGGCCATGTCTATAGCTGAGGTTCATCATCCCAATGAAAAGAAACCTAACAATTTTCCAATTTTGCAGGTTCTAGCAAATCTACCTCAAACTCAGACAATGCAATCTTCAGGTATGACAAAAAACAAAGAGCAAAGTTATCATGTTGAATGTAATAGTTAATTACATGGCAAATAGAGAGGCTCAAAATTAATATGTCTAGAAGGATTTAATGAGGAGGTTTGCATTTCGTGAGTTATATTAAAGGAGGAGATAAGGATTTAAATGTGTGGCCATTATTCCCAGCTCACACAGCATATCAGCACAAACATGTCTTACAGACTATCAGGGACAGTGCTGTTTTGTTTTTTTCTTGCTTTCCAGCCACAGCAGCTTGCGAAAAATATGTATACATTTGTACACAATGTATTATACAGTTAAATCAGTAACTTTTACATCTGAATCTTGGTCCACACTGGGAAATCAGTAGGACAGCAATGCCATAAAAACACAAGATTTACAGCAAAAATGCTACCAAAGGAAAAAAAATTGAAGGTGATCCAGTAAAAGTGTAGAACTAAAGCTGATTTTAAATGAGGCAATGGAACATTAAGAAAACTGGGTGGAAAGAAAATGACGCATGAGGGATTTTTAAACAGTTGTATCATGGAATGAATATTTGACAGTTTCTATATTAGGCTACATCCTATTATATAAAAACATGTTAATGCAAATATGGCATTCATTTTAACCCTGCTGGATAAGGCAATGATAACATTCAGTTTCCAACAGTTTTTTTTTCTCCCATTGGCACCAGAGGGAAGGATACCATCTAAAGAGTTTAATTTGTTTTCCAATAGGCAGAGCAAGAGGTAATTAAATCCGACTGTGATCAATGGAATTCTTTAAAATTCACTCCCCTACAGACAGGGAGATGCATCCAAAAAAAGGGTCTGCGGGTTTTAAACAGGGATAGTGAGGTGAGCAATGAGATAATGATTACAGATCTCCTACTGAATTGAACTAATTTAACACAATGCTGTGCATCAGTCATATTTTGCATCTCAAGCTATTCTGCAAAATATTATGGTTTGTGTACATTGAAGCATTTGGCAGAATCACAAGTTCGTAGAGAGTAAAGTCGGGTATTCAGCATGACACGGAGATAATGTCCGCAGAGTGTCGAGGCCTGTCATCACTCCCTGACTTCCGGCTACAGGCAACGCCTTTGATACATTACACAGAGGTTTGAGTAAGAGGGGCAGAGGGGGATGATGTGTGGCTGCGCTATGATGACAGCTTGCACTGATACGACTAAAAAGTGGTCACTCATGTACACACCACACAAGGGCGAGGAGAGTGTTTGAAACGCTCCAAGTTCAGATAAACAAGTCTTAAGGGAAGAGTTCCTGTGATATTTCTGCGGTTATCTTTTTACAAGATTTAACTGCAGAGACATCAACAGATTTCCTTTAGAACATGAATGAGAGCTCAAACTGTTGCACTTGCTGGTCTTATATGTTATTTCGATAAGGTGGTGGTTTCTGGGTCAGGTTTTGTGAAGCAATTCAATCTAGTTGAATTTTGACTAAGGTCAAACTTATGTGACATATAGGCTTTTAAATGAAGGGAATTTTTAACTCAGATTAAAAATATGGCAGAACTCAAGATCGTCCATGTTTATTGCGATGACGCAAACATGGATACAAACCTCTTACACAGGTAATAAACTGCTAAAATAATTTGAAACTTTAACCTAATTTTGGATACTTTGCAAAGTATTTGTAAGTTCTGCTTATGGACATCCTATATTTACCACACTAAAAGGGGATTAAATTTGTTTTTTCTAATAAGAGCAGACTGCACTTGATTACTTATAAAAACCAGAAGGACACAAAAAAACATAATCTAGACTGATAGTAAATTCCTTGAAAAATAAATGAATTTTCCTAAATTAATCAAATTAATTAATTTTGTAAAACCAAAAAAATGAGGTTAAACCTGTATTTTATTGTAAAAGCTAAAGAGAGGCACGTTTCTTTTCTCAAAAATGTGTTAAATATCGAATGTTCTCTAAAACCAAATACCCTGAGTTTTATCTTCTGTGAGCAGGATATCTTTATACACTCCTCGAGTTAAATCCTTTCATCCAGTATCTATACCTGTTCATTCATGCATGGTTATGAGGTGGGTGTTGGGTTGTTGTCCATCTCCAGCAGTAGATAGATGTAGGACACAGATTAACCAATAAAAAGGCAGATTTATGAATATATATAACTACATAATCTAGAGCTATAGCTTCAGATTCATTTAGATACAACGTGTACCTCATTTTACAAACTCCAAACCAAAAAAAAGATACTTATGAATACTGACATGAATTATAAATTCATATAAATAAATCTGGTGTGTTTTCTGGTGGCATCAGTTGAGGAAAGACTGCAGAGTTCACATCACAGACACCATTGTCTTTTCCCACAACCTGCAGAGAATCACCATCTAAGGCTACGTTCACACCGCAGCCTGAAGTGACCCAATTCCGATTTTTTTGCCCATATGTGACCTGTATCTGATCTTTTTATGACAGTCTGAACGACACAGATCGGATTTTTTCAAATGCGACCCAGGCCACTTGGATATGTGGTCCTGAATCCGATGCGTATCTGATCTTTTCAAATGCGACCTGTGTCTGTACGGCCAGGTCGCATTCATCCGACCTACACGTCATTGATACTTGACAAATATTACTAAACGTTACTAATCTGCGTCCTACTAAGCGGAGGCGGGAAAAACTAACAACCATGGCGGAAGATAACACAGAGAGCAGTCAATGGAGAGAAAGTGAGGTTGCTGACTTAATTCATATTTAGAAAGCTCGATTCAGACCAAACTCGAAGGGTCTTACCGGAACCGGGGGAGGGTCTTTCTTTTTGATCTTCTTAAAAAGATTTCGTTCGTAATGTGCCTGCTCCTGTTGGAGAAGAACTTAAAGAACGCAATATACGCTGCGGTATTACGAGTCATGTTTACTTCCGCAAACACTGAGGACGCTTGCTACGTGTGACGTCATCGCGTCCTCGAGTGCGCATGCGGGACACTTCGGTTGGACGCATTCAGTTCACACAGTAGATCACATACAAGTCGCATATACTTGGAAGTGTGAACGGACACGCAAAAAAATCCGATTTCACAAAAAAATCGGAATTGAGCATTAAGGCCTGCAGTGTGAACGTAGCCTAAGGTTAAGTTCATTTTTGCACAGTAAAAGCTGCAGATATGAGTCAGTAAGAGGACGCCTTCAGTTTGGTGTGCTGCCAGCATGGAGATGTATGTGTGCAGTTTTGGAAAATGTCCCAGGCTTGGCAGGTTCCAGTTCTCATGTTCACGCCGTGTTACCTCACAAAGCGTGACCCACTCCCACGGTAGAGCTCAGGCCAAAATGACACAGATTTCAACCATCCGCACACAGCAAAGAGCAGGAAGATGGCACACAAAGGGGGCAGAGGGGACCCATGCGAGCATCAGTGTAAGGAATAAAATGCATAAAGCAAATTCATTTCACAGATTTTCCTCTGGTATATTTTGGTTACATATTAAGATAGATTATTTTGTTTTACTAACCAGATTTAGAAAATCAATTTAGGGGCCACTAAATTAAAAGAGTCGGTTAAGGGGGTTTATTTGAAATTAATATCTTCCGTCTTCCAGGCAGTCTTGTTATGCAGCAAGAAGGACTGGTTATGTCAGGGGTTTGTATGTTCCACCTGTGCATTTGTAGGTTCTGTCTGCATCTGCAAGGCTTTCTCCCACAGCTTCAAATATTACTACTGTTTAGTTGGTCTCACTAAACTTCCCCGCTTTATGAGCATGTTTGTCTTGGATGTCTCTGTGAGCTACCTCTCCAGGGTACCCTTCAACTCACACCTCCTGACTATCATCCCCAGAGACCCTGCAAGGACAAGCAGATGGATGGATGGATGGATGGATGGATGGATGGATGGATGGATGGATGGATGGATGGATGGATGGATGGATGGATGGATGGATGGATGGATGGATGGATGGATGTTAAAGATAGATTGCACAAAGGACGAGAGAAGACCAATAATTATTATTTTTTATCATATTTGCCATACTTGGACTTTTAATAGCCATCTTGTAAATATACCGATGGAGTGTTTGAATAAATCTCTCAAATGCCATCTGAGGAGGGAATTTGCATAACTTTGCAACAAAGTGTTAAAAGTTCTCCATTTCTTAGGACACACACATACTGATCTGAAGCGACTTTGTGTTAGCCTCTGGAAAAATAAGCCTCAGATGCTTTTGTGGCATCAAAGCCAGTTGATGAACATTCAGCATGAAATATAATGGACCTCCTTATCTGGATATAAATGTTAAAAGCTTAGTGGGCCCAGCACACAGCCCTCAGGTATATCTTATTTTCTCACAACAGCACAAATGTTTTCCAGCCGACTCTTTTTGTGGGACTTTGCATTAATTTCAAAGGCTGAAGGGAATGTTTAGTAAGCTGTATTATGCTGATGGGAATTACATAAAATGGATCTGCGGAGGCGATCAATCAGTGATAGGCATTCACCTCTTTTGCGTGGATGTGGTGTTTATATCCGCTTAGCCCTCCTCACCATCTGATAGCACCAATGCTTTAATTTGCCGAGCCGGAACTTTCAGGTCACCTTCAGCGCTGAAACACTGCCGTTTATCTTCATCTCAGATAATTTCTCTCTGGGGTCGAAAGCTTCTGATACCAGTCAGTCAGAGCTACAGAGCAACTATAGATAATTTCTCTGCTCAAAAGTCCAACATTTCTCTGTCACAACTTCAAGATTGCTGCAGTTATGGTCGGGTAAAGGCAATCAAATGATCACCGCAGCTCATTGGAAGCTTAGCCATGTGGAACAAAGCAAAAGCTGAAGAAGATAGAGAAGGCTTATTTTGACTGTTATACACAGAGCAAAGAAGAAAACGTATGCAAAGCTAACCTTGGTGCCATGCCACTGACTCAAACTGTGCTAAACGGGAGCATTTATGGACGCCAGTAAAAGAGGTCCTTTTTCACACCAGGCTCATTCAGAGATTTTTATTTAGGGAAATGTGACAGCAGCAATAGCTAGAGAAACTCAAAATTGCACTCTAAAAATGGCTGTTTCTTAACAAAAAATCCTAACAAAACAACTTCAAAACCCTTAAATCTGTTCAGATTGAGTTAAACTTGAAGTTCTTGGCCATTTTTTTTATGCACCAACATAAAGGCTAAATGTAATTTCTATGTACCAGAAACGTTTTAATGACCTCAATCCAAAAGACCAAGTGCCACAGAAACACAGTGAATACCTAAAAATTAAGAAATCAGTTTGCAGATTGCTTGATCTAACTCTGGTTTTGAATTAGGTTGGTAAGAAAATAAAGGTTGAGAAAGAGTCTCCTTCTCCTGGAAAGCTTGCCTAATATAAACCCCTTCAGTTTTTTTTAGTTCTGATTTAAGTGGCCTTTATATTAATAATCTATCTTAAAGTCTAATCAGGATTTGTAAGGACAGTAATGTAAAAACAGGTGTTGTCTCTTTGCTGCTTTAGAGCACACAGATGTGTGTTAACATATTTTCAAGAATTAAAGTAATCAGCAAGGGCCTTAAAGAAGTACCAGCTCTTTCTGAAATTATGCATGTTAAGATAATGCTAAAGGAGAGATATTGTATTATATTTTAGCAAAAAAAAAAAAACGAACATCAAAAACAAGCCTACCCCTACACTGGAATGATATAAACGCAAAAATATACACTTGATCAGGAATCATCCTTTAAAAATAAGTCTCAGCCAGGAGCGATGGAACCTAGGTGGAAGTTCAACTGAATAAACCCGTTGCTTTTCATTTATCGACCTGCGACACAGCCAATCACCTTTGAACCACACCTCCATGAAAGCCAATCGGCATCCTAAGTTCATCTTAAAAGGCCTCCGATACGCACCTGTCTGCTCCTGTGCGCAGGCGGCGGATGCGCGGTGAGACTTCATTCAGATGACATCGTTTCAACTAGGGCTGCAACAACGAATCGATAAAATCGATAAAAATCGACTTTTAAAAGCGTTGGCAACGAATTTCATCATCGATTAGTTGTGTCGCGCGATTATTGCGTCATCCGCCGCGCTGTCATCACTGCCTCTTGACTGAAAGAGGAAGAAAAAAAAATATGGCAGAGCGAGTCAGCGCCGCAGGAGCAGTGTTGCCAACTCAGCGACTTTTCAGACCCCTCCAGCGACTATTTTTCAAAAAAGCGACTAGAGACAAATCTGGCGACTTTTTTCGGTTTCACTGGCGGCTTTTGGAGCCTCTTACGTGAAAGCATGTATCGTTCCTACTCTGCCGTGGGGCGCCTCCCCCCACTCCCGCAGGAGTCCCTCTCAGCGCTGCAGTCAGAGCCTCAGCGTCCAGACTGCAAATGAAGCGCGCATGCACCGGGATTGACGGCGCAAATTGATCACAATAATTAAAATAGCCTGCTCTTTGTAAAGCGAAAAAAGTGATAACATGCAACTTTTTACAAAAGAAATTAACATGGCATGGAACCACCATGTTTGTTTGGTTTTAAAGTGGGGAAACGTAACGTTAGTTTCTCAGGTAGCTCATCTGATGCTTTCCTTACCGTGTTAGTAGGTTACAGACAGTGATAACGTTGGCTACTTATTTTACTTTTAATTTCATTTGAATTAGCTTCAGCAGCGTTTACATTTACTTTATAAATAAATTAACTTGCAAATTATGAGGGCAAGGCTTTTAAAGTTTAAATCTTCTGGCGAAGATAAAGTAAAGAAGATCCTGCAATTTATGGAAGTAAAGCAGAATAAAATCCAGCAAGATCAGTAATTTCTCAATTAATTATATGCCACATTCCCATGTAAATTGGAGTCTTTGGAGGATGTGTGTTTTAGCACCCCTAGTTCTCTCATTTTTATTCCAAATACAATTTATAATTTGAATCACAGGGCTATTTTTATCTCTATGGTTAAGTATTTTCTCAAGTAGCAACTTTAACTGCTATACTTTCCTGTCTTAAAAGGCAGAACTCTTCTAGTCTAAAAAAACTCATTTGTTGAAATGGGGGGGCCTATTGTTTGAACCCCTTAGGGGCTTTTATAAACAAAAATGTCTTTTTTTGCGCTTTATGAAACAAAGTACCCTATATTTTGTGGATGTACAGCTACATTTCTCATGTAAGTTTGCGTAGTTTTAACACAAACATTTATTTTTCATATTGCACCAGTACAGTTAATGAGCAACCTGTACTTGTGTGCTTGTTTGTTCTGTCTAAAATGTTTATTTTGGAATAAAGAGGTTAATATAAAAAATATTTTTTGTCTGATTCATCGATTAATCGAAAAAATAATCGTCCGATTCATCGATTTTTAAAATAATCGTTAGTTGCAGCCCTAGTTTCAACCCACCTCCAGCCCCTCCTCCACCATCGTAGCTAAAGCTTCATCAGACTGTCATTCCTCCCGGACTCTTACTGCTTTCCCTGTCTCATCTTAACTTGTCAGGCAGAAGACCACCATGTTGAGCCTGGTTCTGCCAGAGGTTTCTTCCCAAAGGGGAGTTTTTCCTCTCCATTGTCGCTTCATGCTTGCTCATCATTGACAGGTTCTCTCAACCTGTGTTGTCCAACTAGACTTCCATCTTCCAGGTCCCTGAGTGAAGCTCTAGTATCAGCTCACACAGTCCACTGGATCTCCCCATAAAGCTCAGCAGACCGTCTCACTAACCAGCAGTCTACAGACTGACCCACTTCATCTATCTCCACTCCACCACCAGTTTCAGGCCTGGTGGGAAACAGCCCTTTTCTTTTCTCCTGTTCATGCATATCTATCAAAATTAAGCGCTATGTTTCCTGCCGAGGTGGTGTGTCTTCTTCTAGATCGCCTCTGTTTTTAGAAGAATTGTAATGGATTGAAATAACTATTTTGTTCTGTGAGGATTATGGCTGTTTTATTGTTTAATGGACTTCAGGATGAATAGCCCTTACTTTTGGTAAGGACTGATCTGGCTCCTTAAATACATATATGACACACAACTGTCAAGCACAGCAGTGGAAAGATGGTGATTCGGGCTTTTAATCAACCACAAGGTGTAAGGATTTTTTATACAGTGTTGGAACTGCTGTGGTGTTGCTTTAATGTGAGTTAAAATAGGGTATTTATTACTGTTAATACATTTTTTAGGGACATTGTACTTTTTATGTTATTCCATTCTGTAAAGTGAGAAAGGGAGAGGTTGCTCTACTTGCCCTGATGTTTAAAAACCGATAACAACACCTGTTTGTCCTGTTCTTTTTGCATGTCTGTATGGTCATTTGAGATTTTTTTTTTTGCATTCAGGTGACAGCTAATATTGATATCTCAGATTGACAATCTGGGATTACAAGACTATCTCGGATTGCAAGCTTACTCTCTTTCACCAGTTAACCTAGTTTTCCTGGTGATGTGGGGTCAAAAGTGTGAAAGTGTGAGACAGAAACAAAGCTGGAGGGTTAAAAGCCGAATGTTACACAGAAGACAGAAGTACACCTGTCAGTGGTCAATGTAGCTTTAAAACAATTTTTGCAATAAAAGAAAAAAGAAAAAGAAAAAAACGTCATAATTGTATAAAGATGCTATTCTTTATTTTATTGCTGTCAAGTCCTCGTTTGGGATAAATATCCCATGTTTAAAATAGTAAGCAGAGTTTTTCCTTTTCTTTTGGCACGTTGACTTTAAGCTTATAATCTTCTTTAGGCTACTGCCTGAAGAAAGGTAATATTTATTGGCACATACTGAGGACATTTTATATCACCTTAAAACTAAATATATAATTTGCTTTATGTCTCATACCGTTGGCAGAAAATGGTAAATTAGGGATAATGCAGGAAAAAATAAATAAATAAGAAAACCAAAATAAGTGTATAAGAAAAGGGGAGAGAGGGAGATTTTGATTTGGGAAAGATGAATGATGTGATCTAAATGAAATGTCATTCCCAGTAATGGGAAAAAAAGAACCCATGCCAGAAAGCAGGTCACTAAAATAGCAAAAGATGTATTTAAGCAGTGTTGCCTGGAGCACAGTCGCTTGACAGAGCTGTTAACATTAAATTTCAGGAATCAAAATAAATGAAGAGAGGGCAGAAGGGGCGGAAAGAGAGGAAAAGAATAATAGTGTTTTTTTTTTAGCCAGGCTGAAATGGGCATGATGAAATAGATGCATCCATGCAATCAAGAATGCAGACACCTTTCCAAACCCTCTTTTATGGTTTTCTTTTGTATTTTTGACTTCATTAAACTATCAACCAGTCAAAAGCAGTTTGCTAGGCCTCCGCCTTATGATTTAGTACAATAAAACCCTCAGCAGTTTGTCGACGTTAGTCATCAAATCAGTAAATTTTGCTCCACAGATCAGACAGAGCCTTTGAAAGACTCACAATGCTCACGCAGCCCCTGGCACAAATCAATAGGAGGAGGATAAAATGCACTTCCATTTAATTAAGATAACCAGCACAGTCTCCTCATAATCTCTACCCCTCTTCCTCCTCCTCCATCTTACTCTCCCTCCTGTGCTGTTGCCCATGTCAATCCCCTCAGGGGGGGCAAGCAATGTTGTCACTCAGAATCTGGGTTTAATCGTTTCTCAGATCACGCCATGTTATTCTTTTCCCCCTAAGGGTGCTACCAACCCCCCTTGTCTGAAATGTCGGCTGGGGAGCGCTCTGCTGCCGAAATATGTTAGCTCCAGGGCAATTTAAGTATTGGGGTTGACATCTTCAACCAAATAGGTTACAATCAGGACCTTGCGGGGCTGCACAGAAATGCTGCACAGCTCACGAGTGAAAAAAACAGAACCTGACAAAAAGGCTGAGGCACAAAGAACAGTGCCAAGGAGTTACTGCTCTTAATTCAAATATAAATATTCTTGGTAAATCTGTGTATGTTTTTTAGGCATCCGAACAGTTTACTTCCAATTGTAAATAAAATTTTAATGAACCGAATTTAAAACCCCGCTGATTCACAGAGAAGTCTAATTTATTTCAATTTAAAAACGAAGAATGGAAACTTGGACAGATATTTTCACCAGAAGACGACTGAATAACATCAAACTGCAGCCGTTCACAGTTGAGTGTGATAAAGGCAGGTTTGGACACAGCTTCTCTAAAGATGTGCTCATGCTTAGACATAAGTCATTTTGAGAGCCAGTTCACTTTTATATCAGTGCTGCAGCACTTCACTTATCACAGTTCTAAATTTAAACAGAGGCTCTCGCTGCTGACAAAACCTGCCTGGTTTGAACAAAATGTAGGAGAGGAAGTTCATTCCAAACATATTCTATTAACTACGCCGTATGTAGGTTTATATAACATTTTTTTCTATACATATTCCTCTGTGGGTTTAGTTCAATGACAATTATTCATGGAAGAACAAAAGTATTTCCAGACACCACCTTAGTGCTATACTTGCTTAAGGAGTCCAAACAGGGGCGTGCACAACAACTTGACAGAAATACTTAGAATCAGAGAAACTTTATGGTAATTTTGTATAAACAGAGTGTATACAAAACAAACATTTTTATACAGCTTTCAGACAGTTGATTTTTTTTTTTTTTAGCAGTAGCTTAGCAGTGAAAAAGAACAATAAAGTGCAGCAGTGATCAAACTGAACAGTGTGGGAGAGAGAATGGTGCAAAAAGGCATTGATGTAGAAGGTTCAGAGCAATGCAAAAATAAATAATTATATATGGTGCAAAATGCAGTAAAACATTTCAGTTGAGTTCTATTTTGAAGATTCACCATGTAGTGCAAGTATGATGTTATCGGTGTGATGCAGAGTCTCCACTTGTGACTTGATTTAGAGTTTTTCAACAGTTCAACAGTCTTATGGCAGCATAGAAAAAGCTGTTACACAACCTGCTGGACCTGCAGCAGATGCTGCGAAGCCTCGTCCCAGAGGGCAGCAGGGAGAACAGTCCATGGTAAGGGTGTGAGCGGTCACTGTTGAAATATGCACAACTAGTAAAAGCAGCAGAAAACACCCGGGCTAAAAAGGGCTAGCATGTGCTTTTGCTTTTGGTTTCAAAATGTTGTGTTTTTGGGGGGGAGAAAGCTACAGTAAGCATAAATTTCCTGCCAATCTGGGACCATTGTGATCAACTTGAAAGCAGGTGGAATGTTCATCAGACCCCAAATTATGCAGAAGTATTTAAATTCAATTACACTGCAGAAATATTACAGCACACACACCATTTACAGCTTATCCCTGAATGAAATTATAATCTTAATCTGAGGTTCATTCCTTAACAGATTTAATGTGAGTAAAAATGAGTCCTGTGGAGACCCGACATTTTGTCCCCACACTCAGACAGGTCCACCTGGGAAACACTGTAATCATATAAAGTTCAAACCCAACAATGCACAGCCCAAATAAAAATGTTCAGTATTGCAGGTTGTGACCATAAAACTGCCAGAGGATTTCTCCATCGATTGGCTGCTGCATGAGGTCACACCTTTGATTTTTTATTATAAAGACTTTATCACAGAATGTATTCATTTGTTATTTATAAAAATAGTTTGAACTGTATTATTTAGGGTGCACAAAGAAATGTTGCATGAAAATTATTTCTTCTGTAAGGACTGCGTTCAATTCTAAATTGCAATAACATATATACCTCCAAAAGCTAACCTTTTAATTGAAAGCAGTTGCATTTAATTGAAATGCTATGCATATTTTAGTAATTGATAAATTAAGTTAATCTATACTAAAGTATTTTAATGAAATTAGTCTAACATTCTTTATAAGTTTTGCCTGAAAAATGTGTTTAACCCCAAAGATAGGGTTCTATAACACAAATTTAATAAAGTGGGAGATTGTTTTTTTCTTTATTCATAGACCATCAATCAAATGAATGTTCTTTCAATCATAGATTATAGTTAATAGTAATTGAAAAAAGTAGTGTTTCCTAATATTTCATTAAAGGTTATAGCTACATCGTTTTCATCCAAGATACTTATCAAATAATTGCTTTATGAATTTTTGGGAAAATATTACATCTGGTTATGACACTGTGACTACATGAAATGATTCTGCATTCTGAATAAAAGGTTGAAATAATGTCAGATGGAGGTCAGATTACTGTAGCTCTGTGATAGAGATGAAAAATGAGATTGCATCTCTTAGACTCAAGCCAAAAAAAAGACAAAACAAAGGTGATACATTTAACAAAATTGGTCTGGGTCTCTGGATCTGAATTATTGATATATATATATCTACTGCAAACTGAAAAATACTTTCACTTAACAGCTCAATATTAAGCTTTGAATATGGTAGAACAGTAAATCTAATTTAAATTCCCCAAATGACAGGGTTCTATCTGATATGGTTATACTGAGGTCAGACACCCACTGGCACAAGACATTTCGCTTCCTATCTAGGTAGTTTTTTCAATTGCAAATGTCAGAATTAGCATTAAGTTGCATTATTGGTAATGTATTTCATCTGAACTCAACGCTAATTCTGACATTTTGAATTGAAAAAGCTTCCTGGATGGGAAGCAAAATGTCTTCAAAATTGGAAAACAAAGTTCAGTGGATTGTTTTTTTACTTTTTTGGAAGGACAACAAAAACTTTTAGACTAAAGACTCAGGATTTAATGAGTTTGGGATAAGAGGTTAGTGTCCAACAAGTCCATCAGGGCTGTTTTTAGGAAACCCCTGTGAAAGTATATTCCTTGTTTGGGAAAATTTAAATATGGATTGTCAAAATAGTAATGTTTTATAGAATGAAGTGATTTTTTTAGAAGATTAAAAGACAAAAAAAAACACCTAGGTGACAAGTCTTTTATATGTAAAAAAAATAAGCATTTTTATTATTTACCACTAACAGGGCTTTTATTAAATAGGCTTCACTCATAACTTTTTCTTCATTATGAATCTCCTAGTGTGAAAATTGTTCAAGATCAAGTCTAAAAGTTTAATTTTAAATGAAACACTAACACTCTACAACTGCCTGACATGTTGACATTGGAGTGAGTGTGTGTGTGTGGTTGTGTGTGTGTGTGTGTGTGTGTGGTTGTGTGTGAGACTAAGTGGGTAAAACAATTCCCAGCACTCATCATCTCCAGATTAGCAACCTTTTTGAAGTTACCAAAAACACGCCCATCAATAGAGCAATCCCACCTGCAATCACACCTGATTAGCTCTTTAGCATGTTATTTGATGCAGATTCCTAACCGCTTCTTTTCCACACATACAGAACTAACAGACACACGCTCCAAATATCGGGGCAAATGTGCTTATGTTGATGCATATTTTATTTTGTTTAAGAACAACCTTATTTTCAGATGTTTCAGGGGCTAAAACAGAGGGTAGTAGTAGGTTTAGGGATAATAAAGTAACATTTTTTATTTTTTTTGCTGAAACATAACTGTCTCCATTTTGTCTGGGTTTGTTGTTGTTTTCACTGCTTTTTCTTGGCAAACCAGGCATGCCAACAAGCACTAGGCACAGTGTGGTGCTGCACAGCAGCTTGCCAAGATTGGCCTTTGTCACATGACCATGTGTGACTGTGTTTACATTTTTTTTTTATACAGACATAAAGTCACAGCAGCACTACATCTATTGACTACACTGTGTAAACAGGCACTAACAACTGAATATGTAGCGGAAAAAATAAAAAGATAGACACATAAAAAACTGAATTTGTTGGTGCAGATGCAAATTTGTATGTCAATATATGTTTTAAAACCGGCTGATTTGGAAATTATTTAAACAATTTGGTGTCCTATATCTTAAATCATTGTCCACAGAAAACAGAAACTCATCCAAGACGTAGTCACAGACTTTAATATCTGGCCTCAGTAGTGCCAAGTAAACCTGTCCACCTCCCCCCTCTCCAACACTGGTGGTACTGGGTGATCCCAGTCTGGCTCATTTATCAGCACCCAGTCAAGCGCACAGATCCCAACTGTCCAAGTACCCCTCACACCCCAGTAAGCCACCGAGTCATGATCTCTTTCATGAACAGCTTCACTGGATTCAGCTACAGTCAGATAAAGGTCTTTATCTGTTTAAAACACCTGATCCTTGTTTACCTCAATGGTTTATCACAGGATTCCTTGGTTTCGGTGTCCAGTGTCCTGAACCTTTCAGGTGTTTCTCTTCTGCCATACTCCTAAATTCAATTGCTGATCTACCTCCTTAGTGTGTACTAAAGTTCTCCAGTTTCCTGCTAATGACCAGTTTATTTGACTCAGGCGTCTGATTGATCATAGGTCCATCTCTCTTAGATAACTTGTCAGATATTCCCTTACTTTTTCATAAAGAAAAACTGACTATAGTAATCACAATTCACATAGCTTTTAGAAATCTCAAGACTGCCAGTCAAGAGACTGTCATTATACTGTAATATGTGGAAATTTCAGTTTCACTTTTGCCATGACTGTTTGTACAACCAGTACATCTTCTGTTATTGTAAGTTGAAGAAAAAGGTGACTTCCTCATATATATATATATATATATATATATATATATATATATATATATATATATATATATATATATATATATATATATATATATATATATATATATATATATATATATATATATATATATATATATATATATATATATATATATATATATATATATATATATATATATATATATAGATAGATATAGATATATATAGATCTATATATATATATATGGAGCTAAATTAGGGCCATAAAGTTTGTTCAAAAGAAAAAAAATGAACCTGAAAAGTAAATTTAGACCTGAAAAACATAAGTTTTTTTAAAAGTAAAACGAAATAAAACAGGAAAAAGATGAAAAACTAGAAAAAAACTAAAGTTTCCTTTTTTTTCTCGCATTTGGGGATATTTTTTCAGCTTACAGATGAAAGGGTGTGGTATCATGACTGACAGCACTTCCTGAGTAGAACAACATATTCCCTGCTGTTGCATTCAGGAAACGTGGGAATTGGAAATTTCTTTAAAACATCATCCATGTGCTTTGTTTATGTGACTGGTTTTGAAAAATTATATTCACCAATAGAAGCAGCCTACTTGAATACACAACACCAATCTTAGAGGAGAAAATATGATCTAGACATATCTTTACAGCAGATTTCCCATTCTCTCAAAGGGCGTATCCCAAATTTAGGGGATGCGTCCTTTAAAGGCTCCAATAAAGACCTCAAAAACAAAAGAAGGCCACAAGTAATATACTGTTAATTGGGACAGTCTGATCTTTTTTTGGTTTTTTTGTGAAATTTATTTTTTTCTGTACAGTCTAGCCTTCAGCAGCAGTCACCTCAATGTAAGGGGGCCTAGCAATTGTGACAGAATGAGGCAAAGACTATTGAAGTCCTAAAATTTTAATTTCTTAATATTCTTTATCCCGATGTTTTTATAACTTATCAAAAACAAAACACAGACAAAACAGACAAAATAAAAAAGTTACAGACAAAACAAAGAAGTGTGACTATCAAGCCATACGTTAAGGTGAAATCTGCATAATTTAGATGATTTCAATTTTTAATGGGAGATTTATAAAAAAAACTGCACATGCCCACAGCATTCTGTGTTTGGATGATTTTCAAAGGCCTGAAGAAAAATAATTTATTTTCTAAAATATATCAGCCAAAAAACATTATTAAATAATTAACTTTTCTGTAGGCGGTAGGTATTTGTGAGGCCTGAATACAAAAGGTTTGAGAATAAATCGTTCATTTAAACCCCTACATTGAGGATACATTTTATATTTTGGAAGGACCCAGACTTTCTGCTCCTATATTTTGTTTATTTAGTGCTTGTAGAACTGCAGCAGTTGTACTGAGGCTGCAGGAAAGTGAGGATAAGCTAGTTATTTATGTCTCACTCCCAATAAGCCTCCGGTAAAGTTTAGGAAAATTATGTTGTTTTGAAGCTTAATTTCAGCAAAGTATTATAGAAAAACTGATTAAAAAAAAATCAATATGAACGTCTTGATATTATCTAAATGAGTTTAACTGTTTGACTTCCATTCAGCAGTTTAACCAAGCTATCAGTTCAATGCCCTCAACTAAGAATCACGGAGAGGGATTGCAGACGGCTCGGTCAGCTAACAGCTGCCAAGTCGAGCCAGAGCTAAGAAATGAGAAAGTATGATAAAAGAAAAAAAGTTGGATCGAATGAAAGAAGAATATATTTGAGATAATCTATCCTAAATTCTCCAATCAAAACATCTAGAGGTTATTTGTTGAGTTATGCATTTAATTTCATCTCTGAGTTAGGTTTCAGCTGAAGTCCAGGAATCAAGCTCGTTCCCTGTGGTACGGCTGGAGTACCGCTTGGTTGGCACACAGATGCAGAGGCGAGCCGGTGCTGAGAAAAACAACCCTCTATTTTTGAATGAAGTGGGATCTTAATAAACCAGATATATATTTTAGTTTAACAAACCAATATTTTTGCCTTAAACATCTAAAAATTTAATTTTGGGTCCTAAAAATGACATTATTTCAGTTTTCTCTAAATTTTTTACTTGTTTTGTCTGGTGGTTCTACTGCTTTACTTTACTTTGAGACAAGGGCGTAGGTTTGATTTGAACTTTGGTAGGGACACTATTGGTCGGGTGTCATTGGTGCTATGCAATTTGCATGCCCTTTTTTATGCTCGAAGTGAGCATCTGTACTGATAAGTGGAATTTATTGTTAAAAGAGAAAAGCATCATTTTGCTACATAAATAAAAAAAAATTAAGCACTACACTCATTAGATGCTGTTTATCAATGTTTAAAGTATCACCAGCTCTGATCAATGTGGGATTAGGACTTTTTTCCACTTTGAAAATGGTTTCATTTGAACCACTAAGAGAGAAGGTAAATACAGTATTTTCTTTTGAAGATGTAGAATTGTGCAGAGTTAAACCCCACTCTTATATTTTACCTACTATGCTCTCTCTGTATCAAGTAAAATAATACATTCATTAAGATATTAACTTCACTATAGAAGTTAAACATCTGGGCTGTAGTTACTCTGTGTAGCCCAATTCATGTATTATATCTGGGGCTGAAAAAATGAATCGTATTAATTGATTATTTCAATAATCGTCAACTAATTTAGTATGTAATTTATTTAATTAACTGGAGAATAGAGACTCTAAAACATACAGTAATATAAATGTAAAATGTGCCTTTCCCCGACAGAGCAACCCACTTAGATCAGTAATTATACCAAAATTGTAAAAAAAAACAATATATATATATATATATATAATATATATAAGACTAAAAAATGTTTTTGTCTGTCAATATTCTCCACCCAGAACTCCTCAAGTGGAAATATTTTAGTTTCACCTGGTTTATTTAGACATCACCTGAAGCACTGAAGGGCCAGCTGCTTCACCTACAAGCTGCTCAGCTTTTATATTACTGGATATCTGTGTTTCCTATAATCATATAATGTATAAGTGCGTTTTTTAATAGTAAAGGATTAAATATAACACAACCTGTCATCATCATCCTATATTGCTACTGTCTGACTGTTTAAATAGCTCCTTATATCTATTAAATTTTTTTGTGACATCATCTACAAACACAACACTGAGAATGAGCCTAAGTGTATTAAAATATAAAATCACTTTTAACAATTATAAAAGACAATATAACACTATCTTATCTGTAATTTGATAATATCCAAAATAAACAGCCAGATTCAAGCATTTTTACCAGACATTAATGTTTGTACTAATTTACTTATAGACTCTGTGGAAATCTATGTAAGATAAAATCAATGTTTATATTCTTCCTCTGTTTGTTCTTGCCTTATCCTATTTCTAGAAGTATAAATAGTCAATTAAATTACTATTATTATGTGGAACCCTAATTATGATTTTTAAACGAAAAATAACAGATGTTTAGATGCCATTTCTTGTTGTTATACTTTATAAGAAAAATAACACCTGCTAATAATTATGCCTGAACTTCCTTAAAGAGTCATCAAAAAATGAAAACAGTAATAGCAACTAAATATCGATGAAAAGGAAACCCTCACATTTTCTTTTTTAGGTGGCTGTGGCTAAGAATCAGAAATGTTGATGGCTTACTGCCTTTATTTGCCCATTTTTCCAGCAGTCTTCAGAACTCCTGGCTGACTCAGAATATTTCGTTTTATAAAAGAAAAAAAAAAGTTTTTTGTTTTTTAGTGTACATGATATTAATTTCTTTCTTTTTTTTTTTTTAATTGGGACTAGTTCTGTAGCCTAATATTTATTTTAGTAACCGCAGCATTCTAGTGTGAATACATTTTCAATTTTGTGCTCCAAGCACAGGCGGACTAGAAAACAGCCAATCAGAGAGAGAGAAGGTGGAACCTAAGGCAGAACAACCAATGAGAGTAGAGTTAAACAGCGCAGCACAGTTCCATGCGCTGCTACGTGAAAGGGACAGGAGAGACAAGGCAGAGGAGCTGCGAGAGGAAAAGAAGCCTATGCTGCTATAACTACTGCTGTAAATTATAAACATGTTGTTCACATCCAATTATTGGTCGGGACAATTAGGTCGGTTCAAAACTTTGGTAGGGACATGTCCCTATGGTCCCTATGCAAACCTACGCCCATGCTTTGAGATAATGGAAAATCTGCCATACAGAGTTAAAACGCAGTGCAAATCTGTCAAGATTTCTCTAAAATTTGTCTTTTGTATTCAGATAGGCTGTTTCTTTCATTGAAGTATGTTTCTTTTTCAAAACCAATCACATACAAAAAGCATATTGATGATATTTTACAGATATTTTCCTGTTCCCATGGTCCCTGAAAGCAGCAGCTGGGAATCTGTTGTTTAGCTCCTTGCATTGAGCTGTCATTCATGATTCCACACCCTTGTCATCAGAGGCCCCGCCCCTAGGCCAAAACAGGGCCAGAAGATTGAAGCTGAAGAAGAAAACAATCTTCAAATTGAAAAAAATATATCTGTAAATACAAATAAAATAATAATTTAAAAAAATGAATGTGAAAATTTTTATCTTTATTTTGAACAAAATTTATGGCAACAATTTAGCTCCATACCATACCATACCACTTAAATAGGGATAGATTAATCATATCTAAAATGTAGGTGTGAATCAAAGAGAATACTTCCTTATATAAAGGTTGGAATACAAGTTTAAATCTTAGGTAAGACAGGTAATTGTGATAACTCAGAAAGCTCAACTTGATTTAAACAGTCCAAACCCAGTTCAGGTTCCATAGCAGCGATTTCCAACAGAGGGAACTTGTAAACCTAGTGGTCCACAAGTGAATTGCAAGGGGTATACAATAATATCTACTTTCTCGGGTAATAAAATAAAATAGGCCTGGGATCTGGCAGCCAATTAAACATCAAAACAAGTGTTTTTCAACCAAAATTTATGTTTTTCTTATATGTTTGAGTTCGCCTTCAGATTTGCCCCACTCAAAACCAAGCAGAGGAACAGACTGGATGTGGAAAACAGTCTGGGATCAGCTGCTTTCCCACATCTGAGCTTATCAAAGCAAGCTCAGGTGTCATAAATGAAAAAATAAAAAAATAAAAATAAAAAAAATTTGTGAGTCTGACTATAATTTTTGTTCAGTATTTTATTTCCCAATTTCTCACGTTTAAATTTGATTATAGGGGAGTTACTTAGAGGAGCTGCGGTTTTATAAAGGCAGACTTAGTATGACTTTATTTTGTACTTATTTAGATAACTTACTAGCTTCCGGGCTAAATATTTATGTTTTTATTTATATGAGTTTGAAAGAATAACATGCCAAATAATTAAATGCTCAAGTTGAAAAGATTAAAGAGAATACTTATAATTATTTATTGTACATTCCACTTTTGGGATGTCATCAATACTTTTGATTGAAGGGGGCACTCATGGTAAGAAGGAATGCCAAAAGGGGTACAGAAGTAAAAAAATAGGTTGGGAACCACTATTCTATAGTTTTCTCCAATGGTAACTCAGTTTCTGAAGATAAAAATGAATTATCTATATAAACCAAATACCCCCCAGATACTCGCATGTACTGAATTCAAACTCAAAGCAGTTGTCCGCTGGAAACATCCATTACAGGTCACTCTAAGGCAGGCAGAGGTCTTTACATCAAACTGTTTAAAATGTGACACTGAATAGATATATCAAACTGCTCTGAGGAGGCAGCATCACAGCAACTGTCTGCATCGCATTGACAGCGGGTCCTGGTGGAGAGGAAATAGTTCTAGATACTCAACAAGCTCTTCATACTTGCAACTGTCATCTTCTCTCTTTTGTCATATTACAGGAAGTGTGGAAATATACAGTAGGGACTTATTATAAAAAATGAAATCTGCACAGCTGCTCAGAGTGCCTGATGTAGGGACCTTTTGTCTGCTAATGGAGGGAAATCATCTCTTTTATCATGTTGCTTGACTCAGTATTAGCCAGTTCACTTGTCATGGCAGAACAGACATAGTAATGTAGACCATAGAAGTCTAAAATGTAATTTGATGAAGGATTTTTAAAAGAACACCAGTTTTCCATTTTTTTGAATAAAACTTGGAGAAAATAAAAAATTACGAAAAAGTATATAAAAGGAAAACAATCTACAAAAAAATTCAAACTTAAAATAGACTAACAAATTACTCTGAAAACATGTTTTTTGATTAACTTATTTAAAGTTCCATATTTAAATGTGTTTGTTTTTTTGGATAATTACGGTTTTACTGAAACAACTTTCTTTCAATAAATAATATAGGAAGAATGGAGAAGAAAATAAACACATCATCCCCAGATAAATATGAGCATCACATCCATCTAGTCACCAATGTTGAACTCTTAGAAAGACCTTGTGGATGTTAAGCAGGTGGAGAATGCTACTTGAGTAACAATCCATCGAAACTAACCATCTTACAATCTCAGATTTTAAAATGGATATATATATATATTTCACTTTTGTGTCTAAATCCATGTGTGGTGTCTTTCTCAGGTTTAAATGGGGCTACTGGATATATTTTTTTAAGTGTTGGCTTGCTGCCCTGTTATTATATCATCACATAGAAAAACTGCCATCAGCAGCTATGGGCCGGGGTATAAAAAGTGGCTGCTTAAAAAAGGATAAAGAGGCTACTTCTTTACATGCTTTTAAATTTAAGCAAGTCCAACAGACCAACAATTTACTCTAATCCACGTAATGTAACCTATGATTTCAAACGCTACCTACAATTTATGTATGTATGTATGTATATATATATATATATATATATATATATATATATATATATATATATATATATATATATGAGTCATATGACTCCAAGATGTAAAAAAAAATGGTAATCATAAATAAAAGAAAAAATCAAATGACTGTGATGTAATGATACGTTCACACTGCAAGCAGCAGAGGCAACAGAAGCAGGTAGTTCACATGCAAAGTCAATGGTTGACGTGAATCTTGGTGCAGCAAAAGGTCCGGCAGCGCGTTTTGAGCAGTAGGCGCAGCGCATCTGAGATGCTGAAGCAGCGCGTCATGAGCTTCTGGGCATCTGACGCGTTCAGTGCGCAAAAGCAGCAGCTGCTGGAGTTGGAAAAATTGAACTTTTGCTGCTCGACGTTCCACATCAACCAATCAGAGAAGCTGATCTGGGAGCTGGCAGGGAGACAGACACAGCACTGCTGATGCAGATCGCTATGATCACTCCATTGAAACTATTTATTAACGCCTAATTTAACTTGAAATGTCAAAACCTGCCTGCAAAATATGTTCGATTTTATTATTCTGGTGCCTGCAGTTTGGATTATGTACGAGAAAAATCCCTTCCAGTCGCTGCGAACAGTAGCGGAGAACCACGAAGAGGCGACCGGATCAGAGGCTGCTGTTGAATGGGATTCCTAGTGACAGAGCACTGCCGGTATATGGAGGTCTGAGCGGCTCCGACACAGTGAAATAATATTTATGCAGGATCATAATCTTGATGAAGTGACTGCACAGATGAAGTTTTCAGGTGGAGTTTTTCACTTAAAAACATATTGAAACTACTTTTTACCAACTTATAACAGCAAATATAGCTGCCATTGTTACAAGCAAAGAAAGGATAGGGTAGCTCCGCCCAACGCGCATCAGACCCACTTTTTCAACCGCGCAGCTAGAGCAGCAAAGATGCTTCAGCCGTGTATCAGAACTAAACTTGTACAAGCATCAAAAATGAAGCAGCACAGTTTTTGCTGCTCCTGCTGCTTGCGGTGTGAAGGTAGCATTAGTCAGAACATACAGTACTGCAGCTGCCTTCTCCTCTTGCAATGTTGTTGATCTCATTAAGATGGTCACCTTCTACAATTCCAAACCAAGTCTTCCTTTTTGCCCCATAGTGCTGATTTACTGACTATTTCTCCCTCTGCTGCTCAGGCCATTTACCCTCTTGCTTCCTGTAAGTGCTGTTCACTCGTGGTGCTTCTTTTAACCCAGGCCCACTATGTGGATTCCCCACTTATAACTAAGTGTCAAAGATACATCATGACATATTAACATCACTTTTGCTGGTCACTGCGTCCCCAATATTCTATATGGACAAAAAGTACGAGCGGTTGGGTCAAATCAAACAACCGATTTTCACAAAAATATACTGTAATATCCCTTATCCCCTATATGTCCCCTGGTTAGCGGGACCCTGCCTTCATAACATGCATTTTTATATATGTTGAAGAAAGGCTCTAATGCAGTGAGTTGCTTTTTTTCTTTAAAAGTAGCATAGTCATGTTAAATGGTTAAACAAAAATTCCCCAAAAAACTATTTAATCATGATAACATACTGTTACATACACCAAGCATCCATCCTGATAGTGTTTTGATGCTCCTTTTGAGCCTAAATAGAATTGCAGCTCAATGGCATCTATTTTGCAATGTTGCAGATAGATCAGAAATGCAATAGGGAAAACTAACGTAGCTATTTATTAGAGCTTAAATGAGCCCAACTGTCTTGCACGACCTTATAGTAAAACAACAGCCTGGCTTGGTTGAAAACTCAACCAATATTAAGTAAATAACTCTTAAGTTCTAGTGAACTTTTCCCAGAGCCCCTTAGTATAGCATCAAGGAAAAAGAAAACTCTCGTTGCTAAAAATACAAACACAAATTTAGGTAAATTTCAGGTAAATAAAAGAAAAGTTATAGGCTAAAACTTTTTCAATGAAACACAAATAGAACACGTCCGTTTAACTGATCAGTTCATTGTTGATGAGCCCTCTATTGATAACGTTGTCTTTATTTAGACTGCAGAGACTAAAGAAATCATTGTTATCACTTGAATAGTATTGATAAGGACATTGATTCTTAATATATATCATGGAGTCTTATCCCGCTTGGATAACAAATATTTTTTTAATTATTATTGTTAACTGGATCTTGGACCTTTCCTTGATTATTCTCAAAACTCGGCAAGAAGGTTCCAACTGGCTTAGCTCATTAGTGCCTTATTTATGCGCAGTATCTTACCTCCATTGGTTTAGTTAAAAAATAAAATATAACATGCCAACAGGAAGAAACATGTAACCTTGTATGCAACCAGAGTAAGTTAGTGGTGTATAAATTTAAATTATATATAACTGGACCAAACTACCTTTACAGCTAAATAAAGCTACAATACTTTTATATGGAAATAATTCACGGTTTGAAGAAAAATATGCTGTTCAATAAAAAAAAATAAAAAAGTTGTGCTGATCTGGTTCATTTGACTCATACTGATGGTGTGTTTAAACCAGAGGGAGGTGATACGACACCAACAATCAACTGAAAATGGAGCTAATCAAACTGAGCAGGGACAAAAATGGGACTGATTAAAGTAACTTATGAAGGTGAAAGAAAGGCGTAGAAAGGATCTGCAAGTTAAGTAGGAAATGACGAGGAAAAATAGTTAAGAAGCAGAAAAGAGGAGAAACACCAGCAGATAGGGAAAAAAACAAATACAAGGATAAAACTAAAAGTGAATATAGAGAAATCATCTTGATTACAGAGTAACATTTTATCCTTATAAAGCAAACAGACAATTTCTAATGATCAGATTTTTTCTGTATATTTTCTTCTGCAACTAGTGAGCTGGCATGCAAACAGTCAGAGAAGAGGCTCTTGTGTGCCAAACAGGCAACAACCGATAGCTTATGTCTGTCTGTGTGCACTACCTAATAATGGCAATCATCTCACTGAGGGATTAGACACTGCAACAAGGTAGAGGAAAAGTGGAGAGGAGGCAGAGGACTGAAAATCTCCAGGAGCAGAAATCTCCACATGTAAGCATTGGACTTATGTATGAGGGCAGCCATTTTGAGTGTACAAAAAAAATCACAGGCTGAAAGGAAAGAGGCTTCAATGTTTCATACACAAAGCACTGAGAACCTTTTCTACAACACAGGTTGTGTTCCAACAAACATTTCCAGGCTACCCAATACAGTGATTTGGAAAACAAAATAGACCAGAATCCTTTACTTTCACTAGAGCTAGTGTAACTTATGTTTCAATTGCAATTGAAGTCCATGCATTTTTTTTTTAGACTGAAGCGAAGAACATCTCTGTTTTTTTTAACCAAAATATTATTGTAAAGAAATATATGCAAAACTTTTGTTGAAGTAGAGCTTGTTATTTCAGTCTCTAGTGTGGTATATGAACATGGATACAGCCACCAAAGAGGCAAAAAAAAAAACATTGGCGAGAGGTCATCACTGTTAAGGAAAAAGTCCTCTGCAAATTTAATTATTATGCAAATATTATTATGATAATAGGATTTCAGGCCAAATTTTCATGCAAGTACTCATGCAAGTATTAATCGTAGTATGTATTTGAGCCTGCATATTAATTAAAAAAATAAAATAAAATAAAAAGATTATGGGTAAATATAGATTACGACTACATTTTTTATTGACCTTTTCGTTGACAAGAGTACGATGAAAAAGTCTACTGCTACCTCTACTTGAGATGCTTGTATCAAATAAATAAAAACACTAATTTTTAAAATACTAAAAGTTTAGTTTTAAAAAAGGATAATTTGCTTAGAAACACATGTAGTAATAAACTGCATCTATGGCAATGTCCTGACATGGAGAACAAATATCCATAGGTAGCCTGTTCATATACGCTTTAAAAATATGTTTTAATACTTAAGATTTTGTATTACATTTACTCACCCTCTTTTGTAACTTACAAAGACACGGGACACAACATCTTCACTCAACTATGCAGTAACGTTTGTCAATATGGCACCAACTGCCACAGGTAACGTTGAGCTCACTATGTTCAACAGAAGACTTGTGGATTCACCAAGAGAGATGTTGACCTAAGATGACTTCAAAGTCTGATAAATTTGGGGCAGATTTACAAGGAAAATATTGCAAAAAATATGGGATGCTGACAGATTTAATCCACAGATGACTGAATGCTGAAATCAAAGGTGCATTAAAATGTTTTAGGTGTGCATACATGTGCAACCAGGTCATTGCACCTCTATGTTTTTCTACTCTGAAAAGTTGCTTTCAAATTGCATTGGAAAGGATATGACTTGATAAAAGACAACAATTTCAGTCAAAGTGGTACAACTTTAGGTAATTTATACATATGGGGTTCCTCAAGGCGCCCATCTCAGGTGAATTTCTTTTTATATTTACAAGTTCCTCTTAGCTGAAAAAAGAAAATTCTAATTAAAGTTAAAGAGAGATAGCTTTACATTGTTCTGGCAGCAATGAGACAGGTCCCTTTCAGACACTGAATCGGTCTGCATAATGTTAATAAGTGGGTTGGTCAGGACTAGATTACCAGCTGCTGATATGCATTGCAGAACAAACATCTTTCATTAAACACTCAGCTACACAGAATGAGGCTTAAAGCTTCAGAGCAGGAAAACTGAGGTTAGTCTATCAGCACTCCAAACTATATTTTTACAACTTTATAAAGTTTACTTTTTTAACATTGGTCAAGGAATAATTCTTTACTTTGATTTACAGAGGTATTTCCATCGTATCCAAAAATAGAGATCAAAGGGCTTAAGGAGAAAATCAGAAAAACACTAAGGAAAAATAAAAAGGTGGTTCATTTGGTACAAAAGCAACAAATCTACAGTACAGTTGTCACATCTTAGAGATGCAACTTTGTCTGTGAAAAGGGAAAGTAAATTATTCCACATAAAGAATGGTCTGTCAAAAAGAACAGGGGTTGATACATTAATAACAGAGCTGATTCTTTTTAATAGCAGCCTTTAGCACCCTTGGACATTATCACTGCACCAAATTATGTCAGACAAAAACTAATTTTGCCTCTTTAGGAGACAGATACTGAGCAAAATTGCCTCTCAATAATCCAATCCCTCAAATAATAAAGGTCATATGTTCTTCAACTGTCCATGGGTGACATAATTTATACAAGCCTCAGCTTTGAATCTGAATATTTTACACACAAAAAAGGTGAGTGAACCCTAAATATCCTGGTAAGACCCATAAAAGGCTGCAAAGAAATAATCAGGACAACACAAGGTGCCATAAAGGCAGCAGTAAGCTGTCAAACTGTTGCAGGTATATGAATAGGATTTTAACCTGCTGATAATTGCCTACTTTTTGGAGAGGGAGCTTTAAAATCAATGATTTTAAATAACAAAATGTTCCAAGATAGCTTATATCTCATAAAAATATACTGACCCCCCCATGGGAGATAAGATCTAGAATGTTTCTAAGCTGATGTTTTAGTCAACATACAGATGATATCAGTCAGAAAGCAAGGTCTTGATAGAGGTTAGGGAAATATTGCAATTTTAACTGACTAAAAGCTAGTCGTGAAAAGAAATAAACTCTACAACAAATTTTGAGTTCATTTTAATTAAATCCTTATCATATTTAAGATGGAGGTTAAAAAAAACGGCACTTATGCGTTAGCTTCACCATTTGGACAGTTAGGATTCCTCTGTCAAATCAGGATCCCAGGAAGCCATTCTTCTTATTTTCAGCAGGTGACAATATTTTAATGTTGTCTTAATTGACAATAAAAAAAGAAATCAAATGTACACATCTGCTTGACCATAATGCTGATATCAGAGTCGTGTCAACACCAGGAAAATGGATAATGTCCCTGTGAAGCCTAAATCTATTTAGACTCCTTGCTTGAAGGAGGAGACTTTAACAAAAATGTGTTCTTTATCCCAAATTAATTGAATTAGTTTATTACCTACTATATCAGAGTTAGTGTCTTTAGTATCTCTGCTTCTTTTTCTATGTCTGCTTCTGTCTCCTTGAACCCCAGTCAGACTCGGGAGATGGCCACTCACACTGAGCCTGGTTCTGCTGGCGGTTTCTTCCTATTAAAAGGGAGGTTTTCCTCTCCACTGTTGCTACAAGCATGCTTGGTATGAGTGATTGCCTTCGAGTCAATGAGTCGATGAAATCAACTGGTTTCCTTAGATAGAAAACTTTGAATAAGTTTAACTGTATGACTGTATGGTTGAATTGTCTATTTTAATTGACTTGAGATTACCTGTTGAGAATTGGCTCTATATAAATAAACTCAACTGAAATGGCTAAAATTATGAGTCTCTTTCACTTTGATTTCCCAGGACAGGAAATGAGATCTAAGATTTAAGGGGAAAGATCTCTACATGAGAATTGGACATCACACTAAATAGGAGGGATTGAACTGAGAGTTGTTTACAAAAATTTTTGTAACAAATATTCCTAGAATGATGGGGATGGATATCCTGAATACCCTGAAACACACTTGTTTGCTGGAATTTACCGGTTGAAGCGCTATTTCTTCTTTCTGGAGTCTCTCTGGATGCAGTTTACATTAAGTATTAAATTCATATCATTAGAACCTAAAATAACATGTGCAGTGACCAAGATTATTTAGCCTAAAATCTCAGAATAAATTCCCAGACAGGTTTTTGACAGAAGAAAAATGTGAGCATCTTATAAATACAGCTGGGTGGACATATGTGTTGCAGAGAGAAGATCTGGAGAGGTTTTTTTTCTGAAAACTGATCCGCTGTGCAGCCTTCCTGCGCACACTTCAAGTCTTTAAACAAATCATGAAACACGCTAAAACACACACAGCACACACAACGCCAGTCTCTTTTCTCCCACTTTCATTTGCTGCTGGCTTAATTACTCACTTAACACAAGCACCCTCAGTGAGAAAGCATTACAGACCACAGACAAGTAAACACATTAAAACATCAAACACGTTCCACTCAAACACTCACAGAGCAATCGGCGCTTTTCATACAGGCGGAAAAGGAAAGATTTTGAAAAGGCTGTACCTTTGCTTTTAGCTAGAAGAGCAGCAGCAGGATGAGGAGGAGGGAGAGGAACAGAGAGTCCACAGCCGATACAGGCCAGGCAGGGAGGAAGAAGAGGACGAAGAGTAAATTCATGGGTAAAACACAGAGGATCCTGATTTTAAACATACAAACACAGCAGGCCAAAAGGAATCATAGAGTAGGAATCACAGAACTGATGACCAAATTAGAAAAAAAAAATGTTTTGTTTAACTTGAGCAGCATAGAAGCGACACAAACACATGCAGGTACTCTGTTCTGCAGTGGACTTTAAATGACATTAATTTGTCATTTATCATAATCCTTGTTTTCCTTAGATCTTTCTACAGCAACAAATGAAAAGAAAAAAAAAACTACAACCAACAAACAAAAAACCAAAAAAAACTCCTTAGGTCCTTGTTGGTTAAAAACAGCTCAAGTTCAATTTGACCTTTTCACTAAACACTTTCTAATGACATATCTCTATTTTTCAACACATTTGGCTTACATTTCAAATATTAACTACTGAATTGGGTTCTGCACCATTCATCTTTACCGTTTTTGACAGTAAATAAGCAAAACTAAGGTGTTTCAAATTAGATATTTGATTCTGTGAGGACACTCCAGTCACATAGGAGCCTGTTTGGACATTTAGAGATTTTCCTCTAAATGATGTATTTCTTTTTAAGAGATAAAAAAATGAAACATTTGCAAGAAGCAGTTTTATTTATTTATTTTGTATTAAAAGTGTCCTGCAAACATTCCTTTCACAGATCTAAGAAGTGCTAGTTTAAGGTACCACTTAACTTTCTGCACACTGAAACCGATGGAAATTAATGGTAGTTCACATGCCCTGATGGATTTGATAAAGCAACCTCTTCTTTTTTTTATTAATTTAATTTAACTTGATTAATCTGCATCCAGCTATTCTAAGATATGAACTTTCTTTACTACTTTTACATGCAAAATCAGAATACTAAGACTAGAGAGGTTTGGTAAAGTCATAAGAGGGTCAAAAGACAGAGAGCCCACAGGAGCATGCACTCTCTTGCATGCATGTTTTTCTAATCTTTTGAGTCCAAATCAGTTGTATGGTGGTTGGCAAACATTCAGCACCAAAACACAAACTGAGCTATTCTAATATTCATCACTGATGATGAAAAGATATTTTTGAATGCACTAAACTCCGGGGATTTGCCTTGGTTCTGTTTAATGAGCAGAATTGGGACTAAGTCAACAATGAAATCAATTCAAAAATTATTTAGAGTCAAAGGTGAGGTTATCTGAGAACTAAAGTTTGCTTCAAACTTCTCCACAAAACAGGAAAGAATATCCAAAGAAGCAGTTACTCCCAAAGAACTTTATGGGCTTTTTCCTCACAAGGGATTATAAGGTGTAGCAGGACATAAAGGCACCAATTAGGATCCTGTCTGTAGTAATATGACACTTGATCTTGTATACATTAGTCTTAAAGCGAATCTGTACATTTTCTGTTCCCTTATTGGGTCAAACTATCATCTATGGCCATGGTTACGCCTTAGAAATAGGATAAAGAACTCAGTTTTCCATAGGGGAACATAGAGTAAAAATTCTACATACAGTATCTGCATCAGAACAACTCAGCTGATCTATCTTCACCATCCGATCAGGATGCATCCTAAATGGCTTCCTTTAGAGGTTTTCCATGCAACCCTCATAGGGAGAATATGCATGGGCAGACCAAAGATGGATGGAGGGATATTTTCTATTCGAGTCCGAGAACAATTTGGAATCCTCTTACAAGAAATGAGGACTGTTGTATTTCCCTCATGGGGCAGTTGCACCAGACAGAAAACAATAGATGGATGGATTCTGCTTTGGTTCCTTTAAAGCAAACCAGACCACTAGGAGAACAAAGTTAAACTAAAGGTGAGTTAGAGCTTGTCTGGAATTTAGCAGGTACTTCTAACATTTAAAAACTGACACGGTTTACTACAGATTCTACAAACCTATCTTGATGTATGATACAGAAGGGAATCATTTGCCTAAATAGACATGGAAAATTTTAGGAGCTACCTTTACTGGGGCAAATGCCATCTTTAAATTGTTAGTCAAAGCTATTGGATTGATGTTGGACAAGCAACACTCAAATGAAGAGATTGGCGAAGAAAATAAACAGCCACCATAAAAGAAGCTGCAAAGACAGGAAAAAGAAGATTTTTGCCTCTGTTGGGTTTTCATCTAAGCATGCACTAGAAAAGAAAATACAAGTAATATTTGAAGTGATAAAGTAAAAAAAAATCTATCCCTGACAATTTAAAACAATTCCTCAAATGAATTTCACTATGCTTTAACCATGCTCTATCTTAAAATGCCATCAGAATTTAAATTAATCTTTTTTAAGGATAAATTTTAAATCAATTCCCTTGTTTTATTAATCTAAATCTAAAAGACATCTCTTCTAGTAAAATGTTTACACTTAACTTCATAACAAATATAAATAGAATTAAATTAATCTATTTAGTGTTAGTTTTAGATGGAAATAAATTCATTTTGAGATTCATTTTGTCTTTAATATTGTTTGCATTTAAATGTAACCCAAATATTCTTTGCATCTTTAAAAGCCACTTTTTAAAAATGCATGAACTAAGAAAAATAAGAATAATTAAATAATATAACCTTTTGAGTGCAATAGTTGTGATTATTTTGTAGTAGATCAATCCATCGGAAGACTGCGGATTTGGCTGAACAGAGAACAATCCCCATTGGATTCTTTCTTATGACACATCTTACACATGCATGCATAGTCTCTGTGTACAGAACCATGCACTTCCATACACAGTTCTAACCAAAACATGCAGCTCCACACCAGAAACACAAACAAAGTACATTTTATAGAGAGGTAAAGTGGGCGTACCTTGTTCTGCCATCATGTGTGCTAGGCCTTTAGAGGAAAAGAAAAGGAAGTGTAAGAGAGAAAAGGAACACGCAACTTCAATACTCTTTGGTATTGGGATGAAACATGCTTTCAGAAGGGAAAGCATAACATCCAAACACAATCAAAGTTAAAAGCTTCCGTCTCTGAGAAGGAAGCTTCAGTGGAAAAACTCACACTTTTAGAAAACACTTAAACTGGGAAGTCAGAATCAGAACTGACCTGATGAACCAACTGATATCTGCTGTGAATGTAGGATTTTAGGGGGTAAAAAAACAAGTTTTTAACAGTGCCTTTATCTTGAAGTAAGAAAATGGCGAATGTCTTCAAACAGTGAACACTGCCTGGATAAGGACCTTTATATGTTTGTCTTTATGGTCAGAACTTCTACTGGTTAGTTTCTACAAAAAAACATCTCTTACAGACTGAATTATTATTTTTTAACATATGAAATGGTAATGAATCTTAAAATGGCAAATGTGCACAGCTGCAGGTAAAGGTTTCTGATTTTCATCATAGGGCACTATTTGTTTTAACCCCTATCATGTTGTTTAATCACTCATTTGAATTGGTTGGTTATGGAGCACAAACCTAAAGCCTAATAAGAATGATATCAAAATGCTTGTGAAGGAAGCCATTTTAAAGGCTAAATATTCACCTGCTTTATTCATTTCAAAATCACTTTAGGATCATTATCATTGAGTTTCAAACATCCAACTGATGATCTAGGTGGGATATAAAGACGTTGGATACGTTCTGTTTCATGATTATTCCATCCACTTTGTGGAACAGGACAGGAAATAGGGCCCATAGTATGACATTACCTCTGCCATGCATGACACTTGATACATATTCTCAGATCTCAGGGTGTCAAACATTCTTTTTGTTATTTTGGGCTAATGGCTATCTTTATCTGTTCTATTTATAAAATGCTTTTATTCCTAGAAGACATCTGACTTTCCTGCATGGGAAACTCCACATGTAAGTCTAGCATTAAGATGTATGTTTAAGGATATGGGAATTTTCTTTTGACCCTTTAGTTAATGGCGTCAAAAAAGGGATTCCATACTCGACTTTGCTTTTATTTAAGAGGGATAACATTTTGTGTGTAACATGTAAAGAAGTGGTACTTTTGTAGCGTTGTTGATAAATCTGCAATTGTTTAGAAATGACTACAAATTAGCTTTGCAGCTTGTGAAAACTTAGGAATTCCCTTCAGTGGTCTTAACATAGTAATTGTGTTGTTATAAAAAATTAATATTCATTTTATGCTGGAAACTGCACATAATTATTGATTAAACGTTAACAGACCTAGTCTTTGTTAAGTTAAAATATTTTCTAGAGCCCTCATCAGCCTTTAAGGCATGGATGTATAAATATGAGCCTGTATGCCTGTATAATGAGATAAAATCATGAACAAATGTAAACTCGGATAGTGTATTTTGGATTTATTCCAGCTTTATGTTGTATAGATGAGTTTAGCCTGGAAAATCTTTGGCTCATATGAATCTAAAAAACAGAAAAGGAACTATTGTATCAAGATCGTGGTGATTGGAAACCTAGGTTTGTAAATGTATATGCTAGACATATACTGTAGGTCTTTAATTCCAATTTCCAGAAAAAGACAACTCAGCTTTTTTCAGATAGAAGTCCAAAATAATAAGTTTCAACCCAGTTCCAACTAAAAATAAAAAATGTTTCCCATTTTAGGATTATGATAAAGCTGTGGATCTCCAAAAAGAAACCCAATGATTTTTGTTTATAAATGGGGAACTGCACAATATCTTCTGTTTTCAATTATTTGATAAGGTTTCCCTTTTAACTCACCTGGTATAGTCTTGCTGACCCCTGCAATAAAAGGAGACAGAGAAAACAAGCAAAGAAACCAGCGTTAGAAACACACTTTTTACTTGCATGATTAATGTCATGCAACTGTTCAAACACTTTTCACTCAATGCAAATGGTCGGCAGTTTGCAGAAACATTTGCATCTGCTTTACAATCTAAAAGGCTTCAGCAGTCAGGAGATTAAAGAGTGTATGTCAATTTTTATGAAATTTAGAACAAAGACAAGTAATATAGCTTTGTGCAACTCATTCATCATTGAAATAAATTCAACATTTGCTAAAAAGCTATTTTATTCACCATCCAGTTAGTTGAATTGAAAGACACACTTGTGATGTTTTTGTGAACCCAAGACTCTTACAGAACAATCAATATCAAACATTTTATATCAAACGTTGAGCTTTGGAACAGCATTTGTTGGCATTTGACACCGCATCAAACTGGGAGTTTCTTTTTTACTTTGTCCTCTTAGAAGCAACATAGCTGCAGCCTAAAATGGACAGTAATCGACTTGAGATGCATTAAATGTTCGGAGCATGGACTAATTGGGCATGCGATGGTGTTAATGTCTGAACACAAGCAGATGGTGGTTGATTTGGTATGCATTAGATATTAATTTAGTTAAAACTGAGCAGCTCCCACATGTTAGACATCCATTTACTTCGAGGAGAAGAGAGCTGGGTTTTTGTTGGAAATATCCCAAATTCCTTTGTGATTTTATAAACCTTTAGCATTGTTTGAGATTTAACTTCATTCATCATCACTCTTAACCAGGAATCAGCAGAATAAAATAATTCTTCAAAACGGAATTTTACCTTTTTGTCTTAAACTAAAACTTGAAAACCTTTCAGCGCATTTCAGATATTTTCATAATGTAATGAACTCTGTGAAGCTCTGTTTAGAACTGTCCCTGGTAACCTTATGCAATGTTTTGAATTGCACATTGAATAGAACCAAAAGCCTGGATATCGTCCTATATATTAACACACGTAAATGAATCATAGGTTTTTCTTAATCTATATTGACCTGTCATTTTACAGGATAGAGGCTTGAGAGAGAAGGGGAAGAGCTTTAGAATCATAAAGATGACAACGACATTCAGGACTATAGTTCCTGATATCTTGCTCTCTAACTACTGAGCCACCAAGCCTGATTGCTTCTTTTTGTTAAATTATGACTGATTGTCTTAGTTACCACTATGAGTTCAGCATCATTTGAGTTGAGATTTAAAACCCGGACCAACTAACTGTTGACAATTTCAAGGAAAATGTAAAAAACAAACACTTTGAACATTAAATGTCAACTGGTCCAGAATTCACCACAACACCCTCCTCTAATCACATCACCCCTGCCCTAAAACAGCTTCACTGGCTTCCCATCGATTTCAGAATTATGATTAAAATTCTTTTTTTTGCATATTAGGCCATTCACAACTATGTTTATCTGCAATGGTCCACACTGCTGATCCATCTTGTTCCCACTGATCTTCTTCCTCTCTGCATATTACTGTTCCTTCCCCTCCACTGGTTACCATGGGCGCCAGAGCGTTTAACTGCTAGACTTTGTGTTGTCCCATTTTTCTCACTTTATACAGTAAGTCACATACTGTATAAAGCAAGTGAAAACAGATAAAGTTCAAAGAATGCATTATAAACGAAAGATTGGACAATTACTATCCAAGACCACTTTAAAACACAAGAAAATCTAAATCATAAGTAAAAAAATTCATAAGTGAAAAAGTGAACAATACTGTAGATCTAGACTGTAGAACAAAATGTAAGGTGTTAAACCGTTATTTCTCTGAAAGTTAAGACAATCCAACATTGTGAGTTAAAAATGCATATGATGTAAATCTGGCAGTTTTCTCTAAAAAAAAGATATCTTAAGAGTCTAACACAGGTAGATTATCTGTCTCCCTGAACAGCTGGATTTAGTTCCCCTCCTTGCAGCTCTGTCATGTTCTTCACCATCTTGACCTATTTCCTCTGACAATTTCCTCCCTTTCATTGTGCCTATTTGTAGTAGATGTTGGTGATACAGCAAGAGAGATGAAGATAGTAAAGCCATACATATTTAATCAAGGTAAGAGCCAGGAGAGCAGTCAGTGGCAGATATTTTTAATGCACGCTTCCAGCTGCATGCTCAGGAAGGCCTTCCTTTTAATTTCACAAATATCTCACCATGTCAGACAAACTCATGTGTTAATTGGTGGAATCATATTCCAAGTGAACATGTTCAGATCTTCTTTAACTGTTAAAAGGTGAGGTAAGAATATTTTGGGATTAGAGTGGATTACTCAAAGGATTATTGATGATGGGCTGCAGAAATCTGGAAAGCACATTCAAGACACATTTCACCACCTGTGGATCCTTAACAAAGGCATCTGCAAGTAAACATACCAATCATGTTAATCTTTATTGTAAAAGCTTCAGCATCTCAAATTTCACCAGCAGTAATGTTTCATGTTGATATGAACAGAAGGACAGCTGGCAGAACAGCAAGCAAGGAAAGCTGGCTGTGGCCATTTGGTGTCCATGGCTGTAAAACGGAACAGGTTTGGAGGCGGGAATAAGAGTCAGCAGCATTGCTGTTTTTATTTTCCACTTTAAACAGTCAGCAATATGATGGCAGGTATTGTGTTTAAATGGCTACAGAAAGTTCATGCTGACAGTCTATTACTTTTTCTCAAAATAAGAGCTAAAACCCAAAAGAGCTTACACTAACAGCTCGGGTTGTAGTGTGCTGCTTTATCTTGTAGCACTCTGTGAGCTGAATCCTACCAACTATGATTGGTGCTGCTTTTCTATGAGCTCCATTTACCTACATCAAACATTTATACAAAGTATTTTTGCACGTCTGAGAAAAATGCAATTTATAGCATAGGAGCCTCTTTCAAAGAGGTCAAAGTATCTGTAGGCACTCAATGAGTTTTTTTTCTTAAGCCAATCCCAGTCACTTGGCACCAACCTCTTACACATATTACATACTTTAGAAGTTCAGACATGTTTATTTATCTATTTTATAAGGTAGTAACAAAACTAAATGTGAGAGAATTGATGTGTTGTAAATACTTTCCAGTTGCTCAGCATTGTACAACTAGTGGCCAAAACAGCTCTGTGATTTCCTTCCATGTGTATCAGAGGCCCATAATAGTCCTTAGTTAACATGATAGATACATTCTAAAAATTGCCTAAAGAGCTTCAAATTTCCCTCTAGGGAATTTTCCAGATAATCTGAAGCATCCAAATGTTGGAATGCAGTGGTAGACAACATTTCTAGATTTCTCTAATTGTTGCTGAAAGTCAAACTGTAGAGTTAAAATTTAGACAACTCTCCAGAATACAATATGTGGCAAAAAGGAAATTGGCTTAAGCTTGATTACTGACATTAGCAGATTTTAAAATATCTTTATCATTTCTGCCTGTTTTAATATAGTTCACAGGAATGTGCACGTTGTCACAAACTTTAAATAGATCTTCCCTGACTGTGCATCCAGGTAATCTCTTTTGTCTTTGGGTATTTCTCATGTTTCACATACGAAAAATGATTTTTAACAATTGTAAAGCCGTATTTTGCAGACTATCAGTTATTCTACATTATCCAAACAGCAGGCGCCCCACCAATCCAGTTCTCTCAGCCTCATTAAAGCTGTTATTTATCCCTTAACAATAACTAATCTAAATTCTCACAGGGCTGCTTAGGTTCCCTGCTTCCTGTCACCTATCACCGCCTCGCAGGAGGCAGCCAGGCAGCCAGGCAATCAGACGACAGATAGAGGGAGAGCTAGACATAAATCTGGAGCAGGAACAGGTTCCAACATGGCGACTGTAAATCAAGGTAAGGAAAAGCAGGCCATTATCGTACGAGGGTCAATGGTGCAGCCACTATGAAGCAGTGCTGAGTCATGCATCATGTTCCAAGGCGGTAGAAGGAAGCTGGTTATTGAGATGGGAAACCACCAAAAAGAATTGATGCGTAGAAATAAAAGTTAAATGAAAATATCCTGTAGTAAAAGATGTCAGGAATGTTTCATCCTGATCGGGTAAAGAAAAGTGTTTAGCCACAATTTGAAGTAGCACCAAAGCTAAGGGGTAGTAATCAAAAAATTAATCTATAAACTTCAGGAAAATTTGCTGCCATGTTTTAATATAACTTAATTGTTATTAACTATTACCTCAGTTATACGAACTTACAGATGATTATTCTTATTTAACAGATTAATCCTATAAATATTTTTATCACATTTCATGCATTTGCATGTACTGCACTTGCATTGCATTTCAGAGTCAAGGAGCCATTTTACTCTGTCATAATTAACCTTCATATTGCTTATCAAATGTCAGGTGAAACCAGATGCATTTCCACAAGAGGAAGTAAAGGTAAAGCATTTCAAGTTGCAAATTCATCTTGACAAAATAGGCTGGTTTCAATTATCATTCTTGCTCAGTGATATTATGGGACTTAACCATTTATACTCTATGTCTCTGCTTAAAAATAAAGTAATTTTTTTTTTATCCGAATGATGGGGTTGAAAGTCATGTCAGGACTGAATAAAAGGGAAACAATGAGGCATTTATTTATTTTTGACCATTCAGTACTTTTGCATTCGACCAGGGTGACAGTATCTACTGGTAGAATGAGGCGAAACCTGGACCTTGCATAGATTGCACAGTCTAACTCCATCTGAATGGTCCATCAGTATCTGCCATTTCCTGCAGGTTTGCTGTCTCCCATCACTGTCTCAAGACTATGGAGGAGATTCCAGCAGTTACTTAAGGAGACCTAGACATTGCCCTCAGAGGTCCTTGACCCATTAGAAGGCCCAGTATCTGCTCCTTTACGAAAGGAGTAATACGTACTTGTACTGTAATATCATAGCCCTACAGAATTATCTTCAGTGGTCCACAGCTAGCATTGGCTGTTTCTCAATTAATAATAACGTGAGTATGGACTTGTGTCCTTGTCAAGTATGTTCTTGAGAAGAACACAGGAAAGTCTGGACTCTGGGAGAACGGGAACACATAGCATAACACATGTGTTCCCGTTCTGGGAGAACGGGAACACATAAATATGGGTGAACTGGAACAGCAGCGTACTCGTGATGTCACCACTCGCTCGGCTCGTCTGGAGTTCATTTCACCTCCTGTAATAGTCTCTAGATAATAATCAATTCTGACTTTTCTCATTTATTGGCAGAATAATAACTAACATTATAGCCATCATAGTCAGCGGTACTTCATACACGGCCATGCGGAGAGAGGGCTGCTGCAGAAGGGCTGCAGTTAGCCCTGGCGTTATTGTGGGAGTTCCGCTGGTTGCCGCCCTCCTCTCAACTTCGGAAAAAAAAAAAATTATTACGCATTAAATCAGTAAATGGGCCATATAGTGACACGTTAAAGTATAATGTTCTCATCTCAAATCATCTTAAATGTACTTTTATTGAACAGCAACAGAAAAGATCATTTTTAACTGAATACTCTGAGCTCTCCATTGAAAGTTGCTGTTGCTGCTGCAGTGCATGCTGGGAAAGCTGTCAATCTCAAGAACGAAGTCTACTCTGATGCATGATGGGTAAATAGGGAGGGGCGAGAACAACACCCGGGGACTTTGTCCATTCTCTGTCTGCTGTTCTTGTGAATTGGAGCAGTACTAGGGCTGAGGCTGATGACGTTTTTCGAGTACACAAGCACATGAGAACACACCAGTACACATACTGAGAAACGGGCAATGTCTCTGACCACTGGTAACAGGCTTGATGATGGTGGCCTAGGAGGGCCATGCTTAATGCCTGGAAGCCCTGAGCTTGACTGTTTTGTTTGTTTGTTTTTTTTTCTTTCAAAAAAACATCTAAATTTGAATGTTTGGAAGTGCTTCCCTGTTAATTTCACAGTTGACAGCAGGTTAACTCTGAGCTTATGTAACAGATAAAAGGTATGTTACACGTTACATAATTCAGCATCATTAGGCTAGTGGTGGGTCAGTGTTGCTCGGGGAAAGCTTATCCACTGAATGATACATACACGTTAAAAAGAAAAACAATGGCAACCTGTCTGCCATTACATAATGGGATTAAATCATTATATCCTCTGTTAGAGCCTTCCTGGTGCAGTACTGGGTACCCTCCTGTTGTGGGTTCCCGGCTTAATGTTTATAAAGTTTTAAAGGATAAAGTTTATAAAGTTTTAAAGGATGAAGGAATTGATACCACAGACTGGCCTCAACCCTCCTCTGACTTAAATCCAATACAACATTTACACAGTTTTTTGAGGTTTGGTGGAATTTAGCTGAGAACCCAAATGCAGAGATGAGTTCTTGTAAATCTAATTCGATGTAGGGCAAAAGAAACACAAATCCGGCTACAATAAACTAGAAATCAAACCCAGGCAAGGAGAAACACATGGTGATCGAAGAGATGAAGAGAAACCAGCACTAAGGCTACGTTCACACTGCAGGCCTTAATGCTCAATTCAGATTTTTTTGCGAAATCTGATTTTTTTACGTTACCGTTCATATCTCCAAATATATGCGACTTGTATGTGATCTCCTGTGTGAACTGCAGTCATACAACGCAAGTGTCCCGCATGCGCAGTAGAGGACGCAATGACTTCACAGGCGAGCGTGCTCTTTTTTTCCGGAAGTAAACATGGATGGCAGTGCTGGCGCCCATCTAGCGGTCTTTTCCAACCATAAAAACACAATCTTTTCAATTTGGTTAATCATAAATACTGCTCTCTGCATCATCATCTGCCATGGTTGTTGTTTTTCTTACCACTTCTGTGTAGCAAGATGCATAATAGTGACCTTTTTCGGGTATTAATGACGTTCAGGTCGGATGAATCCCACCTGGCCGTTCAGACACAGGTCGCATTTGTAAAGATCAGATTCGTATCGGATTCAGGACCACATAGCCAAGTGGCCTGGGTCGGACTGAAAAAATCGGATCTGTGTTGTTCAGACTGCCATAAAAAGATCATATCCAGGGCATATGGGCAAAAAAATCGGATTTGGGTCACTTGTGAACACACAGTGTGAACGTAGCCTTTGTAACTGCACAGGAAGAGTATATATTGGTTACAGAACAAAGACTGGGCTTAATCAGCTGATAGGGAGCAGGTGTGGAAAGAAGCAACGAAAAGGTAGGGGAAAGAAGACTGGCACAAGGCGGCACGGAGAGCGACACAAAAAACACAAAACTGCTTACATATAACTATAAAACAACTACAGTGAGAAAAAATGGAAAAGAAAACAATTACCAAGAAAATACAGAATGGCATAAATAAAAATGTAAAGAAAAACTCAAAAAGAAACTTAAACAGAACCAACAAGTCCACAAAGGGCAGGATCATGACAAGTTCATTGATTGATTCCAGCCACAGCAGCAAATGTATAACAGGATGGTCCACGTACTGCTAGGCTATGCTTTGTTGATACCCTGATATAGCTGTGAAGAAAAAAATGATGTCTCTACACACCAGTAAACTAAAGCATCATTAAAAAGTAAACCAGGCAACATTTTCCTCAACCCTGCTGTAAAAAAAAAAAAAAAAAAAAAAATTCCGACAACTGATACTTACAGGTGATAATCTGTATGATAACCTGTAGTTTTGGATCTATTGTTTAAATTCATACACATTAAAATAAAATAAGAAACAATAAAATCATGACAAATACATGTCCCTAGGGAGGTTACCACGTCAGTATAATGCTGCAAATTTAATCAGCAGACAAATGAAAGATGAAAAAAATATAAAACGTGCTGGATGAAAGGGGTCATAGAATGCAAAACAGCGTTTACATTGTCATAGATGAATAACGATAGTTCAGTGGGTGAAATGGACGTACAGAGAAGTTCAAACCCCATCGACACCTCTTTTCTCGGCAAATCTCACAATTCTAAACTTCCACCATAAAACGGATGAATCCAGACGAAGCCCCGAGTTTAAGTCAATTCGGGGATGTTGCCTTATAAGGTTCTGGCCTGTACTGTTGTTTGTTAGAACTGTAAATTTAGAGTCATATTTTTATATTACTGGTTTTATATATTTTTTACGATTTTTCAAGGCTGCACTTTAAAAAAAATTTAATTGTCCAGAGAGCTTTTCTAAACTAAATTTCTTTTTGTTTTACACTTGTGTAAACAAAATGACAAATATACCTGTCTAAGTCTAAGTCTTTTGTCACGCCCCAAAATTGACATACAGACCAGTCCACTGGTTCACCTGGCCCAAGAACATGATGTAAGATGTAATACACCAGTTTAAATGTTTAGCCTACAGTTGGGTTTACTTCTAAAGAAATACAAAGCAGGCAGTTTCTCTATTGAAAATGAACCAGAACCATGGACGTGATTTTTCACAGTCTTCCCAAGGATTGGAAGACCTGACAGGCATGGATTATTTTTGTGTATCAGAAGATCCCTGCAAAGTCTGATGCTCGGCTGTTCCTTTGCTCTAAGCATTTTAACGAAGACAGCTTTCAAAATCTTGGACAGTTCATAGCAGGATTTGCTAAACTTCTTTTACTGAAGTGAGGGTCAGTTCCGACCGTAAGGCCATCACAACTACAAGCTGTAAATACTATTTTGTCGCTAAGCTGTTGATAGCATATCTATGGTGACCAGATTTGGGTTTCTGAAAAGGAGGACACTGACTGGACTGGTCGGACATTCGAACCAAGCCATCAGCTCCGGGGCTGGTCCAGGTCCGGAGCCAGCCAGGGGACGGAGCTACTGAACCCGATCCGGTGAGGCTATGCTTCCCCCCACCTGCCCGGTAAGGCAGGCAGGGGGAAGCACGGGGCCGCGGCTACAATCACCGGGCCGGGTTAGGTCACACCGTCCCTCGCTGGCTCTCTCACTGGCTCCCTCACTCCATCCATAGGGGTTATTGGACCAGCCCCGTAGCTGTCGATTACAGTTCTGCTGCACTGTAGTCGACCAAAGTCCCTGACGATTTTGTAATTCCCGCCGGACATTTTTTTTAGGTATGAAAAGTAGGACATGTCCAGGAAAAACAGGACGTCTGGTCACCCTACCAAATCAACAATTCAATGTTTCATTGAGTGAGTGCTTGTTACTTTGATACATCTTTGCTAAGCAGCTTCGCTTGTTGTAAACCAACCAATCAGCACACAGCTCATCTAAATATTCATGAGCATACCATAAAAGGAAGAAAACCTGTCGTTTCAGTCTAGGGCTTACAACCAGGCTTGCATTAGGGCTCATAGAACAACAAATATGACATTTGCAGCCCAAAAAATGTTACACACCCTATTCAGACACCTTAAGGACCAGCACCAAATACCCTATATAATAGGGCTGGGCGATAATTCAATAACGATATATATCGATCGATAGACGTGTGGCGCAATAGAAAAAAAGAGGGTCGATAAAAGTACGATAAAAAAGAAACACAGTTTTCCTTCCTTCTCATTGTAGCCTAGCATGTAGGTTTATGCTAGTCACTGCTTCCTCCCAACCAATCACAATCGCGGACCCAGGCATGTCGTCACCAAGCGCCGCCCTCTCAAACCACAACACAGAGCACATGAAGCTGTGCAGCAAGGAGAGGCGGAGGAAATTGTTTCAAAGAAGGGTTTTTGTAGTTCGGCAGTCTGGCAGTATTTCGGTCATGGCAAGTCGGACCAAAAACAAACCACAGTCATCTGGAAAATGTGTCGGGAACCAGTGAAAACCAGTCTGATAACGAAACCAACTTTTTTTTATCATCTCAGCCGCTCACACCCGCAGGAGTACGAGCTGTGTAGGCCCCGACGCGGCTCTCCTCCGAGGAATCTTCGGAAAATATATATATATATTCAGTTCTGGGCAGTTTCCCACGTAGTTCTAACAATTGAGATAAAAATGCTGAGGGGCCAGAAACTTCAAAGTAATAACTCAAGTTAAAGCAGGAAACGGGGGCGGCGGCGGTGGTGGGGGGGCATTTATTTATTTGTGATATTTATTTTGGTCACTTTTCTGGTCACTTTAGTTTATTCTTTGTCAGTATTTAATAACATAACTCAGGTCTCTTAAGTTATTTTTCTTTAAAACAATTCTGTTATGGTTAAAAAAGTTGGTTAAATAAAGATTTAATTCGAAGTCTGTGTTTGTGTTTTTTATTAAAATTAAATCATTTAGCAATATTATAAAAAGTCCAGGCAGAGCTGCACATATAATATGGTTTCAAATCTTTTCAATAATTATCGATATCGATCAATATGCATTTTTTTTTATCGATAAGCTTTTTTTCTATATCGCCCAGCCCTACTATATAATCATAAAAAAAAAAAAGGCTTTAAATTCCAGATTCTCTGGCCTTTTCTCTGCCTGCTGAGGATCTGGAAACCATTCAAACTGTAAAGGTATATTCCACATTTAGCGTAGAAGAAGATATCAAGAGAAGAAAAACAGTAAAACAAATAAATTCAAACTAATCACATCCGTTCTAAATTAATTACAGAAAAACTTTCCCAGCTAAGTAGCATCGATTATTTCATAAGGCTTGAGATTATTGTGTCTCCTCAGCAACTGGAAGCCACCGATTTAGAAAACCTGAAGAATGTGTATTGATTGTGAATAATTACGCTCATGGTTTGAGGTTTTTTCCACGGCAGATCAAAAAAAGAGGTGCCTGAATCAGTGTTAATGTGCTGCCTGATTGCAATTTCACTGAATATTCTTAGCTCCCAACTCATCCAGCGACAGGAAGTTTCAGCGTAAAGCAGATGAATGTCTCTGGTATTTGGCCAGCAGGGAGGGGAAACGAGTAAAAGGCTTTGCTTTTAATAGAAATCAATTTTAGTCTGCCAGCTGCAGAGCGAGTGAAACACACAGTATTCTCTGCACAAAGGGATGTAATATAAAAACACCTGCCATCTCGTGATTGGGTGAAGAAAGGAGGCTCAGGAGGCTTCATTCTCTCCAGAGGCACCCTTATCACTGCCTGCAGGACTGATGCCATTAACCTGGGCCTCCCTGGTTAACTGTGCTTTGATTAGCTTTCTGACTTTACAGCACAGCCAATACGATGATACCGGGTGAAAAAGCAGAAACAATCTACAGTAAGAAAAAGACACTGTGATTGAAAAAAAAGGTTTTAAAAGGTATGTAGTATTTTCATCAAGCTTACAACCTTCAATAGATATACAATATGCTGATGAAGGTTCTCAGTCATCCAGGTCATAGTCATTCCGTAAAAATTCAAAAAATATCCACTGGACTTGGTTTTCAAGATTTGAAGACGTTTCGCCACCTCTCCAGGAAGCTTTCTCAATTCAAATGTCTGGATCCGCAGTGAGTTTGAGTCTTTTTACGGAATAAATATACAAGTGTTTAAACTGTGATTTAAATATAAATAAATATATATATATATATATATATATATATAAAGAGCATGGTTTACCTTACATTTAAATTTTTGTAGTTTTTGTCCTGACCAAAACAGCGCTAATTTATCACTAAATACAACAAGTGCTTTAATGTCACTTTTATGATTTTTCCACTTTGATCAGTTGTTGATTGGCTCCAGAACCAGTCTAAATCTTAAAAGTGGGGCTCTTCACTTTTGTCAAAAATATCAATATTTATCAATTTTTTCTCAAAACTATTAAAAAGACAAAATGATCTTTAAAGTGCGATTGTGTCTCCTCGGTAAATAACAGTACCACTCTTTGTAAATCTTGAATTCCTGACCCAGACGTCCAACACAAAACTCCCAGAATTTTTCAAATTAAACATGTATTAAAGTACAGAAAGTAAAAACAGACAAAATGATTTTTCAAGTAAATACATTTTCAAAGCATATCTATCAGTTTCAAATATTTAATTCTAAAAACAAAAATAATTTTCAAACCAATGCATTTCAAATCAAATTATATGAAAACCGATTCAGTTTGAGAAATGAAAGTTTTGCCTCTGGTTTCTGCCCATATTCCTGTGTTGTACACTCTGATTTAGAAAAGAGAGCCAATATAGATGGCAGTGGGGAGGAGCAGTGATACTGTAAGTCACACGTTTCGTATAAAACTGCAAATCTGCAAAATGGCAAACTAGAGGAATGACCAGCATGAGCAGAGTTTATCAAATAAAAAAAATACACTATGGGAAACATTTGGATTCTAACACATGATGAAAAGTACATGATATGTATGATCTACTAACGAATGAACATCTGCACCAGCTAGCAATTTAAAAAATCTGAAATTTAAGCAAAACAGAAAAGTGATTGGAAATTACTGAATATATTTTTTTCAACAATTAAATGCAGTCACAGGAACCCTGTCTAGCTTAATGGGAGAAAGGAGGCAAAAATTGGTTGAAATATCAGTCACATTTATTAATAACTCTTATGGAACCAACCTATATTTAGACTCAAAACCACATTGGTGGAAAACCTTTTTTGATATGCAACTCATAAAATATAGTCTAACTGTATTCTTATCTCATTTTGTTTTTAAAAATCTTGTATCTGTGTATTGTACACTTGATCTTTAGGGAGCCATATCAGAACCGACGGATTCACAGAGACATCGCCACAGGTGAGAGTTCAGATCCATCAATCTGATGCTGTAACCAATTAACTAACAATATTTTCCCTTTATTGTCTGTAGTGAGACAACATCGATGAACAGTAAATTGTTCAAATACATGCATTAAATGATTCAACTTGACCAGCTTATTATGGGTTTATCTTTACGTCAATATTTGTATCCTCCAAGTTCTGGTGTAAAAGCCTTTATCAAAACATTAACAGGAGGGAAAAAAATAATCATTTACATAAAAGGTGGAGTTTCTTTATATTTTTTCAAAGGTTTGGAAATTATTCATAGTTTATCGGAAGGTAATAAAAAGCTGTTTAAAGCTCTGATTAGTTATGCTGATAACATGATTTGAAGGGAAGCGTGTTTCACAGTTGGAGCTCCAACTGTGCTCAACATGCATCATTAAAAAATAAGTGAAAAAACAAGAGTCTTGTCTTACCTTCATTACAGAAGCGGCCCTTGTATTCTGTTTTGGAGCAGTCGCAGACCGGTTCTCTGTCTATCACCATGCACGTTCCACCATTCTCACATGGGTTGACAGTGCACCAACCTTCTGACTCCAGGGGCACCTTTAGGCTTCCCAGGAACAGGGGTTGTGAGCTGCCAAACTTGAGGTCAGTAATTGTTCCCCTGAAGGGTTGCATGGTTCGCACCGTAGGCAGTGTAAGTGCACCATTGCGAATATCCTGAGGTACTCCACCCAGGAACAGGTCGCTCACTATTTTCATGAACTGGCGCTGAGGTTTCACCTCATCGGCTTTGGCCTGCCCGTCCAGCACCAGTACTGTACGCAGGTTATACCTGCTCAGCGTGGCGGCGTGCCAGCTGCCGTCATCCACCCTTCTGTCGGAAACAACTGTGGTCTCAGCGCAGTCAATGCTGAAGCGCAGCTGCAATCGACCCTCCACCACCCCCAGCTGCAGAAAGTCACAGTATCCTCCATCATCGAAGTACAGCAGCAGCGACTCTGAGGCTTCTGTCTTGAACTGAAAGCTGAGGTCACCGCGGGTGCTGGCATCCCAGCGGAGGTAGCGTGCCCACTGACCTGGAGTACCTAAAAATTCCAATCCCAGACAGGAGCTGAGGAATAACTGCAGTCTGATAGAAAAACCTACAAGATTCATAGCTGCAAAGAGTTAATCCAAGAAAATGTCCGACAGGGATTCAGTGAAATGGAAATCTGTTGAATTTCAGGAATCCAGTCTTTAGTCACAATATGTACGGAGATATATTCATATAGATATTTCTTATAAAAATATGCTTTTAAAGGGAACAGGGAGATAGAGGGATAACAGTCGTTGGTTAACAGTCTTAAGAACAAGAAATTGTCCAGACACTTCAAGGCAGTGATCGTGCAGAGGAAAACGTTTCTGTTTTTACGCTTTTTTATTCTTCAGAGCATCGTTTTTGGTGTAAGGTCTGAGACAATGGTTTCCTCTGATCATCATGGAAAGTGGAATTTCCTCCATATTTTTCAGACGAGAAGTGGAGGTGTTAGTGGATCCATAGTTTTCTCTCAGTTTCATCACTGTCAGGGGAGAAAAAAAGGTGGAAGATCAGAAAAGGGTCGTCACATTCAGGTTGCACAATCAATTTCAACGTATTTCCTTGATAGATCTCTTTCAAGTTTATAACTATTATGTGGGGAAAACAGGATGTACAGATACTACAGTAGATATAAGTTAATGTAACATTTGTATAGAACCTCATCTTAAACTAGTCAGAGAAAAAAACATTCAAAAGCCAACAGCTTTCTAATTGGCTCAAAACCCAAGCAACGGTCCATGAGCCTATAAGGTCTCTCGGTCAAAGTCAGTAGGCCACACAATTACAGGGAAGACTGCTGATAAGACACTTGTAAAGAAGACAGTTATTGACATCCTTCACAGAGAGAATAAGCAGCTGAAGAGCATTGCTACAGAAGATGGCCGCTCTTAAAGAGCTATTCCTCACACATTGTTAAAGTTAAGTGAAAAGACAAAGTCTGGTAGGAGCAGATGCACTAGCAGCAGGAATAACCACAGCTTTGAACAAGTCAAACAAAATCAATTAAAAATATAAGGTCCCATGGTCTGTGGGAGTACTGCAGAAGCACAGGCTCCATATTTCTTGAACTGCAGTGGAAAATTTCTGGAGCCTGAGTTAATTTGGGGAATCACATCAGTCGGTGCTGGTCTAATGTATTGTCATAAGCAATGCCATAACTATCGCTAAGTAGAGACTGCAGTTGCTTAGAGGCCCCGTCACTGATATCTGGTTGGCCGCCTACCAATGGCGTAACTATTGGTAAGCAGAGTATGCAGTTGCTTAGGGGCCCCCGACCTCTTAGGGGCCCCATCACTGACACCTGGTGGGCCCCCTATTCCATTGTGGACTAGGACGTCTCTTTGCAGATGTAATTGTGCGGAAAAATTCATCTTAAACCCACCTGGTACTTGGTTGATTGACCGGACATTATTTATACCCCAACACATGATGGTGAGCTGTTTAAACACAATACCAATAGCAAAGCAGACAGTTGTACTTTTAATTACTTAGTAAATAACTATATAGTTCTTAAGAGGGTTGGTAAAAATAATACACTAATATAATATGTTTCAAACCGCAATAAAGATCTTAAAAGAATTATGTAATTGATTATTTTATTTTTTACAATACGACTTGGAATTATGGGTAATTTGGAGCGTAGATTAAAACAATAACCGTTACATACAATGTGTTAGCGACGGTGGGCTGGTGGGTAGGGGATGGGGTTTTGTATTTCATATGGGGCCGACCCAGCAATGTTGCTTACGGGCCTATTGTTGTGTCGTTATGCCATTGGTCATAAGCCCACAGCCAACACAGCCGTCAACCTACACTTTCAAATGAAACAACTGCAAAGAAATTGGTAATTTTCCTTCATATATATGTTAGGATTTTCGCTCTCATGATTTTCAAACATTGGCACTAACGTTAAAAAATCTGGCATAGATTAACTGTAATCTGATGTGTTCTTAATTTGGAGCCAGTTAATATAGGGGGAAAAAAACTGCCAAGTAACGTTAAAATAGGCAATGGCGGAAATGTGGAGTCACTTGTTGAATTGGTTGTATAAGGAAAGCCCACAGCTACACTGTAACCTACATGTAATGTTGATGTAAACTCAAAATTAAAAAGGATCAAAAACTAGTGTTTAAGGTAAACGTTCTGCAGTGCGAGACTTTAAAGTTAGTGCAACCAAAACTGCAATTGCATAAAAAATCAAAAGTGAAATCAAAACGATGGTTTCATCAGGTACACTTAATGTTTTGTGTTTATTGTAAGTTATGGTTAAGCTATAGAGCAAAGGTTTGCAAAGGGTTTGCTCAGCAACTAAAATAATAAAATTCTTTAAGGGTTTTGAACATGTTTTGAAACATTATCAACCCACAATGTTAACAGAGTGATTTAACTCTGAAACATGTTTCCATGTTAAGTTGAAACCAACAATCTTTCATTTAGACACTGTTCCATTTTGTATAAAGAAGCTGATGTCAGGAGCAGAGGAAATGCTTTTAAATCCGCTGTATCAAGCCATAATAAGAACTGTGATGCTTTAATCATCAAAGGAAAAATGTTGATTTGATGTCATCACTCCTGTCGGAGACAGAGCTGCATTCTTCCTCCTCCAGAGGTTGTTTGGAGTTATCGGTCATCTGCTGGGTAAATTAGTCTCATTATTCTCATGGCACAGAATGACTATGCGTTAGCCAGGCAGACTGCCTTTATCTGATGACCAGACTGCAGAGAAAGCTTTCTGCTGAATCCAGCTGAATATTACGATGTGCAGAAAAACACAACTGCATCCTTAATCGGAGACATACACATGCTAATTTATGCATTTTATTTTTTATATGTAAAATGATTACGGTGACATTATTTATGACAACTATTATACATTTTCTGAGATTTAACATTTATTTTTTATTTTTGTAAAATTATTTGTGAATCATTTCAGGATTTTCTTATTCTAAGCCAGCAGATGTTTTAAAAAGTGCACATTAGGCAAGATCTGTCAAAGTTATTTGCAATTTGACTTACCGTAAACCAATCAAAGAAGCTCTATAGTTTCTCGTGAAAATGTGGGATAACACGAAAAGGATATGTGTCTGGAAAATTTGGTTGGATCTGACACAAGTGTCCTCTGTGTCCAAAATACTTATGTCCTGGATTGTGTCATACAAAGTTTTATGCTTTATAAACCTCTTGACAGTGGATTTGGATTTTGTTTCTGTGGGAAAGAATGATTTTTAATAACCACTTGAAGCATCTATTCTTTAATCTGAGTGGGTAATATCTTAATAGTTGAGAGCTTCCATTTTCAGAAAAGGTCAAAATTAACTAATGTTGCCAATAGTAAAAAATGCTTAATATTTGCTTACAGGATGGTTATTATTTATGACGGTTATGTTTTTCTATTTAGCTTCATCCTTCAATGCTCTTCAATGTTTTTGAAAGACATGTTTTGTTTTCCTTGGATAAAAACCTTGTTTTCATGTTAGAGAAAAACTGCTCCCAAAAAATATGATGGAAGCCTAGTCCTCCATAAATGGATTGATCAGAATTGCGTCATTATTTTCAACCTACACTATATTGCCAAAAGTATTTGCTCACCCATCCAAATTATTGGAATCAGGTGTTCCAATCACTTCCATGGCCACAGGTGTATAAATTCAAGCACCTAGGCATGCAGACTGTTTTTACAAACATTTGTGAAAGAATGGGTCGCTCTCAGGAGCTCAGTGAATTCCAGCGTGGAACTGTGATAGGATGCCACCTGTGCAACAAATCCAGTCGTGAAATTTCCTCGCTCCTAAATATTCCACAGTCAACTGTCAGCTGTATTATAAGAAAATGGAAGTGTTTGGGAACGACAGCAACTCAGCCACGAAGTGGTAGGCCACGTAAACTGACGGAGCGGGGTCAGCGGATGCTGACGCGCATAGTGCGAAGAGGTCGCCAACTTTCTGCAGAGTCAATCACTACAGACCTCCAAACTTCATGTGGCCTTCAGATTAGCTCAAGAACAGTGCGCAGAGAGCTTCATGGAATGGGTTTCCATGGTCGAGCAGCTGCATCCAAGCCATACATCACCAAGTGCAATGCAAAGCGTCGGATGCGGTGGTGTAAAGCACGCCGCCACTGGACTCTAGAGCAGTGGAGACGCGTTCTCTGGAGTGACGAATCGCGCTTCTCCATCTGGCAATCTGATGGACGGGTCTGGGTTTGGCGGTTGCCAGGAGAACGGTACTTGTCTGACTGCATTGTGCCAAGTGTAAAGTTTGTTGGAGGGGGGATTATGGTGTGGGGTTGTTTTTCAGGAGCTGGGCTTGGCCCCTTAGTTCCAGTGAAAGGAACTCTGAATGCTTCAGCATACCAAGACATTTTGGACAATTCCATGCTCCCAACTTTGTGGGAACAGTTTGGAGCTGGCCCCTTCCTCTTCCAACATGACTGTGCACCAGTGCACAAAGCAAGGTCCATAAAGACATGGATGACAGAGTCTGGTGTGGATGAACTTGACTGGCCTGCACAGAGTCCTGACCTCAACCCGATAGAACACCTTTGGGATGAATTAGAGCGGAGACTGAGAGCCAGGCCTTCTCGTCCAACATCAGTGTGCAACCTCACAAATGCGCTTCTGGAAGAATGGTCAAAAATTCCCATAAACACACTCCTAAACCTTGTGGACAGCCTTCCCAGAAGAGTTGAAGCTGTTCTAGCTGCAAAGGGTGGACCGACGTCATATTGAACCCTATGGATTAGGAACGGGATGTCACTTAAGCTCATATGTGAGTCAAGGCAGGTGAGCAAATACTTTTGGCAATACAGGTGCTGGTCATAAAATTAGAATATCATGAAAAAGTAGATTGATTTCAGTAATTCCATTTAAAAATACTGAGTGCTGTACATGCTCATACTTTTCATGTTCATACTTTTCAGTTGGCCAACATTTCTATAAATCCTTTGTTTTTATTGGTCTTCAGTAATATTCTAATTTTCTGATATGATGAATTTGAGATTTTCATTTGTTGTCATTTGTAATCATCAAAATTAAACAAAATAAACATCTGAAATATATGAGTTTGTATGTAATGTATGAATATAATATACAAGTTTCACTTTTTAAATGGAATTACTGAAATCAATCTACTTTTTCATGATATTCTAATTTTATGACCAGCACCTGTATAGTGTATTTAGTAATTTATTGTTTTATTAAACAAACCAAGTAAACTTTTGACTAACTGTATCCTCTTCTAAAAGAACAAATTTATTTTTTTCCAATAGCATCAGCATTTTTAATCAGCCAGTAAAGGCCTTGTCGTGCAAGAAAAAGGCTTGTTTTGTCTTGTAGAACAAAATTTCATCTGCCTTTTCTTTTGCACGGAAGAATCAAATATTACCATTCTGTTGATGAATAGAAAAAAAAACTGCAGAGGAGCTGAAAGCTGAGCTGCAAACTTCAAATTAAGCTGAGTCTGATAATAATCCACATCGGGTTAGTCCTGACTATTCACAGAATGCTATTTATAGTGGAGCATATACACGAGGGAACACCAGCCGACATTCAGTTTTAAAAAAAACCTTCTCAGCAGAAAAGAAAGCTTCAGTTTCCATTTCATCATTTTGGAGCCAAGAGTGTAAAACATGACAAAAGAGTCTCAGCAGAGGAAATCCTTCTGCCAGCTGTCTGGGGTGTTGCAGCACCTTGAAAATAGTTTGGTATGAGAGCTCAAAGGGTGTTAGAGATATTTTTCTTTATTCACAAAATTAATTGGTAGATGTATTATTTCAAGCAAAGGGATTGGATAAATGGAAAGAACAGATATTTTACTTCCAAACGCAATATTTCGGAGTGACCTGATCAATACGTTTTCATCATTTCTAAGATATACACAAGACTATGACACCGATTAGAAAAGGGAAACAAATACAGCATAGCATGGAGCTCTGTGCCAAACCTGTGGGATGATACCAAACAAGGCTGTCTGTGCTTCCAAAGGTTCTATTATAAGAAAATTTTGGTGTAAGTTAGGACATTTCCAGCATTTATTTACTAAAAAGCGACACTAATTGTTTTTGTTTTCTTTAATCAAGAGAGTATAAAAAAAAAAGTCTTCCAAGAAAACAAAACCAAAAAATTAAAAAAATCTAAATTTCAAATATTTTAAATAGAAACTTCTCATAGCAAGAAAATTATTTACCATCAGTTTATTTAGGAGAAATCTCGATATCTCAATAACTAAATGCTAGGGAACCTAAAATCCAAATGATTCATGACGGGCTCTACTAATTTGTAGAATGAATTATTTCTAATCAACATTGCACTTTTTTTTTTCTTCAGAAATAAAGAAGATAGTTGTGCTCTGTCTGGCGTGTCAAGGTGAAGACACAGCTGAGTATAAATGTAACCTAGTTTATTTGCTCAACCTATGTTTTGACTTTCACCTATGACCATGAGGCACGGATCCTGACTGAAACAAAGAGAGCCTCGGTAATAGCAGCAAAAATTAACTGGTTTATATCAAAAGAAGTCTTTTGGCATCATACCTGGTTCCATCAGGGGTCAATATTATTTTTTGTTGAGTCTAATGTACTGTGTCTAAAATGGTGCAGTACATTTGCATGCTGAAGTCAAAGAACTTAAAACCAATGGAAAGGGGTCATGAAAAGGGGTGAAAAGGGAGAATCATTCTGGTGGGCCATGATTGACAGGGGCCAAGAAGGGTCTGTAATAGAATTATACTAAAAAAATAATATTACACTTAGTAATACACTTACAATCACATGTTTTATTTACAAGTATTGGTAACACTAAATGTATTTGTTGTGGAAACATTTCTCAGGGCTCATCAAACCCTCCCTGATTCTATTCATTCAAAAGGGTCAGAACGTAGCAGTAAAGAGAAGGCAACTTTTCCCACAGAGAGTGGATGAAGGCAGAGTCATTTAGCTCACTACCCTTCCCTTATTACCTCATATCTCTGAAGATAACTCCGGATTTGTACATTTCTATGATATTTTAGTTTAATAAATGCTGGCGTTTGTTTTTAAACAGAAGAGTCAAGCAGCAGCAGTCAGTCGGTCCCTTCACTTTATTTTAGAATTATTTTAATGGTTTAAAATGCATCAGCTATCACGGAAATAAAATGTTAGGTCAATAGTAGAAACAGAACATTTAGAATGTGCTGTCTCAGTGTCAGCTCTCAAGCAAATCAAAGACATTAAATAGCAAAAGTCGAATCATCTCATATATGTTTTTACCCACAAATATCATCACCTTTGACTCTACAATTTTGGAGATAAGATATGGCTCTATCATTTTCTGAGAAAGGCTGAGGAAAGGCCAGTGGTTGTAAATGGGGTTGCAGGTTTACTTATTTGACGTGTGAATCTTTTGGCCCCAATATAGTACACCAAGTGAAGTCCTGGTGGGTTTTTTTGTTTTTTAGTTCAACATTTGTCAATGATTTCACCATTTAGTTTTTGTTGGTGGTGCCCATGCCTCAGAATAAGAAACTCCAACTTGAATGCAGCCAGAAAGTCAGGGGCATACCCGACTTCTAGATTTAACATGGAGGCTAATCTGGAAAAGGGATGGAACGGGTAAGGGCGGGGCTGCAGCGAACTGGTCGTCGAGAAAGGTATTTCTCGTCACACATCTTGTTTTGGTCTACCATGCTCAACAGCTCACCTAGTGGTACAATTCTGCTTGAAGTTCCTTTAAAGTGTAACCTACTGTAGCCCATGTGAAAGCTAACACCAGACCAATTTTTAAAATGTAACCAAAGTGGTCAGTGCCAAGAAAGGCTGATGAAGCATTCATACCAATCACAAAGCTTGTGTACAATTTTCCAGATTTGTGTGTTTTTGTGTGCCTGCCTGTTTGCTAGACACATCACGTGGTTGGAAAACAGTTTTCACAGTGGATACAAGACTCCACTTCATCATTAAGTCTGCTGGTTGTCTGTTTCATTTCAATATGGCAAAGAGGAAGAACCTCCCAGTTTGGGAAGTTAACATGGCTGCTTTCTGTTGAGCTGAAGGTACGGTCAGAAAACTTCTGAGGCTCAGAGAGGGGTTGCAGGGAAATCAGAACAAGAAACCAGGCAGAGATAACCAGGACATTGCCATGCCCTCCTCTGGAGCTGCTTCTCCAATCTCGACCTTTGTGGTAGACTGGAGAAGCCAGAAAGGCAGAGAGAGTGGAGAAGGGGAGAGGCACGATATGGCCAAGGGGTAGTGAGGAATCAAATGAGCTCCTATATTGCAGATACTGGAAATAAAGGAATCACAATCTTTGCCTCACTCTTTCTCAAAGCACTCCTGAGCCACACATGTTGATCGTTCGCGCCAATCACAGAATTCACGTTTGCTGTGAACACCCCTTAAGAGGCAAAGCTAACTGTAGTGATAACCAGTCGGGGTTTAGCGGGGTTTGGTCAAGACAAGTAAAAGTCTCAGCTAGATCAGCCTAGCCTAACTTTTCCAGGGGGATCACTTAGAAATAAATCTGGTATTTAATGGGATGATGCAGCTTGAACCAAAAATACAAAACATCACCTAACAGCTAAGAATACGGACTGGACTCTTGAATGGATTCTTGAATTGCCTGTAAATGGCCTGTACTTCAGTACATTCAGTCATTCACCCATTCACGCACACACTGATGGTGGCAAGCTACATTGTAGCCACAGCTGCCCTGGGGCTCACTGACAGAAGCGAAGCTGCCGTACACTGCCGCCACCGGGCCCTCTGACCACCATCAATAGACAATGCAGGTGAATTGTCTTGCCCAAGGACACAACGACACTGAAAGTCAGAGCCGGGGCTTGAACCGTCGATTCAGGGCAAACCCCTTCATCCGACGCTACTGTCGCCTCTTTAGTTCTGGATACAGGAAATCTAAGAAGAAAAAAAGACTAGAACTGTGAAGCTCTAAGTAGGATTTAACAGAATCAGGAGGGCCTTGGAAAAAAGCAGCAATTAGTCATTCCTCATGATTAACCACCTTTGGGGAATAAAGCCCCCTCACCGTTTTTCATCTTTGAGCAGCAGCAGTTAAAAAGCTTTTCTTCATGAGGTTCTGCTGATCGAAGAGCCATTACTGCCACTCACAAGAGAAAAACGTCTGTAGGTGAGGAGTTACTGCTGGTCACATAGCATAACAGTGTGAGGCTGATGTCTTTCTAATTTGTCTTGTAACAAGCTGGACAGCTCAGACAGCAGAAGGATGTAATGGGTTCAAGTTGGTGAACAGAATTTTACTCTAAAACAGTTCTGAGATTTTCACCAATTCAACTGAGTTTATTTATATAGTGCTAATTCACAACACGTCATCTCAAGGCACTGCAAAGTTCACCAGATCATACAGTCAAATTGATTCAAAGTTTTCTATCTAAGGAAAACCAGTTGATTGCATCGACTCATTGACTCAAAGGCAATCCCCACACTAGGCATGCTTGTAGCTACAGTGGAGAGGAAAAACTCCCTTTTAACAGGAAGAAACGTCCAGCAGAACCAGGCTCAGTGTGAGTGGCCATCTGCCGAGGCCAACTTGGGATCAAGGAGACTGGACCAAAGTTTCCAAACAGTTCTGGATTTCTACAAAAAAGTCATGCTTTTGAACTTTGGGAGAAAGCCAAGTATACCTAAAGAGAAGAGGTACCCAAGATACAGGACATTCCTTCAGCAATGGTTCCAACTACTACTCACAGCACAGCTTGGAAATGGAATGTGCATTTTATTTCTCATGGTATGTAGGAAAATAAGGACCTCAGGATCTCAAAATACATCCTTTAAAATTGCAGTTTTAGGGCCCTGTTTTATCAAAAATATAACATATTCAAAGCTGGATCTACTAGTATTATTAAAGTTCCTTGAGGCAACATCAGGGTTCCTACAGCATAAGGCAAGTTAAATTCAAGACTTTTTAAGACTTTTTAATGCCACTTGAAATAAAAATTTAAGACCAAATTCACAAAAAACACAAGAAAAACCAGCTTGCGACAACTTAACCCAAAGGTTTATTTTAACATAAACCACTGCACCAAGGTTTCAAAATTTGAAAAACTGTCCATACAGGAAGAAAGCTAAAAACACACAAATGACAGATATATTTTAATAATTATTTAACTGAATTAACAAACCTTGTTTTAGCAGGGAACAAAACAAATCAGTTTTAAAGCCACAACATAACCAGTGCTAAGTCTTTTTTGCAGTTATTTTTCTATGCATCGTTTTCTTAGTATGTTTGATTCAGTGATAAGTGGAGGCGTTGCAGAGACAAATGTGGAACAAAACCGAGAAATACCGGCTGTTTCTCGGTAACTCGATTTTGACAATTTGTGTTTCGTGCTTCACATGTGTGACTCCACTGCCTTAATTCCCATCTTTCCGAGCTTGAATCGCTTCTTGCACAAAATACACTGTGCCTCATGTATGTTCCTTGGTACTGGTTTTAGCCATGAAAACTCTTGGCTCGAGCCAATTTTCCTTACATTTACACTTCCTCATATTTTCCAGACAAAAAGTTAATGGTGCATCTCCCAAATGTCCCGGCCACAACAAGGCTTTTATTGGTTCCGCTATTGGGACGGAACCAATAATGGCAAGTTGTTATTTTTTTAAATAAAAAAAAACATTGTCAATTTTAATGTTTCATTTAGATTACAAAAATTATTTATGATGTTTTAAAAATTAAGACCTACGAAAGACTGATTTAAGACATTTTAGTACCAATTAAGGCCTTAGTTTTATTTTGAAGAATTCAATGCCTTTCAAGACTTTTTAAGGACCCGCGGGAACCCTGGACATTTACTGTAATTTGGCACAAACAAGGTGAACCGAATTAAACTGTAGAGTATCTTGGCAAAATTTTAAGATTGCTGCACTTCAGACTATTTACATAAACAGTTGATGTCATTCTTTTAAATTTAATACAAAATATATCATAAGACTTACTAAATAAAGTTGGTATTTATAAGTCTAAAGGAATGTGGGCATGACAAAAGCCTCAATGCTTGTTAACTTCCAGAGAAGTTTAAAAGGAAGTTTATAATCACTTTAATTTAGTTTATTTATATAGCACCAATTCACAAGACATATTCAGATTTAAGTTAGGATTTTCCTTTTTGTATTGGTCTAAATAAATGAAAAAAGCTAAAAAAAAATAGGGATTATATCTTTTAGAGGATAAACTAAGAAGCATGCATGATTAAACCTGTCTGACACGTTCCCCTTTGCATTTCCAGATGGTTCACTTATTTTCCTCTTGTCTTTTAAGGCTAGTGTTTAAAGGTTCCTTTTCGATAAAGCTGATAGTTAAAAACAGAGTCATGTTTGCCCAGTCGCTGGGTGAGTAGAGGTAGGTGGAGGTAGAGCGATCTAGTGGGGGAGAATTTCAGTCTGGACAGACGTTTCTACTTGGCTCTACCTTGGCCCTATTAGTAATCTAACTTTATTTAACCTCATCCAAAATAGTTAGGTTATGCTGAGCTATTTTCTATATTTATGCTTATATATGCTTGGGCTGCTGGATCACATGGGGACCACTTTTCCTCATTCTATCTCTATTCTCCCAATCTGCTGTTTTTGTCAAGTTCCACTTATAACTTTATGCTCTCTCTTCTTTTCCCATCAAAGGTGATTTATCTAGCCTGTTCCTGTTTAGTTTGGCCTCCATTCTGGATTGAAATCTCAGCTTTGCTGCTGTCATCAACATCTGTTTATAAATATTGGACCTTGGCCTATTTCCAGTGTAGGCCTGTCTCTTTTACTGTGACTAGTAGAATTGGCTTCGAAGGGACTACCTGTGGAGCTTGTTGAAGGCTGGATTTATTGTAACTGATTCTTTCTGTATATCTGCTTCCATCCCTTTGAATCCCGGTCAGCCTCAGCAGATCGCCGCTAAAACTGAGCCTGGTTCTACTCTCCACCGTCACTATATGCTTGCTCGAAGGGATAGCTTAAGAGTCAACTACAAAATGCAAGCAAAGGTCTGCAGGTTCATCCAGGAGGAGCATGTTATGCATGTCAATGACTAAATGCGATATGTTCTCCTAATCTGACAGTATAGTCTCAATATAATGCCTTGACTTGACGCGTTTTGAATTGGCTCTATATAAATAAACTGTGCTGAATTGAGTTGTCCTTTCTTCTAATGAGTTTGATATCGTCCATCCATCTTCTATATCATTTGTACATCAGGACAGGGAGTTGGTGCCTTTCTCAAGAAGTAGTTTGAAAAATTATGTTAACTAAACAAAATAGATTTTTTTTTTCCTTCAGACATATATGCTCGGATCTAGACATAAATGTATCAAAGCATTAATCAACCTCTACAAGAGCTTTTATATGTTGCCAAATGGATTGGTTCTAAAAGTATGCCACCACTTATTCTTGCTTCAAAAAAAGAAAAGAAAAAGAAATTGAATAATTAGAACAGCAACTTTTGGTGTTTGAATAATCAAGAATCAAAATAAAATAAGTAAGATTTGAGGTTACAATTTTGACTATATTTGCTCTGATTGTCAGTCAAAGTACCAGATTTCTATTTAGTTTGATACAAATTAGTTCAACAGCAAGATGACTGGGCAAGAAAAGCAAAGATAAACAACACATATTTTAAATCAAACTGATAAAGTTCTTAATAAGAAGAAAAACATTTAGAAAATCATAATTTAATGAGGTAGAAAATCTAAGTTTAAGAATAAATCTGTTATCTACAGAACTAACAGAGGTTTAAAATGGTATAAATTTTAAAATCAAAAGGACAGGCAGTGCTAAGCCAGGAGGGAAAAAACATAAACACTTTATTTTTTTAATTCAATTAGTTTCTTCCTGGAAAACACCAATACCTGGTTTTCTTTGATTTCTGGCCTGCAAATGATGATCAACTTATGCATATTTTTTAATTACTTTTCCTAGTCAGAATGGTAATTGGAGAGGAAAATTGCAGTAGCTTTTCTGATTTTATTAACAACAAGACTTTAAGGTACATACCACTGATTGATGCATTCAAGGAAAAAAAATGGTTGAATTAATAATAAGTTTAAAAAATAACAAACTAAAACTTTCAATTCTGATCTCTGGCCATGTGATCGCTTTCTCTTTTAGTCACATAGTAGCATATCCACCCATTTTCAAACACATAGCCTGTTAGATCAGAGGTCTTAAACCCTGATCCTCAGGGCCCACTGTCCAGCATGTTTTATGTGTCCTCCTACCTCCACACACAACTTAAATAAATGGGTGACTAACAGACCTTTCGGGCCCTCGGAGGCTGCTGTGGAGGAAATGCAATCATTTGATTCTGTGTGCTGAAGTAGAGAGCAATCTAAAGTATTTAAGACAGTAGGCCCTGAGGATCATGATGAAGACATCAGTGTTAGATGATAAAACTTTTTTATTGAACTATTTCTAATGTTGCCCTTTAGGATCAACTTTACTTTAGGTCATCTTTATGATCAATAAATTAAGATTTTTCATATCTGAACACTCAACAGTATTTTAAAACTTTAGAATGTTAAATCTGTTCAGATTTGCACAGATACTTTAGAAAAACATTTTCTCATTTATCTTAATCTAATCCGACATATTGTTTAATCCTTAGACACATGAATCAAAATAAAACTAACTTCTTTGGTTTACACTGAAATTAATACTCGTTTTATTTAACCAAATGATACAGTTACACCTTTATTTTCTATCTTTTATCTTTTCTGCCGGTCCATTATTCAGCTTTCTATCGTGGCAGATCACCACACTCAAACACACACTCACTGGGATCATGCACATGTGGTGTAAACTCATGTTTACCAAAGCAGACATCATTTTCAGATGGTCTCATTGTGTCATGTTGCAGTGCGGCGAGCGTCAGGGGTTAAAAGGCTAAACGGAATGGATCATTGTTCTCTTTGAAAGGCTTCTTTTGACGAGGCCCGCGGGGACAGGTCCACATCCATTGAGTGACAAAAGGCTGCAGCACTCTAGATCCTATTAACAGCCTTGCGAGTTTTTGAGTGTGTGTGTGTGAGTGTGTCTGAATGCAAATAAAAGCACCAGCAGGCCTCTTGTGCTTTAATAGGAGCCACTTGGTGGTATTTTACGGCCGTGATCAAACACTGCAGCGGTGACAAAATGTCCTCCACAGCGATAAGATCTCAGAGAGAACACGCTGCAGTTTGTCATCTTACACTGACGAGGAGCGTAGCTCACATCTCACTGCCGTGGAGTCGATTTTCTGCACCATCATCTAGGCAGGCCATGAGGAGGAGGCAGAGGAGGAGAGAAAAAACAGAGAGGGTGGAATGCTCCACCTTATCCACTCCCACTCTTCCTCACACCTCAGACACGCACCTTCAGCATCCAGTCTCCATTTTAGGCTCAGATCAGTCTGTTTGTGGTAGAGGAGACTACTTTTTTTTTTTTTTTTTACATCCTCCACACTGATACCTTCGATTATCAGTCTGTCAATCAGCCCCCCAAAAAAAAAATCTATCCTCAGGATGAGAAGATGGTGGAAAATCTGAATAAGGTTATTTATTTTGTTAACAAAGACATGCTCCAATATTTAAATATAAAATCTGCAAATTTTATGATTTTATAAGCATCTGAATTTATCGGAATGTTTGTGTTTTTAACTCAAGTTGACTAAATTAAATGACTGAATGTGAGCCTCCATCTGCAGCCATTACTCTCTGCAAAACGAAGACATTAAATCTGAATAAACACAGAACGCTTTGTTCAAATGAATCCATCTTATCAGCAGAGGTTTTAAATCAAACATAAAGTCAATCTTACCTGTTAATCTAACTTTAACACATAATATGATATAAGACACTAAGTAGTTAAGGGTGTTTTTCTCAGAGCTAGGAATTACTGAGCGGGGTTTAGAAGCAGAGTAAACATTAAATAAAATATATTTGTAATGTTTGAGCATTTCAACATAAATCAGATGTGTTTTCTTGTTTTTTTGTAAAACATTTGCTCAATTGTTAAAAAATGGGCATATCAAAAAATATGGGAGGGGGGGTTGTCTTGTCAGTACTTATCAGTATCAATTGGCTTTAATGGTTTGCAATCTGTTTTTCTTTTTTTTATATTTTATATACTTTATATTTTATATAACTAAATTTCAGACAAAGAAGAATGGCGTCCCTTAATGCCCTTAAGGGGTTGAGGTTGTTAGAAATCAGATAAGGAAGGAAACACGTGCTTTGATGTGTTTATCATTGATCATATTGTAAGTCCTTCATTTTCAATTACAAAATGACTACCTTTTAAACAACCTGCAGCCCAGGTATTTCTATTTTATGTTATTGTTGTCAGATTTTGACCAATTAATAACTTAATTGGTAAAACAATGGAAATTAATATTGGCCATAAAAAGCCTGTTCAGTGCATCTTCACAAACCGATTGCTATATCTCTACCTTTCTGCAAAAATACTAAATCAGCTGCTTATTTAACTATCATCTCCTTACAGTTATTTTCAATGATATAATAATAATAATTTCATATAATTTGTTTTGATGACATTGTGTCAATGTTTGTTTTAAATATTTTGTCTTCCTTGAATTTAAATTTGACAAAAAAGTCTATTTAACTGGTCAAAATTAAAACACCAACTCTCAGCAGGTATTTGAATGCAATTTGTAGAATTAATTAAAGTCAGATTAAGGTAAAGGTTATTTTAGTCTTCTTTAATTTTCTGTTGGCTTTAAAACTAGTATGTCTTTTAAAGAACCTTAGGCCTAGTTTTCTTTTTTCCCCATTTTAGTTAGGTAAAAAAAAACAGAATTACTTGAAAATTTGCGATTAGCAGGTGTGAGATTAAGTAAAATCTAAACTCTGCATGTCTTTTTTCTTCTCTATGTGAGAAAAAAAAAGGCAAATGGGATTCCTGTTTAATACCTTCTGATATCTCTTTTGTAAAAAAAAAAATAGTTTTCTTTGTAAAGGTTTTGAATTATGTATTTTTCTTAAGGCTCTGAGTAAAGAAAATGCTTTAAGCAGAATCTAAAGGAAATTGCCTTAGTGATTAGAAAATGCACATATCATTTCAAACGTTTCTTGTTTATATTTTAAGATAGTATTTTCTAAGGTGCAAATTGTATGTGGATGCTGCTGTTAGGATCCCTATGCTTATATTAAAAAAATTATTTTAACAGTTTGTTTCTAATTAAATGCAATATTATCAGCACAGTAGAAATGTTGCAGTTTATGTAAAGGACTTCGATGATGAAATTTATCGCACATACTATTAGGGTAAATAATAAAATGATAGGATAAGGATTAAATGAACTCAGTTTGCAGGAGAACATGAAATAGAGAGCCCCTAACCAACCAATTACTGCATGTCTGGAAGGGATGGGAAGGGATTAAAATCAAATGCTTAGTTTATATCCATCCAACGAGAAACAAACCATCAATCTTGTTTTTTTTCTCCTATTTTTTAGTTTCATGCTGGAAAAAACGGACGAGCACAACTAAAAATGTCCTAATTACAGACATGGAGATGTGGAGGGGAGGGATGCGTGGATGTTTGTAAGTGTGAGTGCGTGCGTGATGGCGATGCAGCGTGGGCACAGAGCTGTTCTCCAGCTCCTCAGCAGGCAGGACACACCTTCTCCGGGCTGCAGCACCCTTCATTGCATTACATCATCAGAGACACCTCGAACCCACCCACGCGCCAAAGCGCACGCTTACAACATCTGCACACGCACGCACCCACGCTTCCACGCGCTAAACAGATAATTGCTCCCGCCATAATAATGACCGAACGTTTCCACAAATGACTGCAGGCGAGCAAAAAAACAATTTTCCACAAGCACGAGTTAAATCCACGCACACGTTCCTTCTCAACAACAGCAGCAGCAGAAAAAGCGACAGTTTATGTAACATCACACGTTTTTTTTTTGTTTTTTTAATTTTTAAAAGATTTAATTCGAATGCATTGCAATTACTTGATTAAAAACTGGGAAAAAAAAGAAAATACTACAATGCAATCAGAGTGGAACCGTTTCTGTGGATTTTTATTCAGATGAACACAGCGTGGAAAATATCCACTGTAGGCCCGCGCATTTTTCCACACTGAAATCTGAGACACTGAGGAGAAAGAAAAGATCATTCTCCAAAAAATCCTGCGTAGTATCAGTCTGTCCCCGCCCAGGAGGATTAGTGTTACCTTGAGAGCCCTTGGTTCTTTTTTTTTATTTTTTGCGGCTGATCTGTCAGAGCAGTTAATCAGCTGTCAGACATGGAAAAAATAAATACATTAAAAAGCCTGAATTGAACTAAAAAGTCCATGCTGTCCCTGAACACCCCCAACCTGACCATAATCCCAAATTCAGAAAAGCAGAGGAGAAACAGGGAAGGCGAAATTCCTGCTCAAGAAAAACTGTTTTAAAAAAAGAGACAAATCAATTTAAATCAGATATCTATTAGATTGATTTTATTTTGCATTTTTTGTCTAAAAAAATAGAAGATCATTCCATACTTCCCTCCCCCTGAGGGACTGTGTTTTTAAAACGTTTTAGTCCTTAATAGGCGAAGGAACATTTGGGCCTTTTGAAGATAAAGTACATACAAATGGACTAAAAATAAATAAATAAATACTGAGACACGGTTCACGCCCATTCTGAAGGCGAATTGGAAAGACGGACAAAAAAAAATCCTGATTAGGAATTCCCCCCATACACCCATCTTTGCATAAAACGCACAGGAATCATTTTTAATCCTATTAACTCTGCAGCGATGGAGAAGAGAAACGGAAAACCCGCCTTTTTTTTTTTTTTTTTTTTCGTAAATCTGAAGATGAAAACTCAACATCAGCCTGGATGTGGCTGTAAAGAGGCAGACTCCAGATTCAGGCCCGTTTATTTGCCTATTATTATTATTATTTGTTTTATTTCTCAGGCTTACTGCATGTAAGGCCTCATATTTGTCGGCAACAGAAAAGCCAAATATTCTGCTAATTAATGGGAAATTTTGCAATTTCCGTCGCAAAGAAGGTGACAAAGATGAAAGCTGCAGCCAAAACCTTCACATCTAATGAATTGAAGTAACAGGGGAAGGCGTCTGCGTAAAGGCGCAGCATGGGATGTAATCCAGGGGGAGCGTTTAAACGAACCCCTCTGCAGACGCCATTTGACCAACTGGGAACCCAAATCATCCCGATTCATCCGAACATCGTAGAGATTTCCTCCCTTAAATCGTTTGTCTGGTCACGAAAATGTTTTTTTTTAATTCTGTTCCACGAATCTGTGAATTTCATTGGTTAAAAATAACCCGTTTTGCTTATTTTTTTCCTTCACATTAATGGTAAAACATAAAGTGTCAAAATAAAAAAAAACGTTTTATCTATTTATTTATTCATGTATTTATTTATTTTTAGTTAACTGGTGTGATGAATGTGAAGAAGGAAACGAATTTCATTTATTTATTTTTTTTTTCCAAACTGGAGGTATGATGGAAGAATGCAACGGTCACTGCTGTCCATCACAGCGCAAACGCAAGGTCATGCACCAAAAAGAAGAAAAAAAAGAAAAGCTGGTCGAATTACACAAAAATATGCATCAATATTTAACGAGTCCACGAGGAACGTGCGTGACATTTCAACACGCGGCTGCAGCCGAGAACAATGTGAGAAAACAATGCGTGGAAACTGGACACCTGGCGAGCATATGATTTATTATTAATCAATTCTAAGGAAATCCGCCTTTCTATCTTTTTCGTTTTCAATACATTCATATTTCTAATAAAACAAACGTTTAAACATTTAGGGCTATAAGCCCTGCAATGTTTGCATTTTGTTAATTATCCAAAAAAAGAGATCTAGTTGCTCATTCATATTGCAACCATAAGGGCAGCGCAGGTCTGTAATTCTACTCTTGCCTGTCAAAAGGACATTAGAGGCCAAAATGGCAGAAATTCTCTATTTAAACCCCAAAATGTCGCCTTTCCTTTAAGGAGACCCGCAAACATCCTCCGAGTCTGCGCGTAAAAACTGGATAAAATGGATATAAACTCCAGTAAAAGTCCTGTAATGCACCTGTCCGTCAGGAGCTGAAACACAAGCCTTCCCTGCTTCCTCTCCTCCTCTACGTCCATTCCGAAGGCGGACACTACAGGAACAGGTTGAACTCACACAGACCGCGATACTGACCTCAGTTCAACAGACCCAAAGTATCCACCTGCTTAGATCCAGCTATCAAATGTACATGGAGCCACTTTTGTTCTTTTTTACGCTTGAAAAAACATCCAGGATCCAGTTTGAAGCAGCGCTTTTTTTTCCTTTATCGCTTCTCTCAGGTGCGTCCAGCATGGTGCATCATGCGCACAAAAGCCGCTATTTGCTCTGTGCCACTCGCGGCGGCTGCGAGCAAGAGGCGCGCACACGCAGACATGCAAGCGCGCCAAACAGGGTCCGCCCTCAGCTCAGCTCCAGCGCGCGCCCTTTAAAGGCACATGGAGAGTGCGCACTGACACGAAAGCACCTTTGGTTTTCATTTAGTTTCAGTTATGTTGGAAAAATTCTACAATCTGAGAGCGAATCATGTATTTAATATAGGACAGAGTGTGATATTGGAAAGAATCAATTTTGAAGGATATTCTCGATGTAAAAACATATGGATCCAATGAAGAGAAGACAAACATCCAGAGTGATCTGAGCGTGGGTCCCTAAACTAGACCCTTAACCCCACACCGCTCCCCCGGGCGCCGCACAATGGCTTCCCACTGCTCCCCATAGGGTTGTGTTAAATACAGAGAATTCATTTCGTTGCTCTGTACTTTTAACAGTGTAATGACAAAAAAAATGTTGGTGTTTTTCTGTTATTGTTATCGCTAGAATTGTGACAAATAAAGACACCTATTCATATAATTTGAAACTTATAACCACAAGCATCAGTTTATTGAAATTAAATGTAAACTATCATAAATAAGTAAATGAAAAAAACGGGGGTGCATAAATGCCAGCTGTTATTTTTATACATTGTTGTTTCCAAATGTCCCTCTTGTGCATTTTATATTTGGATTCTTCTACTCTTAGAACAGCCATTGTTCACCTTAATGGATTAGTTCAGAGTCAAAAAAAAAAAAAAGATCAGGAAAGACAATGGGAAGTAACTTGAATCACGGTTCAGTCACCACCTTTCTTGTATTGTGAGCATAGTGGTGTTTGTTATTTGGTGCTTTTGAGTCATACCTCTGTCCTGGAATTGGAGGTGGCGAAAGGTTAAAATTTGTTTTTGCTGAAAAGTAAAAGGGTTTATTTCAAAACAACTTTGTAAAAACACAGAACACAGTTTTTACATGTAGATCACAACCATTTTTAACAAGGAACTGCTGCAGTTAATTGCTGCCAGCCTCCTGACAGCTGTCATATTTAATTTTATCAGTTTAGGAGAAATCTCTTTTTTGTTGTTAATTTGAAACTGGAGCAAAAGCTGTATAAAACAATAGCATTGGCTTAATGTAAGTATAATTGAACTAGATAAAGGTTTGAATGATTTGTCATGGTATATTGTTGTTATATATAGTGATGTATCAGAAGTGTGTTGAGAGCCACTGTAAGTTGTGTTTGTTGGAAGACATATCAGATATATAACACATGGTTTCTTTTTGTACTACAGGCAAAACCTGAAAAAATCTGATTTAGTAAGCTATTAATAGTGCAAGTACTTAGAAAGATAAGAGAGGTCTGTAGTTTTTATGGGTACACTTCATCTATGAAAGAAAAAATGGAACAAAAACAAAATCAATAGAATCAAATTCTAGGATTTCTAAAAAAAATTATTTTGTAAATTATGATGGGAAAAAATATTTGGTTAGTAAAAGTTCAAGTCAACGCTTTTTATCATTGACTCCTGATTCTGAACATTTTCTTTATTCTGAGAAGTTTCAAAACTCTTAACACAAACTTTTAGAAATTGGGCAAATATGCAGCTTATATATTTTCAAATAATCCAGATTGTGTGGATATTTCATAATGTATTCCTTGTCCTGAACAGAATTCAGGAAAAAAAGACTCCTGAAAAGAGTTTCAACTGTTGTGATGTTTTTAAACCTATCCAATTCAGATCAAATTCATGGGGCTGAAATAAGTCCTGATTGTGTCTCTTTCTTCAGGTCTGATTTCTAAATAAAAAATCCTTACTTCACTTTGTAACACCAAGTGATATTTTCATCATTTCTAAATTCAAAGGCTACTTAACTCATGAAATGATCTGGTTTGGTGTCAAGTTGTGAAAGGCTACTTTACAAGGAACCCGTTTCATATCAGATCTTTATAAAAACATAAAGATGATAACTCAATAGAGAAAACAACCATGAGAAGACATTTATTTACCACTTGCTCTGTCTTGACAACATATAAACACATAACAATTCGTTTTGTGCCCATAGGTACAGTATTGGGGCAAAATTTGCTCCACAAGTCATATCATATTCCCTTCTTTGCATAACAGTTTATAGTCAGTAGAAACAATAATCCTAATATAACTGACAAAGAAAACAGTCCATGACAATTATATAAAAAAAACACCACAAAAAAGTCAAAGAAACAAAAATAACATTGAAAGAGTCAACAGCTTCCATGTAACCATTGCATCACACGCCCTGCCCCCACTAGTACCCCATCTACTGTACAACTCACTTCAGATCTCAGGTAAGTCCAGGATCAAAATGCCCATCACTTAGCTGCTCATATACTGAAAATGAACAGTTCCAAAAATCTGTCTGAAAGGCACCCCATGAACCAGGACCAGTGCACCCATTAGGCTACAGTGCAGTTGTCTTTCCAATATAGACCCCAACATCTGTAGAGGAAGCCACCAACATTAGTCAAATTCCCAACATCCAGCCTCAGAGCAACCAGAGTGTACAGTGCACAAAACTAGCGAGTTCATGACCCTAATACCACCCCCCCAGAGGCAATGCAGAGGAAAATATTAGCACTCAATAAGTTACCTTGAAAATGATGTGGTGCCTCATCACTGAAAGTAATAAACAGACTCACCGTTTCAATAGAGCACTCAGAAAGCCTTCCAAAAAGTCCAGACATGTAGGAATGCCCCAAGGTTCCATGGGCCGTTGAAGGGAGTTTTGCCCATTTTGCACTGTCCCTCTGAAACCGTTCAACAGTAGGGCTCGGCACGGTTCAGATGTGGCTCGGTTCTGATAACAAAGAGCGCATGAGCAGATCGCATCATCTATTTAGAGTCAGATCAATCATGCAATGCACAGATCTCTTCACCTGTTCATGACACGAACTTGTTCTCAGGTGATTAACAATAAATGGCATCAGAACAGCGTGGTGCAACCTGGGATAATTCTGAGGATGCTATCCAGGCACATAAGTTCCTGAATGTTATGGGTGCCGCCATTTTTGTTTGCGTAATTTCCATCTTGAGAGCTGTAGTATTGTGGACAGCCAACAATAGGCGAGCAACTGTGCTAGTGTGATGTGTAAATGGTTGTAAGTTCTGCACGGTTAACTGATCCAAGCCCGGTCCGAACTCAACATGAATCAGTCTCAGAGGGCTAGTGTAAATCGGGCATAGGCCTGATAGATTTAACGCGGTTCAGATGTGTCTGGCATGGTCCAGTTCAGTTGCATTCCATTTACACTCAACAGTTATCTCGGTTAGCGTGAATGGAGCTTTGAATTTGGGACCCTTCTTCCTGTTCAGGATATTTCTCTCAAATAATTGTTTGCTGAGAATCTTTTGTGAACAAACCGAACACAAACACAACAAAAATATTTCGTTGCACATCCAACTAGCAAACATTGATGATAATAAAGAAACCCTGCCAATTCATTTATTCAAATTGAATGTTGACAGTTTAAAATCTTTGATTTATCTCTGCTAATATTGTATAAAATTCTGATTCTCAATAAATGAAATATAAAAAAGAAAAAGATCTGGTCTATGCTAAAATACAAACATTTATGGACTACCCTTGATGATTTGAAGTAAGCAGCAGCTTAGTTGGTACTAAGACGCTCTGCCCACACGATGCCAAGAAAACAAATACCCCCATCCAGGGGGGGATTTACCATTAGGCAATACTAGGCAGTTGCCTATGGCCCCAAGTTCCTGGGGGCCCCATAAAATATATATTTTTAATATATATTTGTGCACATTAACTATGTTTTTGATGAAACTATAATATTAAGTGTGTCTCTGCCCCCCTTCAGTGTCCACCACATTGGATCAGTCAATTTGCTGCAAATGTTCAGAAAGCTCCAAACAGACAGCAGCAAACCAGTTGAAAACAAACAATGCGCAGTGTTGTCAACTTAGTGCTTTTGTTGCTATATTTAGCAACTTTTCAGACCCCTCTAGTTCATTTATTCCAGAAAAACACCTAGTGCCAAATCTAGCGACTTTTTTTTGTTAGTGGAGACTTTGGCGACAACATATAAAAGCAGCGAACTCTGCTCTCCAGAGCAAGTAGATTGGTAACCCCGCCTCCTGCTCTCCTCTATCTTGTCTGCTGTCATGATTCATGCAGCTATTATTTCATCCAAATGAAAAATAGAGAACAGATAAGCAGATCATGGCTTGTCTACAGTGAAAAAAAGGACTGTTATTTACTTTTGCCGTCGGCTCTTTGGAAATGCATGAAGGCGCAATCGGCGCAATGAGCTTAGTGATTGGAAAAAAATCTTCCATTCCTTTTGAGACAGTATGAAAAGTCAGATGAGTACAAAACACAGAGAGGAAAACAACAAGAAAAGGGACAAGAAGAGAGGGACAAACCTAGAACAAATAATGGATGTCTATTCTATTAACATCTCTGTATCTCTATAATGGGTCAATTCAGAGGGCCCCATGCCTGTTTTTGCCTAGGGCCCCAAATTTCCTAAACCCGCCCCTGCCCCCATCCAAAGTAATTCAACTCATACTGTAGTTAATTAGATCATCTAAACGCAAGAACCACATCAACCTGACCCAAGAGGGAAAACTAAAAAAAACTGTAAATGTCCAGCCACAGTGTGATAACAAAACGCAATCACCTCAGCTTAGAATTTTTATATTTAATATCTTTCATTATTCATGAATTATAATACCTGTTACGAACAAAAACTGCATCCTGAAATGTTTGTTTAATGATGTGAACTTAAAAAATATAAAAAAAATCTAAATATATTTATATATAGTCAAAATACATTGGATTAATCATGTAATTCTGCAGAAAAAAACTCTTATAGGCAAACAACAAATGATACAGAAATTTGTTTTAGTTTCCCTTTCTTCCAACCTGTCCATCCCTCTTTCAACCCCTCTTCTCTTTCACTTAACACATGTCAATAGAGCACCTGTCATCTGGTGGGATCGAGTTACATAGAGACCTGTATAATACAACCACCTCAGCTCAAAACACAGCTATATTCCATCCTGCAATGGTCCTGAAGTATCACACACATTTTGCAGAAATCAAGAGATAATGATCACCTCAGAGGGCATTGTTTACTCGGGTGGGGTTTTTACTCCATCTTTTTCAAACACTTATCTGCTCTATATCCCTGTTTTATATACAAAGTAAACAACACTAATGGTGCCCCTGCGCAATTTCTTCTCAGGTTCACCAGGTGAGCATTTTAGTCTGTCTATATGGGGTCCAAATGTAAAAACTATGTTTAAAAAAAACAGTAACTATAAAGTGAGGGGGAAAAAGTGACTTCAAGGTCCGAAGGGGTTAGAAGCTAAGACGGCAATGAGAACCAAAACAGCGACATCTGATTAAATAAGGAAGAAAACCTATTCAGAATGGTGTCTGTTGAACCAGTAAAGCAGATCCTTTTAATGCGTCACTGCAGATGGAACATTTAAATGTGGTGATTCAGAGCTTTAACAAATTCAATCAGCAATACTTTTCTATTTGTTTGCCTTGCCAGTAATTCGCAAAAGTACAAGAAATTATTCCTCTAAAGCTTAATGGATAATTTAACTTTGGTGCATCAATGCATTAAGATGCTATTTGCTTTGCAGTTTAATTCTTGTATTAATTTCTGATTGTTTTGGATGGTAAATACATGGCCTCTCTTGTTAGTTTTAACTAAGCAGCAACATCTATAGTTAAGAAGTAAACCTCTCACATAATCTTTCAAGTGTTATTAAATAGATATTACATAATCTAAAACGTATTACAATGCACTTAATGGGGAGGAAGAAAGAAGCAAAAATGAATATTAAATATTAATATTGATATTAATATAATAAGTTGGATAAAATCTGAGATATTATTCTCTGAAGCCCATCATGTGCACAGATGATTAAAAATATCCTTTCAACTTCACGGCGCTACCATGGAAACCTGTTAATGAATGGTGTTTATCAAAACCGCAGAGTGATGTTCTCTCTATGCCTCTGCAGTCATGGAACCAGCCAACATTTTAGCTTTTAGGCTAAATTCATTCTAAATTATAAATAAAATTAGAGTCATTAAGATGTTTTCCGCTGATCGGCACACAAACCACTCTGCATGCTTTTACCAACAGATTCATGGTTGTTCAATATAGGGACGTGCGGCTGGTTTAGGGCAGGGAAGCAATAGCAGAAAATATCCCAAACAACATCACAGGATGTTCCCATTGGATTTGATTATTCATGTAAAAGTCCAAAAGCACCAACCTTAACATCATTTACTTTAAACTTTCTTCTTTCCATCATTTACTTTAAACTTTCTTCTTTCTTTCTGTTTTTCTCCTCTGGACATTTTTTTTCTTTTTATAGCTTCCATCCTGCAAATCTTTGCACTTTCTAACAAAGAGCTGTGTTATTGAAAACATTACGTCTGTAAAGATCCCAAGGTCTTGAACTTTTTTTTTTCTTTTCACATTTCAGGGTTTAAAGCCTTTCAAATTAAAAAACTGTGCCTTTCTTTGAACTTCATCTTTTGCTTCTCTGACAGTTTTCTCCTGTCCTGTCTCCTGTCGATTTTACATTCCAAAATGTTGCCTGCAGCCAGGTAGGTGAAGACAATAAGCCCAGTCTTTGTGAAACTATGGTTGTTCTGCTGTGATTATTAAGATTCCATCCATCCATCCATCCATCCATCCATCCATCCATCCATCCATCCATCCATCCATCCATCCATCCATCCATCCATCCATCCATCCATCCATCCATCCATCCATCCATCCTATTAGGTTGGGGACATGCTACATCTCAAACTTCACTAAAAGACTTACAGTTCACAAAACAGACTCTTTCTTTCCTCAACCAAAATACTTTTGATCACACACTTGGCCTGCTTTTATACTGAACCTTTGGAACCCTTTTACCATACCAAAGTCATTTTTCTGGAGCAAATCATGTTAGTGTGAACGCAATGGAAACTGGAACCATATCCCGGAAAGATTGGAACGGCTGTTTTTGGCACGGTTTATCCGGATCATGAAGCAGTTTCCTCGCAGTGTGAAAGCCTTTGTACATGGCCACAGGAAGTAGGGGTGCTGGGTGTGCTGCTCCAGGTTTAGAATTTTGTAGAACATAGGGACCCCTATTTCATCATTCTGCTTCATTCTATCTCTATTCTGCCACTCTGCAGAATCTGTTAGTTCAATCTCTAACTTTATGCTCTCTCTGCTTTTTCTCATAGTAGCTTTGCCTTGTCTGGTACTGTTTGGCCATCCTGGAGAGAAATGTCAGCTGTGCTGCTGCCATCAACACCTTTGTTTATGGATGTTGGAGATCGGCCTGTTTTTCAGTGTAGTCCTGTTTCTCTGCCTGTGATCAGCTAGATGTGCTCTCTTCATCCTCTGACATGGGAGTTGGCTAAGAGCTTGTCTGCCTGGCTTTGTGTTTCCTATATGGGGCTGCCTTTTACAGTTGCTTTTTGTGTCTCTGCTTCTGTCTCCCTGAACCCCAGTCAGCCTCTGCAGATGGCCGCTCACACTGAGCCTGGTTCTACTGGAGGTTTCTTTCTGTTAAAAGGGAGTTTTTCCTTTCCACTGTCACTACAAGCATGTTTAGAGTCAGGGATTGCATTCAAGTCAATGAGTCGATGCAATCAACTGGTTTTCCTTAGATAGAAAACTTTGAATCAATTTGACTGTATGATCTGGTGAACTGTAAAGTGCTTTAAGATGACATGTGTTGTGAATTGGTGCTATATAAATAAACTGAAGTGAATTAAATTAGTGAAAGAGTAGCGTATTTGAGCTGAATAAGAAGAGGAGGACAAAGGAAAACAAATTAGTTTGAGTTTGAATCAAAAATTAAAATAGTATTAAAATATTTTATGTGGATATGTGTGAGTGATGTAAGAGTGATGAGAGGCAGGTGCACAACCGCATTTAAACGCCAAAGTAGCGACAGAAACCCCATGATACACACTTTCTTCTTTGTGTTTTTGTTCTTCTCAATCCTTGCACTAGTGGAGAAATAGTTCACTTTAACGTTCTTTTGCATCTGCATGAGATTGTTTGGCTTGGTCTCTAAAACCTTGTGTGAAGCAAGCTGAACCAGCTGAAGGTGTGAATTACCTCAGGTTCACCGTTACCTGCACCGATCCTTAGACTGGATCCTGATTAGGGTACCTGCTCAAGGGTCAGACTCCTGGATACCTGGAGTCAGAAAAACCCAATTTAGCATCAAATGCCATTCGGCCAGAGTTTAAACTACAAACAAACACTGCAGCAGGACAATATTCTTAGAATATGAGCAGATTATATTTCTGTTTCACTCCCCCATAAAAGGAAAATGATCAAAGTCTCCTCACTGTTAATCAGAGGTTTGTGATGTCACCATGAGACACTTCTGTAACTCTGAAATCGGTGATAGGAAGCATTGCAAATGGAACTGACCACAACACCAAGATGAAACCTCCAAGCGTAATTATAAATCTATTTTTTTGCAGTAAAAATTTATTTACCCATGTTTTATCTTTTCTCTACACACACCTGTCAGGGATTACCCATCATACACAGCAGGTTCTTTTTTGTAATGCTAACATCAGGGATCCAAATCCTAAATGAGAAACCACCAAGATGTTAAAAGCCAATTCGGACGGTGGTAGAGAGAGACTGCTAGCTGCGATCAGAGGGAATTTTCTTATTTATTTTAGACCAAGAGAGGTCTCTCCTTAGCATCTCTGTGCCTTAGAAATAGCATGAGGTGATGGATCAAAGGTGGATTATCACTTTAATGTCCAACCATCTTCCTGCGTCCAAACTTTTTCCTCCAAATCAAATCAGGTAAAATAGTTTCTGACAATGTGCAAAATCCTATAAATTGGATTTCTGAGCAGCACGTTGATAGAACCATTAAAGCAATAGATACCATAAGTTGGAGTTCTCAAATTTAAATCAAAAATTCATGTCATGATTTGTATCAGCTGCTCTTGAGAGAGAAAGGTTTCAGTTTGCTAAACAGAAATTGTAAATATGAATATATTATAATATAATAATATTCAAATAAACAGAAGCCACCACCCTGGGGTCATGACACTAGACTGTTGTCATAGCTTGTAAATAAATAATTTTTTCTATTACTGTCCTACAATACAGTTCTTTGATATATATTTAATACTGATGAATTTTTTTTATTAAGATACATTAAGATACATAGAAAAGATTAACATAGCGTTAACCGATTAACATAATCAATATCTATTTGGAATGTAGATTCTCATTTTAATTCCTCTCTGTCTTTGGTACAGCAGACTGGAGAGAAAGTCATTACTCCAGATTAAAACCCTGGTTTGGAACCAGCTGATTGTCATTGTTTGTTTAGAGGAAATGCCTTCTTTAAGTCTTTAACTGTCTGTATCAAGGCGTTATAGACCTCCTGCTACCTTTAGAGAGCACGGGAGATGAAGTGAAGCAGGTTTACAGCGTGTAAAAATAGACTCAATTCCTGTGTTCTTTGTGACTTTAGCAGCAAAGCTCTGAACCTCCAGGCTGTCGCTTTTAAACCTACACATAGAAAAATAAAAAACTTTAATAATGACAACTAATGCGTCCAAACATGGCTTAAAAGATAAGAGTTATGACAATATGTTGTCTCCAAGTCTCTAAATTCTAAAGGGATCTAAATCACTGAGCGAATGACTCATTTTTTAGAAACAAATCTCAATAAGATAGATTAGTAAGTTCTGATTTATAGGGTATTTAAATACTGTTGGAGATTTGTTTCCATTTTATTTTTTTTTTTTAATACATATAATTTAGATCACTAAAAAGTATATCCATGCTCCAAACACTGCATATACTAAATGCTTGGTCAGGGCTTCTTCTGACCACTGAAAAAGATCAAGTTCTTCTAATCCTTATGCTGTCTCTGGTTCAGGGGTGGTTTTAAATAACAAAATCAACAACTGCATGCCATTGTGCTGGATATCTCTCTGTAAGGTGGCTTTAGAAACACTGACCCCAGCTGCAGTCAATCTCCCCAAAGTCATAAATGGGTTTTGTGAAAAAAAACATTAAGGCTTCAGCCATCCTTGTTGCCTCTGGACTGTTCTCTTAGCACCACCTTCCATTACAGCAGGAGTGGCTGGTAGACCCTGGACAGGTTACCAGTCCATCACAGGGTATCACAGAAGGACAACATAACAAAAGACTAACAATGATGCAAACACAACAAGTCACTCCTAGGGGCAATTTTGAGAGACCAATTAACAACCAATTAACAACATAGAGCAGAAGACTGAATATGTAGGGAGAATGCAAGAAAGAAGACAAAAACTAATGCAGAAACAAATAGTCTGAGAAAGACTTTAAATGTATTTTTCTGACGCAATTAGTAACAAATATATTAAACAAATCAATGTTTCAAATACGGTCTTCTTTTTTTATTAATTTGTATAAAGAGTGCACAAGACCACCGGGACAGATTTTACCAGAGAGCTAATTCCAATGCGATATTCATCGTCCCCGATTTATAGAACACATAGGAACATCAAGAGATAATCTGAACATATCTGGTCTATCAAAAATTCAAGATTTAAATTAATAAATCAGAATCCAATCTGGAAATCCACCTTCTCAACAGCATCAACATTCTGGCAAAAAAGGAATTTAATGTTTTCAGCCTTGCTGCCAGTCAACTATCTTTGAGAATGGAATGGTTTGTTGTTAAACACTGCTCAAAAAATAAAGGTAACATGTAAACAACACAATACAACTTCAAATGAATCAAACTTCTGTGAAACCAAACTGTCCACATAGGAAACAACAGTTATTGACAATCAATTCCACATGCTGTTATGTAAATAGATTAGAAAACAGGTAAAAATTATTGACAATTAGCAAGACAGACTCAATAAAGGATTGGTTCTGCAGGTGGGGACCACAGATGACCTCCAGTAGCCTACAAATGTGTATGTGTCTGCATAAACGGTTAGAAACAGACTCCATGAGAATTGTATGAGGGCCCAACATCCACAGATGGGGGTTGTGCAAGAGAACACCAGGATTTGCAAATTAAGCCATTAGAGCCCTGTGCTTTTCCCTGAGCACATGTGACCGCGCATGGAGACACCGTGGAGGCCGCACGGCCCCCCAGGTGTCATTTTGACCGTTTTAAGGACATTACATCAAAGTTTGTGTTTTTTCACCTTAAGTTTGTGTGCGACTCCAAATCAGGGCCTCCATTGGTTAATACATTTGATTTCCAATAATAATTTTTGTGCTATTTTGTTGCCAGTACATTCAAATTTGTACAGAACATGGTATTCACTGAGAGTATTTCATTCTTTTCACATCACTGGGGTCCTTTGCTCTTCACAGATGAAAGCAGGTTCAACCTGAGCACACGTGACTAACGTGACAGAGTCTGGAGTCACCAGGGAGAGCGATCTGATGCCTGCAACATCCTTCAGTTTGACCTGTTTGAAATTAGCTCAGTAATGGTGTAGGGTGGAGATCCTCAGGTCTTTTGTGAAACCATATGCAGGTGCGGTTGACTCTGGGTTCCTCCTAATGTAGGACAACACTAGACCTCATGTGGCTGGAGTTTGTCAGCAGTTCCTGCAAGATAAAGGCATTGAAGCGGACGACTGGCCCGCCCATTCCCCAGAAGTTAATCCAACTGAGCACATATGGGACAACATGTCTTCGTTGGACCACAGACTGTCCTGGAGTTGCTGGATGCTTTAGTCCAAATCTGGAAGGAAATCCCTCAGGAGACCATCCACCACTTCATCAGGAGCATGCCCAAGTGTTGTAGGAAGCTCAGCATGTGGATGCCAGACACAATAATGAGCCTCATTTTGACCTATTGTAAGGACATTACATCAAAGTTGGATCAGCCTTTAGTGCATTTTTCCATTTTAATTTTGTGTGTTACTCCAAATACACGGCTCCATATGTTGATAAATACGATTTCCATTGCTGATTATTGTGTAAGTTCACTGTTAGCACATTCAACTTTGTACAGAACAAAGTATTCAGTGAGAATATTTAATTCCATCAAAATCTAGGATGTTTTATGTGAGTTTTCCCTTTCTTTTTTTTTTAGCAGTGTATATAAAGAAATCTACATGGTAAAAAACCTTAAGTTTCCATCCAACGTAATTGTCATAATAGACGTCAGGGTTCTACATGTTTATTGAAACAGAAGAGTACGCATTGGAATCTGGTTCAAATCCCAAAACAATATTTCTACAAATCAGTTCAACTCAAAAAATCAACCCAAGCTAAAAGCTTAAAGTCATGCAGTGTCTTTTGACATGATGTACAATGACCCCGTAGCAATGAATCGTGGGTAGAAATCATTCAGCAGGAGAGTAAACATCATCTAGTTTTATGACATTAAAACATTGCAGGAAAGATACATTAAGGATTGGACAAGCACAGATAACTCCTGCTGGGAACAACTGTGCCATGATGGGCTGTATAACTGTCTGATCTGCACAATGTGGGGAACCACTTTTATTCTGAAGCATTATCACCTGTAGTTATCACTTCTTCCAAGGCAGAACGTCAGTTATCCCTCAAAGCCATTTCCCTTCTCATCTTCAGAGAACATATAGACCATGAAACTTGGAGATTTCTGTGGAATGATAAATTGAGTGCTTGGAATAAAAATAAGCCCTGAAGGCCAAAGGTATATATATTCAGTTAGAAAAAAAAAATCAAAATGGACAAAGTGATGGGAGCGCTGTTGGTAACATCCAACACATTGTAGAATAATGTTTTTGTCTGAGTCCTGTTAAAGACTGACAGCCTGTGCGAGTGTTTTACATAACTCATGAATAAAAATAAGCCATCAGCGAAACTCGAGGAGTGATTGATGGGATTGAGTCCGCTGCCTAAAAGCTGGCATTCTGTAAAAGTTAAAATGTATTCAATCTTTTGCAGTAAAATGTCTTCATACATACGATCAGTGCTCATGCTGATGCGTCTACAGCCACAAACTGAGCCGTGACATGGAGTTGGAGCTGCAAGGCGATTTTTGGGACGATGATAGTGTCTTTGTTCTCTCTCTGAGAGGCATATATATTTTATGGGAGGGGATGGAGCTCTGAGCAACAGAGATGGTGATGAAGATAAGGGGAAATAAACAGAGAGAAAGCGAGTCCTCTGGGCTTTTACTGCCCTCTAACAGCATATATCCTAAGGGTACCGGGACAGGGAGCGGTTGCCACTAAAAGGCTATTGATCACATCACTGTGTTATCTCCTTCACTTCAGAGCATATAAGTCACGTCTTCCCGCAGGGTGTGGACGTGTGTTACGATGAGTCTCTGCTGTCTGCGTGACCGGTGGCTGGAACATATATTGACAGGAGCAGCTTGACAATGCCAATGACCTGCAGTGTCAGTTTATTGAACTGCTCCATAATGCAGGGTGATTACACAGCAGTGTTAATTCACTCCAATGCAAACAGTCCACCAAGAGACAACAACACAAGCACTAATACAAACACAGAGGCCCAGCAGGCATTCTACGTTAGTATTACTTCCTGACGATCTGTTGGTGTGTTTCAAAGGTTTCCAAGGGTTCCAACAAGTGAGACTTTTATTTTTGAGAAATTACACGTGCAGTTTAAGTGTTCAGATTAATTGAATAGATGAAGTTGTGAGTTTACCTATAGATCTACATCTTGTTTCTCCATGTGGGTCAAAGTTTCAGAGTAAAATGAACAGTCATTAAATTATTAGAATAAGAGGATACAATTTTTTGTTTTTCCGATTGCAGGTTCTTGCTGCAAAAGCTAAATTTGAAGGAAGGATGAATATTCTGGTTCTGTTGGCACCAAAAAGTCAAACATTTTAAATTTACAGTCAAAAACACACAATGAAGTTCGAATTCTAAAAAAAAAAATTTAGCACCATATGGCAGGTACACATTTAATATGCAGTGAAAGCTGACTTAATAACTATCATTATAATATTATATTGCAATTACCTCCTGTTTGTCAATGTGTCCATTTGCTGTTTTATTAAAAAAACAAAACATGGAGAGAATGATATTATTATGGGCTTTTTAACAGTAGTAAATAATACAACTAATAACACAATTTGAATTATTTTCTGCTGTGCAAAATGAACACTCTGAAGTCAGACGGGGCATAATTCCCATCTCTGAGCTGTGTATTATTAATACTAAAAGTAACTGGTCAAAATCAAGCTGATCTAACAGACCTGAAACCAGCGAGATGCTTATCACATATTTCTGTATTGATTGCTGAGGTGGACCTTAAGAAACAGAGGGAAAAAAAAGAAAAGTGCCAGTTTCATGTTCAATAACTGATCGTTTTTGTCTTTGTTGTTTCTCTCTATACTTTCTAACAAAGACCATTGATTGAAAGGTGTCGGTTGTTAAGGGAGGATAATGTCTTTCAGAGGTCAACTGAACAAATATCCTCATGACCAAACATGAGGTTTTTTTAAATTGTCTATTTTGGCTTGGCTGTCAGTAAAACAAACAAAAAAACATGCTACAAACTGTGTCCACAATAATGTCTCCAAGTCAGTGGCCCCTACATAAACACTGCCTTTATACTTCCCTTTGGAGTTAATCAGTTAATGATATGGTTTTCCTTTTGATTTCAGCCATCCATCACCTCAAGCAATGCCTGTCTGGTATAATTTATTATCTGATAGTTCTTGCTTCTTGTATTTCCACGGACTCTTCTGAGATCCCAGCTGGCCTTGGCTGTTGGACCAGGAGGTAGAAGATTAAATCTGGTTAAGACTTTCTGTAGCTTAGTTGTAAAATATGTTAAAGATGTCTTTCCTCATGAAGTCTCCTAGGCTAACTGCATCACTGGAAATAGTGCTTTCAAAAATAAAAGTGGTCAGATAGGATAAACAAACATCAAATATCTTGGAAATGTTCAGACCCTTAGTGCATTTTAACATTTCAAGTTTCAACCACGTCCAAAGAGCATCACATAGTTCATTTGCATTTCTGTCTTCAGGATTGTGACTGTCAAAGTCTCCAAAATAATTAAGCTGTCGTATTCAATACATTTCACAAGATAAGAGGTCATTAAAGATACAGAAGTTTGTTTTGGACTTATAAGGCCTTTAACTTTTCAAGGCTGGATTCTTTACATGGAGAGCCAAATACTTAAAAGAATCAGTTTTGCCCAAAAATGCCTTCTTACACTTCAGTGAATCCAAAATATAGATGTCTTTAAAAAGGTTAAGTAAAAAGTTAGACAGAGATAGTGTACATGAAGTGCAAAGTTTAAACACCAGTGTAAAAAAAAAAAAAAAAAAAAAAAAAAAAAATTATATATATATATATATATATATATATATATATATATATATATATATATGCATGCATTGTATATAGCTATATTAAGAGATTAAAACTAGTTTGGCTTTTTTTACTAGCAAAATTAAGTACCACTCTACCAGTCTAATAACAATCACAGAATTAAAGATGTCAAATTGCATTGCACTCTCTGATTACAGTAGCTGAAAAGGACAAACCTGTTGACCTTATGCGTTTTGAAGATCCGCTGTTGGTGGAGGATGCATTTAAAACAGGCAAAGGCAACCACAGATGAATCTGCTTGCCGTTTTCTGTTGAAGGAAAGGACCGTCCATACTCTTCACCCAGTGAGAGAAGCAGAAGTATTCAAGAAATGTAAAGGAACAAATATGGAGAAGAGAGCCTACAGCGCAAATACATCGCAGTTTAATATATCTGACAAAATTGTTTTTATAAAGGTTTTTTTCTTTTTTTTTAAATAAACCATTTTAAATGCCACAATAATCACATTTAGTGAATTTTAATGCATATTAAGCCCTTAATTTAAAAAATAATAATCAAATGACTTTTGATGACCCGCGAAAACCCTGGATTGGAGTTGCATGAGTCTTCTTTCAGAATAGCTGACAGCTGTCTTGTTTTTGTTATGTAATGTACTCATCCCCTTGGGGAGCAGTGTGATGTCATTGTGTGGTGCCCAGGGAGCAGTGTGGGACTAAGGGTCTTGCTCAGGGACCCAGAGTGTCGGCTGTGGGGATCAAACTGGGTACTTGCGACCTTCTCAGAGCACAAGTGCACTGCTCTAACCAGAAGGCCAACACTTCCCCACAGGGATGTGGATGAACGGGTATGGAAAATCTGCCCGGATCCACTCTTTTAGTCTTTATAGACTTTTCTATTATTTGACAAACCAATATAGACTAAGTTGGTTTATTTACACAGTCTATTTTTTAGTGCTCAGAAAAGGGAATAACTTTGGCCATTGTTATGGGCTACTTTTAAGATAAGAAAAGAAGGAAAAAGATTTCTTGAACGGTATGCTAGACTTTTTTTCCCCAGAGCTTTAACCAATTGCAACCTTTTATACACACACAGTGGTAGGGAGTTACAACGTCAGCTGTTGGCCTAAGGAAGGCAGTTTTGAGATCTGCTGAAGCGTCCAACAGGCTGTTTTAAATGGTGACTGCTGGAAATCTAAGAGAGGCCCACATAGTAACAAACACATGCCTACTGACACACAAACAGGGTGACACACTTCAGTCGCCACAGTTTGTGAGCTTGTGAGTTCGCCAACTGTCAGCTGTGAAATTAGATCAGCCACCCTCCACAGATGTGACGGCTAACAGGAAATGCAGCGAGGCACTGAGACAGAAGCTCTGTCACACAGGGATAAAATGTGCAGGAATCCTTATTTGTTACCCAGCAGATTTTTGGACAGCAATTTACATAAAATGTTTGTGTTTCAAAAAAGCTTGACAACAGAATAAAGGAAATGTGTACATCCAAAGATCTCTTTAGCAGGTTGTAAATGTGGTTAGGATAATTAAATCTACCTGGTGTTATTTTTAAGCCTTAACACTGAAAAATCTGACTCTACTTGAAAGAATAACAGAAACGTCATTCATGGGGACAAATGGACTGGTATAGATTCCAAGTTGAAGGCATCAGCAAAATAAACAGATAAATTAGAAGCTTTGTGTTTCAGAAAGTTAAGTTCACAGAAATAGTGAGGGTAGAGGATGTGCATTTTAGGTCCCGTGGGCTTTAACCAAAAACTGTACTGGTCCTCCCATCTAATGAGAAAGAGCTGAGAGCTTTTAATTGACATACCTTTCTATATTTTAATTCTCACCAATATTTAGGTAATGTCTGAGAGAACATAATGATGAATATTCCGTAAAAGTTCAAAAAAATCCACTGGACTTGGTTTCCAAGATTTGAAGACGTTTCGCCACCTCTCCAGGAAGCTTTCTCAGAGGTGGTGAAACATCTTCAAATCTTGGAAACCAAGTCCAGTGGATTTTTTTTTTTTACTTTTATGGAATGACTATGACCTGGATTACTGAGAATCTTCATCAGCATAATGATGAATAAGAGTTGCTAAAATAAGACTGTTCAGGGTTGCTAGAAAAAGGTAAGGCAGGTTTATTTGTCTAGCATCATTTTTTACAAAGATGATTCAAAGTACAATACTTAACAATAAAGGCAATTAAAGATAAAAACAAGATAGAAACAGGTATTAAAGCAAACAAAACAGTTGGTCCACAACCTTAAACTAGGAATGCCTCAGTTAAGTTTTTCAAAGGTGGTTCCAAACAAATGGGTTTTTAACTTTGACCCTAAAAGAATTCAGGCTTTCAGCACTTATACAGTCTTCTGGAAGTTTGTTCCAGATAAGTAGAGCATAGGGACTAAATACTGATTCTCCATGTTTGGTTCTAGTTCTGGGTGTACAAAGTAGACTTGAACTAAAAGACCTGAGTGGTCTGGGAGGTTGATACTCTGACAACTAATCTGTTGTGTATTTAGGTGCTGATCGATTCAGTCATTGATACACCAACAAATTTTAAGTATATTCTCTGAGTGACAGGGAGCCACTGTAATGACCTAAGAACTGGCTTGTCCTCTACTGTCTTAGTTCTAGTGAGAACATGGGCAGCAGCGTTTTGGATCAGCTGCAGGTCCACAAAGGACTTTTTAGGCAAACCTTGATGGTTTGGATTTTGTGGGGATAAGTCCAATATTTGTAGATTTAAAAACCCACTCAGTCCAAGAGCTGGAGGAGGTAGCTGGGGAAAGGAGGTTCTGGGGATCTTTAGTCAGGATTTTACCCAATGACTTAAACTCAGATGAGAGCTTAACCCCTTGAACCCTACGGACCCACCGGCGGGTCCAGCTGCTACGTGACCTCGTAATTTTACCAAACCCCCAGTATTGATGTAAAAAACATATTTGGCACAGTTTGGTGACATTTATGGATAAATGTGCCAAAATGGCCTCTCCGCCTACGAAATTTCTCACTAATACCATTCTAAAATAAATATGATTCATCTGATTGAGTCCAAATTTGGTATATTTTTACACAACATTTAGATTTGAAAGTCTGTACTACTTTTTTGTGCTATAAATAATATGTTGGTAGTGTTTTGCAATGTTTACTTCAAAGAAAATTTTTGCGAGGTTCAAAAAATGCAAAATATTTTGTATTTTGTCCCTAATATTTCAGGCAGGGTCAAAGCTACAATGGTGCTGACACCAGAAAACCATTCTATGACATCTTACCTTTACAGACGTACCAAAAGTTTCTTCTTAAATCTAATAGCTTTGAGGCTATAAGTTATTTACTTTTGTGTGTTTTTGTCAGGCAGAAATTTATTTAAACCCCCTTAGGGTGTAAGAGGTTAAGAAAAGATGAATCCATAAATGTAGGAAAAGAAGACTTTAATTGATTATTTCTAACTCTTGATGCCTTTAATCATCTGTCATAGGACTGGCCTAAGAGAAACAAGTAAAAATCTCCATATTTATTTCCACTTCTGTATTGGCAGCATTGGTATAGAAATGCTACTACATCCATGTAAAAGTGGTTGTCGCATACTATTGCTCTGCCTAAGACATTTATGTAAAAACTAAGAATAAAACACCACCTGAAAGCCGTCACGCCCTGGACTTCCTCTTGCTGGAATGAGCTGAAATATCTAGAATCAATCCTAAATGCTTTTCTGAGAGGTAGAACTAGTCATAATGATTAATTCCACTGTAAATCTAAAATCAAACTGAATCCCATCCATCATGCTGGGGGCGGTGCGAAACAAAAGGCCTTTTGGATTTTTAATCAGAAGAAAATGTCAACCTCGGTCTAAATAAGAAGACATTACGACAGAAGGCTTGAGTGAGTGAACTCACTGTCAGGGGAATAAAAAGCCAAGACAGAAGGAGGACTGGATGTGAGAGTTGAAACACTTTAAGTTTACTTACCTCAACGGCTACTGTGTTGTGAACAGCGTGGGCCAATTCCCAGTGACACCTCATTTATTACCCTGAACACATTGGAACAGAGGTACAATGACAGTGCTGCCACCCACACAGCGTAGAAGACAACAGCATGTTTCTTCAGCTCACGTGGCAAAAGCAGATTTACTGAACTGTAGTGCCATGGATAAGGGCATAAACATTGTTTTAAACAATAGCCTTTGCTCAATGGACCCAATCTTAGGGCATCTTCACTTCCAGGATAAACCTATGAAAAGAAGAGGCTATACGTTTGTGTAGGACAATGTTATTGAATGTCCATTATTATCCATATGCGAAGAACCCTCAAGCTCCCAGACCTCTAGCAGAGGTCCCAGCCTTGAGATGAAGGAACCACCCACCTGCCCAGGAGTACGAGGGATGGGTGGGGTTTTTTTTCTGGTTTTATACATATACAAGATATACAAGTACCTTGTATATCTCAAGGCTCTTGTATGCCTCAAGTACCTTTTCAAGCGAGTGGACTCCAAAATGCTTTACACTACAATCAGTTATTCACATTACATTTATTTCTGCTTAACTATCCTACTGGAACACACTAGGCTACTTGAGACAAAAAACAAGGGAACATCAGCAAAGTTGGTCAATCTTTAGTAATCTTTAGTCTTTAGGTAAATGAATTGCGCCTTAATTATATGATAAGTAATTATCCATTAAACCAACAGTGAATGTAAACGCCATTGAAGTGAGTTTGCAATATGATACAACAGAGCTAAGTGGAACCAGGGGTCTGTATATTTCCGACGCCAACAGTAAGCTAACGAAACTCGCGGCTGCTGGATTTGGTCTGCTTACACACAGTGCACAAAAATAGGGGACAATTAATGCAGATGGAGTGAGAGGGAAAGGGAAGGGAATTGATCCACTATCCAATGCTTCTGGAGCCGTTTTAAAAAACTCAACAATTAGCGGCAGCTTACTGCACAGTTAAAACCAACCGTACATTTGCTAGCAGAAAAATGTAATAAACTTTTACTGGAGCACACTTTAAAACATATTGCTTTCCTGTTACCTGCCCAGATACAGCAAAGAAAGAGTAAAAGTTTTCTTAAATGTGAAAAAGTTCTCTGTCGCTACATCTCTTTTTAGCTCTGATGGGGGAAATAGAGCTTGGCCGCTACAGGGGAGAGAGCAGTGGCGGTGCTTTCAGCTAGAGGACTTCTCTTTTAAAATTCAAATGATCATCTAACTTCACACTAAATTCCTATCTGTGACCTGGAAAAAAAGACCACTGTAGACAGCTCTTCTTTTTTTGCCTTAAAAGCATTGGAATATTTTGGTAGGTTTATACTTGATGCATTGAACTGGGTGTAATAGTCCGTTTTTTAATAGTAATGGAGTCACGCTATCCAAGACATTATTGTGATTCCTGGTCATGCACCTCTGATTATTTTTTTTTACTTTCCATCAACTACTGTACCTTCACACAGCTCCTATCAGAATTATGGATATGCAAGCATTAAGAACTCAGAAAAGACTGAATAAATTAACAGAAAGATATAGGATATAAAGTTAGCAACAGAATTAGGCAAATAAAAAAGGAGTAACGAGTCTTAATCTAAAACTTAAGTACATCGGTGGTTGCAATGATAACGGCTATCCAATAGGTTGTGGCAATAAGAGGAAAAAAAAGCAAGCAGAATGCCTCCTAGCAATAGCTCATTTGACCCAGGGACCAACAATTCCTATCTGGCACATAGGAGCAATAGAGGCTCCCATAATCCTTTGTTTGACAGGACATATGCACAGAGCTCTTCTCAAAAATTTAAACAAATATATATTATGTGCACTGTGTGACACATGCAAATGTACGCACCTTCATATATTTTGGGTTTTATAATGGAAAGCTTTGTTGGTTACATTTGTTTAATTTGTATTTTTGTTAAAAGGCTGCAGTCCCACTTTGACATGCACCATCCAGGTGTGTTTCAGTCTTGTAAAGACATCTGTGAAGCTAGAGGCTGAAGTTCCTCTCCAACTGACAATAGTGTTATAACATTTAACCTTGTAAAAGCAGAGAAAAAGGAGCTTAGAACAGGAGATAGGAGCTACAGTTTGGAGTATTCGGATTGAGGGAGTATTTTCTTCTATAGGCCACACAGCCATGTTTTGGTGTTTGTGTGAATGTTCTCTTTTACTACTTTTCCAGTGTTTTTGTAGTGTACTGCCCCATGTTTTCTGAGAATACCATACCCATATCCACATCCAGCATAAAAGCCCACAGCCCTCGTTCAGGCTCAAACCATCAGCACAGTGTTTCTCAGCCTTAACTATATGATGCCTCTGTCAAGATTTTATTCCTTTTAGGATTAAAAAGACCTGAATAAAGATCTAACAAAATTAGAGAGCTTGTGTTTTTTTTACTTTGACTATTACACCTATGCTGACAGGATAAATAAAAAGCTTGGGTAAGCTGTAAATTTATATTTGTTAGTGATGGAGAAAGTAAAACAAACACTGGTGTCCTTAATTCAAAAGATTGGGTAGTCTTTAAGGCACAACTACTTTAAAACGTGCTAGGTACAGTGTTTGTGTACTTGTACTAAAAAAATATAAAGAGGTAAATTTTTTAGGGAACTGTGAAGCAAAATATCAACAAAAACAATCGACAATCACAAAACATCTCTCTGCAACTTCAGATTCCCAGTTCCAATGCACAGTTACCTTTGATTCCATATTACTTTCATACGGGCTTTTGTGGAAGGAGCAAGTTGGTGCACACACCCCGTGATCTCATTTTTTTAGGGATGGTTAGGCAGAAATTAATGGCCCACTGAGGGGTGGCCAAACAGTGGTAGATACCAACACCAATATAGTGTAAAAACACAAATTAAACCAGCATAATATTTGTATTTTCTAAACAAAGAAATAAAAAATCACTTAAGATATACATCTACTTACATTTTTATACAGCTGCACGTCTTAATTTAGTAATTTATCATTTTGCAAAATATACACATTAAATAAGATGAGCAGTACCATAACTCTAATAAAAATAGACTCCTAAGCGACTGCAGAGACAAGTTTCCCCTTATCAATAATACAGAAAAACAATTCCAAAGAGCAAGAATATTTTTTTTCTAATAGTTGATTGATATTAATAATTAAGTGTATTTTGTTGTCAGTTTATAATTAATATACTAACAGGTAAAATGTCAGATTAGGACTTAAGAGAATCACTGCTTCCACCCACTGATTTAGAGAGGAAATTCTGGATCCCAGGTGGTGTATTAAGTCCACTAATCACCTGATGGGGGGGTGTTAAAAGGCTCGGAAGGGCTATGGCCACACCTAGTCACCCACCAGCTCAGCCACTGCATCCACTTCTGTTTTTTGGTGTTTATTCAACTTTGTGCTCAATAAACCTTCTTAAAAACGACATGTGTTGGTCTAGAAACATGTTTAAGTGAAATCAGTGTATCCAAGGGAACCAAGACTATGCCCAGACTACGAATGTTTTAATACAACTTGTAAAGAAAATAAATATATCTATCAAACCACAGAATCTGTTACCATCACATTTCTAAATGTGTATCTGATCAGTTTGTGACCTTCTGTACTTCTCCAGGCCTGTTCCACAGAGGGAGGAGAGAGAGCTGCCCTTATTAACAGTGGCAGGCCTGGGTGGCTCTGGGTGATAAAGATGGATGATCCAACTCTCCAACACACACATACAGCGACACATCTACTGCAGTTATAACACTTTGGCAAACCGTGAGAGCTGATGAAGAGGAAAATGTTTAGTTTTTGTATGCCTACAGCATCTTTTACAAACTGAAAAAGCAGCTTCAAAAAAGGTGTACCTGATGTTTTCCAAGACCAAAACTCGAGCTCATTTTAATTAACCCATCAAAAATAAGCAAATCCATCACCCTGTTTCACCAACAGTCACACTCGATCACATTTCCAAAGAGCAATAGAGAAATTATTTTCCCCTTTTGGACATTTTTTTTTTTTTTTTTTGCAATTATGCACTTCTGCTGATGAACTGCAGCAAGAAGCAAATTATCAGCAGACTTGGGGAGTGTGTCTCTAAGATTGGCTGCTGGAGGGATTATGGAAATAGAAAGGAGGAGCTGATATTCTGAATCCGGGCAGAATCGTGGTACAAAGTGAAAGCTGTTCATTTCATCCAGACTGTTGGTGTTAGCACCACTGGGTTGTCCCTAAGGTTCTGATGGTGTAGGCCTGCTACCGTCACTGTGAGCTGATAAACTCGATTTTCCTTTCATTTTTTAAGCTTTTTAGCGTTATTTAGACAAAATAAATCCAGTTTGACTTTAACCTTAAAAACTAACATCCACTTAAGAAGACATCTTACCTGCTGCACAGAAGAATATAAGCCATTCGGAGAATTGTGAGATGCCTGCTGACATTAGTTTTTAAGTCAAAACCCTGCTGCGCTTAAGTGTTTTCCTCACAGCGGTGCTGTACACTTAATCTGGATTTTCTGCGTATTTCTGAGGTAATTATAGCCTTCCAGCAGTAGTTAAATGTACGACCTCTGATATTCGTCAGGACAACAGTACAGCCATTGAGCTGGTACTGCTGTGACTTTTCCAATTACTTTCTACTGAGTACGATATCAGCAATAAGAGTTGGACAAGACAAAAAGTAAAACCTTATAACGAGAATTTCTAAACACATGGAATAGGTTGGGGAAAAAATGCAAATACAGTCATAAAAGCAAGACAGACTTTCACATATACTGTACCTGCATCTTGGATTGATACGTTATAAGAAAAGTTGTGACAGGAGAAATTCAACAACATCAAAGCATTACGTAAAAAGACAAATAAAACAAAAAAAGGATAATAATCTCATAGGGAAGTTTATTTTCCTTGACAGTGCTTTAAGGGGCACATGAAAGTGTTTTCCTTGGTGCATTTAATATGTTTACAATTCACACATTTGTCCAAATCTTGTGAAGTTTCCTCTCGGCTCAGATGCCGTTTCTGTTGTTCATGAAAAAAATTGCAAAGTGTAGTTATAGAAAAGAGGATGCATGATGTAAGAAACTCAGGATGGTCGATTTGCATTCTCAGTGCCTTGGAGCCATACCTCCATAAACGCAAAATGAAATAAAATCAAAGTGAAGTCATTTTATTAAAATACCATAAATGATCACGTTATCTCAAGGCACTTTACAATCAATTCAGTAAAATCCTAGAGATGGTGATAGTGACAGTGGAGAGTAGCTTAAATGGTATCATTGACATAACAGCAAGCCCTTACTGTATACCAACCATGTATGTAGTGACTGTGGAGAGAAAAAACTCTAACCAGGAAGAAAACTGGTGCATAACTAGCTAAAACTAACTAGGAGTTTGAGAAGAACAGATATACACAAGGAATGTGGAAGCACTGATCTAAGAGTACCGTCTATGTAGTAAAAGGTAGTAGCTCCAGTAATGGTTTCATAAAAGAGGGAAACAGCTAGATAGATGAGCTCTAAGTCAGCACTTGAGTTTAGAAGATAAAAGAAAGCACATAAAAGAGCATCCTATGTCTATAAGAGAAATAGAGTAAGCGATAGAAAGACAGGAACAAGTAGATCATCTATTGAAGGAGAACATGAGCAGCAACTCAGCCCTCCGCTCCAGAACAGTGTTACAGCTGAGACATAGATAAGTTAAAAAAATAACAAAAAACAGAGGTATCAAAGCTCAGGCTAAGCAGTCAACAATAGTTAGAGGTAAAGAGAGAGATGTGGAGCGATCGTAGGAGACAGAGCCAAGCAGATCTGTCTGATTGGACTGGATCCTCCACTGCTGGACTGGAGCAGAAAGCAGTGAGATGCAGCCCGAATTGATACATTTTTAGAACCTTTTATCTTTATTCATATTCATGACAAGTGAAGCAGACACTAAACTATACATATAGTATGTTTTAACAAACTTGTTTTTTAGGTGATTGCATTCAGATATAAAACCGGGAGCTCTGTCATTGCGGAGGGGAGTGACAGAGCTGTGGCTGAGCTGATTCATCAAATCAGGATGCCTCTTTTTGGACATTTTTCAAAGCCCTTTGAAAAATACCTATACCTAACTTTGGATGGTTGTCATCTCCAATCACGCTAAAAGCATCAAGATCACCATTATATTACTATGAACATTATTTATAACAGTGAGCATCCTCTCCAAAATATTTTTCAACAACAGACTGTCTTCATTAAGAGGCTTCTCCAGATCATTTGCAAAAAAACTTCAGGCACACAGTTATGAAAAGCTACAACAGATGGTTAAAAATAAGGGGGGGGGGACCCATAGAAGATACTGTGACATTTGATTTCACAATTAAAGATAGGATCTGTGTATGCACCTTGATGCTCTATCCCTCCGGTTCTTTTCCCTGAAAAAAGATCACTTGGGACAAACTCTTTAAATAACACTTCATCACTTGTATGTATTAAATAACCAGGAGACACAGATTCTGATAGAAATTGTAATCTTATTCAGATCAGAGAAATTGCTTAGAGTTTACAGAATGGCAGCTGCTCACCTCCGGGCTCACCTCTTAGGAAGTTAAAAGGCATTTTATACATCTCTAGTCTGTCTCATCATCACATCATTACATCATACATGTTAGCGGCTGAGTAGACATCCATGGCTCCAGCCTTATCAAAATATTACACTTCGTTATTAGCTGAAGGACACCGCTCTCATTTCATTTCCAAATCTTTGCCATGTACAGAATTAAGATTATAACTGTATATCCAAACAGAGGAACTGTCTTAATTAGAATAACTATTTTGGAAACATCAGTTCTGAGATGCAACATGCAGCCAATAACAACTTGTTAATGATAATTATCCTAGCATCACTTTGGGATTAAGTATTGTTGAATTTAATTGAATTCTGCTGATGTCAGATTTAATGTTGTTCATTTCAGCCTTTAAAGAAAAAAAAAAGAAATAAGTCACACTGTATATGTTGTTAACTTATGCTGCATTTTATTTCATCTTCTCTCAAATGATGCAGGTCTGACCGTTTAAGCTCAAATAAATGAATTCAAATCCATCACCAGATAAATGCAAACTAACATAAGATAGAAAACAAATAAAAGAGAATAAGAAAGTTAAAACTGAAAACAAAATTAAATAAAGGGACAAATTCTTAAACAGTATACGGCAGATTAAATTAAGAAACAACATAATACTCTTGACCTAGAAGTGTAGAGATTTTTTTTTTTCGCAGTGGAAGTACAGAATACTTCATTCTCATCAAAGCACCATAAAATAACAAGACAGCATTTGAAGTAGGGTTCTGTCAGCAAAAACTAAGTGAATTTAAATTAAACTTATTTTATATCTGTTGGTTGTGTTTATGGCACATAATTTATCACATAACATTATAAAGATTGTCTTTGTGAGATGATGTTTCCAGGAAAGTTCCTACACATAAACATACTGAGATAGTGAGGTTTCCAAAATCTTTGGAAAACACTAAACTGCAGCTTTAAATGTTCTTTTATGAAGCAGTAAAAACTTTTTATGATGAGGGCAAGAAAAGCCACTCCAGAAATGAAAATGCTACTATCTGCATATGTTCACAGCTGTCCCAGTTATTCCAACTCTGATGAGCTAACAATCCCATGATGCAGTTGGATTAGATTGGAACAGTTAACAATAACAGATGAAATACAAGTCATGCTTTATGAATGAAGGAATGGGGTTTAACCTAAAATAAACCGTAAACATGACCCGTCGATCGAAGTCAGGTGGAAAAAGTATGATGTGACGGATGTTTTGAGGTATTTTGTTGAGAAGCTGGAATGGAGCAGATCACATGCAAGCTGCCAACCCCTAAGAGTAAAACTACACGTATATATTAGGCAAAACTCTTAACATCAGGGCAGCAGCCGTCTGTTTTCCACACCTCAATGAGATCTGGGACTGATGACTCTCCTTCCAAAACATTATTTTTTTCCCAGCGGCCTGTTTAATATTTAGGTTAAGACAGTTTTTCATTTAGTCATTTATGGATTTAACTGCTTGACAAACAATGAAAGGGGCTCTTACAGCCGCTTTGTTTTGGAAACTGTGATATCTCAGATGAGACCTACATCATAAATAAATAACACTTCAATCTTACATACTTCCCAGCATTGTGGAGTCTTAAAGATGAAAAGTACAATTATGTTGATTCAGTATGAAAAGTTGTTGATTAAGTTTGTCAAGTGGAGCATTTAAACCAGACTGTGTGAGCGTCCTGGCCTGAAGACAATAATGATGTCCCTGTTCCAGATGTGTCTCAGTGCAGAAACGCCAGCAGAGCTGAAAGCCAGCGAGCCATCACAGATCCTCTGACCCACAGAAGAAGTTCATACACTGAGAGTTTCCACAGACTCACAGACTCGGCCAGCGTGATCTGCAGACACCTCCTCCTGGACTGGGCCTTGCTCCTTTTGTGCCTGTTAGTGGAACAGAGGAAGAGGAGGTAAAAAGTCACATTTCGAGATTTAGTCACATCCAACTCCAAAGGAATCAAATGAAGAGGTGATTACTGACAGTTTTGAAACTCAAAAATATAGTAAGCTAATAAATGTACACTGCCCCCCCCCAAAAAAGGAAACACTCAAAAAACGCATCATAGATCTAAAATAAAATAAAAAAATCTCATTGAATACAAAGATAAATATGCTGACAACAAAATAGCAAAGAACACGATCAAATCCGGGCTTTAACCAATTAAGGCCAGATGTGTCTCAGGTTGTGCCTTAACCAATTAAGGCCCGGATTTGGAGTCACACAGAAATGTATATTGGAAAAAAACACTAACTTTGAATGTCCTTAAAAAAGGTCAAAATGACACATGGAGGGCTGTAAAGCCTCAACTGTGTTTCCAGACTTTGTCAAGTCTGTGAAATTTGGTCAGGCAAGTGCACAGGGCGCTAGTGGGTTATTTACCAAACCTGGTGTTCTCTGGCAAATGCCAAACATCCTGCACAGTGTTGTGCTGCAAGCTCTAACCCATCTGTGGACATCGGGCCCTCATACCATCCTCATGGAGTCTGTATCCATCAGTTTGTCCAGACACATACACATTTGTGGCCTACTGGAGGTCATTTTGCAGGGCTCTGGCAGTGCTCCTCCTGTTTCTCCTTGCACAAAGGCAGAGGTAGCGGTCCTGCTGCTGGGTTGTTTCCCTCCTATGGCCTCTTCCACCTCTCCTGGTGTAGTGACCTGTATACTGGTAGCGTCTCCAGCCTCTGGACACTACACTGACTGACACAGCAAACCTTCTTGCCACAGCTTGCATTGATATGCCATCCTGGATGAGCTGCATTTCCTGAGCCACTTGTAGAGTCCGTCTCATACTACTATGAGTGTGAAAGCACCACCCACTTTCAAAAGTGACCAAAACACCAGCCAGTAAACATAGGTACTGAGAAGTGGTCTGTGTTCCCCACCCAAGGAACAACTATTTTATTTAGTCTGTCTTGCTAACCATCAATAATTTCCACCTAATGTCTATTACATTCTCATAACAGCATGTGAAATTTCTTGTAAATCAGTGTTGCTTCCTAAGTGGACAGTTTGATTTCACATAAATTAGATTTAATTGAAGATATATGTTGGTTCATGTTTTCCCTTTACTTTTTGGGCAGAGATTAAAAGTAAAGTTAATTTCCAACATTTCAATCATCTAGCGACTTTGGAGAAGTGAGAAGCACTGACAACAGAATCAGGACACTGACCTGGCAACGGCACGTATGCAGCAGCGGGACATGTTGATAAAGGACGAGGATGAGGCTCTGGTTTGTAATGTGGTCTCGATGCCCCTCAGAAGGTCGTTGGTCTTCAGCAGCAACAGCATCTGTCTGGGAACTCGGTTCAACAGGTCACTGATTTGAGGCAGGTAGAGAGCGGCGTTGGTCCGTATCTCAACGTCCTGCAGACAGAAAAAACTGATCACTACTTGGTGCATCTTTTGCTTTAAGTCGACATTTATACATCATAACTTGAATCAAGCTTATAATTCAACCTTTAAGCTCCCTCAAAGATCAATGTTTCTAAAAAATTTCTATTTTCACAATTCCCATTCTAAAAGTACCCTCTGTTGATTGGTTTGTTAACCACCATTGAGTCCATCACTTCAGCTGTGGAGTAAACTAGGTTTTTACAAAACTGTAACTACAGACTTTCATAAGAATCCAAGCTGAAGGACGGGGGTAAGGAAACAAGAACAAAAGAGCAAAGGGAAAAGAAAAGACGCAGGAAGAAAGAAAGCAGCGTTTACCTCAATGGAAACCATTTGTTCTCTTTGATGTTGCTGCTCGAGCACCACTGTCTTCCTCTACTCCACTTCAAAGGTTCTGCCTGCTGCACATCAGCCGGCCTAAATTACACTATTAGTCATGGAGGAGAGTGGACTGCAGGCTTACAGTCCTTTAGACACTCAGCAGTCTTTAAGCAGAGAGGAAAACCAGGACGCGAACAATCTGCACAAGGATGTGACGTTACAAAAAGCTCTCAACCGCTGTGAAATCAGGAGCTGATTGAAAACTAAATTGACAATTTTAATTCCAGACATAATGATGAGTTTATTTGATGTGTTTTATTAACCTGTATCAGCGCAGGTATAAACTGCAATAAGAAGACACACCCCAATGACTTTTCTATATCCAACGGCTCAAGATGTCGAGCAAAACAATTCTAATTAAGAAAACATTTTCGTCAGAAAATAGTGTGTTTTTTTGTGTTTGCAACCATTTAAATTTGTAATAATTTTTGAAATATAAAAGAAGCATAAAATGAATAAATTGGTTTTTTTATCCATGTTCCAGGTGGTATAATTTTAAAAAAGAAAGTCTGACCTTTAGGTGTGCTTCAGAGCTTACTTTCTCCTTTTTTTTAAGCACTTACTGAATGTCTGTGACATTTATTTCTGTGGCAATATATCATTTCTGCTGGACTGTGAGAAAGGCTTTGAATTATAATGGTCACTTATTCGGCAAAACTTTTAGATTTGCTGCAACATACCAGTTAGATAATCGTAAAAAAAAATTAAGTAAAAAAATTAAGTCACTGTTTTCCAGATAGACTGGTCATAATGCTTTTCTTCATTTAGGTTGTGGCACCAACTGTGGAACCAACTACTAGTTTAAGTCCATGAGGCAGACACCCCATCTACTTTTAAGGGTAGGCTTAAACTTTACATTTTGATAAAGCTTATAGTTAGAGAGGCTCAGGTTATCCTGAGCTATCTCTATAGTTATGCTGCTATAGGCTTAGACTTCTGGAGGACATGGGGCTCGGTTTTTCATCATTCTGCTTCATTCCATCCCTTTTTTCCCCATTCTGCAGAATTTATTAGTTCAATCTCTAACATCATGCTCTCTCTGTTTTTCGTTACAGTAGCTTCATCTGGTCTGTTACCGTTTGGCTTTGACTCCATCCTGGAAATATCAGCTGTGTTGCTGCGATAAAAACCTTTTATAGATGTTGGAGCTTGGCCTGTTTTTCAGTGTAGTCCTGTTTTTCTGAATGCGACTACCTGCATGTGCTCTCTTTCATCCTCTGACATGGGAGCCGTGTCGGAGCTCGTCTGCCTGGATGTGTGTTTCCTGGAAGGGGCCGCCTATGGAGTTGCCTTTTTGACAGTTGCCTTTTGTATTTCTGCTTCTTTCTGTATGTCTGCTTCTGTCTCCTTGTACCCCGGTCGCCCTCGCCAGATGGCCCCTCACACTTAGCTTGATTCACTTGGAGGTTTCTTCCTGTTAAAAGGGAGTTTTATACTCCACTGTCGCTACCAGCATGCTTGGCGTGAGGGATCACTTTCGAGTCAGTGAGTCAATGCAATCAGCTGGTTTTCCTTAGATAGAAAACTTTGAACCAATCTGATTGTATGATCTGGTTGAATTGTCTCAGTAAAGTGCCTTGAGATGACATGTGTTGTGAATTGGCGTTATATAAATAAACTGAATTGAAATTAACTATCGTCTGTAATGCCTTGCCTCTACAGGGTCATGGAGAGGCAGGCAGGTATCTCCAGCTGTAACTGGGAAATAATTGGGGCACACCCTGGACTGACTCCAGCACAGGGCGGACAAAGACAGTTTCACTGCATCTACCAGGATAGAAAATTAATCTCTTGAAAGGGCTCTGTAGCACTACCAACCAGCTACAAGGAATTATATATATATATATATATATATACTCCATTTCAGTTTCCCTTCTGAAAATTATTTTCATCATTACCATCAGCTTTATTTATAAAGCCCTTTAACAACAGCCAAAGCTGAAGTGCTGTACATTAAAGATAAATAATAAAAAAAAGAAAAGGCTACAATAGGTTGATAAAGCTACAGCTAAGCATATAATAACATATGTAGAATAAAAACAATGAAAGGACGGGCAGTTTATCAAAAAATTACACCGATTTCTGGTCCAATATCAGATTGCCAAACGAATCATATCAGGAATGAACAAGTGGTATCAGGACACCCCTATTTTATAGTGCATTTTACATTAGTATCTCAAAGTACTACAAACGAAAGTAAAAAATTAAATAAAAAGAATAAACAAAAGTCACAAAGTCACTGTCTTTCTCAACTATCTTCTGTGTGACAGCTAACCCACTTTAGACACACACAGCCACTACCTAATGGACTGAAGTGAGAGAAGTTAGAGTCTTGCTATTGTTAAATGTAATCTAATTAAAATTGAGAGTGTCTGCCATTGGAAAATTGCATTTATAAACTGTAACTATATTGCAAATGCAGTTAATTGCCTAGCCCAATTAGGGAAGGACCTAAAGCCTAGTGATGCCATTTAAAGGGTCAACAAAAGAACACTCCTGTAAGTGAAAAGTCAAAACAAGTGTACTAAACCTATAACATTAAATCCCTGGAATTAACATCACTTTAGAATGCATTTATCAATCCGTGTGATTGTGCCCATTTCTTAAATAACTAAAACAAACAAAAAAATTCAACAAAGACCCTTAACCTATATAGTTTAATCATGACTCATTTATATAAGTGGAATAAACGTTCTCATATCTGTAAAATTTACAGTCCCTAGCTGAGGCTACCTCTCTGTACATTTATTCACCTTATTTTGATTTTATGCAGCAAAGCTCTTTAGGGTCCAGGTCTCTGTAAACATAAGTGTAACATCATGATTGTCAGAGCTGTCGGTCCAGATAAAGAGATTTGAGATGCACAGAGGGAGACAGACAGCCAGTCAACAATGTGACATGGATAAACCCTGCGTCTGTCTCTGATGCCTACAGGAAGTGCTGAGAAGTGACAACCTCTGTAGAGAAAACATGCAGCAACCACATTATCCTGCACACAAATATACTGGAGCAAGAGAGGCTTTGCAGAGGAATGTAAAAAAAATGTCTTATCATATACAGCATGTTTCCTTACAAAATCATTGCACTTGTTATCTTTAGAGAGAAAAAAAGGAAACTTTTCTGCCCGTGTCAGCATGTATCATCTTTAAATAGTCCCTAAATCTATTCCTTTAATAGGTGACTTGAGGGCTGCTTTTCCAACAAAAGCAATAAAACAAAAGTAAAACAGAATCCCGAATTCTCAATCCTGGCACTGCCGCCCTGCCTTGCAGAACAGGGTCACTTCTAAATGAGAGGTTTAGTATTAAAACAGGGTTTAAAAAAAAAAAAAACACACAATAAAACATGCTGGATAAATATAATCTTCTTTTGTCTGTAATCAGTAGGAGGGTGTTTCCAGGACCAGACTCTAATCCGGTAACTACCACTGTGTGAAAATACAGTGAGGTATAACAATAACCGGTGACATCATGAGTGATTAACTCTTCATTCACTCAATGCAGCATTCTGTGACACGTTAATGAGAATAATCAGCTGTTCTATTCAGAATAAGAGATGCCTATTTGATAAGATCGTATGTTTTTACAAATATGTTTTTTCTAATTCTAAAATGAAAAAAATGCATTATATATCCTAAAATATACACTCAACTGGCTTAAGTCGCATGTGTATCTAAATGGCATCCCATTCTTAATCAACAGGGTTCAATATGAAGTTTGTTCACCGTTCCTTAACTGTATCAGCTTTAGGTATTTTGAGAAGGCTGTCCACATGATCTAGGGAAGTGTTAATGGGAATGTTTGATTACTCTTCCAGGAGTACATGTGAAAACAAAGACCGGAGAAAAGGCCATTTCCAAACCTTTTCTACAAACGTTTGTTATCAATGTCCCCTCAGCAGAGGATAAAAATGTCCGCCTCAACAGGATTTGAATAAAAAAATCTTAAACTAGAAATGTAAACTCTATAAGGTTGAAGATCATTGATGGACACAAATTATCTGTCACCTTCAGAAAATCTGTGGGTCAAAGCATTTTTCCAGGATTATATGAGCAAGTCTGTTCAAAAACCAACCCTGTCATGTATTTTCTGTGCACTTCTCTTGGTTAATTTCATTTAAAAAAATCTCTCTTATCAGGCATTGGGTTTTTGTTAGAGCAAATTGTCAAACAGATTTAGCATCAAACATGGAGTCATCTTTATGATTATTTATACCCTTTTCACACTGGCAAAAAAAAAAAAAAAAATTCGGGAACAATCGGTTTTTAGTGGCAGTGGGTAGAGCTCAGTGACGCATGTCTACCCGGGTCAACTGACTCGGTAAGCTACCAGTGTTAAAATTGCCTCGGCTCTGATCAGCATGCTGTGGGAACACCAGACCCGGATTGACGTGTTAAATTACGTGATATCATTAAGCACAAAGACGGACGTCAACATACGGCGCCAGTCACTTCTGATTTTAACAAGCCGAAACAACTCTGCTTACATTCGATAAACATGGCTCAGCTCTGGTTAGAGGGATTCGGGGAGATAAAAGAGTGAAATAATAAAGAATACAGACTACGCTCTGGCACCCGTCCATGTTCCTCTCCATTATTTACTTCCCTGATTTCTGTCATATCGTTGTCATTATCAATGCTCACCCATGGTGATGCCATCATCAGACACGCAGTAGTGGGGGACATTGGCCACGCAGCTTGTCAGCAGGGGTTAAACTCGACTTTTTGGTCAAATGGGAAAAGGGCCAAAAGCCGATTATTAGCAGGTCCACCCGATTTTGAAAAATGTGGGTTTTCAGTGGGAAAGCGGCTTTAGTGAAAAGGAAACTGTCTTAGAACAGGCTGGATTCAGAAATGTGGAAAGCTTTTTAGAAATGTCATGTTTGACATACAATCTCTAGAAAATACAAAGAGAGAAATCAGTTTGATTTACTTTACTTAAAAAAGGGATACATATTAAAATATTATTATTGAAATAGATGAGATACATATTAAAATCACACTGTTATTAGAACCTGAAAACAAATGGAGAGGCACTCTGAAGTTGTTCTAATTTGGGTTATCACTGCAACCTTATAGTCTGGTTATCTAGATTAATTTCATTACGAGTGCAAAGGAGACATAATACCTGCAGTAATGAGAAGCATAATTATTTTAATAATTCCTTAATTATATCCAAAACTGGCAGAAATGAGGTTGAATAACAGTTTGTGCATCTCCAGAGCCCTGTCGATGGCGATTATTGATAATTCTTAAACCATCAGGACTCTGTGATTAGTTTTCTTTAAAATATTCAGTATTAACAATAAATCCCCATCCGACTAGCTTTTGCTTGACTAACTGAGACCTCTACCGTCTCACCCACCACCTCTTCATTTCCTCTACTTACATGACAATCTAAACCAAGAATTACCAAGCTAAAGACATCGACATTCAGCACAAAACTGCGCCTCGCCCCCTCCTGTCCAAATAACAGGGTCTTCAGGAGTGCTTTGCTAAGTCCTGCCTTGGGAATAACAATTAGTAGCAATTATCGGAGGCAGGGAGGCCGGTCTCACAGCTGCCAGCAGGACACAGAGAAGGTGACGGTGCTCTCATTTGCATCTGAAAGCTTCAATAAGGACATATTGTATTGCGAGTGGCGCAATAATGGGCTATGCAAAAGGCAAAGGAAATTCATTTGGGAAAGGGAGGGGGATCAGGCTGGTGATTTTCCTTTTTCTACAGCATATTCAGAGTCAGAAAGCAGACAGTAGAATATATTACTCAGACACGCAGCCCGAAAAAGATAGTTGGGAATGTATTATTAGCTTTTATTAATGCATTTTTTAATAAGTGTGAATTTAAAATGAAGCTGAACATAAATTATACCATTCAGGTGCATTTATTGAGGAAGATGCATTTGCATTCAAAGGTACCAAATGATAAATTAACACACAACATTTTTAGTTAATCATCTTGTCAGCACACAAAAAAAGATTCAACATATCCGTACAAATTCAACTAAATGTAGTAGTTAAGAGTACAACTGGCTACTTAAAATAGAAGTCTTAGGTTTTTTGTTTATAAAGCAAAAATAGCCTCCTAACATAGCTAAGATGCAACACTAATCTCTTAGATCATCTGTAGTGAACGCTAACATAGATCAGCTTTTTTCCCCTTAAGGATAATCAAGGGTGTGATGGAGTTTGTCTAAACAATCTTTGTATTTTGTTGACCTGGGGAATGCTTTTGAATGTGTACCTAGTTGTGCTCTGCAGAGATTTATCTTGGAAGCTTTGGCCTTTTAGGAAGGGCAATTTCAACCCTGTGCAACTGGACTAAGAGTCTTGATGTACAGTATGTATGCCTGCATGCACGGACAGCATGAATAAAACTTGTGCATACTACCTATATCTTGATAAATCAAAAACATAATTAAAATTCAGCTCTTAGTCCGACTGACTAAAATGACTGCTACAGTTAAAGATTTTTGTTTTAGTTTTTTTTATGAACTCGGAGGAAAACAAAAAAACAATTTGGAGCTCAGAGAAACTGCCTCTTTGCTGTCAAAAATTGCAAATTGCTTATTATTGTGACTCAGTCTTGTCACAAACATCATAATCCCATCAGCACAATAACAATAAACTGCAGTTATAATAATATTCATACACAGTTCATTCTCTGTGCCACATATCTCCATCATGTCTCAGAATTTTTTAGCCTTTAAAGAAGCAGTTTGATGAGAAAAAAATTCTGCCTTTTGATTTTACAAAAATCGGTACAAACAGTGATAATTGGAAAACAAAAATGACAAGTTAAAGACCAACTAATGTTAAAGAACAAACACAAACACAAAAAAAAGGGAGCAGCAAGATAAAAGCTGCAACATATTGAGCTTGGCTTGCTTTAGTAGCTTTGTTTTGGTGGCGTTCAGTAAGAGAAGGATTCATTGAGGAGGTAAAATATTCCTGCCCATGAAAGAAAAAGCCTCAAAAAGCCACAGCTCTAAAAGCACTCAACACGAACTGCGTTCACGTGATTGCATTACTGTTAATGGAATGCATCGTTGGCTGTTAAGAGCAAAGCGTCAAAATGATACATAAAAAAAAGAGCTATGTGTCGGGGCAACTTGATAAGCGTACTGACAGAATATCCAGACTGAAAGTCAGGTTAAAACTGGTAATCAGACACTTTACCAACTAAATACAGTATTGGTTGTCTCTGACTATATGACTGTGCAGAGTTCAAATCCCATGTGGACTCTTTCTGTTCGCCATTTGACTTGTTTTGTGCTTTAACCACCTGGAATCTAAATTAATTTACAATTTTCCCCCATTTCGTTTATAGACTATACTTACAACTTTGAGGATGTATTTACTTATTCTTTTATGGCGAAGCAAACAACACATAAAACTAAATAACAGAAAACATGAATAAGGGTTCACCTCTTTCAAAAATGGTTTTGTTGAGCCATTTTTTGGGGCAATTACTGCTGATCAAAGCTATTCTTGCTCCTTCATGTTGGAGCGTTTCTGCTTGTAAACAGAATTTTGCAAAAACAACAATTTCCCCCCCCCGGATATTTCTATATTCTTACAAAATTATACTCATTTCCAATTGTAACTGAAACGGTTACTGGTGCATTAATCCAACATTATTCCCATTCAAATTTGTCTATGTTAATGTGTATACTGTACTCTTTTGATTTATCGGTTGATGCATTTTAACTGGTATGTACTAGGAGAGAGTAGACCTTTCAGAGCTTGTGTAATGTTTGTATGAATGCTCTATTGTGTTTATTGTATTTCTTTTTTTATTCCATTTCTTTAATTTGTGTAAATTTAGTCTCTGTCAAGGACCCCTGAAAATCTCAAAGGGCTATCCTTTCAATAAATGCCAAATTTAAAAAAATATGTTTAGCAGTCAGGAAGTAGTTACGGTTTTGCATGGCAGGCTGTGCATGACTCAGAACAAAAACACTCCAGACTCATAAGACAGCAGAATCATAAGCCTCTGTCCTTCATACTGCAACCATCTACTGAGACCAATATGGGTAAAAAGGGTAAGTTGCATTCTATATAGTATTTGCCAGCGCTGAATTAGGGGAATGATTAAGAGTATAAGAAGAGAATATAACCCCCCCTCCAGGAGTTATTTATGTTGCGGTCCCACCATGTGTGAGGGGGTGGCACACTGTAGCAGACCGTTGTGTCATAGTTTTGCCAGCTTCAAAGCATTGCATAAGGGAGGCATAAATAACCACTCCTTAAGACAGATGGTGTTGTAGAACACCTGAGGGTTTGATGGGACATGGTCCAGGATGGATCCTGAAACTGAATTCATCTTGGAAAAAAAAAAATTAATAATGAAGTCACATAGAATCTACAGCTTTCAGCACCAAATCCCCCTCTAACAAGGGGTAAACCACGCCTGAATGACTGTGTATGGAAATAAGCTGCCAGCTGGGAGGAGCTGCAATTGTGGAAGCTCTAAATGTACACCGGTAAGAGGCTGAGGATCGGAACAATGAGTGAAATGTATTAAAGCCATACTGCTGCAGTTTAATCAGCTAAATATGTATTTTAATATTACTTGCAGTTCAGCTGTATGGATGGATACTATATATTGTCAAATAAAGTCAATTATAATTTTCTTTCAGTCTTTGACAATAATTTTAGTTTCTAAAACAGGTTTAAATTTCACCTTTCTAATCAAAGTTTCTATGCAGTCATCTTGGACATGAACATCACATCATCTTATGTTGATATTTCACTGACTCAAAAACCACTCTTTTTCCTTTAATTTTCTTCTTTATGAGAGCGATTTTGGGATGCCTTTAGAAAAGAATGTAAAATATAAATAACATTTACTCCTGTACAGTTATTATATAACTGATATCATTGGAACTTCAGTTTAGAGCAAGGGTCTCTACCTCCGGTCATGGAGATCTACTGCCCTGCAGTTTATAGATACATCCCTGCTCCAGCAAATCTGAATCAAATAAGATACTCATTACTATGCCTTTGCCAAACGTGACAACATTTCAAGGATAAAATAATTTGATTCAGTTTTGCTGAAGCAGGGATGTACCTTAAAGCTGCAGGGCAGTAGAAAGGACCTAGATTGGCCACCCCTTGGTTTAGAGAACCGTTAATAATACAGAAATAATCTACCTGCTGCAGACAGTCAGGATCAAAATAAAGCTGTTATTAGGCTTTGATCACGTTAAGTAAAAAACAAACACTAACGAACGTTCAGCAGCACTCACTATGATTAGATAAATGTTCATGTAGGTATGCGTTTAAGTCTTTGAGGATTCACACAGCAGGTGATCTTTAAAGATGCTTTTTTTTTGTTTTTCACATTGTTGTTTATACACCAAAGCGACCCACAGAAGGAGATCACACAGCAGTGCACTGTTTTCAGAAGACATAATGAATGTGACTGCCATGCAAAGTATTAAATAAATCTTTGTTGAAAAACCAAAACATTGTTGTTGTGGATGTAAGTGTCCTGATAGAATGAACAATGTTGTGTACAAAAATCATCAAAAGAAAAAGGAAGGTAAATAAAAAACAGCATGTAACAATCAAAAAGTCAAGCTATAAAAAAAGGTTTAAACAGAAATATTCTATCCAAATCTAAAATAATAAAACAGAATTTAGTTCTCTTACTTCACTTTCCCCCACATATTTACCCTGAGTTCACAAACTCTCCAGGGAAACATTATTAAGATAATTCAAACAAACAAAAAACTGGTGTGGTCTAATAGTTAGATGCTCAGTGTATGCAAAGTTGTCCTTCCATGTCTGCTTTCATTTCATCAAGGGGCCAAGCCACATACTCTCCCCGCCCCCCCCCCCCAAAAAAAAAAACCAACAAAAAAAACATATCTTTATTTTGAAATAAAACAATACACACAAAGCGTTTCTCCTAATAATGTTTACTTATTCATACAGCTATCGTCTGCAGGCAGTACCTATTCACGCATTTATCACCCTACCAGCTTTGGCATTTTTACGTCGTGCTTCAGTGAACATCGACGGGGAACCTTTTAGAGATAAAAGCTATTGAGCCCAGTTACATGTGAAAAAGTAATTGCCCCAAATGCACCAACTTATTTTCCCACCATCGGTAGCAACCGCTACCATCACTTTAAGCTTAGGAGAAGTATTTATGTACAAGGGAGGTCTGCAGTAATGTCCTGGGTATGTTTGTGACCTCCTGCATGAGAGTATTGATGCATTGTTTTGGAAGAAAGGCCCCTCTGGTTCATCACATTTCAATGATCTCTCCATTTGCGGATAATGGCTCTCGATGTGGCTCAAAGGATTCCCAAATACTCAGGAAAGGATTTCTAACCATTTCAAACATGATGCCAATGAATAGGTTTCTCATTGCTTCTTAAAATTAGTTTAATCAAGGCACGCTTATTTGCTTTTAGGAATATTTGAGCCTAATTTCTGTTAAATCATATTCTATTTAATCATCTTAAAATTGAAGAGTTAAAGGCAATCAGTTGATCTGTCATTTACCTTCTATTTTCGCATACTAGTAAAAACAGCAAAGATTCAGTTGAAACACATTGAAAAGGTTTTTTGGAAAGAGATTTTTGTTAGTATGTTATTAAAATCTGCTTGAAGATCTGAAACGTTTAAATTTCAAAAAAAGCAAAAAAAAAAAAGAAATCTGCAATGGGACACATACATTTACACAGCACTACTTGTACCTGCAGGAACACCAAAATATCATACCTCTGCATGTGTGACGGGAACAGAACTGATTCCAGTGTTTACAGCATTCCAGGATCGAGCAGTAAGCACACAAGCAAAGAGGGGGTAAAGATCTCCTGCTCCCAGTCTGCGGCTGTAACGCTCCACTCCAGACATATCGCCTTTGATGAGGGACATCCACAGTCGACAGTAGTCCATCCTGAAATCTGGCTGTAAGACCTACAACAGAGAATTGGCGATTAGCTAGGTTAAGGTATTATTTATGATTTAATTCAACAAAGCAAGGCCAAATGGAAAGAAAAATGCTATCCTTTATGCCTTATGCAAACACACTTCACCTTGAAAGTTTTTACTTCGCTTATGAAAAGACTTTAGACTGTAAAGTTTGACGTCACCTTTCTCAACCAGGTCAAATTAAAAGTTTGGAATGATTTATAAATTGATTTCAAATGAATGAACTCAGTTTGGTGGTTTGGATTTGCCTTAGGAATAAATATAAAGATGTCAAATAATCTTTATCATCATGAGGAGGATTGGGAAATGTTTTCTGGGTTAATTGTTCTTTTGACTTTCAGATCAACATTAGACCAAGTGCTGTAAACTTTTTTAATGATTTACTACACTTTGATTAAATCATATTAAAGTTTAAGTCTTGTCTAAAAGTTGTTTTTCTAGAGAAGAATTGTTACCAAAAGTTCTCTTTGAGGATTGATTGCTCCAAACTTAAAAAACTGTGAATAAGTTAAGAGGCAGCAGCCTGCATTATAAAATGGTCTTTCCACCCCACCTGTAAGTAAAACAGCGCTCACTGTAGCCACTATGGATGGACGGCATAGCAGCGGGCGTTATGAGTTATGAGTTTTCTTTTCATTTTTTTGAGTTTCCTTTTAATAGCCTCAGTTTTTTTCTTAATAGTAAATTAGTTGTGTTGTCCATTCCAGAGTGAGCTGATGTTTTAATACTTTCAGCAGCAGAGAAATGGTTCAGAGAAGTTTGAAATATTTTTGTGTAGGTGAAGTGATGGACAGGATGTGTATGACTGTATCAGTTAAAAGTTCCGGAGCGTGGTGGTCCAGCTTTTGAAGGTTCTATAGTCTAGGGAAGTCAGGTTTAAAATTTGAGTACCTTGTATGGGTCAATAACATCTCTTACATAACATATAAACAGATACCTTTCTGGAAAATAACAATTTAGGCTCTGAGTCCAGGTACATCTTAAAGGTATAGTGGAGGATGTTCTTTTTTCCTGGTGGATCATCAAAATAAGTGGTCCTCCTAATTGTCAATCAATCTGGTGATATGTCTAGGTAAGGCTGTCCTATGTGCTCATCCCCATTTTCAATTACCAGTGGCGAGTCTGACATAGTGGAAAAATTGCACATCTTCTTTTGGAGAGTAAGCTTGTATGAGATATGCAGACAACTTTTAAACAGAGTGTGCATGAGGAGAAATAGGTTTGTGCATGCTCCTGCAAGCGTTTTATTGGCGATCCTGGTACAGGGTTATGCATGTGTAAATCCTCCACTATACCTTTAAGTAGCACCAAATGTCACTGCTTTGGGGGCGATATTTAGATTTGATTGATCTCAGAGGCCAGGATATCAAAAAGGCACAGATCTTATAGGATGAAACATGAAGAAAACCATAAATATAAAATAATTAATCTGGGTAGCATGTTGAGTATTTCTGACTAAAATAGACGTCAGTAAAATAGACAGTAGGAGTGAAACCCATTGGAAACCCTATGGTGAAAATAATAAGTTAGGCGATGGTTACATGAGCTCTGATGTATGAGAAGTGATTAAAGAGCTCTCCTTCAACTAGGTTAGTTGGAGCATGTTTGGATTCCAATGATTACTGAAGAGAAGTATTACCCCTACAAAAATGGAGAGATTTGAATAACCAAAACAATCCTTAAAGTTACAAAGGTGGTTCCACTCTATGAAATTATACATATTTAGTTTAATAATGCTAACAGAGTAGTCCTGAAAAAAACCATGAACCAGAGACCTGGAGTGTAAAAACATTTTTGAGATGTCTGATGGCCTGTATGATTTATTACAAGAGGAAGTGTCTTCATTCCAACTAGGGATGCAGAAATAAAGCTTTTAAACTAAAGAGATGAAAGTTTAAAACTTGATTGTTTCTTTTTTGTGGAAAACAAAAATCCCAGTCAGGGACAAAATGTGATTTTGGTTAACAGAGATTTGGACTTTTTAAACAGTTACACGGTGAACAAATTAGACTCAGATCTAACAAGATGAAACACATAGTTAAGAAGGAATAACAAAAACAGGCTTATTATAATTATAAACAATGAAAAAAAAATCTCATCTGAAATGGAGAGAACATTATTGTTACCTCCAATAAAACAACTGTGCTTAAAAAGAAATAATTTAAGTTCACTGAAACCGTGTTTTGTTTTTATAAAACAAGGACAAAATAAAACTGTAAGATCTCCTTTGTGTCTCTCGATCCTAATCGTGGTAAACTGATCAATTCTTTTTCCACAGGGCTCAGTTGCACTCAGCTGTACTTGAAAAAGATTTTGAAAATGATACCTAGGGTTGCGGTTTGATACTTGCATTCACAGGCTGAGGAATAAAATTCACTGACCTTTTTAATCCTAGGAAGAGTATGATATATTAAATAGATACTGGATTTAATGAAACTTTAAACCAAAACTAAATTAGATGATGAGCAAAATGAAACTCATAAACCTCTTCTACAAAATTAGAATTAAAGTCATCAAGGGGGAAAGTGACATAGAGATGCCTCTACTTTCCACTAAGAGAGTTTTTTTTTTTTTACTTCATATGTAGTCTGACATGGGTACATCTACAGATTGAGTGGAATATTCCAGTTTACATCCTGTAACTTATGCCCTGTGTAAGAAAATAATGGTGGAAATAGAGGAATTGTTTGAAAAAAAAAGGTTTGATACAATAATGTTTCTGAGTAGGGCTGAAACAATTAGATTAATCAATTATTGAAATAATCGTAAACTAATTTAGTAATCGATTAATAATCAGGAGTATAGAGAGTGTAAAACATTCCTTTAGCTGTGAGAGCAACCCACTTGGAGCGATAAGTACACTAAGATAAAAAATATTTTTAATCTGTCAATATACCCAGAACTCCTCAAGTGGAAAAGATTTAGTTTCACTAGGTTTCATTTAGTAAAAAAGTCTTTCTTAAGGAATCTTTTGTTATCTGATTATTAATTGAAATAATAACAGACAGATTAATAGATTTGTAAAATAATCATTAGTTGCAGCCCTAGTTCATAAGGTATTTATGAACAGATTTTTTTTTTTAGGGCAGATTGGTGAACTGAGATCACCTAGTTTACACCGCAGTGGTTTCCATTGTTGTCGCAGCAACAAAACATTACCACAAACTGCTGATATTGGTTGTTGTTTGCACCAAGCATGTGTTAATTACTCAAACCAACAACGTAGGGAGTTTTTTTTTTTTCTCATCTTCAACCAGTTTGATAAAACCCAGCTAATTTCCAAACTAGGGGAAAAGGAACAACATGCCCTGAGTTCAATACTGGCTAGTTTCCCTGCATCGATGATCATCTTCAAATACATTATAATTTCTAAGCATGTACTCAATATGTTAAAAAAGTAATATTTATTTATGCATAAAACACCTTGTTTATTTTGCAAAATGTAAAGTTGTGTGAAGCTGTTCTGCAATGTAGAGTCATGTTTTGCTGCACACCAGTAAAATCATTGATCAAACTTTACCATAAAGGTAAAGAAAGTCATAACACAGTGTGTCATAGCGTGTGTGTGTTGTACCATTTGTTAAAGTGCAAGGATAATTTTCCAACATATACCACATACGCTGCATCTTATGGCGATTGAAGTCTGGCCCCCATAGGGAAAAGTCCGGTTTTGGGGATAGGTTTGGGACTAAAGAGTTAATTGAAGAAGGACCTAATGTATGTGTGTGGGGTGTTGGGATACGGTTAAAAATCTACATGTACTGAAAACTGACATCTGAAATTACAAATCATTAGGAACAAATTTGGACCCATTATGATCCAAAGCCTGCAAGTGATGCATGTGTCTTGTTTCTATAGGTGTGTGTGTTGCTGATTTTGAGTTGGATGATTTAGTTGCATATTTATGACTAAAGTTTCCCATGAATACTGCAATAAGCAGACAGAAAAAGTCAAGCCAAACCTGCGTGAGGGAGTGCATGTGTCAACATGAGCGTGTGCCCCTGTGTGATTAAGCTGCCATACATTCAAATGCAGGACACAGCACTCTGTGAAGAACAACATCAAATGAGTTGTTTATCAAAAAGCTTTTATCCTGCTGTACTCTAATATAAGTGTGTCTGTTTTTGAGAGTGTGCGTCATCACTGTGTTTGTGTGTTTGCTGCTCCGCCAATTTAGCCAAAGCCTCCACCGGCAGCATGAAAAATGGGTTGCAATAATACAACAAACGGGGGAGCGTTTGTGTGCGGGCAGCCTGCAGATTTCCTACCTGATACAGGCCGTGATCGAGTAGAACGATCTCCGTCTTCTGGCTCCGGGGACACTTTCGGACCAAAACGTTGCCCGGGTGGGGGTCACAGTGGACGAAGCCATGGACGAAAATCATTTCACTGTACATTTTACCCAAGTTTTCCGAGATCTGTTGGAAAAGTGAAGGATGAATGTGATAAATAAGAAAAGACAAACAAACCTTCACATCTGTCTGAACAAATTAAGCAGGCAACATCTGTGGAAATTCCATTTGGTTCCCCATAAATCATATGGCTCCTCCAACAAGCAGCAATGCAACTTTAAAATACAATCCACCACAAATGCATCAGTTTATTCATCTCACAGTTACTCTTATGCTCTCAATAGGTTTATGTTCTTTGACATTTACAATTTCTACTTAATGCATGGTACATTTTTCATCCTGTTTTGGAATTATCTTATAAATAAGCTCCTAAATTCATCCATCTATCCATGCACCTATTATTATTTTAATAAATGCATCATCAAACACACTTTTACCCACCCATAGCAGGGTCCTGGAGATGAGCTTGAACATATATTATATGCCCAACATAAGATCAAGAGAAAAAAAGTCACCCGTCTTTGAATAACAAAAAACTGCTTCTTTAAACCTTAAATGTAAATCCCATTATTGTCCCACAATGGGGAAATTCACTTTCTGCATTTAACCCATCCCCTTGGGGGGCAGTTGAATAGCAATTATGCCGCACGAGGAGAGCAGTGTGGGGTTGAGGGCCTTGCTCAGGCACATAGAATAGAGGCTGTGGGGATCGAACCAGGTACTTGCAACTTTCTCAGAAAACAAGCACACTGCTCTAACAACTAGACAAACATTCCCCAATATATATAAATAATCTCTAAATAGCTGTTCCAACCCAAGAATAAAACTTTTAAAATTGACAAGGCCACTAAACTCAACCAAGGAAACTTTTATTTGTTTCCTTAGGGCTATATAAAACCTTCTTTATCTTCTGATGGAGCCAGATGAGTCAATAGAACTGCAGCAGCAATTTGTTTGACCCATAGCTGCGGCTTTTACTGTATGGCTGAACATCAGTTATAGTTAGGATATGACTTTATGATTCTTCTTTCATATCAAACTTTTAACCACCACCCGTACAGCCAAAAGGCATACCTCATTGACGTTGATGTTGTGTTTCTTCATGTATTCTCTGTCATTGACTTGCCCTCCCTCTAAAAACTCCATGGTCAGAATTCTTTTTGTGGATAGATCCCAGTAAATCATGGGAACCTGAAGAAAAGTGAGAAAAAGGTAAATGAGACAAAAATATGATTAGTACCTCCTAAATCTTAAATCCTTTGTTGAAATTTTAAACAAACAGAAATCTGAGATCTAATCTTACAATTATAAAAAGTAGTAATCTAAAAATGTGCAATAAAATCACAACACATTTGATTCTGATACTGACTTCATGGCAGGCTATATAAAGCCTGCCATAAAGATATTCCATGCTTTGCCTTATCAGCTAATTTATTTGTAAATATATGTTCTGGCATTTCATGCTGTAAGAAGTTCCCAAAAATAATTGAATAGAAGAATTTTAGGGCTAGTAAACGGAGAATGGGTGTCAGGCTCCAACCATCATTCATCAATGGGTAATAAATCCACACAGACAGGAAATTGCTTTAATAAAAACCTTTGCCAGTTTTAAATGCTACTCCACACTGTATGGTCACAATCCCATACTGCAGTTTCATTGTAGAAAAGCCAGAATGTCTTTAATATCATCTTATTTTTTCCAGGGATTACCATAAAATATTCTCATCAACACAACGGAAAGCAATATACCACACACTTGCTGAAAGCATAGTTGATTACAGAGGTACAGCTGTGGGACAGACCTGCTGACAGTTGTTGGAGAATTTAAAGAGATGGCAACAGGGCTGCAATACCATCATTAACCTTAAAACATTTGAAATAAGCAATGAAATAGGAGTGTGGCTAATTAATTTGCTCATTAATTAATATGTTGGCTATTTTATTCATTTAACAGATTATTAATCAGACTACAAAATGTGCTTTATTGGAGATTTTTTACAGTATTTGTAATGGCTGAAGATAAAACTTCTTCGCAATGATGGTAACTGCAACAAAGGTTTTTCAGTTTAAATGCAAAATGTATATATGTTTTGTACAGTCTTAGCTAAACTACTTTTTCTAGTTGTCCTTTCAGTATGTTTTAGATTATGTATACTCCAGTTAACCTTATTGAATTATATTTTTTATATAAATAATACATTTTCAATCAGATTCATTATCACAGTCCCAGAATGGAAAAGCATAACCCTCTGAAATCTACGGCTGACTAGCCCCAATAGTGGATAGATCAATAAGCAGGGTTTTCCTTACTTTAATATAAGTTGACTGTTTATGTACTTTAAATACCTGTTTATACTCTAGCAACAGTGATACAAAAGGTGAAATGGTAAAAAGGACCAGTTGAGAGACCTTTGGTTGGATACATCAACACATAGGGATTCATAGGTCAGTTTTTTTTTTTTTGAATCACATGAATTAGACTTCACTCTTTCAGTGAGTCATGCTTGGTTAATCGGCCAATTTTCATGTGATCTGCCACAACTGGCATCCTGCCAATCATCAAGAAGACAACCAATTTTAATCATCTGTCATTGCATTGTTGATGAGTTTTTCTCTGGGCGGATGCACGTGTCCTATGCTTGGTCCATGTTTGTTTTGGTCAGAGTGCCCAAAACAGTGGGAAGAATCACCTGAACAACAGCAGGAAGGGGAGACAGGATTCTAAGCTCAGACAGAAGCAGTGGGGAATCAGTATGAGAACACCAGGAGAGAGAGCAACATAAGTGGGATGAGGCGTCCAATTGTGCTCTCCTCTGGAGCTAAGGAACCAGTGCGGTACAATGGAGGAGCCCGCTGGGCAGACAGGACACAAGAGTGGGAAGATAAGGCAGCTCAAGAGGAAAGCAGAGGAGCACAGCGGTAGATCGGAGAAGCCTGCCTGGGAAACAACACCAGGACGGGCAAAGGCTACAGCTGACCAAGGCTAGCTAGGCTAACTGTGGAGGATTGAAGGAACATAGCCGGAGATTGGATAAGTCAGCCAGGAAGACAGTATGCTGAATGCAGGGGAGAGGCTACTGCTGGAAAGGAGTCGGACAGTGGTACTTTGGTAAAGCCTGCCAGGGAGAATGATCAGGGCAAGGCTACAGCTGACCAAGGCTAGAGGCTCTCACACCACAACTCACTCCTGTCTCCTTTGGCCATTAATTCTCCCCTGGTCTCTTTCCTCTCTTTGATGAGCAACATGCTCATAATTATAGGGTTAGGGTCCATCACACGGAAAGTTGTCCACATTAAAGTCTCTATGTTGTCTGAATTAGCATTGGTATCCCCCATTTACTTCTGTAAAGCTAAATAGTCCCATGTCATGTCACCTCCTGTGCCCATTTTAAATACGAAAGTAAAACATTTTCACAAAAATCACCCAAAAAACTCAAACAGTTCATATATTAACATTTTAACACAGTGTATACCCAGCATTAAATGTATCAGTAGGAGCAGGACTGAGAAACAGTCAGTTTGTTTGAATAGTTTTTTCTATAATAATTTTAAAACTGCATTGAGATTTTTATATGACATTATATTTAATGTTTAAAGGGTTATTACTCTATCAAAACCAAATCATGCAGTTGAAATCTGAAGATTAAAAATCAGCGACTTGCCAATAAAGACTGTTTAAGCGTTTCAGATCCAAAAACAGAAAAAAACTCAGGCTAGAAGAGTCAGAATAAGTTAATTTGCGTTCATAAAAGCTAATAAAATCACTCTTACTGACATATAAAGGAAAACGACATCAGGAAATGAAACCATAATGACATCAAGTCTATCTCTATCTAGTAATGGAAATATGATTCAGCATTGGTAGAATGTAGAAGAGCTGACGAGTAACACAAAGGAGGATTCTGACCTCTATTAACGGCAGACAGCAACATTACTAACACTCTGATTTTAAATTCAGACAGACAGTGTAGGAATTAAAACAAGCATGCTGAAGAATCACAAGTTCCTCGCTATAAAAAAAAGCACTGGAGGAGAACAGTACTAAAATGTGAGTACCTTGAGAAAAGGGAAGTGGGACAGCATTTTAGCCACCTTTTCTGCATTGTGTCCCTCGTTAAGGAAGTCCAGCTCCAGTGGCATGTTTTTCTTGGCTTCCTCTACCAACCACATGAAGGCAAAGTCTGGGAAGAGCCAATGGACTGCCTTCAACAACACCTTCAAAATAAAACAGACACAGATGAACTCAATATGGTTTTACAGCACATGTTTCAAGTTAGTATTGTAATGAAATACTCACTCCGCACAATGATACTTAACATACCGTAAATTCTCTAATATTGGCCTGTATTCCAATAGCGGCCGGGTCTCTAATAATGGCCGGTCTCGCTGTCAGAGGAGGTAAATAATGGCCGGTCTCTAATACCGGGGCTATAAACGTTTTTTCTGGGCATACCTCAACATTATACTTGTGGTAGTAAGTAACATACAAGTACCACAGCCCTGCGCAGCTGGATGACAGGCCCTGACTGCTGCCCGTCTGCGCGAGGAAGAGAACAGACACGCAGCAGAACAGGAGGAGCGCGAGTGATGAGGAGATTAAAGGGAGAGATGAAGAGGAGGAGAAAAACTGAGGAGGAGAATTAAACAGAATTGGAGGATTTTTTTTTTTTTTTTACTTCAAACCAAGCGAGACATGGTAACTGTACTTTTTCAATAAATGAACCTAGTGTTTTATAGGTTCAAATAGACACAAAATCTCATTTTTATTCATTCCACTGGTAGTCTGTTTTGCTCAAATAGCAATAGAGGCCTGTCTCTAATTCTGGCCTCTATCCAATAAAGGCCTGGACCGCGATGCACTTGAGTGAAATAAAGGCCCGGGCCTATATTAGAGAATTTACGGTATTTATAAAATAATAAAAAAATAGACCTCAGTTTTGTTCTAAAGCTATAGCTTTGATGAATTTATGGCAGTTATACTGGAATTCATATCTCTTTATAGTCACAAGACATTTTTTAATAATCCATAGATTTTTAACTGAAGCCAAAAATTTGACCTTAAGTTAAAGGTTCTATGGAAAATTAAGCACAGGTGCAAAACATCCCACCAAAATTATGTGGTGAAACTAAAAGATGCTGTCCATAATTATCAGTAACTTAATTCTGTTTTAAAGAGAATTGGCACGGTAAAAATAATAGCAGCAAATCTCTTAAAATAGATTCCAGGCTAACTAGCTAATCTTGGCAAGATGCTAAAATATTCTGTGCAATTTGAAGGTAAATACTTGTGATAAATGTATGCTCATTCCACATTTGCTTTCGCCTTTTTTGAAGGTCTATATCTCTTAAAGAATGTTTTTCTTCTGAAGACAGTCAATTCTTCAGACATCTTTAGTTGAAAAATATGTGTATGTGACCGTGACTGAGTGGATGTGCTCTCTTCGTCCTCTGACATGGGAGCCGGCTCGGAGCTCGTCTGCCTGGCTGTGTGTTTCCTGGACAGGGCCGCCTTTTAAAGCTGCTTTTTGTGTCTCTGCTTCTGTCTCCTTGAACCCCAGTCAGCCTCAGCAGATGGCCGCTCACACTGAGCCTGGTTCTGCTGGAGGTTTCTTCCTGTTAAAAGGGAGTTTTTCCTCTCCACTGTCGCTACAAGCATGCTTAGTGTGAGGGATTGTATTTGAGTCAATGCAATCAACTGGTTTTCCTTAGATAGAAAACTTTGTATAAATTTGACTGTATGATCTGGTTGAACTGTAAAGTGCCTTGAGATGACGTGTTGTGAATTTGGCGCTATATAAATAAACTGAATTGAATTGAATTGTATTGTATTTAACGCATTGTTATTAGTATATAAAGGATACTACAAGGTAAAAACTCTTAACCCTGTTTTAGTTCATAAAAACATGCTGTAAAAGAAGCATACCCATTGTTGGACTGCACAGGGTCTTAAGATTAGCACCTTATACCTACACAAAGTATTTTTGGAGGCTTTTTGTCTAAAGCTGGCAAGCTCACACTGTGCATGTGAGTTGTTTCCAGGTTCTCCAACCCCTGCAATTTTTTCTATAAACATGTATGTAAATTAAGCTGATGAATCTAGATTATCCTTACATGTGTATGCATGGTTATTTTCCCAAGTGTAGTTCTGTTTTGTTATGAACATGAGACTTTATTGTCTGCAATCCTTTGTAAATCGAACATGGTAAAGTTTACACAGATACAGAATGCATGGCTATATAGTTTTGACATGCAGGTGTGCACAGACAGATATAAAACAGCAATTCTCACCTCAATCACCATTATATCCTTGGAGCTTTGTCGTTGAACTTTTGGGTGCTGGACCTTGATGGCTACAGTTCTGCCATCATGCAGGACTGCTTTGTGGACCTGCGCTAAAGACGCTGCACCCTGAGGCTTTTCCTCAAATGAAACAAACAACTCCGAAAGCTGCAGGAGAACAAAAAAATGCAAACATTTTAACTCCCAGTCTGGTAATGAAAATGCCAATGCAATAGTTAAAAAATAGATTTTTCTAAAATATGCAACTTAGGCTTTTCCTCTTGAAATATCTGTAATAGGGGGATGGGCATTAAACAAGATTAGCTACCCATATTGTGTGTATATTAATGTGTAATCCCATTCATGTTTTCATTGTTGCAGGTCTAGTTAAAGTTCAGAAGGAGGTGTGTTGCCCAATGAAACGCCACCATCTATAGAGGAAACCATGAGTGTAGAGATCAGAGGCTGCTGTCTGATCCCCTCAGTCCACCAGCATGTCTGTATCACAGCATTCAGCCCCCAGTTTGTCCTCAGAGCATAGGTGGTCCCTCATTAGCTTCCACTGCTCTCTGTGGACTCCCAGAACACACACAGTAATTAGTGTGTAGGTTTGAAGGTTAAACAGACTTCCCCAGGGACATTTGGTTATTAGAAACGACTTATTGTGTACTTGGGAATCTGAGAATTGCCCCCAAGCTTTCCTGCTTCATGGAGACAAATCTGTTCAGTTAAAGCAAAACGCTACATACAGCCTCAAGAAAATTGTTTTCCCTAAGGCCTGCAGCAACTACTTACTGACATATACAACAATGTTAACAGTTAAATGCATCCTAAGGACATATTGTGACTAACAATGTATTTGGAAACAACATCCCAAATGTATAACAGCAGATTATGTTTCCAATTTTTTGAACTGCAGTAACTGTAAATGCTCATATTTTCCAAAAATGGTTTGTTGGGCTGTCTTTAGCTTCTAGTTTTGACTGAATCTATGAAGAGAAAAAAGAGAAGAAAATAGACATAGATATAGATAGAAATAAGTTTTCCTGTTATATCAATTCAAGAAACAAAGCCAAAATAAAGGATGAGAGCTGGGTAGTTAGGTAGAATGTGTCTTAGTTAAACAGTAGGTTTGGGGCGACAGTGAGTTTGCCCTGCTATCGGAGGGTTGACGGTTCAAACTCTGTCTTTCAGTGTCCTTGGGCTAGGCACTTCACCTGCATTGCCTGCTGATGGTGGTCAGAGGGCCCCGTGGCCCCAGTGTATGGCAGCCTTGCTTCTGTCAGCGAGCCCCAGGGTAGCTGTGGCTACAATGTAGTTTGCCACCATCAGTGAGCGAGTGTATGCGTGAATGACTGAATGTAGTTTAAAGCATTTTGGTCGTCTCCTGATTTGAAAAAAGAAGAGCTATATAAGTACAGGCCATTTACCAAAACAGTAAGTTTCCGTCTGTTTTATCAACCAGGTTTTGTTTAAGCAATACAAAAGGCATCTTTATTTCTTTCCCAGGGTGTTTTTGCTTAGACTTCTATGTTGTGGGTTAGTATTTGGTTAATGGTCGTATCAAACTCTAGATTATTATTTTAATTGCTTTTAGTCTTCAGGCTTCCTCTTGTAGTACTTTAGTGTCGAATCAAGCAAATAACTGGAAAAGGCCCTCCTGCCCCCAACTTAATTTTACACTAAAAGTTTTTAAATGAAGTCATGTGTGGAATCAGGGAACTTGTACAGAGTCCCAAAGAGATATTTGGGTATGTTGATAGGAGTGTTCAAGAAATCACTGGTGTCCAAAGCCAGTCTTCAGTGATATGGTTTGTATGTTAAGATGGTGTACTGATTTAAATCAATTAATTCAAATAATTGGTTTATTCAGAGGCCTCGTCAGAGCTTGGTTATTTGCTAAGGAGGCAGTAAATGTAGTAGGCCAGTAATATATGACAAATATGTGGCTTAAACTTAAATCTGTGAATCAGATCTTTAGTAGCATAGTGAAGTATGAGATCAGACTGATTGGTTAAAAATACTTTTCAGATTCTCTTTTTTAGTTTAAATCTGTTTTGCACTTTTGTTTTTCTTTCGATTAGTTTTACACTCCTTTCATGTTTTTTGTTTGCTTTTATAGTCATATATTACAACATTTAAAAATATAAATTTTGTGTCATCTTAGCTGTGGAAAAAGAATGTTTAAAGAAATTCAGTGTTCTTCACTGGATGCATTGTTCTTTATAACTTAGCAAAAAATGCTGCTAGAGGAACCTGTGCTAAAGTCTTAAAACAAACTTATATTTCGTTGTCCTGTTTCAAAACAATCCATAAAGAGAGAAGATTCCCCTGCTGTTTGGTAACATGAAAAGAGGCTAATTTGAACACAATGTTGGCCCGTCAGGTACAGACAGAACATGAGCCCTGCAGAAGATGCCACCAGATATTAAATTATACATCCAGCAGGAGCTGCTGTGCGGCCTCAGCTGAGCTATTCATTATGCAAATACGCTAAATGGAATGAAATTGTCTGCACCCACCAGTGTCTACACAGGACAACATCAACAATCCGGAGGGATCTGACACGCCAAAAGTCCTTTCATGGTTTAAGAAAACGTGTAATTTCTCAGATGAGCCCATCATTTTAAGCAGCAGCCTGAGCTCTCGGAAATCCCAGCAAAATTAAATCAGACAGAATTATAAAACTAACATCAACTTAATCTAAGAGAGGATGGAATACTATGAATATTTGCAGCTCTCTGCCATACACTCAACACTCATGTTGAACTCGGCTTTGGAGTTAATAAACATGGTAATGCATGCAATCAGGCCCTGCTCCCATGGGGCAGACCCTCAGTGACATACGTTCCCTGAAATGAGTTATGGCACAAATAAAATGGCCCCCGAGGCCTCACAGTTGGATGGAAACACATCGGTGTCTGTGTCACTGAGGAAAGGTGGCCAGTTTGGCTGCTGGCAGTGAGCCACAGCCCCAGCTGGCTGAAAATACATAAATCATTACAGAGCAGAGAAAAACGGAGGCAGGAAGGAGAGATTGCTCTGCAGAAGTTGGAAACTAACAGCCCTTTCAAGGAATCTTAATGTAAACCTCAAAGTCATACAGACAAATATCCACACCCTTGTTGACCTGCATTGGTGTATAATGAAAACAGCCACATTGACTTTCCTAGGTCTTAAATATCAAATACTTAAGTAGGCTTCCTATATTGCCAGAAGATTCCTGAGAAAATTCATCCAAATATAATTTATGCAAAGAATAGCAAAATAAAAAATAAGTGCAGAATGCATTAGTTTGCATTGCATTTCTGTGAGTCATATTTGGATTTTTGGATTAATAAATAACTTATTGATCTCTCCCATATGATGCAAAATGATCATAGATAGTAAAAAAGTTAAGATAATTCAAATATTTTGCGGGTATGATCAGGGTATCTCCAAAACAATCCTCCTACGTAGGTGTATGGTTTCATTTGGTGGCTTATTTGGGATTTTTATCAGTTTGGGAACAACATTCCTCCTCCACTTCCTGAAACGCCACAGATGTCCTCACACCCACACACTCCAACTTGGACAGCCATATAGTGGTCATGTTCTCCTAGGTCACGCCTTTATTAGCAGCTAAGTGTGACATTCATCCTGGACTCAGTTTAGTAAAACATATTGTGCATATTGGGCTTTTCAGCAGGTTTGCTGCAGCCAGATCTGTGCACAGTGGGAATACATATGTTGCTACAAATGGTGCTGGAAATGGCGCGCACCGCACTTAATGCTTCTACATGACAAAAAGGCCATGATGTAAAAAAGAAACATGTGCGGTGAAAAGGAAATGATGCCGGAGCGGCCGACGCTTCCACTCCGGAGCTGCCTGGTACAGCTCATCAGCGTTGCTTCTTTCCCAGCCACTTTGGGAGGGAGGAGGGCTGATTCATCCCATTCGCCCTGCTTTCTACATACAAGACTTGTATCATTGCCTTTTCAGGGATAATGAGACCCCATGCAGATAGCAGGAGAAATCAAACCCAATGAGCACCTTTTGTAAAAAGCCTGAGAAAAATATTATCTAGTGGTTTTGCATTAGAGGAGGACTTGAATAAATGTACAGATATAAAATATAAGATGAAACTTGTAATTTGTGATTTCTTTTTTTCCTCTGAGAGCTTTACAGAAGTTCTTCTGAATGTTGGAGATGCTGCAGGTGTGCTGCTGTATACAGAGTTCAGAAATCAAGTGCTACTATCAATTAGCCTAGATGTTAGAACTGCTTCCTTCTCTCTCTCTATATATAAAAATTATGATAATACATTTTATTTAAAGTGAATTTCAGAACCCGCATATTAGTTTTAGATTCAAACAAAGGTAAAGTATCAGTATTATGAATATCAAGAGGGAGTGAATTCCAGAGTTTGGGAGAGAGCGGCAAAAAGCTCTTCTACCCATGGTGATAAGGCAGGCAGGAGGTATCAGGAGATACCAATCTGAAGAGATCTGAGAGTTATGGGGGAGCTAGATTAGGGATGTGCTTGAAAGCAAACATGAGGATTTTGAACTGAACTCTGAATCTGACAGGAAGTCAGTGAAGCTCCTGTAGGACTGAGGTGATTTGATGATGTATGAGTGTTTTGGTAAGTAAAAGAGCTGAATTCTGGACCAACTAAACCTAATGGAGAGATTTCGGATCAAGACCAAAAAGAAGAGAGAAGCAGTAATCAATGAGGGAGGTGAGAAGGCTACAGACATGAACAGAAGCAGAGAGCAGAGAAAGACGGATGAAGATGAATGTTTCGCAGATACAGATATGCAGAACGGGAAATGTTAATGATGTGGAAGGTGAATGAGAGAAGCTACAGAGGATGACACCCAGACTTTGACCTTAGGAGAGACGGTGGAACTGCAAATTGAAAGAGAGAAACAGTCCGTCTTGGTTAAAACTGATTTAGTTCTTACCAGCAGCATCTTTGTTTTGTGGCAATTTAGCTCCAAGATAATAAAGGTGAACCAGCCTTTAATATCAGCAAGACAGAAGGTAAGGGGTGAGCAGGGCTCTTTCTGAACCCTCATACCTCCGTGGGTGCGCCCTCATGCATTTTTTGTTTGTGTTTTTTTAAGTCATAGGGAAGCAGCTGTTCCAACAGTTGCACTTCTGAGTTCTCCCGAGTGGTGCCCGACTACACATGTTAATAAAGTGAATGTGACTGGTCGATTATCAAGGGGGAGGGATTATGGTGGCGGAAGGTTTGCAAGCATGTTTGGTTGTGGCCGGTGTCCCAGAAGCATCTTGCTAACCAGTTAGCAACTTGGTGTTAGTAGGTTCCCAATGGGAAATTACATTGGGACGAAGTAGTACTTAGCAACGACACTGTCAAGGAACGTTATGGATAGCGGAAACATGCAGGAGGAGGAGAGTTTTGGGAAAATATGGTCTGATAAAGAGTACCTTTATATACATGTTTAAGCCAGAATGATTTGAAATTTAAATACAACTTCCCTACGACTTTTTTTCCTTTTTATTATTTTTTGAGCTCCTACGGCCATTCACGCACACAGTTACACACTGATGGTGGTAGGCCACAGCTGCGACAGAATCAAGACTGCCCTTCACAGACGCCAACGGGCCCTCTGACCTAACATCAGTAGGTGAAGTAGGTAAACTATCTTGCCCAATGACAAGAGTGAGCTATGGAGCAGAGCAGGGGCTAAATTAGTCAACTCTGTTTTTAGGAAAAACTCCTCTATCCTATGCTACTGTCCCCCTCTTCGACCATGCAGTAGACTGGGTGGCCGTGCAGGCTCAGGTACACCATACAAAATTTCAACAACGGGTACATGTCAATCAGAAGAGGACAACTGAGTAAAAACAGGTGTCCTGGTCTGATCGATAATGTTTTTTTTTTTCTTTTTTTAACATCATATGGTGAAATCTCCATTTGCCTTCAGTAAACATGGCTCTAATACCCAATATAAGAGAAAGGTAAACTTGTGAAGATATTTTGATGCTTGTTGGAAGGTTCTGCAATGAAGACCTTGTGTCTAGCTATTTATCTGGATAGCTCTATGACACACATAACCAACCCAACCTTTTCATAGAACAGGTGCCGATGACTGTGGACTCTTACAGTCAGATATGTCATGTTATCTATCTATCTATTGCCTATCCTCACATGAATTCTGGGGAATTGTGTTAATCTTCTGCAAGAGGCAGGTACACCTTGAACAGAATCACAAAGTAAAACAAGGACACCCACATTGGACAACTACCATATCTCAGCAGAGTTCAGAGAGACCACTGAACATAAAAGCCATGCTTTTTCACTGTCGGAGAAAGCTAATTCCATTAAAAGCCCCTGGGCCAGGATTCAGTGGGAAAGGCCTTCTGCTGCTCACACTGGGCTTGGTTCTGCTGGAGGTTTCTTCCTATAAAAAGGGAATTTTACCTCAACATTGTCATTGCATGCTCATTGTTAGGGATTTCTAAGGTCAATGACAGTACAAGTCAGGCAGTTTGAGTTGGTCTTCAAAATTGATTTATGAGAACATTTTTCATTTTGCTCAGTTTCTTTTTATCATCCATTTTAGTTTGCTTCTCATCGTCCAAGCATACAAATAGGTATAAATGTTCAAAAAAGTGTTTTTTTGATATTCACAAAAATAATTTTGTTACTGAACTGGGTCTAGAAATTAGAGTTTATGAGGTTACTTTCTCATATTCTTCCATGTCCTGTATTTATGGAACCATTATTTATCCTGCACTTGCTGCTATTGCACTTCAGGTTAGATCTAAACTGCATTCCGTTGCCTTGTACATGTACCTGTGTAATGACAATAAAGTTCAATATAATCTAAAAAAAAATCTAATATTCCACTTTGCTCAACATTGATGCAAACTAGAGATAATATCAATACTGGTCGCCATATTGAAGAAAATTCTAGAAGTGGTATTAGTGAAAACGGGCGCAATGCATAGTGGCAGATTTATCCAGTGTATTTCTATAATAAATTTAAGTTGGTTTAAAAATCTCTTGAACAGAAGAACCCCTCCCTAATTTAAGAGGTAAATTCAGCCAACCAATACACCAAAAGAAAGCTTTAGGTGTTGAAAAATGTACCATCATCTGCATATAATATCCGGATTACAAGAGACCAAAATGTGGATCGGTGCCTCCCAGGACACGCACACCCGTTCATTCATGTACCTAAAGCTGTAGCCTCCCTCAGTAGTAAAATGTGTCCTGTTGTAAACCAAAAAATGTCTCAGGCATTGAGTTTAACAAGTTTAGAGTAGGTTCATGGTGTTTAAATTCCCCAGATTTAACGCCAACTATACCTTAATGGTAAAGAACATAAGGAAATAAAATGTCCCTCTGTGACACCCAGCAGTGTAAAAGCTTACCACACCAAAGTGATCCAAGGCAGATGAGTAGTGTAGGAAAATGAACATGTTAAGGCTGCCCTGCATTGTGTTGAGCTTATAATTGTTGTGAAACTGTTACATCTGATTTAATGGAAATATAGAAAAATCTAAGTGAAACATGCATTTCTATAAAGGCTTCATCAGTTTCTTCAATGAAGCGAATTGGTTTCTTTCGAAGCAACAACAAAATGTTCAGTCCAAACCTGACAATTACTGACAGTTCACATCCAGAGATTATATCAACCTTTCTACAAAGCAGGGGGAAGACAATTAACTTTACTACCGATGTTGCTGATTCGATGTTCCTCAACTGGGCACAATAAGTCCACTTCTTTAGTACCCAGTATGCGTTAGGAGAGGACCTGTGTATCTGAGTATAACAGAATAATTGCCTGGCCTCCTGCAGGCCCTAAAAGGCTGTCATAACAACTGGGTTTGAGAGCAAACACCGCACTCGGTGCCAATAGCTGTAACAGCTTTTTCAGCTTATAAAACCAAGCAAGGACACAATGTCAGACTGCTCCAGCTCTGCTTTATCTGCCCTTTTTTTCCCTGCAAGCCACAAAGAGCACATGTACAGACAAGCGCACATTTAACACCAAATCAGAGCTGGTGATAAAGAAGCCTCAAGTGCCAAAAAGTGCAAATGTAAGTGCATTAAAGGAAATTGGGAGCTCGAAGTCACGCTTTCCTTTAGCAGAGAATAAAACCCTCAGAGTACTTTGGTTAATGCAACTCTCAGTTTGCTTTAACTGCAGTGTAATTTATATTTAAACCTGTGCTTTCTTAACATCAAATCCGTATGGATCTGATAAGTGGATTTCTGAATAGCACAATCTGAGAAAAACTGATTGGTAAAGAGGAGGTGTAAACATGCAATAGGATCCAGCGTAAAAAGTCAAGATTTAGGTTAGTATTCATTTTCACAGCAATCCTGTTTTATTTTCACCACAGGTATATATATATATATATATATATATATATATATATATATATATATATATATATATAAAGCAAAATATGAATTTAGCTTTTCAGAAGCAGTTTTCTAAAGAAAAAGTAAAAAGTAAAGCATGCCGTAATGTGTCTGGTGTGTTTTATGATTTTTACCCAGTTTTCTAATCTTTGGTTTTACAAAACTTTATATTTAATAAGGGTTTTAATCCAACAAATTGTCTTATAGGATTGAAGAAAAAAATATTAAATTATAAAGAACATTTTAAGCATACGTTTTATAAAGCTGTATCCCTCTCTTTATCACTATTGATAAACAAGAAAACTGACTGATGATCAAACAAGCAGAAACTTCCTGTTTTAGTGTCTAGTGCTAAAAGTTAACCTTCAAATCTTTGCCACAATTGTTCAGTTGAAGGGTATACTGTATCTAACTGGTTTTACCTCCTTTCCGAGATCCTCTCTGATGACCTGCTGAATCTCCTCCATGGTGCTCTCAGGAGCTCTGCTGTGGAGCACCTTCAGGGTGGAGGTGTACTCCTCGGGCAGCAGATAGTCCAAAGCACCGAGGTGTTGCCCCACTTTGATGAAGGTGCCCCTGTTGGCACAACACAAGTCTCGAAGACGCTCTGCTGATCGCCGATGCACCTAAAAGGAGAGGGAGTATCCAAATAAAATGATTTTGTAAAACTCATAACCTCTTTTTATCATTTTTAAATAAATTGTTCCAAGTTAGAAAAAATAAATAAAAAATCTGGAAAGATTCAAGTAGGTTCGTTTGTTAAGATCGGGTGAAATTTTTAAATCTATGCAAAGGGGGCAAATACTAACTAAAATCTTTCCTCCTCCACAAATAGAAAAATGATAATAGTTTCTTTATGTATGTGACTTATGCTGGAAGGCATCATCACTGTGAGACAGAAGAGGGACAAACACAAAGCCTGTGTGTGTTGGTCCCGTCCCGTCTGTCCCATTTGAACCAGCTGGATGTGATAATGCTTATAGAGAGTTTGTCTCCTGAGACCCGTGCAAATAAAAAGGCGTGAAATTAGCTCCCCTTAACCCCAGTAACCCCACCCCCCCACAGACACACACTCACACACGCATGCACAGCTGACTCCCAGAGGAGCGTTTGACACCAGTGTCATCTGGCCGATGATGACAACGCAATGACAGAAACAAGTCACCAGAGATTACCAGATGAGCCTTTTTTTGCTCAGAAGAGCATTGGATTTATTTACAGCAGGCCACCTTCTCAAACTGGAGTGTATTGAGCGCTCCTTTAGCACCAAAAACACTGCCTGGAATAAATTATGTTTCTCAAAGTACAAAAAAATGGAAAGGAAGGTATTTCAAAAAATCAAATCAATGACATTTTACTGTAAAACATTTTTAATATTTGAGAGAAATTTACTACATCTACATATAAATCCCAACTGCAATCATGAAAAAAAAAATCATTTCCATTTTGAGAAAAAAAAAACACCTGAGTTTAAACACACTAAATACCATTTGCTTCATCTTTAACATATATATAAATTAGGGCTGAAACAATTCATTGGATTAATCATAATTAATAGATTATTGAAACAATCGTCAACTAATTTAGTAATAGATTAATCGTTAAACGGAGTATAGAGAGTCTTAAACATGTCTTTAGCTGACAGAGAAACCTACTTAGAGCAGCAATTACACCAAAATTGCAACAATTTTTTTTTTAACATTTTGCATTTAAGATTTAAAATCAAAGTAATCTGTACATATTCTCTAGCCAGAACTCATCATTTCGAAACCTTTTAGTTTCACTTGCTTTAATTTTACAAGAAGTCTTCTTTAAGGAAACTTTTGCTATCTGATTATTAATCTACAGATTAAATGATTTTTAAAATAAAATATATAAAAGAAGAGAAATTTGATGAACAAAAAAAAAAAACTAAACACACAAATAACTGAATATATATCATAGGAACCATCCTCAACAGTACATGCAGGACAGAAAAATATGCTGATCTAAATGGATGTTAAATCAGAAGTGATTACTTTAAATTTAAATGAGTTATTTTTAATCATAAATCAGTGTATAATATACATCTACACCCCTCCATTATTAGGGACTGCAGCATGCAACTGTAAAAACTGTTTAAAGTAGAAATATAAAGGTTATGTTTACAAATTAACATATTAAACTTATACAAAGAATATTTTTATTTTAACAAAAATTATAAATAAAAGCTTAACAGTACATATTAAATAATAATGACACAAATAATAGCATAATGAAAAGACTTGTCAGAACCATAAAACAAATAATTTGTTTGACTGCATCTCTTCTTAGCAGAGTCAGATATAGTTAATGTAGCCTACCTCATTTTATTGAAAGGATGGTAAACATAACTGTACGAAAAAAATGTTAAAATACAAGAGTGAGAACAAAATAACATTACATATATTAGGAAAGAGAAACTTGAAAAAAACTGATGGAAAAAACAAAGAGAATAAAAACTCAAATGTAATAATTGAATATTTTATATTCAGATGATGAGATTAAACTGTATGAACCTTGCAGCTCATTCCCATGAATACTTGTTTGCTGCAGATTATCTCATTATCATGTCTGCCTTTAGGGGGGAAGATTATGACTGAAAACTAATCTGGAAGTTGATCAGACCCAAAGTGATGCCATCTCATGGTTCGATCATCAGATCGATCTCTGCTCTTCCTCTTTTCTGCTCTCCTCCAGTAATCAGTCAGCTTTGCTGAATGAGGGCGTGCACTAAGCTTGAGGATGACATCACCATAGCGATGCAGCTCCCTGAGAGCCGGAGGGGGAACGCTGCTCACAGATAGGCTGACACCCACCACCGCCCACCACCTCGGCGCACGCGCAGACCATGGAAACGGACAATTAGTGATAGAGACACAAGGGTTAATTTGTGAGAGATACGGGTTGGTGCAGAGTGTCTCACAGTATCTCTACACTTATGCTCTGCACTAAGATGGTGATTTGAAGGAAAGAAACAGCTGCAGGAATCATGATGGGATGGATTTGAGGCCGAGGAAGCAAGGCAGCGAACTGAGGGAATGGAAATGGCAAAAATTAGTCAAACTGACAGCTAAAAAAAGCATCGGATTCCTTAACTAATGCTTAATTTTGATAACATCGAAGCAGAAAATGTGCCAACTCTCAAGCAGGCAGGTCGCAATCACCTGGCTAATTGTTATCCATTGGTTCAGCTCTTCTGTTGCAAGGGAAAAGCAGGTGTAACTCCTCTGACTTTTCCTCCACAGATGGTTAAATGTTAGGTTAAAAAAGGCTGGATCTTGTTTTTCCTGGTATTTACTGTGTTTCTGTTCAAACATGGGGACCTCGAGGCCAGCTCCCCGCGGAGCCTATCGCTGGATGGCCTTCAGATGCCATTAAGCACAGATGGCAAATTGTTTTCTGAGAGAGCACCCCCTCCTCTTCCCTTTGTGCACTTTGATAGTATTTCAGAGTAAAGTCAATGGATTAAACACATTGGTTAAATCAATTTGACATAAATCCTCACAATAGAGATGGTCTGAGTGATCCAAACTCAATTATACAATAAATCTCAAGGTAGTCTTAATATTAAAGTAAAAAGATAGAAAAAATAGTAGATGACTTCATTATTAGAAACCGAAAATCAAGAAGCAAGCTTATTATGTACAAAATAAATCTAGAAACAGATCCAGAATGACACTCACTGTCTCTAGAGTCAGAGGTGTGGACATGTGTGCAGCTGGAAAGCAGAGATCAAGCTCCAGCTGCAGTAATTGATTTCTGCAGCCCCACCACGACTAAATGACTGGGATTAGTGGACTATGAACAAGACCTATTTATTACTGGGATGCTCATGATTAGCTCGTTACTCAGTTCACTGGGGCTCATCTCTCCGCCTGTCACTGGGGAGGGGAGAGGCTGCACAGTGTTTGTGCTGAGATTTAAGCCCGTACGGTCAATAAGGCTTGGCTACAAGTATTATAGCAGCAAAGCCACCCTCAAAGAGTGCTCCTGCAGTTAATGCACAGGCCCCGCTGCTGCGGATAATATCAAAAATACATTTATTTTAACAAAGCCCAACAGGAACACGACAAATTGAGAAAAAAAAATCTAAGCCGTTGGCTACGTATTTCTCTGAGCCCTTGCTGCTGCTTGCCGCCGTGATGCAGCTTTGTCACTGTAACACCCTGAGAACGGCCTGGGTGCAGAATTCAGGGAGAATGTCTGGGAAACGAAGAAGAGGGGCCATGAGAAGATGGAGGGTGCTGATTTTTCCAACAGCAAGCACAGTTAATTTCATGCTCTGCATTTTATTGTCATGCCTGAGTGATGCTGCCTGGTGCTGCAAGAACGACAGAAAGACTCTAAGTCACAACCCAGTGGACGCTCAGGATCAGTTATAACCAGCCAAGCTTAAGGTAAATACAGAACAGACTACAGAAAAACACCATTACTGCTAATTAAAAGTATTTCTACAACAACGGAAATATTTGGATTTGGTGAAATTCAATTCTACCTCTCATACTCATCATTAAAAAAGATTTTTGTCTATTGCCCTGAAACAAATGACTATTTTCCTTTCAGGTATAAAAGTATAGAGGATGATCTTTTATTTCGGGTGGATCACCTAAATAAGTGGTCCTCTTAATTGTCAATCATTCTGGTGATATGTTTACGTAAGGCCGTCCTACATGCTCACCCCGTTAGCTATCTTTTTCTGCACATGAATTCTTTCAGCATATATGTGTGATTATTTAAAAAAAGGCAGAGGGTCATATGTGAAAAAATAAAGAAATGAAAGGAGGCAGAACAGGTCGATATATCCCAGAATGCTTTGCATGGAGAGATCTCCTTGCAAATGCCATTAAGCGGCGACTAATAACAAAGATAGTGCAGGGACCGCGCAGTGGAGGAGGGTTTATGTGACTAAAAGGGAGCAAAATGCAGTGATTACCTGTCTGAATGGTCCGCTAACTGAGTTTGCTATAAAGCTATGGGTTAGGGCGGACGTTCGGCCACAGTAAGCTTGAATGAGCTATGAGAATAGCAGTTTTTAAACAGAGCATACACGTGAAGAAATGGGCTTGTGCATTTTTTTTTTTTTTTTATAGAGAGAGCGGGTCTTTTAAAAAAATTTGTGAAAATCCTCCACAATACCTTTAAAGTCTGCTTCTTAGCAACCTCAAGGTTAAGCTCCTTTTACAGATTTCAGTCTAAAGGTTAGCCATTTGTGTCAAAAATAATACAGAGCTTCTTTAAAACAAATTTCTAGTTTGCTTACTATCCTGAGAGTCTATGTTAATCTGGAAAGCCCAAAACTACGGATGGGAATCAAAAACCGGTTCCTGTTCAGAACCGGTTCTGTGTGTTCCAATTCTATGGTACCCGTTTGACTGCTTGCTTAACTATTCTCTTATCGATTCAAGGCAGCACCAGAGCCTAGGGCTCTGGGAAGCACGAATTACGTCATGTTTTGTACGCAAGTTACACACACGGCATTCAGTAAGCAAGTACGGCATGACCAGGTGTAAGTCTAGAAAAGCGAAACAAAAAAATGGTGTCCCATCAGGTAAACCGATCGAAAGTTTGGCTTCATTTTAATAGGGTGACCAGACGTCCTCTTTTTCCCGGACATGTCCTACTTTTCAGACCTTAAAAAATGTCCAGGGGGGATTTCAAAATCGTCCGGGATTTTGGTCGAGTACAGCGCAGCACGTAGTCAAAACAGGGAGTCAGAGCGGGGACAAATGCCCGTCGAATGAATGGTAGCTGCGCGCACAGGCTACCATTCATTCATCCTGTCTGCTGAACTGTTGCTAGATTTACTCACATGCCTTGAAGATGTCTAGTGCTACTACCACAGATGATATAACCCCATCAGGGACTTGGGTAATTAATACAGAATGGATAACTCTACTAATAGCCTTAAAAAGGTAGGAAAACACTTTCTTATATACTCAGATTACACCAACTGGCTTTCTTTTTCTTTAACATCTATTCATGCCCCAAACCAACCGGGTTTATTGATATCGAACACCACATCAAGGTTATTACTGGATTTGGGCCGGCTTAAGGAGAATATTCATCAAAAGAAAAAGAAAAAACTTTCCAGTGAAACATTTCAATTTCTTCCGGAAGAAACTGAAAGAAACTGTTTTTTTCGTCCGTCGGGAAAAACCATGGAAGAATTCTGGGGGAAAAATAAAAAATAAAAAAAATCGCCATTCAGAAGAAACTTCCAACCCTGCTTACAGGACACAACATGTCAACTGCATCTCAATGTCTTTGGATAGCATTAAGGGTTGGGCCTTAAGCTTACATCTTTAGATGTGAAGCAAAGCCAAAGTTGTCAAGCTTGAAGTGAGGGTAAGTAATTAAGTGTCAAAGCTAATAAATCCACAAACAATGTCTAGATTGGTAAGGAATAAAATAAAAAATACATAAATAATTGTAGAACATTTGATGGGTACAGTATAAATATTTACCCCTCGTGACGATTCCAGTGTTGAAACTAAATGATTCTGCATCCTTAGGAATAGTAGGGTGAAGTCCAATGAGAAGGAGCTTAGGCATTGCCGGGCTGAAGTGGCTCTATAATAGTGTTGAGATAGTGATGCATGGAGCGTTTCTTCTTGGCGTTACATTTCAAAGATTTGTGCCCCAAAAAATAATCAAAAGAAGGGTAAACAGTCAAGCTTTTGAGCACTGGTGCTGAGTTGCGGAAGCAATGAGGCTTAGAAGTCACACGGAGGTTAACGCTTAACTTTTGGACAGGAAGGTTATATGTTTCACCAAACAACTGCTTAGCAAACAGTACATTTGAAGGTTGGAGCAAGATTGGGTGGGCATGCGTGTACCACCTACTGGCTTGGAGGACTTTAACTTCTAGACATCTCCTTTTATATTAAAATACATAAAGAGATTTAAGGTTTGTTCAGTGGAAAACTCTGAGGTCAAACCCAACTGGGGCTAAAATAAAACAAATGAAGGATCAAAAGTTCCTTCAAAATTATGTAAAAAATGTGTTGCCTAGAATAATGAATGCTTGATTGCAGTTATCTCCACCAAGGGTGGCACAAATAGTAAGTGTAGAAAGTACATAGGTAATGCTCTTATATACTGCATTCCACTACAAAGCTAAGAGATGCTATAAAGAAACCTGAGATTACTCAATAAAGGCCAGTGATGAAATACATAAGTCTGGCCAAAGAAATTCGCTCCGTCTAAGACGGATGTAAGTCAGTTAAAACTTTTTTTTCTAGGAGGTTTTTACAGTACAAGTGGCTCGTATTTTTTTTTAACAGTAGGTTGACAAGAAACGGGGTACAATACAGGGGGAGAGACATCCAGGTTAAAACGGTTTTAAGGTTTTTTTTTCCTGCATCCACATATTTTCCCAATTTTTTCTACAACCTATTTCTAAAATGATTACAGATATAAAATATGTGTAAATATATTCATATTTCTATTGGATCTCATTTCTAAGAGCTTCAAGAAAATACACTCCATATTTCTTTAATTAATTGGAAAATACTAAACGTTGTAAATATTTTGTAAATTGGTCCCTAACTTTCTGTCCTTTCATTCTTAAGTGTTTTAAAATCTTCTTAGAGAGAAATCGCAATCATCCAACATCCCTGACAATAACCAGAGCTTTGCAAAAACTGGACTTAAGAAATTATGCGCAAAACTGATGAGTGTATCTTCAGCAGTCAAACTTTTACCAAACTTCTGTGGTATAGAAATTTACTTTAAGGCTTTTACAGAGTTGCTGGACATTTAATGGATGTTTATAATGCATATAAATGATTAGGCAGGCATTTCCCTCTTAGATTTTCTATATTGTTTCAGAACATTGGTAATCCTGACCAAGAAAAGTAGTTTATTATTGTATAACATAAGCTGAGGTAAACAACATTGTGTGAAAATAATAGCATTTATGTAAGTATCTATGGATTAAGTTTAATAGGGGAACTGAGTCTCTCTTGGGAAAAAATGTCATCTGTGATTTAATATGTGAACTTTTTGGAGATTTTATGAGCAAAATCTGGGAGTGTTGTGAGATTTTGTATTTTATCAGTTCTGTGACAGCTGATGTTTTTGATGTCTGCTAGATTAGCTCTAGGATTACTTAAATGTGGTTGTGTGAGCAGGAACTGCTTGTTCTACTATAAATGTCCTCGGAGGACTGTTTTTTACCACTGCAGCTACCATAGAAGATAGACATCCGTGGAACATTATAGAACATAATAAAAGACACAAAACCCATAATTTTCTTTTTCCTTTTTTTGATGACTTGGTGTACAATTTTCCCTTTACAAACTGGAGATGTTTAGATTTCTTTTCCATTTTTTTTTTTCACATTAGAATTATGTCGCTCTATCAATCTGTCAAGCACTAAATACTGCTCAACCACCATTTTAACACCTGTGATCGCTGACTGATTTTTGAGTAAACAAAAAGAGATGCCGTTAAAGGAATAGTACACCCAAAACATGATTAGCCTTCATTTTCTACTCACCCCCATGCTGAACAACACTCTGGAGTACTTTTTTGATATCTCAAATGCATCTGGAGATCTGGGAGGCTTCTTGCTGTCTGCTGACATTCAAATAATGGAAGTCTATGGCGCCCGAGGCAGAAAGGTCCATAACAGTCCGCAAAAAACGTGTCAATATTCCTCCATACTGCTCGTCCAATGTATTCCAAGTGTCCTGAGTGGGTAGCGTCCATAATTTACTCGAAACGAAGTCATTTAGAATGTTTTTAGAGCATAAACAGTAGTGTATAGGATTTCCTAAAAGCGCGTTCACGAGTCTACGGAAACCGCGGCAGACCAAACCAGATGAAAGTGCGCATTCAGCGTCTGCTCTGCCGATAATGCAAGCGTAGAAGAAGAAATGTGCTGTTTACCTGTGCAAAGAAAGAAACAACGAAAGAAAAATGTCTGAGGACTTCAGTGTTGAGGAAGAGCATGAGTTCTTTGCCGAGCTGGATGCGCACTTTCATCTGGTTTGGTCTGCCGCGGTTTCCGTAGACTCGTGAACGCGCTTTTAGGAAATCCTATACACTACTGTTTATGCTCTAAAAACATTCTAAATGACTTTGTTTCGAGTAAATTATGGACGCTACCCACTCAGGACACTTGGAATACATTGGACGAGCAGTATGGAGGAATATTTACACGTTTTTTGCGGACTTTTATGGACCTTTCTGCCTCGGCCACCATAGACCTCCATTATTTGAATGTCAGCAGACAGCAAGAAGCCTCCCAGATCTCCAGATGCATTTGAGATATCAAAAAAGTACTCCAGAGTGTTGTTCAGCATGGGGGTGAGTAGAAAATGAAGGCTAATCATGTTTTGGGTGTACTATTCCTTTAAGCTGGCTTTGAAACATGAATGTTGTCAGAATCCTCCGTTTTTGTTAAAGCTGAAAACATGGATATGTTTAAGACTGGTATAGATATTAAATAAAAATACTATAGATATAAGAATACCATTACGTTTTGAAATGGGAAGACTCAGCTTTTTCAGTTACCCATTTTGGGTAACTGTTTTAACTCTAAACATCAAGCTGAAAATTCCCTCCTACTCTCACTTTCTTGTCACTTATATTCACAGTAGTAAACAGGGAACATCAGTGTTGTAGCTGTCTGGCGCAAATAAAAATGAATGAGTGTTAGGGTTACCTCAAAACAGTAATGACTAAGAGAAATTGTAAACACCATTAAGGCATTTTCAAATTTAGCATGGACACAAGTATATCCAAGCCATGACTATCATCTAAGTGTGTCTAATCAATTTTTCTTTTACTTTATCCTAAATATTTAGGTTATTCAAAAACCTTCTTTGATAAATGATCCAATACTGAATTGTGTTTTATGTTTGGGGGATGGGGTTGGGATGTGTTCCCAATTAAAACATCTTGCACATCATGTTGCCGTGCAGTGGCCACTCCTTAAAAAAAAAAAGAAAAACACAACATAGTGTGATTTCAGCGGCGCCATGCCAACTGCTGCGGGACTTGTCTTCTTCGGCTGGCACACAAGACAAAAAAAAAACCCACCAGCGACAGTGGAATGGAGTATTTACGCTGCTGTTGCTGCTGGAGAGTAGCTCGTCAGCCATGATGTAACCACAGCAGGCAGTCGGGAAGCAAATGTCAAACGTTCCCTCCTCTCCATCATCCCTCAAGGATTTTCCTGCCTTGGACTAGCTTGGCTGATAAGCTGCTGCCATGAGCACATCAAGGTCAGCAGTTATCTGGCCCCACCCCATATTTACATCGCTTCTCCCTCACAAGAGCGAGAGCTCCAGGAGGGGTGGTGGACCTCATATCATGGCTGAGCACATCCCCTGTCATAACACTATGATACATGCAGACAATGCTGACATCTGCTGGTGGAAAGATAGAGTGCAACACTATGAGAGATTTGCTCCCTGATGTCAAATCACTTTCTTTGAACTAAAGGACCAAAAATCTAAAATCAAGAACCAAGACAGGAATTTTCCCAAAGTTAGGGTCAGATAGTGTTAGAAAAGGCTACAACCGCTAAATTAATTAATGAAGATACACCGCAAACTTTGAATTGATGTTTCACAAAAGGTAAGAGGTGATTATGGACTAGAACTAATCCAATCTTTTAACTCAGCAGAACCTATGGGGTTTATTTCAATCAAAACATTTAAAAAATATTTTTTTTAAAGAAGAACAAATTAAACAGGTCTAAAAATGATACAATTGCCATTGCCAAGTGGCATTTAAAGGAAATTCCACAACTGTCAGAGATACTTTTAAGAATAGGGGCCAAGAGAGACCAGTTAGGGAACCACTAGGTAAAGATTATGAGAAAATACAAATAACAGCAGGGCTGGGGGCTGTATCAAAGTGAGGCCATTTTGCTGGTCCTCACTTCCTATTATGTTAATGGTTAATTCAATTAAATTAAATTCAGTTTATTTCTATAGCGTCAATTCACAACCATGTCATCTCAAGGCACTTTACAGTTCACCAGATCATAGTCAAATTCATTCAGCTTTCTATCTAAGAAAAATCAGCTGATTGCATCGACCCATTGACTCAAAGGCAGTCCCTCACACTAAGCATGCTTGTAGCGACAGTGGAGAGGAAAAACTCCCTTTTAACAGGAAGAAACCTCCAGCAGAACCAGGCTCAGTGTGAGCGGCCATCTGACGAGGTCGACTGGGGTTCAAAGAGACAGAAGCAGAGATACAAAAGGCAAATGTAAAAGGTGACACAGCCAGGCAGACCAGCTCGGAGCCAGCTCCCCGGTCAGAGGATGAAGAGAGCACAGGGTGAGGTATGCACTGGTAATGGTAAGGTTTAGGGTTATTGTCAGGGGTAGGGCATAGAGAGGGTTAAAAATGACTGAAAATCAAAAGGAGTCAATACATGGTCCAGACTAAGTATGACAAGAGGAGAAAGTGTGTGTGTGTGTGTGTGTGTGCATGCATGTGGCCATGTATTTGTTATTCAGTTGAGACAAATTCCCAGAAATATGCTACATTTTGGGGGACTTGTAGGTACTTGTGGGGACCATTGACTGGTCCCCATGAGGAGAAGTTATCTTCTCGGGTTTGAGGTTAGGTTTAGGACATAGTTGTGAGTTGAGTTTAGGTAAGGTTAAGGGTTATGTATATTTTGGTAATGGTTAGGATCTGGGTTAGTACATACAAATGAATGCCAAATAAGTGGAAGTCAGTCTAAGGTTCTTCTAACAATTAGCGGGGACATATCATGTGTGTGTGTGTTCTTTAGATTGAGGATCGTTTGTAACAAAGGGAGGACATTTTGCCGGTCCTCACTTAGATTTTTTTTCTCACGTTTAGGGAGTGACTACAGCTTAAGTTAAGGTAATATTAGGTTAAGGCATAGCAGGCTTGGTAATGATTGAAAATCAATAGAAGTCAACACTTGGTACCCAGTAAATACAGTATAGCAAGAAAATAATGTCTGTGAGTATGACTATACATATAAGTATTTGCATTCATTTACTTTAAACTTGTTGAAAATGTATATATAAACAAGATTAACCATAGAACCATTATCCTAACTAGGACAGCCAGGCAGTTATTTAACAGATTTGCACAACCTCTCTTAACTGAGACGAAAACAAATTTATTGGCACAGCATCATAAGCTTAGACTGTAATTGCAACTAGTTGACATGCAGCTAAAAATACCATACAGAGTTCTCATAAACATGTTTGAATCACTACAAACAGCATTATGTTAAAGCCAAAAGAACCTGCATGAAAGAGAAGCAGATTATTTTAACATTTTTAATAATTTTATCAAAACCTTCCAAAAAGAAAGTTTTTTTTTTTTATTGCTTTATGGATTTCTGCAAGTACCTTCGATCATCCTGGTTAATTTCCAGCTGTTCTGTGTTCAAACCTATATTTATACTAATGCAGAAATATATTAAGCTGAAAGTCTACCTTTTAATGCAACAACTTCCCTATTAACTATGATAAACAACAAAATAATGTGTTCAAACAGTCCTTATATGGACTGACTGGTTAAATAAATAATCACTGATTAGCAGATTTTGAAGGGAATACTGCACACCTGCAGTGATTTGTAATCCCTTCTGCATTTGTGGAGAAGATCGTCAATTAAAGCACCATTAAAATTGAATATACAAATATAAAAATGGGGCCAATAGAGTGAAAGTTGTTTTCTCTGGTAAAAAGTCACAAATCAGCATAAGCAGAGGTACTGATTTCCTTCCCCTCTGTGGTTCTTTTATATCACTGTGACAACCTCAGTGCAACAGGGGCAAGAAGCTGCGCTTTATCTTTAACCTTTGGGTGATGCGGAGACAGAGGCTGCATAATGCTGCGCAGATGTGTCGAGTGAATCAGCGTTTTTGTTCTTTTCATCTCAGCCATGGAAAGCCACCTTCAAAATGGCTGCTTGCCTAAAGCCGCTCTGCCTTCTGCAGCTGAAGAGGCAAAGAGATCATTAGACATCACTTTCAGCAGTTTATCGCATCTCTCTTCATGCTTTCCTTTCTCCATATCCGCTAAAATGAACTTAAAAACCTGCAGAGGGCCTTCATTTCATTATGCCTTTAGGTTATTACAGTAATCTAATGCAAAGTCTCCTCTTTGTCTGCCATAACACCACTGGAGCACATACTGAGGTTCACAGAACAAAGACAATACAACATTTTTCATTAACATCAATATGCTTATGTTTGACATCCAATCTTGTTTGAAAACTGTTATTACTATTATCAAAGATATATAAAAAATACATCTAAATGTTCTTTACATATTGTTACCCATTTCTGGGAAAAACTTGTGTTCGAAAACAGCTTGAATTTCCAATAAAACCACAAGTAATAAACAAAAAAAGAGCTCATTTGCTTTTTGGGGGCCAAAGCAAATAATTACATTTTCTAATAGGAAAAAGAGGAACACACTCAATAAGCAATACCAGGCGATACCAGAGTATTGTACTTTGCACGTACTTTTATAAGGATTCTGTTAAAAATGGGCATTTGATAAAAAAAAATAATAATAATAATGACAAGCAGCCTATACGTGATGTAAGCCTTCATGTTGTCATGTTCTTTATCCTTTAAACAGGGCTATGTTCAATTACTGTATTTTTAAAATCTCAATATTCGAGGCAACCGACCCCTCCCAACCTTGCCTGTAGGCTTCATTCGGTGGTCATGCATTATTCATTTGCATTAAGTAAGCTACATTTAATTTCCCAATCATGTGTTGGCATGGCTTGTAATGAGATGCTAATAGAAGCTTGTACAGCTGGAGAGGGAGAAAGTAAAAGACAGACAACGCGGAAAGAGGACCAGGAGAGGATTGCATAATCAGTGCAGAGATAAAGACCTATCTCCATCGCACAGCACTCTGTGATGTTAATGGTGCTTCTGATGTGCATTTTAATCTGTCTGATTGTTTTGTCTTTGATTTGACTCAGTGGCATGAAGAGCTGAAGGGCAGGTGGAAGGACCACAAAGGAATACAGAGACAAGTGCAATCTGAGGACACCAAAATCAAAATAAGAAATAAAGAGAACAAGGATAGGGAAAAATCTGCAAAATCACTGTTGATAGGTTGGGATTTCACTTGGAGTGCATCAGAAAACTATCTCTATATTTTCCACCAAATGTTTGCCCGTTGATTGGAAGCTCACATAAGTTAATCCCAAGTTTGCAACAAAATACTAAGAATTAATAACATTGGCCAAAGAATCTATACCTATCAAATATTTTTTGACTGCAGTAGCCAAAGTGCAGTTCCAGGTGAGCCCTGAGGAACTCTCACATGGTCCTATGGAGAAGTCTATGCTGTTAAAGATCATTCTACATTGTTACAGTTAGACATGTTCATACATTTTGGACTCAAGGGATTTTTACCTATATTTTTTGTAAGTGCCACAAAAAATTATCAATATTTCAGTTTTTCTTACTATGCTCTGTTCTTGCTTCATTCAAACTAGACTGAGCTGCAACCCAGAGCAAAACATCTTGCATACTAAGGCAAAATTCAATCTGCTTTAGTATCTTCTTGACAGCAAAGACTCTGTAATATACATCTTGCCATGGGTATCGGTCTACTTGTATCTGCTAGGACTACTCAGACATTGACTTGTAGCCAAGACTTCTGAAACAAAGCTGGCTGTGGATGCTTAAGAAACAACACAACCTCCATTTAAAAGGTGGTGCCAATTACAGAGCAAATGAAGAAAGTCAGATCATGTAGAAGAGACAACAAAAACGCTTGCTTTATAGAACATTAGTAAACCTGATAGCCTGAGCAAAGATGATCTACTAACCAGGTGAAAATTGCATTGTGTCGCTAAAATGCGGGGCAGCAGACATAAACAATTCAGTGCTGTTTACTTTCACGAATATGCAGAACATACGCTGTTTAACAGATTATGCAAATAACCAAAAAGTGGTTCAAGACTGAGCCACAGCATTGATGACCATATGGAATAAATATTTTTATGGATAAATTGTCCATTGTCAAGGTATAATAGTTAAATCTATCTGATTCTGACTAAATTGGTTGAATATTTAAAACCTGTTTAATCTGTCTTTATGTTATTTATTCATTATTTTATTTCTCTTTGGGATCAATAAAGTATTTTTGAAATTAATTGAATTATGACCAGGGTTAGTTAAAGCTTGTTTCATGGGTAGGCCACCTGTCCTTTTCCAACGGCGTTGGTGGAAAAGAGGAAGTAAATAAATTAATATCTGAAATTACAAACAAAAAAACAAAAAAAAACAACCTCTTTTCTAAATAAAAAAGGGAATATGTAAAATACTGGTTTAAGGCTATAATAATAATTGAACTTGAAATGTACCTCTGCATTTAACCCATCCCCTAGGGGAGCAGTGGGCTGCCATTGTGTGGCGCCCGGGAGCAATCGGGGGTTAAAGGTCAGAACCCCAGGATTCAAAACTCTATGTCCTAACCACTAGGCCGCCACTCCCCCATATGGAAATGTATTTACTTACGAGGTCATTGATAAAATCAGAATTGGATTTTAGGTGCAGTTTGTGCTCCTCTTTTGAAAAAACCTCTGCTAGAAAACCAATATGTTTTTTCTTTCTGTTTCATAAAATAAAGATTGTAATATCTTCTCAAGGACATGAATTATACAAAGATTCTCTGCTTTTTAGGGGGAAAAACATTTGTTTCAAGGCTGTGTGGAAAGAATTAATGTTTCTGAGTGACACTGCATTCAGAAAATAAAAGAAATGACCTTATGGTGTAATACTGGTTGTGATCCAGATACCAGAAACAACTCTGCCATGTTTGCACCTATAATAGGCTAGTGATAGATCCTGATTTTATTGATTTTTTTTTTATTTTAGAGAAACAAAGAATGTTCTTTTATTTTGTTTCTTCTCTACCAGCATTTTCTCACCCCTGAGGTCATCTCTACGGTCTGTGCCCAATGTTCTCTGATACCAACTCTTTAATAAAGATTTCCCATCCTAAAAAATGGCTTGAAGTTGCAAAATGGCATCATCGCCTAATTTGCGTATTTGGTCATATGATCCAAACTGTAGAAAAGAGGAATTTCAATGCTGGAAAGACAAAGAGGTGGTGAAGTGAAAAGCAATTAAAGATTTTAAGATCTGCAAATTAACTTAAAGATATAAACAGTTGTTATTCTTATTTCTTTGTTAAACTTAACCCAACTGCTTGATCTGATGATTTCAAGATTTTTTAAGTATTGTATTTACTCCAAGAAAAATACAACTCAAATGATTTGAGGACAATTTTCAACAACTTGAAGGTTATTTTAATCCAACTTTTGTCATCTCTTAAGAGCCTTTGACGGAGTAAGGAATGACTTCAAACTATCCTAGACTTAAACATTTAGTTAGCTGACTGATGATATTCTATAGGCATGTTCCAGCTTTCATTTGGCAGAATTTAGAGTGTTTGCATGCTTGTTCCGTGATGCTCTCTAATTGGCTGTGAATAGGCCCTCGGGTAGCTCAGGGAAGCCTTTGATGAGACTCTGAAACTGGCTGCTCAAGTGGCTTTTGAATCAAGCTCTTCAGGAGAGGCTGAAAGCATCTGGCTGCTCTGCTGAGCGATGAGCATGCAGCCAGGACGACGGGAAGAAGTGCAGGAGCACTTACAGGAGCTCATTAACCGTGCAGCCAAACAAGTACAAAGAGGGAAATAATTTTAGTAGTCAGTGGGCGCTGACATTATGACTTCATTTGACACACAGGATTTACATGGTTTTAACCTCCTTTTTGATATTGGCTGTCTGGATTATAGTAGATGCTATAATGAAAGACGAGTAATTTCTCAGGTCATGTTTCTGTTCATCGCTAATATTCAAGAATTCCAGATGCTCTGCATGTTCTAAAGACCATGTATTCTTCCAAGTGTTGCGTCTATTATTTGTTCAACGTTGTATCCCATTTCCAAATGAAATCTCTACAGCATTAAGTAGAAAAACAGGAGTTAAACTAAGTGAAAGAGCAGCTGGTGTTCACAGATGAGTTTCAAAAGCCTGAAAAACTATTCCTCAATTGTTCAGGGATCAAAGCAGATCCCTGTTCAGAAGCCAGGATCTGCTCAGCATCAAGAGTCTGTCTCTTTAGGTAAAGGGCCACAGACAAGAGTCTGATCAGATTAGGAAATCTGCAGAGTTAAGAATCAGTTAGTAGGAACTTGTCTGTTCACTTTCCAAACCAGCTTAACCAACTAATCATCAGCTGAGGCATATTTAAAATAAGCCAGATGTGTTTGTTACAAGTTTAAACATAAGTAATCTTTCCAACATCTAGAATCCTGTCTACATTAGTAATTCAGAGAGCTAAACATTTCTTTGAACAGGAGATTGACTAAGCAGGACCATTCTAAGACTGAGATATGTTCTATTTGTCCTGAGAAGTAAGTGGTATAAACATATTTTATAAGCCAGTAAAATGGCTGATGTAATCCGGAACCAGTCATTCTTTAATCATGAACGTTCATAGTGCAGAAAGGAAAACATGTTTAAGAATCCAATTAGATTAAAGGGTGTTTTAAATGAAGGAAATAAAAAAAAAAAAAAATGGAAATTGTTCACAACCATTAATCTGTTCTTCAATGGAACACCTTTGATTTAACTTAGCTGAAACTGGTGAAATCACAGTAAGTGACTAAAGAAAAACTTAGAAACGAAAAAGTAAGGTCTGGGAATCTACTAATAAAGATCAATTTACTTGATTGGAGGCATAAATTGAACCATACAGGTTTTTAAGACCGATCTTATGCCAATCATCACAGTAGTAGCCATTCAAAATCTCCCCACTTTCCTTTATGTCTCCCACAATTCCTTTTTAAACCTTTAAAATATTCTGTCATGATTTGTGGACATTAAGACCTCAAGAGAAGCGTTTTCTCGTGGTCAGACCCTGTAATTCAATGAAAGGGTGGAGTCAGAGTAAAAAAATATACACGCCAATGATGGCCATTGGCTGGAAGTTGGAGGGGATTTTGCAGCCATTTGGCTGGCTTTTGACAGGGAAGGACCATTTTGAATGGCTGCTACTGTACCATTCAGTTTGACATCAGGGCAGGATACTATGGACTGAAAATAAAAGTTTAACATTTTTACAAAATCTGTTTCTTTCTTTCTTTCTTTCTTTCTTTCTTTCTTTCTTTCTTTCTTTCTTGTGACAAAAAAAAATAAATAATATAAGTTGCTTTCAAAATCAAACTTTTGTTTCAATCTTACTCTCTAGACTGTTAACCCAAAGTCTGAGTAAATCCAAGCTGTGAAACATGCCTGTGTGAAAAGCTGGCCGGCCTGCCACTGAAAAAAAAAAAAAAAAAAAAGCATACCATAAAAAACTTAAAGCCTGGTCTTCAAAGTTAAAAAAAAAAAGTGGGGGATATGAATTACACATGCATTTTGTTTTATAGTAAATGCAATAAGTGAGCATGTTGCGGTTGATCTACAAAGATTGCTGCTCAAATGTTAAGATGTCCACCCATGAATTTGGGCAGTTTTTTCCATATGTAATCCGCATAATGATAATGGCACATTGCCTGCTAAAATGCAAACGCAAATCACTTTACACCTTCTTTTCGGATCTGCTTTGTGTGTAAAAACACAGTTGCACCACTTTTAAGATGTGCAAACCTTTTGAAGATTAGTCCCAAAATCTTTAGAGCTGGAGGTATAACACAGTGAGCTAGTTAATAGGTTTTTATTCTGGAGTACACATCCAGAACAAAAACTGATGAATGTATGTCAATCTAGGATATACAAGTCCAAAGGGTGCATTGGTGAGAAAAACTGTTTGCCAAAATTTGATTAATCAATAATATCTAACTAGCATTTTCTGTAATATAAGCAGCAGATTTCACTGGTGATGATGCTTTGGGCCAATGTTGCTTTTTCTTCCTCTATTTATGTGGTAAAATGACACAGTGATAACAAATATTATATAAGTCTCAATATAACCAAAAATAAACATGTCACAAATCAAAGAAAACATAACCCAAGAAAAATTGGCTAATGTCTGCAAAAATATCAGCCAACCGATGTACGGGTCTATCTCTAATAGGATAAACTATTTCTAACTGACACAGTCTTGACAGAATGTTTAATCTTTAGTTTTAAACTGAGTGGTATGATAAACAGAAAGAATCCAACCAAGGCTCCCTATTAAGTGAAATGTTCCAGATTGGCCATTTGGGCCAGGTCCTCCAGGGGAATCCTGAGGCATTCCCAGACCAGCCGACAAACATACAGTATGCTGAATTCGAATTCAGCGGCTGCGTCCTCCGAAGGCCAGATTTATCGGTCCATTACCTCATAGTCGGGCGCCAAGGCCTGTTCGGATTGGAAGACTCTTCGTTATGTGGCCGACATACAGTCTTCATTTTGACTGTATTGAAGGATTGGTCCGGTATATCCTATGTAGCCTTGAGTATTCATTGTGAGTCCAGGTAGACCGGGTCCTTGCAGCCTCTGAAATCGAACACACCCATAGTCCCTCCAGCGTGTTCTGGTTCTCCCTCTAGGTCTCCTCCCGGTGGGACATGCCCAGAACACCTCACCAGGGAGGCGTCCAGGGGGCATCCAAACTAGATGCTCGAGCCACCTCAGCTGGCTCCTCTTGACGTGGAGGAGCAGCGGCTCTACTCTGAGTCCTCCCCGGATGACTGAGCTCCTCACCCTTTCTAAGAGAGAGTCCAGACACAACACAGAGAAAACGTATTTCACTAGCTGGTATCCTGGATCTCGTTCTTTCGGTCATGACCCAAAGATAATGACCACAGATGAGGGTAGGAACGTAGATCGACCCGTAAATGGAGAGCTTTGCCTTTGGCAGCTCTGTCTTTACCACAATGGACTGGTACAGTACCCGCTTTACAGCAGACGCTGCACCAATCAGCCTATCGATCTCTCGCTCCATCTTCTCTTCATTCGTAAACAAAACCAAAGATACTTAAGCTCCTCCACTGGGGACATTCATTGTAAATGAATAAGCCAATCTAAAGTTTCTCATCCTCAAGAATGAGACAAACTTGTTTTCTTTTTTCTTATTAAAGCCGACTTTAAAAAGACATTGACCTATTATTTCTACCTGTGGTCCTTTTCCAGTCTGCAACACAAAAAGTGAAGAATGAACTGCAGCTCTGAAGCCTCACCTCTTTGACTTGAGGATAATTAGGAGCCGAGTCTCCTCTCTGGAATAAATCAGCAACATGCATTAATTCTAATCAGCCTGTGCAGCCATGCTTAACTGGCGCCGCCCGAGGGGGCAGGAGCACTTGTCTGAGTGTTTGAGTCCCATCCACATAGCCAGCCATGCTGAACCATGTTCTTCAAGGTTCACTGCAAAGTTCCTGCAACAACACCAACAGCAGCAGAGCTCCAAGACTAGGAGCAGGTTGTTTCTGACCTTTTTACCACAAAGCTCACTTTAATGACCTGGGCTGACCTGCACAACTGAAGCACAAGAGTAAAAGCCCACGCAAACTGTCACAATGCCCTTCTATTATATAAAGAATGCTATATTATGTTCTGTCATTTTATGCAAACAGATTTGAGCTTGATCCTGAGTAGCAATCAATGAATCAGTAGCTATGTTTATATTAAATTAATTAATCAAAAACAGCCCATTGGACTTAAAATGTTTAATGTAAACATGTCAGTCGGAATATTCTGATTGGATTCAGCGGGACCAGGATAAGATTGTAATCTGACTGAGTTTGGTGGTTTATGCTGATTCATTCATGCAAATGTTTGTAAGGATCAAATTTTTCATTTGGTGCGAACTGAGCGAAATGTGACAAAGTCTCACTTTGAGTGGTTAGATGGTATGGCAATTTTAGTCTGACTAAGCATTTTATTCAGATGATTTGTTTTTATATTAAAGTTTTGGGTCTTTTTCTGTTTTTTTTGTCTGAAACATTTCAGTTTGATACCGATTTTGTGCATGTAAACATAACCCATGTCTCCAAGGTGACAAGACAAGTTGTGTCATACAGTACAGGAACTGTGGAATGGTGCATTCACCTTAAATTTGTTTTGAGTGTCAAGAGCGTTTGGTTTCTTTGGTAAGTCTGTGTTGTTAAATCCTGCATGTAAAAAAAATATCCAATTTCATATTTTGGTATTTGCAGTTTTGATAATATACCTAAAAGAATAATTATGTTGACTGTCATCCACTACGAATGCCAGAGGGAAAGCCTGGCCTGTTTGAGGGAGATTAAATAGGCATTTCCAGCATCACTTACTTGTATGCGAATAACTGAATTTTTAAAAGTAGCATCTTAAACCTGATGAACTGACAGTACAAATCACAATTTGAGGTTTAATATGTGAAAATAATTATTTTTCCCCTTCCATCAAAGCAAACAAAGCCAATGCAAGCAAAGTAAAAAATAAAAACCACACCAGAAACACTTCAGAGGCCTCTGTTCACGATGTTCCGTCCACAAACGTTAAACTGTTGGACAATCAAAATGCATTCATTTAATGGAAATATCAAATTAGGAACTTTTTGTTTTGAATAATTTTGATACAAAAAAATATTCTTTGCTTTGTTAAAAAAATATATATATAAATTAAAATTCTAAGATTCAATGTTAGATTTCAGCCCCTGCCTCAAGTGCATTGAAGCAGGACCTATTCATGTCAGTCGGACTATTAATTTTCCTTTTTTCTTCTTACGGTAGTTTTTAGGTTCAAACCTTCTCTACATAAGTAACCCCTACTGACAGGGAAGGTATTTTGTAGATACACCTGTTTTAAACAGCTCAAAACAAATATGATTTAGGATATAAGAAATGCATATATATATATATATATATATATATATATATATTGCATATTTTATACTAACTGCTTAGAATATTGATACAGTAATATTATTTTAGTATATTACTGTATCAATATTCTAAGCATTTAGTATATATATATATATATAATATATATATATATATATATATATATATATATATATATATATATATATATATATATATATATATATATATATGAATAAGCCCCAACTATGATATGTTAATCATTCTGGTAAGGCCTGCTGAGGTTGAGCCCTTGAATAGAAACATGAATGAATACAGTAAATTTAGGGCATTTATTTTCTAAATAGAACAGTATAAAGCTTTCTCTGACAGATTTCAGGTGATCAGCTCTTCATCTCTAAAACAGCAGGTGGCAGCACACCACAATTGTTTTAAGATTAGCAAAGAACTATGTCAGAATTAATTTTTAGATTAGATTAGAGTCAACTTTATTGTCATTACACATGTACAGGAACAAGGCAACAAAATGCAGTTTAGGTCTAACCAGAAGTGCAATAGCAGCAAGTGCAGGATAAAAAATGGTTCCATAAATACAGGACGTGGGTATTTCTACTGAATGAGTGTAGAGATGAATACTATTATAAATAATAAATATAATATATAGATCACTAGTGTTATGAACTAAATTTACAGCTGGATATGTACCAAATATAATATACAGATGGATATTACTATTAAAAAAAGTTTTTTACAGTTATGTACAATAGCTTAATATACAGATGGGTTTTACTATAAAATGAATAAATAGAGTTTGGGCAGAAGCTACCGTATCTAAATTAAAGTGCAGTGGAAGGTAATTGCAAAGAACTATGTCAGAATTAATGGAGCCTAAGCAGTAAATAGATTCCTATTATAATTCCTATTTTTGTATCTGATACATTTCTGATACTGGTATTGGAATTGGAACAACCCATAAAAAAAAAATTATAAAAAAAAAAAAAAATAATATATATATATATATATATATATATATATATATATATATATATATATATATATATATATATATATATATATATATATATATAAACAAAATGGGTGAATTTTTTTTCTCATACACTATATTGCCAAAAGTATTTGCTCACCCATCCAAATTATTGGAATCAGGTGTTCCAATCACTTCCATGGCCACAGGTGTATAAATTCAAGCACCTAGGCATGCAGACTGTTTTTACAAACATTTGTGAAAGAATGGGTCGCTCTCAGGAGCTCAGTGAATTCCAGCGTGGAACTGTGATAGGATGCCACCTGTGCAACAAATCCAGTCGTGAAATTTCCTCGCTCCTAAATATTCCACAGTCAACTGTCAGCTGTATTATAAGAAAATGGAAGTGTTTGGGAACGACAGCAACTCAGCCACGAAGTGGTAGGCCACGTAAACTGACGGAGCGGGGTCAGCGGATGCTGACGCGCATAGTGCGAAGAGGTCGCCAACTTTCTGCAGAGTCAATCACTACAGACCTCCAAACTTCATGTGGCCTTCAGATTAGCTCAAGAACAGTGCGCAGAGAGCTTCATGGAATGGGTTTCCATGGTCGAGCAGCTGCATCCAAGCCATACATCACCAAGTGCAATGCAAAGCGTCGGATGCGGTGGTGTAAAGCACGCCGCCACTGGACTCTAGAGCAGTGGAGACGCGTTCTCTGGAGTGACGTATCGCGCTTCTCCATCTGGCAATCTGATGGACGGGTCTGGGTTTGGCGGTTGCCAGGAGAACGGTACTTGTCTGACTGCATTGTGCCAAGTGTAAAGTTTGGTGGAGGGGGGATTATGGTGTGGGGTTGTTTTTCAGGAGCTGGGCTTGGCCCCTTAGTTCCAGTGAAAGGAACTCTGAATGCTTCAGCATACCAAGACATTTTGGACAATTCCATGCTCCCAACTTTGTGGGAACAGTTTGGAGCTGGCCCCTTCCTCTTCCAACATGACTGTGCACCAGTGCACAAAGCAAGGTCCATAAAGACATGGATGACAGAGTCTGGTGTGGATGAACTTGACTGGCCTGCACAGAGTCCTGACCTCAACCCGATAGAACACCTTTGGGATGAATTAGAGCGGAGACTGAGAGCCAGGCCTTCTCGTCCAACATCAGTGTGCGACCTCACAAATGCGCTTCTGGAAGAATGGTCAAAAATTCCCATAAACACACTCCTAAACCTTGTGGACAGCCTTCCCAGAAGAGTTGAAGCTGTTCTAGCTGCAAAGGGTGGACCGACGTCATATTGAACCCTATGGATTAGGAACGGGATGTCACTTAAGCTCATATGTGAGTCAAGGCAGGTGAGCAAATACTTTTGGCAATATAGTGTATTTTTTGCTTTTATTTCCATTTTAGCATTAGCAAATATAAAGAATATGATTAGTTATGGTTACTATAGGATCTTCGTCAATACATCACACTTCTTTATCAAACTGAAGTCCTAAAAGACTAAAGTTGCAATGTTTTTGAAGAGTAGAATTTGTGATTGTGGTATAATTGCTGGGGATTGCAGTGATGGCTACACAGTTGCCTAAGAACTACTTAAAATAATTAATGAAGAGTGTTTTTAATCACCAAATTTATCTTTATCACAATAGTGTATCACAAAACATAATGCGATTTTAAGGTCATATCGCCCAGCCATTTTCTAAACTATTCCATAAAATGTAAAATCAATCATCATATTAGAGAAAAAAAAAAGTGGTAATATCATTAATATTTATGACAAGGAGTATACCAGTATGACACAAATAAATATTTGTCCTAATCCTTGTTAGTAATCAGGATTCATCCAGCTGCTTCTGTTACCTTTGGCATATTAGAAACAACAATCTAATTGATGTGTGCAATTTTCTTCACTCCTACAGCTGGATATGTAGTAGTGAGGCTTAAAACTTTCCTTTTTGATAAAGCTTATAGTTAGAGTGGCTCAGGTTACCCTGAGCTATCTCTATAGTTATGCTGCTATATGCTTAGACTTCTGGAGGACATAGGGACCCCTATTTCATCATTCTGCTTCATTCCATCTCTATTCTTCCACTCTGCAGAATCTGCTAGTTCAGTCTGTAATATTCTGCTCTCTTTGCTTCTTCTCATAGTAGCTTTGCCTCGTCTGTTCCTGTTTGGCTGTCACGCCATCCTGGAGAGAAATATCAGCTGTGCTGCTGCCATCAACACCATTGTTTATATATGTTTGAGATCGCCCTGTTTTCCAGTGTGGTCCTGTTCTCTGACCGTGACTGGCTGGATGTGCTCTCTTCATCCTCTGGCATGGGAGTTGGCTCGGAGCTCGTCTGCCTGGCTGTGTGTTTCCTGGACGGGGACGCCTTTTACAGCTGCTTTTTGTGTCTCTGCTTCTATCTCCTTGAACCCCAGTCGGCCTCGGCAGATGGCCGCTCACACTGAGCCTGGTTCTGCTGGAGGTTTCTTCCTGCTAAAAGGGAGTTTTTCCTCTCCACTATCGCTCCAAGCATGCTTAGTGTGAGGGATGACCTTCGAGTCAATGAGTTGATGCAATCAACTGGTTTTCCTTAGATAGAAAACTTTGAATCAATTTGACTGTATGATCTGGTTGAACTGTAAAGTGCCTTGAGATGACATGCGTTGTGAATTGGCGCTATATAAATAAACCAAATTGAAAATTGAAATTGAATTGATATCTCTTTGGCATTCAAAGCTTTAACTCCGAAATTTTAAGGAAAATAAACAGCAAATATTTAGTTGTAAACCATTCTATGCAAACTACCACAATGCATTAACCATACATTGTGCTGCCATAATGTCACTGCATACTGCAGATTTGTCAGAAGAACTGAAAGGTTTCTAAAAGAAAAAAAAGTGTTACTTCTGACCAGGTTCTAATATTAGTGTTTAAGAAATCATAAATCTTTATCATTGAAATGTAAAGTGTCAGTTCTTTGCATGCCCAGAAAAGAACCTGTCAACCTGTCAAAACTTCAGCAAAATAGAGGGTAAAGCATGTTTTCCTTCCTAAAATCACACATTACTGCCAAGTTATCACAGTACATGTCGCAATCTGGCGCATGACATACAAAGAACGCACCAATCACAGATGAGTCCTGAACAGTAGAGGGCACACATGTGTGCATTTATTCCTTTTTGAGTTATTGAGCAGTTTGACAGTAAAATAAGTAGGAGAGACGATCTTAAGCATTCCACACCAACGTAAGGCACAAAAAGCTCTTTAGAATAATGTTTTTGGCTTTTATGAGAGAAAAAAACAAAGTATTATGATTCAATTTAAAGTCCCTCTGGAATACCTAATCAAAAAAGCATTAGTTCCAATTTTATGGCAGCAGGTCGTTGACAAAGTTGATCTGATGACAACACTAGATACTTAACAACAGCCAGCATTTTAATTGTGTTTTTACAATGCTAAAAACCAACCATCTCCCTCTGGTAATCTGGATCCTGGAACACATCTATATTCCTGAATTTAATCTGCTCCTGATTAATGAGAAACTTTATTCTGTGACAGTGACCCCATCAACAACAAAAACTGATAAGCAAAGTGCATTAATCACTTATATATACACCTGAGAGCTGTCAGATTAAACTGAAGCTGTCTTTAAAACAATGCAGAGCAAAGATGATCTCCATAAGACCTGACCTTGGACTTGAGGGCCCAGTACTCCTCTGTACCGTAGTCCACATGTTTGAAGGCCGTCAGATAGTCGTAGCTGATCACCGCTGTCTGAAACATAAACAGGGGGGGTAAATATGTGCAGCTTTTTTAAATGAAAGTAGCAGCAAAAATAATAAAAAAAAAAATTTAATGTCTTAAAATTTCGACCTTAAACCACAGTCCTGATTTATCCCTTTATTTCATCACCTGTTTCCCGTTTTAGTTCAAGCCCCAATTCTATCTAGCATTAAAATCTTTTAAAATGGGTAGTTGAAGTATTTCAGTCCCAACACCAAAGTTTACTTTCCTGTAAGTTTCCCTTGCACTGCAGAAAGCTAAGATTGACCATCCTGACCAAAACCCGATGACAGGATATTATCTTTTTCGATACGTTGTCAATCTGTTTATACAAACATTCGATCCTAGTGAGATAATTTTAGAAAGGATACTAAGCAATACTATTTTGTACAAAACTAAAGGGATAAATGGGTTTTGACTATGGATATGCTGGTCTGACGGGGTATGCTGATCTGACAGAACACTGGCACCATAGCTGTATTTTTTTACTACCCCAAAACTATGTGACAAATTTCATTATAAAGTTGAAACTTTATGAATGGGCTTTGTAAATTATAACACTTATTAGATGAGTTTAAAGTTACTCTTGGCCATCTAGTTTTCATTATTTCTCTGCAGATGTATGCAAGTCCCCAAAGATTTTACTCCTGCAGACACTTGAATAGTCTTATGTCACTTTTGGTTGAAAATACTGCTCCATGGAAATGTGAAGCCATCTACCAAGAGGGAAAGAGAGAAATATACTTCTTTGGCCAAATTTATGCCTGAAGTTACGTGGTACAGGCCCCTCCATGCAGTGTGCATGCAGCCTGGTTTTCTGCAACGCTCACCAAGAAATATTTGCACCTTGACAGTTCAGCCCAGAAAAAAAATGTTGGACAGGTAACAGCTCGAACTGCAAGGGTTTGGCAAGTATAAAACTCTAGAGAAATCTTATGATATGACGCATAAATACCACTATTAATCGATTGTGAAAATATCTTGAAAATAAATGACTTGAGTCTTGAATGACAAATAGAGGCTTTAAAAGTGTTGGAAACAACTTTGTTTTCTACTCCTACATGTTTAATCTGTGCCGTCCTCAGCCTGCTAAAGTTGGCTAGAATAGTATCTACAGGGGGAAAAGCAGCGCAGTGTATAAAAACTGCTAACGCTGTTTCCCACGCATCGAGTTGATAAAGGAGTTCCCCTCTAGATACTATGGAGACGATTTCACAGATTGAAGTTCTTCATAAAATGAATAACAATTGGGACAACAATGAGCATCAGCTTCAGAAAACTGTTAGATTTTATCAAAGCTTTGTCCAGATCTACTTGAAGACAGACTGTTGCAGAATATTCTTCCTTCCTACAGCGATTAACCTCTTCAACAACTTCAAAAAATGAGATATGATAACATTTATATTCCCTTTACAATCAATAAAATATTTCTGAAATGAAGATTACTAAAAGGTCCTAGAAGGCATGATTACTAGACCCCACTTTGATGCACTTGCTGCTGTTAAATTTTGATTTAGATCAAATATTATTTTACTTTTTTTAGGATTTTGTTGAAAAATTGCTCTTTATACATAGTTTTTAGGCAGGATTAAGTACAAATAGCCTCTATGCATATGGAGCCTATAGCCCTTTTATTGTATTTTAATTAAATAATTTTTAAATGGTCTGGCCCACTGTTATTAAACTAAGTAGCATGACCTTCAGACACTTGAGGGACCAACAGTACATGGAGCCTTATCCTATCAGTGCAGCAGAGATCAGAACTAATACACAAAGGTAATCGGTCTTATTTTGCCTCCTTATATCTGTAGCCAAAAATTTGAAATTAACTTCCTTAAACTAGCTTTTTAAACTTTGCTTGGAGTCACATTTGTGTTTTTCTTTTCTGCTTTGTACCCTTCATTTAGTATTAGATTACACACATTTTTGCGCATCGTTTTTACTTATCTTTTATATTAATACTTTTTATTGTTTGTTTTATTAGTCTCTTAATAGCACATGGGTCAAGATTACCGCTTTAAATCTGCTAAACACACAGATTACTGCTGGTTTTCAAAACTATTTTATTGTTGCTACGTAAATAACAAATGGATTAGAACTATTCTAAAGTAACTCATATTTGTAAAGATAAGTGATGTACAGATCCACATAAATAAACCCAACAGCTTGGGCCACTGGCATCAGATTTAGAAAAATTAAGAGTTTCATCTGCTTTTATATCTCTCTAACTTTAAAACTGGTTTTAAAAATGTCTAGGTTCATATTTTGGATAAAGTTATATTTCTAACATGCATTTTCTGCTTTTATATCTGACAGTTTTTACCATGTGATCACCTGCTTGCCAGTGTTTTATAAACCTGAAATCCAAAGAGCTCCTTCAACAAAAGCAAAACTCAGCAATAACATTTCCAAACCACAGTAAATGTCTCTAGAAAGCTGGACTTCAACCCAAACCAGACATGCAGTTACATCTGAGGTTGGTTTAAACTCACGGTGGCTGCAGCTCGTCCGAAGCGGATCACGCTGAGGTCACTGAGGTCCAGCTGCCTGCTGTAGAGGTAGAAGCCTGAGGAGGCGAACACTGCTGTGGCCAGAGATGAGACTTTGAGGAGCCGACCCGCCATTGGAGGTCTGCGGGAGGAGAAAGAAATCCGTATATAAAGACTAAAACACAGAAAACAACCAGTGCTCTTTGTTAAAGATACTACAGAATAGAAACGAATTAAATGACAAAAACGAAGGGCAGATATCAGCCTTTTTTTGACTAAAGAAAACATCCTGACCCTGATTTCGGAATATGTAAAAAGCCTTGGAATATATACAAGAAATCTCATCACTTAAAATGTCCCTTGATAAAAATCACTTAAACATCTTCTGATATTAACGCTGCAAAGGGCTGAGAAGTTTCCAGTATCATCTCTGTCAACATGAGGAAGACGCCGCTAATCTAAATCAAATTTTTAATTCCAGATAAAAGAAGGAAAAACAAACAGGTCTGATATATACTGAGTTTACATTTAGGTTCCTACATTCTGTAGGGAAAACAATGAGTCCCCAGCATAGGAGACAAAGCAGCAACAGCTGAGGTTTATTATCTATGTTTTGATGCACAGGCTACTGGCTTCACACAGTAACAAACGAAGACATGATGAAGTCAGAGTCTGAGCTAAACATTCTGTGGTAATATTGAATAAAAATCATAAAAATTTATTTTATATGAGCTTTATTAGGCCTTTTGTGTAGCTTTGTTGAGGTTTTCACCAAGATATTGCACTGGAAAAAAAATCTAAATGTATATAATTAATTTTCTTCTTAAAATAAGTGCATTTGTTCTTGAATTGAGAAGGTAAAAGAGGCATTTTGCCAATGGGACAAGAAAATTTACATTTAAAAAAAGAAAACACAATTGCATTGTCTTATTTCAAGTGCATTGTATCTAAATACTCATTCCATTGGCAAATCATCTCATTTACCTACTCACTCCTATTTACTCAGGGTAAATGCACTTAATTTGAGAATTTTTTACTTATTTCTAGATTGTTTTTCCAGTGTGTTGTGACCTTCAGCTCATCTGTGCTGTTGCATCTTTTGAATGATTTACTTCAACTATGCAGGATGAAGGCAACTAACCTCTGGTTCTGCTGATGCACAGTGAACCCTAGACTTTAATACTATTATTCAGGTCATATATATTGCTCAATCTGGCCTCTCTCATTTTCCACTTGACGATAACTAAGGAACTGCAGTTCCAGTCCTTCTTAGGTCTTTATAAGGGAATCTGGGACCTGGATTTTTAAATTAAATGCAAAAGATACTTGAAAAATGGCCATTTAACAACAATAATTAGTTGTTTTTTAACCAACTTACTCCAGGAGTGACCTCTCTGACTTTGTCTTTGCTTCCTACCTGGTAGTAGGGGTGTCAAAAGTACACACATTTGTTACTGCAGTTGAAAAACACTGGTAAAAGTTGAAGTATCAACTTGACCTCTTTACTCAGGTAAAAGTGAAAAAGTATGTGCTCCAAAAACTACTTAAAGTATAAAACTATAAAGTAACCTTTAAAAAAAAAAACAGCCAGATCCTACTATATGAATTGAAAGCAAACATTTTTTCGACTATTCCGAAAAATTCTTGGAGATAGGGCCAAGGATGAGGGAGGTCTTTTTGGTCTCTGTCTCCATCTTCTGATACGCTCTCGCCTAAAGGCCCATTCATACCTCACGTAAAAGACGGATACGGATACGTGTGGAGTGTTTCATACGTTCTAACCGTCGATTTCGGCCGTACTTTGACACGAAAATTGGGAGCTTACGCTTACGGACGAAACGGATCAATACGGAGCAATACTACCGGAAACGGTGGGGGCGCTATTGAGTTTTTAGTACAAAATGTCAACAAAATCACAAAGAAGGTTAGAATTCTGGGCTTTAAACAATGGCGGGAGGTGTTCCCCAGCAACAGCAGCAGTGCCATGTCTGAGGCGGTGGTGCCCGACGCCATGGTACCCCCAGCAGTGGGCAGTCTGTATGGGGAGAAGGCCGCTGGAGCTGTGGTGGACTTCAGCTATGTGGGCATTGATGCCATTCTGGAGCAGATGAGGAGAAAAGCCATGAAGCAGGGCTTCGAGCTCAACATCATGGTAGTAGGACAGAGTGGCCTCGGAAAGTCGACTCTGATGAACACTCTCTTCAAGTCTAAAGTCAGCAGGAAGTCTGTACTGGGCACAGGCCAGGAGAAGATCCCTAAAACCATAGAAATTAAGTCCATCAGTCATGACATTGAGGAGAAAGGAGTCCGAATGAAGCTGACTGTCATCGACACACCAGGATTTGGAGACCAGATCAACAATGAGAACTGCTGGCAGCCCATCATGAAGTTTATTAACGACCAGTATGAAGCATACCTCCAGGAGGAAATTAACATCAACAGGAAGAAAAGGATCCCAGACTCCAGAGTCCACTGCTGCATTTATTTCATCCCCCCAACTGGTCACTGTTTGCGGCCCCTTGATGTAGAATTTATGAGGCGTCTCAGTAAGGTGGTCAACATCGTCCCGGTCATTGCTAAGGCAGATACTCTCACACTGGAGGAGAGAGACTTCTTCAAAAAGAAGATCAGGGAAGAGCTGCGAGCCAATGGGATTGATGTATACCCCCAGAAAGAATTTGATGAAGATGCAGAGGACAGAATGATTAATGAAAAGATCAGAGAGATGATCCCGTTCGCAGTAGTGGGCAGTGATCAGGAGTACCAAGTGAACGGAAGAAGGTTGCTGGGGAGGAAGACCAAGTGGGGCACGATTGAAGTTGAGAACATCGCCCACTGTGAGTTTGCCTACTTACGAGATCTTCTTATCAGGACCCACATGCAGAACATTAAGGACATCACCAGCAGCATCCACTATGAGATGTACCGCGTGAGGCGCCTCAATGAGAACAACACTGCGGTGACTCACGCCAACTGCATCCCCGAACATCACCTGACCGCTCACGAGATGTAGGCCGTCGTCTGTAGAGTAAAACACCAACTACAAGACTTGATCTTGTTCTTCCCTCCACTCCAGCCCTGATCTCACAGGTGGGGTCCAACGTAAAGTCTGCCAGAGGGACTTTATCATCTGCAGCTTCCAGGACTCTTTGTTTATTGCTTTTTTTTAACCATATCCTTATTGATGACAAACAGAGAACAAAGGGTTCTGCCTTCAAGTTTTGCTGCAGCTTGGTTTTTATATTCCTCTCCTGTCTTACAAATCTTATCGTTCATATTTTTGGTGCCAAAGTGTTTCTCTCTACCAAACTGACCAGTTATCTGATTTGCTTTAATAGGTTAAACAAGTTTGTTGTTTCATTTCAATGGTAAGCCTTTGTGCAGCATTAGAAGCACAGTTTCATCTAGAACACCAATATGCATGAAAACTGATAAAGATCATGTTTTAAGGTGATCATTATGTAACCAGAATGTGTTTGAGGAGAGTAGGGGAGCTCTTTCTCAACATGTCTGACCTTCAACCAACCAACCAACACTAACTACAGCTACAGGTTGAAGTAAAGCACATGATGTGCCTTAGATTTTTCTCTCTCTGCATCACATCCTGTGTTTTGGTTTTATTCTTCTATGTTCATATCCTGTTAAATATAAATCTCAACTCTCTTTAACCATCAGCATTATTTAGTTGGAATATCTTAAAGAGTGATTTAAGATACAAAAAAAGTATTTATGCACGCTTTAAAATGTGAACATTTCTCACAGCTTTTCTTCCACTTATTCAGGAACGGTAACAGCAACATGCTCTCAAAAGTTTTTCCTGCTCTTATTGGGTCCTCCTCAGTGCCTTATTTATTGGGGGATGATTTGCGATTTTGTCGGCCGAAACTGGAAAGAAAAGCAGGTTTTTTGATTCCACCTTTTAAAATATCATTTAACATCCTTTAGTCCTCTTGTCGTTTTATCTTCCATTGACCAGACAACCTTCTGTTCTGTTGATCATAATGTACCAATAATCTTTTCCTGTCATGCATATCTAATGTCCTGTCATTGCCATGCTCTATTGTATATTCCTCTGTGTTCTGTGATACAGTTTTTTAGTTGTATTATTGATAAAGTTTTCTTTATCTTATTTTAAAGAAATAAAGATTGAAGTTTTAAATGTTAAAAAAAAAAAAAAAAAAAAAAAAAAAAAAAAAAAACAATGGCGGGATTCGAGTAACGACTCTCGGAGCTTGCCCAGCACTGCCACCTAGAGGAAATACGGGTTATTGCGCACCTCAACGGACGGAGGTATGAAGGAGTCAACGGATAGAACGTACGGACAGAAATACGGACGTGCAGGCCAAACGTGAGGTATGAATGGGCCTTAAGTCCGACTTTTCAGACATTTCAACATCTTTTTCTGAATCCAACATTGTAGCATGGCATAGACAATTCATGTTTGCAGTTTGAAGAACACCTGCTTGCTTCTGATGATTTCCTTTAGCTAACCAATGAGTGTTTGTGTTATGCGACTCATCCAATGACACTAGTTTTCACTAGATGGATGGCACCAATTATCTGCATTGGATGGCGCACATGACGTGAAATAAATATCTATAAACATTAAACCGAAGCCATGAGTAACGAGTAACATTTGCTTTAAAGATGAAAGGAATAGAAAGTAGAGATACTTATGTGAAAATATAATGAGTAGAAGTCAGAGGTAGGAAAAAAAATAAGTAATGGAGTAGAGTATAGATACCTAAAAAGTGTACTTAAGAACAGTAACAAAGAATTTGACACCTCTGCTCTTATCTAACATAGAAAAAGCTTCCTTAACAGTAAGGTTATTCACCAATTATCATGAATCTCACTCATTAAAAACCAATATAATGTCACTGGGATAAATAAAATATGTATGGAATACAATACAAACATTTTTCTGGGACTGAATTGTATCTGTAAGTTATGATGATTTAATATATAAATTGATATAAAACATTTAAACTATGCCCTCTGAGTAACATTAGTCTAAATTTGAGTTGTTGTTTTTTTTATTAGTGAAAATCCATTGTTTTTTTTTTGCAAGCTTCCTGAGTGAAATGTAAAATAATCGTCCTGATAAAGGGAGCTTATCTAATGTGCTAACAGTGTTGCTTAATAAAGATTCTCTGATTTGAAGGTTTTTACACGTGGCTTTAAATGTGAAATGACAGCTTGTGATTGTGAATAAAACCCATTCTTATCTTCTCACCTCACGCAGCTAGACAGCCTCAGGTGTGAAATCCAACTCCTGATTAAACCTCTTCCCGTCCCTCCGACAGCCGCCTACCAACGGGTCAAAACAACATCCGCAGGTTCAGTCTTTTTTTAATAGACATATTTATAATGTTTAGCTTAAGAGGGCTGACTTGAACGTCTCTCGAACATTTAACTTATGCAACCACTGTTTGGTGAGTCTGAGCAAGTTCATAACAAATTGCAACCTGTCTCACACACACACACAGCTGCCTTGAGTTAAAATATCTTCACTTTATTCAAAAATAAAACACGACCAGCACATCACTCTCCTTCACTCACCGGTTTGATTTGTGACCCCTTCTCCGGGTTTTCGAAACATGACCGAGGAATTCTGGGTAATGTAGTTCCAAAGGGAAATATAACCAAAAGTTTGTATTCCAAACGGAAGCCTGTCTGAGACTCACACAATAGAAATGTATTTATAATGTATATTGGATCTAAAAGAAATATACTATGCCTTCATATTTGGTAAATATATTTAATCTACTCTTCTAGTGACCTTAGTGACGCCTTCATTTGCGTCACGGTCAAAGGAAAGCGTTGGTGCGTCGTGCTGCGTTCACGTAAATCTGGGAAATCGGAATGCATTCAAATGATGAGCAAAGGGTTTAAGAGGCATGCACTATTTGCTTTAATAAAAAAAAAAAATTCATAATGCAATGTGAAGGCGGTCTTCCCCGTCAAACTGTTAAGAATAATGAAACGTATTATGTCGTATTAGAATTTATTTCTTTTTCAACGCAATATAAAATATTATCCTTCCCATTCAAGATACTATTTTGCTACTTCCTCGGCAGGTTGTTTTCTTTAAAAATTTGTACCACTATTCATTTCAGTTAAAAAAAGAACAATAAAATACTAGATTCTTTTGAAGTAAAAATAAATACATTTTTTAAAAGTACAGCAAAGTACACATATTTTGAGAGGAATACAATTTTTGGGTTGAAACACACATTACATTTTTATATTAAAGAAATGAAAAACTGAGTACTACATTCTTCTGAACAAGAAAAAGTTTCAATTTTCCTTTTTCAAAATATTGTATAAAAAATCTGAATAGCATCATGCTAAAATGTGCTGCATTCACTTTGAGCATTTTTCTTGTGAAACCTTGTCTGTGAAAATGTGCTATACCAATAAAAGTTACTTTGCTGAAAATAAAGTATTGCAACACAAATATATCTATATTTCTTCCTGTAAAATAAGTTGAAATAAAAAATATCCTCCTGCTAATTTCCATAAAAATTGAAATTAAATTTATTCGAAATGTTTTTAAAAAAAGATTAATACTTCATACAAAGAATATTAAATACAATAATATTATAATATAAACATATTAGCCTCATTGATACCAGGTTTTGAGCAAGGTCTTCTTCTCAATGGTCTGAATGTATAAACCATCCACAAAATACTGTTTAAGGAAAAACAGAAATGTAGATAAATTTTTGCAAATTCTGTAAAGGGTTTTTAAATATCCAGGCAAAACCTTTTTGGACGCTATAAAGAAATATGTGGCTTTAATAAATATTTGTTAGCTTCCACTCATGTGGGACCAGGTCGCAGTGGGCAGCAGTCTGAGGAGACACTTCCCTCTACCCTGACACCTCCTTCAGCTCTGCTTGGGAATATTCCACACCAGCAGAGAGACTTCCCTCCAGCTTTTTCAAGGCCGTTCCCCGAGTCTCCTCCCAGGGAAGCAGGGGAAAAATGAGGAACCGGTGCAAATAAAACTAAGCAGCAGTCTGAGGCCTCAGCCATAATGACAAATTAATCTTATTCCCTGGGCACATTCTATATGATTTTATGCATATGTATTATAAACATTATAAAAACAGAGTGAAATGGCAACAATAAACACTTTTTATTGCTTAAAAAAACAGACACTATGTGAGGGAGAGGAATATTTCTCACAATAAATACAGAATTTATTAGAGGACAAAACTTAAAATAAAACTGACAATGTTGTTGCTCAGTTCCAGTGAGACTGGATAAAGAAAAAATCCTTTTTGATGTTGGGATCCAGACACATTGATCACGTTTTTTGTCTGAATTGGCTGTTCAAATACAAAGAAGCTGGAATAATGGAGTCTGACAACAAAAAAAAAAAAAAAATTAATCTGTTTGGTCTGATCGGCTCAGCAGAACCACATTTTCAATCAGAGTCTCCGTCTTTATTGGACCTCTGTCCTGCGAAGGGACGTCTGTTCCTCTGAACCTGAAGCTGGAACAAAATAACATCATCAGTAAATCTAGTAAGCTGACCTTTTCTTTTTAATACTGAAACCGTTCAGACCACCTAGAAATGTGTTTTTGTCGTTTACCTTTGCTCCTTCCAGAATATGGGGGTCCTTCTGCAGAGCATTGTTCAGTCCTTCCTCTGTGGAGAATCCAACCCAGCAGAAACCTCTGTGGAAGCCGGTCTCTTTGTCCTGATCCATCACAGAGTACACATTGAGACAAATATCCCCCCACATAAACAGTGCTCAATATGACCAGAGCAAATATTTTCCATCTTGATCTTTTCAAATCACTTATCAGCTTAAAAAAACTTACAAATGGAAGGAGACACCTCTTTACTGTGCCGAACTGTCCGAAATACTCTTTCATCTCCTCTGAAATATAAACAGATCAGTTACGAATTCAGAACAGATAAATGTATCCTCTCATATCCTGAAGTTGAACAGATTTATTTAATACAAATAATAATTAAGTTCACCAGTTCATGTTAAATGCTACTGTAGTCTGGAGTATTTCAGACCTGGAAAGGAAGATGTTTTGGCATGTTTATGTTACTTTATCTGTATCCATTTATTTAGATACATTTCACAATAACATGAATTAAAGTCTAATTTTACTCCAGCTTACCTCAAACCAAGCTGACTGTAGGGTGTCAGCTAGAGTTAAAAAGGAGCACTTACACTTACAAACAAAATAATAGCTTGAAAATCTGATGATCCAGTGTTAACAAATCAGGCTCTATTAAAAAAATTCAATTATTGGCAAAAAAAGAAAACAGATAAAGGATCTTTTTTTTAAATGCAATAAATATAAAGATTTCTATTATTATAAAATAGAAATCGTTAAAAAACGATAAAAAACGTTAAAACGTTAAAAAAATGAAATTATTTAATGCAAGCAATATACTAACAAAGATATGGTAGACCAATAAAAAAATAAGAGAATCATCAATCAAGAATAAATATCTGACTTAATTTAGTTTTAAAGAGATTTGTTGGGTATATTTTTAAGGGGCCAATCTACGCTCAGAGCTGTGATGGATGTAATCAGAACCTTGCAGATATTTCTAGATCTGCATAAATGCTTCGAAAAATTAGGTGTGTATTTACAATTTTAACTAAAAGCAGTTATTCAACCTTCAGCAAAAAGCTTACAGGAACCCTTGTGGACTTATCTTTGAGGTTGAAACTGAGCTCGCTTTCTCAAACGTCTTGATTTAAAACATAAAATAAATATAACACATGTATACAGTTAAAATGGGAAAATAAATAAGGATATATTCCCTTTAGGCACTAAAACTAGCCAATCAGAAGCTGAGCTGACCTTCCTGTCCTCACGTGCGTTACATCACATATATTTTTGAAAACATTTTTCCAGTTAAGATTTCAGAGAAAAAAAGAAAGAAAAACCGCCACAACTCGGTAACAACTTAAAAACTAGGAGGACTCACTGGTTGCTACAGTCCAGGGGATTTTAGACACAAACACCTCCAACACTTTCTTAGACGGGGCCGCCATCTTGCTTCCTTGAGATGCTACTCTGACCTCTGACGTCTATGGACACGTGGGTCCCGCCGCCAGCGTGCTACGTCATGGCCAAGATGGCGGCCTCCATGGTCGCAGAAAGCGGAGAGGATGTTTTTAAGAAAATGTTTAAGTTTTATAAAAGAAGGGAGCCTCCTCCAGACCTCAGGGATGTGACAGACTTTGGCAGCGGAGCAACAGCAGGAGGAAAGGTCTCTAAAATGATTCAAATGTGAATTAAACCTAGAAAAATAATAAAATATGTTACTATAGACCTGGAGATAAAGGGAAACGTCGATGTTGACCGATATATATGTTGTGTTTAAACTAACAGATTGTCCCATTGAAACTGGATCCGGTTGCTGTAAGTGATGAAGAGGCCGCAGGCGTTGGTTTACAGCCCGTCAGAGACTGGAGAGCTTTCGGCTTGCAGGGGTACCCAGGTATGTGGTTCTGAAAGGATGGTTTGGGGGAGCTTCTCTTTAATTTCTACCCTAAAGGGAATCAGAAGATCTAAATCAAAACAATGCACATGTCCCACTCAACTCTTATGTCTTTTTAGGCTTTATTTTCATCTCCAATCCTTTCCTTCGGGGCTCCCAGGCTTTCTGGGTCAGGCAGTGTTTGAAGACATACCCTCAGAAACCAAACGTTTGCAATCTGGACATGCATATGTCACTCTGTGAGACGCAGGACATCTGGGCCAAGAGTGTGCAAGCCATCCGGTAAGGGAAGCTCTGAGTATATTTACCCAATGGGGTAAATATCAGTAAGCAGAGACAGCAGTTGCTTAGGGGCCCCTGACCTCTTAGGGGCCACATCACTGATACCTGGTTGGCCCCCTATGCAATTGTCGACTAGGACGTCTCTTTGCAGACGTAATGGTGCAAAAAATTCCTCTTAAACCCACCTGATATTGAAGTGACGGACTGCACCGGACCTTATTTATACCCCAATACATGCCAGATTTCAACATGATGGTGAGCCGTTTAAACACGACACTGATAGCAAAGCAGACAGTGGTACTTTTAATTACTATGTTAATAACTGTGTATAGTTCACTAGACGGTTGTTTATCTAATAATATGTTTCAAACCGCAATAAACATCATAAAAGAACAATGTATTAGAGTATTTTATTTTTTACACTAGGACTTGGAATTATGGGTAATCCGGTGCGTAGATTAAAACCATATCTGTTACATAGAATGTGTTAGCGACGACGGATACCAAAAAGAGGCACTTAAGCGGATTCCTGAAAAGAAAAAGGAAAGAAGAGCTGCTGGAAGAGCTGAAAAAACGTAACAAAATAAACACGTTCTTTCAAAGAACCGAAGAGGGTGAGGTTGGCGTTGCTGCTACAGTGAGTAAATATTGCGACCAGGAGATGAATGGAGAGAGCGTCAGTGAGGAGGGGGGCTGTGAAGCTCAAGGTAGCCCGATGAGCCTGATAAGACTCATTTTACAGCAGAATACACTAAAGCTGTCACCAATGGTTCCATTCGTGGTGCGCAGTCACTATTTTTGGGTGTGAGGTGTGATCATATACTACTGAGAATTGCATAAGTATATCTTCTTGGCCGATTTATTGAACCGTTGCCCTATCCTGAACCTTTATCATGTGTTGTACTTCATATGGGGCCCACCCAGATAATGTTGCTTATGGGCCCATTGTTGTGTCGTTACGCCATAGAGTACTGTAGAAGTTTCATGCATAAATGTGTCATTCAATAAGTACTTGTACTGCCAACCAACAGATAGGTTTGTAATAAAAAAAAAGAAGTCAAAAATTTTGAAGATTCATTATTTTATTTAGAATCTCTTTTTGCATAGAGATGACGTCTGATGGTGCAATTTCCGTGTGTTAGAGAGGCTGAAATTTAGAAAAAGGGGCATTCTATAGCCAGCATGTAGTGACCTGCTTCCAATCCACAGGTCTCCCCTCTCTGTAAAGAGGCAACCAAAAACTCTACTGGAGAGGCTGCGCTGGGTAACGCTGGGATACCATTACAACTGGGACACCAAGGTGAGCTTGCTAGGTGAAGACAGTCACATTGGAACAGTGATCATCATTCAAATTATAGATACAAATATAATTTCTATGTCTGATCAGGTCTGAAATTACTTCTTTTTTTTATTACAGGGCATTTATACGCCAGTAAATCTTCCAAAAAATAAAAGAAATCATACAGCATAAATTGAAACAAATATTTGTATAAAATTGTGATATCTTTTAAGAAATGATTGTTTTTATGTTATTTTTCTTCTCTCAGGAATGATGCATTGAAATAAATTTTTTTTCTTACATTTTCATAATATGTTCTCAATGTTTTTCCATTCCTAGACCTACTCTGCCAACAGTTATACTCCGTTCCCAGCTGATCTGCACATGCTTTCCTTCCGAATAACGGCTGCCTGTGGCTTCCCCGGATTTAACTCAGAGGCTGCCATCCTTAACTACTACCGATCAGATTCTTCTCTGGGTATCCATGTAGATGAGTCAGAGCTCGATCATTCTCGTCCTCTGCTGTCCCTCAGGTGAGAGAAATATCAGTTAACTGTTTCAGTTGGATAATGCTGCATAATTCTTGGAGTGTCCTCAGTAACGAGGCTTTGTTGTTCCAGTTTCGGACAGTCGGCCCTCTTCCTGCTGGGTGGACCTCACAGACAAGATCCCCCCACTGCTATGTTTATGCACAGCGGAGATGTGATGGTGATGTCAGGGCCAAGCAGGTTGCTGTATCATGCCGTCCCACGGATTCTCCCTGCACCACCACAGCGTGCGTCGCTTTTAGAAGAGCCCAGCTGTTGCTTGGCCCTGCAGATGGGGGGTGTGCTGGAGCCGGTGACAGAGGAAGACTGGGACATGTGTTCTAAGTACATTCAAAACTCAAGAGTGAACATGACTGTCAGACAAGTGTTGGGGCCTGGACAAACCCTTCCAGAGAAGCCACCTCTCGCGCTTCAAAAGGACAATTAAGTTGTTGAGTGTCACAATAATGGAAACAACGGGAAAAGGAAAAGGAGCTGCAGTGACCCTGTGGAGACTGTAGAAACGTAAAACAGCCAATGTGTTTTATACTGAATGAAGCCACAATTAAATTGAATTATTAAGTTTTTCAGACAGTGAAGTCAAGTGTTAGTTTTAAGATGGTTGCAGATGTTTAACTCTCAACCTGGAGTTAAACATATAGAATTATTTTCAGATCTCTCAAGATTCAAATTAGTCTTTCAGTTTAAAATTTGAGGGTTTTTTTAAACATACACTAATTTTGACCACTTTCTTGGTTCTATCGTGCTGTTGAGTTCACCTCATTTATACGCTCTACTCTGAAAATATGTTTACTGTAAAATCAAAAATATAATTAAAAGGATGAATAAAACTAGTTACTTTAAACTGTGTATGTGTTGCACAAAAAGCACCGTGTTGTGTGTTCAGATTAACATTTTTGGCTCCACTTTTGCAAAGAGCAGTAACTAGTAATGTCCACTAGGTGGAATCAAATAATCAAAAAAAATATGCCAAAAGAAGTGCTTTGATATACAGCAAACTATGCAAATATGTCCTTATTTAAGCTTATATTTAAATAAATAAAATTCTCCCTCTTGACTAAACTGTTCCCTTTTTTTTTTTTTGCATTTATTCCTTAATGACGATCAACTGACCAATGAGAGTCTTTATGGTTTCATCCTGTTAGATCGTCTAAACAGAGAAAAACTTTTTAAAAAACTATGTTTAGGTAATCATCAGAAAAGATGTACGGCAAATCTTTTATGTTTATTTTTTATCCTTGAATGATACTGTTACTTAGCTTTCCTCCCCAAAAATAAAACAACAGAATTAGAATAAACAAAGTCCTTTATTTATCCCTAAATGTGTATGCACATGTTATTTTTTTAGGTAATCCTACATAACTGTACATTTATTACAGCTGAGTGGGCCATATTTAAAAACCACACAGTATTTGAGCTTAATGAACCCTCTCTTAATATTAAATACTGATTTTTATATGTTTTACTGAGGTGTGATCTGAAATGAATCCTTCAATTTCACCTGAATTTCCCACTAAGTGCCAGTAAAGGTTGCAACTATTTATCTGTCATATGAGTTATATAAATATTACTTAATGCCAAAGACATCTGAATTAATAGGGTTCCTCTTTAATCAGTACCAGAACATCATCTTAAATTCTTTGCGCCCCTGTGTTACATCTTGTTCCAATTGCTGTGCTCTTCATGCATTGAAAGAGCTTTACAGTCAGAATACTCTGCAGCCTGGAGCCACACAGATGTGCTATGTAAACTTGAGCAGTTGAAGTTGCATGTTTGTTGTATTTTCTGGCAAATAAGAATAAAACTCATGCAGAAATATAGGGGACATTTTTGTAAACTCCAAAAGAAGAGACTCCAGCTGAGTTTTAAATTGAGTAAAATGCTGATTGTGATGCAAAAAAAGCAAACCACCACACTTAGATAAAAATGGCACCACAAAGCTATAAATCACAGATGATTCACACTGCAAAATGAAACAAAGGCCCACAGTATGTTCACTGTTTATGCAGCTTTTATTTGGTAGGTGCTATGAGGATGTCACGGCGAGGACTTATAGGTGCTCCCCAAGGTCTTGCTGGGATGCCTCTTCTTTCTCTTGGCTTTTAATTTCAAAAGTATTGGAATAAAGCCGAGCTCTGCTTTTCATAATAATTAGATGGCCCTTAGGTTTTTGCTTAAGGTGGCCCTTGACTTTAAAAGATCTCTGAAGATTCAAAATCTTAGCCATAAAGCTGAAAATTGTAACATCTATTTTACGGTAAGTTGTTTAGTCCACCTAAGTATCTCTTAATAAGGATCTGAATCAGATGTCCACTGGTAAACTTTGTGATTTGAGTTCCATTCTTGCTTGTTTACGGAGTAGCCTTGAGTCAGACTAATTAAAACAGGACCAGCAGTATTTACTTTGCAAAAAACAGGTGAAACCGGGTTAATCTGTGTCTTTAAGCTGCAGATGTGAGGCTGTGGTTTTCACCATCAGTATTATTAAACTTCCATCTAACATTCTTCTGCACCTTTAACTCCGCTGCCTACTAATGAACAACATTCATGCACATCATTATAAATCCCATAAAACACGCCTGTGGTGGGATGACTGTGTATGTTGTGATCATGCAGTCACTGTGATTGCTTTCTTATTAAAACCTGAAGACTGCAAAAAGAATGCACTCACAAACACAATCACCCAGCCTGATATTCAATAATTTTTATGATGATATATTATATTTAAGCTTTAATGCAAGAGATTGTGACATCATTTGCGATTTGGTTCTGGAAAATCCAAATGCACATTTAGAAAATAGCTTTAACTTATACACTTTATCTTACAAAAGCTGCACTGTAGTTTGCAGCTCATTTTTAGAAGAGAGACAAGTGAGGAAAGTATGGAATCATCTTCATAATAATTCAATTTACATATAGAAATCTTTGTTTCCTCGTCGTTGATCAAATGGAGAATGAAACGGAGGACTAAAGGGGAACCAAAGCAGATCTTTTTGTTATTTTAAAGTATTTTAATTATTACAAAAACAGTTGCTTAACTTTAAAAGTGAAGCATAACTCTTACTTGTGAAAAATAGTGCAAATAAAAAACTGAGTTTTTTTCTTTTTATATTCATCTGTTTCCAACGACATAGACATTAACCACCTCCAAAGAGACTCTGGTTGAAACCTCAACAATCTGCTGGATCAAAGACTTCCTGAAAAACAGACCACAGTTTGTGAGACTGAAGGGTCAGCTGTCTAACCAGATAGTAACCAGCACAGGAGCACCACAGGGGACGGTACTCTCACCATTCCTTTCTGCTCTGTACACCTCCGACTTTGCAGGAATACTTGGAGGACTCTGCAGTTATTGGGTCCATCCAAGATGGCTAAGGAGCAGAGTACAGTAGCTGGTGGACTGCTTTGTGGTGTTCCAAACTTCATACTTTGGCATTCACATGGGAAACAGAATTGTCTGTAGTTGCAACTGGGAAGCCATCTACAAGCAGGGATAGACCAGATTCTACTTTTTAAGAAAGTTTAGACTCTTTAACGTTTGCAGCAAGATGTTGCATATCCTCTATAATTGTGTTGGGGAGATTTTGATCTCCCCTGACATTGTCTGCCGGGGTAACAACATCAGAGCAAATAACCTAAAGAAGCTCAACAAACTGAAATGAGAGGCTGATTCTGAGAACTCATCTGGAATCTCTGCAGCTGATTTCATAAAGAATTCTTTATAAAAGGGTCAAACCTGAGTATCCTTTTAAGATGACAACAACAGTGGCTGTGTCCGAACATCCGCCCAAACCCCTACTTAGAGCACTATATAGGATTACATTATTTTATACCCGTGTCCAAATGTCTGGTGGATAAAAAGAAAAAGTAGTGGACTCAAAATTTCCCATAATGCACCTTGAAAAGTAGTGTACCTCGATGGTCATTAGACAAGCAAATATATATATATATATATATATATATGTATATATATATATATATATATATATATATATATATATATATATATATATATATATATATATATATATATATATATATATATATATATATATATATATATATATATATATATATATATATATATATATATAAACAACCGTATGAGTTGCGACAAAATAAAAATCTCCCTTTGGGCTCCATAAGGTATTTTTTAGATAAATTGAATAGTATGGCAATGTTTATACATCAGTTGTTAAAAGTTTGGGATCAGTTTCAGTTTGAGATAATGACTAGATGCTAAATCAATGTTTGGTTCTGTACTGGATAGGTTGATTAGACTTCACCAGATAATCTAAAGCGGGGATTTACGCTATGAGGTGCCCCCAGGGACATAGATCAGAATTAACTTGCATATACACATATTAAATTACACTCTTCCATATAATATACTGAAAACCTCACAAAAACACTAGTAAAAAGCTCTCACATAAACTTGTGAAAACATTTACCTCTTATATAATCTACTCAAAAGCTCTCATACAAAGTAGTGAGAACTGTTCATATAAACTGGTGAAAAGCTTTACCTTTCATACACACTACTAGAAAGCTTTCATATACACTATTAAAAAGCTCTCATATACACTACTAGAACACTCTCATATACACTACTAGAACGCTCTCATATACACTACTAGAACGCTCTCATATACACTATAAGAAAGCTCTCATATACACTACTAGAAAGCTCTCATATACACTGCTAGAAAGCTCTTATATACACTGCTAGAAAGCTCTCATATACACTATTAGAACGCTCTCATATACACTACTAGAAAGCTCTCATACATGCTACTAGAAAGCTCTCATATACACTACTAGAAGGCTCTCATATACACTACTAGAAAGCTTTCATATACACTATTAAAAAGCTCTCATATACACTATTAGAACGCTCTCATATACACTACTAGAAAGCTCTCATATACACTATTAGAAAGCTCTCATATACACTACTAGAAAGCTCTCATACATACTACTAGAAAGCTCTCATATACACTACTAGAAGGCTCTCATATACACTACTAGAACGCTCTCATACACGCTACTAGAAAGCTCTCATACACACTACTAGAACGTTCTCATATACACAACTAGAACGCTCTCATACACACTACTAGAACGCTCTCATAAACACTACTAGAAAGCTTTCATACATACTACTGAAAAGCTATTAGCGGATTTCAGTTGAAACTGAAGGTGTTTCAGTGAAACAGGAAGGACCGTCATTACACCGGAAGTTGTTTTAAACGGAAGTCATTCTGGCTAGCTCCGTACATTTTGTGCTATCTCCGGCCGAAATTGTACAAATAAAATTATTGATTCATGCTCAGCTATCCGCTAAACAACTAGCATGGGCATTACTCGACTTTATTTTTTATGTTTTTGCTTCAACAGAGATCCTTTTCCGGTGTTGTGCGAAATTCTGTTCCCATGTGAAAATCTGTTCCACCTGTGTCGGGAGCGCGCTGCGCATTGCAGCCACATAAGCGGATCTGATCATTTCCCAGGCCTTTCGGATCATTTCTTGGTTAAAAAAAAAGTCGTAAAATTATACAAGGTTGAGACATTTAGTTTAATCTGTTGTTTACAAAATTGTAAAATAAAAAAAATAAATGTGGTTTTCTTATGCTGTTTTGTGTTGTTATTTTAAACGCCAAGAGAATCAGTCTCTTTCCAAGTTTTTTCACTTCAGCCTGACAGAAATAAAAGTCAAGTCACCAAATACCAAATTTGTATTTATAATTTTTTGTTACTGATATAAGATGATGGGAAGTGCCTGATAGCAGTTCCATAATATGGAAACAAATTAATTTAGCTGCAAATCTTAAACTGTGTTTATTCCTCTCTTCATCAACAACAAACCATCTGGATTCGGTGATATTTGAGCAATATTTGCCTAAATTAAAGGAGGGGGATCATATATTTTAGCTTTCTAATAGTGTGTATGAAAGCTTTCTAGTAGTGTATATGAGAGCTTTCTAATAGTGTATATGAGAGCGTTCTAGTAGTGTATATGAGAGCTTTCTAATAGTGTATATGAGAGCTTTCTAGTAGTGTATATGAGAGCGTTCTGATAGTGTATATGAGAGCTTTCTAGTAGTGTATATGAGAGCGTTCTAATAGTGTATATGAGAGCTTTCTAGCAGTGTATATGAGAGCTTTCTAATAGTGTATATGAGAGCGTTCTAGTAGTGTATATGAGAGCTTTCTAGCAGTGTATATGAGAGCTTTCTAATAGTATATATGAGAGCGTTCTAGTAGTGTATATGAGAGCGTTCTAGTAGTGTATATGAGAGCTTTCTAGCAGTGTATATGAGAGCTTTCTAATAGTGTATATGAGAGCATTCTAATAGTGTATATGAGAGCTTTCTAGTAGTGTATATGAGAGCGTTCTAATAGTGTATATGAGAGCTTTCTAGTAGTGTATATGAGAGCGTTCTAATAGTGTATATGTAAGCTTTCTAGCAGTGTATATGAGAGCTTTCTAATAGTGTATATGAGAGCGTTCTAGTAGTGTATATGAGAGCGTTCTAGTAGTGTATATGAGAGCGTTCTAATAGTGTATATGAGAGCTTTCTAGTAGTGTATATAAGAGTGTTCTAATAGTGTATATGAGAGCTTTCTAGTAGTGTATATGAGAGCTTTCTAATAGTGTATATGAGAGCGTTCTGGTAGTGTATATGAGAGCGTTCTAGTAGTGTATATGAGAGCGTTCTAGTAGTGTATATGAGAGCTTTCTAGCAGTGTATATGAGAGCTTTCTAGTAGTGTATATGAGAGCTTTCTAATAGTGTATATGAGAGCATTCTAGTAGTGTATATGAGAGCGTTCTAGTAGTGTATATGAGAGCTTTTTAATAGTGTATATGAAAGCTTTCTAGTAGTGTGTATGAAAGGTAAAGCTTTTCACCAGTTTATATGAACAGTTCTCACTACTTTGTATGAGAGCTTTTGAGTAGATTATATAAGAGGTAAATGTTTTCACAAGTTTATGTGAGAGCTTTTTACTAGTGTTTGTGTGAGGTTTTTCATTATATTATATGGAAGAGTGTAATTTAATATGTGTATATGCAAGTTAATTCTGATTTATGTCTTTGGGGGCACCTCATATTACGCACCCCCATTCATGCAAAACATGAAAAATTTAATGGCGGTCTGACAATTTCATCGATATTTTTCCCCCTCAAACAATAAAGAGGTGTAAATAAACATTTCCTTTGTAAAGAATCTATTCAAAGAGTAACTCTAGTAAATAAATAACATTCTGTTTCCAGAAAAAAATGCTTAATTAGAGGGAGTTTTTTTCTATGCTTAATTTTAAGATGGTTAAAAGAGGAAGTTATCTATCCACACATTGTAGTAAACAGTTAGTCTGTGGCCTCTACTTTAAACAAACTACGCTGCCCATGGTGCAGTGTCTCAGAACCATACCACAGGCTACACTGATGCGAATATCATTCCCTTCTGCTGTTAGGACAATTTAAGGTAGATGCAATTTTTTGACTATGCTCATGAACAGAGCTTTAAAACGTTTTTGCTAGTACTCAGACAAGAACGGAGAAATTGGTGATTATGCGGTTAACAGGCGACAGGGGATGCAAGTCTCGGTAGGCAGCACCTCTCCATGTTATTGTTACTCTATGCATCTCTACCAAAGTTCTCTCTGTTGTCATTGGACGATTGGGATTGGGGGTACATCAACCCGGTTAGGACACAGATGGGGGTGCACGGCTACAAAATGTTTGGTAACTGCTGGTCATAAATATGCAAAAGTTTTCTCTTAGACTGTTTTTATCACTAGTTTTCAGTTGGGGTTGACCACTGAACTGAACCTATTTCTTCTGCCAATAAGAGGCAAGCAATGGGTCTTCAACTTGCTGTTGTTCTTTGTTTTCAGTCATTTTGAAGATATGTATAGCAGGTCTGAAAAAAATACCAAATCTTCTTACCAAATTCTTCTGTTGTCCCTTCTCACCAAACTTTAATTCACTTAAATTCAGTTTACTTAATTCCCTTGATTTTGAATGGGAGAAGGTGACTCCTGGATTATGTTGTAAGATCATTGGGCCTCATGCAAGAAACATTTGCACAACCAACGCCTGCACTCATGATTTTTCTCCTATTTTTTATCTTCTCTTAGGTATTAACAAATTTGACAAGTGCTCCAAACTCGTAGCAGATTTGCATAATCAGTTAGCTGTTATCCAAGCCTAGTTTGTCACCAAATTACTATATTTGTTGTTACATAGAAGCAATTGTCCATTTACGTTTATTTACTGAAGAATATTTGTTAAATCTTATTTGACAAATTTGTTGAAACCCATGGTGGCAGAAAAAGTAGGACAAATGTACATCGAGAATAAAAAAAATGTTGTTTAAATGATTCTTGTAAATCTGAACTTTAAATCTGCTGTCCACCTTTGTAAGTGAGCGTGAGTTCCCAAGAAACTTAATTTGCATAATTACCGCCCCAATAATGTTATACAATTTGGTAAGACTTCCAAAACTTGTCAGAAGGTGTTCATTCACAAAAAAGGCATAGAAAACGAAGAAGAAAAACTTTGCTGGTTCAGAGATCAAGGTCAGTAGGTGCTACAGCGGCAGAGAAAGCTTTAATCATTAGCTTTTGACTTTTGAGTTTGACAGTTGCTATGAAAGGCTTTATAACTTATAACATTAAGTAAAAACAATTTGAGAGAAAATAAGTGTATTTATAATAGAGCAACCATTGGTATTTTCTCCATATAAATGATTAATAGCTTGGTAAAAAGTACATAATTTCTCGTTTAACTCCACTCCAATAAAAACACTCATCAGTTAAAGCATTTAAGCTAATTCATGTTGCCATTACAGACCCATCGAGCCCACTTTTCCACATTTACGGTTCAAGCTGTTTATGCATTGGGTATGTTTCAGAGCTTGCAATTTGCCATCTGCACATTTCTTTTTTCTTTTTTTTTTTAATGCCAGGGTCTGTTCTTACATTTCATTGTAGCTGTCATCAATTAAGCAAAGCCGAGGGCGTTTCATAGATTATGACAGAGAACAAGTGTTTTATTCTGAATGTAAAACAACCCCTTTGGTGACATCATGCTCACTGGGGTTGTTTAGATAGCTGACTGTTGAGTTAATGGGAGCTAATGATGGGCACATGTGCATGGTCCACTGAAACCTTTTGTTTGTGTTTACAACGGCAAGTTTTCAGTAAGTGATTCAGTATGTGACACTTTTCTTTGTCTGACCTCATCATTTGATACACCGAAGACCCAGGCTTGTGGTCCTGCTGCTGTTTGTCTCCGTGGGGGGATTTTATGGTATCACACCTGTTTGTTTGTTTGTTTAGGCTATGACTCATTTACCTCTGTGTTGTATTGTTATAGGTTGCTGTTTGACATCTTGTTTTAATTTGTTGAAGTTTGTAATGATAAACCCAGGAGTAATGATCCTTAAGCTTGTTCTTTTAATTGTTTTACTTTAAGCAGGACACAATAGTCGATTCTATCAGCAATAACAACGTTCGCTCTCTCACGGTAATACTGGTTAGAGGCGCAATAACAGATTAGCTGTTGCTATCAAAATTTCAAACTACTGGAGAAACAATTTTGAGGTCGTATTTCTTAAAGTCAAAATCTTTTACGTACATCAAAGTAATGATACAGTATCTTGTTACATTTATCAGTTAACCTTCTCATTTCGGTTTATATGTGTTGCATGCACATTTTACAACAACTTTGCAAGAGTTTAGAAAATGTTTTTAAGTGTCATTATTTTGACCAATAAATGCTGCATTGGGAAGCAACAGCTGTTGCGTTCCGATGATCGCTCACTTTCTGTATCTATTTTATGTTGTTCAGATGTGTTCCCAACAGCATAGAGTGAAGGTTAGAGGTAATGTTATGCCTACCCACTCTGCCTATTTAAACAAGATAAATATTAGTCAGTGGATAAGAAACAGACTGGGAATCTTCTTCCTGGTGAAACTCCCTCTGATCCCAAACACTCATATACCAGAAGGTGATACAGCTCCTCCTGCATATTATGGGTCTTGCCCAGAATATAACAGCAACTCTACTCCAAGGACAGACTAAATGACAGAACTCCTGACTCTGTCTCGGCCATCCATGGATAAATTAATTCCCCCAGAACTATTCTAGTTTAAACTAAATGATGGATCATAGTTATTCTGAATATGGATCCCAACAAAGACTGTTGTTACATCAGTCAACTGGTTCTATCTCCTGTGTTGTCTTCCATTAGTTTGAGTTTTATGGAAATGTAAATGATCCGGTTCAGCTTCCTTCACCTCTGTTTGACAGCTTGCTGCGCTTCATTACAGCTTAACAAAATTCTGTGGAAAAGTTCAGTATTGGAGTGCCTGCTCTTGGGTTCAACTATAGGGTTGTATATCAGATCAAGCTGCAGGTACTATATCTGTTTTCAGATGCTCCATGTATCTCACTGAAGGAGTTGGTATACCAGAATAATTATATAACAGCAATCACTTCCTCGCCGTGTTGATTAGCACATGACACTTCTAAGACCAGGGGAAAAATGTCCACCTGCCCTGATGGAGCTTTGTCACGTCTTCTTGTTGACATCATGGTTATAAAATTAGACTGGTTTCATCAGTCTCCCAGATGTGGAAGCTTGAAAATTGCATTCCGGGGCCTGTGCCACATTTCATCAGTGAATTTTCCCCCTTGCCGGTGTCCAAAAAGGGGGCTTGGCAGTACAGAGCTCTGGTAACACCCACACACTCTCATTACTCGCCGTGCAGAGTGAAGTTTCACCACCGCAGAGTTTGAATGGAGGCACAGCTGCTCTCGAAGCAGATATAAAAATCAAGCTGTTCATAATCTGGGCTGTTTATATTACTGGCTGCATTAAATAGAACAGACACATGTGGACAAAATTAAAGAAACTGTCAAAGATCCTTCTTCATTTCTATAATATCTGATTAACCTTTAAGAATTTCGTCAAGGGCTGAAAAAAATCTTCACATTACGAACACAGTTTTGAAGAAATGCACTGTAGGGATAAAGTAATGCACATATATAGCATTTATGTGGACATCAAATGTCTGATAGAACAGCCAGAATTTTGAAACTTTATAAAACTCTAACAAAGAGTTGATAAAAAAAAATGAAAGTTGTATAGCAGCCTCTGAAAAATTATGTTGTTTTAGGCAAAATGTTTCAGTGTGAAATCCTTAAAAAGTCCAGTTTATTGTTTGCGTCAGCCCATTTATAGAATGTGTTTTAGTCAGTCTATATTAGAAGAAAACTGGATCTAATCTGCATGCAAAACATGACTTGTAGCAGAAAACTAACATTGTCAATTATTCTGAACAGAGTATCCACACAATGAAACATGGTGGTGGAAGCATCATGCTTGGGGGAGGCAGCAGAGGGAGGATCGTCTATGAGGAGGACAATGGCCCAGAACATACAGCCAGTGCTACATTGGCAACATATTTATATGTTTTTTTGTCTTGCAATGTTTTATTGTCGGGAACTAAACACAAATTCATACAACAATTTCCAGATTTGTATTTGCAACACTTTAGGGTGGCAAAAGGTTTACATCATCCAAACTTTACTAAACCTTGAAGCTTACAGATTGGGAAACACTTCTCCCCCTCTATTTGTTTTTGGCAAATACTGACTGCTACTCTACAGTTTCCAGTGTTTCCAGTGTGGAGCTGTCGGATCCCCAGGCAGAGCCCACACCTGTGGTTGATAGGCTCTTTCTGGAGTACAAAGGCTCTGATTTACAGCCCCGATGGGCCGCAAGCCCGGCAACAGCTGCAGAACGGCAGGAAAAGGAAGCTGTTCATCACGCAGCAATAGAAGCTGCGCTGCCTGTGCAGACCGGGTGCTCGGACATCACCTCAGCAACAGGTAGCTCAACTTTGTGCTAATATTTTTAACGTTTAGAATAATGTCCAAGAAATTTGAAGGCTTATGGAATATGTTTTCCTTTAAACTGTCTGCGGCCCATTTGAAGGCTGAGTACAGATTATAAAGAGTTAGAGGAGGTGACTCAGCTGCTAATTTGCCTGAGTCACCCTGTTGAGTTAAAGTTTATGTTCTCCTGTTAAAAGACTGACCCAAACCCTAAACTGGATACTTTACTGCAGCCCATCTGATGGATCCCAGAAACAAAAACTGAACACATCCCGGAAATGAAGAATGACTTTCACCGTCAAGTGTTTGGAGTCTCTTTGGAAAGATATTTTCACTGAGAGGAATGTGATGAAATGTTGAGCTCTTCTGCACATGTGAGTTCAGTGCGTTAGAATGAGGCATGCAGAGTGGAACTAATGTATTTGGTTTAGCTCTTTAAAAGGATTTCCAAACAGTATGCTGTCAGAATAAAATAATAAATTTCTTATGCACATTGGGAAGAGAAAAATGAACACAAAAAATGTTCAGTCACTCTGAGAGAAATGCTTTTCAATGTGGTTCTTTATGCAAGAATGGTGGCAGGGCTGCAAAAGCAGAACAGAAGGTTGTGTGAGAATTCCCTTAAAAAGAAGTCAGAAGCACTAAGGAACAAATGCCCCCCACAGGAGATTCTGAATTAATACTCAAATGCATAAGCTTGGTGTTTGAATCCACAGCGGCCGTCTGCAGTCTCAGAATCAGCCACTTCAGGCAGAAGGAGGCCATGCTGTTAGCTCAGGCTGTGAACCTTGGCTCAGCGATCCCAGACACAGCTGTCTTGGAACCCGCTCACTTGTTTGTGTACCCGTTCACACATGCACGCTTTGGAGTTTTATTTGCAGATCCCTGAGCATCACAGCTATGTTCCCCGAGCCAGGCCACCTGCAACAATTAAAATTGCCTCTGCAGCTTGCTGGCTCAGCAGGGCTCTGATCAACACTGCATTACATTATAAAGAGGGGTTGTTTTGCAAGTGGCTGTAAAAGAGGATCTGGTTTCAACCCCCTAAGAGCATGTTAGGGCCGTCATTTTCCCCACTTTGTTCCCATACCGAACAAGAGAAGTAAAGTCAGGAAGAATGTGCCCATATTGCAGCCACAAACTGGTGTTTTTTCCCTCTCTGTGCTTAAATCTGGAGGCAACCTGTGTCTGATATTGATCAATGTGTTACAGAGTCACAAAAGAATAGAAGCCCAAGAAGAGTGTAGAACTTATATAACAAGCTGGCCATTCTTAATCTGTTATAGAAGATCTGGGAATTTAATTTCTGCACCAACCAAACAACTTATTTTGGGTATTTATGAAAGATTGGCCACGTTGTAACATTTAGGTCATTCATTCATTCATTCATTCATTCATTCATTCATTCATTCATTCATTCATTCATTCATTCATTCATTCATTCATTCATTCATTCATAATAACTACATCATCAATTTGATTTCATGCTTGCAAGATCTCCAACTGGTACACAAATATTCCTTGCAAAACCCTACCACCCAGGTAGGTTTAGGTGTTTGAGTCATTCATCAGCAAGTCTAAATGATTAGCAAAACATTAACTAAGAATTTCTGTTGTTAATCACCTCCCAGATTTCCACAATTTATTATTGTGGTGAAAAGTGAATCCTAACTATGAGTTTAGATATGTGGAAAGGAGAATATCCTGACTCAAAGACGAGCAGCTCTGTCCAGAAAACAGTAGTAATGCTGCGACAGAAATTCCTCAAAAACGAGTCGCACAGGGAGCAATATTTCCCCTTTTTCCTTCCAACAGAAGCCAAAGATTTTGGCTCTTTTTTTTCCCCAGAGCCTCACCAAGGACATAAGAAAATATAAATCAGGCAATGTAATGCTTCTTTTCCCATGTCAAAGAAAAGAATAACATTGAGAAAACTAGGCCTCGGAGGCTGTAAACCATTGAAACACTTCACGGAAAAGCGAAAACTAACGATGGAGGTCAGATCTGTGACCTGCCTGTTGGATGGACCTTCACACTATTCAAGGCCAGGACTTTAGCAACTCTTGGAAGCTGTTTCAAATTCTCAGCTCACTGTGTCTGATGTTCAACTGGGCATTTAATATTAAATGACTATATATCAAAGAATCGATGTTTTATGATAGCGGGAGACCAATAACATTTATTCAACATAAACTCCAGAGGTCAAAGAGTGGTATGCTTCTTTTGTGAAATCATCAGCCTCATCTTGTTGAAAATGCATATCATATCACCCTTCAAAGATTACCACCATTGCTAGTTCTCTAGGATTTCCTCAAGTAGCAATCTTTTTATTTTTAGGTTTTTCAAGTTTCTTTGTAGGATATTAAGTCCTCTTATGCTAAAAGCAAGATATGCGTCTACATTCTTGGCACAAAATCAAAACTGTTCCCTCCACGGTTTGATCTGTGGTGCTGAACATTAATTCAGCTGCGGATATTAAAAGGCTTCTTTGTATATTATCTGCAGAGACTACACATTACTTCCAGAAACATGAAAATGATAACCATTTCAAAAGAGCAGTATTTATTATGTGCTAAGTGCATTGCGTTTGTAGTGCCAGCCCATTAAGCAGCAGTTAAAATAAACAAAGTGATACCGCAAAGGTTCTCAAGTAATGATAGATGATTTCAAGCATGAGCAGAGACATTCTTGGTTTGCACAGCTGCCCAAAAAGACCATATCAAGGGTGAGTAGATTGCAGAGTAGTGATGCATCCATGTATAAAACAAATATGTCCAGAAGAGATACCACCTACGCACAAGTTTCAGACTGGATATGACTTTAAATGGTCTGTATCTGTTAAAACTAGTTTATTCAGATGCTATTGCTTAGTCATAAAACCACGGGGGAGACTGATCCCATGCTCCCCTTCTGTCAGTGGTTCTGATGATCGAGTTTTTGAAAAATAAATCATCCATCTAGGCATGAAAAATAAGACTACCATAGACATTTTTTTAGTAGCAACATCCTCCATAAATGTTGTTCTTTTTAGATCATTTTATGTAGTCACTTATTGGTATGAAGCTGAACCATGTGAAAACAATCTAAGAGGAGAGGTATGGAACTCCTTCATTCCTGACACCTCCTATGATTCTCCAAGATAATCCTTAAGATGTTGTCCCTCCACTTATCACTTCAGAAGTATCCAGGCATTTGTTTACAGAGCTATGACCAAATTCAAAAGGACTTAATAATCCTTAACATGCTAGCCAGCTGTTTTTGGTCCACTCTATAAAGCCTCGAACTCAACGTTATTTCATTTGAATCGAAAAAGCTTGCTGGATGGGAAGAGAAACGTCTTAAAACATGGAAACAAAGTCCAGTGGGTTTTTTTTTTTTTTTTTTTTACTTTTTTGGAATGACTATGACCTGGATTACTGAAAATCTTCACCATTCAGCATTTCACATTTTAGACACTGGAATATCCACATTTTTCTGGGAACTAATCCAATTAACTTCCAATTTCTTAATTCTGCCCTTAAATACCTGGAAATACACATAAAAAAACACCTAATTCTCAACTCCCAACCTAAATTAGATAAGTGGCAATGGCATTTGACCAGGAACTATGCACTTAAAGGTGTTAGTCCTCCATCTTTACACTTTATCCTAAGCTTCTGGCTAAAGGTAACATGTTAGCAAGGCTGATAAAAATAGTCAACAAGCTATTGGTTCTGGTGAAACCCTTTAAGCCATGGCTTTGAGTTTCTGTGTAATATCTTGAAGAATAATTGGGATTGATGTCCACCTGCTGATGTTTCACATCTTTTTTTTCCAGCCATAGTGACTAAAGCCTAAGAGTAAAATGAAACGCAATGAAAATCTGTGCAACAAGCCTGCTATGATATTCTAAATGGGAGATGTCCTTTGGTTCAACAGTGCTTTCCTCATTTAGAAAAGCTTGAGTGTCATTTGATGATTGGCTAATTGTACAGTTTCTGTCTATGCATGTGTCAAGGGGCGGAGCAAGATGGGGGGGCCAGAGGAGGCCAAACCTCTCTCAGCAAATCAATGGACACCTCTATGGCCACCACTGTCAGGTGATCCCACAAGGCCGTAATGCGCAAGAAGTTCCCTGCTAAAACAGAGGGTGGCAGCAGTAAAAGTCTAAAAGTGTAATGTTCAAACTCATTTTACATTCTGACTCTTCATCCATTAACAACAATCTGACAACAAAACTACAGTATTTAATTAGTTACATCAATATAATAACATTAAAAATTATTTTTTTTTCAGGAGTAGTATTTGTGTTTTATGAGAGAAAAGAGAAGATATGTTTCTGCAAGTCATCTGGTGTCATCAATTGAAGGAATCTCCTGAAATACACTATGGTCTATATTTCTTTCTTCTGAAGCCTTCCTCTTCTTCTCATACTCTTGTAAGACTGGTTTTTGTGACTGTGCAGTGAGAGGTAGAACCATTGGAAAACAATATTAAATTGATACATAAATGCTATATGTGTGCATTCACAGATACAGCATGCCAATAGATGGAAGTTCCTCCTGGAATCCAAAAGATCATTGTGCACTATGCCTTTTACTTAATAAACATGGATTGATGTGGTCATGTACCAGCAAGGGCTTTAGGTAAATCTAGTTTATATTTTATTTAGTAAATATGAATGTTGCGTTAGTTCATTTTCTCCTTGGTACAGTGTACATTTAGCCTAAACTGGTTTTGGCACCTGTCCACTTTGAGCAACCCTGCAGGCAGGTCACATTTGGTCCCTGCCTGGCCACCCCTATAAATGTTTTGTCTACACCACTGCTTCTGACCACAGGTAGTGCCAAAGGGCATCTTTGGCAAAGTCAAACATTCACTAGGAAAAAAAGATCTGATTTTCCTGTCATCAGTGTGTCTAAGCTCTCAGTCGATTTTACACTGTTAACACAGACCTTTGTATGTCATAAAAGTACTCTCCTGACACCATCTAGAATCCTTATATGGATAAAGTATTGGTTATTGTCCCCTTGACCCTGGACTCTAACTCCCTGCCTACCTCTTATCCAATGAAGACTTAATTAGGCAAGAAAAAGAAATGTAGTGATTTGTGGTTTGTAGCTGTTACACAGAAGCTAGTCCTGCATTAAACAGGGGCCACCATCTTGGTATGCCCATAAAGGGAACTGATTTTGCCCTCTGTAGAATTATCCACCTAAAAATGAAATGGTAAATCCCTCTACCACGCTGTAATTTAATCTGTACAAGGGCTCTAGGCTCAGGAAGGGTGACTATAACCGGACAAACCTGTGGGGCTCACTTTGATTGGTTCACTAGGGTTGTGTCATTTTAAATGTAAAAAACAATTAAAGGGGATGGAGTAAAACAAAAATAAGATGTTCAATGTGCGAAAATTCAATAAACACAATGTTAAGAAAACAAACAAAAAACAAACAAATATGATTTTGCATGTAGTTTAATTTTGAATACTATAGCATGTTGTTTCTGACCCATTTGGGGGATTTTCTCTACTGTTTCAAATAACACAGATTTAGTTGTTATCACTTCACATCATCTAAAAGACAGCTATTCTCTAAGACCAAATCAAATGGTTGGCAACTATTGTGACATGTTGGCAGAAATTGTAAAGCTTTTGTGATTTCGTCTGGTATTTCATCAACCTTAATAGCATTAAATTAAAACAAAACAGTACTTTATAAGATACAGGAGTAATCTATAACAAACCTAGTTGGGATTTTGCTTGTTACCCAACCTTTGAACTGGGGCTAATTTCTGAAATGGAGATGGTTTCCTTTGTTTAGGACTGTGTTTGATCTGCTGGCAGGAGAACTAGATCTCTTACAAGTTGGTCTGATTAGATTCAGTCTCCTTCATGATGCAATGTGAATTTCTTAAAACACAGAGGAATAGAAGTGTTTTGGATTAACTGTGCGCAGCCAGGGGAACATCGGCGTTCTGAGAATCTATTTCATGCAGTGATTAAAATGAAAAAAGAAGAATAAATGTTCACTGTGCTAGTCAAATATCATGTACAGCTGCTTCGTGCAGGCTGCAGTAGCCTCTCCATATGGAACCCATCATTATGCTGGAAGTATGACTATGATCCACAGGTTGGAAGTATCCTCCATCAAAGCCTGGTTTCTCTTTGGAATATTATCCTCAGAGCATCCATGTCTGGCACAAAGAGGCATCAGTAACCTCCTGCATCGGATCAGGGACACAGCTGATGATGGACGAGCAGCTTCTGCCCGCCATGATCCAGGCTTTTATCTTTTGGTAACAAGACACGGTAGGTTATGGAACTCTGATTTATACTCCCTGCACCAGCCAACACTGATAATTTATTATTTTACCTACATATAACAAATTCAAACCGCCTGGCTTACATCGTTTCAGTCATTCTTGAGCTACCAAAATAACTATGATGGTGTTGGATATTGGAGTCTTTCTAATCTTCATCTTTAATTTGATCGAAAAATAGCTCTTTAATTTATACAATTATCAATAAAGTGGTATACATTGTGCACAAAATATTTGTATGTAAAGTTTGTGTAAAGAATGGTCTGCCATATTTGAGTTACAATAAAATAAAGGTAATAGCCACATTATAATTATATTAAGCTAAATTATGTTAAGGTTCAAAGAAACATCTCTTATAGTTTATCAGAATCAATATCATGTTTAAAAAGTTAATTTCTGTACAGTTCTCATTATCAGGTTTCATTTTGAACTGACTGATGCTGAAATGTCCTCAATGCTTAAACGAGACTATGAGAAAAATGAACAAGTAGTAGTTATCAATGACATCAAGAATAAATTAACTGAGAAACAAACTTATTAGGCTCAATACTGATTAAAGATAAATACAACCCTCAAAATGCATTAATAAATGCCAAAAAAACAAAAACAAACAAAAACCAACCTACAGTTCCCAGATGAAGAAGGATTTAGAAAAGTTTTTCTAGGACTAGAAAATGAAAAGACCAAATAGGCTGAATTAGTGCAACCCTCAGTGCTTAAGCAGAACACTAATGTAACTCATGTCTTGATTCTTGAAGGTGTTTCATTTCTCATCCGAAAGGCTGCCTTAGTTCAGAAATGGACATGGCAATTCTTTTTTTGTATGTTTTCAGTTCAGCTGATTACTATTTTGCATTAATGAGTGATGGATGACTGTGAAGGTGCACCTGGTAAAATCTACAACAGCCACCAGATGGCATAATTGTGGCATCAGGCAATGCCTGGAGCATCAGTTAGAAGAGAGACTGAAGATCTTCACACACAGAGGATGCTTTATACACTCATTAGGCAGCATCACCAGCTTCTGATGGATCTTGATATGAGTCACAGTCCATGTTTGAATGAGGGGTGGTGGTTAGACTGTGCAAACTTTACAGCATGTGGGTTAAACAGATGTCTAAGAGGTTTCATGGTATATATGAGAGCTGCATGCTCAAATCATTACATTTGGGCTTGTCACAATCACCCACTGAGCATCTTTGGGATTTGGTCAAACTGGAAATTTACATCATGAGAAGACAACAAATGTCAGAAAAGATATGCACCAATTAGGTTAGATGAACATGTTAGTATTGGCAGGAATCTCAAAGGAAGGCTTCTGATACCTTATTCTGCAGTATAGAGTTTGTATTATAGAAGATTATGAAAAGAAACAAGTATTTTTTCAAGGCCTAGTATGATTCTTATTATTCAGTCCAGAGACAACTATACTGGTCTTTCGTGTTATAACTGGACAATAATGGTTTCAAAGCAATGAATCCTTTCCCATTTTAATTAAATATTTATAAATGTGAAACCACCTTTAGTTTAACAAATTAACACTAATATTATCAAGCAGCATACTTTGGTTAACAATTTACATTGGAATGTTGAATTACTTGGATTGGGTTTATTTTCAAGTTTTACATTTCTCAGGTTTCTAAGGATGCTGTAAGCTGGCTTCCCTCTTGCCACGGTGAAAAATACATCATAATTGCTTTCATAATGCTCCCCCTTAAAAAAAAACACCCACAGCATACACATGATGGTCTTGGCACCTACTTTCACATTATATTTCTTCGGTCCAGCGCTCATATAGAACTTTTCAAATTAAACCTGCACATTGTGATCCTGAGAACGGTATAAAATAGTTCTAAACCTATAAAAATTTGCTCTCCAGCAGAAGCAGTTACTGCAGGAATGCTGAAATCATAGAGGAATAAGCCCAGAGCCTGCGGTAGTGTGCTGTCTTTAAGTATGTGTTAAACACACTTGTGTATTTGCATGCACAAAAGTGCACCTGCAACCAGGCCTAATTTTATCTAAATCAAAAGCAGCTCCAATCCCAAATAGTTCCAGTGTGAGTCAATGGTGTTTTGGTTTCTACGAACAACCACCCTCTGTGGTTTCATGTGATCGTAAAATTACACGTTCTCATCGCGCACTGGCCTGGACTCAAACAAAAGAGATGAAACGCGCCAGGTAGGCCTAAGCTAAGCAGCGTGAGGAGCAAAGCTCACCAGGGAGAGACCATGGGACTGTTGTTCAGCTGCCACCTATTGTCCTTTGGTTTAAGCTGAGTTTGCTCACAAACTCAGAGCTAAACTCTCTTCTTCACCTCTTAACTGCTTGCTAACCGATTGACTATTGCTTGATAAAGCAGCTTTTATTTCTGCTGATAGTTGTGAAACATCAACTTCACATGAATTCAACCAACGTTTATGAACACATTGTTTATTGCAGGAGATATATATGATTAATTCTACTAACAAAACAAAGAATTTCACTGATCTGAAGATCATACAGAAAGGTGGAAGACAGGAAGGTTGAGAAACAAAAGAATTTGCAGCTCTAATCGAACTGGCCGAGCAGGGACAGGAGAGTATGAGAGAAACCAGGTAATAAAGTTGGAAAATGTGCAGCGTCTCAGTCTGCAAGGGTAGACAAGACATGAATGAAGAAACAGTGAATGCATGAGCATGAAAGTTACAGGGGTTTGGAAATAAAGATGAAGGTGCTGGTGGATTTAACCATGAGTTGGTTGTATGATGTACAACCAACCTAGACTTAGACAGACTTTATTGTCATTTTGTATACACAGTGTATACAAAAAGAAATTTTGTTCAGTGCAGCTCTCAAGACGTTTTTATTTTTAAAGTGCAGCAGTGATAGAATGTAAACGACTGTATATGATTTACAGTTTCCAACATTCAGTTTTTTTTTTTTTTTTTATAAACCCTATTTTATACAACATTTAGCAGTCTAATGGCAGATGGGAAGAAACTGTTCTGGAATCTGCTGGACCTGCATTGGATGCAGCAGTTTGCCCTGCAACTGGAGGGTTGTCGGTTTACTGTAAGCCCCAGTTCTGCCTTTAAGTGTCGTTGTGTCCTTGGGCAAGACACTTCACTTTGCCTACTGGTGGTGCCAGTGCACAGCAGCCTTGCTTCTGTCAGTAAGCCTCAGGACAGCTGTCGCTACCATGTAGTTTGCCATTCTCAGTGTGTGAGTCTGCCCATGAATGGGTGAATAACTGAATGTAGTATGAAGCACTTTAGTCAAGACTCCTGACTTTAAAAAGCACTATACAAATACAGGCCATGTAACAAGAACATGGAAATACAGAAGAAAAAGATCAACACATAGTTTTGAGGCATTTCACAGTATTTGAGTTCATTAAACTCGCATTTCAGTTATCCAGGTCAGAAAGGTTAGCATTGGACTGAAGATGACATAAAAAAGGTATCCATCAGGTGGTAAGATTGCTAAATACTCTCCCCCGCCTTTTATTACATTTCTATATTCTAACGTTCATTTGGTTTAAAAGCTTTATTTTCCAGCTTGGCTGTTCCAATGCATCTTATCATCTTATTCAAGATAATCCACAAGATTACACAAACGTCCTTTTGTTTCATTTTGCTGCAACATTGAAATCAGTGTTCCTTCTTTGTAGCTCTATGCTGCTTTGTATAAACATTTCAGAACTTTCATCTGTTCTAAATAAAGTATATAGGTGCCTCATGTTTCTTTCCAAGAATATGCTGCCTGGGTTTAGGATGGTTAATGCATTGAAACTAAGTGAAACCATCAGAATGAAAAGGGGCTTTTCTTTGCATCACATCAGGGCTTTGCTGGACGTTTTCCAAACAGGGCATAGAACTTAAAAACGTGGATCAAAATTGGATAACAAGCTAAAGCAGCATGTACCATTGGCTAAAGTCATCATTCCAAAAGGACTATGTCAAAAGCTATAAAGCTGAAAAAAAAATACTCATGTATCATATGGAAGAAAAATAAATTCAGACTAAAAGTAGTATTGCTAAAGCATGATTTTCCTGATTTCTAGTTACTGTAAAAAATAACTTGCTGAATGTTTAGACTAATTACTTTTAAGTGCTCCGTAGTTTGCTCAGCTGTCAGATAAATATCTAGTGGGACGCTAAAAGCAAATTTATTTCTGTATTTCAACTCAAAATTGTCTATTACACACATTTGTAAAGGAGACACTTATTTAAAGCCTCTGCAAGGAGGGTATCCACTAAATGTATTTGTTACAGACTCTGGGTATTTCAAATGTTCTGCATCCATGCTCATGATGAAAAATTTGGAAGAAATTAACAGTAAGGTTGAAAATCTAGGACAAGAGACTCTAGACTTCATAGGATTGTAAAAGCAAAGCCCAAAAATTGGAGGTAAAGGTATGACAGTCTTTGGTTACAATTGGAACTAGTTTCAGGAATTCAGTCATTCCTGAACCAAAGGCGATGTCAGGAACCCCTTTTATCTGGATGATGTAGAATAGAAACTGGTGGACGGGAGCTTCCTAAATTTTGGTCCAGTGTGTGGTTTCTATTCCCAGTGGTCATTTGGGTAGCCACAGCATCCAATAGGTGCACTGATTTTATTTTAAACCCTAAAGAAAATCTGTTGTCTAAAGGAAGCAAAGAGACTCCAGAGCCAATAATGCTGATGAGGTCACTTTCTGAGCAACCTGCATCCACAGGCTGATCAAAGGTCACTATAATGACAAAGCATTTAAGGCACACACCTTAAAAAAACACCATTGTTTCAGATGGAAAGTGATTCAGAGTAAAAACTCACTATTATTACTCGTATTATTCTCATGTTCATATTTGGTGTCCAATGTAATTCAAAAACGTGGATTAAATGCTTAAAAACACCTCCCTCTGTGTGTAGTGACTATTTATCTTATAGCTTAGAACCCTGACTTTTTGGGGCAACTTTCTTATACGCATCTTCTTCTCAATTGTTTTCTGTTTTGTTGAGATGCACCTGTTGAATTGTTTAAGTGTGACAAACTGAAAATAAATCCATCAGGCTTCTGCTGCTGGGAGCTATGAGGCCCACAGGAGTCGCTATTCTCAAACATTTCTGCACCGGGGCGTGTGGACGCGTGTGCTTTGCTGATGTGAGAAAAAGTCAATAAAATTCTTATAACATGTGCAAATGTAGCTGCAGATGGACAAAAAAATAAATAAATAAATAAAAAAGATGGAACATGGATTTACCCCCCAAGTTTTTATCACCTAATGCCGCTTTTAATCAGTGCAGAAGCGCGCGCGCTCTGTTGGCCGCACCAAGAGCCAACCCAACTCAGAGGAGCGCATCTTCTCAATGTCCAGCTGTGCATGCTCTCTCTCGGACGGTGCTGAGCTTATGGGCTGGCTGTGTGACGTGCCAGGAGGTGTTGGACTGTGGGCTGAGATAAGAGGCGGCCGACAGGAGGAGAGAGCGCAGAACAGTGAGGCAGAGCGTAAAGGCGTGAACACCACAGTGCCTGAACATCTGAGCGCAGAAAAGATCCGAACCAAACACGTCAGATCAGCAGAGAACAGACTGAGGCAGCTGGGAAATGCTGCTGCTCCAGCCGGCTCACTGACGCTCCAGTCCGGGTTCAGACAGCTGCCACACGGGCTTTCATATTTACTGCGTCCCGTCGGGAGAAAACCAATTAAACTCAACTTTTAGTGGTAAGTCTTTATTTCTTCTTATTTATCATGATATAAAAAAAAAAAAAAAAGATCACATTTTTTCTTAATATAAGGATTTTTAAAAATATTTTGGATTTCCATATTGACTCAAAGCGCAACAGGTGTTTCTTGTTAAACTGCTGCATGACGTTCAATTTTAATCAAAATGATTCAGTTTTTATTTTTAAAGCACTTTAGCAGATTTGTTTTACAATTGTATGCAATACGTTATTTTTACTTACAATTTCTTTTTCAACTCATTTAATGTAGCCTAATATTGTCTCTTTAACTCAGTTTATCCGCAAAAAACGAACAAACAAACAAGCAAAAACCTTCTCCGTTTTGAACTAGAAAATTGATGAAAACTTTTTACTGGGGTCTAAACAAATAAAGTTGTCTCCTCTTTGAATAAACATCTTTGCCGATGCTTTCTGGCACCTTCACAGCGGCCTCATTAGCTGATTAATCACACTGCTCCACCAAATCGCACATGGGATCTAATTAAGTTTAGATGCATTTAAAGGGCTCCTTGGGGGTGAAATCCGACGATTCAAACTGTGATTTATCTTTGATGCCTCCAATAGCCTCTAAATTATCTCAGAATCACCCAGAACTTTAAACAGCACTTATATTTCTCTCTGTTGTTTCAATACAATTTCTAACCATCAAATTCTTTTTTTCTTCTTCTAATAAATTAGCAATATGATTTCTGTAACACTTCTTCATTATTAAGGATGTAAAAAAAAATAATCTCAGATTAGTTTATAGGACTAAAATTTAACATCTGAAAGGAAACAAAGATATGGATAAGTTCAGAATTTGAACAGAGATGCGCTACTGAAAAATCATCAGGACTCAATTATAACTGTAATTTAATTTAATTAACTTTGCACCCCCCCCCCACTCGCAATTATATTTTATTAAACAATTTGCCTCAAATCCTCCTGTTTTTTTTATTTTAATTTTTTTATTTTAACTGCTTATTTCACTCAAAACAAAACAGACTTTAGCAAATACATTTCTCTTTATCTAAAAGTAAGAAGAAGATCCTAACCCTTGTATTAATTGGGGTATGAAGGGTTCCCTGAAACTAAAGTTCATGAGAGAGGCCTGAGGTTTACACTTTCCTGCTGACAGGTGTTTATTCTTCAGAGCGCAGAAAAAGAAACCTCTCTCTCGCCGAGCGCACAAGGACGCCGCATTCTCCAAACACACAGCCATTTATCATCTGTGATATAAGGTCCACAACTTTTACGAATCACTACTGCAGCTTCACATGTGTGCACATGAAAAACAGAAAAAAGAGCAAACTTTCTGAGAAGTCTTCTGTAAACTGCAACAGGCCTTAATATTAAAATCCATTTCTGATGTTATCCTTATTATGATTTTGTGCAGCAACTATACCTTTTTAGAATTTTTTTGTGCTTTGTTATCCCTAATATTCTATTTAACTAAGAGATTTTTTTTAATAAAGTAATATATGTTTATATATTTATAATTAATTTACCTATGTTTCAGGTTAACTAAAACGTTTAAAAAGACTACTACTACTTTTTACTGTTTTTCTTCCTACCTTCTGTTCTCCCAAACATGTTAAAATGTAAATTATTGCAGCAAAGTGAAAGAAACTCAACAGAGGGCCTGACACCTGCTTATCTTTTCTGAGTGTGATAAGGTGAGGGTGAGAGCAGTGTCCCACTGCAAAGCTCTCTGAGGTGCTGAATCTCAGTCCTGACCAAACTGAAGGGGCCACAAAGCACCTTGGAGGCCACTGCAGACAGGGTTAACGGGAGCAGGGAACTTGTCTCCTCTAATGACCTCCTGCATAAAAGTCAATTACTTCTGCGTGGTGATCAGAAAGGAGGAGCTGGTGGGGGGGCTGTTTGAGCTCCTCATTAGCAACCTTTTCTGCACTTTCAGGAAAGACTTCTGAAAATCTGCAGCTTCTAACAAATTATTAAAGTTTCTAGCACTGTTTTAGAACAAATACAAGGCTGGGGGTAAACTAATAAAATAGGCTTTTCAAAAAATGTTAATGTAAAACTTGATAATTTTTTTTATGGTGTGTTTTTTTTGATCGATTTTATTTAAAATACTATTTTTTATTTCCTCTCACCATATTTTAAAGGTTATTCAATACACTTTCTTATGCAATTTTTATACATGAAAATGATAACCAAACAAACTGTATATTTAAGCATCAGGTGTCGTCTAATGAGAGTTCACCGTCATCTCAACACATTCAGCAGCATTCAGAGGATCTAAAATTACACAGAAGAGACAAGGATCATTTTTGTCTTGTTGAGTTCAAGACGAAACTCAGATTTTCTTCCTTTATTTGATACCTGCTCCATAAAATCAGCATTAGCTCTTTAATCAAGATACATGGATTATATATATACTGTATTGATTAGTTACAAACTGAAAAATGTCAGTTAGAAAAGTTACACTTTTTTTCAACTTTTATCTAAGTTATTTTGAAATATTGATTACCTTTGTAACGATTGTTTTGGTGCATTATCATGAAATGTGTTTAGATTGAGTGAATATAGGTTCACTTCTAAATTTTTCGATGAAAAGTCAATAACCGGCCATCTGTTATAGCCCCTTTGAACACACATATAATGCACTTAATGATCTATAGATTTTTTTTTTATATGATACGTGCATTATATATATATTTACTTAATCTCTTTCTTAACGACTTAGTTATTATCATCCTATTAATGCACATATTTAGTTATTCACTAAATGCCTTAATCGTCTTAGTTGTTTTCTTATTTAGCAGTTTTTTTTTATGTTAATTAAGTTCTCAGTCTATGATCTTTTGTCCATCCATTCATCATCTTCCACTTATCCCATCAGGGTTGCGGTGGGGTCGGTGTCTATCTCTGGCAGTCTATAGGCGAAAGGCGGGGTACACCCTGGACAGGTCGCCAATATATAGCAGGGCAACACAGAGACACCAAGACACACAACCATGCAGACACACACACACTCACAATTAAGGAGAATATAGTAAAGCCAATTAACAGTCATGTTTTTGGACTGTGGGAGGAAGCTGGAGTACCCAGTGAGAAGCCCCACATGCATGTGGGGAACATGTAAACACCAAAGTCTGCAACTTTCTTGTAGCAAGGCAACAGTGCTACAAATTGCACCGTCATGCAACACCTGTTTATATACTATGGGGTCATCCACAAATTTCATAATTTTACAAGTGAACCAAAAAATAATAATTTCAGTCTGTTGTACCTTTTATAACTGTTATACACATATATTCATAGGTTTTTAGGTCTTGCTACAATTAAATAGGGATTGTAAAAAAAAAAAAAAAAAAAAAAAAAATCTTTTTTTCAAAGAAAAGATGTGGAGGATAATTTCTCAAAGAGAGTATGATTCTCTGCCATATTTTTTCAGATTAGTTCTTAGGAGCTTACTTAAATTTAAGTTTAGTTGTTTTCTTGCTAAACTACAGGGTAAGTTATCCTATTGCTCTTTCACTAAGTCATATGATGACTTTTATATATATTTATGTCATTAACTTTTCCACTGATTCACCTACTTTCTGTTCTAAATGACAAAAATTATAAAGAAGATTGCAAAGAATTGCTGCTTATTGATGTGAAAAGTAATACAAATACACATAATACAATAAAAAGGTATTTCATGCGTCACTTTTTAAAACATAAATTATATCTTATGCCTAAAAATGTGTTTATATCAATTAAAAAGGTTTGTTAGAGCATCAAGTTTCACATTTAGTTGCTAAACTTGTCAAGTTTAGTGTTCATGATACCTGAGAGCCAGTTGCTTCTAATATCCATTGTCAACAAGAGGAAGTCAGTAAAAACATATATAACCGTATTTTAACGACATTTTTTTCCTTTATGTTGTCGACGGCCTTTAGCCCAGTCTGTAATAAACAGATTTTGTAACAGATTTTTGAAACATAAAATTTGCTTACAGTTAGCAGCTGCTCATGTCATTGAAGTATTTGTTGATAATGTCTCCATTATGACCCAGAATATTTACACTCTGAATGAAAGGAGACAGGACATAAAACTCTGAAATGTCTGGACCAGCCAACAAAGTTTATGCTTTTAATTTTCTGCGAAACTGGTTCATGACATGGAAGTGACTTCATCTTGTTAGATTTTATTTAGATGTTCCTTCAGATGTGGTCTTTTATTCTCTGAGAATAAAAAATGGGATTTATTAGATCATGCTCATACTTACATGAACAAAGATGATCACTGTATTTTTATGACATTTTGTTCTTAACCACAACAGCATTACCATAACAGATTGAGTTTTAGATCATTACAAGAAGAAGTCAGATGTTTTACTGCCTGTAACTAAGTAGTTTAAATTGTTTAACCAAAATAATTTGCAGGCTAAAGGGGAAAAAATAGTCAGAGCGATGAATCAGCAACTTTGTGAAAGATATTATGCACAATTTTATTTCTGCTTGTGGGCCCTAAGTTCTGCTACAAGCTGCCTATCATGTTTTATCATTTTAAAATGAACTTGGTCTTTGCTAAAATCGTATGCAAAACAATGTTAGCCAAAGAAATTTTGACAGAAACTACTGTGCAATAAGATATGACCATTGACTTAATCGTGAAACTTTCACTTTTCCAATTAACAATAACATAAAAATATGGCAGATTTTATGCAGTCATGCACATGCTTCTCTGGTTCATTCATAAAAAAGGAAACAAGTCCTCCTTTTGGTCGGTACACTTTCACAAACTCAACAGCAGCTGCAGAGGTGTTAGCAGGTTTCATATGAGTGACACTATGCCAAGGTGTGGTTTGTGCTCTAAAACCTGGAGCTGCTGCTCATGTCTGTCATCGTCTGCCTTAGACAAAGCAACATTATTGTCTATTGTTACTCCAGCTTATCAAACCTGATGTAACACCTCGCAGGTATTTCTGTGGCTGAATGCTGTCATTCTGTCTCTCTGCCCTCAACAGCCCCGGGCATGTTTCTGGGAACAGGAAACACCCACACACAGCTTTGGGAGTATGCACATATGTTGGCAGTGCTTCTTTATTTTCGATTCAACGAGACGTTGGTTGCAGTTATTGAGTCAAATAGTTTAAAAACTGGTCGTAAATCTTTTAAGCCAGAGTTAATCTTAAAAAATGGAGAGTTTAAGGATCTTTTTAGCCTTATTTTTGTTTTCAATAACTATTTTTTATTGTCATAACACAGTCACAAGTACAGAGCAACAAAATGAACTCTGCATTTAACCCATCCCCTTGGGGAACAGTGGGCTGCCATTGTGCGGTGCCTGGGGAGCGGTGTTGGGTTAAGGGTCTAACTTTGCGAAAAACAGGCTTGAACCCAGAACGTCAGGATTCCAAGCTCTACGCTTTAACCACTAGGCCGCCACTCCCCAATAAAAAATAATAATTAAACTTTATTGACCTGACATTGGAGAAATTTACCTCTGCATTTAACCCATCCCATTGGGGAGCAGTGGGTTGCCATTGTGGGGCGCCCCAGGAGCAGTGTGTGGTTAAGGTTCTGGCCCAGAGAACCACAGTGGTGGTCTTTGAGAGTGGGGAGCGAACTCTGAACCTTCAAAGCTCTATGCCCAAGCCACTAGTGTAAGCATGGTAGTGGAGGTGTAATGATTAGGGCTTGTTGTATACCAAATTATATAGTTTTAAGCATTACAATAGCCTAGTAAAAGTCAAATCATTGCAAATGCTACAGTAAGATCTTAAGAAAAAATACGCAGAAAGAAATGTGCATAAAAATTTATGAACTGAACACTGGAAACACTGGCCAAAATTCTTCCTAAATTGCCCGAGGGAAAAATAAAGTTTATTGCTGCTGATGGTGGTTTTATGAGATTAAGGATTTTTATTCCTAAGAAGAAAGGAGATTGGACACAGGATGGGGTGCAGCTGAAGGTGTCAGCTAAAGTTTCTGTGGCTTTATTAGACATGCATCGCAGGACTGGGAACTCAAGAGATCGTTATATAGGTTTTAGGATTTAGCTATATACATATTTAGAAAAAATAAACAGTATTTGATGTCCTTTCAAATAATTATCATTGAAAATTATTTTGTTTTATTGTTTCACTGCTTAAACTGTTTAATTAGAACACTTTTAATTTATTTTTGTTTTATTTTCTATCTTTATCAGCCTGCCTGTAGGATTTGCAGTAGCAGCCATGGGCAGTAAGACTCTACCAGCCCCCGTCCCTCTTCATCCATCCCTTCAGTTGGCCAACTGTTCCCTCATCCAGACCTCCACTGGTCTCCAGCTGCCACCTGATCATTTTCAGAGCATCTACAGCTTCAGTGCTCTTCATGCCATCCATCTCCAGCAGTGGACCCTCGGCTACCAACCTCTGGCTTTCCCCCGCTGCACATTTTCCAAGCTTCCTCCTCAGTTCTCCTCCATGGCCTCCATCCCTATATTCCCCCACCTTCTGCAACCGAAGCTGGACACAACAGGGTTGCTGCAGAGCTCCAAGAGCAAACCACGCTTTGATTTCGCCAACCTGGCAGCAGCAGCAACACAGGAGGACCATCTGAAGGTAGAGGACCTGAGCATGACGGGGGTTGCTGCTGCTGCAGCAGCTGCAGCAGCGCAGGTTTCATCCCAACACCAGACCTCAGCCAGCCTGGGATGCCTGCTGGACGTGACCAAGCTGTCCTCGCCGGAGTGCAAGTCCAGCCGAGGCAGACTGCCCTCTAAGACCAAGAAGGAATTTGTCTGCAAGTTTTGTGGCCGACATTTTACAAAATCTTACAACCTTTTGATCCATGAGAGGACGCACACAGATGAGAGGCCCTACACCTGCGACATCTGCCACAAGGCCTTCAGAAGACAGGATCATCTCAGGGACCACAGGTGAGAAAAATGATTCATGCTTTATTTATATAACGTCTTGATTTTATTTCAAAAGTACTGATTATTAAGCACATATAATCACTTCATATTTAGTCAAATGAATCAAAATCTATTTTTGTATTCCTGTTTAAGCAGGGAAAATTTAAAATACAGGCATTTGCATTTCAATTATTAGTTTTGACAGCGGAGACCGAATAATGACAGACTCTGCGGCATTTAGAAGATTTGTTGGATTAGCTTAGCTTATACAATAGAACTGCTCGAAAGAAGGGACCCAACTTCTTAAGTTTGACCAGTAAGAAATCTTGCATCTACCATGTCTCAACTTTACCAGACATTTCTATTCGAATCACAATCCAATCACTTTCTTTCTCTGTTTTGAAATCCAAATCAAACAATTTCTAAATAAGGCAGCATCCACATGAAGAGACAGGTTTGCAAAGGCATTTGGAATTTAGGTCTCCTAAGGTAGCTGGCATGTAGCATGAATTAAGTTCTGTTTGTGTTGACGCTAAATTGTTTGCATGTATGTCCTTGACTTTATGCACAAAATGTATTAAAAAAAAAAAAAACTGCTCTGGTAGCCTTCCTGTACCATAATGCGCTGCCTTGTTGTTTTCCCTGCAGATACATTCATTCCAAAGAAAAGCCCTTCAAATGTCAAGAGTGCGGAAAGGGATTCTGTCAGTCCAGGACGTTGGCTGTCCACAAAACATTACACATGCAGGTCAAGGAACTAAAGCCGGCCAAAATGAAGTGATTCACTGCAGCAACAGGGAAAGGGACCAGGAACACTGGAAAAACAACAGGACCAAAGACAACAGCCAAAGACTTTTCTTTTTTCATCTCAGCCATTGGAGGTGCAGATTTCTGTGTGAACATTCCTTTTGGAAGAAATATTCCAGCATTTGATTTTCCTTAGAAATAAGCCTTAATAAAGACCTTGTTTGAGGTTTTCAGAGTTCGATTTGACAGAGAACTCAATGGATATGTGGAACATGAAATGGAGCTCAAAATGAAAAAGACCTCTTGATTCTGGTCGCCCCAAATGTTTCATTCCAATGTTTGTAACCTAAAGAGGGACGCTGTGTGCAAGATATTTTTCTAGAAGTCATGTTAGTGACACACAAATATCAATTCCAATGTTATTTTTGTACAAATGCATTATATCAAATTGTATTTTTGCACTTTAATCTGATTATTAATTATTCCCATATATCACTGGATTTCCTAAACTTATTTTTTAAATGAATAATCATTTCTAAATAAAATATTTTACTGTATTATGCTGACTGAGTTTATTTCATGTGGTTATAACTTAGAATGTGATATTGCAATGTTTAATCTTTATGCAGATTAGCTGCTATAGTGGATGAGATTTGCCCTTCCTAGAACTGCTATTACAGCAACCCGACCTTTAATAATTTTTAGTCATGATCACTTTTGAAATAATTTAGGTTTTAGGTATGCACAATACTATTAGTAAAGCACCTTTAATGTGGAAAATATCACAAAGTTAGGGTCTTTTGACATCTTTAATTTTCCAAATTTCTTTCAAATTTTTCCCAAATTTCACATTTTCTTGATTTTCATTTCAACTATATTCATTAACCCTAAAAAGGTGTAACAAGGCAGTGAATAATAAAAAAAAACAATAACACAAAACAGTACCAGAGTATGCCTCATAGATAAACAGAAAACCTATAAACAGAAAAACCTGCACACTACATAACAAGCAGGACATTTACTGTACATCACTGCAATAAAACGATTCCTGTGACTTAATAGTTACAGGAGTGTTGGCCTAGTGGTTAGAGCAAGGTGCTTGTGCTCTGAGACGGTTGCAAGTACCCGGTTCGATCCCCAAATCCTGCACTCTGGGTCCCTGAGCAAGATCCTAAACCCCCGATTGTGCTGCACAGTGGCAGCCCACTGCTCTCCAAGGGGATGGGTTAAGATGCAGAAGGGAATTTCTCCATTGTGAGATCAATGATGTTCATTTCTTATTAATTTTTAGAGAGACTTCTGCTCCCCAGCAGGTATTTTGTTTCACTACTCATGAGCAAACTGCTCCAGTTTTCACAGGTTTGAAGGCTGCCTTTTCCTGACAGCATGCTTCAGCTACTTCCAAAGATGCTCAATAGGATTTAGGTCAGGACTCATTGAGGGCCACTTGAAAGTAGTCCAATGTTTTCCTGTTAGCTGTATGTTTTGGGTCATTATCCTGTTTAATGACCTGTGACTAAGACCGAGCTTTCTGACAATGAATGAATCCCTTGATCGTCTTCTTGAGCTTTTATTGTATCCTGCAGAGATTCAAGACGGCCTGTTTCAGATGAAGCAAAGCTGCCCCACAAATAATAGTGCCTCCTCCATGTTTTATAGTAGGAAGTGTTCTTTACTTTATAAGCTTCATTCCTTGGTCTATGAACATAGACCTGATATGCTTTGCAAAAAGTTCCATGTTTGTCTCATCCATTCATAGGACATCCTGTTGAAGCTTTGTGGCTAGTCAACATGCAGTTGGTAAATTCCTCACTAACTTTTTTATCATTAATGTCCTTAATGGTGTCCTCCTTGGTTGTGTCTCATTAGGTCCACTTTGGCTCTAACAACAATAGAAGATGGGATTAAACACTGGATATATATATATATATATATATATATATATATATATATATATATATATATATATATATATATATATATATATATATATATATATATATATATATATATATATATATAACTGTTTATAGCATGCTCCAAGAATATACATAAAAATTGGATAGTTAGTTGGATAGTTTCACAATGACGAAGGCTTTCAGTTTACATAGTCAGTTTAAATGAAAGTGTCTTTATGCAACCTTTTTTTTTTTTAGTTGGAACAGTTACTGTATGTGATTCTAGCTCCCCCAAAAATTTGTGCTGTAAAGTTTTATTCCAGAAAGCTTTGATGCAGTTCCTGTCCATCCTGTTTTAGGCCATTACTGGTAGAATGGTAGCACTGTCAGGAATGTTTTATTTTTACTTGTTAAGCAACACTAAGTAAATTTCATTTCTAACTTAAATTCCAGGTTCCAGGTTTCTGAAGGCCATAAGCAACACTGCACAAGTAACACTCCACTGTTGCAAAAATAAACTGATTGCACTCCACTTTGGATCAGCAGGTTGAGAAATCATGGACTTACTTGTAAAGACAACGCCATAATTCTCACACTGGATTATCTCTTGGAGATGGAAAAAATATGTCTGATCAGGTAAGTTTTATGACAGCTAGCTCTTGTGTTTAAGGGGAGTTCAGACTGCCATAAATTGGACCTCTAGTTCACATTACCAATTCAAAAATGAATCGGATCCTCTTAAATTATATAATATGATTTTGAGAAGAACAATCTGCAGGGAGCATCTAAACACACAAAGTACTGACATAAAAAAAACAACAACTATTAAATACATCTTAAATTCAGCTAACAGCTGGTTAAAAATCTAAAAGTGCAGCTTTAAACATAAACACCAAAAGTACTGTAAAGCAAGACACTGAGAAGAGAATCAAAAGTATGAAAGAAGCAAATATTCTAGTTTGACATTGCCTCCTAAATACATTTACTTAAGGTCCAAATGACTAACAAGAAAGCACATTCGGTGCACATCTAGAAGATCTCAGGATGTTCATGGTAATATAAAAACTACTTTAAAAAGTCTGAAATGTACGTTTTTAATTCATATGACCCAGAGCACTGCATTACCGCTGTTTGAGCTCCTGTTAAACATTAGATCTAACTAAGCTAGCACTTATGGTAATGCAACAAAACAGAATATGACCCAATTTTCTCGCTGGTGTCATTTATTTATTAATTAAAATATTTATTTACATGTTTATTCAACTTCTTTGATTAGAACTGATGTTATGTAATGTAGAGTAAAGTTAGAATCGTGGATATGAACTATTTTGTTTTATGCTGTCAGTTTAAAAAGTCTTCTTTTGGAGATAATATATGTATCTGTTTTCTCTTACAAAATATGGCTATGTCTTAGTCCAAAATTCATTACTAAGAAACCTGAGTTTAAATGTAAGATGCAAATTACAGGACAATGCAACCATATGCAAAACTTGTAATGCTGTATTCAAAGTATGGCTGTGGAAGAATTCAAAGAACACAGGATATTTGTATATTCCAGTACGTTTAGAAAGTAGAGAGAGAGAGAAAAAAAAAATGTAATCTTTCTTTTATATGACTTTTATTTATTTATTTGGTAGACAGTTTGGTCTCAGGAAATGTGTCCTGTTTTAATTTTAGAAGGTACGCTTTTTATGTATCAGAAACTGGAAGCACATTTAGGGTATAAACATACAGATTTCATGTTTATGTTTCTAAAAGGAATGTTTTTATGAAATTAACGTGAATGTTTTTCTTATTATTTTACTTTAGTAAAAATAATCAATTTAACAGGTAGAACAGAACTAATATTGTTACTGACAGAAACAATTCAGAAACAGATGGACCCTTAATATGATTTTGGTCCACATGCAGATGTTGAATTAAAAAAAATTATTAAAGGCTATAAATAATGAATGTCACAGGTGGGCTGCTTAAAGTTGTACATTCATAGTCTGTATATTTTTAGTTTAAGGTTGCAGTCTAACTTATTTATTTATTTTAATACCTGCTTTTATCATGTTTCATCTTTCAGTGCTTTTATGTTCCTTTTATTTTTGTTGTTTGTCATGTAAACCCCTTTGAATTGTCTGTGTACGGAATTGTGCTATTTAAATAAACTTACATTTGAATGAATATATGATTAAATGGGTTGAGCAGTTGTTCTGTCATGGTTCAGCCCTTTCTGGTTCTGTTTTATTTTTGAGCTTTCAGTTACACTTTGATTTATGTCATTCTGTGTTTTCTAGGTCATTGTTTTCTTTTCCATTGAGTATCATCCAAGTTATTTTCTAGTTATATTTAAGCACTGTCATGTTTCTTGTTTACTCTCTGTTGCCCCCTTGTGCCACTCTCTTTTCCCTTCTGGATCTTTCTGTCCACACCCCAGTTGATTATTCTGTCATTCTGTCAGTTTATTCCTTGGTGGTTTCTCCTAGTTTCTGATTTCTTGTCAATTGTTTCTGGATTATGGCTTCTGTATTTTTCCTTATCTCTGCCTTGTCAGTTCTGCATTTGGGTCCCAACAAGTATCCACTAATCCAGTCATGTTTTTAATCTTTATGTATTAGAATATTAATATAGAAAATTCCTAAATGACTGCAGAAAAACTCACCTACAGGGTCATGGTGGGGCCTATCTCCGGCAGTCTATGGGTGAGAGGCGGTGTACACTCTGGACAGGTTGACAGTCTGTTGCAGGGCAACACAGAGACACAGAGCCACTAAACTTCTAAACCCTGGTTTAGAAGAGAACTGCTTGTTCCATAGGTGGTGATATACACTATATTGCCAAAAGTATTTGCTCACCTGCCTTGAATCAACATATGAGCTTAAGTGACATCCCGTTCCTAATCCATAGGGTTCAATATGACGTCGGTCCACCCTTTGCAGCTAGAACAGCTTCAACTCTTCTGGGAAGGCTGTCCACAAGGTTTAGGAGTGTGTTTATGGGAATTTTTGACCATTCTTCCAGAAGCGCATTTGTGAGGTCGCACACTGATGTTGGACGAGAAGGCCTGGCTCTCAGTCTCCGCTCTAATTCATCCCAAAGGTGTTCTATCGGGTTGAGGTCAGGACTCTGTGCAGGCCAGTCAAATTCATCCACACCAGACTCTGTCATCCATGTCTTTATGGACCTTGCTTTGTGCACTGGTGCACAGTCATGTTGGAAGAGGAAGGGGCCAGCTCCAAACTGTTCCCACAAAGTTGGGAGCATGGAATTGTCCAAAATGTCTTGGTATGCTGAAGCATTCAGAGTTCCTTTCACTGGAACTAAGGGGCCAAGCCCAGCTCCTGAAAAACAACCTCACACCATAATCCCCCCTCCACCAAACTTTACACTTGGCACAATGCAGTCAGACAAGTACCGTTCTCCTGGCAACCGCCAAACCCAGACCCGTCCATCAGATTGCCAGATGGAGAAGCGCGATTCGTCACTCCAGAGAACGCGTCTCCACTGCTCTAGAGTCCAGTGGCGGCGTGCTTTACACCACCGCATCCGACGCTTTGCATTGCACTTGGTGATGTATGGCTTGGATGCAGCTGCTCGACCATGGAAACCCATTCCATGAAGCTCTCTGCGCACTGTTCTTGAGCTAATCTGAAGGCCACATGAAGTTTGGAGGTCTGTAGTGATTGACTCTGCAGAAAGTTGGCGACCTCTTCGCACTATGCGCGTCAGCATCCGCTGACCCCGCTCCGTCAGTTTACGTGGCCTACCTCTTCGTGGCTGAGTTGCTGTCGTTCCCAAACACTTCCATTTTCTTATAATACAGCTGACAGTTGACTGTGGAATATTTAGGAGCGAGGAAATTTCACGACTGGATTTGTTGCACAGGTGGCATCCTATCACAGTTCCACGCTGGAATTCACTGAGCTCCTGAGAGCGACCCATTCTTTCACAAATGTTTGTAAAAACAGTCTGCATGCCTAGGTGCTTGAATTTATACACCTGTGGCCATGGAAGTGATTGGAACACCTGATTCCAATAATTTGGATGGGTGAGCAAATACTTTTGGCAATATAGTGTACATTCCAGTTGTAACAACAAATCCCCTGATAGGGGTGGCCAATGATTAATTAAGGGTGGATTTTGTCCCCCTGGCACCCCCTCTGGATTTGCCCCTGTATGAGAGGAGTTAGGAAACTAATTATTTCTGAATATAGGAGCAAAAGGCAAGGTTATTTTTTCAAAGAGCTTAGATTACCACTGTACACACAAACACCACAGAATGACAGTTACAAGCTTTTCCCAACATTACATTGAATGAGGATGTCTACATGAGAACTCTGTTTAGTTTAAGACCCACATAGACAATTGAAGATTAAGATCATGGAGTCAACTTCAGTCACCGCTGAGAACTGAGGACCCAGTATTTAGTCAAGACAGACAGTGGGATTATTCAAAAGGCATTTATTAAGAAACTGGCGAATTGGAGTAGCAGCTGCAAGGTTGTCTATAACAGGAAACTGCAGAAAAGAAACACAGGTTAGTGACCACTTAAATCAAACGGAGGAAGATTATGAACGTGAGTCATTAACCTGGTTTACAAGTATAGTACGTACCCAGAGAACAAGGTAGAATCCAGTCATTGGGCTGCCAACCAGATACGGCAGGTGCCGCACAGAGTGTCTCAGATGCTGCAGCCCAAGAGAATGGAGAACAGACAGGAGTCCGAAGATAGGTTAGGCACTATGAGGTACTATATATCTCCAATTATAACCACTGCATTCCATTCAACAGTTGACTCAACTTTCTTAGACCACGTCAGGATTTTAAAAGCAGGAAGGAAGTCTAGCTAGAACACATATACCAAAAAAGTTGTGGCCTTGGAATGAGAACCTGTTTTTATTTTCAAAGGTCAAGTTATGCGTTTGGCCCTAACATCATAGATGGGCTACCATCACCGTTACTGTGCTAAACAAAAAGACGCCAATGCCCTTCCACTGCAATATTAGATCACAAAGCTTTGCTTCAGAAGATTTTTGCATGCATAAAACCTTCAGAAAAAATCACATTCAATTAAAGGTGCCAGCTGCATTTTCTAATACACCCTGAAGATCTAAAGCTGAACCTTGCCAAAAATATCTGACTGTGATCTTAATCATGTCTAAAATGGCTGAAATACATTGCAAATTCCCTGATGACACTACTTATGCCTTTTTATATGGGGCAGAATTAGTGTGTATTTGTTTATGGTAGGTGTGTATATAATGTTATTTCTATACAACATTTCTATGTGTCTCTTTAAGCTGTATATGTTCTGTGCTATGTTTACGCAACATGTGCACCTAATTTAAAGCACTAAACACCAAAACTTTACACACCTTACAAAGAACCTTGGAACATAACATACTTCTACAGCTAAATACACACATGCACTTATTACGTTGACATAGACACATTGTACCCCTTACATAGACACATACACATGTACAAAGGCCCATATACATAGTTTTGGAACAAAACTATGTATATGTTATATGTTAGCAGTATACACATATACTGCTAACATATAAACTTAGCATATACACCTTATATGGTCATAAGCACATAATATAATCACATATACATAGATATATAGACATATACGTAGACACATAAACATATTCTTGGCAGTAATGGGACCCCATGTAAGACTATCTTTAAAAAAGTCAAATAATCTACAAAAAAACAATAAATCTTTCTTAGACATAATTTTTTTAAGTTGATACAGCAGCACTGACAACTAGAACTTATATATGTCAACTAAAACTGCAGTTTCAGTTTAATCATTCCAGTTTAGGTTGGAGTTAAAATGACTTTTTCATCCATATCTGAAAGTAAACTGACTGGGCGGTCTGAAGATCAGAAGACAGGTAAACCAACCAGATCTTAACATTCTCTCTGAGCTGCCCAACTCAACATTCACAGTTACTGAATGCAATATGTGTCTTTTTCTGTGGAATATCTTTAGTGCGTCATGCAGGAAGAAAGCTGCTGGTCGAGGGGAAGGAGAAGAGCCGAGCGGATGGCCGACCCACTCACCGTTTCTCTTGTAGTCAGGAACTCATCAGTCTGTCATCGAGTCCCTGAGTAGCCAGAGACACAAACGGACACACACACGTGGACAGCTTTAGCTATTGGAGGGTTGTGGACGTGACTTGTTGCTGGTTTTTGATTTGGGTACTACTGAAGGGAATTCTGTTTGAACCCCTTTTTATGCTGCTGCCAAAGCTAAAGACTTAACAGTTTAGATGGCTGGAAACAAATAGCACCATTATGAAAACTTGCTAATATGGATGGTCTTGTCTTATAAACTGTTTCAAGGCACAAATAATCAAACTCCAAATTAAGTATTCCATGGCCTACCTACAGTAGCATTGGAAAGCAATGTTTTAATGTGTTAAATGTAAACCATTAGTCCAGTTACAATTAAAAATTCTTTTATTTGTCTAGGAATCACAATATTTTTCAAATGTCCATTTTCAAAATATGTCAATATAGAATGTAAAGCTCAAACATGAGCCTGATCAGTCTGAAGGGATTACAACACATATAGCTTTTAGATTTTAGCTTTTGAAACTTTAAATCAAAATCGGCATAATTGTGTGAAAAGTAAGGAATTTTACTTTGGTTGTATGTGCAGGCATCAAATATAGAGAAACTTCTATCTGTTTGTTTGTCTGTCTGTATATTGGACAATAATAAAGAGATTATTATGAAGGACTGCTGCAAAATTAGTCTACCTTTGTATCAGATCTCTTACTGTTTGCTGTAAAACTGTTAATTTGTAATTTTTTCATCCTTTTTTTACTTTTTAACACAACCCCTAATTTAGGTCTTTAGTTCAATTTAAGTCAACAGTCTACCATTTTAATGGCAGTAAAGGTAAACAGCCAAGGAACAGGCCATCACACCAAGAGTGATTAAATAATGATAGAGGCTTTTGATAATCGTGGTGGAGTAAACCTCAACACCTGGAGAAATTCGCATGTACACAGGCACAACATGCAAACTCAACTTAGTGAGGTCAGGATTTGAACCTAGGGCCTTCCCTTTGTGCACAATTGCTTAATTTATTTCTGAAGAAAAGATCACAATAAAACACATTTAGACACCACTCAGACAAAACACATTTCTGTTAAAGCCACAGAACAGTGGTAGGCAGAAAGACCTTTTAAAAAATGTACTTTATTAGTGCAGTACTAGACGTTTTTGACATTGAATGTGTGCAGATGGGCACTGAAAAAACAACTGCTGGGTATCATAGGGGACCCAGTTAAATACAAGTTTATTACAGAGAAATAGAAAAACCTTTTTCAATAGTCGGTATCACTGCCCTTATTCTGTCATTACATCAGATCATCTGTGGAGCCAGTTATCTCACTACATTTATTTACTTCCTATCTGCTGTGACAAGCTTGTTAATACGATATTTTGTATTTATTTTTATATATATATATATATAATATTACGTGATTCAAAGGAATATATAAATCCATAGTTTAAGCCAATCTTAGCTGAAGATACACATTTTTACAGATATTAAAAATGTCCATCAGATATATTTCAAAGAATGGACAATGAATTAATAAATCAAACATAGAAATGCAGGTTTAATTAGAAAAGTAGAAAAAAAATATATAAAATGAACGTAGCCTAAAAAAAAATCTTACCTAAACAAGTAAATTCAGTACCAAATTCAGCACAAAGAGGTCAGGGTTGGACATAATTTGGCCCACATTCATATTGTTTTATTTTTATTTATTTATTTTTTTATGGGTAAAATGTTTTCTGACATCTTTTTTCTGGCATGTCTAGTCAGGGCACCAGAGGGTATTAATTAAATCAAAGAGCAAAAACTCTAGAATATGTCAGCAAACAGATGATGCCAGAAAGAAGGGTGATAATGCATTTCTAGGACTAAAAGGAGTTTCTAAAAACATTTGAGATTATTTATTTTTCCCCCCTTTGGCAAGCCCCTAATAATACACTTGCTATAGACTGGGTCTTTTACATACAACACAGAAAATATTTAAAACTTTCTGGCTTTCAGACGGTATGTTTACATATAACAATATGGAGGAAGGCTTTCCCGCTTGGCCTTGAATTTACCTCTGTGTCCTCTGGGCTTAGGGGAAATGTCATTCACTGCTACTGTCCTCAGCAGGGGATTTAGGAAGGGCTGGAAGCCTCCACTGTGCTCTGAAGGTGGTGCTGTACACAGTAGATGTCACTCTGGCTCACTGACACCTTTATGGCTTCCAACCGGCAGTTGAGTTAGAGGGTGGCAGGATGGACGCACCGTGAACTGACAGATATAGGGCTGAACTGAACTGGCCTCACAGGCTACCTCCAGTGAGGGAGGGAAGAGGAAAGAATTCCCCCCCCTGCTCCCGGTGTCCATTACAGCCTTTTTACAACAGCATCAGAGCAGACCAGGAAGGTGAAAGCAGGTCTTGATGAAAATCATTTCCACATGGCCGATGGCCTCCTCACCCACAGTTATATGGGGATAATGGCACAGCGCTTGTAGTGACTCTTGCCACTGCTGGGGTCTCATAATGACACAACAACCTGCAGCTGTATTACATTAAAGCAAGGCGGTGGCCGCTGAGATCTTTATAAGCCAAAAAGCCAACTGTTATCCTAAAATCAGTGGATAGTATTTGGGTTTTTCACTAATCATCTACAAAAAACGTAAACACAGCCATAAAAAAAAGCCTTACAACTATTACAAACTGTTTGCCAATTTTTTTCTTGACGTCTAAAGGTTGTTTGCATACTTTACATTGTACACAAAGTACTTTAGAAAACCAGTAACAGGTGAAATGTTTTAAGTATCATCATCTAAGGGACATATACATTTTAAATATGGAAAAATGTCATAATGTATACCATGCAATGGTAAGATTGGTGGTAGTTTCCAAATAAAGAATATTAAAATGTGTAAAATCTACTGCTGAATTACTTTTAAATTATTTGCCTTGTTTTTATTTAATTTATTTTTTCAGTTTTATGGATTCTGTCTCACAACTTTGAAAGCAACCTTTTCAGTGAGAAATTGAATTAGTTTTTCAACATTATGACTACATAAATTTAATACAGAAAAGTACATTGCAGAGGCATTAAGTTTATTTAATAATGGAAACACACAAAGAGTTGAAAAAATAAACACCAGTTAAGAAACTAGATGATTACAAAAATAGAATATTTAAATGGAAGGAAGTTGTACCCAAAACTTAAACTAATAATGTTTAGAAAGCACAATCTAAGTCCAATCTAAATAAATACTTTTTAATGCAACTTAGGGTTTAACTTTAACTTTATTCCACATTAGAGGAGCATGAGAACTAGAAGCTGCTTCTAACAACAACAAGTCTGTAATGCATTTTGGTGCCATGTTATTCACTTAGACTTAGCAAACTTTATTGTCATCTTGTATACACAGAGTGTATACAAAACTAAATTTCGTTTTGAACAGCTCTCATGACAATTCCATTTCTTAAAATGCAGCAGTGATCAAATGTAATCATTGTAAGTGTTTATTGTAAATGTAAATGTAAACATTATTCAGGAATATATAGACTAATAAAAGTATTTTTAAAGTCTGTTCTCTGAGATACAGGAAGCCAGGGTAAATACATTAGAGATGGGGTGACGTGCTTTGCTTTCTTAATGAGGATGTGGGCAGCAGCTTTCTGGATCAACTTCAGCTGTCTAATCAACTTTTTAGACAGAACTATGAAGACACCTGAGCAATAATCAATTCTGCTGAAGCTAAACTCATTAATTTGTTTATCCTGCTGAGACATCAGCCCTTAAATACTGGAGATGTTAAGTAGGTCATAAAAAGCCAACTTTGTTATTGTCTTCATGAGCCTCTAGAGGTCCAGCTCTGTGTCCATCATTACAAATAGATTTCAAGCCTGAATGGGGGTTTCTAGCTGTAAAGATAAGGCTGTGTGCTCACTTTTGAGTGCTATTCATTTTGTTTAAAAATGATAACCTTTGTCAAGGAAGTTATGTTTTGATTGGTGTTGGTTTGTTTTTTCAAAATAAACAATAAAGCTATGAATGGATTTTGCAGAAATTTCCAAAGAAGGTGCGTATTGTGACTGGCAACAGATGATTACATTTTGGTGATGATATAAAACAACATCTGGATCCAGGAATTCTGTGAATGCAGTTTTTAACTTAAGGTGGAAGTCACAACAAGTCGGGGAAAGTGAGTTATTTGCAGAGGTCTGCGCTCTCTCCGAGAGGTTTTCTCCGAGTTACCTCATGTCTTTTCTTTTTTTTATTTAACTGAAGGTCATTTTGGCATCTCTGTTCATTGATTTCTTTTATCAATCACCCAGTGCTTGAATGAGTTCATGGTCATCTGGTGACATCATATTTAAAAGAAGGAGCCTTAGGAAGGGCTACACATGTTTTTTTTTTGTTTTTTTGTGGTGCCTGATATAGAGTTTACTATTGACAGAAAAAATGCCCTGCCATTAAGGCAGGATCCAAACCAATATAGTGTTGTACCAGATAGGGCAACACAAGCACTCAAATGAAATGGAGTAATCAGCAGTGTTGAATCGTTCGCTGAGGTCCAATAATACCAGCACTGTGGCTCTTCCACTGAACACCTTGACAAGGGCGGGCTCTCTACATTGTTATTAAGGTGATAAACTGCTAATACAAAGCCCTTTCAGTAATCTTTCTGATGAAAGAGGGATTTGAGATGGGCTTGTAATTCTACATGGCAGCTTGTCCCAGTAACATGAAACTGATATTTGATGTTTTTAGGATATAAAGTAATACATTTTATTGAAATTATATTAAAAACAAGCATTATTTAACAGAGGTATCTGACAGCCTTGATTTCGACATGCAAACATGTTCAGGTAATTAATGTTTTTTAGTTGGAACTATATCCATTACATGTGTTATTCATTAGACCATCAAATATTGAATATAGAAGTAGTGCCACTCACTCTAAAATAAAATGTCAGACCTTGGAGGTGGAAAATCTTATTTTCTTTTCTTATTTTTAAGGTTTGGTCCATGTTTTTAAAGTTTTATGCAATAATTATATTTCCATCATTGCTCAAACTGCAGAATACCTTGAACATTCAGCATTTACTTTTGGGGATAGGTCATGACTGCCGGTGACCCAATTCAACAGCGCTGCTCTCCTCTTCCTTTAAACGTGCCTTTGAACTTTATGCTGAAAGCTGTTTTCCATTGTTTGGTAGAAAACATGGACATCTCTGGGGAGAGTTTCCATTAGACTTTCCTCTTACAGTGAACACAACTAGACATCAAGTTAAGGCCCAAGTGATGAAAACCTTTGATGTTTTTTAAAATGTTTTTTAAATAGAATTGCAACGGGAATTGCACAGAATTTTAACCATTAAATGAAAGGGACTTCTTCTTGATGTTTAGGCTTTATGTTTTTTAAGGATATATACAGCAGTCAACCAGTGCAGTACCTAATCATCCTTTAGTTGTAATATGCTCAGATTAGGGATGCAAAAACAAGAGAAGCAGAAGTTGAAGCCAAAGGGCTAACATTTTGGAAATGGCTGCAAAGCAAAGTGAGTTTATATAGAAACACAGAAGGCAATCCAATGGTTTACATGACATTTTTATGAAAACAATAATAAAGATGCCTTAGCATAAGCATTAAAGCTTTGTATAAACAAAACAGATGCAGATGATAAACCATGAAGGAAAGTTATGTTTTTAAACAGATAATTTTTCAAAATGGGTTAAAAATTGGGTTAAATTGGGTTAAAAACAATAGTTTCTGTTTTAACCCAGATAGTAAATGTGGATCCATTGACAGTAGATTAATAATAGATTGGAAACGTATACATCCTTAATTAAGGTTGCCACTAATCATTTCTAATATTCCTGACATTTAATTTTTGTTTGCCCCAATTTATAGAAGAGATTTTTTTTCTTCTGTCATAATAAAGTACATTTGTTTACAATCAATCTTTTTCATATTCCTTGTTGTAAAATGTATGCATTTACATCCGGTATCTTTAAATTACCCACAACCTTATTTATGACCTATTTAAATGACCTGATTAAAGGGAGGTACCGGTAATTACTACTTTTTAAAACTCTATGGGGTAAGATAGAAATATATTTCCTAATGAGAAACCATATGCTTCATTTGTTAAAAATTTCTATTCATTTTAATTTAGTTTATTTAAAAAGCACAAATTCACACAGATGTTCAAAATGCTAATATCAGCTTCGACAGTTGTTGCACATTCTACAGCTAGCCCAAATCTGACCCTATAAAAAAGCATCAGAGCCAACATAGTACTGTAAGCCCATATCTAAAAAAACCTAAACAAATTCCTGGTAAAACGGATATGAATTGTTTGTCTTATTAATTGGCTTGAGGGAATAAGTAGCTTCAGTGGTATATATGTTTTAATTGCACTAAATGTTGCATGTAGAGCTGCGAATGTTTAGCTCTTAAAGGAAAAGCCTGGTCCGCAAGAAATAATAAATGGATTATTATCCTTACCTAAAAGTAATACTTTCAAAGTGATTCAATGAATTTAGCATTAATCATAAAAAAAAATTAAATAATAAATTTTTTCCTTTAAATGCTTTATGCACACCTCTAATGTCATAGTTCTATTGGCAGTATTAGCAATGGAAATTTAACTGTTGTTTACAGCAAATTTTTAACTTTATAAGGCAATATTGCAAGCTTGGTTTCTATAGATTTTTCTACTATATTCAATGGAAGTGATTGTATTATAATTAATAATAATTTACTGCTCAGTTCACAATTCCAAAGAAGTCATTTTTCAAACAAGTTGCATAAAATTTCAAGGTTTTCTAAAGAAAAAAAAAAAGTAAATTAATCTGAGGGTTGAACCAGATAAAGATTTATAAACACATTTGTGTTGCTTTGCTCATATTTTTTTTTTATCGAATAATTTAAAGAGGGTTGTTTATAATGTCTGGTTACAGAACCTGTTAATTATACCTGGTTGTTTATTGTACCTCGTTTTCATTTAAAATGTGGCTAATTGTGAATAATTAATTACAGACCCTGTAAATAACTTGGTCAAAACATTATTGAGTCCCTCTACTAGTTAAAAGTTTTTTTTATCTAAGGAAACCTGGCTAAAAGCATTGAGTTTTTGATTGCAGGATTTGGATGGGCATGTGTCAATGGTTGACGTGGACGAAGCAAAAGGGGAGAGGAAAGAGTTAGACGTTAAAATAACAAATAATACAGAATTGAAGTTGTCCACATGTCCTCCACTCAGGATAGTCTGAGCCACGTTAACTATAAGCTATATCAAGGAGGCCTCGGATTGGTCAAATCTACATCCACTCTCCACAATTTTTTGTATGATTGTCAATGTGGAAAACGACGTGTAAGGTTGAAGAAGAGCGAGGTGCGCGAGAACACTTGGACCCTTTATTCACCTGGATCCCCGCACTTTTTTGCTCTCATGTCCCTCCGTTATCACATCAACTTGCCCCTTGCGTTTTTCCACTTCTTCACTGCCTCGGCCGTATCTATAACCACAGTTAGTTTATAATTGTCCCTCTTGTGTTGTGGCATGGAATAGCATAGTGCAGACCACGCTTCAATATTGGGCATAAATCAAAAGTGTCTGCAACAAGCTAACTGCCAGACACTTCTGTGGGGAGAATAAACAGCCCTTAAAACTGGTAACTGGTTAGACAGGAGAGGAGCATGATGACTAAAAGATCTGCCTCACATTCTAGTTTTAGAAATTGTTGGAACCACTAGTAAACCTGCAGATTCAGAGAAAAGTGATCTGTTAGGAACATAGGGAACAATCAGATGTCTGATATACAGTATGATGGTGCTTGGTAATTTAGGGCTTTTTGTGTGAGTTAAATAATGTAGTCTAATATCTTGAATGTAGACTTAAGAAATAGGAATGCTAAAAGGAACATTACAATGGAATGTTTCAAAGTAGTGTTAGCATTAAAATGTAGAGGAGCATTTACCTTCTAAGCTCTAAAATAGACGTTTAGACATCCCATTGGTAACATTGGTGTTGTCTGCTGTGGGCAGGGCCATAAAATAGGCAACAATAGAGATATAAAGAAAACTCTCTGCATGAAATACTTTTGTGAGACTCTTAAAAGACTTATAAAGGGTCATATCACACCAAATCTGCATCATAGAACATAGTAAAAGCCTTTTTTTTTTATAGATTTAAAGTTCCATAACTTTAGTCTGTCTGACTATCACTTCTATGTTAGAGAAGAGCAAATAGGCAGTGTCTTTGAAAGGTTTGAAAGATTCTTTAAATCAGGAGGAAAAATCTGATATTTAACAACTTGAACCAAAAATCAAAAGTATCCTGAGAAAGTTTGATTTGCTAAAATTTCCAAACAGGCTGAAATAAAGCCTAAAGTTTGAACGTACCTCGGCCTTCATGAAAATTGTCCCCATTATGATTTAGTCATGGTCTTGGTGCTGATGGTTGGCTTTTCCATCTGCTCCAGCTCACCTGTCTAATTGGCTCATTAACGCTGATCGTTTTCACCTTCCCCGTGTTTGAGAACCGTCATGATCTGTCTGTTTAAATATTTTGTCCAAGGTTCTGAGGTCATTACATGAATCGCTTCTTCCTGTTCAGCATAGAGTAGGTGAGCAAACACAACTGATATTGGTGACTGAGTTGGTGTTTCATTGAAAACAGGAACTGGAACAGGTCTGGCAAAAAATAATTCTTAAGTGTTTCACCCATGCTTGTCAAAGGTCCTTTGGTAGTTCATGGTTATTTTTTTGTCCCATAACAAGTGGGAGAGTTTTAGTTTGAATATTGGGTGATCTAATATGACAGAAAGGAGGATAGATTGAATATTTGTAACACATATATAAAATGAGTTATTGAAGATGAATATGTGAGTGTCAGCTCCTCAGGAAGACAGGACACATCTCACTCCTTCTTGGAGGTGCCCTCTATTTCTTCTGTTCTGGGACAAGTTGTGATCCCCTCATGTTATGTTAATGCATACTGTAGCACATAAAAACTTAGAAAGAGAGGATGGCCTGGCACAGCACCTCAGGGAGCACCTGCAAATACGAGATCTGGAGATTTGTCTTGTTTACAAAATTAAACAACAACTCTTATTGTAAAACCAGCCAAAGCCAGAAGATTGTTTATGAATTTCTTTCCCACTGGATTACTTTCAAAAACATGCATTGTAATCTTCCAGTCCATGCAGCAAGCCGAAATGCAAACAATGGAGTACTACTCGTGTTTTCCGTAAACCACTTTCCCTTTGTAATATTGGTCGATTCCAGTGCAATACAGAAATAGCTTTAATGTTGTTTAGAAAAGGCCTTAGTCACTGTTGTTTCAATGTCTGGTTGCCTCAGCAGCTGTATTTTTCTGTTGGTAAAATTTTCCTCTAACTGTTCATGTTTCCATTTGTTAGTTTAACAAACATAAATTGAAAAATGTTCTTTGTCTGTCAGAGAGAAATAAAATCAAGAAGGCAACACCTTGATATTTCAAATACGCAGTGCATCAAGTATTTAATCGCTAAACAGTCAAACAAGGCACTTAACACGCTACGCACTGGGTCCACAATGGGTTCTTTTCATTTTGAAAGACAACTGTAAGTGGGCAAATACAGCTTTAATTTGCTGATTCATACCGGAAAAATTAAACGAAGTAAGAGCTGTGACACTGAGCTCTTTATGTTTAAAGAATCACAATTGTGAAGGCATATTTTTTGTTTCCAGTTCTGCTGCTTTCCACTTGACATGACATGTGGACATTTGGAGGTTTTCTCCAAAGGCTCAATCACAAGGATTAAAAAGCACATAATGGATGTGTTTTAGGAACTGCATACCTCTAGATTCTAGTGCATAACCCAAGATGCAAACATGGAACCTTCCAAATGTAATTTTAATTTATTGTTTTGTATTTAGTTAAAACCTGAGTAGATGTTTATACATTCTGTATTATGGTATTGCTACAAACTTTGTTTGTTGGGACATGTGCATAAAAACAGACCATTTTGCAGTATATTATTGTATAACATTACGGTTTTCATTATTTTTATGTAACATTCTAAAGATTGACTCTAAGCTCCCTTTAGGGAAATGTTCAGATCACCCAGCCGGGAGTAGAACATGCAGGTGGGAAAGAAGGATTTATGATTTGAAAAATATCATTTACGAAGATGAGGGTTTGTCCAAAGGTTTTCTGAGTTATTGTGTGATAAATTGTTCTCTGAGCTTATCAGGTGCACCATGATTTAAACAGTTTTTACAAGTAGAAAATATCTTCACAAAGGAGAACAGCCCTAACTTTAATTTGCAAAATGATGAGTCTATTTTTGAATATTCCTGCAAAATTAAAGAACTGCTCAAAAGAACTTTGAGTCTCAAAGCATGGCGCAGACTTGTGTCTTAAGATCAACTTTTATCATAAGAGGATTGCAGCTTCTGCATTCCTCTCTTTATTGTTGCAGGGCCTTTAAGATTCAGTTAAATGTGTTTTATTTGAGATAATGTAATATCTACATCTGAAGTCAAGTTCTCTGATCTGTTTTGGCACACTTCAGGAATGACGTGTCCAATGTTTTTAAAAGCACCAATTAGTGTGCATGTATGTACAAGCTGCGCCTTTGCTCTCCTTATGTTATTCCCCTTTTAGTCTTAACATCAACATGGCAATTTTTTGTTTATTTTTTTGTTTCTAAAAACCCTAAAATAAATAAATCACTTTTTTTCAGAGGATTGCTCAGATCAAAGGGCATTCAAGCAACATTCAAGCGACATTAGTGCACAGTGAGAGTGTGCACTACCGGTGAATGCATGTTCTTACATTATCCTAATGACAATCCTGCCCTATATATAACCCTTTGTGCTTCGTGCCCTATTCAGGGATTTGACCGGGCTTTATTTTCACATATTTCACCAGATGTAAAGTCACAGTACTAGCAAGAATCTAAGACTGGGTGTGTTCCAATGAAGACGGTGTGACAAGTGCTCCTTCAAATTCTTTCACTAAGGAAATTCCAAAACTCTAATAAACATGTAAATGCAGGGAGACTCATTCATGTCTTTGCCTCCTCCAAACTACAATTTCCTTGCACATGTCATCAAGATTCCTGACAAGATCATACAAAAATTCCAGCATTTACTCCACTGACTTACAATCTCACCTACAAAATATCCTTGTTCACTTTCCACTTTTTGCATACTAAAACAGAAAGCATCTTAGAGCTCCTCACCCTTCACTTTCCATCATGCACTTTCTGCTTCCCTGACATCAAGCTTCTCTGCAGGTTCAGGGCTTACTTTGCACCGCATAAGCCTAGGTCTTTTCCTGCACCGTTCCTCAGCTGTGCGACTCTCTGCCTCCATATCTGACCTCATAATGGATTAAAATAACACAAATTGGTTCTCCTTATATTTTTCTCTTCATGTTTTTTTCTCTCCAATTTTCTTTTATTTTCTAGTTGTTATTCTCTGTACTTATTGCACTCACTCCTCTTACATGCTAAAAGGAAATTTTGGCTTCTATTTTACATAATTTCAGGTTCTTTATTAAGAATTACTGTATTGTAACTGGTATACATAGTCAGTCCTGAAAGCAGCTGTAATGTTATAAGTACTAAACATATTCGAGGAGGCTTTTCTAAAACAATAAATATTAAAGATGAATGGTTCAAGCAGCTAGCACAATTTCAGTTACAAATCACCCACTTGTGAATCTTTAGTAATGTGATGCATAATCCATATTTTCCTCTGTAGTAAATCACTTCCTATTTTGTACTTTATTTTCTTACTGGTCTCCTTCCAAGAGAAAGGAAGCACCTGTGTTGTCCATGCTGACAATGTTAAAATCTATGCTTTTGGTTTTTGTCATTCCTGAGCTCACTTTTTTTTTTTGTTATGAAAATATTTTAGTTTTGCCACAATAAAGGAAAAAAAAAGGGATTTTAAGTTTTAGGTAGATAGTCACTAATGAAAATATTTTATTAGTATTCAATTTCATGTTTGGTCAAAGATCTAAATTCTTCTCACTGGTCCTTGAATTGCTCCATCAATTTAAACTGTAACAAGAAGAAGAGAGTTCCATACTTAGCTCATGAGAAAGCTGATTCTAATAAGCATGTTAGCATGACACTCCCATTATTTCATTCTTGTGCATTTTGTAATGCCCCGTGGGCTTACTCTACCTCATCAAAGCCTTTGCCTGGTCCAGCAGTTCCCTGGTCCAACTGGCAGGCCGCCCAGCCGAAGGGGAAGTGCCTGCCTACATCAGATCCTGATGTGGGACAGCTGCCAGACGGCACTGCAGGACTCTCAGAGTGGAACCCCTCTGAGGATTCTGGCAGTCATGTTTATTAGTTTGATACTAGTTTGTTTGCAATTGTTGTTCAGAGAAAGAGCATGAAACTGAAATGAAGCAAAGATATAATCTGTCAAAGTAAAACAGGATGTTATTTGATGCCTATTTATTATGTTTGATACAGGAGATCAAGCATGATAGCATATGGTCCATATTTTGGTTGTAATTGGTCCTACTTAATAAAAGATATTCCATATTTTATTCAGCAGTGTGCAGCTGCAGAGTTAAAATCAAACCAGCACAGACTAATTCAAGTGTGAAATTGTATGCACAGATAGTAAGGAGATAAAACAGAAATGCAAGGCAGCTCTAAATGATGACAGACGTTTTCTAAAGATATAAATAAAATAACTAAGATAAGTTGGGCTGTTTTATTTCTGCTCACATACTCATGTCTTAGACCCTAACTGTCAATGTTATATTGTGCTAATGTACCCCTCAGATGGGTATACGTACATGTTCTATGAGCTAACAGCATGGTTAGTATCATATGACTGTTTGACAAAAGGCAGTGGTACAGTCATGTGACTAAAACAAAACCACAATATAAGGTTTAACATATCAGTAGGTAATTATCATCAGTTCTCAAAATGAGGGGAAAGAAAACCCCCAAATTTAAAGAAAATAAATGTCACAGCGCTGTGTCATTTACCAAGAATGCAGGAGCACTTCAAGGTGGGCAGCTTGTAGAGAAGCCTTTACCAGCAGTGAGTCCGAGAAGTTGTTTTCTCAATGAATTCTTTAGTTTCTCACATCCTCTGGGAGGAATTTTCCTCCTCTTTTCTTTCAAAAGGGACGATCATTGATGTTTGCTAACACTAACTACTTCTCTCTGAAGGTCCTAGCACAGTGTTAAATCGGGTTAAGGAGTGGACTTGAACAGAATCAATGCAACACCTTCAGTGTTCCTTTTCCAGCCAATCAGTCTATAATATTTGTCAAGATTTTTTATTTTTGTTGAAGCTGGGTGCATTTCTATCAGCTTTTTCTAATGCACATTTTTAAGTATTCCATCAGGAAAGCTTAATGGAAGCAGCAAAATTCAAAAATGCACCTTCATAGTTGCAAAAATGTTGTTACGCTTGTTTGAGGTGGTTTTTGCCTTTTGCAAAAAAGGGTTTGTGCTGTAAATGAGAGAAGGAAATATTTATTTTGAATCACGGCTTATGTAGTTAACTTTTACGCTCATGATTCATCAGCTGTGTCTGATGTCAGGGTCTTCCCTGATGTCCCATTAAAAGAGTAAACATGGCTGGAGGCAGCATCACCATTACTGACATGTTAACGTAAGAACAGCTACCTCGATTGCAACACATTCATTAAAACTTTCCTCCATTACTGATCTGTAGTCGGTGGTAGATCACAGCCTCTACATCTTGTTTACTACAGCAACGCGTGACAACGTAACAGGGATGATGACATAGGATGCTTTGCCATGCTTGCTTAGTTCACTCGAAACTAAATGGAATAAATGCAAATTTGCATTGCCTTTCAGTTATAGGGGGACACAACTAATGAAATTTCTATCTTACAAGGTGCCACACGAATACTGTAGTTTGCAAAAAGGTTTATGTACTGTGGGAAAAAAGTGACCAAAAACAAGCTAAACAACAGAAAAAAGTAGTCAAAACAAATAAGATTATCTGTCCATGCAGCAAGATATTTTGACTTGACAAAATGTCTTAAATATGCAGTGACAAATTATTCATTGTTTCATATAGAAGGAACTAAAAAATAGTAATGTGAAGAACTAAAGTTTTTTTTTAGATGGAATACAGTATGACCGCACACATTCTGTGTGTTGTTCTCTAGTCTCTTGTTTACAATGTCGGGCCATGCATGCATTTACGTTATTGTAAGTGGCTGCCATTCAGGGCTTAGTTGCTTTTTGCACATAAAATCCCACAACAAGAGCAGCGTAGCAGCTAACTTACATTGCTTTTGCAGGTGAGCCAGTCACACTGCCGTTGTGCTGCATTTACGTTGCTAACTAATAGCCTGCTAGTACTATTACACACACACATACACCATTTGATGCTAACAATAAAACACTTTTTTTCCATCTATTACCCAGGTATTGACAACAATATTGTTAATGTACTATCACCAATTATATTGTTAATAGCATCATAAAACTATGAGTTACTAACTTCTTCACTAGACATGCTCCTCTGAAGGGGGATTCTGTTTTGATAATTATTTATCCTTTTTAAAAATGTACATATGAGCTGAGGAGTGAGTAAGGAAGGGGAAATGTGGGGTCAGGGTGGGTTGCAGCTGAAGTCTAGGTGAGAGAGAGGCGTGGCTTGTTACACATCTTGTTTTGGTCTACAGAAAGTGCTTAACAGCCCAACTAGTGACCCAACTTTGCTTGTAGTTATTTCAAATCATATTAATAATAAGGTTGAGATCTTAAAAGAAGAAATGAAATAGACATTTTTTATTTGACCCTTTATGACTAAAACAGTGTTTGATGAGCTGACTGATACCTCTCTAATTCAGCACAGATGCATATATAAGCCTTTAGCCTATTTTCCTGAATTTTCTTTGCATCGGAAGTTCCTGCGTCATATATATATATATATATAAACATTGATGTCCGAGTTGAGATGTATACTGGTGTCCTCTGAGTATCCACAAAATCAATCTTGAATTTGGAGTATATATGTATATATACAGTATAAAATAAACCCAACAAACACCCTCCACATTTACCAGCGCGACCTTCGAGGGCTAGTAGAAGAATGCTGCAGTTCTGTGTTTTGGCCACAGGTGGCAGTATCATTAATTTTAAAAGCAAGTATAATAATGAAAGTTCTAAATATAAGTCTTTTTATATTGCTTAAAAACCAAATCCTTTGCATTTTGGTGGGTTTAGTTACTATTATACCCTTTGATGTATAAAAAACCCCCTCAAAACATCACTTTGCTTGACAGTTGTTTGATTTGATGCTGTATCTATTTGTTTTCTTTAAAAAATGAAGCCATGTGATATGGCAAAATAAGTCTATGTTTGTCTCATCTAAAAACTTTTGTTAAATTGTCTTTAGATTTATTCAAAGATAAAACATGGCAAAAATAAATTATCTCATGTTCTGGGTAACGAAAGAAGGCTTTCTCCTTCAATCCTTATAACACAGCATTCTTCAATCTCTTTAAAGAACATAACTAAAATTTTCAACATTTAATATGCTAACTAAGGCCTGCAGTGTTTTTGTCATTTCTCTGAGCATTGTATGCTCTGATATTGGAGTGGCTTCACTTGAAGATAAGGTTACATGTTATCAACTTAAGGAAAATACACGTTTTAAAGTGTGTAGAAAAAATAAAGATCTTCTTAAAAGGATCACTCTATAGAAACTGTTGTTACAGGTAGGGAGGTTATATAAACTGGACATGCAGTGGAAGTCTCTCCTAAAACAGAACAATCACAGTGTGACCAAATGCACTTGTAAAAAGAGAAGTTAATTATGTACAGTGTGTGGATTATTTGCTTTCCAGCTTGTTTGCTGACTCTATATTTTCTCCTGTGCGGCCATCAGCTCACGTTCCTTTCCAGGGGAGGATCATCCCCTACTGCCCTGAGAGCAGTCAGAGGAGCTTGCTCTAATACTCCTAACAGAAGTCTGAACATCCACTGATCCCTGGCTGGGAGCGGAAGATCATAAGGTTAAAGGTGCAAGTAGCATATATGCTGCAGAGGAAGAATACAATGTGGAGGTGGCTGAACACCCCTGTAGTTACAGAGGTAGCGCTGTTGGTGTGGGCCAGGATGAAGCAGAGTTCACCAACTGAAGATAGGCCTCCGAGAAAAAACTCCCACAATGAAGTGTTTTCTCTAAAAACTTCTGGGACACTTGAGATAAGTTTTTAGTCAGAGACACATCACAATGTCTTCCCTGTGCTTCCTCATCTTAAGCCCAGCGAGCAGTGGCTGAACAGAACCCTGCGACCTGAGGAGATGGTGGGTGGTGGACAGTGGAGGTGCTGTAACCAGCAGGAAAAGCACCCCCAGAATCCCTTGGCTGCTGCCAAAGTTAACATACACCAGGGGATTTGGTATCAAAGTTTCCAATATTTGGTTCCACAAACACAATAGCCACTAGAAAAACACAGCCGAGGAGTTTCCCCGCTGCCCGTTCAAATAGAAAACGTTTAATTATGAACATTTGGGAAATCTAACTGCTGTGCTTCGGGTACTCAGCACAATGCTCCCTTCCGTGCTTAAAAGCATTGCTCAAAGCCTTCCACCAACAACCAAACTGCTCGTGTTCTCCCTGTTGTCATCTCCTGCTCCTTGAAGCGTTTCCCCATTGCAGTTTCGTTTATGTGGTTAAGAGAAAAAGAGCCATATTGTACAAAGCTGATATGATATTTCTCAGACAATGTTTCCCTAGTATAAAAAAAGCCTTGAGGTAATCTCAGCCAGGGCAAGGTGAATAATAACACTGAGGCCCAGTTGCCATGTACGAGAGAGTTGTTTTACTTTTGATTAGTTTTGGATTCAACAGGAGCTGAGGTTTATTGTAATTATATTTAAAGTTGTTTTTATTCTTTTTTTCTCTGGTTTTCAACAGCTCCTGATGAGCCTTGCTGGTCTTAATGTACAGTGTGCAAATACGATGTACATTTCAGTGGTCCAGTGGGTAGCGCTGTTGCCTTGCAGCAAAAGGTTCTGGGTTCAACTCCCTGTGCATATGTGGGTTCGCTACGGGTACTCTGGTTTCCTCTCCCAGTCCTAAATCGTCCTCAGGTGTGAGTGTGCATTACAGGTGCTGGTCATAAAATTAGAATATCATGAAAAAGTAGATTGATTTCAGTAATTCCATTTAAAAAGTGAAACTTGTATATTATATTCATACATTACATACAAACTCATATATTTCAGATGTTTATTTTGTTTAATTTTGATGATTACAAATGACAACAAATGAAAATCTCAAATTCATCATATCAGAAAATTAGAATATTACTGAAGACCAATAAAAACAAAGGATTTATAGAAATGTTGGCCAACTGAAAAGTATGAACATGAAAAGTATGAGCATGTACAGCACTCAGTATTTAGTTGGGCCTCCTTTGGCCTGTATTACTGCAGCAATGCGGCGTGGCATGGAGTCGATCAGTCTGTGGCACTGCTCAGGTGTTATGATAGCCCAGGTTGCTCTAATAGTGGCTTTTAGCTCTTCTGAATTGTTGGGTCTGGTGTATTGCATCTTCTTCTTCACAATACCCCATAGATTTTCTATGGGGTTAAGGTCAGGAGAGTTTGCTGGCCAATTAAGAACAGGGATACCATGGTCCTTCAACCAGGTACTGGTAGCTTTGGCACTGTGTGCAGGTGCCAAGTCCTGTTGGAAAATGAAATCTGCATCTCCAAAAAGTTGGTCAGCTGCAGGAAGCATGAAGTGCTCTAAAACTTCCTGGTATGTGGCTGCGTTGACCCTGGACCTCAGAAAACACAATGGACCAACACCAGCAGATGACATGGCACCCCAAACCATCACTGACTGTGGAAACTTTACACTGGACTTCAAGCAACGTGGATGAAGTGCCTCTCTTCTTTTCCTCCAGACTCTGGGACCTTGATTTCCAAAGGAAATGCAAAATTTACTTTCATCAGAGAACATGACTTTGGACCACTCACCAGCAGTCCAGTCCTGTTTCTCTTTAGACGCTTCTGACGCTGTCTGTGGTTCAAGAGTGGCTTGACACAAGGAATGCGACAGCAGAAACCCATGTCTTTCATACGTCTGTGTGTGGTGGTTCTTGAAGCACTCACTCCAGCTGCAGTCCACTCTTTGTGAATCTCCCCCACATTTTTGAAGGGGTTTTGTTTCACAATCCTCTCCAGGGTGCGGTTATCTCTCTTGCTTGTACACTTTTTTCGACCACATCTTTTCCTTCCCTTCGCCTCTCTATTAATGTGCTTGGACACTGAGCTCTGTGAACAGCCAGCCTCTTTAGCGATGACCTTTTGTGTCTTGCCCTCCTTGTGCAAGGTGTCGATGGTCGTCTTTTGGACAACTGTCAAGTCAGCAGTCTTCCCCATGATTGTGTAGCCTATAGAACTAGACTGAAAGACCATTTAAAGGCTTTTGCAGGTGGTTTGAGTTAATTAGCTGATTAGAGTGTGGCACCAGGGGCCATCAATTTTGAACCTTTTCACAATATTCTAATTTTCTGATATGATGAATTTGAGATTTTCATTTGTTGTCATTTGTAATCATCAAAATTAAACAAAATAAACATCTGAAATATATGAGTTTGTATGTAATGTATGAATATAATATACAAGTTTCACTTTTTAAATGGAATTACTGAAATCAATCTACTTTTTCATGATATTCTAATTTTATGACCAGCACCTGTATGTGTCTCTGTGTTGCCCTGTGACAGACTGAAAACCTGTCCAATTTGTATCCCACCTCTTGCTCGTAGATTGCCGGAGATAGGCAACTGTGACCCTGACAAAGACAAAGCGGGAGAAGACGGATGGATGGATTAATTAGCTGGCAGATATATGTAACCCGCAATTAGTCAATCAATCAAGACTTTTATTTTTGCGGGCCCACTTCCTGTTTTGCCCAAACTCCTCAACTTATTTAAAGCCCCGCCTCCAGCCAGGTTAAACTACAGCACCTGTTCCACTGTGATTGTGGCTGGCTGTTGGCGTCCTGCTGAACATTTCACCCTGGAAATAATCCAAATCTCTGAAACTACTGATTTGCTCTCTTGTTGCTGTTGTGCCTGGGCTGTCACAGCTGATCGCTGTTGGGTGCGCCCCACTCCCTGCTTTAAGGTCGGGTTTTTTATATATGATGGATCAGATCCTCAGATCCTGAACAACTGATGGCAAGCTAAAAAAGGACAAGACCCCTAGGACTCTTGAATTGCTTTATTTGTGTATTTGTAATTGTTTTGTTTGTTTGTTGTTTTTTTCCTGCCCCTTATTTTTTCCCTGTTTACAAGGAAAAACAATAATACACTTGCACGAAACACCAACTAAAACAGTTTCTTGTGTTTTCATTCACACCTCAGGCTCCTTAACGAACTGTTTTCTGATATCGCAGTTAGCTGCCTAGCCCATAACTGTTACATTCTTTGGCGAGCTAGCCAGGAGCCTGATGCTGTGAATGTTTTGGTGAATGTATTTTGTTTTGTATTGAAACATGGATTTCTTTGAAGGAATTGGTATCAATGTTGCTCATTCTGTTATCGTTAGTGGTGTAATGAACACTCAAGCAGATGATGGGATTATTAATTATTGTGGGTTACATATAAAAGGTAACACAAAGCCTGTGCTTTTTAAAATAATATTTTATGTTCTTCCAGAACAGCGTATTTGTATAGATGGAGTGTCTTTGTTGGTAAATCTAATTAAGGCTTAAAAGGTTTGATAATCATCTGATGCATTACAATTTGTACAAGAAACATTGCGTCTACTAATAAACTCTCCTGCCTTTTTTTTTTATCAATCACTTTATCGGGTTTAAATGCAGTTCTCTTATTTTAATTATTTTTTATTTTTTTTATTTGTGTTGCCTTTACACCAGTGCAATTTACTTTCCTACTTTTTTTCTAATATATAGCACTTTGAATTGTCTTGCCATTGAAATGTGCTATATTAATAAACATCCCTTGCCTTGCATTGTTCTGCCCCTGATGGTCAGCCTTACATATGGAATTACAGAGAGGAGATTGTGTGTGTGGGAGGAGCTCGGAGCAGAGTCGTTAATCTTCCACTTCAAGAGGAGCCATCTGAGGTGGCTTGGGAATCTATTTCAGACGCTTCCTGGTCGCATCCCTCGGAAGGTGTTCCAGGCATGTCCCATTGGGAGGAGGCCTCGTGGAAGGCCCAGGACACACTGGAGGGACTATATCTCTGAGCTGGCCTGGTGTCGCCTCGGGGGCCTCCCAGATTGGCTTGGGAAGGTGTATATGGATTGGGAAGTCTGGGCATCTCTGCTTAGACTGCTGCCTCTGCAACCCGGCCCAGATAAAGCTGAAGAAAATGGGTGGATGGATCTGTTTTGTATGTTTTGCTGATCCTCTCCAAACAATTTAAATATTTTAATAATAAAATGTTAATAAACAAGTAATTGTGATGATTTAAATGAAAGGAATCCATGCATTGAAAAAATGAACAGGAGTTAGAAACTTTTAGTCCTCTTACCTTTTATAGACTTATTTTATGGATCTTTACAGTGAAATCTTTGCTAGGATTTAACTTACATGTTAAATTTCTGCTTTGCAAAGCTCTTTATTTCATGTAATAAGTATTGCAAACCTTATATTTTATGACAGAGGTCATCTTTGATTACAGAGCATTATGTTACATTCCTTTTTATCTTAACATTTTACTACTTTTTCCACTCCTCAGCTTCATGTTCCTCCATCTCAGGGTGGTCGGGCGGCTCCTGTATAGCAGCTGCAGGTGGCTCCTGCTTGCCCCGCAGCTTAAACCTTGCTGGTGCCAAACACAACAGCAGTCAGGCCCGTGAGGCTCATGTCAAATAGCTTCTTTAGAGAGTGCAATGAGGTCTGATGGATCATTTTCCTCTTTTCATCTAAAAGTCTCACTGTTAAGAATTTGCCTCCTGAAGATTACACAAGCACATTCCGATCTCCTGCAGCCTTAGGTCTCATTGTGATGCTATCATAACATGTCAGTAAAAAGAAGGAATGATGGTCAAGTTGGTGAAATTCTGAAAATGACATCAATTTGGACCCAATTTTATTATTTTCAGATTAATTTGTAAAAAAGTCAGAGACATAAACCTTTTGCTATTATTTAATGAGATATGGTGAACCTTGTTTGGTATAATTTGTACTTTTGGCCTAAATCAACACTATAACTTCAGGTTAGGAGGTGCATTAAGCTCTTGATGGTTATGTTGCCATATTGCTGCAGGCATCCCTTATTGACTGATTAAACTTGTCTGTGAGGCAATATTTAGGATTTTAAACAGGATAATACGGAGGTACATGTTCTGTTCTCCGATATGTATATATAACAATATGTTGAGGCGACACAGAAGCACGCGTGACCACTCTTCAACTTAGCAGGTACACTCTTTATTTGTTCCCCCCGCCCAACACAATACAGTACAAAGGTTCCTATGCACAGATAGCCTGATACTACATCCCCCTTTCTGAATAGGATTTGTTATGAGGGTCTACGTAAGAACATGTAGAAATGTAAACTTAAATTACACACCAGAAAGATGCATCCTGTGAAATAACCAAGATTAACTCAGTATCTTACTAATACTTCTCCACAGCAGAATGTGCTAGAACACTAACTTATTACTGCTTATTTAGTTTACACTAACATTGCACAAACTTAAATGTCTTTCCGGTCACAGACCCAGCATTAGAACAAAGATATAGATCAATCTCAGAACATCAGAGCAATCTCTATAACATTTAACTTTAGCTACTAAGAGGGAGGGGTGGACTACCCAAATCCTCTATCTGAGTGTGGGGATTATTCTGCCCCATGCAGAAAACTCACTCAGTTCCTATGAACAAATATAATCATCCAGATAGGCTGGAGGTCTCCTGTTCCTCAGTGAAACTCGACTCTCATGTGGTGGAGTCTGATGGCTATCCTCCTGCTGGTCTTCATCTGGAACCGGTGTGTGTGAAGAATTGTTAAGATTTTCTTCAGGTAATGTCTCGTGTGGAACAGCAGAAGTCTCAGGTGTAACAACAGATGTTTTGGCTGCTCCCGGAGTGTGTGAAAGATGGTAGCTATTCCTTCTCAGCTTGCCTCTGGGTGTCTCGATGATGTAGGATCGAGGCGACCCTGCTCCAGACACCACTGTTCCTCTGGTTTGCAGATCTGTCACCCACACATTCGCCCCTGGACGTAGGAGTGACATGTTGCGTGCCCGGTGCCTCCGGTTGTAGTTTTGTGTTTGTTTCTGCCTGTAGTTGTTCTCCGCAGTCCTCAGCTTTTCCACATCAATCGTCTTTGGCGTTAGCTGCGACTGAGTAACAGGAACAGTTGTCCTTATCCTCCTTCCCATGAGAAGCTCAGTTGGACTGAATCCATTCGCTAATGGAGCTGAACGGTAGGCCATAAGAGCAAGATACGGATCCCCCGCCTTTTTAAGGAGATTCTTGACAGTTCTGACAGCTCTCTCAGCCTCCCCGTTGCTTTGAGGGAAATTTGGGCTGGATGTTTCATGACTGAAACCCCATTCTTGTGCAAATCTTTTGAAGGAATCCGAAGCAAACTGTGGCCCATTATCAGAACGGAGACGTTCTGGTATGCCATGGCGTGCAAAGATGGACTTACAGTGTTCGATCACTCCCTCAGATGTTGTGGATGTAAGTTTTACAACTTCAAAGAATCTGGAAAAATAATCCACAACAATCAAGTATTGTTTGTCCTTAAACTGGAATAGATCAGCTCCCACCATGACCCATGGTCTTTGTGGAAATTCAGTGGACAGTAGTGGCTCTTTGTGTTTAGTTCTCTCCCGACAACATGTGTCACAGGTCTCCAACAGCTTAATCAGCTCACTGCTGAGACCTGGCCACCACACTGAATGTTTGGCCCTTTCTCTACATTTAGTTATCCCCAAGTGACCCTCATGCAGCTTCGATAGAATGTCCTTCCTGAGAGAAGCTGGAATCACTATTCTGCTACCATACAGAAGCAGACCATTTTGGACAGTAAGTTCCCCTGAAAACGGCAGATAAGGCTGGAAACCTTTTTCAATAGAGTATTTATCTGGCCATCCGTCCACACAGAACTTTTTCAGCTGTTGGAGTACACTGTCGCCATCCTGATGTCTCTGGATTTCCCTCAGTCGTGGTTCCGTGGCAGGTAAACATGCAACGACTGAGTCAACGTACAAGTTGACCTCCTCTTCTTGCAGTCCTCCCAACTCGTTGAGGATTGGAGCTCTAGACAAGACATCAGCTGTAGCGATATTTTTGCCAGCCACATGGGAAATACTGTAGGAAAATCTCATTAGTCTCATTCGCAGTCGCTGTATGCGAGGAGGAAGCTCATTTAGACTCTTCGACCCCAGCAGCGGGACTAACGGCTTATGATCGGTTTCAATGTGGAACCTCTTCCCGATCAGAAACTCTGCGAACCTCTCACAGGCCCATGTTGAAGCGAGAGCCTCTTTCTCAATCTGAGCATACCTCTGCTCTGTCTCGCTGAGAGACCGTGATGCATATGCCACTGGCCTCCATCCTGTATCAGGGTGTTTCTGGAGAAGAACTGCACCGAGTCCATACGATGATGCATCTGCTGAAACGCATGTCTCTGCATTCGGGTCATACAACGCTAGTCCTGGTGGTGTCGTCAGATCTGTTTTAATGGCGTCGAAAGCTCGTTGCTGTGGTGGACCCCATAACCACATGTTTGACTTCTTCAGAAGATCTCTCAACGGTCGGGTTTTCTCTGCCAGGTGTGGGAGGAACTTCCCAAGATGGTTCACCATACCCAGGAAGCGTCTCACCTCGCTTATATTTTTGGGCTCCTCCATGGCTCTTATAGCACTCACTTTATCAGGGTCTGGACTCACTCCTGATGCATCAATAATTTGTCCCAAGAACTTTATGCTGCGTTTAGAAAACTCACATTTGTCATTCAGTGTTACTTTCGCTTCCTGGAGTCGAAACAGTGCCTTCCTCAGTCTTTCATCGTGCTCCTGCTGTGTCGTCCCCCAGATGAGGACATCATCCATCTGACAAAGGACTCCATCCAGGCCCTCTAGAATCCGTGTCATGCGTTTCTGGAAGTGCTCTGGTGCTGATGAAATCCCAAAGCAGAGCCGATTGTAGCAATAGCGCCCAAAAGGTGTAATGAAGGTGGTGAGCAGGGAAGACTCCCTTGACAGTGGAATCTGCCAGAATCCAGCATTGGCATCCAATTTGGAGAACACTTTTGCTCCTGCTAGCTGTCCGAGCGTGTGCTCAACTGATGGCAGTGGGTGTTTTTCTCTCATGACATATTTATTCAGTTCTGTGAGATCAATGCATATCCTCACCTTGCCAGAGCTCTTAGGGACAACCACCATAGGTGCACACCAGTCTGTTGGCTCCTCCACTTTGGTGATGACCCCTTCCTGCTGCATACGGTTGAGCTCCTCTTTAACCTTCGGCAGTAGGGGGAGGGATATGCGCCTCGGCGTTGAGAGGGAGAAAGGCTGCGCATCAGGTGACAGAACAATGTTATACTCGCCCTCCATCAGTCCTAGTCCTCTGAAAAGTTTAGGAAACTCCTGCTTCACAGCATCAATGGAGTCCAAACTTATTTGGTTCACCCTGGCAACTAATTTTAATGCCATTGCAGCACGCCCACTCAGCAATGATGTACATAAATCCTTCACAACATAAATGTCCTCCTCAGTACTAACACTGTTGTTGCTGAGTGTTGCTGTAAACATGCCTTTCACCTTTAATCCAGTACCTCCTGGTCCCTGCAGGATTTTCTTTGGTTTCTCTAACTTACCAAATTGGCGCTGAGAATACAGTGTTTCTGGGACAGCAGTGACATCAGCTCCTGTGTCAATTTTAAATACAGTCTTATGTTTGTCCACCAGAATGTCCGTCATCCATGGATTGTCTTTAACTTCTGCAGAAAGTGATCCCAGGAAAGCAACATCATTATTTGTCTCTGTGCTTTCTGTGGCAAACCCAGCATTCACTTCACATATTTTTTTATTTCTGCAGACCCTAGCAAAATGTCCCTTTTTCCCACAATAATTGCAGGCTGCTTCTCTAGCAGGGCATTGCTGCATACTGTGTCCTTTCGTGTCACCGCATCTTCTGCACTGTGCCTTTTTATCCTGTCTTGCTTTTGTGACGACATATTTGGGCGGCGCCTTCGGCTGTCTAGGCCGCACGCTCCCGCTCGCGTGAACGCGGTCCAACTGCGCGCCAGCTACGTCTGACTTAAAGTTAGCATGAAGCATCTCCTGTTGCTTTTTCACTAGCTCGCTCTGACGGGCTCTGTTTAACGCTTTCTCTAGCGTCAGTTCAGGGTCCATTTGTAACTGTTCTGATAGTCTTTTATCTCTCAGACCCACGACGAATCTGTCCCGCACCATCTCATCATGCAGCGTCCCGTATCCACAGTATTCAGCCAGACAGTGTAACGCGGTGTGAAAGCCGTCAATGGACTCACCCGTCTCCTGTTGTCGCTGATTAAATTTCGCCCGCTCAAATATAACGTTCCTGCGGGCTACGAAGTGAGCATCCAGCCGTCCCTTAACTGTGTCGTACTCACTCGCTTCTTGTGGAGTCAGATGCAGGGAAACCAGTATATCTTCTGCCTCGTCCCCCATGGTGTATATCAGCGTATTTACTTGGTTTTCGTCCGCTTGTGTCTCCAAACCAGACGCGATGCGAAACCTCTCGAAACGCTTTATCCATTTCGTCCAGTCTTCTGCTCTGAACGTGAATTTTTCCGGCGGGGCGACTTGAAACTGGTTCATGACGTTGAATTATTATTATTATGTTCAGCCGTCAGTTTTCTCTTCGCTGAGTAGTCTATACTTCTGACACCATGTTCTGTTCTCCGATATGTATATATAACAATATGTTGAGGCGACACAGAAGCACGCGTGACCACTCTTCAACTTAGCAGGTACACTCTTTATTTGTTCCCCCCGCCCAACACAATACAGTACAAAGGTTCCTATGCACAGATAGCCTGATACTACAATACACATTGTTGAGCTAGCCAAAGACTTATTCCAGAAAAATAACCTCACAGTTTGTGGCCCATCATACATGTTCCCCTGATCTAGATCCCATCGAGGATTTTGAGTAGGGATGGCAAAGGAAGGTTACAAAAATGGACATCAGTTTAAGACAGAGGATATAGTTTGTGAAGCCCTCTTAAGCAATCAGGAGGAATATTCTTTGCCTCCTGGACAAGGGCATCAAACGGGCCTACATTTGCAAAGGTAGATATGAATTACTTCTAATTTGTTATCTTAAAGCTTAGGCGTGATTTGAATTCATAACCTACTGTTATGATCCTGCTGGTGAGAACCGGTATATCAGATGTAGTGTCTGAAAACTTTATTGTCAAGGTTGAGGTAGCTGTAGATGGAGCGGGCAGGTAGAAAGTGGACATTGGAGTGGATTGGAACAGAATCAGACAGTTCACTAAAAGGCAGACTGGAACTGTACTATAAGTCAGAACCCTTCTTGATGTGATATATCAGATAGCACCAGGCTTGACTTGAATTTGGTAGATGATAAGCCTTGACTTGAATCTGTGGCTAAGAACTGATGTGGTTTGAAGCTGCGAAGAAGAACTGATTTGGCTTAAAGCTGCACAGAAGATCTAACATGTCTAAAAGCTCCACAGAAGATCAGAAGCCAAAAGCTGTAGAGATCCCAGTGAGGCAGAGCTACTGTGCAGGAACAGCCCGAGCAACAAATTACCGGGGAACAACTCATGCAGGCACAGTGGTTAGACAAGACCTTCGTGTAGTGCGTGGAGAGTAAAACAGTTATGTAAAGACATGGAAAGAGGTGTAATAAGTTGAGGATAATTAGTGGCAGCAACTGGAACTGATTATTGTGCTAATTTGTGGCTAGGAGGTGACTGAGGCAAACATGCAGTGGGAATCAGTCAGTACAAAAACAAAACAAGGACCAAAATATGAAACCTGGACTAATTGTTTTTAATAGCAAGAATATATATGCCATGTTAATCTTCATCAAATTTTATCTGTCTTGGCTTTGAAATACCATCAGGTGTTTGCAAAAACTTTACTATTAGTCTTTGCAGATAAACTGCGGCTGATTTTTTGACACAATCTTCGTTACAGAATCCTTACAGTTCAGGGGAATGGGAGGGCATCTGAATATTAGGGTAACTTTCTTGAGTCAGGCTGACTGAAGTCAAGACTTTACCAAGGCCGGTGATAAAAGTACTGTATCTACTGTCTAGTCTGGACATTTTCCCTCCACATTTAAAAGTGCCATTTCTCAATTCCACCAGATTAACTGAATGCTAATAAGACTAAAACTTCACTCAATGTTTTCTCGATTTCTTTCTTTTTACTGCTCCTTCAAGCATAATCATGACAACCAGTTTAAAACTGGACAAGGTAACATAAGGCTCTCTGACATTTTACTATATCTAGCTTTTGCTAAAAAACTTTTTTACATAGCCTTTTCATAAACAACAGCTATATCATGTTAAATGACTGCTCAACAAAACAAATATTTAGGAGAAATCTACTGAACTTCGCTTTGTTGTTGAAGTGACCAGATGGCTCCATTTTTTAGGGACAGCCCCTCTTTTGGACCACTTTTATCCAACGAAAGTGGAAATGTCTCAGACTTTAATAGCGGGAAATAAGTAAAAAATATATATATAATTTTAAACTGAGTGTGTTGCTCATAGCAGCTATTATGGCATATAATATATAATAATATATCATAGATAAATATTATATATAAATATATATTATTCTGAGTTATATTATATTATAACTCCTAATATTTGATAATAGGAGTTAAGCTGTCAAGCTTCTAACCGCTTGTCTTTCCATCCTCCGTACTCCTTTTCCTGCTGCCTAAGCCCCTCAAAAGAAGACGATAGAAACCCACAACAGAGCACAGCCACCTGCATTTTTTTAAACCTCTTTGAGCAGCTCCATCTCCTTCCTCAGTCATTTACTCCTGTTCCACAAACAAATGTTCTTATTCTCTAACCTTGGCAAAATTCCTTCCCTGTGGCCAGGCTGAATCACAGCTGGGGGCTTAACCTTTTAAACTTTTTTATTTAATGCAGAAAAACTGTTTTATCTGCTTCATCAAAGAACTAATTTTGAAGATCTATTAGCTCTGATGCCTCAATTTCATATTAGAAATGGCCGCTGCACTAGGTCTGGCACAAATGGGCATCTACCACTACCACCCTTCAAAAACAGTTGTTTTTCAAAGGCCATTCTTCAATATTTATGCCAAAGCATGGAATGTTATTCCAAACCGAGAAACTTTTCCAGTAAACAGTGATTGCATTAGGTGCTGCACAGCTGAAGGACATCAAACTTGTATTAGCAGAATAGGCTGTTACTCACTACTCAGTGTCCGTCTTTACTAAATAAACTTCATAAAGTTTGCACAATACAGTATGCTCAAGACAAATGGAAGCTGATCGGTGAACAGAGGTTATACAACCATTCCAGCTGTTATGTTTTTTTTTTTTTCCCTGGTTGCTTGTTGGAGTTTTGACTTGCTCCAGTTTTTTTTTTTTTTGTCATGCGGAGTAACTTTGACCATTTGTTACCCAAGAAAAGAGCTAACAAAATAGTTTTCACAGGAGCCTCCCTAAAGGACAACATTCTATAATAATCCCATAACATCCCTGTTTTTCAATTTGAGCTGCTGAAAGGAGCCCTTGCATTAGAGGTCAACTAAATAAATTTGAAATACTGGTTGTGCCAGTGAAAGTGGACTTGATAACGATGATTTAATGGTGTTAAACAAAAAACAGTAAACTTTAGTGCCTTAAAAACCACCATAATGTGTCATTGCAAATTAAAATCTGTGAATTGAGATGTCATATCGATGTAAACATGGTAAATAATAATATGATAAATATTGAAGCATCAAAATTTAAGATAATCTGTTGTCATTTACTGGCTTGATTTTACCAACTCCACTTTTAACACTTCTGCTCTATCATTTACAATTATACCAACAGTGCGGAATCATCCTGGGAGAATGACTATGGACTACAAAAACCCAGCTGCCGTACCAGGGCTGTTGAATCATTAATTTGTCATCCATTTAGGGTGGTACTTGTATGCTTTTATACTTGTATGTCTGAATTCCTCATTGTTGCTCCACAGCAGTCTACTATTCCTGTTCTTAGGGGCATTTGAAGACAACTCATTTGGTCTGTTTAAGAGCAAATGAGAAACATTAAACCCCTCCCCATCCATTCCACAGAGATCTACTTTAACATAAGAGTTGAATACTTGGGAATAGGTTCATATGCAGAACCTGTAGAGATTAAATTCTACTTTTCTACACTCAGACTCCAAGTACACAACCAAATGTATTTCAATGCAACACAAGATTTTGCATGATATGCCTCCTCTAATCAAGGATGAAGGGTGACGTATTGGGCTGTTTGCACGGTCCACTCATTGGTATTTGAATGTGAAAAACATTTTGTCCTGAAGCTGTTTCCCACTTTTGATAATCTCACCCAAAAGGCATTTATGCTGCAGGGTGTACTGCAAGCTTGAGTAAATGAACTTAACTCAGAACTTAGGAGGAAACCAATTGCCTTGAAAAATTTGAGTTAACTAAATCAACTCTTTAAAGTAAGGAAGTACTGCAAAACGTGGTTTATTTCTAGTTATTGTTTATATGTTTATTTAAAGTCCAGGTAACTTTAAATATTTATTGTATACAAATATGAAAGAACTTTTTAAATTATGCTTTTGAATCTTTTGAGTTACTTACACAAAAAAATATTTGATTGGTTGACCTAATACAGTGTCTGTTTTTGAGCATAGGTAACTTAAAAGACCTGTCCATTTAGCTCCTGATTGACTCTCCCTAATTTATTTTACATACTGAGTTATAGCTATCCATACTGACTAATCAAGCATATAATGCATTATTAATCTATTTAAAACTTACAAAAGTAAGGAAACGTGTTTTCTTGAACTAAACTTTAATATGATGTTTCATACACTATGCAACCAACAGGTCAAAAGATATCGATTGATTGAACCAACAACCTTGCTTACATGTTGCAGTACTAGCCTGACCTATTGCTAGATAGTCAGGCAACAAGTTCTTATTCTGAGCAAGAATTGGCAAGAACAATGGATATGGGTTCACTTAAAATCTTTTAGTACTCTTTCAGGGTCATTTTCATGGTCCTGGATTGGGTTAATGGCCGTGTGATCGGGATTAGAAACTGGGCTCTGGCTAGAAATGGTTAAGTGTGAAAGCAGCCATATTGCTGGTCAGAAATGTGAAACTTTGGTAGATACAGTTAAATACGAATTTGACTTAAACAAATCATCCTTAATCTTAAATAAAACCAAATTTGTGGAAATTGTGTCCTAAACTTGGACAGAAACTTGATAATAAATGGCACTGAGAATAATTATTCAAAGCACACTTAGCTTGTAACCTCATATTAACTATATTAAAACAAAGATATGTACATTTCTTGCAATAATTTCCAAAGTAAAAATGTTCCTAAATGAAAAAAAAACTTGGTCCCTTCTTACATATCAAACTAATCTGGATACAAATTGAATAGTTGAAAAAAGAACAATTAGATATGTTTGTAAAGCAGACTACTGAGAAACATATAAATCTGCTTTTTATTCATCTAAAAGCTTTAAAATTTGAGGATTTGATAAAATTTTTAGCTGCACAATTTATGTATTACATACAGAAAAATAAGTTGCCTGTCTATATCCAGGGATTATTTAAAAAAAGAAAACCTGTTTATCATTTCAGAGGGAGTGAAAGGTTATAAAAATAATAAGTTGGAACAAGAACTCAAAAATGGTTAACACTAATTTACTTTAAAATCATTTAAAAAAAATAACAATATACAATGGTATATTAGGAGTGAAGGTTGGTTGTACTCATAAAATGATAATGAATATTATCTTCATATCATGTGGATTGTTAGGAAATTGTGAAGAAGCCTATACTGCATCAAGGTGTTAACTTTGTGAGAATGTAATTTACAGCATTCTTGCCATTTTGTTTGATTTATGATTCGCTGTACTTTGAGGGGTGGGCAAAATAAGCTTGGTCTTCAGTCTATTCCTTTTCACACATTTATGTGGTGTTTGTTCTTGTTCTTTCTTCTGTTTTTTTTTTCTTAATATTAGCAATGTCTAAATAAATTTAAATAAATGAAGATGACATAAATAAACGAAATACTGAGTTCACTTCAATCAACTTTTTTGTTCTAGTTTATCTTTTCTTTGTCACTTTTACCTCCGTTGCTGATTTTCTCGGATGTTTTGTACTCCTAACTTGTTGTTCCAGTGTCAGTCTCTTGTGTTAATGTTGTGACAAGTGTTACAGTTTAACCTATAGCTGACTTGGTTCTTGTCCATTAGGGGAAAAGATACAGGTGACTGAATAAATTACGTTAAATGTTTCTTGTCCTTTATTTTTTCCCATCTCCTTCGGAAGGGTTTCGACACTGTTCTGTTTCTTTCTCACGACGTTTTCTTCTGATTTTACATTTTTTTAATACATTAATAATGTAGAGGTTGAAAAGGACACCAGCATATTCACCAGAAGAAGCCTAAATAAACCACAACACAGTGAGAGCCCTCCTTCCGCCGATGCTTGGATATTCTCACCTTCTCTCCACCTTTGATATTATAGATTTAAAACCCAGCTGGATGCTGAGAGCTCTGAGAGGCTGTCAGGAGGCTTTTACACAGTTTCTGGGAAAGAAAGGAAATCTTTATTGAGGGAGATATGTTTGGAAGCTGTAAAGAATGTAGATGCAATTAGACTGGCAGCATTTATATAAGGAATTAATATTAAACCTTTTGATTTAACTCTATTTTTTTGTTCAATAGTTCAATTGAATAATTATTCCTGTGTCTTCAGTTATAAATTACCGTGCTAGAGTTTTAATCCAACTGTTAACCTTAATCAACTAGCTCTAACTCATTATCTCTGTCAATTGCTTCTTGTGCATAGGAATTGTAACATTGTCCTAAATACTTTTCTTGTCCTAACATAAACACAAAGCATGAGAGAATGCAAAAGTGCATAACTCAAATGTAAATACAAAGTTCAATGCATTTGATGAATAAGTTTGTTAATAAAGTTTGTTATAGTTGATATTGATGTTTTATATGTCATACTATTTCAGATGCTGGACAAAAGCATAACATATCTATGCATGTCTGGTGCAATAATTATTATTTATTTTTATTATATATTTTTATTATATATATTATAATTATTATATTATTTGATGTGCACCAGCAAGGGGGGTGTTTGTATGTTAACTTTTGGACTATTGCAAATGGTTCAGTGAACAGATGCTTGTGTCTGTCTGTGTGTTAAGACAACAAATGAATGTATGCATCACAGTCAGACAGTTGATTCTGCACAGATGTTGAACAAATGCACAATTTCCATTTAAAATCTAAAATGTATGTATTAAAAAAACAATCAAATCCAAGTAAAAGATATTTGAGTTGAAAGCTCTTAACTAAACTAGTGAAACTCCACTAAACTAACAGAAAAAAAGAAAGGAAAACAGGTTGAAATCAGTTGTTAATAAAACGATGCAAAGATATAAACATTGCAGAAAGTCTGTTTTGTAGAATCTGGTTCTGAGATTGCCAACAACCGCACTTAACTTGAGCAGGGGTTACTGAGTGAAGTTTACTTGGCCATGTTGTCTTTGTTTTTTCCAAATGTGGCACCCCATTTTCTGGAATCCCATAGGTATAGTGTTTATTCTTTAATTGGATCCCTTTGTCCCCAAGCACAGTGGGGGACATGATAGCATTTCCCTGCCGGAATGTCTTGTGGAGGTTTGTAGCTCTTGCTGATTGTTTACTAATGTTCAAAGTTGATATCAGCATGAACAATGGTCCCCATGGTCCAAAATATTAACATGGTTTATGGCAGAACACATGGCATGGGCACCAGCTGTGACCTTTCATGCAGAAACCCACTTATGAACAGCAGACAACATCAAAAGTTTCTTACTTGGATTAAGGGACGTTTGCTCATTGTCAAAGACCTCTTTTCCAATGAAAGTCTACATTTCTTTTAAATTCAAGTCTGACAGGCTGAAAGAAAATTGCAGAGGCACAAAATCCAAGTTGATGGAGATACACTTTGAAGTGAAAGAGTCAGTTAGGCTTTTAGGCGCCATGTCTTCTAGTGTTGATTTATTATTTGTTATTAAGTAAAAGTCTACCTGAATATTTTGGAGTACTTCATATTTTCCTCTGCATATTTCATTTATTAAAAATTAAATGTGTCCAGAAACTGACTTGGCATCCACTCGCACAAATGTAACGATGCCTAATGTGGTGAAATGCCTTGCGAACTGGTCTGACCCGAACTCCTTTCCCAAACTACACAAAAACCAAACATATAGATAAGCTGGATGTTGCAGTTAAAGAAACCTGATTTAACACTTAACACCTCAGCAGAGCAACAAGCTGATTTCCCCACGTAATGCAACATTTTAACACTTCAGCAAATGCTTATTGATCCCAGTATCCTGAAATTTCTACTATTCATTGATCCCTACAATACTCAAACTTTTCAAGAAATTGATTTTAAGGTATTTCTTATTGGAAGCCATATACATGAAAATTAGGATTGTTGCAGCTCTTCCTCAATAGATCTAGCCATGTTTACTGTAAAAAATGACATTTAATAATGGTGTGTATTGCATTCTGAATTATTCATTTTTCGGTTATGCTACTAATCAGTAGAATATGCTCAAACATAATTTTGTTGATTATTGAGGGTCTTTAATCTTAAAGTCTCTAAAAATGTGTAAGTATGTTAAATGTGGTGATATGACTGACCTGAGGAGTAGAAGTTTATCTAAAAGCCCAAGCATAACAAGGCCAGCATGGATAAAGCATGACCGTAAAGGGCCTCTTCAAGGTCTGATCTTATTCCAAAAGCAACTTGGGAAACCTAAGCCAAACAACCCACCCTCATGTACTTGTATGTTCTTTATCCCTTCCAGAGTGTGCGGCTGAAATCACAGTTTTTTTGTGGACTTCTTATCAAAACAATTATCATGGGGATGTTGTAACAGATTGTGTGGAAATGTTGGCTCAGAGAAGTTAAGCTTTTGTTAGAACTAAAACCTTGCTGACACCAAGGGCGTAGGTTTGATTTCAACTTTGGTAGGGACACTATTCTTCAGTTTCATTGGTCCTTTGCAAAAAATATTCATGCTCTTTTTTATGCTTAATGTGAGCTTCAGGGCTCATTTTGTTTAAAGAGAACAGCAGCATTTCTTGCTACATTAATACAAATCTTAAAAGCACTACATGCACTAGATGCTGTTTATCAATATTTAAAGCATCACTGGCTCTGATGAATGTGGAATTAGGACTTTTTCCACTTTGAAAAGGATTGCATTTAAATTTACCTGCGACTAAGACAGTGTCTATTTAACCAAATATAGTCTATAATATGTGGATTTATTCTGTGTTTTCTTCTGAAGATATAGAATTGTGCAGAGGTAAACAGAGGTAAACCCCACTCTTATTTTTTTTAATCTGATATGCTCTCTCTGGATCATGCAAAATAATACATTCAAGGGACGGCAAATAAATGTATTGTATTTACATGTGCACTGGAACTAGAAGAGGAACTGACACTGAGCATTTAAAATATTAATATTAGAAGTTGTACATCTGGGCTGTAGTTACTCTGTATTGCTAATTTCATGTATTTTATCTATGGCTGAAACAATCATATTAACAAATTATTTAAATAATCGTGAACTAATTTAGTAATTGATTAATCGTAAACTGGAGTATAGGGCCACTAAAATGTGCCTTTAGCCGACAGAGCGACCCACTTAGAGCAGGAATTATACCAAGATTGTAAAAAATATTAGCATTTAAGAAGTAAAAAAATAAAAGTTTTGTCTCTCAATATTCTCCATCCAGAACTCCTCCAAAGGAAACGTTTAAACGTTTCTGTTTCACCTGGTTTCATTTCATAAAAGATCTTCTGTAAGGAGCCTTTGGCTATCTGATTTTTTTTTTTTTTTGAACATTCTTTATTTAAGATTATTAGGAATCCAGAACACATACATATGTATATTTATGCATGTACTTACATAAAGAAAAACAAAACAAAAAACAAACAAACAAAAAAAACGGGGGGGGGTCTCAGCAAACACTTAAGTCCATTTTGGCAATTGACATTTAGAGGTTCTCATCGGCTCACCTGAAAGAGAAATGTTTATATCCAGTGTCTTTCATTAAAAGAGAGAGACATGTCAAGGGGATTAGCAGTTTTAGCATCTTTATCAAAGTGGCCATCCAAAGTGGGAAATAGCTGGGGTCCAAACACTCAGAAAAATGTCAATTTTTACATGAAGTTTTGCTGTTATCTTTTCCATGATATACACATTCTTCAATCTGTCTTGCCACTGTTGAAGGGTGGGAGGCAAAGGCTTGAGCCAAGACAAAGTTATCATTTTTCTTGCTACTAGTAGCAGAATCTGTAGTAACTGGACTTCCTTTTTCCCAATATCATCTCCTGGGGTCAAACCCAGTATATAATGCAGTGGGTTCAGTGGTAGCGTAAACTTGAGTATATTTTTAATTTCTGTCTGAACCCCCTGCCAGAATGGAATCAATACTGGGCAGTCCCAAAAAATGTGAGTGTGATCCCCAATCTGACTACAATTCCTCCAACACATATTTGTAGCATTTCTGTCGTATTTTGAAATACTGAAAGGTGTTTTGAAGAATCTCATTTTTAATTTCCAGTCAAATTCTTTCCAATTTGGACTGTGGGTGATCTTAAAACCTTTCTCACAAATCTCTTCCCACTCCTCATCTTCAATAACAATATTCATTTCTAGTTCCCACTTTTGTTTTATGTCTATAGAGCTGTCAGAGAAATGCATTTGTAAATGTTTATATAGATTAGATATGATCTTCCTCTTATTATTTTCCTCCACACATTTTATCAAAAATATTTCCAAAGGTGAAGTATTTTGTTTCAATTTAGGCCATTCTTTATGTGATAGAAGATAATCTCTTAATTGTAAATACTTATAGAAATCTTTTGAGCATAATCCATATTTGTCCTGTAATTGCTTAAATGTCTTAATATTTTCTCCACTGAATAACTGATTCATTCTTATTAATCCTTTCTGAGCCCATCTCTGATAACCCGTATCTAGCTTGTTTGGAAAAAAGTCAGTAATCTTGGCTATTTTTATCATGCGTGATATAGTTAAAGGTGCTCCTATTTTCTTCCTCACTAGAGACCAGACTCTGTATGTACAATTAATCCACTCATTTTCAATTTTTAAATCCTTCCAATTTTTTCCCTCCATAAATGGCATCGCTTCAAGAGGTACCAGTTGGCAAGCATTGTTCTCCAGACCAATCCAGTTCGTCTCCTCATCCTGCACAAGCCACTGGACCACCGCGCTAAGTTGTGCTGCCCAGTAGTACAATTTCAAATTAGGCAAACCAAGGCCACCTTTTCTTCTTGGGCTTAACAGTAACTTCTGTCTGATTCTTGCTTTCCTCCTTTGCCAAATAAAGTTATTAATAATTTTATCTAAAAATTTTAAAAGTGGAGGCAGGTATCCAAATAGGAAGTGCCTGAAATAGATACATTAATCGTGGGAGTATATTCATTCTCACTGTTTCTATTCTGCCCAAAAAGGACAGAGGGAGAATCTCCCATCTAGACAGGTCTGATTTTATTTGTGTGATTAAGCTACTAAAATTTCCATTAAATAGTTGTGAGGTTTGTGGTGTAATCGTCACACCCAAATACTTGAATCCCCTCTTGGACCAATTGAAGGTGACCTCTTTATCTAAATCTGTAGGCCATTTTCCCACTAACATCATAGCTTCTGACTTGGTTTCTTTCACTTTATAGCCGGAGATTTCTCCAAAGTCTTTTAAACTAGTCATAAGTCTAGGGATTGAGCACAGAGGATTAGAGATATACAAAATAATGTCATCAGCATATAGTGATATTTTATGAGTGACTCCACCTGCTGTTACTCCATGAATTCTAGGGTCTGTCCGTATTCTTTCTCCCAGGGGCTCAATGCTGATAGCAAATAGTAGAGGTGAAAGAGGACATCCCTGCCTAGTTCCTCTTTTTAAACCAAATTTCTTTGAGGAGTATCCATTCACCCCGTACTATGGATGTGGGTCCAGAATATAGCACACTAATCCAATTGATAAAGTCTCTATGAAATCCCATTTTTGCCAGTGTGTGTTTCAGGTACTGCCAGTCCAACCTATCAAATGCCTTCTCAGCATCAAGGCTGAGAAGCATTGAAGGATCCTGTTTCTGTCTCGCCACAGAGATCACGTTCAAGGTTGTCCTAATATTATTTATCCCTAAACGTCCCGTTATAAACCCTGTTTGGTCCGGCTTAATTATTGTGTGGATACATTTTTGAACTCGGTTTGCCAGTATTGTAGTTAAAATTTTTAAATCGCAGCAGAGCAAACTTATTGGCCTGTAGGACGAGCAATTTATGGGGTCCTTGCCCTCTTTGGGAATTATGGATATTATTGCTTCTGACCATTGCTTTGGGGGGTCCTTATTCGTGAGGGCATAATTAAATACTCTTTGTAATAAGGGGGTGACCTCAGTTTTAAAATGCTTATAAAATTCCGCCGGGAATCCATCGACTCCCGGCACTTTGTTGTTCTTTAAATTTTTTATGACCACCTCAATTTCTTGTTTTGTGATTGGATCTCTCATCTCTTTGGCATCATTTTCAGTAAATTTTGGTAACTGAATTTCACCCATCAAATTCTTAATCTTGTCTATTTTGCTGTCTATTTCCTCTGAGTCATAAAGTGTCTCATAGTAAGCTGAAAAAGCTTCTGCAATGTCTTTAGGCTGAGACAGAATTTTCTTTGTGAGAGGATTCATTATCTTTTCCACTGTTCGATTGGCTATCTAATTAAAAGATAAAATAAAAGAAATCATAACGTTGTTAACTTACATTTCTCAAGTTCCACAAATCAATAAAACTCTCCTGCTTCTTTACAGAACTCCAGTCGGAAGCTTTCGCCTGTTTTAGCGTAGATAATATTTTTTTTCATTTGGACTAGCTTCTTGGCCCAATATTAATTTATTTTAGCGTCTTTTTTTTCGCGCTCCAAGCACCCGCGCACATACAGACTAGAAAACACGCAATCAGAAAGAGAGAAGGCGGAACTTAAGGCAGAATAATCAAACATGTTGTTTACATCCAATTATTGGTGGGGACAAATAGGTCCTTCCAAGTTTTTGGTAGGGACATGTCCCTATGGTCCCTATGCAAACCTACGCCCATGGCTGACACCTACAAAGAATCGGCAGCTTAGAGTGGTCATAGGCCTTAAATTACATTTACAAGAAGCATATAACCCCCAATATGTACTCTTCTAATTTAACATCAAAGTCAAATGACAGCTTGTTAAAATGGTACCAGCTTTAATATTTTTTCTAAACTGGTTTATGCAGTATGAAGGGCAGCATTTGTTTTAAATGTGTGTATAAATAAACAAGAGAGTATTTGACTTGATGTTGCACTAGACTTTGTGATATTTTATCATATAACAAGATGTTTGTTATCGACTTCATTCTGTTTACAAAATCAAGCGGTGAGTAGTCCGAATGCAAAATGGGAAAGATTAACATTGGGACTACAACTGACTAAATGACTAAGCAACAATTACACCTATAAAACAAGAGCAAACTTGACTTGTTTACCTAAATACCAAATACTGCCCAAGGACAGATTTACCTCACAAGTTTTGCAGCCATGCAAATAATGGTTTTTATTAATGACATAGTTTCCCTAATAAGACTAAATTAAAATGCATCTAGAAGTTTTGTTTGACTAAATTATCTTCTGGAAGAAAAGTCTCAGACTGTCAAGCAAAAGCACATAGTTGAAATAGTTTCCAGAAAGTCTTTAATTTTGTAACTTTGAGTTTCATATTCTATTTTACATCTAGAAGAAAAGTTCACAAAACAATGTTGTCTGATACCATTCATCATATATTCCTCACTAACTTTGAGGTTGTTGCAAAGTAATCTGTTTAGAATAAGTGTGAAAATGTTTTTTTTTTTTTTATTTTTTTTTATCTCTGTTGGCCTTTTCAACTAAGAACTGAGACAATGCAAAAAAGACTTTAAAAATCATGGATATGGACATGTTCAGTCTGGCTTTGTGCTGTTGTTTTGAGGCTGGCTCCCCGCCCACCTGCTAACCAGTCTGCTGATTGAGTGAATATCTTCATTTGCTGCTGTCTAAGAATTAATTGTTTTAACCTCGAGTTTTGCATATTAATAAAGGCCTCTCTCAGTTAGTCATTGCCTGATTATCTCTCTGCCTGGTATATATTACCCCCAGTGCTTAAACAAACACCTGTGTTCTTGCGTTCATCCTGCCCTCAGTGGGTTCTCATTATCTTTAGACTGTTACTACTAAATTTGCTCCATCAGCCTGCCTGTAGTCTGTTCATTCTACCACCAGCCTGTTTAGGTATCTTTCGTCTTTTCAAACTAACACAAGCCTGTTCCGCCTTCATCCCGCTTTACCTCCTGGCATCAGCCTGTTCAACCTAACAACACTCTGTTCAGCCTCTCACAAGCCAGTTAGAAAGAAAACTTTAAACTTTAAAGTTAAAGTTTCTTCTTTTTATGCCAGTGCTCAAGGCTTGTGAGCATAAAAAAGTTATTTATTCAAAATAAAAGCAATATAAATAGAGTTTTAAGCTACAATAAGGTGTTTTTTCTTATTTCTGAGACTAAGGCTGAGAGAGGGTGAGACAGAATCAAGACCAAGAGCAGAGCCAAACACATCCTGTCACAATGAATATGAAATATGATAAAGGCCCTTAACAACTATATCTGAAAGATCAACAATCCCTCCAAAATTATGAGTTAGAAATGCTCAGAGCTTAAATTAATGTAATTTTCCCTAATTAATACTCATGACTAAAGGATTTCATGTCTCACTTGCTAAGGCATATGATATAAATAGCCTGCAGCTCACCTTACAAACCAAATGATTTTGATGGAAATTTATGCAGGAAATATGATGTTAATTTGTAAGGCATAGAAACAAAAACAAATCATGATTTGTTCAGCACATGGTCATAAAGTAAAAATATGTAACTAAAAGAAACAATAACTGAAATAGGAAATATTGTTCATTTATTTAGAATAAAGATATTTTCATTAAATTGATACATACATCTAAATTTTTTTTTCATCTAATGGAATTATTTCCATTTTAATTTAATGTATTTGAGGCACTTACAGCTTTTTATATAATGAAGTCCAATTGTTTCTGTTGAAAGATTTCTACTTGTGTGAGATATTTAGATAGATCTGAGGTCAGTATGTTATTTGTTATGTCAGATCATTTTTTAGAGCTTGTGGTTCTACAGCAGGAGAATATTTTAATTTGCTCACCTCCATCCTGATCTAGCAGGTCCAAGACACGCCTGTCACATCACTCCAATGCAGAATAATAAAGGTTAGTTTTTAAACAGAGCCTTTTAAACCTATCCTAGAGTAATTATAGCTTTATCTAGTAAAGATAAACAACGGATCCCTTTAAGAATATTTGTGAAAGCGTATCAGAGCAGGGGCTCAAAAAGGTGTCTGTCAGTAGGTGAGAGTGAACACAATGTTTGCTGGACCTGAAGGTTCTTAAGGTGAGGGTTATGGTACAATATGGAGTGGCTTTCTGACTCGGAGGGAAGAGGAATATTCACAGGATTCATATTTTCTGTCGTTTCTTTTTAAGCAGTTGGGCTATTTATCGTTACTTTACTGAAGCAGCTTGGTTAATGATGAAAAATAACATTAGCTGGACTTTGCATGTCAAGCAAATACTGTAGGGGTCACATTTGGGAAAATCAGCAGTCAACAGCTGCGTCTCTTAATTCATTTCCTTCTTTCTTACCATGAATCATGCTTTTTTTCGGGCTGCATGACATCTACCCCTTTTTCATTAAATCTGGGCTCAATGACTAAAGACTCGCTAGTTGCTGTCAATCTGCACCAAACCATTTTGTGGGGGGTCCCAAAATGGTGTCACAGCAAACAAAGTGCCAGATGCAGCTACTGTGATGAAAAACAGCAAGGAACATGAAGTCACAACTTTAACTAAGAATTAATGAAGAACTTTAGGATAGAAAACAAGCCAAATATGAAAAAAGGCCCTTGTGTCCTCTAGCAGCCCAGGTCTAGAACAGCAAAACTACAGTGATAGGGTACCCAAGGGTTACCTGAACCCTTCTCATTACAATCTTCTTTAAAAAGGAATGTTTTAGGCTTAGTCTGTAGACAGTGTGTCTTCGTCTTTGACTAAAACTGTTAGCTTGTTCCATGGGAGAGGGGCCTGATAACTAAACGATCTGCCATTCAACTTTTAGTAATTCTAGGAAGCACTAATACGTAAAGCTGCACATTAAGAGTGAAGTGTTCTGTTAATAATATGAGGGATGTCTTGTATGTAAGATGGACTTTTAAATCATCTGAAGGCTTTTAACAACATTTTGTGAAAATTCTGATTGTAAATAATTGCACAAGTCCAGCCTTCAAATAACATATGCATGGAAATTAGTTTCCGCATCACTGCTGGACAAGATCTTTCTAACTTTTGCAGTATTCTGGAAATGAAAGAGTGAAATTTTAGAAATCTGTTTAATATAGGATATAAATGACAATCCTGATCAAAGGTAATTCCATGGTGTTTTTTTAATCATTCCTCTGTGTACCAGAAAACACATATTATACTTCAGAATACCAAAGGTTACCAAATATTTCATAAACTGGATGGACATTTAGTGTTGATTTTCTATAGATCGGTGGTTGGTTTCACAGTTAACACTGAGTTATTTGAACATCAAAATGTTCCCATTAGGCTTCACTTCAGTCTATAATCCTATATTTGAATCCAACACATGCTTTCCTCCGGGTCATTTGCTTCCTACATGCTAACTTGAGCCCATTATTAACTGATTGTTATTCATTTTTTTTTTACCCTAACGTTTATCAAACCAACATTTATTTTGGAAGCAGACCACATATGTCCTAAAGTGTCAGCTTTAGTTTCAACCTCCTGTTTGGATTAATCAAGTGTTCATTCCTCAACAGAAGCATTTTCGACATTCGAGACAAAGCAAATATACTCCAACTAAGATTGGACAGTAGGACTTGTCCATGAGAATCTCTTAAAAATACCTCAGCTATAACATCCTGAGTGAATCTTTTGAATGTTTTAGCTAAAAAGTGAAGCTGTTTATTATCTGTTCACAACAAAGTGGTTTCAAAATGTTCATTTCCTGCTTCATACTCAATGTTGTTTACATTCCGTTTTTTTTTTAATTCTGGGCTTGTATTAAGACTGGGAGATTCATAAGGAATTTTGTTTCAGGACAAAAAATTCTCAAAGCGGTATTATGTAAACCTGAAAAGTGTGTTTCCATCCTTAATAAGCTTTAATACTCTGTTATGATTGTGGTTGAGTAAAGATCAGGGGCCTCAGACTGTAATCTCTGTGAGTAAGGCATAAGCGTCGTTAGACCTATTTAAGGGTGGCTTCAGTCACCCTTTCTTTGGCATTAGCCACCCTATAATTATTTTGCGATTTAAAAAAAATATATATATTTTTTCTGTATTTATTTTTTCCTCATATTTTCCCAAAACAAATGCAGTAAAGCACCGAATATAGGCCATAAAGAAGACAAGTTAATCTGAACAATCATAGGCGTAACTTCCTTAAGGACTGGTGTGGACATGTCCCCACCAATATTTTGTACACGTATTTTGCTTTCGGTGCTGTGTATATCTGATTAAAACCCCATTCATGCCGCTCCTCGGAAAGAAAATTAAAAAAGTTCTCCCCGCTGCTCACCGTCCACAAACCCCGACAAAAACTCAGAAAAAAGAATCTGTTGCCTCTCGCTTTCTCCCCATCACCCCCCTCCAACCTCTCCCCATAACATTTGAATTGAAGATATCCGCGGGTGACGGGTCGGGTTCGGTAGTCATCCTAACGGGTTCGGGCGGGTGCGGGTTGGTAAAACTCGACCCATGCAGGTCTCTAAGCTACACTACATTCAGTATCGTTGCCATAGAAACAGACAACAGCGCCAATATATCAGAATTATACTAAAACACACGCAAATAATTTCCCAAATAAAAAACAGGACTTTCAGTCCATTACAGTTTTCCGTTTTTAGAGGGTTGTTTACTTTGCGTTTATTAAGTGATGGCTGTGGTATATTAGCTTTCACTGCTATAAGCTTTCGCAGCACTGATTGATTAATTTAAACACCTGCTCTACTGATGGTCTATCGGAGTTGGTGTTTAGGTTGAACATAAAGAACACCTTTTATTTGAAGCTTCTTGAAGCTACTGTTTTAATCCCGGCTTTACTTAAAACTTTTTCCTGACTTTGATAGTGTTGCCATTCAGTAGCAAGCACTGCGCCCCTTTTTCTTTTATATGTACACGTACATTTAAGATTTAGCGTGTTATGTTGACAACTCATGAGCAAGCTGCTTTTTGCAATCTAGCAGGAAGGTAAGGATAGGATCTTGCAGGTGTGACGTCACTCTGCAGGGGGTCCAAAGATAAAAGATTTAAACAATTTTGGCATTGGAATTTCAGATTTAAGGGAGTTAGAAAGTTCACTTAGTAAAAGTGCAAATAATAAATCTGATTACCGATTACTTTTAAGCTGGTTGAACATACTGTGACAGACTGGTGACCTGTCCAGGGTGATCCCACCTCTCACCCAGAACGTGGCTAGAGATATGCACCAGCACCTCCTGATCCCACTGAGGGATAAGGTTAAAGAAAATGGATGGTTTAACATAGTCCGCTCTCCCAGATTCTATCAAATCAGTATTGATACCCTCAGGGGCGGATTTAGGAAATTTGGGGCCCTAGGCAAAGACAGGCAGGGGGCCCCCTGAGAAGTAAACCCATAAAACAGACCCATTCTACAGATAGAGAAATGTTAATAGAATAGACATCCATTATTTGTTCTAGGTTTTGTCCCTCTCTTCTTGTCCCTTTTTCCTCTCTATTTATCAGCGTTCTGATGGCATTTTAGCCAAAGGATTTTTATCAAAAACATAATTAATGTGCACAAATAAGGATTAGTTGTATTAACCATACTGGAAACAGAGTTTTATGGGGCCCCCAGGAACTTGGGGCCCTAGGCAACTGCCTAGTATTGCCTAATGGTAAATCCCCCCCTGGATACCCTGCTGGTGGATGTTCTTGACAGAAAGACGGAGTTGCTTAATCATATTCTGCTTAAGGCCCCATAAGATCTTGTCCGAGTCCTGGTTTAAAAGTAAATTAATTTTAAAAAGTGACCCAAAATTGACTGTCAATAAATGTTCTACAAAATTGATATATTTATTTGATTTCTTTGATTTGTACTGTCTGTTTAGATTTATGTGATATTTTTTGCACAAAATATATAAGTGTATATTGTAACAGTTATGTTTTCAACTGTAAGCATTAAATTGATAAATGTTATTCGCATTTTTTTGGCTTTATCCTTTCCAACAACAAAAAAAAGGCGTCGCGCAGGTAGCTCCCTTTCCTTATGAGCCGTCCCCAACAACTTTCAACACAAAGTTACACCCTTGTCTTAGACAACGCCTTAGCAGGTGCACTGAAAAAATTCGGCGCGCGCTACGCGTGCGCATTATCTTCTAGGGGCTGAGCCACCCTTGTCTCTTAAACCTAGAGACGCCCCTGGAGTAAGGTGAAACTTTAAAAAGCTTCTGTGGTCACACACACCTTAATCTAAAAGGCTGAATTACCTAATGGTGTTTTCAGCATCCACAGTATCCTACTATTGGGCCTAAAATTACATTTAGATGTGGATTTGCAAAAACCTGTTTCCAAAATAGCTCTACAGAAAAATAAATATTTTTAATAGGAATATAATTTAATTTAAACCAACCATACTATAGGATAAACTTGACATGTTTTTCTTACATTTAAAGATTAGGAGGACAACATAATTTGGAGTAGTAACAAATCAGGATTAAAACACACCAATTATTTATCAAAATAAATGTTTAAAGCTGAAGAGTTTTTTGGCGAAAAATGTTCTACCAAATCAGACTGATGGTGTTTCCAATAGCTTATGTCCCCAACATTTCATTGCACCATCACCCCCCCATTCCCATTGGCTGATTGTCATCAACTTTTCACCACTAATCTCAACACATCTTTTACAGTCACTAGTTAGATTGTTTTTTAAGATCTCAACAACTGCAAAAAATGGTCACATAGATATAGATCCTAAGTGGGAGGCTCAACGAGACCTGAGTTCCTTTAAACAACAGCAAAGATCTTTGAGTGCGGCTGGTGACAGATAAATAACCAGTAACCAGCAGCAGGCTGCTGCTTACTTCAAAGGGGTGCTGATGGTCAAAGTGCTGCTCTGTCAGAGTGTTCTTACTTCACAAACGGGAATGATGATGATTCATCTTCCAGGATATTCACTTTTAATCTACAATGATTCCATTCAGTCTCTAAACCTGTCATGATGGGCTCTCAAAGGGGACCCAATTATGCAGAACACCACTAAGTCGGAAACAGGAGTAAAGGTTTTAACAGAGTTTATTTCAACAAGCACTGAGATTATGACAGGTTCGGGTTCAGGCCTGGGAAACTGGTTCACTGGAGTCTGCGTGGGAGACAGTTTAGTTAGCGTAGAATCAGTGGAGCTTGACTTTGAGGGTTTCTGGTTTGTACCTTGAGGGTTCTTGGTTAACGCCTTGAGAGGAGAACTGTTGGGTCCTGGGAATGTTTGTTCAGCTGAGTCCGTTTACTGCTTCAGCGTCTTACATCTAGAGAGAGGGCAGACCTTGGTTTTGAGTTTCCAGCTCTTGGTCCAGAGCTGCATGGAAATCCAGAGAGAAGTCCTCAGGTTTGGCTCAGAGGGCAGACTCGGCAGGTTAAGCTCTTCCTGAGCTTCACAAGAGAAAAAACAGGTTTCCTGAAAGTAGAGACAAAGGGTTAGAATCCAATCTGGATTCAAAGTCAACAAAGTGCTCAGAAGGATCTTGACTAAAGTGCTAACCAACTGAATACAACACTGCGACATTGAGGCAAGGTCTGAAGACAGCTTATATAGTGGATCCTCTGATGATGGTAATGAGCAGCAGCTGTGCAGGAGGCTCTGCTCAGGAGGATCCACGGCGGACTCTGCTGGAGAAAGATGGTACTACTCCAGCTCCCAACAAAACCCTCTCACCAGTGTTTGTGTTGATATTAATTTAACAGCAATACCTGAGCAATTTGCTGAAAGCTTTCACAATCTCTTAACAAGGCAGTTTTAACCCCTTAAAACCCCTTGAATTGGTTGATGAAAATGTTTTTCTATTAACATTGTCACACTTTTTTAATTCTGTGATGAGGTTGTCATTTAAAATATATAGATTTTTTTTATGAAGCCTCTTCTGTCCTTTTTTACGTTGCTTTTGGGATGTAAGAAAAATATGTCTATTTGGCTCAGTGGTTGTATACTGTTTATGACATATTCATTCTCTACATATATGTAAGGCAGGTATATTATCTATCACTAATAACAATATTTCTTGTGATTTCAGTCAATAAGAGGCGTTTGCTGTCTATCTCATGTAAATTGGTGTCATTGCAAGTTTTCTCCTGAGAAGAAAATCTTCAGAGAAACTCCCTGTGCTCCTTTTACAAATAGAAAACACTATTATAAAAAAAAAAAATGTATCATATAGAATTAACATAACATGCAGCATGTACCAGGGCAGTCTATGCTTAGGTTTCTATTTGCATAGCTGCACAGATGCTTATGTATTTAATGCAGGGAGGATGCTTGCCTTTTGGGCACCTAAGAACAAATACTTTGTTGTGAGCCTTTCATAATATCAGCCCTCCCCAGGCAAGACCACAAAACCCCATAAATGCCTACAACTTGATACATCACCTCATGTTCAGTCCCAAGTAGGTCTGTCAGTCAATTAAAACATGATTTTGTGATCTGTTGCCGGAATGTCAAAAGTTAACTCATAATCATTCACTAACATTTTTCATTTACCTTGACAGAATATTTTGTTTGTAATATGACATGTCATGCTAAAGGTAGTAACAAGGTAGCAGCGCACAAACTAAGAAAAGCAGTCAAAACAATCAAATTCTGAGAAAAGAGTGATGTTTGTTTTAGTGCAAAGTGTGCAAGGTGAAGTGTTAAATTAACCACTCAGTGCTCCAAATGACAGTTCTGAAAGTTTAAAAATGTAAACTTTGTTCTTAACCTCGGCATAGAGTAAAATCTCACCCTGCTGCATCTGCATATAGTGAGAGAAAAAACTCTCAGCTCATTTACATCGTGGGCTTTTTAAAATGTGTGTTGTTCCATCCCATTTGGTAAACACATAGTTATTTACTTAAGTGGCTACGATCAGAGCAAAGGCACTTAGTACAGTCAGTTCTAGATTTTACAGTTTATCCAAACTTTTTTTTCCAGCCGCCATCCCCGCACCACAAGATTAACCTTTTCACCGTTTACAGCTTCTGGTCTATTTGTAGATCAGTTAAAAGAAACAAATTGCTTTGACACTAAATAATTTTTGTACATTCATGTAGCTATAGAAATTTTAGATGAGTAGACAAAAGCAGAGGAAATAAAGGATCCCAACTGTGATGTTTATCTAGCTCTACAGGGACTCAAAGAAACTGGAAAAGAGTTGTATGACGACAGCAGAGGATTGAACAGTTCACCACCAAAAGGCGAAAAGGAGGTTGGACTATGCAAGTTAGAATTTGTGCATCAAAGGAGAACCTGACTCTGCAAAAACACCTGTGGCATACTTTTAGATCAAAGGGAAGATCATGGGCAACACATGACATTTTGAGGGCCCAGAGCAAAAATCTGGCTGTGCCTAGCAATAAATGTAATGAACAGAACTGGTTACAAAGGGCAGACCTGGTTGGAAACCAACATGTACAGAAAACAGGTCTGACTTACTGCCAGCAATGCGAAACAAGCTCCTGCTGCGGTAAAACAGAGAATGGACAGACCTTAACAGAAGGCACTGGACCCCATACTCCTGGACAACCCACCAGAGGGCACCAAGAGAGATACAGTCAAACGCCTTCTCCAGGTCCACAAAACAAATGTGGACTGGTTGAGCAAACTCCTACAAACCCTTGAGCACCCAATGAAGGGTATAGAGCTGGTCCAGTGTGCCGCGACTGGGACGAAAACCACATTGTTCCTCCTGAATCCGAGGTTCGGATCAGCCAGATCCTCCTTTCCAGTCCTTTGTAATTGGAACACACCCTCCAATCCCCCTTTTTAAAGAGAAGGACCACCACCCCAGTCTGCCAATCCAGGGGTACTGTCCCCATCCGCCATATGATGCAGCAGAGACATGTCAGCATAGACAGTCCTACAACATTCAGAGACTTAAGCTACTCAAGACGAATTTCATCCTTGCCACGGAGAAGCTTTCTAACTACCTCGGTGACTTCCGCCTATCTGATGGGCAAGTCCTTGGTAAAGGTGACGATGGGATTGAGGAGATTGTTGAAATGTAAACAGTGTCTGAAAGGCACTGCTTCCCCCTCCTAAGGCGGCGGGCAGTTTGCCAGAACACTTTCGAAGCCAACCAATAGTCCTCCTCCATGGCTTCTCTGAACTCCACCCAGGAGTTTTTGTCGCTACGACTGCACAAGCTGCAGCTCGCTTTGCATGCCGGTACCTCTCAGCTAGCGCCAGAGTCCTTATAGTTAAGAAAGGCCTGGTAAGCCTCCTTTTTCAGCTTGATGACATCCATTACTTACTTCAATCGGCATTAAACATAAAATCTCAAAAAACTTACTCGGCCTGCTAGGTATGACCGGCTTCCTCCCTTGCCAGCGGATCTAGCACACCACCAGTTGGTGATCGGTTGACAATTCAGCCCCTCTTTTCACCCAAGTGTCTGAGATAAGCAACCTGGAGATCAGGTGACACAACTACAGGGTCAATCATTGACCTCGGCCTAGGCTGTCCTCGTGCCAAGTGCACTTAGGGACATCCTTGTGCTCGAACATGGTGTTTGTATGGACAAAGTGTGATTAGCACAGAAGTCTAATAACAGAACACCACTTGGATTCAGATTGGGGAGGTTGTTCCTACAGACCACCCCTTCCAGGTCTTACTACTGTCATTACCCATGTAGGTGTTGAAGTCCCCCAAAGGCCCATAGGCTGAGACAACTTAGAGAGAAATTTCCCCAACCCGTGGGCATAGGGACACGTCCCTCTTGTTCACTGGGGTGAGATTCAGCACATAAGGACTGAGATTTTTTGTAGTGGAAAAATTGCCAATCTTTTGGAAAGTAAGCTTATTTAAGCAAATAGCAACTTTTAAACACAGCATGCACAAGGAGAATTGGGCTCCTGCATTCTCTAGCACACGTTTAATAGGCATTCCGTCTTAGGAGAGATTCATATAATTTAAGTGACCCACATGCGCTGTAAAGGATACAGTGACATCACATCTAGTGAGCATGCTCTGTGTTTATGGAAGCAAACATGGATCGTAGTGCTGGAGCTCATCTTTCTTTTCTTTCCCAATCTCAGCCAGTGCATTATTAACACAATCTTCTTAAGAAGATCAAAAGAGAGACTGTTATTATCCTCTGGCCTGGTTGTTTGTTTTCTTCCAGCTTCTGCGTAGCAAGATGCAGAACAGAAAGTCAGATGAATGTCTCTGAACGGCTTCATGGCTGTTCAGACTCAGGTTAGAAAAGTTCAGATATGTGTCAGATTTAGGACCACTTAGCCAATTGGCCTGAGTCGCATTGTAAAACAATCAGATCGGTGTTGTTCAGACAGTCATGAAAAGATCAGATAGAGTTTGCATAAGACCAAAACAAATAAGATTTGATTCACTTCAGGCTGCTGTGTGAACGATTCCAAAGTGGCCTCCTGAAAAAAACAAAACAAACAATAATATCATTTTTTTTTCTTATCTTAAAGGAATAGTACACCCAAAACATGATTAGCCTTCATTTTCTACTCACCCCCATGCTGAACAACACTCTGGAGTACTTTTGTGATATCTCAAATGCATCTCGAGATCTGGGAGGCTTCTTGCTGTCTGCTGACATTCAAATAATGGAGGTGCCCAGCGCCCGAGGCAGAAAGGTCCATAAAAGTCCACAAAAAACGTGTCAATATTCCTCCATACTGCTCGTCCAATGTATTCCAAGTGTCCTGAGTGGGTAGCATCCAGAATTTACTCGAAACAAAGTCATTTAGAATGTTTTTAGAGCATAAACAGTAGTGTATAGGATTTCCTGAAAGCGCGCATGTGAGCGATCACGACGCTACGGAAGCCGGCAGACCAAACCAGCGCATTCAGCTCGGCAAAGAACTCATGCTCTTCCTCAACACTGAAGTCCTCAGACATTTTTCTTTCGTTGTTTCTTTCTTTGCACAGGTAAACAGCACATTTCTTCTTCTACGCTTGCATTATTGGCAGAGCAGACGCTGAATGCGCACTTTCATCTGGTTTGGTCTGCCGGCTTCCCTAGCGTCGTGATCGCGCATGTGCGCGCTTTCAGGAAATCCTATACACTACTGTTTATGCTCTAAAAACATTCTAAATGACTTTGTTTCGAGTAACTTCTGGATGCTACCCACTCAGGACACTTGGAATACATTGGACGAGCAGTATGGAGGAATATTGAAACGTTTTTTGTGGACTTTTATGGACCTTTCTGCCTTGGGCGCTGGGCACCTCCATTATTTGAATGTCAGCAGGCAGCAAGAAGCCTCCCAGTTCTCCAGATGCATTTGAGATATCAAAAAAGTACTCCAGAGTGTTGTTCAGCATGGGGGTGAGTAGAAAATGAAGGCTAATCATGTTTTGGGTGTACTATTCCTTTAAAGAAAACACCATGTTATATGAATACTTAATGCACATACTCTACTAACCTTTTTAAATGATACTGTACAATAATCAGAAATAGTTAAAACAAAAAAATGGTACCCATGCACAACCTTGTCAATCTGTGCACTTTTTCTGGCATCGCAAGAAAAAGTAACTCTGCAAAGGTCGATGAATCAAAACCTAACTTTACATTTGTATATTTTTAAAATTCAAAAATTAGAATCAGATTTCAAATGTTTGTCTGATTATTAGGGTGAAATTGCAAATATCTAAGATCTAACCCTTTTTTTTATTATAATACAATGCAACTAAATACATTATTGATGGAACCTATTGACAGGGACTTTCTTAGGAATAGCTGACCAGCTGTCAAAATCCTTCAACAAAACTTTCACCTAAACAATTATTAGATGGTCTTTATGATCAAGTGTCTTTCTAATCCATAATATTCTTCCCATGCATGAACAATTCTCTTTAGCTGCCTGCAGCTAAAGTACTTTTGTACTACATATTTCAGCCTGCTCCCACACATTCACTGTCGATTTTATCTGGAGATTAGGACAGGTGTGCTGCTGAGAAATTATCCCAAACACCAGAGAAGAAAATGAATGGTGCAACTGCAGGTGTGTGGTCCAAACACGCAACCTCGGGCTGTGCCCTGATTGGCTGATGTTCAAGAGTCATGCTTAATAATTTCTATTAAAGCAGGGTCAATAAAACTGACAAGACAGTTTGTAATGGTACATGAATAAAAAAGTAAATAGAAGGTAAATGAAATCAATCAATAGTTACTTTTTTAGGAACTTTTTAGTGAGTTTTTTCTTTTTAAAGCCAAAAAAAAAAAAACATGTTAAAACTAGTATTTGAGCACATAAAAAAGTCAGACCACAAGTTGAAATTGGTGATAAAACAGTCAATGGTAATTCTAAACAAACAAGGTTTTAACTTTCACATAGAAGAACTCAGACTTTTGAGGACTTTTACAGTTGTCTAAGAGTTCCAGATAGGATAGCACAGGAACTAAAAGCTGCTTTTTCATGTTTGGTTCTAGTACATGGTGTAGAGAGTAGACTTGAATTAGAAAACCTGAGCGGTCTGGGAGGTCGATACACTGACAAAAAAATCACTATGTATTTAGGTGTTGATCCATTCAGTGATTATTAAATAAGCATATGAATTTTAAAGTCTATTCTCTGAGCTACAGGCCAGTGTAAGGATCTGATCTCCTCATGTGGTCAGATCTTGTTTGATACAATATGAGCTAAAAGGAGCATGTAGAAATTGATTAGAAGGGGCCCCAGAATGAAGCATTAGGAAACCCACATGTGATTTACACTTCCCTACTGACACATAAAAGTTCCTGTCCTTCAAGAAGGATTTAAACCAGCCAAGTGCTGTACCAGAAAGATTCACCCAGTTTTCTAGACCCTCCGATAAAATCAATTGATCAACATGGCGAAAGCTGCACTGAGGGCCAATAATACCAGCACTGTGTTTTTTCCCACAGTCCACATTTATACAGATGTCACTGAACACCTTAATCAGGAAAGTTTCAATACTGTGGTCAGCACAGAAACCTGACTGGAAGAAATCAAGGGACACAAGTTTTCCATATTAATGTAGAGAAATGTGTAAGACTCCAGACACATTTGGAAGACCCGGTTAGTACAGACATCTTTAGGTTTAGGAAATAATTCCTTTTTGATATAAAAAAATGAGTAAATACAACTTTTTCCTTGACCAGATAAAGTTGTTATTTGAAAACTCAGAGATAATATCCCTGGTGGAGGGCGTCAGCTCTTAGTATCAGTGAGGTAGTTACTGTGGGAAAACATAAAACATGGTGTAGCATGCAGTGGTATTTTGTACTGTGCCTCCATGAAATGCTTGAGAATGGGACAATGATTAAAAACACACATGATGTTCTTAAATGATTGGTTCTTGAAGAGGCCCATAAGGTAGAAGTCCTGGGTTTGCTGTTGGTTTGTCTTTACAGTTTTTCATCTTATAAACAATTTAATGGTTTAGTAATATTAAAACTAAATGTCAGGTGTTGAGTGTTGGTGACTTGCAGAAAGAATGTTTTGAAAGGCTCTTTCACAACTACCAGCTGCCAATTTTCAAACAATGCGTATTTGTCAAAGACGCACTGCTGGAAATTACCTTTTATTTTTCTGGCACATTTCAGGAGAGCTGGTTGCCAAAGTTGGACACAATATAGCTTTTGTCTGACTCTGTTTCATTATATCTTAGATATAGGTGACAGATAAAACACAGACTTCGTAGATATTTATATGCAAATTGTCTTAGCTACAGGCTTCTGTCTGTGAAGATCTCATGATAACATCAGCTACAGGGCAAATATGCAGTGCCTTTGAGGGTAGACTACGTTGGTGGTAAATATTTACCACAATGATAATTGTGGTAAATATGAATTGATTGTGATGTCTAAAATCTTCCTCTTGCCTCCTTGTTTTACATTTTTTAGTAGTGGATAGTAAATGGCAGGTTAATGACGTGAGAAATTGATCTGCGATGAAGAGTTTGTGTTACTTTAAAAGAGGTAGAGACAATGACATTTGAGGAAACTGTCTGGAATGTGGAAGGAGGAAGTTACAGGTACTTCCTTCTAGCTATACAGTAGAAAAACATGGATCACTGTCGGTTAAACGAAACATATAAAATTACACCTGTCATCAACAATTCATCTGAATAATTTTTGGGGGATTAATTTATTTAAGAAAACATCCTGAGCCTGCAGATATCTATCTTTCAGTTTAACAATTACATTTTAATTTCACCACTTCACATAAAACATGGAGAGCTAGAATTCATTGGGAAAATATTTTGCAGCAATTCTGTACCACCCATCGCTGTATTTATTGCTCGATTTCAGTCTGTTCTTGCTGTCCTTTATTTAACACAAAGCTCACCTTTGCAGCTCTTCTTGTCCCATTTTTTTATTTATTTATATATGATGCATGCAGATGCACTCACACCGTCCTGCTGTGCACTCTACACCAGTGGCAACATGATTCTGTAGAACTGTCCCTGAGTGGAGCTTTTTGCTAGAACTGAATCCCTGAAGTTTTTTATGATGAAAAAAAAATGTAAAAGATATAATTAATTTCAAGCAAATCCCTTTTATAGCATTCAGACTGTTCATTAGCTTGTTATTTTTGCCAGATACTGCTTATTTATACAAACTTTTTAATTTAATATGATTCTTTGGGAACAAGTAAATCAGGTAACTTTTTTTTTTTACATCTAAAGTATGTGTATTAGTGCTAAGACCTTTAGAATAATTGTAATTTTTCTTAAACTGTATGACCTAACAGATTTTATTGTAGAAATGAGGGCAGGAATACCAGCATTACAGAGCTTAAAGGTACAGTTTAAAGTTTTAAATCCAGATTCTGTGCAGATATCACTGGTAACAAAACATGTCAATAATTCATCATGACCCCTTTAAATGTACAGTGTGCAATAATTACAGGGATTTAATGACATAAATTATTAATTATTAAGTTATTTATTTTTAGCTATCATCTTTTGTGCTACGGAAACACAGAGCTGACAAACTACTGAATATAGGGATTGCCATGGGACTGTAGCAATTTAAGCCTGTATACAATCCTGCAAAGACTAACAAAATACTATTGATGAGGTTATCTATGTAAACTAGACATAAACCAGCCACGACCAGCAACCACCCCTGTTATTATGAAGACGACAGTTTAAGTGCTGGTTGTTGCTTTTCTTTTCTTTTTTCTTAGTGGACTAGCATCTCTGTACTGCCCTCGGGTAGAGAGGTCCAAATGCAGGGTAGAGTGGCTGCAGCCTATTGTGAGAAGGACTGTGTGCAGACGACAGCAGGCCAAGACTATCTAGAGGCATCCAGAGACTAACTGCTGGAGATGGACAGAAGACTGCTGAGGATCAGGGAGCCTGAAGCCTGCAGAGCGTGATAATCGTGATAATCGAATGCATCAGCTGGTCCATGTTTGCGCTGGAGGTAGGACACATAACAGTATTTCAAGGGCTAAAATAAAACGCCTTAAAAGTCGCTTACAAAAAGAGAATTTCCTGCTTTATCCTTCATCAACATTACTTTCTGTCTTCCATTTTGATTTAAAAAAAATGTCTCTGCAGCCTCCTTCACTAAAACAGTGGTCAATTCATGATACTATCTCATCTCCTATTTCCTATCTTTGTCAATGTACTTGAGACAACAGTTTTGATTAATTCATGGATTTAATGCTGTGATCTAATGTAAATTAACCTTGTCATCACTTGACAAGATAGGTAAAGCTGATGTTGTGGAAGCCATTTTGTGCAATGACGGGCTCTGCATTGACTTGTGTGAACCATGTCGCTGAAAATTAACTGTTGCAGCTTTTAGTGCAATCCAGAATCTGTTCAGCAATGGCTTGGAGTAAAATATCCATTTGATAGTCTGATCAAAAAATAACACCCTGACAGTATCAGCAATTCATTCAACATCCAAAATTGTATTTATAGTCAAGAACTTGTTTGGAGTCAGGAATTCATCAGGATTTACTGCATTTAATTCCAAAACCTTTTTGTCAATAATTTATTTTGCATCTGAGATCTGTTCAAAAGTGGGAATTTGCTTCCAGCTGAGAATCTGATTAACTCTGCAAATCTTTTCAAATTTAGGAATCTCTTTAGCATCTGGGATTGTTTGCTTCGGCCTCATATCAATACCTTATTCTTATTCTTTCTTATTTATTCATACCTAATAATGAAAAGGGTTAACAGCTAATTATTATTTTTTTGCATCAATGATCTAAGTATCGGTTGATAAATCTTTTACAGTTTTAGGAAATTAATTTTACTAGCAAATTGCATCCTTAAAAAGACGACACAGATTATAACCACTTGAAACAAGTGTAATAATTCATCCAGGCAGACATAAGAGAATAAATTGAATCAACAAACAGAACAAATAACGACAACATAAACCATTACAGGATGAATTTCCTTCCTTTCTAAATCTGCTGCACGTATGAGAGTAGCCAGCCTGGTCTCCATATCGCACCTGGTGGGAGGGGTCACTGTGTTCAGTCATGCATATATCGCTCCAAGTTAGAAACGGGATTAAAAACAGGTTTCTGACATTGCAGCACTCTGAGAAAAAAGCTTACAGATGTTTGTTATTCTAAGACTTAGCATGGTCAGACAGCTCCTCCGATTCCTGCCTTAAATCTTTCACTGTATGTGTGTTTGTCTTCCTGCCAGACGTTTGGAAGTTGAAAACATTTTCTCACACTGACTCAGTTTTGGCTACAGGAGCTGATGTCTGCTTGATACTTCAGCGATCTGATCCTCCTGATCAGAACAGAACCATGTGCAGAAATAAGTAATTTAGGCAAAGGCTTTTATAAGTGAATGTCATCTAGCCACAATGATTCACTGACAGTTACAGTTTTGTTGTATGTTTTCAATCCGTTTCACCGTAGGAGCTCCGGTTGCAGGAAGCATTGCAACTATATATATGTTAAATCTCAGACCCCACACTGGCTGTAACGGAAACTTTCTGCAAAAAAATCAGCATAGTGTTCCAGTCTTATTCAAACATCATAACTTTCAAGAATGTTTACATAGCACTGAGGTAAATATACAGCATTTGAACAGAATACATTAAACTCTCTTTGCAACTTAAACAACTCCTCATGGTAACTTTTATTAGCAATTTGCATTGCAGGAATATTAAAATTGAATAAGATTTTTCATGTTTTGTTTTTGTGTGATGAAACCACAAACCTGTGACATATCAACATAATACTGCATCATTTTCTGACTTTTATTTTTGGATGTGTAGTTTAAGATTAAGCATTTATTTCCCAATAAGGTTACATGATTATTGCAAATATTTAAAATAAACAAAAATGTGTTCATTTTTATTAAGTTTCATCTTGAAGGACACAGCTACAAATGTTTCAATAAAAAAAAAATTCTGAAAAATACATCCACATTTTGTCAAGAGAGGTGGAGAAAAAACTGTATTAAATGTACTGAAAAAACCAAAACTAACTATAGGAATGGCATTTTTATGTATAAAAAAACCTTGCATAAGCCAGATGGATACAGTGTAGAATTCAAATTGAACTACATGCATCTATCTGGAAAGTTGAAAGTGTCTTAAAGAGGGAGGGACATTCAGTATAATTCTTTCAGCTGATTGGGTAAATCAAGTGGCACATACCTCCTGTGTTGGGCTTTTAGCCAATCACAGCAGCAGCAGCTATGCCGTATTACATTCTTCATTTGTTTCACAACTAGAGTAGTTAACCGATAAATCAAACTCTTACCAAATCCGTTGGGGAGGAACATTGAGATATCTTTCCTATCCACAAGGCAAAAACCACATCCTTTTGTTCATTTTTAAAAACAAAAGTTGGCGCAACCATCTTTGTTTTGCTTCAGCTTTCCACCTCTAGTCAATGCACTGACATCATACATGTCAATGCATTTTATTGCTTCAAAACATTTCTGTAAATAGGCTAATGCATCTGTTGGCTTTTGGCAAGATGTATTTTTGAGAGTATGTGAGTTTGCAAATCTTCATCTTGCTTGCATGGTCAACAACGACACACAATCATGCAAAAACACACAACCTCACACCAAAGGACAATTTAGAGATGTCATGTTTTTGGAGGAAGTCAGACTACCCAGAGAGAACCCATGCATGCACGGGGGGGGACATGCAAACTCCAGGCAGAAACAGCATGGGCCAACAATTGAAGAATTTTCTTGGATTTAAATTTGGAATTTTTGCAGAGCAGAAAATTGCTGCCATTTTACACGACAAGTAAATCCAAGTTATTAAAAAAAATTCTGTTTTCAAAGCTATCTATAATACAATAAATTCCAGATCAGCCTATTGGGATTTTTGGTAAAAAAGTTATAACCAAAAACAAAGCAAAAAGGTCTACAAGCGCCATAATCCTAATTAAACCAGTAGCCTCTTTCAAACAGCATCCAATATTTTCAATATGCTCTTTATAACTGGGATACCTTATGTATACACAACGCAATAGAATTTCACTCAAATCGAACTTCTGTGAAATTAAACTGTCCACTTAGGTAGCAACACTGATTGACAATCAGTTTTACAAGCTGTTTTAAAAATGGAGTAGATAGCAGGTTGAGATTATTGGCAATTATCAAGACACATCCAATAAAGGATTGGTTCTGCAGGTTGGGGCCACAGATCATTTCTCAATATCTATGCTTTCCGGCTGATCTTTTGGTCACTTTTGAATGTTGGTGTTACTTTTACAATTGTAGTAGCAAGACAGACCTCTGGATCCCACAGAAGCAGCTCAGGTAGTGCACCTCATCCAGGATGAAACTGGCGCTTTGCTGTGTCTGTCAGTGCAGTGCAAATTGACCTCCAGCAGGCCGCAAATGTGCATTTGTCTGCACAAATGGCTAGAAAGAAACTCCATGGGGATGGTGTAAGGATCCGACGTCCACAGATTTGAGTTGTGTTCACAGCCCAACACAGTGCATGACATTTGCCAGAAAACACCGGGATTGGTTAACTCGCCACTGGTGCTCTTCACAAATGAAAGCATTTTCACACCGAGCACAGTTGACAGACGTGACAGAGTCTGCAAACACCAGGAAGAGCGTTCTGCTGCCTGCAACAGCATGACCGGTTTGGCGTTGGGTCAGTAATGGTGAAGGTTGGCATTTCTACAGAGAGGCACAAACCCCTCCATGTGTTCGCCAGAGGTAACATGACTGCTATTAGGTATCGAGATGATATCCTCAGACCCCTTGTGAGACCATATGCTGGTGCAGTTAGCCCTGGGTTGCTTCTACTGCAGAACAGTGCTGACCTGATTTGACTGGATTGTGTCAGCAGTTCCTGCAAGATGAAAGCACTGAGGATCTGGTCTGGTCCTTCCATTTCCCAGACCTGAGCACATCTAAGACATCATATCTCAATCCATCCACCAACATCACGTTTGCACCACAGACTGCGCAGGAATTGGCAGATGCTTTAATCCAGGTCTGGGATGAGATCCCTCAGGACGCCATCGACACCTCATCAGGAGCATGCCCAGGCGTTGTAGTGAGGTCCTAAAGGTACTGGAGGCTATGCACAATACTGAGTGTTTTTCCACTATAATTTTGTGTGTGACTCCAAATCCAGGCCTCCATTAGTTAGTACATAATATTTACATTGATGATTTTGGTGTGATTTTGTTGTGTATAGCTAGCTTCCGTTAAAAAGTGCCTTACAACATAGTCCTTTAATCGTGCACCCACTTTAAAGTGATTTAAAAAAAAAATGAGATTAGGGCCCATTGTTCCATCATGCCTTTGAATTCTAATTAAACCAACCACTGATTATGTTAGAATTTACTATATAATCCATGAAGCTATAATTATGCTCTGACACATATTTTTGAGCATTTGTCATTCAATAGTGCACAGCACACCAAAATCTCAAACTTTTTTTCTTGTACAGATATATTTTACTTTTCATGTTTTCCATGAGAAAAATGCATTTTCCAATGAGATTATGGAAAAACTGATGGAAGAACAGATGATTGGGGCTATTTTTGAATTTTCTAACATACCCTGAGACACGAGAGTAAATGTTTACAAAGACTTGATTCTTTGGAGCATTTGCAAATACATTGTTAAGGAGTTCAGGGAACTCTTCTAAGTTGGTGGGAATATCATGGCTGATTTTCATAAATGCATTTAGCCGCATTAAAAAGCCAAGATAAGTGGAGCTCCTTAAAGTACAAAACACATTTAAGTGCCAGTTGTCTCATTAAGCTGTTACCCATGAAAAAACACAAATTAAATGTGCTAACCAGCAGGTTTTGCTGCTAACTGTTGAACTATTAAGGCCCTGTCATGTGGATTTTGGCATCTGTCTTCTCATGCTGGTTTTCATATCTGAAGCTATTTTGTATATGCTTGTATAAACAATAACAGTGCGTCAGTCGGTAGGAGGATTCGCCTGCAGCAGTTCAGCCTCCCTGACAGACAGACAGCCCTAAACTCCTTTGTTTCATCTTGAGAACAGAAGTTGTATTGTGGTTTTGCTGTTTCACTGCTTTGGAATGTACTGTTGAGAGAAGCCAATCAAAAACACACACCCAACTGTTTTCTCTACAGATAACATCGCCGGTGTCATAATGACGGCTGCTAATTTTCTTGGATGCCCAAAGATGAAAATTTACGATTTATTTACGATAGTCGAAAAAAATTTTCTCAGTGCAGAGTGAAACAAACACAACCTTGTCTGAGAGGTTCACTTTTACTGTCATCATGTATTATTGCTCTGTTAGTCTCTAATATGTCGCCTCTGTGTGGCAGCGGAACCTTGGCCAAAACTATCAACAACAATTTTCCAAAACCAGAGGAGCAAATCTACAGAAAAATGGGTGAAGAAGGGAACGGTCAGATTCTTCAAGTGTTCTAATAAAATTCCAGATTACAACTTTGATGAAGTGTTTTTACTGGACCTTTGGAAAGCTGTGCAGAGAAAAATGTTTGCAAACCTTAATAAACTACTGTATATACATCAGCATATTATAACATATAGTTTGCTGTTATTCATTCAGGGTTTTATTTTTCTTATATTATGATAGAGGAATGCAGAAACTAACACACATTCATGAGTGCATTGTATTTAGCATTCATGTTGCATACTTTCATGTTTTCCTTTCAATGAATTGCACAAATACACACAAAAAAACCTCTCAGTGGGTGTTTGGTTCTTCAGCTGACCGTCATCCATCTCACCAGCTACCCCAAGAAGACAGTGAAGGAATTGTTAAAACAGACTTTCTCATCTAACATCCTGAACATTTTTACACTTAATTTTAACAACAACCAGAATCTCCCTTTTATCTCCTCTTTCTTTTATCTTTTCTCCTTTTTTCCTTTCCTGTTCTACTTACATTGCAGTGTCAATATAATCTGTAAAACTCCCTGCATAATTATAATAAAGCAATTTATATGCATAAATCAAGTGGAACACTATGGCGATAGCCGTACTGCTCCACTCGTGAAAGTAAAATCTGTTGGGCTCTTTTTTGCATCAAGACAATTATTCTTATTGCCACATTGTCAGACAGGACACTGTTAAAAAAACAAAACAAAAAAAAGAGTAATGCAAGTGTTTTAGGAACTGCATGGAAGCAGGACAGGAGCTCTGTATGTTGCTTGATACACTTTACTCTGAAAGGAACTTTGAAGAAGTTCTATTTTGGAAATGACAGAATAGAACATCTCTCAGAGACAGTAAAGAGAGCCCAGATTCTTTCAGTGGGCCAATAGATCTATGCACCAACCTTCACATAAGGCTAGGAGAATGAGGTAATGACTGAGATAAACCCTCAGAATCAGATTAGATAAGCTGGAGGTTGTGGAAGAAAAAGAAGCATGAAAACTTTTGCCCCTTAACTTCAGTATAAAGTAAGCATCAAATCAGGGATCTCAAGCTCAAGAAGTCGTGTCCTACAACATTTAAACGACCCTCTGCTTCAAAACACCTAAATCAAATAGTTAGGTCATTACCCTGACTTTCTAGAACTTAATTACACGCTAAAGAGGCAGTTAAGCTATTTCCTTCAGGTGTTTTGCACAAGGGCAAGGGTGTCTAAAATGTTTCCCGTAGTCAATTTGCCAGTTTCAGAAGGATCTTTTGTCACCCTTCTCCATTATTATAGAATACTGCAAATTTGCTGACCAGCACGGGTAAATGTAAAATAACTTTTTTCAATATTTTTTTAGGTTTTCACTGAAATAAGGCTGCTCAAAAAGTGTAGAGTTAGTATATTTTTCTTTTCTTAACTACATTATCGGCTTTGATTTTGTTTTCATAGTCAATGATATACGTTTAAACATCTATAGATAGCTCAGACAGGATAACTTTAATCATACAAGACAAATCAGTTAATGTATAGACAGTGTAGACCATATGGCCATAATAAAACATTGGTTTCATCCAAATATTTTTCAAAATAGAAAATAATTAATTTAATGTCTATATTATATAATCTCCGTTTTTGCTGATATCTATATTTGTTTCTTTTTTATTTTGTTAGTATATTACTTTTTTTGATGAAATAAAGCTGTTATTTATTGTTATTGTTTTTTACGATAAAGGAGATTATAAAAAGCCAGTCAGTTTCACTCTTAAACAGGTGCTGGGTGCTGGAAATATACAAACAAAAACTTACCATTTGAGAATAATATTTGAGCTAAATTTAAAGCTACCAAAATTTATTTCTAAAGGTAAATGTATTAATGCCCATACAATTGCCCAACATGTAAAATGATCTTTTCTCTATTAACTGCAGTTGCCTCCATAGGTGCAATTAATCATTTCATGAGAGAGTGATTTTGCCTGAATTCTCTGGGCTTGACACACTTTTTCATTCACCTGACTACTTTGTTGAGTCTCTATGACAAAAATAGAAAGGGGATAACAGTGTTTAAGGTGGATAACAAAAGACTAGCAACAAGTGCAGCTCAAACCTCAGCAAATACTCCACAATAGAAATAAAAATGTTTGTCTAGTGCACCCAAAAGGGCCAAATAGGAAGATGATCAGCGACAAAATCAGACAAGAGTATATATTGAAGAAGCTTTCACCAAGGAGGGAGCTCAGATCTGTTAAAGGTAACCTCAATATTTATAACTTTCTTACCAGATATGACATTACACCACTGGCAGCAGACTGCAGGGTTTTTTTCTCTTCTCCCCTGCACATGTACAACACTTCTGTCCTTTTTAACCTGTCGCCAGAGGGGGCAAAATCTCTGGAACTTGCTCAATGCTCTTTTAACCGTAAACAGGGGCAAATGTTTTACAACAGTTGAAAACTAGAACCTGTTGTATTAAGTGTATTAGTATTTTTTTAAATAGTATATTTTTAAAGTTCTGTTTGTTTTAGTGACTATTTAAAACCATCTTTAAATATTTTAACCTTATAATGTTATACTCTTAATTCCACTCAACAAACCCAGAACTCAGCTAGAGAGGTTTATTTATACAGTATATTTATGTAGCAAGACCATTTAAAGTGCTAAATATGAAAACGAAAACAGAGAATGGTACATTGCAATGGTATAGAAGGAGAGCAAAACAAATAATATAAAAAGTAGGCTTATGAAAGGCAATACAAATTAATAATATAATTATCAATAATAAAATTATTATGTAAATAAAGTAAGAAATATTTCTTGATAACCTAATCTAATTGCTAATATAAATTCTTAAAAACTCCTTTTGAGGCCTAGGCTACTTTTAAATGTTTTTCCCTTGGGAGGGGGCAATTTCCTGGAACCCTGCTTCCATTGCATTATCCTCAAGTAATTACTCCATGGGCAATATTCCCACACAGTGAAACACTTACCTCTTCACTGTTGCTAATTTCAGACAACTGGGGGATGTTCCACTTCTAAACTTTTTTCACGTCTGGACAAAGGGTCAGAGGCTTTTCTTGCACACCTGTAGCCTTTAGGCCTACCTCCTGTTAGTGAAGCCCCAGGTATTCGGAATTAAGCTTTCTGTTAGGTAATAAAACTGTCCATAAAATCATACAAGTAGGTGTCTGAATTTTTGAGTGTAAATAAACATTCATAAATCTTTCATCTGTGAGAATGGAAGTTTAGAGGGTATGAATACAACTTACAAAGTTACAACTTTACAAATATCTATCTACTACCGAGGAGGAACTGTTTCATTCCTTAACAGTTGTTGGTGGTGTAGAAAACTGAAGGTGGCCTTTTAATGAAAAGAATAGAAAGAGAACGAAGAACAGAGCCAATGAATAAACATGCCGCCAGTGGCGGCCGGCCCATAGGGGGCGCTGGGGCACCGCCCTCCCTGATAAGAAGAGAGAAACGTAAAATATATTTTTAGAAATTAACTCATAAATGTCAGTTTTACTCTCTAGAGTGTGTACCTATAAGCAAAACAAATTATATAAACTACATTTCCCTATCTACTGTCATTAATTTGTGGATTTCCACAGACAGACTCCTACCGTCTCTGTTCTGGGGGCTGTGATCAGACAGCCCCACATTTGCAGAGAATCTGTCAATCATGTACTATTGCTAGGTGAATTTAATGGCCAATCAGCGTCTCGGAACTTTATGGTCTTGGGGCTCTGAAAATACTGCGCTTTAACAGGCTTCTGAACCCAAGCGCAGGTGCAGACAATTAGAGGGAAGATGGCAGGGGCGCTGGAAGCTGTTTTAAGCGAGGGGGGCTGATGGCTGGGTTGGAAAACACGTGACGTCATTATGTTGAGGGCTGTGGCTGACGTTTTTAACATAATATTGTAGGCCTACATTTGTCACCAAAAACTGCCATTTAAAATGCATCGGAACAAAGCATGAAAATCTTAAACTTTATTTCTTCTCTTTTAATCATTCAAAACAAACAGCTACCAATCAACAGGATCAGGAATACTTGAACGAAACATGGCCTAATTATAGCCTAAACTGAGCATTGAAAGTATTGAAAGTCCATTCGACTATGGATATGGGGAATGATTTCATATCTGAAACAAAAAACACACACAAAAAAAAAAAAAAATAACTAATTTTATATTTTATCACTAAATAGCTTAATACAGACATAATATTTAGTGATATGCAGCCTTATTCTAGCGTAGACTTCTTCAGCCACAGTACTACGACGAATAGGCACAGCATATAGAAATAAGTAAGACATAAATAACGCTAAATAAATGCTCGGCGGCAGTATTGGGGAATTAAAACCATTTCTTACCTTGATTTAAAGTGCACCAAAAGTGGCCTTGCGTTCTGGTGTGTTGCCGATGAAGCTCTGAACAAGAGATGGTATATCCAGCCTGTCCAGAATGTCACTATGTATGTGCATTAGCGCCAGATGTGTCAACCTCTTCTGGTTTGTGGTACTCCGGGTCCAGGTTTTCAGTCGTCTGAGAGCTGCTCCATCTTTCTGATGGAGCAGCTGACACAGGTAGACATAAACAAAGCTCGACGAATGCCTCAACTTCTGTAAACAGCGCTCTAATTTGGGGATGCAAGGATGAAATGAATTCAGCAACCTCTTTCACTGTAACGAACCTTCTCTCCTTAGTTAGGTCACCCAGTAGAGTTAGTTGCATATGTAGGCGTGATCGATTGAACTTTTCTGGGAGTTGCATTTCTTCATTAAGTCCGGACAGGTTTTGGTTGGCAGCTTCGATAAGAGTCGTTTCTCTATGTGCAGCCACTTTCATTCCATTTTGATCAAATCTTCTTTTAAGCTCATTTTGGATTAAGTATACCGCTTCAAAGAACTGACGTCGCCACTGTGCTTCTCCAGATCTACACACCAGAGCCTCTGCCTCTGGCTCTGAAGTATTGCGGATTCGAGCAGGGGTTTTGCTCAATCTGGAGGGATTTGGCATTTTCAAATCGTTGCGTCTTGCAGCGGTGTTAACCTTCTCCATCAGCTCTTTGAATGAGTCATCCCCCCGAAGTCTCTGCATATGTTGCTGGAGGATTGTGACACACTCCAGGGCTGAGCGTGCAGTTGATGTTTCGCTCTGCAGACTTCGGGCCACTGTCTCAGAAGGCCCAAAAAGTGCCTCACAGCAAACTAATCCAAAATATGTCCTTGCTTGTTTAGCCTGAGTGCACAATCCGGATATCTTAGACCGAATCTCAGCCCTAACTGACTTGTCTTGCTCCAGAGTCTTCAGGGTTTCCAGTAGTGTAGGATACGCAGAGATGGCTCTTGAAATCGCAGTGCTGCGGATGCACCATCGGGTGGCGCAAAGCCCCAGAAGATCGCACACCACATCTTCAGAGCCAAAAAGAGACCTGAACAACTGCTTACGTTTGGCTGATTCTGAAAAGACCACAGACACTCCCTGAACAAAATTCAATGTGTCTGCAATGAGACTCACTTCCCTTGATACCTCTTGCAGAACGAGGTCCAAAGCATGGTTACTGCAATGCACATATAGGGACCCTGGACACTCTGCTTTTAGCTTCGCCTGAACACCATTTATACGGCCAGACATGTTGGACGCACCATCAAAACAATATCCTGCCAAACGTTCCAGAGGTATGTTTAAACGGATAAATATGTCTTTGATGCATGAAAACAATGTTTCTGCAGATGAGTCACTCGCATTATAAAATCCAAGAAAGGCGTTATGTGCCCTTAAATCCGAATCCACAAACTGCAAACAACATGAAAATTGCTCGCTCGCGCTGATATCGGTTGTTCCGTCTGCTGTGAGGCCCAAAAAAGAACAGTGGCTAGTTTGAGACATGATTTCACGTTGGATGGCATGAGCAAACATCCCCAGAATTTCGTATCGGACATCCAATTATCTCTGCGTAACATCCATTCTCTTTCTTTCGGGAGAGCATGCGTTCTCTCCAGCATCAACTGCCAGAGGACTCCATCTCGGTGAGCGTGGCCTTTGAGTGGCAACCCTTCGCGGCCCAGGAACTTGATTGAGCGGTAAAAAAGCTCCAGCACAGCCCCACCTGTAGCCTGGTCTCAAGCGGCAATATCCGAGATCACAGCGTTGATTGGTGTTAATTTTAAGGATTCCAAAGCACGCACTGAATCCGAGTGCAAATCGGATAACTCATGTTGAGCAAATCTGTCACGAGCTTTCTTCCAGTTACTATATCCACCCGCTGTTACAAAGGAGCTTTGATTGTCTTTGGTGAGGCGCAGTAATCCTTTATCCGTGGCCTTAGCACATATAAAACAAATCACAGAGTCAGATTCTCTAATGTAATGTAGCCATTTCCATTGGTCAATCATCCATATTGAAATGAACGCTCAAACTTTTCCCCACCAAATCTCCTGCCTGGAAATTTCATCCTGGGTTGGAAAGGCTTGTCATCTTCTCTGGCACCTATCCGATGTGTCCCGACTTCAGCAGAGTCCATGTCAACGTCAACGTCCAGCCCACAAACTTCTCTGCTCGGGGATGCTGACATGCTAACGACGCTAGTCTGAAACGAGTCGGTGTCGGTGTCAGCCTTTGACGCGGGTTCACCCGCCGTTTCATCATCATTGTTGTTTACATCTTGTGAAGAATTCCCATAACTATTTTTACTTTTCTTTACAGTTTTACTCGAAAAAAAGTCAGAGATACGTTTCTGCTGCCTATTGCTAGCCATGCTAAACAAATATGAGGTGGCTGAAGCACTTCCGGGGGAGTAGGCTAGTTTTTTATGAAATATTTAAATAATGAATCATTAGTTTATATCTTATACACAGCCCATCATTTTAATCCCATATCAAACACAGTCTTTTAAAAAATAAATACATAAATAATTTCATGTTTTTAAGTACAATATTATGTTACTCCACAGCCCCCCACCAGGGGGGGCTGATGCTATGACGAGGGAGGCTGCAGCCCCCGCAGCACCCCCCTTCCCGTGCCACTGGAAGATGGCGAATGTAACGAACGAGATGCAGCTTCCACCAAATTCGGTGAGATCCTTATTTATCTACCCGTTTGCCAGAAGAACATCCCTGTTGTAGGATATGAACATTTCATGTCATGGTTATTGTGACTGTGACGAATCCACCTCGTCGCTTAAAACAACCTCTCTAACTTTGCGCGCCACACACACATTCCTGTTATACTGTGTTTGTGAGGACCAATCCGCTCGCGCTGAGCCAAGTAGCTCCATTAACTTAAAACACACAAGCTGTTCCTGGTTACCTGCTGGCGTATTGAGGGTGCACACTTAATATTTCAGTGGGGTTAGCCGTGTGTGTGTGTGTGTGTGTGTGTGGGTGTGTGGGGGGTGTGGGTGTGTACGTGTTTATGCTACGGGGATTTGTCATCTTCAGTCTGGCTGCGTCTTTGCTGGGTTCAAACCCCGTTTGGTGTAATTGAATACGTCAATGAATCTGTGTAAAAGAATTAAGTTGTAAAAATTATTTGTTTTTGTACATCAATTGTTTGTGGAGGTAATATATGGACAAAACTGATTTATGAGAAGAAATCAGAAATAAGAGAGCCTGTAGGGGCTTAAACTATTTAATGAGGGCTGTGGGAAGAAAAGCTGCAATTTTTGTTTTCTGTTTCTTTGTTACATTGCTGGTAACTGGAGGGAGGCTGAGGCCCAGAGTATCTTGTACATGTTTAGTTTCTTTTGCACCCTGTTTTGAGTTTTTGAGCACAATAAATCACCAACACCGGTAACCCGACTGAGCCTGGATTCTTGGAGGCCAAAGAACCCCGTCACAGTGACCCAAATCATCACTGTTACTGTTATTATATAGTAAATTAAATCATTACTGTTAAATTGTATTTCATTTCCAATTGTTTATTTGAATTCTTATTCCGGATTAGTTGGAGACATACACTAGGCTATATCAGCCCCACCAAAAATATTTTTCACCAGCCGCTACTGCATGCCGCGCATATGCTGGAGATATTTTAGCAAAGATATAATATTGGGTTTGGTTTTGATTTTGTCCTTCATCAAGGACTCGAGATTTATACTCATAAACATGTCGAGCACCAAACAGAAATGGTCCTAAAGTCCCATTTGCACTACTCCCTGAAAACCGATCCGTGCCGAGTTTAGACTGAGCTTGGATCAGTTAACCATGCTGAGATCGGTCCATTACAACCATTTACACACCATGCTAGCATGGTTCCTCGCCTCCTAGTGACGATCTACGGTACTACTGGTCTCTAGAGGTAAAATGGCAAATCAACATGGCAGCACCTGAAACATTTAGGAAGTTTGGTTAAGCATACACTGTGTTGAAATGCCAAAGCCATTATACACATAAAATATGCATCTATGAGTATTGTAACCCAAAAGGGCAAACAAGAAACAACAACAACAAAAAGTAAACATAGCAATAAGTCAAGATAAAATATGCAAATATGCAAAAAATGCATTTAAATCAGGTGAGGTTGAGCTATGATCTGTTGCTCTGTTTAACCTCCATCAATTAAGTTAAATCTTAGTTCATAACTTTGTATGAAAAATAGCAGAAATGCAGCTAAAATTCAGATATTTTTGTGTGACATAGCTGTGCAAGGTGCATTTACTAGAAAATATAAAATCAAAAACCAAAAAATAATATCTTTAATTTACACACAGTGTGGTGAATATGATTGCCATCTACACTATGCGTGTACACCCAAAAATATATAAATAGATATGGCTTAAAAATCTCAGAATTTGATGCAGGCTTAACTATTGCCTTTATTGATACATTTGTTTTATTCATTTTGAGAATTTGTTACATAGGAACACCACAGAACTGTGGGAGAGGGATAACGTAACAAATTAAATTACTCTACAAATGTTTTTCAAGGTTTCCTGCCTGCAAAGCTTCATTGTAGAATATGGTTAAAAATATATTTTCTGATTACTTATATAAGTCTGGATTTGAACAGCTGGTTACAGCACTGCAAAAAAAAAAAAAAAATCTGAAGTCAATTATACATTTTTACAATACTACAATACGACAGACAAAAATAACTCTGGTGCACTCTTTGCTGATAAAGAGTAGTAATGGGTGAGGAGAGGATTATATTTTCATATATTATGCTCAATCCAGGAATTCTGGATTGAGTATATTGACATAATATATATATATATATATATATATATATATATATATATATATATATATATATATATATATATATATATATATATATATATATATATATATATATATATATATATTTTTTTTTTTTTATCTTAATGCAAAATGTTTAAATAATGTTTTGCACCTGACCACGTCCTAAAGCCTGACCTTTTCTAGTGCCTGACTCTGTTCTAAAGCTTGAGCCGGTTCTTAGTCCTGATCTTTTCTAAGGTCTGTCAGGTCTGTGACATGTCTGTCCTGCTGGAAAGTCCAGAAACACTTTTCACACTTTTTTTTTCCCCCTGTAGTGACGATAGATCAGTAGTGTTTGACAAGACAGTGGTTAGCTTTAGCTGCACCACACAAACAGCTCACATCAGCTTTGTAAAGTACAGAACATAAGGCTGATTCCTCTGCAGAAACAGGCCTGTTTTAGATCTGACACACACAGCTTCTGGCAGCGGGATGACACTTGAGGAACATCCGGCATTTTCCCTTCTCCAAAACCCTTGTGTTTTGACAAGAAATTCCTGCAGTGAGCCACTGTTTGAAATGTGGGAGAGTGTACACAGTCTGAATGGCTGCTCCTCTCCGCTGCTGACACAAGGGTTGATTGTGTTTGTCAGTCGTCAGTTGGTTCCTGTTTGTGTAAAAACCACTGCGAGTGATTTTAATTACTCTGATTAATACTGAGCAATATGAGTGCTTGTCCAAAAAAAAAAAATCTCTTTTTCTGCTTTGTGTATGGATCTGTTAAAAGAAAAAGAAGAAAGAAATGTAGTCCCGCTCAATGAGAGGGGAAAAAAAGATGTGATTTAAAACAAAAGTCTGCAGCTTTTAGTGACTGAATTGTACAAATCTTTTTAATCAAAAATATTTAGAACATGTGGTTTGCTAATCTCACATTTTTGTTGGACGGTGCTAAGGAATACATAACAGGGTGTTTCTTAATTTTATAGCACACCTCATAAATCGGGACCTAACTCAACAAATTACATTCGGCAGCTGCTCCAAAAGCCGAAGAAAGCCTAACGGGCCTGACTTACCAGAAGAGGCGTATGCTGCCTTGTGTTATTTTCAAGCACATAAATGTGGGAACAAAATTATTTGTGTTACATAGATGAGTATTTATAAAGAATGATGACTTGTTTAGGTCAAAAAGAGAAGCCATGAAATTAGTTTTTGACTACAGGGCCATTTGTGCTCCCATGTATTCCTTTCTGGTTCCATTGTTTTTACCATCACTGATCTCATGTTTTCTATGCCTTCATTAAGTTGGAATGGCTTTTATGTGCTTTATTCAATAGTGAGCAGATCTTAGAGCTTCTTAATTTAGAAGGAAGTTTTAGATAAAAGTAGACATGGTACGAGTGGGTAATGTACATCCTGAAAAAAAGACATGTGAAGACCTCACAGCAGCTGGTGGTCTCTACTTTATGGCATCTTCATTGAAAAGTTCCTTCCTTTTTTGTCATTGTTTTCTTTTTCTTAGTTCCTTTTACTAACCAACCATGTGCGGTGCTGTACTGCACCACACTTCCCCTAATGTTATCTATTGTATCAAACAGCTCTTTGAATTTAGCTTTACAGCCACCATTTCAATAAACACTGACTAAGGTTATTAAGAACTATGTAGCTGTATGTATTTTCGATTCCATGTTTATCCACTCACAGAAGGGTAGCCTCAGGAATGTAGGTGTCCTTTTTGATTAACTCTTCTCTTTAGAGCATTTTTTAAGTAGTTACTATAGACTTGCTTTTCCATTTGAGGAACAAACTTATATCCATGGTCTCCCTGAGAAGAATTGATATGACAATACATGGTGTTGTCAACAACTTGTTTATGGTAATAGTCTGTTTAATTGTTGTTTTAAGAAGTGGCTTGTCCATCACAGGTGCTCCAGACCTTTGCTGGGAAATTACTGACCTTGCTCATAACGAAGAACCCATTATCCTTTTAATTAGTGTTTTAGTCAAGACTACACCAACCGGGACCAAGGAGTACCAAGAGAAGGGCAAGACCTTTAGAGACCAAGACCTTATATGGTCTTAGTTTCTGCTTCTACAGGTCTTGTTCTCGTCTTAGTGCTCATCTGCCTGTTTTTAGCTTGTGCATAAAAGTTGGATATACCCTATTGGTAATGCCTATTAAAAGTACATCTTACATCCAACATGCTTGCAAGTGGATATATTTTAAGTTTTAGACCTTCTAGTTATTTGGTGATGAGTGCCATTATACTATGACTGTTAATGAATTTAAATCATGGCAGTTTAAGTTTGCACAGCAAATTAAAGGTACAGTAGAGGACTTTCGCGAATTTTTGAAAAACCTTCTCCATGTAATGATCTGCCCTGATAGCTCACCTTAATTGTTCATGCCTTTCTTCTGCCTAACTCTGCCCAGTGTCCAATTGTCACTAATCTCATCAACCTGTGTCTGTTCCTTTATACTGGGCTCAGTTCCAGCTATCAGGGCCAGAATATTTTTTGCTGTTTGTTTTTGCCCTGTTAGATGCCTTTAGGTTCTGTTTTCATAAGTTCTTGTCCCCCAACAGATCATGTCCCTGTTCCAGTGAGGAGATTATTTTGGAGCCAGTGTCTTCAGGGAAGTTCATTCCAAAACCAGTGGTGAGAGCGTTTCAGCATTTCCCTATTGATTCTGATCTCCTGATTCCGTTCCCTCTCATCCACTGGCCCTGTCTGTACCCTTCTGATCTGTTCGCCTGAACCTCCTTTGTACTCACGCTGAATTCTGCCTGTTACTGTGCGTTTCTGTCTGAGCTGGTTGCTTGACACACATGACTCTGAACCTGCCTTCCCGCTCTGAGGAATCCTGGAAGCCTGGATCCCTCTCTTTCCATAACTCCTGGATCACTCAACTGTTCCTGCCTGATCTGTTCTTCCCCTGACCTTCATTGCTTCCTGCAAGTCCTCTGGGGCTGCAGCATCAGCGATGCCTGATCGTCTGGTTGGAAGCTCATCTGCTGGATCACACCTCTTAAGGCTGCAGTCACTGCAGGTCTTCAGCTCCACAGTTCGCCGCTTTTGTCCTGTTCTGTCTGTTTGATTTTTCTGTTGATAAATGTTTTGAACTTTCCTTCTGACTGTTGCGCCTTGAATATTGGGTCCATCTGTCCCGTTTTATGACACTCTGTGTCCGAACGTCCGCCCTAACCCCTAAATCCCTCAATCACTATATAGAGTGGGGACTATATAGTGTACTTTATATCAAACTCAGTTAACTTACTGTTTGGACAGATGATCGCTACTGGTGCTGGTGAAGATTCTCAGTCATCCAGGTCATAGTCATTCAAAAAATAAAGTTAAACACACATAAAAGTCTCCGTCATTTAAGTAGGATTTGAATTAGTCTAGTGGGGTACCAGATAAGCAGAAACAGAGCTCCAGGCATCGGCGTCGCCAGACCCCATTTACTGGGGCACGTGCCCCAGTATAAATGAGCTGTGCCCCAGTATAAATCTCATGAATATTTGCAACAGTATTACATTTTTTTAATGCATCAATTTAGATATTTCCAACGGAAGGAGACGTATATTTCTACTCAAATGCGCAGCAAGTGTGTTGGTAACTCCAAATTGAGGATGTATTAGCGCCCCCCACGTCACCGCATGTCACTGCATGAACTGCAGGTAAACTAACACGCCGCTCTCAACTGAGTTGGATGGGACACTGTGCAGCCATGACGCATTTTTAGTTCTGGTAATGTTTCTTACCTGTCAATTTTATTATTTTCCCAGTGAAACCACATGATTTATAGGCTACTAACTGAAAATTACTGTATTGGTTTGTAGATGGATAGCAGGAAATTCCTCACACGAAGCAGAGACAGGGAAGCAGTAAAACAAGATGAGAGAGAGGGAGGTAAGGTCCCGTAATGAATTAGTGATTTAATGTAACCAGTTACATTAGGAACGTTATAAGTAATATGATAGATATTTACATAATTATAAATTTGCGTTTTTTTTTATGTTTGCTGTAGAGAATGAGAATGCAGGTGCTGGAGTAGGAAAGGGAGGAGGAGGCGAGACTGACAGGCAAGAGACAGGTGAAAGACAGGAGAGACAGGACCATGAAGGTGATGAGGATGCAACAACCAGCTTCCACAAACAAGAAGGGGACATTAGGGACTTAGGGGGAAAGCATGATGGTCCTAAACAAGTGAAGTTGTCCCACTATCCCCTGGGGCAAATTTGGAGTAAAAAAAACGTTCATTTAATTCAAAATGGTTTGAGCTTTTCCTGGTTAAAAAAGAAAGCCTTGTTATCAAGGATATGCAGTGTGTTTTCAACTTGCTTGATAACATCATATTCCCAACACTAAAGCAGGTCATCCAGATCTCCCTCACAATCCCAGTCTACAGATGGAGTTGTGAAAGGTCATTCAGTGTGTTGAGAAGGCTCCACACTTGGCCGAGGTGCACAATGGGACAAGATAGGCTCCATCATCTTGCTATTTTATCAGTTGAAAAGGAAGAACTTTCTAAGCTGAGTCACAAGTGATTGACCACTTTGCAAAAATGAAAAATAGGAGGTACACTTTAATGCTCAAAAAATAAAAGGAAAACTTAGTTCGGGTTGAGTTAAACTTTCCCCTGAACTAAAACTCGGAAACCTAGGAATTAATGATTACTTCAGAATGTGTATAAGGAAACTTTTTATTTTTAAAGTTGTTGATGTCTTATTTTTTATAGCTGCAATGTTGAAAATGTTCATGTTTGTTAAAACAAATATGCTCTTATACTCATTAATATCTCAACTGGTAATTTTGGTAGGAATGTATCAGGGTTGGGCAGTGTGCTTGTCTGTATTTATGTATGGAAGGAGGGGCATATGCACTAGGGGGCCAGTGCCCCAGTAAAGCTTTGTGCCTAGCAACGCCCCTGGCTCCAGGTACTCTAATAACATTAAGCAATCAACAAATATATCTGTAGTTTTGTTTATAGGTAGAGCACTTGTTGTTAAACAGAAAGTTCTAGACTCCATTGGTTGGACATGCATCATAGTATGTATACTTTACTACATTTGTTCTTCCTGAATTTGAAAACATGTACACAGCATTTTCCATCAATAGTACAAGGTATTCTGATGCTAAAAGTATTTCTGTATGAAATGGGTCCATTTAGCATATTGTGATGTATATGTTTCCCACATTTTGAATGAGTTGCTGAGAAAGCGAAAGTGATTTCGGGCTGCTAAGTAGGTCGGTGGGTAGCACATCTGCCTTCCAACAAGAAGGTTCTGGGTTTGATTCCCGGCCCAGGGTCTTTCTGCATCGATGTTTGCATGTTCTCCCTGAACATGCGTGGGTTCTCTATGGGTACTCCTGCTTCCTCCCACAGTCCAAAAACATGATTCTCCCTAGGTGTGAGTGTGTGCGTGAGTGGTTGTTTGTCTCTGTGTTGCCCTGCGATGGACTGGCGACGTGTCTGGGGTGTACCTGCCTCTCAGCCATTGACAGCTGGAGATGGGCACCAGCACCCCTCGTGACCTCACTTGAGATTAAGCGTGTTAGAAGATGGATGGATTTTTGTAGCTTTTGTTATTTAGCATTTTTATTTATTTTAATGTAATGATTTCTGTCAATAAAATTTGATTAAAATAGGGACAGGTTAGTTATTATTATTTTGAAGGCAAAAGGTTGCCCAAATTTATTTTAGAGACATCTGTATAAAGAGATGGTCGAATCAGCTTTAATCCTGACCCTACACCATAATTATTTTTCATGTGTGTTTTAAAACTCATCACAGTTGTAATATTCCAACTTTACAGCTATTCCATTATGACAAAATAAAAAAACTGTACAGAAATCTTTGAAAGTAAAATACAATTTAAAATACACATCTAATGTGATGATGGGTGGCTGGGACTTCTGATCTGAGCTGCAAGTTTGAAAAATAAGGGATGTTGCTGAACTCTTGGGACAGATGTGGACTGACCTCAAATCTAAATGAAGACATTGTCACCCACTTCCTTGGAATCGTAGGAATGGATGCAAGACAATGAAACAGCTATTATGAAGAACAAAAACATTTGCAAACCAGTGTAGTTCCTGTTTGATATTTACAGTCCCATGTTGATACTTTTTAGTCTCTATATTCCTCAGAATTATTTTTTTCTCCGAATCCCTTATGATTATTCTGCTGGACAACAAATTTGTGACAGTTTTAATACACAATATTTGGGTGTGCTAAAATAATTTTTTATTAGCATTTTTATGATAGTGGGAGGCATTATTTGAATTTAATATTTTTTTTTTTTTATAATGCTGAAAAAAAAAAACATAAAGCTGGTAGTGACTGAAAAATAATTTGTCAAGATCACAACAAACTAATTAAAGTGGCCATACAACATGAGAGGTTTAGACAGAGTAGCATATGCCTCATTTTTAAAGTCACTACACTGGGTGTCAATTAGATTGATACTATAAATCCATTTACTTAATTTTTATTGTAGTTTTTCTCTTTTCAGGGTTGAAGAAGGAGCAGTCAAAGGTGACAAAACTGGACCACCAACTTAGGCTATTGATAGAATCTGTGACCCCCAGTATATGCAGAACCAGCCCATTTTTGCCACTGTCAGTGATGTATGCTTTCTGAAGAACCTGGTACACACCCCGGCTCCTTGATGTGTTGACCTCAAGTCCTACTTGTGGAATTCCTTTTCAGTGTCCATGTTTGAGGGACTTATTCCCAGCTGAGTCACCTGGGGGTGCGGGGGACATAATGGGAAGGCGTCAGAGGGGTGTGGACAGACGTTTATGCCTCATGTTTGAGTTTCACTGAGGGAAGGTTGACATGTATGAATAGAAGTTTACTGAACCATCAAAAACAATTAATGATGGCTTTGATCCCAAGTTCAAAAGCACCTTTCTGGAATAAATCAAAAAATGTGTAGTTTAATTTGACCTACAGCAGTGGTTGTAGCTGAAAGGCTGCAGACGATGTTCACAATGGAAGGCTGTTGAATAAGTGGGTATTATAAACATGATAAAAAGAAACAGTTTTATAAAGCGTTTTTTAAAACTTTGCTTTACTTAAGATAACTGCTCTTTTGCAGTGATGTTCTGGCTATACGCTTTCATTATTTTAGTTAGATAAGATTGCTTAAGCTGGAAACTGATTTAAAATGTCATTTTGTAATTAATCATATTTTCACAACACTTATAAGAGAAATTATTTTTTTAGCAGAAAATGGAAAGATTGTTGCTTATAACTTTATAGCTGTTACGAAAAAGACAAAAAGCAAAAAAAAAAACAAAACAGACTATTAATTTTTTTGCCTTCTGGTCACAGCCATGCCAGTTAATTTACAGTAGATCAATGAACAATTGGTATTAAGCCAGTGATGTCAAATGTTTAAAGCTACCGAAAACAAAAAGAAAAAAACCAATATTACCCTTCAGATGTATTTCTTTGCAAATTTGCCCTTTTGTTCTGCTCTCTGGAAGTTTCAGTCCCAACATTTTCTATTTGTCACTCTCTATAAATCATAAGCCTTTCTTAACAATTGTTGCAATAAATTAGGTGTGGCCCCTTACTAATAATGTTGGACAGAATCATAACGTAATAGTGAACTAGTGAACACTGTTCACTACTTCTTATGCCAGTTTTAGCTTCAGCACATTTCTCAGGAATCAAAGTTTGCTTTAATTGGTGTGTGAGTCACTTTTAAGGTTTAAATTGAACCTGCAACCAAAAGCAGTTGAATGACTGATTGCATAACCCCGTGACTAATGATATGACATCATGTTTATGGTTATTGTAGCTGACCAATGTTTGGCAGATGTTTCTTCAGGATTATGTTGTGCTTATGCAGACCCCTTATTCGTGGCCTGTGGGTGTCAACAGAAATCCATGGATTTTTATGTGCCCAATTTGTGTTGGTAACCACTGTTAAAGGCTAAAAATTGAGCTGGATGCTATGAAACCTTATTTGCAGAGTTTGCATCAGTGCATTGGCAAATAATCACACAATCAGTGGGCAACAGAACTCCCCAAAACAGAGGTGGACAAATTAGCTACTAATAAATTTTGCTTCACATATTCAATATTATGATGTTTGAGTTGGTTTGCCTGTATGTTTCTATCACCTATAAATTATTTCTATACTCTATTTAAAATTTTTCCACATATTTTACATATGGAAATATGGATCCATGTTGAAACAAAATGGAGAAAGAAGTTTACAGTAGGCAGGTAAAACGAAGAGTTTCCTATATAATAAGAAGCACCTGTCTTTGGAGAGAGGACAAGGAACTGGTTTGAGCTGAAACTGCAGAAAATTCTAAGTACTGCATCCATCTGTCAAAGAAATAATGTGGCAAAAAGTTGGCTGATAAATGAAACCAAGACTGATTATTTTAAGCTGCAGGTGGTTAAAAAGAGGTTTGAATCCCTGGACCTCCATGGGATGATGAGGTGAATTTTTGGACCAACTCTTGGCCCCTAACAATCAGTAAATAACCGCCTTTAGTTACACTCTCTGCGGTATGCCGGGTCAGCCAGCTCAATCATCACTGGGGCTTCCAGATGTCTACAGATGGCTGGTGTTCTCTCACTCACTCATTTCGAGAAACTTCATTTTTCCCATGGTAATCACGGGACCCAGGAGTCAAATCATATGCTGAGCAGAACCACAACGTGAACATCCATTCTCATGCAACCTATTATCAGAATCCATGCTTGCCTACAACATTGTCCCTTTGTGCTGATCTTTACTGTTCTGCTCACTGTCCAACACTCCTGTAACTACTGAATTCGACCTCTCATGCCCTCTGGTGGCTGTTGTCATATTACAATCATTTACATGCAGATCAAGTGATTTCCATTTTTATAGACTGATGACCTTCTTTGGCCACAGTGGTTTTCCAAAGCACATTGTTATGTTTTGAAGTAGAAGGATTAAAGTTAGAATATGATTTTTGTTCTTCTTTTTTCTGCTCTTGGTCAAGAGGCATTATCATTTCAAGGAAGACTTTGCTCTTCACAAATCTGACCTTGTATTTTAATCAAACTCTTCCTTAAAGCCAAACCAAGCATCTGGCAGGCCCACCAGATTGTTTTCTTTACAACTGTTACAGAGATAGTGTAATAAAGAGCCATTCGGAGATTTTTAACATTCCCTCACCCTCTCAGAGCACATGAACAAGCCCTGCTCACAACACTGAGCCTATAATAAAGTACGCTATCCGTTTTTCTTGGCTGCTTTCCAGCTGGCAGCTTAACCAGCCACATATTTCCTTTGTGTCTGCATATATCTGTTTAGATGCGTTACTACTGCCTTCTCTTGGTGTCTTGTCAGAACTTCCTGCTTAGTTGGAGTTGGCTTAAAAAAAATATATATATATTAAAAGGTACCATTTCAATTTTATTTAAAAAATAACAATGATCTTTATTTTAAATAGATCAAAATTAAAGAGATTTTACTTACTTCTTATTTTAAAATGTTTTATTAACATTTGATTGTCTGACAATGCACAATTTATAACAGAAAATAAAAACCTGGCGCTCTTGAGTCATTGTGACAATTTGCATGTTGCACATAATATACTGATCATATGACATATATATATATATATATATATATAGTCTTCTTCCTATGGCCTAAACCTGGTGGCTTCAAAGTAAATCTTTTTGGGAGTAACTTTAAAAGCAGTGAAGTAAAAAATTAAAAGAAGAGCTCTGCATTAGTAAATGGTCTATACCTGTATAGCACGGTATCAAGTCCAAGTACCCCAAAGCACTTTACACTATATCCAGTCATTTGTGAGCTGATGGTGACAAGCTACACTGTAACCACAACTGCCCTGGAGTAGATCAACAGAAGCAAGGCAGCCACACATCAGCACCACCGGGCCTTCTGACCACCAACAGCAGGCAAAGTGGGTGAATTGTCACGCACAAGGGCACAACAACAGAGACAGACAGAGCGGAGTCCCAAACTGGCAGCCCCCTGGTTATAGGAAAAACTCTTCCTCATGATAAAATGTGCTTAAATAAACATAAATAAAAGACTTGCTTTAAAGTTAGCTTAGGCTTCCTTCAATCTGTAGTTCCTGACAAGTGAGTTAATGTTACCCTTAAATTGTCACAGTCTACATACAACTATACAGATATATACATCCATGTCCACACAGACCCTGTTTACACTCACTAACACAAAATAATATTTAATTTGAAAATTACACTTTTGATTTGCAGTGCTGACACTGCTGGTATTCTAAAAACATTTCTTGACATTACAAGAAAAGTCCTATGGGTCAGTGTAATTATTACTATAGTTATAACTTTGTTTTAGTAAAATATTGAAGTCCTAATGAAACATAGAGCTAAGTAACAGTGAATGCTCACTCCGAGTCTGTGACATCATATCAGCCGTTATGAATAAGGACTGATCACAATGCTGGTTGTGCTGGCGAGTTTTTTTTTCCATTAATAAAGTAAATCCTTATCTAAAATAGTTTTTTCGATCATAGTTTTATTGTATTTGAGCAGCCAGTAAACTGGCCTGACATTAACTATATTGTGATTATATTGGTGATGTGCTGTAAAAGACACAAGAGCTAGCAATGTAATCCAGCTGAAGACCACTGGGTTTCTTTAACACCTTAGTGGAGCAGGAGGCTGAATGAGCCCAGGTATATAATCTTATAGATGTACTGATGTTTCCTCTAATAGAGAAACATTTTATACCCAGAAACAAGACCCAAAACTTAATTACAATTAAAATTGTTCCTGCAAAGCAAATACTTAAATTCATCATACAGATTTCTTTGAACACAAAAAAGATAAGACTGCATTAATCATTAACTATTAAACGTTAAACATATCAAAGTAGACCTTTATTTTTTTTTTCTAAATAAGTAAAAGTAGATGAAATCCAATAGTTCCATAACATAGTTGTAAACAGTATTAAAGCTGTGCAAATGACTATCTCTCTGGCAGCTCCATCACTAATCATGCAAGAGATGAAAATCTCTCCAGGCTAAACACAACGACTCAATCCAGTTTTATTAAAGCCACTTGTTACCCTTAAAATCACCCTGCTCTGCTCTAAAAGCTTTGCAAATGAAGAGTAAGTTATTTTTAAATCCCCCTGCATGTTTTCTTCTGTGATGAGCTGTCATCATCAGAAAGCCACAATGAGTCGCAGGCCATCTTTCAGGCGCTTGCCTCAATCACAGAACTTCTTCATTTTCTTGTGGCATGTTTCTCCTCCCCATGGAAAGGTTGAGAGCCCCAGTTCCTGTCATTTTACAGGCTCTTAGTGATAAATGAGAGAGATAATGTGTATTAAGAATATCCAGTTCCTCAGAAAGCTCTCTGTGAGGAACTTTATGGGATAAAACAAAGTTCTGCTCTTCATCAAAGTTATTCCCCTTAGCCCTGTCAGAGAGGCCTTTACATGCTGTCTCTGTCCTACTGCTCCGTCTCCTTTTTTAACATTCAAAATGCAGTTTCAGTCAGCAAAATGCCAAATTGAGGATTTGCTTAAATCAGATTAAGTTACAAAGTTTATTTACAGGGGATAAATGCGATCCAGGCATGTCTTTGGGGAGCATTTATCTCTTTAAGTCATAAATTCAGTGCTAAATAAAATTTCACATACAGAATAGGGATAAAACCTGTAGATTGCCAAAAACAATGAGTGCAAAAACTTTGCTTCATCCATCAAGGCTTCATATTTTTTTGCCTTTCTGGGAAAAGTTACTTCGAAGCTTTGGAATGGATACTTCAATCGACGGAGAAGCCTTAAATTCAGGAAAAACTGAATTGTAACACTGGATGATTGCTAAAAATGGGTCAAAGGGATTTAATAGTCCAGACGTATTTTGTGAATTTCGAGGAGCTTAACATCTAAGTCATTGTTTTTTTAATTGCATTGATGCCATGATGTCCAGTGCAAACATACCAACAATGGGAGGTATTTTCTTTTAACATTCCTTTCTTTTGTTTGATGATGGGGGCAAGCCTCTTTGCTGAGGAGCAAAGGTGTGGCAAAGGGCTGAGAAGGCTTAAATCTGGGTGCAGGCTTACTAGGCCCTACCATATATCACTGGAATATGAGGATTCAGGTTTAGTTAGTTTCAATCTTTCCTTTAGTTATTGTTAGCCATTTTGTTTCACCCTTTGTTTTTTGTTTTTTTGGTTAGGCCAAGTCACTATATTGTATACTACCCTCATGTGTCAGAGTTAAACACAACTTTTATTGTCACTTTGTATACACAGAGTGTATACAAAACAAAATTTCATTTTGTACAGCTTTCATAACATTTCCATTATATTGCAGCAGTGATCAAATGAAAACAGTGTGGCAGAAAAAAAACATGGTGCAAAAAAAACAAAATGATATAGAAGTTCAGAGAGTTAAATATGTATGGTGCAAATATATTCATATGCAAAAGCTACAACACTGCAAAGCCTCTACCCAGAGGACAGCAGGGAGAACAGTCCATGGTGGGGGGTTGAAGGATCATTGATGATGTTACAGGCTCGGGACATGCAACACTGGGATGAAAGGTCTTTTATAGAGGAAGGAGGAGCCCCGATGATCTTTTCCGCTGTTCTCACCACTCTTCTCAATTTCTTCCAGTCTAAGACGCTATACCCTCCACACCACACGAGACAGCTGGTCAGAATGCTCTCTATGGTGCTTCTGTAGAAGGTCGTAGGGATGGGTGGGGGCAGATGGGCTCTCCTCTGCAGGAAGTACAAGCACTTTTGTGCCCTTCTGACCAGTGAGGTGGCGTTTACAGTCCAGGTGAATTTGTCTGTGATGAACATCCCCTGGAATTTGGTGATGCTGACCACCTCTACTCTTGATGAGCAGTGGAGCGTGGTAAGGCCGGTTCTTCCTAAAGTCGACGATGATCTCCTTCATCTTCTCCGCATTCAGGATCAGGTTATTATCTCTGCACCAGCCCACCAGCTGCTCTACCTCCTCTCTGTAGTCTTGGTCGTTGTCATCTCTAATGAGGCCCACCACTGTAGTGTCGTCTGCCAACTTCACGATGTGATTGGTGGTGATTGATGGCGATTGTGTTTTCTACAAGTAAAGTTTGCTTTAAGTGAATTTTTGAGTATTGTTAGATTTAGTTTACTACTTTTACATGCTGGCTAATGTATTAATACTTTTGGATTTTGTTCATTTATTGGGTCAATAAAGCCCTGATTTTTGAAATGATCTCCTATGTACTGAGTTCTAAGTGCTAAGTGCCTGACAAAGACAATATGATTTATTTTTGTTTCCAAGCCATGCATGTCAGCCCGCACTGTAACTTCAGAGCCAGAAGGCCCTGTCACAGTTGAGAGTGGATTTAATTCCGGTTGTGGAACACAGTACTAGCTCTATAGTCTCTGCAAAGTTATTAACCTTCCTCTTGTGTTAGTTTTCTGCTGCCATCTGTAGTGTTAGCGGGTCATTTTGGACCCGAGTATTAAATCAGCCATAAAATACCCTAAAAACAATCTTTTATCATCCAATGTTTTTCTTAACTCTTGTTTAGCTGATTGGGCTCCCTTATCTATTAAAAGATTGGTTTTAATATTTTTTTGTGGCCCCCTGGGCCTTTGTTTTAGCAGCATACCCCTCGTTTTCAATGTCTAAAAAGTGGTCAAATGAACCTTAAGAGAAGAAGGCAACAAAATAATCAGTTGTTCTGTTACCTGAGTGCAACTGAGAGATATTAAAACACATTTCATAAATGTTCAACAAAAAAAAAAGATTTTAATTTTAATATTATCAAATATAGTAACATCTATGGTGTTTCGGGTCATTTTTGACCCGTATATATTTACTTCAAGACAAGGGCAAAAACAAGTCTTTTTTTCCCCACACAATAGAACTTGAATACAATATTTATATTTGTGTATATTTACACTTTTGGTGTGTTCTTTGCAGATATATTTGTTGCAGGTGAAGCACACTATGTAGGTTTTTCTGTCCATTTTGCTAGGGCAGACCTGACACCTCTTTCTTTTTGAGCGAGGTGGTCTCACTGGCATTGTGGCTGTGGATGGAGTGCTTGAGGCAGGGCTGGCTGCAGAGGGGGAAGGTGATGATGCTCTTCTTGTTTGCTTTGGATGTGGATGGCGTATTTGGTGACCACTGCAGCTGTCTGACCAAGTCTGCAGTAGCTGGGTCTCGGGGCACCCGTTCCCATTGTTCAATGTGCGGCTTGACAAGGGAATTCATGAGCTCCTCAAGAAACATTCTCCACTTAGTGTTTTGGGTTGAATTCCACCCTTGGTGAATATGGGTCCATAACACAAATGCATTGTATGCAGACACATTGAGGATGTTGTAAAACACAACCATTGGCCACCTCCTGGTCATTCGCTGGCAATTGTAGGTGGCAGTCAACTTGTCCAGATTGTCCCCTCCTCCTGTCCTTCACCAGCCACATTTCAGCGGGCAGCTCAGGTTTATTTTTTTTTATGGTGCCCACCATGGTGAGTTTCCTCCTGAGAAGTTCTTGTCCAAGGTCATAGCATGTAAAAAAATTGTCACAAGTGATTTTGTGACCCTGCAATCCAGTAGTCAAATCGAGGACTACCCGTTTTCCTTGTTTTTTCAGGGATGCATCTTGCAGATTTCCCTGTGTAAATCTGTAGGTTCCACTCATAGCTTGTTTTAGCATCACAGGCTGCCCAGATTTTTATGCCATATTTGCCTGGCTTGCTGGGCATATATTGCCGGAACGGGCATTTTCCTCAAAAAGGGAGAAAACGTTCATCCACTGTCACCTCTGGCCCTGGGTTGAACATAAGTGGAAGGAGTTGCACCCATCTCTCCCAAACATCCCTGATGGGAGCAAGCTTGTCAGATTTTGCTCTGGTGTATCGATTGTCAAATCTGAGGACTCTTGAGATCATCTGAAACGTCCAAAGAGACATTGTTGCCCATTCTCAGAGGCCTGCTCATCTCCATCGCTAAAATCCTGTGTCCTCTGCCTCATTTGCAGCAAAGATGTGATCCAAAGCTTTATTTACAGTGAATCTTCTCCTCATTGTTGCATCCTGTGAATTGGCGATGTGTACTCTTCAAGTCACCACCTCTACACTCAAATGGCTTGACAAGCCTGGACATGTCTCCCTTTGTTTGTTTTCACAAAAAGGCAAAGACAAAAGGCCCTAAATTAAGCTGAAGTGGTTGAAGGAAGATCCTGTTGGTTGATTGTGTGTTCATGATTACATTTTAGGCATTTTTTATTGTTTTATAATCAACAATTTTAACCGGGTCAAAAATGACCCGAACACCACAAAAGTAATTTTTTTCACCAGAGCACTTTATAATTTAGTAAAAAAATTAAATTTGATTTTACTTTGTTAAAATGGAAGTCCTTGACAAAGTCAAAAAGTTTCAATGCAAAAAACAAATGTATGATGTACTTTTATGCATGCTAAAACTCAAAACGGGTCCGTAGGGACCCTAACACCATAGGAAGGTTAAGGATGTTTGGGAGTTTTCCCAACCAACCGGTCTGATCAATATGTGATTCATGGACTAGGAGAAGGCATTCAACCATGTCCTTCATTGGTCTCAGGGGTGGGCCATTTCTAGGGACCATTTGGTCTCTACAAGAAGAGAAATAATTTGTTCCACATTGCCAACATCAACTTGGACCCGCTACGGTGCATGTTGGACGCCGACCGGGATGATAGCTCTCTCCAGAATTTCTAAACACAGACAGGGGCTGGAGGGGGTCTGGTTTAGAGACCCCTTCTTTTGCCGCAGCTCTGCTAGCTCCCACCTGCCAAGACCTAAAACATGTGCAGTTCGAATCTAAGTGTGAAGAGGTCGAGATAGGTCCACTGTCCAGGGCCATGGTTATTGACTTAAAAGCAGTTGCTTTTACCCTTGAGGTTGGAGGTGAGTTTGTCCCTTACTTTGAGTTCAAAAATCTTGGGGTCCTGTACACACGTGAGAGGAGAAATCTGGATCATGACCAAAAGAACGAGATCTTGGATACAAGACCACATATGTAAAAGTCAAGGAATTGTTTATCCATGGCCCCCTGGATGATATTTAATTATAATTAGAACCGACAATTAGCCGCTTGTGTGCGCTGCTGTGACTTCGCAGGCTACCATTGCATTGTGGGGAATGTAGTGTTGGTGCGGTTGTGTTGCACGCACCAACACTACAGGGGAAAACATGATTTTGTCTTAGTTCAATAGGCTATGTTCATTTCAATATATTTTAGTAAACATTTAATCAGTTCAGCCTGCAGCAATTTAGTTTTTTTGGCCCTTGGTGTATTTGACTTTGACATCCCTGGTCTAGACGTTCCATAAAACCACTTCTCATCCACATCAAGAGAAGCTATCCTGCTGGGGTTCGTGGAGACAGAAGCAGACACACAGAAAGAAGCAGAGCTACAAAAGGCAACTGTCAACCAGCTCCATAGGCAGCCTGTCCAGGAAACAAACAGCCAGGCACACAAATTCTGAGCCAGCTCCCATATAAGAGGATGAAAGAGAGCACATCCAGCCAGTCACAGTCAGAGAAACAGGACAACACTGAAAAACAGGCCGAGCTCGGACATCTATAAACAAAGGTGTTGACGGCAGCAGCACAGTTGATATTTCTTTCCAGGATGGAGTCACAGCCAAACAGGAACAGAACAGATGAAGCTAATATGAGAAAAAGCAGAGAGCATAACATTAAAGAGACATTAAACACATTGAACTAACACATTCTGCAGATTGGGAGAAAAGAGGTAGAATGAAGCAGAATGATGAAAAAGGGTTCCTATGTCCACCAGCGGTCTAAGCCTATAGCAGCATAACTATACAGATAGCTCTATATAACCTGAACAACTCTAACTATAAGCTTTATTAAAAAGAAAAGTTTTAAGCCTACCCTTAAATGTACACAGGGTGTCCTGACGGACTAAAACTGGTAGTTGGTTCCATAGGATAGGAGCCTGATAACTAAAAGATCTGCCTCTCATTCTACTTTTAGAATTTTTAGGAACCACTATTATACCTGCAGACTGAGAGCGAAGTGCTCTGTTAGGAACATAAGGAACAATCAGATCTCTAATATCACATACAGATGGTTGCACACACTCCCTTAGATTATTCTTCATTGGTATTTGGAAGCTATTATTTCAGGTCGGCTAACTCGTCATCAAAACTAGTAATTGAAAACAAAAACATTAAACAATTTCTTTAGAAATGAAAGATTAATACAGTTTCTGATCGATTAGCGAATTGATTAGAAAACTAATATTATGTACTATTTTGTGTATTTGTGCATTACTTGGGTTTTTACCACCTTCTGATATTTCCCTGAGTAAACTATCACTCATTCATCTCATTGCTACCACAAAACAGACTTTAGTCAGAGGCAGAAAACTTATTCTCAGTTTTTCAAAGAACATTTAGACTCGCAGCCAGAAGTCTTTGTCAATTCCTATTTAACATGGTTTAGTGGTTAAATTCTGATGTAATTTCCACTCTATTTCTAAATATAAGAAATACTTTTGGTGGGAATGTATTTGTTATTCACTTTTCCTCTGGGTATCAACTGTGGTTGGGAAACATCTCCTGAACACCCTATGAAATACTCATGTATATGAACTACTGTACATTTGGTGATTAAACTAAAAACCTGATTATTGAAGAGAAAAGCCTCCGCTTAATAAAACAGGAACTGGAGCAGATCTTAAAAAAGTGCAATCATAGACACACAAACATGTCACATACACACACACCATGATGTTTATCTATCATTTCGGGAACTTTCCATTGACTTCCTTTTATTTCTAATCCATTTTTAAAGCCCAACCATGACCCTTACCCTGAAGCTTACCATTACAGGTTCATACCCAACCATAAAACTAAACTCAATTTAAACCTTAGTCCAAACACCTAACCCTAAAAAACAAAAAAATAAACACATGTGTACCCATGGGGACCAGGCATCAGGCGCCACAATGTACTGTTATTTATGGAAAATGGTTCCCACAATGTAAAAAAAAAAATATACCCGCACACTCAGACAGACAGGCTCTTAAGTAAATATGCCATTTTTGTAAAGGTTAAGGCATTTTTCTTTATTTTGTCAGTGCATTAAAAGAGTACTTTTTTGTAATCAGAGTAAACACTGGATAGAGGAGCTGTGTTTCCTTATGCAGAAAGTATGTGCACAAAAAAAATCCTTTAATCTATCCTAATTTGTTGGCTGAGTATTCCAGAATGAACACAGCTGGAATCCGTCTCAAAGAAAAGTCACTAACATGGAATGTAAAAGTCCTTCCAGGCTGCAAAAGCCCCACATTTTAGGAAAACAGTGACATGATATCAGAGCTCCTCCTGAGCTTGTTCTCTGTGGGTCCAAACGGGATCTTAAGACCTCCACACCTAAAGGTTAAATATCGGAAACTCCGCACAAATTGTTTTGGTTTTTATGCATAATATTTTTGATAAGTAAAAAAAATGAATGACAAGTTTGGTTAAAAAGATTAAAGTTTGAGTGCCGATGCCTCCATCGCGAGGAGGGTTTGCATTTTGCTGAAGTTTTTCAGTTTTAAAAAGCTGATTTTCATGCCAAAGAGTTTTTTTTTTGTAGCATGTTTTACTGAAGAAATGCAGCTTAGATAGACTGAGGTCACCTCAGTAATAATATGAACATAGAAAGGATTAAGAATGCAGAACAGCTTTTATTTTATTTTAAGAAAAAAAAAATACAAATTCCAGCTTTACCCATGTGTATGAGGTCCATCAAACTTGATTCCTTAAGGACAGATTATCTGCAACTTTTTGTTATCCTGGTAAAGAACACCTTAAATTAAAATCTGTATTACCTTGTCGATATAAAGTCAAATAGAACAGTCCTGTTTATGACATGATTTGATTTAGGCTTCTGAGGCAAAGGCAGACTGAGCAGGTAAAGTAAAGTTTTTGTTATGAGACAATCCAACTTCTCTGGCCCTGTTCACAAATGATATTTATCAGTAGTCAGTGATCAGATCTCAGCTAAATGCTTTGGATGCAAATAAGCCAATGGCTACATCATAGAGTGGGTTGTCAGTGGAGCAAGAGAACAAGTCCACTGATATTTTTGTAGTGTCACAGATACTTTAAACTCTGCAGATGGAGAGTAAGGTGCAGGTTCTGCAGGCTGGCTTAAACTCTGCAGATGGGGGTTCAGTTTAACGTTTTGCAGGCTGGTTTGAACACTGCAGATGGAGGTTGAGGTAGAGGTCAACTCATCCATTTGTTTTGAGTCTGTTCCACGACGGTTTATTTTCTATCCAGATAGGTTTGATTTAAGGTTTGAAGATTTACCCTGAACTCTGAAAGAACTATTTACAAAGTTGTTGTTTTGTTTTTCAGTGTTTTTCTCAGTTTTTGTCTTGGAACTTTTATTTTAATCATCCAAGATGTAAGAAGAATTATTTTTTTCTGCTGCCATAGGTGATATCTACATTAATCAGGGCATTTTGGCTAGCTGACATTGTAACTGAAGGCTTATTCATCCTCTCCCAGAGCTTTTGCTTGATAACACTCCCTAAGTTTAGACTGTAAGGGCCTCATCAGGGACGACAACGACCGGGACTACAGAGAGGAGGTGGAGCAGCTGGTGGGCTGGTGCAGTGAAAACAGTCTGATCCTGAACGTGGAGAAGACGAAGGAGATCATTGTCGACTTCAGGAAAAACCGCCCCCACCATGCTCCACTGCTCATCAACAGCTCAGCTGTGGAGGTGGTCAGCAGCACAAAGTTCCTGGGGGTGCACATCACGGACAACCTCACCTGGACTGTAAACACTTCATCTCTAGTGAAGAGGGCACAGAAGCGCTTGTACTTTCTGCGGAGGATGAGGAGAGCCCGCCTGCCCCCGCCCATCCTCACAACCTTCTACAGAAGCACCATAGAGAGCGTTCTGACCAGCTGTCTCTCTCTGTGGTGTGGAGGCTGCAGAGCCTCTGATTGGAAGAATGTGAGGAGGGTGGTGAGGACAGCAGAAGGAATCATTGGGGCTCCTCTTCCCTCCATTAAGGACATTTCATCACAGCGCTGTGTGTCCCGAGCCCGTAATATCATCAAAGACCCCTCACACCCCCACCATGGACTGTTCTCCCTGCTGCCCTCTGGAAAGAGGTTCCGCAGCATCCGCTGCAGATCCACCAGGTTGTGCAACAGCTTCTTCCCCACTGCCATCAGACTGTTGAACCTTTGATCCACAAACCGAACTCTGCACCTATTGCACATTATCGGGCATCAAATGCTGCTGAACTTTTAACTTTTAGCCCTTTAATTGTTCATCTCATTCTATTTTCAATAACGCATTTTTTGCACAAATGCCTATTTGCACTGAATCCACTGCAACTTGCACACTGTCTCTTATCCTCTGCACTGTTCACACTTTGACCACTGCTGCACTTTTTGTATTTTTCTATAACTTGAGCCATTTGAAATATCAATGCAACGTTCATAAGCTGTATGTAACGCAATTTCGTTCTGTATGCACCCTGTGCATACAAAATGACAAATAAAGAAGTCTAAGTCTAAGTCTAAGTCTTTGACGACTTTTGTACCTGTGAAAAGCAGACATTTAAAAAATGATAACAGAACGGCATTGTCATGTTTGCGTTAAGGTGTCTGGCCCACATGCAGAAAACACTCGGAAAAAGATCAGGTCTAGATTCAAAGGTTTATTTAACTAAAGAAAAACTTGGGACCCCAAGACTGATGAGCTTGAGCGGGAGCGCCGAACCAGGGAACCGGATCAGTCTAAGGAGAAGGAAAAATGTTAAGCCCAAAAGGTGAAGACTAAGTGGGGAAAAATACTGAGGGACGTGAGCCTACCACAGAGCGCAGACAATCGGACCGGGGAGGAATACTGTGTGGACTCAGCTCTTGCCTGAAGATGGTGACAGGTGTCCGGGAAACCAGAGAGAGCGGGGGCAGGAGTGGGACCGAGCTGCACCGGGGAATCCGGGGATTCAGAACAGCGGGAGGAACCAGGAGATCGGCGGGGAAGCCCTGTGTCCAGGGCCGGAGAAACTGACTCAGAGAGAACCAGAGAGACCCGGGAGACAATTGTCTAGGGGGAGACTCGGAAGCACGAGTGGAGGACAAGGAGGGCACCTAGGAGACACAGAAAGCAGACTTTGAATAGGAGCAAGGTAAGCAGGCTAGAGGCCGCAACCGATTTGGCATACCAACAACGGTAACACTCTGGCGTCCCTCCGCTGTCCATGCGCTGTTAATATAGTGCAGGGCCGGTACTGCAGAACTACCTGCAGGTGTGCGCACCCCGCCCACCAGTCAGACGACAGACACCTGTGAGGGAAGCAGAGATGGCAGGACCGGCAGCAGGCTGCGTGGCCCTCCCAGCTGAGTCCTGACAGGCATGGCTTTAATAGTTTTAGATTCTTTAAGACTAAGTGTTGAGGTCCCAACTTCCAACATAAATATAAATTTACCTCAGCATGTCATCAACCACTTCCTGATAAATCTGCTGGTACTCTTCTACTGTGTGATTGTGAATCCTCACAGGCTGATTGTCCTGCACAGCAGCAGTAGAGGACTGGTTCAGGATTGGCAGATGAGAGACTGCTGGGAGGTCTGCCGGGTCGATGGGAGCCCGAGGCTTAGCAATCAGCCTTTCAGGTTGGTACGGACTGGCTGCCTTTGAACGCCTCCTCTTCTGGGCAGGACTGGCAGAGTCAGGAGAGCGATGGCGTTTTCTAGTCTGGAGAAGATAAGAAAGTTTGGAGTAGAACCTACTTAGAAGTTAATTTCACTAAAACCACACAGCAGATCATCTAAGTGTGGTACGGTAAGTTGTCTACTGGGATATTTACTTCATCTCATAATCTGCTTCTTTTCCAAAGATTTATTGTAATGTTAAATGTATCAATAGTAGTTTTTTTTATGTGTTTTAAAAAGAGAATTAGATTTTACCTGCTCATCTTGACAGCATGGACATTTTCAGTTATTCCTGCCCGCTAAAGTTCTCGCTGCTCTCTGATTGACACAAAAATTGACAGAAAGACCACATGATGAAACACACATTAGACTGAGGCTGTGTATGTTAAATAATGTGAGATTTATTCTAAACAGCAGGTCCCTGAGTGAAGCTCTAGCATCATCTAACGCAGTCCACTGGTTCTCCCCATAATGCTCAGCATACCGTCTCAACAGTGTACGAAATACCTGTCAATACTTGGGCGGGTCCCCATCTCCTGATTGTTGCGCAATACCGATCTAAATTTTCTCAATATGCAGTAGGCCTATAACATTTCAAAGACAAAGTCAGCTTTAATGTCAATTCTTCAGATTCAGCAGACATACAAGGACTCGAGAGGATGTTTGTTTCTCATTCACCAACAGTGAAACAGATAATGTGCACAGGCACAACAGATAAGATCAGTTCCTAATACAAAAATTTAAACATTGAATTTCACAATAAAATATAAAATGTACAATAATATAAAATATACAATACTTATGCTAGTGCAAAAAGGCAGATGGTAATGGCAGCAGAAAAATTATTATTATTACCAATTATGTAAGATATAGCATTTGTAAAAGTAACAGTGCAAAATAACAGTAAATAAATATAGTATTAATAGTAGTGCAGGAGACAGTTTGTCTGGAGTAATTTTTTTTTTTGAGGGGGGCTCAGCTTCCTGACAGCTTGGTGGATGAAGCTTTCTGTGAATCTGGTGGAGCGGGCAACAGCCTGAACAGACAGTCAGTCTATGAAAACACACACATGAACAAAGACTGTCTGTCTGTCTCTCTCTTTCATGCACGCACATGTCTTGCTTTAATCCAGTTTCACTCCACAAACAGAAGTGAAGACCTGCTGTCTTCGCGCAATCTGTTCCGCGTTGCCGGTGTTATTAACTGCGGAAAAGCACATGGCTAATTTGCATACGCGAACAGGATTGGCTGGCTCCACTTCGCAAAAAACAGAGCATATTTGTAAATAAAGGTTTTGAATTTTAATACTGGACATGTTGAGCTTAAAAACATTTTAGTGACCATTAGCCACAAAAAAATAATTTACGTCCTGCCCTCACTCTTAGCTTAGCAGGTAGATAACCATCATTTCCATTAACCACACCGTAAGCCTTTTCTTTGGATTTATTGGGTGGTATGGACGAATGAATGAATGGTAAAACTACAACAAAGAAATAATGTGCATAAGCCTTTGTGTAAACAGGCACAATTCCAAATAAACAGGCACAATTCTCCTAAATAATAAACTCAACATATTCCCTGAATATGCACAGAAACACATAATGACACAAACAACATGTTAACATTAGCCGCTAGCTAGCGGCATCGCTAACGGCTAGTTAGCGCGTATGCTAGCACCTAGTTAGCGCGTATGCTAGCGGCTAGTTAGCGCGTATGCTAGCGGTTAGTTAGCGCTTATGCTAGCGGCTAGTTAGCGCGTATGCTAGCGGGTAGTTAGCTCGTATGCTAGCACCTAGTTAGCGCGTATGCTAGCGGCTAGTTAGCGCTTATGCTAGCGTCTTTTTAAACTTCTCTTCTCGGTGACCTTTCTTGCAATAAACCTCCAAACACAACATGAAACATAGTACTATATGTACATACATGAAATACACCCTTCACATCAACTTACATGCTGTACTGGCCAAAAACGCAGCACAGAGAGAACAGATTTAGCTATGCTATAACCTGTTCTGCTGGTAGTTTTACAACATGCATCACATGATTGATATAAATACAGACCAACTGCAGGCTTCAGAGCCCTGAAACTATCAGCCCACTTAGATCTTTCCACATACTTGCAAACACTTAGTGGACATCAAGTAGCTACATCGTGTTAAAAATATTGTTTCTGAAGTTTTCGCCAACTATCAACTGTCAAAGTTTGGCTATTTAATTTCTATTAATTTTATTTTTGTCACAGAAATACTTAAAAGTAACAGCTGGAAGCTTCTTATTTCAGCAGCTTTACAGAAAAAAATGATAAAATCAGGTCTCATCTTAAAAAATTGTGACAACTTTACTTTATAGCAGAATATTTGCTCAATTCTCTGTTTCCTTCCCATGTAGTAACACATTTACTCTGACGTTAGACATGCTTCTTTAATAGTATGTAATTTAACCATCATTCAACTTTAAGACTTTTAACATTTTATCCAATAAATCTCACAGAAAACCATGCAGTGTTAGAAAACTCAGTTCTCACTTCTTTCATGTTCAAAGCTTCCAATTCAACGTTGGTCGGGCACTTCGAGACTCCTCTGCATCTTTTAAATTAGCCGTTTGTATATGTTGATATAAAGGCTAATAGCCTGTTAGCACTATTCACTGCATGAAAAGTGAGATTTTCGTCCCCGTAAACTCCCGCAGATCTCCCTGATTTTCTTCAGTTTCCGACAATTTGCAACCCGCGCTTGTCCGCATTTGTCAGTGCCACAAATTGTCGGGAACGGACTCTGACGTATGTGGAGAGCGATCAGCTGTACTTATGGCCCTAATTAGCATATGAATGCAGCAAACCCGCGCGGCTGGCCAGGTCTGGCTTGAATAACCTACTCAGTATTGGCTGAAACCACTATTCTCAAACAAGTGAAATCGCTCGTGATTGGCAGCAAAACCACACGTGGCCATGCTAGGCTTTAATTTTCTTACTGAGTATTGGACGGAACCACTTCTTTTTAAACAAGTAAAGTCGCTCGTGATTGGTTGGCATATATATATATTTACATATAAATTTACATATATATATATATCATTTATTTATGAATATATATTTATTCATTCATATATTTATTCATTCATATGGTGTGTATTTATGTTATCCTATACTACTACACAATTATTAGGCTACCATCAAGGACATGGATGAATTTATACAGGAAATGAACATTTGCCAGGAAGCTGTTTATGCAAAGAAAGAGCTTTATTAAAACACACACAACTATATACAACGCGTATCCAAACACATGCGTATCTAAAAATTACAACTCCGTGAACGGTCCGTTTGCTTCCTCGGGGTTGGAGGTAACTGGCAACATTCCCTCCGAGGCAGGTCCAATGTGCAGACGCCTACTGTGCGTGGCCCTGTACTTCGGCATCACTTCTAACCGGGACTGCAGCTTAACACAGAGTTCAGTGAGATCCGGCCTACAAAATGGCGGCGACCGTACAATCCATCTAGAGACACCGCCAACGACGCCATCTTCTTCGTCGGAAATGAGGTCGACAGTGGCGGACTTCCAGAGTTCCACTTCCTCATCTGCTAGCACACTCTGCCTTGCTTTCAGCAGCTGAAAAAAAAACAATGAATCAGCGCACTGCGTATGGACACAACACATCTATCAATGCACCTGAAAAATAGTCACCAAATAAAGTCTTACCCTCTTTCTTCTAGCTCGACTCCGAGCAGATTGCTTGGCAGCTTCCGCACGCAACGTGTTTGCTGGCTGCGTATGTCTGAAGCTCCTGCGTACCGTCTCAAAATACGTCTTACAGGCAGCTGGAAAACAATTAAATGAGAGTGGTATGAATAAAAAATCAAACGCAAGTCACAGTAACAAGGAAGGAGAAAACATTAAAACAAGTCACTTACACGCAATGTCGTCTTTATCAACATCGTGCAAATCTGGACTTGCTGATATGGCTCCGAGCAAATAGGAGGTCTGTGAAAACAAAATGTACAGCTATGATCGGTATCTATCCGTATCCATTTCCTGTTCATAGTGCCTGCAATTAGCCTCCGAGTTGTGAAGACGGCGTACTGCTTCCTATGAATCACAAAAAATACACTTTAATAAAGCTTGTTCTTGCAAGGCTACTATTAGCCGTAGCTTTAGGCTAGGCTGCTATTAGCCGTAGCTTTAGTCTAGGCTGCTATTAGCCGTAGCTTTAGGCTAGGCTGCTATTAGCCGTAGCTTTAGGCTAGGCTGCTTTTAGCTTAGCAGGCAGTAATCAAACATATATTTACCGCTAGCTTCTCTTCTTTGAGTTTGTCTCTCCAGCACAGTTGTTCGACTGCAGAGTCGCCATCGCGTCCAAGTTTAAGGCGAGTTGAACGGGGGACGTCGTCCAGCCATGGATCACGTACCAGCAAAATCCTTCTTCTTCTTTTCATTAATGGCGGATTGCAAGTAACTTTTAGGTGCATACCGCCACCTACTGTCCACGAGTGTGTAGCAACATTTTCTCTACATTTATTGAATTCTATTTATTAATCTTGTGTTTTTAAGAAAAGTAAATAAAGCTTTCCTTACTCTATAAATATCCATTATGTTTCCTTCATTTCCTAATATTCCTTTAAAGCTGAAGTCTGTAAGTTTTTAAAAATCACTTTTTTGTCATATTGGCTAAAACTGTCCCTATGCCCAGAGAGCAGTACATGTTATATGTAACCTGTGAAAAAAACAGCTTCAATTGGTCCCGCATACTGCCTGTATTTCAATCTGGAAAGAATAATTCGGGACGAGTCAAAACAACCAATCACAGCCAGAGGAGCGTCTGATGGAGTGTCAATCACAGCTCCCCCCCCCTCACCGCTTAACCTGCCGCAGCGCCCGGCTGCTGCAGTCAGGAGGACGCGCGTGGAAGTCATGGCTGAGTGACAGCCACCAGCGAAAGAGAAACTGCCCTTGCTGCCCCTGCCGACAACTGCTTACACAGCAAACTTCGGTATAACCAGCATCTTATATCTAGCTGCTTGGAGGTGAGTGTTATCGTTCTTACCGGTTCACACTCCATGCCGCGTACGCTGCTTGGACGCTTCTGCTTCGCATGCGGTAGCCGCGCAGGTGCTGTGAGAGGGGTGGGGCTTGGAGGTGGGGCATGAGTGAAGCAGAGAGGGTGGGGGAGTGGCGTGAAACCTGTTTTTCTTCAAATTTTCAGTCGAAGTCTGCTCTCTTCTCAATGTTACAGACTGCAGCTTTAAGACTCCATTCTTTTCCTGTCCTTCTTTCAGATTCTTTCTAGATTCTCTCTTTCAGATTCATATGTTCTACAGTTCATTAATACATGTTCTACATTTTCTTTCTCTCCACATCCTTCACATTTATTATTACTTTTCTTCCCTATTAAATGTAAAGTGTCATTTGAATAGGTGTGTCCTACTCTTAATCTAGTCATAATTATTTCTTCCCTTCTGTTGGTCATGTTTGCCTTAAGGTGTTTGGCCCACATGCAGAAAACACTCGGAAAAAGATCAGGTCTAGATTCAAAGGTTTATTTAACTAAAGAAAAACTCGGGACCCCAGGACTAATGAGCTTGAGCGGGAGCGCCGAACCAGGGAACCGGATCAGTCTAAGGAGAAGGAAAAATGTTAAGCCCAAAAGCTGAACACTAAGTGGGGAAAAATACTGAGGGACGTGAGCCTACCACAGAGTGCAGACAATCCGACCGGGGAGGAATACTGTGTGGACTCAGCTCTTGCCTGAAGATGGTGACAGGTGTCCGGGAAACCAGAGAGCGGGGGCAGGAGTGGGACCGAGCAGCACCGGGGAATCCGGGATCCAGAACAGCAGGAGGAACCAGGAGATCGGCGGGGAAGCCCTGTGTCCAGGGCCGGAGAAACTGACTCAGAGAGAACCAGAGGAAGCCGGGAGACAATCGTCTAGGGGGAGACTCGGAGGCACGAGTGGAGGACAAGGAAGAAACCTAGGAGACACAGAAAGCAGGCTTTGAATAGGAGCAAGGTAAGCAGGCTAGAGGCCACAACCGATTTGGCATACCAACAACGGTAACACTCTGGCGTCCCTCCGCTGTCCATGCGCTGTTAATATAGTGCAGGGCCGGTACTGCAGAACTACCTGCAGGTGTGCACATCCCGCCCACCAGTCAGACGACAGACACCTGTGAGGGAAGCAGAGATGGCAGGACCGGCAGCAGGCTGCGTGGCCCTCCCAGCTGAGTCCTGACAGGCATGGCTTTAATAGTTTTAGATTCTTTAAGACTAAGTGTTGAGGTCCCAACTTCCAACATAAATATAAATTTACCTCAGCATGTCATCGACCACTTCCTGATGAATCTGCTGGTACTCTTCTACTGTGTGATTGTGAATCCTCACAGGCTGATTGTCCTGCACAGCAGCAGTTGAGGACTGGTTCAGGATTGGCAGATGAGAGACTGCTGGGAGGTCTGCCGGGTCGATGGGAGCCCGAGGCTTAGCAATCAGCCTTTCAGGTTGGTACGGACTGGCTGCCTTTGAACGCCTCCTCTTCTGGGCAGGACTGGCAGAGTCAGGAGAGCGATGGCGTTTTCTAGTCTGGAGAAGATAAGAAAGTTTGGAGTAGAACCTACTTAGAAGTTCATTCACTAAAACCACACAGCAGATCATCTAAGTGTGGTACGGTAAGTTGTCTACTGGGATATTTACTTCATCACAGAATGTGCTTCTTTTCCAAAGATTTATTGTTATGTTAAATGTATCAATAGAAGTTTTTTTTATGTGTTTTAAAAAGAGAATTAGATTTTACCTGCTCATCTTGACAGCATGGACATTTTCTGTTAGTCCTGCCCGCTAAAGTTCTCGCTGCTCTCTGATTGACACAAAAATTGACAGAAAGACCACATGATGAAACACACATTAGACTGAGGCTGTGTATGTTAAATAATGTGAGATTCATTCTAAATAGCAGAAATAAGAAACAAACAAAAAAAACTTTTAAGCAATGTAAAAATATATTATGTAACACTATTGATGTCTAACGATGCTGAAGATGGCATCCAAATTTTATTTTAAATCAATGATAAACTAAAACAAAGGGTTTTTTTTTTTACATCATACTGATGACATTTGATTATTTTCTGCTCAAATTCTAATTTGATTTGATCAAAGTGAGCTTGGATTATTTCTTTACAAAACCCAGAAAATATAAATACACCTTCAACATTACAGCACAATAATCTATTTTCCCATTTCCTTTGAATATTTAAAATGACAAAAAAGTTTTCATTAGAGGTTCTTCTACCATCTTTCGTTCTTCTGGGTTCAATTTACAGGCTGATTTAATCTTTATTATAAACATTTATTCTACTTTTTCTGGGAGATTTTTGTAAACTAATAAAAGTTTTGGAATGACTATGGCCTGGATGGCTGACAATTTTCACCAGCATATTATCACTTTATCAAAAAAACTGTGTTTAAAATGAAAATCCAATGAAAAAAGTACACGACCCACAGTACAAGTTACCTTTATGAAACATTTTACCTGGCTTTACTCCGTAGCTTCCCAGTGCGTCATCTTGGTGCTCCAAAGTTGAACATATAGTCGGCATGAGAGGATCATATCGTCGCACTCTGTGCTCCGGTAACCAGCCTGGGAAACCTGAAACGTAAGGCCACTGTTGGGAATTTTTATTCTCAAAGATTAAAAAAAAAACAAAGCACAACTTTAAACTAGAATTTTTTGTTTATTAGTTGTTAAAGTCATACATATTTAAACTGTATTTGTATGTTTTGCATGAGATTTGAATTATTATGAGTTTACAAATTTCTGTACAACTTCTGACTATATGCACATAATTGTGCTTTTATGTACAAAATTATTTTGATAGTGATCTTACCCCATAATGGAGAGTGTGGTGGAGGTTTTGCAGGCTGGTTTAATCTCTGCAGATGGAGGTTGAGGTGGAGGTTTTGCAGGCTGGTTTAATCTCTGCAGATGGAGGTTGAGGTTTTGCAGGCTGGTTTAATCTCTGCAGATCGAGGTTGAGGTGGAGGTTTTGCAGGCTGGTTGAAGCTCTGCAGATCGAGGTTGAGGTGGAGGTTTTGCAGGCTGGTTTATCGTCTGCAGACGGAGATTGAGGTGGAGGGTTTGCAGGCTTGTTTATCGTCTGCATATGGAGAATAAGGTGGACGTTTTGCAGGCTGGTTTAAACACTGCAGATGGAGGTTGAGGTTGAGGTTTTGCAGGCTGTTTTAATCTCTGCAGATGGAGGCTTGTGGTGGAGGTCAACTCATCAGTTTGTTCCAGGACAGATTTTTTTTCCGATCCAGATAGGTTTGATTTAAGGGATAAAGAATTAGCCTGAACTCTTAACAGCTATTTACAAAGTTGTTGTTTTGTTTTTCTTTTTCTCAGTGTTTGTCTTGGACATTTTATTTAAATTAATCCAAGATGTAAAAAGGAGGATTTTCCCTGCTGCCATAGGTGATATCTACATTAATCAGGGCATTTTGGCTAGCTGACATTGTAAATGAAGGCTTATTCATCCTCTCCCAGAGCTTTTGCTTGATACAACGGCCTAGGTTGAGACTGTAAGGACGTCTTTGTCCACTTTTGTACCTGTGAAAAGCAGAAATTTCAAAAATGACAACAGAACGGCATGGCTTTAATAGTTTTAAATTCTTTAAGACTAAGTTTTGAGGTCCCAACTTCCAACATAAATATAAATTTACCTCAGCATGTCATCGACCACTTCCTGATAAATCTGCTGGTACTCTTCTACTGTGTGATTGTGAATCATCACAGGCTGATTGTCCTGCACAGCAGCAGTAGAGGACTGGTTCAGGATTGGCAGATGAGAGACTGCTGGGAGGTCTGCCGGGTCGATGGGAGCCCGAGGCTTAGCAATCAGCCTTTCAGGTTGGTACGGACTGGCTGCCTTTGAACGACTCCTCTTCTGGGCAGGACTGGCAGAGTCAGGAGAGCGATGGCGTTTTCTAGTCTGGAGAAGATAAGAAAGTTTGGAGTAGAACCTACTTAGAAGTTCATTCACTAAAACCACACAGCAGATCATCTAAGTGTGGTACGGTAAGTTGTCTACTGGGATATTTACTTTATCACAGAATCTGCTTCTTTTCCAAAGATTTATTGTTATGTTAAATGTATCAATAGTAGTTTTTTTTAAAAGAGAATTAGATTTTACCTGCTCATCTTGACAGCATGGACATTTTCTGTTAGTCCTGCCCGCTAAAGTTCTTGCTGCTCTCTGATTGACACAAAAATTGACAGGAAGACCAAACGATAAAACACACATTAGACTGAGGCTGTGTATGTTAAATAATGTAAGATTAATTCTAAACAGCAGAAATAGACTTAGATTTATTTTGTCATTTTGTAAACAAACTTAAAACAGCTCTAGACAATTTCATTTTTTTAAGTGCAGCCTTGAAAACAGTAATAAATACATAAAAATAGTAATATAAACATATGACTGTTTATTTACAGTTCTAACATAAATTTTTGTTTTATTTTATTTTTTTCTTCTGTTAGTCATTCCCGCTAAAGTTCTCGCTGCTCTCTGATTGACACAAAAATTGACAGGAAGACCAAAATGATAAAACACACATTAGACTGAGGCTGTGTATGTTAAATAATGTGAGATTAATTCTAAACAGCAGAAATAAGAAACAAACAAAAAAAACTATTAAGCAATGTAAAAATATATTATGTAACACTATTGATGTCTAACGATGCTGAAGATTGCATCTAATTTTATTTTAAATCACTGATAAACTAAAACAGCTAAAATAGGTGGGTTTTTTTTTACAATATACTGATGACATTTGATTATTTTCTGCTCAAAACCTAATTTGATTTGATCAAAGTGAGCTTATTTCTATGCAAAACCCAGAAAATATAAATACACCTTCAACATTACAGCACATTAATATCTATTTTCCCATTTCCTTTGAATATTTAAAATCACAAAACAGTTTTCATTAGAGGTTCTTCAACAATCTTTCGTTCTTCTGGGTTCAATTTACAGGCTGATGTAATCTTTATTATAAACATTTAGTCTACTTTTCTGGGAGAGTTTTGTAAACTATTCAAAAAATTAAAGTTAAAAAATAAAACAAAATTAGGGAATCCAGGCTTTCGACAAAAGAGTTAAAATCTCATTCCGGTTTTATGAACCTGTTCTGCTGGTAGTTTTACAACATGCATCACATGATTGATATAAATACAGACCAACTGCAGGCTTCAGAGCCTTGAAACTATCAGCCCACTTAGATCTTTCCACATACATGCCAACACTTAGTGGACATCAAGGAGCTACATCGTATTAAAAATATTGTTTCTCAAGTTTTTGCCATCTATCAACTGTCAAAGTGAAGCAGCAAACACTTTAAAATAGTTTAGTGAAGGATTAGCTTTTTAATTTCTATTAATTTTATTTTTGTCATAGAAATGGAGCCTAGGCAGAAATTCAACTGAAGAAACTTGTTCCACCTGTGACACAGCCAATCAGCTTTGAACCACATCTCCACGAAAGCCAATCGGCATCCAAAGCTCATCTTAAAATGCCTCCGATACGCACCTGTCTGCTCCTGTGTGCAGGCTGTGGAAGCGCTGTGTGACTTCATTCAGATGACACCGTTTCAACCCACCTCAAGCCCCTCCTCCATCATCGCAGCTAAAGCTTTAACAGACTGTCACTCCTCGCGGACTCTTACTGCGTTCCCTGTCTCATCGTAACCGGTCCGGCAGAAGGCCGCCATGTTGAGCCTGGTTCTGCTAGAGGTTTCTTCCCAACGGGGAGTTTTTCCTCTCCACTGTTGCTTCATGCTTGCTCATCATGGACAGGTTCTCTAAACCTGTGCTATCCAACTGGACTTCCATCTTCCAGACTGTCTGTCTGTCTGTCTCTCTCTTTCATGCACGCACATGTCCTGCTTTAATCCAGTTTCTGACGAACGGAAATTGGTCGAATTTGTCCAGAGGAGGTCCGTTGAGGTCCACAAACAGGAGTGAAGACCTGCTGTCTTTGCGCAGTCTGTTCTGCTTTGCCCGTGTTATTAACTGCGGAAAAGCACATGGCTAATTTGCATACGCGAACAGGATTGGCTGGCTTCACTTCGCAAAAAACAGAGCATATTTGTAAATAGAGGTTTTGAATTTTAATACTGGACATGTTGAGCTTAAAAACATTCTAGTGACCATTAGCCACAAAAAAATAATTTACGTCCTGCCCTCACTCTTAGCTTAGCAGGTAGATAACCATAATTTGCAATAACCACACCGTAAGCCTTTTCTTTTAATTTATTGGGTGGTATGGATGGATGAATGAATGGTAAAACTACAACAAAGAAATAATGTGCATAAGTCTTTGTGTAAACAGGCACAATTCCAAATAAACAGGCACAATTCTCCTAAATAATAAACTCAACATATTCCCTGAATATGCACAGAAACACATAATGACACAAACAACATGTTAACATTAGCCGCTAGCTAGCGGCATCGCTAACAGCTAGTTAGCGCGTATGCTAGCGTCTTTTTAAACTTCTCTTCTCGGTGACCTTTCTTCCAATAAACCACCAAACACAGCATGAAACATAGTACTATATGTACATACATGAAATACACCCTTCACATCAACTTACATGCTGTACTGGCCAAAAACGCAGCACAGAGAGAGCAGATGCTATGCTATAACCTGTTCTGCTGGTAGTTTTACAACATGCATCACATGCTTGATATAAATACAGACCAACTGCAGGCTTCAGAGCCTTGAAACTATCAGCCCACTTAGATCTTTCCACATACATGCCAACACTTAGTGGACATCAAGTAGCTACATTGTGTTAAAAATATTGTTTCTGAAGTTTTCGCCAACTATCAACTATCAAAGTTTGGCTATTTAATTTCTATTAATTTTATTTTTGTCACAGAAATACTTAAAAGTAACAGTTGGAAGCTTCTTATTTCAGCAGCTTTACAGAAAAAAAATGATAAAATCAGGTCTCATCTTAAAAAATTGTGACCACTTTACTTTATATCAGTATATTTGCTCAATTCTCTGTTTCCTTCCCATGTAGTAACACATTTACTCTGACTTAAGACATGTTTCTTTAATACTATGTAGTTTAACCATCATTCAACTTTAAGATTTGTAACATTTTAGCCAATAAATCACACAGAAAACCATGCAGAGTGTTAGAAAACTCAGTTCTCACATCTTTCATGTTCAAAGCTTCCAATTCAACGTTGGTCGGGCACTTCGAGACTCTAATTCTTCTTACAGATCAAGAAGTCGTCAAAAAAGGTGCTTTCGCAGAGTGAAGTCTGGGAAAATGTGTCTTTAGCGATGAATTTTAGTTTGTTTTTAAATTATGCGATGATGCACCTGAAGAGGAACCATAGTAACCATGGAATCCTCTGCATCTTTTAAATTAGCTGTTTGTCTATGTTGATATAAAGGCTAATAGCCTGTTAGCACTATTAGCACCTCAAACTGACTATGTAAGGACAGTCATTGCATAGTTTGACTTGGTTTAGAAACCCGAAAGGACACATCATGTGGTCTTTTGTTCACATTAAGGAAATATCTAAAATTCTTTGTTCGTAAACCTTCCAAACATAGCATTATATTTCTGATTTAGCTTCAAATTTCTAGTTTGTGCAAGATAACAAAGGTTCAAGAATGCTTAGTAGATACATTTCAGATTCCAAAATGGCCTCCCTGTTATCCAGATTAGTGCAGAATACATAAAAAGGAAGATTTTGCACATCTCTGGTGTTGCTGTTATTTTTCACATATCCATTACTGTAACAATGTCCACAGCTGTATATTGATTATTTATTCTCCAGATGCACAGTATTCATATTGTAAAAACACTGTACAATTGAGTATTTTATTTTCCTAACTCTGTAACTTATTATGTTATTTTTATACACTTTTCTAAGGTCCACATATTGTAACCACTTTTGCTATAACCGTTTGCTGCTGTAACAACACAATTTCCCCGTTGTGGGACAATAAAGGGATTTTCTATTCTGGTCTATTATATTCCAGAAAACCACTTAACTTTTTGAATTGAAAAAGCTTCCTGGATGGGAAGCAAAACGTCTTCAAACTTGTGGATGTTTTTTTCTTTACTTTTTCAAACAGCTGCTGCTATTTTGTTTCGTGGAGAATAAAGCACAAATTTAGACTAGAAATTTCTGTTTATTAATTAATAAAGTCATACATATTTAACCTTTATTTTTATGTTTTGCAGGAGATTTTAATTATTTCGAGTTTAAAAATTTCTGTTCTGCACAAACACTGACTAATATGCACATAATTTTGCTTATATGTACAAGATTATTTTAATAGTGATTTAACCCCATAATGGAGAGTGTGGTGGAGGTTTTGCAGGCTGGTTTAAACTCTGCAGATGGAGGTTCAGGTGGTGGTTTTGCAGGCTGGTTAAAACTACATATAGAGACTGAGACTGGTTTAAACTCTGCAGATGGAGAATGAGGTGGAGGATTTGCAGGCTGGCTTAAAGTCTGCAGAGGGGGGTTCAATTTGACGTTTTGCAGGCTGGTTTAAACTCTGCAGATGGAGGTTGAGGTGGAGGTCAACTCATCAGTTTGTTTTGAGTCTGTTCCACGACGGATTATTTTCTATCCAGATAGGTTTGATTTAAGGTTTGAAGATTTACCCTGAACTCTGAAAGAACTATTTACAAAGTTGTTGTTTTGTTTTTCAGTGTTTTTCTCAGTTTTTGTCTTGGAACTTTTATTTTAATCATCCAAGATGTAAGAAGAATGATTTTTTTCTGCTGCCATAGGTGATATCTACATTAATCAGGGCATTTTGGCCAGCTGACATTGTAATTGAAGGCTTAATCATCCTCTCCCAGAGCATTTGCTTGATAACACGCCCTAAGTTTAGACTGTAAGGACGTTTTTGACCACTTTTGTACCTGTGAAAAGCAGACATTTCAAAAATGATAACAGAACGGCATTGTCATGTTTGCCTTAAGGTGTTTGGCCCACTTGCAGAAAACACTCGGAAAAAGATCAGGTCTAGATTCAAAGGTTTATTTAACTAAAGAAAAACTCGGGACCCCAGGACTAATGAGCTTGAGTGGGAGCGCCGAACCAGGGAACCGGATCAGTCTAAGGAGAAGGAAAAATGTTAAGCCCAAAAGGTGAAGACTAAGTGGGGAAAAATACTGAGGGACGTGAGCCTACCACAGAGTGCAGACAATCCGACCGGGGAGGAATACTGTGTGGACTCAGCTCTTGCCTGAAGATGGTGACAGGTGTCCAGGAAACCAGAGAGCGGGGGCAGGAGTGGGACCGAGCTGCACCGGGGAATCCGGGATCCAGAACAGCGGGAGGAACCAGGAGATCGGCGGGGAAGCACTGTGTCCAGGGCCGGAGAAACTGACTCAGAGAGAAGCAGAGGAACCCAGGAGACAATCGTCTAGGGGGAGACTCGGAGGCACGAGTGGAGGAAAAGGAGGGCACCTAGGAGACACAGAAAGCAGGCTTTGAATAGGAGCAAGGTAAGCAGGCTAGAGGCCGCAACCGATTTGGCATACCAACAACGGTAACACTCTGGCGTCCCTCCGCTGTCCATGCGCTGTTAATATAGTGCAGGGCCGGTACTGCAGAACTACCTGCAGGTGTGCACATCCCGCCCACCAGTCAGACGACAGACACCTGTGAGGGAAGCAGAGATGGCAGGACCGGCAGCAGGCTGCGTGGCCCTCCCAGCTGAGTCCTGACAGGCATGGCTTTAATAGTTTTAGATTCTTTTAGACTAAGTCTTGAGATCCCAACTTCCAACATAAATATAAATTTACCTCAGCAAGTCATCAACCACTTCCTGATGAATCTGCTGGTACTCTTCTACTGTGTGATTGTGAATCCTCACAGGCTGATTGTCCTGCACAGCAGCAGTGGAGGACTGGTTCAGGATTGGCAGATGAGAGACTGCTGGGAGGTCTGCCGGGTCGATGGGAGCCCGAGGCTTAGCAATCAGCCTTTCAGGTTGGTACGGACTGGCTGCCTTTGAACGACTCCTCTTCTGGGCAGGACTGGCAGAGTCAGGAGAGCGATGGCGTTTTCTAGTCTGGAGAAGATAAGAAAGTTTGGAGTAGAACCTACTTAGAAGTTCATTCACTAAAACCACACAGCAGATCATCTAAGTGTGGTACGGTAAGTTGTCTATTGGGATATTTACTTAATCACAGAATCTGCTTCTTTTCCAAAGATTTATTGTTATGTTAAATGTATCAATAGTAGTTTTTTTATGTGTTTTAAAAAGAGAATTAGATTTTACCTGCTCATCTTGACAGCATGGACATTTTCTGTTAGTCCTGCCCGCTAAAGTTCTCGTTGCTCTCTGATTGACACAAAAATTGACAGGAAGACCACATGATGAAACTCACATTAGACTGAGGCTGTGTATGTTAAATAATGTGAGATTCATTCTAAACAGCAGAAATAGACTTAGATTTATTTTGTCATTTTGTAAACAAACTTAAAACAGCTCTAGACAATTTCATTTTTTTAAGTGCAGCCTTGAAAACAGTAATAAATACATAGAAAATAGTAATATAAACATATGACTGTTTATTTACAGTTCTAACATAAATTTTTGTTTTATTTTATTTTTTTCTCTGTTAGTCATTCCCGCTAAAGTTCTCGCTGCTCTCTGACACAAAAATTGACAGGAAGACCAAACGATAAAACACACATTAGACTGAGGCTGTATATGTTAAATAAGGTGAGATTAATTCTAAATAGCAGAAATAAGAAACAAAAAAGAAATAAACTTTTAAGTAATGTAAAAATATATTATGTAACACTATTGATGTCTAACGATGCTGAAGATGGCATCTAAATTTTATTTTAAATCAATGATAAACTAAAACATCTAAAATAGGTGTATTTTTTTTTACATTATACTGATGACATTTGATTATTTTCTGCTTAAAATCTAATTTGATTTGATCAAAGTGAGCTTGGATTATTTCTTTACAAAACCCAGAAAATATAAATACACCTTCAACATTACAGCACATTAATATCTATTTTCCCATTTCCTTTAAATATTTAAAATGACAAAACAGTTTTCATTAGAGGTTCTTCAACCATCTTTCGTTCTTCTGGGTTTTAATTTACAGGCTGATGTAATCTTTATTATAAACATTTATTCTACTTTTTCCGGGAGATTTTTGTAAACTACCGGTATTCAAAAAATGGAAGAAAAAAATTAAATAAAATTGGAGATTCCAGGCTTTATTTTTATACACTTTTCTAAGGTCCACATATTGTAACCACTTTTGCTATAACCGTTTGCTGCTTTAACAACACAATTTCCCCATTGTGGGAGAATAAAGGCATTTTCTATTCTGGTCTATTATATTCCAGAAATCCACTGGACTTTTTGAATTGAAAAAGCTTCCTGGATGGGAAGCAAAACTTCTTCAAACTTGGAAATAAAGTCCAGTGGATGTTTTTTTTTACTTTTTTAAATAACTATTGGCTGGATGACTGAGAATCTTCACCAGCGTATTATCACTTTATCAAAAAACTGTGTTTAAAATGAAATTCAAATGACAAAAGTACACGACCCACAGTACAAGTTACCTTTATGAAACATTTTACCTGGCTTTACTCCGTAGCTTCCCAGTGCGTCATCTTGGTGCTCCAAAGTTGAACATACAGGTGCTGGTCATAAAATTAGAATATCATGAAAAAGTAGATTGATTTCAGTAATTCCATTTAAAAAGTGAAACTTGTATATTATATTCATACATTACATACAAACTCATATATTTCAGATGTTTATTTTGTTTAATTTTGATGATTACAAATGACAACAAATGAAAATCTCAAATTCATCATATCAGAAAATTACAATATTGTGAAAAGGTTCAAAATTGATGGCCCCTGGTGCCACACTCTAATCAGCTAATTAACTCAAACCACCTGCAAAAGCCTTTAAATGGTCTTTCAGTCTAGTTCTATAGGCTACACAATCATGAGGAAGACTGCTGACTTGACAGTTGTCCAAAAGACGACCATCGACACCTTGCACAAGGAGGGCAAGACACAAAAGGTCATCGCTAAAGAGGCTGGCTGTTCACAGAGCTCAGTGTCCAAGCACATTAATAGAGAGGCGAAGGGAAGGAAAAGATGTGGTCGAAAAAAGTGTACAAGCAAGAGAGATAACCGCACCCTGGAGAGGATTGTGAAACAAAACCCATTCAAAAATGTGGGGGAGATTCACAAAGAGTGGACTGCAGCTGGAGTGAGTGCTTCAAGAACCACCACACACAGACGTATGAAAGACATGGGTTTCTGCTGTCGCATTCCTTGTGTCAAGCCACTCTTGAACCACAGACAGCGTCAGAAGCGTCTTGCCTGGGCTAAAGAGAAACAGGACTGGACTGCTGGTGAGTGGTCCAAAGTCATGTTCTCTGATGAAAGTAAATTTTGCATTTCCTTTGGAAATCAAGGTCCCAGAGTCTGGAGGAAAAGAAGAGAGGCACTTCATCCACGTTGCTTGAAGTCCAGTGTAAAGTTTCCACAGTCAGTGATGGTTTGGGGTGCCATGTCATCTGCTGGTGTTGGTCCATTGTGTTTTCTGAGGTCCAGGGTCAACGCAGCCACATACCAGGAAGTTTTAGAGCACTTCATGCTTCCTGCAGCTGACCAACTTTTTGGGGATGCAGATTTCATTTTCCAACAGGACTTGGCACCTGCACACAGTGCCAAAGCTACCAGTACCTGGTTGAAGGACCATGGTATCCCTCTTCTTAATTTGCCAGCAAACTCTCCTGACCTTAACCCCATAGAAAATCTATGGGGTATTGTGAAGAAGAAGATGCAATACACCAGACCCAACAATTCAGAAGAGCTAAAAGCCACTATTAGAGCAACCTGGGCTATCATAACACCTGAGCAGTGCCACAGACTGATCGACTCCATGCCACGCCGCATTGCTGCAGTAATACATGCCAAAGGAGGCCCAACTAAATACTGAGTGCTGTACATGCTCATACTTTTCATGTTCATACTTTTCAGTTGGCCAACATTTCTATAAATCCTTTGTTTTTATTGGTCTTCAGTAATATTCTAATTTTCTGATATGATGAATTTGAGATTTTCATTTGTTGTCATTTGTAATCATCAAAATTAAACAAAATAAACATCTGAAATATATGAGTTTGTATGTAATGTATGAATATAATATACAAGTTTCACTTTTTAAATGGAATTACTGAAATCAATCTACTTTTTCATGATATTCTAATTTTATGACCAGCACCTGTATAGTCGGCATGAGAGGATCATATCGTCACACTCTGTGCTCCGGTAACCAGCCTGGGAAACCTGAAGCATAAGGCCACTGTTGTGAATTTTTATTCTCAAAGATAAAATCCATATTCTCAAACAGCTGCTGCTATTTTGTTTCATGGAAAAAAACTAGAAATTTCTGTTTATTAATTAATAAAGTCATACATATTTATCCTTTATTTTTATGTTTTGCAGGAGATTTTAATTATTTCGAGTTTACGAATTTCTGTTCTGTACAAACACAGACTAATATGCACATAATTTTGCTTATATTTACAAGATTATTTTAATAGTGATTTAACCCCATAATGGAGAGTGTGGTGGAGGTTTTGCAGGTAGGTTTTCTTCTGCAGATGGAGACTAAGGCAGAGGATTTACAGGCAGGTTTAAACTCTGCATAGTGAGACGGAGGCAGAGGTTTTACGGGCTGGTTTGAACTCGGTAGTGAACTGAGGTGGAGATCCTGCAGGCTGGTTTAAACTCTACATTAGAGGTCTTCAAAAGGGGGTCCGTGAACCCTACTGCATGGGGGTCGCGAAAGTCTTGGTCGATTACTTTTTTTTATATTCCCTCCTGCACTTTTTTGCACTAATTAAAATGTCTTTAAATACACATTAACATTAATTCAACGCACTGTAGTAAACATATAAATGGAAGCAGAAGATGTCCTTCAGTCATCAATGCACACATTTAGCGACACACAGGGGCTCTTTCAAACCTGGGCACCATTTCATTCACAACACCTTTCCCATCAACCAGGAATCAGATTCAGAAATACTTTAATAATCCCAGGGAGAAATTACTTTCGTAACATGACTCCATATGTAATAGAGTGACTATAGGACCAGTTTGATAAAACACAACTTCATACAATATATATAATTAGGGGGTCCCGCTCCATCTCGCAATCAGTTTCGGGGTCCTTGGCCTCGAAAACGTTGAAGACCCCTGCTCTACATAGTGAGACTGAGGCAAAGGTTTTGCAGGCTGGTTTCATCTCTGCAGTTGGAGGTTGAGGTGGGGGTTTTGCAGGCTGGTTTTATCTCTGCAGATGGAGGTTCAGGTGGAGGTTCTTTAGGCTGGTTTATCATCTGCAGATGGAGATGGGGGGGGGGGGGATTGTAGGCTGTTTTAATCTCTGCAAATGTAGAGTGGGGTGGAGGTTTTGCAGGTAGGTTTGAACTCCAGAGGTGGAGATTTAGGTGGAGGTTTTTGAAGCAGGTTTAAACTCTGCAGATAAAGACTAAGGCAGAGATGTTACAGGCAGGTTTGAACTTGGTAGATGTAGACTGAGTTGGAGATCTTGTAGGCTGGTTTAAACTCTGCATATCAAGACTGAGGCAGAGGTTTGGCAGGCTGGTTTAGCTCTGCAGATGGAGGTTGGTGGAGGTTTTGCACGCTGGTTTAGCTCTGCAGATGGAGAGTCAGGTGAAGGTTTTGAAGCATGGCTTAAACTCTGCATATGGAGACTGAGACAAAGGTTTGGCAGGCTGGTTTAAACTCTGCAGATGGAGAGTGAGGTGGAGGTTTTGCAGGCTGGTTTAAACTCTGCAGATGGAGAACGGTTCCGAGGTTTTGCAAGCTGGTTTAATCTCTGCAGATGGAGAGTAAGGTGGATGTTTTGCAGGCTGGTTTAATTTTTGCAGATGGAGGTTGAGGCTGAGGTTTTGCAGCTGGTTTAAACACTGCAGATGAAGGTTGAGGTGGAGGTCTTGCAAGCTGGTTTAAATAATTGGAATTAGGTTATTTGTCTGAAATAGCAACAGATGAGATTCATCTGAAACACATTACTATGGAGTTATTTCAACTCCAGAATATTTGAAAATGTATTTGTTTAGTTTTAACTGGCAAAATGTATGAAAGTAACCACGGATGTACTGTAAATACTATCAAACATTTCAAAGCTTATCATCAGGGTACACAGGGATTAGCTTAAACAACAGCATAGAAATATAAGAGCAAATATCTGGATTGTGCAACTGTGTAGAAGTAGTTGCATTATGCTACATGGAAGTGACAGAGTATTCCCTATAATGCATATTGTATTTTGCGCTCTTAAAAATCCAGTTTGTTAAGAGCTGTCAAGGCACTTCCTGCATAAAGAAGAGCCAGGCCAATAGGTTGTCCCAAAATGTCTTCCAGGACAGATAACCCAACACTGCCAAACCAAAGCAGATAAAAGTGCCCCGAACCTTCACTGAATTTTTGTATTGCATCCTTGTTAAAATCCTTTTAACAAACAGTTGCATGGATAAGACTGAATAGACAATGAATGGATTGATGTTTTCCCACTTAAATTGATACTACAATTGTTATTATTTGGAACAGAAGCCCATTTGATGTATAATACTCAATCCAAACCATCAGAATACTGTTAACAAGTGTTTATTTACATCAGTAATTCCTAATCCTGGTGCTTGGGAATCTTTGTCCTTCTATTTTTACATGTTGTCCTTCTGAAACACTTTATTTAAAGAATCAATCCATGATTAGATCTCTACCCACCCCCCCCCCCCCCCCCCCCCGAGTTGAAAATGTTTTTATTTACCTCAGAAAGAGTATTTTCTGGAAGACTAATATTTTGAATAGGGTGGGAGTAAATTTTCTTAGCAAACAGAGAGTGGAGCCTGATTTTCTCCACCATATTGGTTCTGACTCCTCTGATTAGGTTTTGAAAGAACCAGACTCTAGGGGATGTTTTGAATTTATCTAATATTACCCATAAGAACCAGACCTAAATGGAATTTTAACTTTTTTTTTTTAGTGAAGGACCAAAAGTTATATCATTCTGTGTAATTTTCTTCAGTTTAAATAAATTGTACTTAAACACATTTCCACTGCCTGCTGTGAAAGTAAAGCTATCATTTGAATTAGCTACATATCTGACATAAAACACGGTGAGCTTGAGAATCAGGATAACCCTCTGCTTCAACAAGCTTCAACAAACCTGAACCAAAATATGATTACATAATGATGAGGTAATTCAGCCATTTGATTAAAAGTGTGTTGGACCAGAGACCCAAATAATCGTTACAGGACTCGGGCACTGAAGGAGAGGAGATGACACACTTGATCTAGATCAGGGGTCTCCAAATCCAGTCTTTGAACTTCACTGTTTTAGAGTCTGTTTTATGGGCAATTAGAGAGTTTTCACTTAGAAGTTATTAAATTAATGACAAAACTTAAAACAATGTGAAAGTTTAAAAAACCAAAACAACCTTGTTCTGCCTTAAGGCTCTCTGTTCCAGGCTAACTTGCAGACCCAATAAAAAAAAAATGTGGAACTATTTTCTACTTGCATTAGAATGGAACTTGCTACTACAGACAATGGGTTGGTAAAAATTATTTTGCAGGTCGTTTGTCAGACAGCACTTTCTCTCTTTTCTATTTGACCTCTAAAAGTACAAAGCTATATCGTATTGGGGTAATTGCTACTGTCAATGAGTATACTATATTATACTGTGGAACCAATAATTCACAAATAATTTTCATTTTGTCTAAGAAATTAAATAAAATATAAACAACTTTGTGATCAATATATCCAGGTTGGAAAGGTTGTATGCACAAACTAAAACAGCTTTCCTAAAGACTTTTTTTTGTAAACTGTTTATTTTACCATTGCGAGAAGGTAAAACAACATTGCTTTTGGGAGGTTTCACATTTTTTTTCTTATTAAGACCTGTTTTTCATGACCAATCAGCATTATATTTTAAAGCTGAATTAGTGAAATTCAACTGAGATTTTCAGCCCACAGTTTTGACAATCCATTTTTGACAAATCACCTACAAATGCTGAGAAGAAGAATCTGATTTTTTTTTTATTTTGCAACATACATACTGTAATGTTCATCCTGTCTTTTCCAGTCTGTGTTTAAAAATATGTTAAACTCCACAGTTTCTCATTTAGGAGGAAACCTACCACAAGTGTTTCCATTACAGCAGTGGATGATACACATTGTTTGATGAAGAGAGATGCATAGAGGAAAAGCAATAAATCATGAAAGTAGTTCTGAGCAACAACGACCACCTGACTTAAGGTGTTGCCTCTAAAAATGACGTGCTGCTTCTAAAAGATAGAAGGTGCCAGATTTCCCAGATGCAGGCCTCTTGGTCTCACATTTATTAGAAGAGCATGTGTGAAGCAAATCAAATCCACACACACATCTTCATCTTGGGCAAGGTGGTTGCTGATGTTTGGTATTTGTAAGATGGAAAACTGCTGGGGTAGACAGACCTTTATGGAGGGAAGGAAAAACTGCCTTAAGGTGACGTAAAAAGGGAGCGGTGCGGATGCTACGAACTGTTTAGACTTTTACCTGCCAATTACCTTGTTTGTTTAGTTCACTTGTGTCTCTTTGTGGACCTTGATTTCTTCCATGTAAGCCAATAACTGCAGACACAACCGCACCTAAAATACAAAATGTTTCTTACAGTTAAAGGTGGGGTATGTGATGTTTTCTGGAGCATGTTTTTACCATACTGATTGAAAACCTCCTCACGAGCCCATTGCGCCAACTGAGATAGAATGTTTGGAAAAAAAACGAAATCTTTTAGTCCAGTGTAGAGGGCGTAGTCAGAGGAAAACGCAAACCAATAGAAGTAACTATCATCCCTACTTCTACTGGTTTCTGGCACGCCCATCAACCGTCAGCTCTGAGCTCTCCCCACCCCTCCCCCCTGCGCGTTCACAGACTCGAGACCCCCCCCCCCAAGTGCCGCTGAAGGGAGGACCTGTTCGAATTTACAGACAGAACTCTTGTGGTCTCCTTATTTTCAAGGACTTCGAAGGGTCCAGTCTAGGTAGACCGCGTCCTTGGAGGATGCAGCCCAGGTTTTTGAACAGAGCCTCTGATTAAGAACAGGGCTGCCTGCACTGACGCGGCTCAGGGATTACGTCACACGGAGCGTCGTGCGCAGTGAGATCAGGACATTTCCTCACTTTCTAAAAAAAACCCGGGACGCCCGGGACAGGACGTGAAATACGGATATGTCCCGGGAAATACGGACGTTTGGTCACCCTAATCAATACTTCTTGAAATGACAACCGTTACAACTTGTTTACGACCATATTGAATTGTTCAACACTCTTACCGTACTAGGAGAAGACGACGCCATCATGGAAGTTAGCCTGTTATGTTGTGGTTAGCTAGTAATAGACATGAGCTTCTCGCCTCATCCCGAGTCACGTGCACTCGCGAGGTCTCGGCCTGTTTCTTTCTCGTTCTCGGGAACATCCGAACATTCTCGACTGACAGCAGGCGCGTTCATGTAATTTGGAGGCGTGGTTTCGTGGGGTGGGCTGAAGGTGTGTATTTTCAAAAATGTAGCTGGCAGGAACCGTTTATCCAGGATCATATACCCCACAAAAAGCCCTTGGCAGTTTTTGTCATCTTATTAAAAATTATTTGCTCCTATCTTTCTTTGAATCTGTTGTATTTTCAAAGATATCCTACAGAGGTTCTTAAATATTTTAGTTTTCACAATGTTACATATGTTACGGGTCTCAAGCACGATGACCACAGTAACAAAGAGAATCTGTAAAATAAAGGTTGAGTCTTAGAGCAATGAACACAGGAACACTCAAGTCTTCATCCAGGTTAGATATATTAGGTTAATTCAACACGCAAAATCTACAATCAGTACATTTTCTTTGTCCTGTTTTGAATAACAAATAAAGTCTAGATAATGTCAATTTACAGGGATCTCCACCTGCAATTACAGCATTTGTTATTACTGCTTATTACAATCTTAGTTGACTGACTAACTAAACAAGGCCTGTAACCATCATTTCGGTCTTCAACGAACAGCGCCATTTACAATCTTATATTCAATAAACTTATTCAGGTATAAACACTGCTCTTTAGAATATATGCAAATCACCTTTACATCACGGCACCCGAGCATATATGTGGTAAAGCATTTATAATTTTAAGCTCACTAAACTAAATTAGATGTGGACAATGTACTTTATAAAATATGCTAATCACTTTAACATGACAACTTCTAACCATATTTCCATGCAATAAACCAACATTCATACAACATGGTAATCACTTTCAAACCTGAACAAATATTCTGGATTCTTTAAACACATTTGAGTTCCATCAAGAGCCTTCTCAAATAATTTGGAGCGATCTGTAGATTGTAAAAAAAACCCTAAACTATCTGATTTTACTATCAAAGAGAATACATCTCAAACGAACGGGCGAACTCTCGCGAGAACAATGCTAAGTTTCGCGAGACTTCCGGCGCAACGTGGCTCGGCTTTCCCGCCGCCCAACGACGGTGGACAAACAAACACCCACAAAACTAATTCAAAGTTACGCCCATCGTCATAAAATTATTACCTGTCACTTACAGAAAGAATACGAAGCTTAAAGCTCTCATGTATGGCAGTTTTAACCATGTACTGACCTGTAAAATAAAGGTTGAGTCTTAGAGCAATGAACACAGGAACACTCAAGTCTTCATCCAGGTTAGATATAAGGGGAACACCGGGGTGCCTCCCTAATTAGCAACCGGAATGAACGACCGTAGCGTCAAAGCTTCCGCCCTACCCTTTTCTCTCCTTTACCCACCAATATTCACCCAGGAAAACATCTCCTAAATGTAAGATAATGTTGGAATCGACTACTGCCGTATGTTTCTTTTCATACTAAACATATATAGGATAAAAATTACATTTTTTTTTTCCTTTTGATCCACAAAGTAATAATTCCAAATGTGGTTGCACATATTTGGGTGCACCACACGCTCCCCAACAATAGAAGTGGCTCCCGACACTTAACTCAAGTATTTCTGAATCCCTTTAACATCAATAAAGTCTCTTTACAACTGTCTCTGAGATGTGAAGTGTCTTCTTTTTTTTTTTAAAGTCTCTGATCCATTCAGTAGTTACCAACAGCCCATGATCCCGGTAGGTAAGGACTAGAGGTGAGAAGGGGGGGATAAAGGGTTTGTGAATAAGGGGGAGGGTAATGCAAAAAAGGATATAGTGCCGGTACACTGGCAGCGTTTACTGACGGATGATGCTGGTAGGCTGGCTGACCCAGAGATGGGTAGGTGAAGACCGTGTTGGGTCGCCTCTGCCTGGTGGACTGCCTCAGGCGGGGGTGGTGGCTCTGAGTGATGGTCCTGGTCTGACTCAGGGCTTGGTGCTCTCTCGGCGTCCAGTTCAGGTCCAGGCCCTTGGGTGTGCTCCTCTTGGTGAAGCTGTGGCACTTGCAAGTCTCTACCTTGTTGTGTGTCCGTGTCTTGCTTATTTTGTTCTTCTTCGGGGGACTTGTCTCTTTCCTCATCAGGTCGAATGTGAACTCTTTCCACTTGTCCTGTCTGGCTTGGTTTAAGTCTGTGCTCTTTGGTTGATCCTTGACTCTCCTGCAGGTATCTGGGTAACCGAAGCCAGTAGGGAGCTTCATCTTCCTCTGAGTCACTGGTTTCAGAACGTTGGGATTTTCCTGGTGCCTTTGGTCTTACTGTGGTTTTGTTATTCATCCTTCGTGGCCTGGCAGCTGGACTTTGGATAACATCTACCGGCAGATCATTCACTTGCAGCAGCAAGTTTCTGTGCAAAGTGCGACTAGGACGGTTCCCTGTCTCTGGGCTCACCTTGTACACCGGATTTTCTCCAAGCTGCTCTCTTATGATGTAGACAGTTTGTTCCCAATAGGGTCTTAGTTTGCCAGGGCCACCTCTTTCACTTAGATTTCGCACCAGTACTCTGTCCCCGATCTGTAGGGTTGGTCCTTTACATCTTTTGTCATAGTTTTCTTTGCCCTTGGAGCTTGACTTTTCACTGTTCGCACTTGCAATCCGATATGCTTCTGTCATTCTTTCTTTCCATTTCTTTGCATATCCTTCTGATGTCTTTATATCTTCTCCTGTCAGGAGGCCAAAGAGAAGGTCTACTGGGAGGCGAGGATGTCTGCCATACAACAAGTAGTATGGAGAGAAACCGGTGGCCTCATGCTTTGTACAATTGTAAGCATGGATCACATGGGGTAGGTGTCCTTTCCAATCTTGTTTCTCTTTCTCTCCCAGGGTACGAAGCATCTGTAATAAAGTGCGATTTAACCTCTCAGCAGGGTTGCACTGTGGATGATAGGGGGAAGTTCTTGAGTGACCAACTCCTGCAAGCTCTCTGAGGGATTTAAACAGCTCGTTCTCAAACTCACGACCTTGATCGTGGTGGAGTTTGGATGGATATCCGAATCTGGGGATGAAGTCGTTGAAGAGACGATCAGCTGCTGTTTTTGCAGCCTTATTCTTGGTGGCGTACGCTTGCGCGAATCTAGTAAAATGGTCCACAACAAGTAGGATGTATTCAAATCCACCTTTGCAGGATTCCAGATGCAGAAAGTCAATACAAACAAGCTCGAGTGGGGAGTTGGAGACTATGCTACCCATTGGAGCTCTTTCATGTGTTGCTGGTTTCTTTTGCTTTAGGCACTGGCACTTTCTCGTGACATACTCCTCAATCTCTCTTTTCATGAAAGGCCAATAGAACCGATCTCGGGCTAGGTTTAGGACCTTCTCTACACCCACATGGCCCATTTTGTTATGGAGGTGTATGAGAACGGTCTGTTTATAAACAGCAGGGAGAACCAGCTGCTTACGTTCTGTGGTCTTTCTGTAGAGAAGGCCTTCCTCCAGGTGTAGCCGAATCCACTCCCTCAGCAGTCTCTTTGTGTTAGTGCCAACCTTGGCTTTTTCATCTTCAGTTAGTGTTAAGTTTTTCTCTTTCATCTCTATGACTTTTCCAATAGTTGGGTCTGCTTTTTGTTCTTGGACCAACTCGTCATGACTAATGGATGTCAGAGGTTCTTCAAAGGGCGGTCCTGGTGAGGTGAGGTTGAGAGCTGCAATCCATGCAACATCCCCTTGCTTGGCCCTCCTGCTTCCTTCCCATACTGCATCAACAGCCTCTTCTGACAGCTCCTCCGAGCACTCTTTCATGAAGGTTTCGATGTTGAGGGGGCAACGGGACAGTACATCAGCATCTATGTTGACTTTCCCTGGACGGTATCTTATCTCAAAATGGAAATCTGCCAGTTGACCCACCCAGCGATGTCCAACCGCGTTGAGCTTTGCAGTGCTGAGGACATACGTCAAGGGGTTATTGTCTGTAAAAATCGTGAAAGGTGGGGCATAGAATAGGTAGTCTCTAAACTTGTCGCAGACTGCCCACTTCAGAGCTAGGAACTCCAGTTTCCCGCTGTGTAAGTGGTAGTTCTGTTCTGCAGGTGTTAATGTGCGAGACCCATACCCTATCACTCGCATCCTATTGTCCTGGTTCTGATAAAGGACTGCTCCAAGCCCCTTTTGGGATGCGTCCGTGTGGAGTATAAAAGGGCGGGTAAAGTCAGGGTACGCCAACACTGGTGGCTGGGTTAGCATGCTGATTAGGCGTTCAAGGATCTCTTGGTGTTCTTCTTCCCATTGCACTGGAGTCCGAGAAGATTGCTGGGCACCCTTCGTTCTGGCCCTCGTAGGTTTTGGTGATGATGGGTCTAGCTTAACTTGAAGTAAGTCATACAGTGGTTTCGCAATACGTGAAAAGTCCTGAACATATGTCCTATAATAACTCAGGAATCCCAAGAGCTGCCTGACATCCCCAACTGTTTGTGGTTTCCTGTGTTTGAGTGCCTGCACAGCCTCAATGTCTCTAGGGTCCACTTTCACACCTTCTTCCGACACGAGACGTCCAACATATCGAACTTCCTTGCAGAACAGTTCACACTTTTCAGGCTTCAGCTTAGCTCCATGACGCTGCAAAGCTTTGAGAACCTTCTGTAGTACTTGGACATGTTCATCGAATGACTTGGAGAAACAGAGCACATCATCAAGGTAGGGAATGCAGCACTCATCACGGAGTAAGTCGAGCATTTCTTCCATGCTCCGTTGGAAGGCTGCAGGGGCATTTGACAATCCGAAGGGTATTCTCACCCATTCGTAGAGGCCCCATGGAGTGGTGAATGCGGTCAGGTATCGGGAACCTTCTGCGATAAAACCTTGATGGTAGGCTTTACCCTGATCCAGGATCGAAAACCAACTATAACCTCCTAGAGAGTCTGTGAGGTCCTGGATCCGGGGAAGGGGGTGCCTGTCTGGGACTGTTTTGCTATTCAGAAGGCGATAGTCAATACACAGGCGTAACGATCCATCCTTCTTTCTTACGCAGATGACCGGGGCCGCATATGGTGACCGAGATTTAACAATCCATCCTTTGACTATCAGTTCTTGGATGTGCTCTTTCACCTCCCTGTAAAGAGGTTTTGGAATAGAAACGTAGGCCCTCTGGACTGGCGTTTCATCCTTGAGCTTAATGTCCATTTGCAGCGAAGTGATACAGCCTATATCAGTACTATCACGGGAAAACGCTCCACACTCCTCTCTTAACACTTTTTCTACTGACTGCCGCTGGACTGGACTAAGGTGGCTCAGGTCGACTGGGGGCAGCCAGGACTCAGCAGGGGGGCTGCGTGTAAGAGTTGTTTCACTATTTTCGACCAGAGTCACTGCTGTCTGTGCGGATTGGGTTGTGATTGGCTCTGGTATATCTGTTTTAATAATCTTGGCGACATGTTGGATGGTACCTAGGGTCGTTCTTTTTGGTAGGATCACCTCATGTTTTGAATGATTGGAAATTGGAATTTTTACAAAAGGTCTTTGGGGGTTGTGTATTTCTAAGAGACCATCTCCTACGCTTAGGTGTCTTAAAGCAATGTTCCCTTCAGCAGATTCATATAGTACAAGGGGGTCAGAGGTGTCAAAGTTCTGGGGCACCCTGCACCATACTTGAACTGTTTTGCCTGCTGGGATAGTTATATTTTCTTTTCCAACTCTCATTGTAGCTGAGCCACTGTCTGTTCTTTCTGGTACTTGAATGAAGTTAACCATGGCCTCAACCTGGTTTTCATCCATTTCAAATGCTCTGCACAGTAGATCATAGAGTACCCCAGTAGCTTCCTTATTTGACTCCTGTCTTTGGATAATTGCTCCTAGCACATTAGCCCCTACTAGCGGTTGTGGCAGTGATAGTTGGCTGACTAGGAATGGAGCTTGTACAGTGAGGTTTGGGTTTTCATGACCAGCCAGGGTTACTGTCAGCTCAACCCACCCATCATAAGGGACTACTTGGCCATTAACTGCATAAACTTCCAGATCATCATTTAGCAGCTCTTGGAGTGGTCTCACTTGGTAACTAGGAATGTATCTTTTGGCCCACTGTCTATCAACAATGCTCACTTGTGAGCCTGAGTCAAATAACACTGTTACAGGATACCCACCAACCAGGCATTTAAGTAAGCTTTTCTTGCCAACCAGAGGAACTTTGCGTCTTACCTGACCTTGGCTAGGTGGTGTGCAGTGTTCTCTTTCGCCAGCTTTAGAATAGTTCCTCAACTGTTTACTGCTGTGCCTGGGTCGCCGGGTTGTAAGTTGTTCAGAGGTAGACTTTACTGACTGGGACCGGCATTCTGCACTGGCCTCTGGCTGTCCCGTGACAGAGGCCGATTCCAGTTTCCCTGAATCCTGGGCCGCTTTAGACATCCAACTGCCCTGTGCCCTAACTCACCACACATAAAGCAATGGCCACAGTCCTCCAAGTTCTGCCCAATGCATTTTTGGCAGAGAGACGTTTTTCTTATGGGCTGTAGTAAGTTGGGTTGTTGATGGCTGAGGAGGTTGGGGGGAAGGGTTGTAGGAGTCTGTAGTTCCACGTTCCATTAAGGTGGCCACCATGTTGGTTAGGGTCTCGACTTGTGCAGCCAGCTGTTTGATCGTCTGTGAAGTCTGTTGTTCTCTAGCTAATTTCTCTTTTGTTTCAATCACAGCACTTTGAGCTTGCGCTATCTTTTGGCGGGAAATTTGGCCTAATCGCCGCTGATGCTCGTTCTCATCACAAATAATCTTTGTAACTTCTTGAAGAATCTCTTCATCTGTGACGTTACTATCAGAGGTGAGAGGTCTTAGTCTTCGTCGTAAATCTGCATACTTAACCCCCAGGCCCTGATAGATGGTATGCAGGAAGACCTCCTGGATGGTTTTTGGGTCGTAGGAAATGTCTGTATCTGCATGCTTTGACTGGAAAATAAGCTTCTGTTTGAGTCCAATTATCCTGTATAAAAAATGCTGGGGTGACTCTTGTTCATATTGTCTGGCACACATTAGCTCTTGAAACATCTCAGTCGCGGCCTTTTCTCCGAGGTGGGACCTGAGGAAGCCTTGGAGTTCAGGGAGCGACAATTCATCTTTGAGCATAAGCATGTCCCTGAACGTGCCAGGTTTCACAATTCTTAGGACACCCCTCACAATTTCTGCTGGTGTAAATCCTTCCTTTATTCCTTCATTGATCTGTTTTGTGAGACTGTTGTAGCTGAACTCGGAATTATTGTCTCCAATCTGCCCTCCGAGCACTTTGAATTCTTTGCGAGACAGATAAGCAAGATCTTTGAGGGTGACAGGTCTCTCTGGGCATGACAGTAGGGGACTCGGATGATTGGAGGTAGCTGATAATCGGGTTGTCTTTTCTGCCAGTCGTATTCTCTCCCCCAGTCTTTCATACGCTTTCTTCAGCTCCTCTAGTGATTCATTTTCTGTGTCAGCTTCAGTCTGAATGCCCGGTTGGTTGTTAGTTGGTGGGTCTGGCAGCTTATCAGACGGGCGTGGGCTGAGGTCGTTTGGTGTTGCAGCTCCACCAGCCGATTGCACAATGGAGTCACTTGTTTGAATAACTCTGTCAATTAGATCCTCCAGCGCTAGTAATTGGCTCATGCCTTCATCCTCAAGTTGCAGCAGAGTTGGAGATTGCAGGTAGGAGGTGACATACTCCATACAGCCCTCTTTGTCCCCCTCACTAACCTGTAATGTGTCCCTGTTTTCTGTAGCAAGGCTCTTTGCTAGCTCAAAAAGGTCTCTGTTGGAGAGGGCAAACAGGCGTCCCCTGATGCACCATACAAGTTCTTTCCGTGTGGTCGACATGTCACTTGATCCCCTTTTTTTTTCTTCTTCTTCCTTGTTTCCAGGCGTCGTGTAATAGCTCTGTAGTGACTGGTGCACACTTTGCTTCCTCCTTCAATAGTGCAGTTCCACTTTAATCTTCCAGTTTGGACACTCACTAGTTGGTTAGGATCAGATAGCAACCTGGTCACTGTCGTGGTTCTGGTATCACTTGGATCTTTCCTCAACTGCTGGCGAGAAGAGATCCCGGACGAGCCCCCACAAATTGTTACGGGTCTCAAGCACGATGACCACAGTAACAAAGAGAATCTGTAAAATAAAGGTTGAGTCTTAGAGCAATGAACACAGGAACACTCAAGTCTTCATCCAGGTTAGATATATTAGGTCAATTCAACACACAAAATCTACAATCAGTACATTTTCTTTGTCCTGTTTTGAATAACAAATAAAGTCTAGATAATGTCAATTTACAGGGATCTCCACCTGCAATTACAGCATTTGTTATTACTGCTTATTACAATCTTAGTTGACTGACTAACTAAACAAGGCCTGTAACCATCATTTCGGTCTTCAACGAACAGCGCCATTTACAATCTTATATTCAATAAACTTATTCAGGTATAAACACTGCTCTTTAGAATATATGCAAATCACCTTTACATCACGGCACCCGAGCATATATGTGGTAAAGCATTTATAATTTTAAGCTCACTAAGCTCAATTAGATGTGGACAATGTACTTTATAAAATATGCTAATCACTTTAACATGACAACTTCTAACCATATTTCCATGCAATAAACCAACATTCATACAACATGGTAATCACTTTCAAACCTGAACAAATATTCTGGATTCTTTAAACACATTTGAGTTCCATCAAGAGCCTTCTCAAATAATTTGGAGCGATCTGTAGATTGTAAAAAAAACCCTAAACTATCTGATTTTACTATCAAAGAGAATACATCTCAAACGAACGGGCGAACTCTCGCGAGAACAATGCTAAGTCTCGCGAGACTTCCGGCGCAACGTGGCTCGGCTTTCCCGCCGCCCAACGACGGTGGACAAACAAACACCCACAAAACTAATTCAAAGTTACGCCCATCGTCATAAAATTATTACCTGTCACTTACAGAAAGAATACGAAGCTTAAAGCTCTCATGTATGGCAGTTTTAACCATGTACTGACCTATAAAATAAAGGTTGAGTCTTAGAGCAATGAACACAGGAACACTCAAGTCTTCATCCAGGTTAGATATAAGGGGAACACCGGGGTGCCTCCCTAATTAGCAACCGGAATGAACGACCGTAGCGTCAAAGGTTCCGCCTACCCTTTTCTCTCCTTTACCCACCAATATTCACCCAGGAAAACATCTCCTAAATGTAAGATAATGTTGGAATCGACTACTGCCGTATGTTTCTTTTCATACTAAACATATATAGGATAAAAATTACATTTTTTTTTCCTTTTGATCCACAAAGTAATAATTCCAAATGTGGTTGCACATATTTGGGTGCACCACACATACATGCATACATTTAAACCTACAAGGAGGCTATGAATTGTGACAAAACAATTAGATCCTTTATAGTAAAAAGTGAAAAGGAATGGTGAGAGTACAGTCTCCTGTGGTGATCCTGTACTTCTGACTACTTAATTAGACAGTTGACCCTAACCGGAGTTTCTCACAAACTAAGTCAGTCTGAATGGTGTTAAATGCACTGGAAAAATCTAAGAAAATGATCCTCACAGTGCTGACTCCCTTGTTAAAATTACAGTGGGTTTGTTGAAGCAAGTGTATGATGGCATCTTCAACTCCAACTCCATGGCGATAAGCAAACAGAAGAACATCCTGATGACTGCTTATTCGTTTGCTGAGGTGAACGGACCGTAATCCCTTTAGTACCTTCATGATGTCAGGGCAGCAGGGTATAGTCATGTTGCAGTGAGCTTGGCACAGACATTTTTCTATTTATGCTCAAGTTTGAAGCGTGGTCTGTGCCACGCCACAACGCAGGAGGGACAATCAGGAACTAGCAGTGGGTCTAGATACGGCCGAGGCAGTAAGGAAGTGGGGGTTTGTCTGACATTGGACGGACATTAGGGCGAAAAAGACCAGAGATCCAGGTGGAAAAAGGGTCCCAGCATTCTCCCACACCTCTATATCTGTACAGAAGTTGGTATAGTCAGTCAAACACAGTCATTGCATTGATGTCCTCTCCATGTGGCTGACACAATGCATCCCACTCTGTAGCCTCAAAACAACTTTGTGGGGCTTCTTCAGTCTTTTTTTTTTTATGCAGGTTGTCTCTCTCTTATAACCTGCATATTTTTATGCAGGTTGTCTCTCTTATAAAGTGGCTTATACTCTGAGCAGAGGAAAAAAAAGATTTGGATCTGATTTCCCAAGCGGAGGTCTTACTTTAGACATGTATGAGTCATTGACATTTGAATAAAACAAATCCAAAGTTTTGTTTTCCATGGTACAGCAGCTGACAAACTGTTAGAACGTTGGCGGTGTTGCATAGGGAAAGTGTGATTAAAATCCCCAGTTATTGCCACAAATGCATTTGGCTGTTGTGTCCATATACCAACAACAGAACTGATTAGCTCACATGCACTGACAGCAATGGCCGAAGGAATGTAAATGGTTACTAACAGAACACTACTGAACTCAATGGGAAAATAATATGGCCAGAGACCAACCCACAACATTTCAATATCAGGGTTGCACTGACGAATCTTCGCTGTAACATGTACTGAATGACACCACCTGTTGTCCACAAGCTCTGCCAACCCTCCATCTTTGAATTTTCCAGTCTATTTAAATCTCTGTTCATATGTTCAGAAAGCCTTGCAGAGAGTAGGCTGGAGTCTGAGATATGATCCTGCAGCCATGTTTCAGTAAAACCCACAATGTTTCATTGCTGATATTTTAGGTTAGTTGTTTTAGCGCTTTAAGATCTTCTAACTTTCCTAAAGATCTCATATTGCTCATGATGGCTGATGGAAGAGATTACTTAAATTTGTTGTTCCTCTCTTATCTCCTGCTTTACATCCCTGGTGCTTTCTTTTCAACTCAGCCCATAACTGGGCAATTAGTTCTTTATTATTTCAGCTTTCGAGATGTTAATTAGCTGCTCCCAAGTCTAAAAAGTGTTGCTATGATTGCTGTGGTTATGGATCATACATCAACAATTATTCAAAAGGGGAAAAAAATCAGTAACAGTACTTCCAGTTTCACTGTATTCAACACCAGAAGAAAAAAATCCTCTGGAAACATAAACTCCGATCCACAAATGAAGAAACTAAAGTTCTCCTAAAATGGAATATCAGAGTCAAGCTAGCAGAACAACTGCAAAGTGGAGCCACCTTAAGAAGGGCAATTCTAGAATGAGCACTGTGGACAGACCCATCAAACGGCCTTAGTGTAGAGCCACTGCTTTTCCACATTTAAAGGAGTCATCCATGGTAGTTCATCTATATAAGCTGCATCCTTGATGTCTCCCTTCAGATATTTTTCAAGCATATCCCTCTTACAGCAGACTATTTTTTAGATCCAGAACTTTCTGCAGAAACAATGTGTCTCTCTCCTTTAAGCATCTTGCGATCAAAATAAATGAGTTGTCAATGCACCAGGACTGATCTTAGATAGGCAGCAGGTAATGAATGGAATAAGTGCTGCTGTTTTAGTAGCCTTCCATATGTTTGGTGTTTAGATATACAATACTGTAGCTAATCAGATCACCAGCCCAAAAGAGAAATTAAGGTGGGATTTCAGTTGAATTTAGCTATGATCTGCGAGGCCATCTTTAGACCTGATCTGAGAAGCTTTTGGTCACTTTAGTAACAGTATTAGAATAAAAGAGTCCTTACTTGACTAAAAGTGACCAAAGAGTTTTTTACCTACAGGTCTCACCTCCTTCTGGTTTTAGATATTCTTTGGAAGAACAAAGGTTAATAAGAGGTACAGTAGTTAAAAATAAATAAATAAATAAATAAATACAAAGAATGAATTTCTTGCACTGATGGAGACTGATTTAAGAAGTTCCCCAAATATCAAATTTTTGCTTTTTGGACTAGATTGGACATGCAACTTATATGCTCTTTTTTAAAAGACATTCTTTGATGATTGAACATTTAGAACTTCGTCCACAGAAGTCGATGTTACCCAGGAAGCTGTAGTTTTCCACAGGTTTGATAAGAAAACCTCCAGCGACAGCTTGTTGACTTCCCTACTTTACCTTGTTATCCACCTTCAAAAGGGAGCACATTTGCTCTACATCAATGAAAACTGCATGTTTGATATGTAAACAGAATAAAAATGCATCATTAATTTAGTGTGAAAGCTCTGAAGAGCTCCAGAACATTCCAGTTAATAAGTAATGAGATCTGAGGAGAAGAGAGACCTATTTGGCAGCTTTGGTCAAAGTAAATGTTTGGTTTCTCGCCTTCATTGTTAAACACTTTTACGCATGTTAATCAGATGTTTCTCCCAACAGAAAGTGCTTTTTATACAGGTGAAAGTTCAGATACAAATCGAGTTAGAGAAAACATTTGAATAAAAATGTAGAGCAATATTTCAAAACAAGGCCTTATGATCAGACTCCGAGAGTCCTTGAAATGGACCCTAAAGATAACATAAAGGATCACATTGCAGATTGTGCAATTTTAAGAGTTAAACTAAGGCAGGTCAGGTAATGAGGGTGAGAAGCACAATGGCATGAAATAAGAAAAATCTGTCCCTAAACTGATAAACCCATCCAGTAAATATACTGGAGGGAGTGATTGCTTCCTGGAAATAAGTGGCAAACACATAAATTCTCTCAGATTTTTGGATATGTTTATATAAAACATGTTCTGGACGAGATGGAAAATTTAGTAATTTTCTTTTTTGTTGTTGTTGAAAAAGTAGTAATTTTCAAAGAACTTTATTATTTAATTTGTAATTGATTCACCATCACATGTATTATTTAACAATAAGATAATGGTGAAATGTAAAAGAAATAAAAGAAAAAAATGTAAACAATAATGTCAGATTATATACCGTTTCATCATTGCAGCTATAAATAACTTAACAATAAAAAATGGAAATTAGAAATACAATGAAGGTTGTATTAATAGGTGTGATTAAAATGTTTAAGACATGCTCATAAAAAAGGATGGAGAGAAAAATAAAATACCAGCACCAGTTTGGCTATTCTAATTGAGCAAAACACTGATTAGTTCCAGTAGGTGATATAACCAGATCACAGTAAAAAAAAGCTCTTGTTCAAGCAAACTAATTTGGCACGACTCAAGAATTAAAGGCAGAAATGCAGCCTTGTGCAAAGTCCTGGCTTCAGAAAGCAGCTGGATAGCTTGCTCTGCAGGAATAAGTCATTGAGGATATACTTTAGAAGAGAGTGCAGATCGGTTACAGTATGTTTGGACAAAATATGTTCTCAGTACTTAGAGCAGCTCGTCTGGAAACCACCATCAAGTCATGCTCAAACGTTATGAGATCATATTCTGTGGCCATTCAGATTTTTGTTATGAACTTGAACTGAAGCTTCTGACCCATATCTACATGATTTCATGGGCAGCACATGATTGACTGATTGGATAATTGCATGGATAAGCAGAGCTGCAGGTGTTCCTAATAAAATCCCTGCTTTGTGTGAGAAGGATTATTAACCTCCTCATCATGGTGTTGTTTAGAGGACCCCTGAGGAGTAAATATCAGCTGAAGGTGATAGAGGGTTAATACCTCTATAAGTAAACACAGGTTAAAGTTGTTGCTGTCACTATGGTTAAGACATCCTGTGAGGCCTTATCTCTGATGGTGACCGTCTCCCCAACCCGCCGGCTAAGCTCGACATTTCAACTTGTGCTCCATCACTGTCTCTGTGTTTGCTTTCCTGAGAAGAACAGCCAACTAGAGACGATGACATGGCTTATTTGTGTCTATAGTGGTGGAGCTAGGGGGACACAATGAGGTATGCTGATAGATTTTGAATGCTGTGGATTTTTAACCGATAAATGCGGTATGTTAGGAGCTTGTGTTTAAAACTCATTTTAACTCTAAGGGCACTTTAATGACCAGCATGGGATTCTGTGAGGATTGCTGTTTCTTATTGTCAATTTCTGCACTATAATAGTTGGAGTCAGCTTATTTACGAGAAATAGAAAAACATCATTCAGGACAGATTAAAACATTGCTTCCCTCAGAATTTTAAACTCACTGACATGTTTTAACTTTTTCACAGTCAATAAACTCATTTTTTCATATATTTCATCTCCTGAAAACGAGAAATGCCCTGCAGTGTTTAAACTTTCTTTTCCTTTTTGATATGATTTAACTGAATAAAACGTCCCACAGCACCAAACCACTTTCCACATGTGTACGTTGCGCTGAGATGTTCCAGTAGTCTTACTGTCCTTCTGTGCTGTAAATGAGTATGACTAATCCGCTTATAGACTGACTATGTTTGTTTTGCTTTGTGTTTTAATCCACTCCAAACCTTGGAGCTGTAAAGGGGAACACTACACAGGTTTCCAGATAAACTGGCAACAAGAAACACATGGAAGGGGTTCATGAAGGGGACTGGGAAAGACTAGAATAATGTAGTACTAGCTATACTGTAAATATCTACGGTATTGGGGACTAATAGCTACCAAATGGAGACAGTATCCAATACAGGAGGAAAGAGGAATCACAAAGTAGACAGATTTGCTGCGAGTCTAATGAACCAGTAAATCCAATCAATTATATTGTATTAATTACACCACAAAGAGCAAGGTGCATTAATCTGAGTGAATGAAAGTTTGATGGCAGGATGTGCAGCCACACAATAAATGTTCTTCTACTTCTTTTCATTTAAATACAGGACTTTATATCAGTTCGCCATAGTGTATTTGAATCTTTTAATTTTAGGATTTGGCATGGGTTAATTATTTGGGTGCCCACATTTGGTTCATTTAAATTAATACACTTTTCATTTGTGTTGCCAGCTCCTTAGAGGCTGCTGTGGGCGTGTCTTGTGAAGAAAGAGGGTCCCGGGTGCAAAAAATCTCCTCAATGGCACTTAGACTTAATTGGACTCTTCCGCTTGTTATAGAAGGGAAGCAGGAACAGTTCAGGTTTAATTATTTTGTTAGTTTTTTTAATAAATAAAATTAGAGAGTTTAGTTATTTTTGTTCTTGTCTCTCATAGGTTTGAAGTAGCTTTATTTGGGTAGATGTATGTTATGTTTCTTCTTGTCTCATAATGGCCTGATCAGCCAGTATATGTTCCATGTGTCAGTTTGTTAGGGAAGTTAGCACTTCATTTGAATGTGTTAAGTTTGGTTTTGACCTAATTTTCTTCTTTTTTTGGGGCCCAGATGAATGTTTAGAGTTCAGATTTTTAATTTTTTTGTAAATAAGCTAGTTCCTAAATTTTCTCAAACTTCCCTTTGCCTCTTTATTAGTCCTTTATTTAGTCCTGCACAATTTACAAAAGTAAAGCCAGTTTATGCAAGTTTTATGATGCTAAGTAACTATACGCTGATTCGCCCTACAACCAAATGAAGCAATCTTGGCAGAAGACATTTTTTTATTAATACAATTAAATCTCCACCAGTTTATAGAAGTTTATAGAAGACAAACCTTAGCATCCATGTTTGCATCTGTCATGGCTAGTTGGTTGTATTCTGATTTAAACATTTCTTAACACCATCCACCTGTGCTATCTAAAACCTATCATCCTTGTATTCTTAGATTGATGGTATTTCTGAGAGAAAAAAAAAAGTTAATCAGACTGGATGATTTTTTTTTATTATTATTTTCTATTTTATTGAAAAGTATGCTTGTCAGAGTCTTGGTCTGTTTGTTCCTGTTTTTCTTGGTTTTCCATTTGTTGTCCTCTGCTGCCCTCTTGTGTCCTCCCTTGCTCTGTTTTTCTGTTCTGCCTGCACCTGTTTTCAATTCCCTCGTTAGTTCTCTCTTTGTCTCTGTCCCCTTTAAAAGCCCTCCCTCTTCAGTTCCTGTTTGCTGGATCCTCGTCTAACTTCTGTCTGTGTACCTCATCTCTCCCTGGCTCCTAGTTTGGATTTACCCTTGATGTCTCCTTGGTTCAGGTTCGTTTGCTGTTTTCTGTTGGAATCTGATTCCTGCCCCTGGATCTGTGAACTTTAACAAACTGACTTTAATTCACCTCTGCCAACTGGTCTCTGCATTTGGGTCCTCCATACAAACACCTTTTCATGACAATGCTATAGATTAAAAAATATCAACTAAACTCACACCCTTGTGTTGATCTCACCAAAATAAGACTGTATAGGAGCAGGCATATCCATAAACAAGACAAGGGAGATTATTAAATGGAGACAGGCAAAGCTGTCAACACTTAGTAGCATTGCATCAAGTCTCCTCTTGTTCCTAGGTTTTCTGGAATTAATTAGAAGTTTTAATGACTGGTCCATCCAAACTATGGGAACTTTGAAAATGTCCTTGAGATGTCTTGATGTATTGTTAGAGATGTCCAGCTGCCATTAAGATATGACCTTGGGTAACATCCACATAAATGCAATACACCCACATGTTTACTGGCAGCAAACTGCAGAATAATAAAGTCATCAGTTTGTATGGATGTTTGGAACGATCATCCATATCTCAACACTGACTTAAACCATAATTTGTCTACCACAGGGGACACAGGGGTTTGTTTCCTGTTTATGACCACTGTTTCCATTGTTATCACTGGTTTGGTATTGCGATTTTATAGTTAATCAAACCAAATTATCATATTGTTTGACAGGAGGAAAATATTGGCCTCTTAGCTTTATACATACAGAGAGAAAAGACTCAAACAAAGTATTTTATTGTTCCTGAAAAATCTTCCAAAATCTACATGGATGGGTTTTCCTGAGCAGGATTTGACTATCTCTAATTCTTTTAAAGCTATTTGCAGCATTTAGTCCAAAACACTGAAGTTATAAGTAACCAATAAATGGAAGCAGGAACTTCTTGGTGGTTTTGCTTCAGTTTAAATCCTGCAAAAAAAGACTAATGGAGGATTTGGTTTATTTACCCAGTCGATCCAGGTCAAAGGTCTGTGGAAGACCGATCCCCTCAAGTGCTAATTTCACAAGAATCATGCCTAAATCTGCACACAAGTGGACAAGAAAGCAAATGCCAAGAGACTAATGACACCTCTGAGGCACTATTGGAAGTTCAGTCCTGCAGCTACCACTCCCAAACAGGGCTGCTGGATTTCTATACTCACACAGTGGAGCTTATCATGTTCAACACATACTCACTTCAGGCCTGGAACACTGCCTTTCCCATCAACTAGGTGAATAATTTCCCTCATTTAGAGCACAGTAACTGTGTGCTTAACGATAAGGAAAGGTTTATACTCTAGTTTCTTATCAGTGCCTCACTCTGTTACAAACTATAAAGATTAAAACCAAATGAATGTTTTCTTCTACAAAAAAAGAAAAATACAGAATTTTCAGATAAATGGCCAATTTCAAAAAGGCATATGCTTTTTCCAATTTTAAAGAAATCTACACATCAAACCATAAAAAAAATTATTTGGACTTATTTTATGGAAAAAGAAAAATAATCTGAGTTTTAATGTGCAGATAATTTAGCTGAGAACATAAAATACTTAATGCTTGAAAAGTTCAGGTCAGGCAACTGGATGTAAAGTTTTCAAGAGGATATTTCTCCTCTCATCCAAGAGGCTTTTTCAGTTCTAACTAGTGGCGGGGAGCACTGAGATGAATATACTGTAGGAGGAACAAAATATTTAGGGGAAAAAACAAAAGGTGGCTCTTTCTTTCACCTAAATCTTTTGACTAAGAATTTTCATAGATAAATACTTCATAAACTAACAGGTATTGAAGGGGGAATCTTTAAAAAAAAAATCTTTATTCCGTTTGCTTAAGTTCAAACGAAAGACCATAAGCACACAGCATCTGTGAGTACCTAACTCAAAAGCTGTCTTGTGAAGTCTACTGATGTTGATTGATAATAAACAGCTCAATGAAGACAAAAGATCACAGAAGGCAGTCCAAGCATATAGTTGTAAAGAAGTTTAAATATCTAACAGAGAGGCATTTAAAACCATAAGCTATGGTAAGTTTATGATAGAACTGCAAACCACCATTAATATAAGTATATACATAACCTAAGAAACCTCATATGGAGAGCGTCAATCGAAGAGGTGTTGTGCTCATAATAGTGTTTGAGGAGCTGCATTGGTCCAAAACTACATTGGTCTTCATGAAAGAGACTCAATAAAATCCATTGTTTAAAAAAAGGACAGCATGGTGGCCCTCAACATTGTCATCAGATGTGGAGTTGGAGCCGGACCTAAGCAGAAACAAGAACTTAGAAGTAGTAAGTGGTGATACAGAGGGTTTAATATAAATAATAAGGGGAGTTTTGGCCTAGTGCACAGGTGTCAAAGTGGTTCCAGGAAGGGCCGTGTGGCTGCAGGTTTTCTTTCCAACCAAGCAATAGCGCACCAGACTCCAGTTATATCATCAAGTCATCATGTTCAGATTGGACTCCCTTGATTAGATGACTGGAGTCTGGTGTGCTATTGTTTGGTTGGAAAGAAAAAACCTGCAGTCACACGGCCCTTTCAGGAACCAGTTTGACACCCCTGGCCTAGTGGTTAGAGCTGTGCGCTTGTACACTGAGAAGGTTGCAAGGTCCCAATTCGATCCCCACAGCCTGCACTCTGGGTCTCTGAGCAAGCCCCTTAACCCCACACTGCTCCCTGTGCGCTGCACAGGAGCAGGCACTGCTCCCCAAGGGGATGGGTTAAATGCAGAGGTAAATTTTTCCAGTGTGAGATCAACATAGATCAATTATTATTGTTATCATAAAAAGATCAAAGTGATATTTCAGGAGTGAGATGTATAGTACATGGAACCAGGCTCACTGTAGTGCACAAAAAACAACAGAAAACAAACCAATGGAACATAAATGCTGAGGAGGAGTGAGGAATGACATTGAAACCAGGTACGTCCAATCGGTGGAATGCTGAACAGCTGTGGTAGAGAGCAGAGCAGGGACCAGAGAGGATATGATTAATTAGAACAACCAGAAGACCACAGAAACTAAGAACCGAGCAGAAAAATACTGCAGAAAAAATATAGGAAAACATAGGAAAAAATAAAAAAAGGAAATTTTGTTAAACTTTTTTTTCACTAAACAAAAAGTAAATATTTTGAAACTACATTAATTATACATTTTTTAATCAGGTACAAAGCTCTCGTTTTTTTTGATCTGTCAGCACATTAAAAATATATATTCTCTTTAATAGTTCGTCTTTTAAGTTTTTTTTTTTAAACATACCCTTTATTTAGAGGGCTTGTTTTTATAAAATCCCTAACTTACTACCGGTATTACTTATTTTACCTTGAAAATCTTGCTTTGTTTTTTAATCTTAAATCAAAAGGGAGCAGCCCCATTCTGACATATTGAATTTAGTTTAATGATAAAAACCTGACATTATTGAAGATAATCTTATCCAATACGGCTTTGTTTTAAGTTGTTTTAATACAAAATGTCCAACCAAATTAAATCTTATGAGCTGATAACATGACGAAATCAGGAGGTGTGAAGCTGAGTCTGTGTTTTTCAGAACTTAACTCTCAGATTTATGTAAATATCCGCTTGAATGATCCAAAATCTGTTGAAACCAATATGTTGTTAGTTTGCAGGAAGCCTCTGGAGGTGTTAAATGGTCTTATGACGACCTGCTGACCTGGCTAATTGTGCGCTATAAAGGATGGTTTAAGACAAACATTACCCCCTTAGGAGCTTCTAATTTTGACAAGACCACTTGTGAGGTATTTATTTCAGTTTTCATTTAATGTTAATGCAGCCAAAAAATCATAACAATTTGAAAAGCAATCTTCCCAAGCTCTTGTTTGGCAGAGGCCTTTAAAGTGTGGAAATCAGCCTCCCCAAACATGTGAGCCCACAAGAGTGTTTTTATAACAATTTCTTCTCTTAGCAACGTCCCCGACTTGGCCGGCCCATTTCGATGCACACTCACAGATGCAAAAAGAGAAGCTTCTCAGTCCGCAATCAATCATGCTGCTTTGCAGAAAACAATTACAAGTGAGTGTGCACGGTTCAAACATGTAGTGCAAAAACAAATATTTAGTGTTACAGAGCAAAAACTTTTATAATAGTTATCTTATGTCAAGTGCCGTGAACAATCAAGGGAAGACTTAATCATTTTAGCTTCAAAGATAAACCTGTCACAGCCTTTGATGTTCAAATTGATAATCTATCTGGAAAAAACACAACAAAAAAACGCAAAAAAGCCTTTAAAAATACAATTGGAACTTAAATAAATGGAAAATATCTAGAATTACATTCAGGTCAACGAAGAGACAAGTGCAAAATTAATGTATAAGTTTTTTAATATGTACAATTTCTTTTTGTAAATGTATCATAGGTGCTAGCTACAGAAAAAAAATTCCAGCCATATTTCAAGTTTTATATTAAATACTGAAAATTATTTACTTTATAGATTGAAGTAGTACTTTTCCCTGACGTACTGAGAATATCTGATTGACTATTATTTTTTTTCATATCAACGATTTCTTGTATGTTGTGTGAGGGCATCACTATTTAACTTGTAGGAAGGAAATTAGCAGTAAAGGTGTGTCTCTGAAAGAGGAATGTTGCAATACAGAGGGATTCATATTTTGTCTTAAGTGTTGTTTTCGATGGATATATTTATGCTGGTGCACCAGTCAAACAATGCAGTCCAAACAATCAATAATCAAGAGAAAACATTACAAACCGGAATTTACAAAAGGAATTAACACAGAGTGCAGCCAAGTGGCTCAACATTTTTAGTCAGTCCTAACTGAGCAGTAGCATGTCTCCACTTGTATTAGCAAATGAACTCTTCTGTTATTTAAACTTGAACTGGGTGTACAGGTTTGAATTTATTGAGGATTTTACATTGTGTATATTGGCTTAAATGAATTCTCTGCTACTGATTTTTGGGTCAGTTTCTCTTGGCAAGGTCCACAGTTACCCACCAACTTCTTTATAGAAATTAAAACGTTTTGGTTTCCTGTGGAGAATGAGAGGGAACTGATTTAAGCTGCTTAGAACTACCCAGATGGCATGAAAAATCAAGTCCGCCTCAAACTGAAAACAGCTGGAACACCAGTGCCATGGTGAATTCAGGTTTAAATACAGTTTAAATACAGTTTTAAGACAGAAACCCATAATCCACGAAAAAAATGTATATAAAAAATATGATATCCAATCTAAATAAGTACATTTTATTCATTTATTTATTTATGAGGCGGAGTTAATAAAAGGCTGATGGACGGACAGACTGAGGGAAATTCACCTGCCTGATGGCAAAGGTAAAAACAAATAAAATAGGATAAAGAACACAAAATTTGATTAAAAAAAAAACAAAAAAAAAACATTATAATAATTATATAAAAACACTCAGTTCTTAAAGAGGCATTAGTTTAATGCCTCTTTAAGAACTGAGTGTTTATTCCTCATAACTCTAATGGCAGCCTGGGACTAAAGATCCTCTATATCTCTCCATTCTCATAGAGATCAGTGGCTGCTTTCCTGAGCCACCATAGTGCTGTGCAAGGGATGGCTCCCATTGGCCCTTATGGACTTCATCATTGCCCTAGTCATTTTGTCACCCCGTTCCTCAAAAGGGACTGCTTCCCTCCCCATTACTGCTGCACACCTCCTAATGAACTTATCTATTCTGCACTTGTCCCTGCTAGTAATGCTGTTTCCCTAGCAGACAACCCTAAAGAGAACAGCGCTGGCCCCAACTGAGTGATAAAAGATGAAAAGCATATCCCTACACTCATCAAACGACGTAAGTCTTCTGAGGAAGAAGAGTCTGCTTGCCCCTTTTGCCACTTCGATCATAATATATTTCCAAATAAGAGAAAAAACCCAAACATTTAAGCAGAGAGCCAATTTAAGCGTGAACGTTTTTTTTTTTATGTTCTAAGAGTTCAGAGAGTCAACTAAACATAGCTTTAGAGGCTGACTGTTCTCTAATGTAGGTGCCACAGAATGTATTGGGAGAGTTTAATGTTTAGAACAACATCTCTAAAGACTTTGGAAAAGGTTCAACCGCTCTTAAGTTTCCTCCTGAATTTTTCATAATTTCTTATGAACACTAATAGAAAAATCTATAATAGAAGTCAAACGCTGATGTTTGTTCACCTGACCTCAGAACTACGTAAAAAGCTTGAGTAACTCCAAGTGTTGTTTTCAACTTAAAGGTATTTTATCTATACAGATTTTAAGATAGAATTGTGTTTTTAAATTATTTTGCAACAAAACATGTTGTCCACATGACCTATGTGGTGTTTCATTATGGTTTCCATGGTTACATCACCTCCTGAAATGGTTCCCCCACCCCACCCTGGCTCTAAACTCTGTGATTAAGTTTCATATGGAAGGGGGTGGGGTAATAGAAGGGGAATCACTTCTCATCTGAAAGTGTAATAAATCACAGACTAAAGGATTTCATACCTTCCAAATCAGGGTTGGGCTGTGGCCCGTTTGGATTTTTCCTCACTTACTAGTGCTTTTTCTTGATCTGTTAAAAACCCTAATCTACTTTGCTCTCCTAAATAAATTCATGCTGTCAATTTACCTCGTTGGTTATCCAACAGGGAAATATTTGAGTCCCTTCCATTCATCTACCAGCTCTCTGCCTTTTAGATGTCAGCATCTTGAAATCCTTTCCCATAATTCACTGTTTGACAGTTTTTACTAATTTCGTACATGTGGGAAGTACAAAGAAAACAAGATGTCATTGATGTTGCCTGCCTTTCATTAGAGATCCGTACCAGCAGCAGAAGCAAACGGTTCTGCTCTAAAGAAAACCGTCTAAATTACGAACATTCGTCAAAGTGTCATTTACCCCGTTAATGTCAGCTAATGACGGGAGCTGTGTGCTAAGAAAAGCTCTCCTTGTCTGCTCAGCTAAGACTCTGCTGAGTAATGACAAGTTATGCAGCCGGGCTCAAGTGTGTGTGCTCAACGACGAATAAAACGTTGGACAATTAGGGGGGCTGATTGCAGTCTCAAACCTTGCCAAGCAGTAATTTCCATTGTTAATAACCAAAAGAAAATATTTATGTCTGATGCTGAAAATTGTTTTGCTTGTAGCTGCAGTGGCTGTCAGCCATGTGAGGCATTTCATCATAATTAGCTGGAAAAACATCATATTTACGGAGAGCAGAGGTACGCACAACTGCAGTGACATATTTTTTCAATTAGGTAGCGTTTTATGACCCCCCTTAGAAAAATAAAACTCCTTGTAGCAATCCAAAACACATTCCATGTCAAACTGCAAACATATAGGACCAAATTCCAACTGCTGACATATTAGTGCCCGCACAAGCAGTCACACAGAACAGCAGAACACTGAACCTCATCGTTTCTTAATGTTCATGTGAAACTACAGGCGCTGTGGTGTTTGTGTTTAATTAGTCTTTGTCCAGATCTTTTCCATCCTGGTACTGGTTCCCAGAGTTCCACAGGTTTAAAGTTAAACCCCAAATTATTTATACTTTCAAATACTTTTTTAGTCTGCTACTGATAGGAGGTGAGACAGCACTGTAAAAGAAGTATCTTTCTTCATAGGTTCTCCAAGCTAATTGGGGTCTCCGGTTGGGATATTCAATATGAGTAACTTTAATTACGGTCATTAGAAAATGTATTCTTAAAGGTACAGAGGATGATCTTTTATTTCAGGGTGGATCATCTAAATAAGTGGTCCTTCTAATTGTCAATCATTTTGGTGATGTTTATGTAAGGCCGTCCTAAGTGATCACCCTGTTAGCTATCGTCTTCTGCGCATGTGCTTTTTTTAGGTGTATACGTGTGGTGAGCTATGGTTTCAGACAGTCATTGAAGCTCACCTTTCTCACCATGGTTCTTTGAAAATGGCCGAGAGTCATGAGAGGAAAACTGTCTATGAAGTGTATGAGAAGAAAAGAAAGGCCTCAGAAGAGGCAGATATACGACGGAATGCCTTGCACGGAGAGCTCTCCTATCTAGGCATTATTGGATTTGCTGTCACAGAGGTCACCATAGGGTGCCACTACCCGACAGCGGCGACTGATAACAAAGATGGTGCAGGCACCACACGGAGGAGGAGAATTTACGTGACCAACACGGAGCAAAAAGCAGTGATTATCTGTTGAACGGTCAGTAACTTAAGTTTGCTATAAAATCCACTATATAGTCCCCGCTGTATGTGGACACAGGAAGCTTGTATGAGCTATGAGAACAGCAAATTCTAAACAGAGCATGCACAAGCAGGAATGGGCTCATGCATTTTTTCTTATAGTGGAGAGGGTGGGTCTTTTAAAAAATGTGCGAAAATCCTCCACAATACCTTTAAAATTGTATTCCTTTTAGGGCTGCAACTAACTATTTTTTTCGATTAATCGATTAATAATCAGCTAGGAAAAGGTTCCTTAAAAAATACTTGTTGCAAAATTAAACCAAGTGAAAATAATGCTTTTCCACTTGATGACTGCTGGACAGAGCATATTGACAGATAAAAAAAGACTTATTTTGAATGCAAGAAAACATTTTTTCTTTTGCAATTTCAGTATAATTTCTGCTCAAGGTGGGTCGTTCTGCCAGTTGTATACACATTTTAGAGTCTCTACACTCCAGTTAAAGATTACTTGATTACTAAAGTAGTTGACAATTGTTTCAATAATCTATTATTGATGATTAATCAGATTAAATGTTTCAGCCCTAATTCATTTAAACCTAAATCTATCAAGGGTATGTATATTTACGGGCTTAAAGGAATAGTACACCCAAAACATGATTAGCCTTCATTTTCTACTCACCCCCATGCTGAACAACACTCTGGAGTACTTTTTTGACATCTCAAATGCATCTGGAGATCTGGGAGGCTTCTTGCTCGCACTTTCATCTGGTTTGGTCTGCCACGGTTTCCGTAGCGTCGTGAACTCGCAGGCGCGTGCTTTCAGGAAATCCTATACACTACTGTTTATGCTCTAAAAACATTCTAAATGAATTCGTTTCAAGTAAATTCTGGATGCTACCCACTCAGGACACTTGGAATACATTGGACGAGCAGTATGGAGGAATATTGACACGTTTTTTGTGGACTTTTATGGACCTTTCTGCCTCGGGCACCATAGACCTCCATTATTTGAATGTCAGCAGACAGCAAGAAGCCTCCCAGATCTCCAGATGCATTTGAGATATCAAAAAAGTACTCCAGAGTGTTGTTCAGCATGGGGGTGAGTAGAAAATGAAGGCTAATCATGTTTTGGGTGTACTATTCCTTTAACACTAGCTGGATGGACAATACATTCCACCAAGTAAAAGACACTGTTATTTCTACCGTGCTACCAGAAAGGTTAATCACCAGAAGAGAAGCTGAAAAGAAGATGCAGGTTCAGGTTGTCATGTTTTTCACGTGTTTGGCCCACATGCAGACAACACTCGGGAGACAGGAAGCAGATTCAGGGTTTTATTAAAGCTCAGAAATAAATTCAGAGAAACGAGAAAACTAAACAATGAGTCAGCGTCAGGCAGAGTCACGGGACCGGGGTTTGCACGAGCTGAAAAGGGAGAGATGAATTAGACAGCGCGCCGCGGACGGGCCGCGCGTAAAGAGGTGCGTAAGGCTTACCACTGAGCTCAGAAAGCGCACTGGGGAGGTGGTGTGGAGGAGCGGACTCAGCGCTGCCTGGGTGAGGTGATCCGGTGACTGGGTGACCGATGAGCGGGCCGGGGAAACTCGTGCAGGATCCAAGCTGCGCCGTTGGGAGCAGTGATCAGCGATCAGCTGGAGACACCAGGCGAGCACTGGGGAAACGCCCGGAGCAGGTTTAGAGTCGAGGGAGCGTTCTAGGAGACACAGGAGAAAGGTGATCAAAACAGGAAAGGTTCAGGCTGTCAAAGACAGTGGCCAACTGAGGCGTACCACACAAGGTTAACACTCTGGCATCCTCCAGCTGTCAGAGAGCTCCTTTTATAGCGCAGACAGGTAACCACAGAACGAGCCTCAGGTGTGTACCACGCCCACCAGTCAACTCCAGTCACCTGTGCAGAAAGCCGGGGCAGAAAAAGCACAACACTACCTGCTGAGTCCTGACACCACCCCCCCCTCAACGGTCGCCACCTGGCGACAGCGAGGAAGATGTGGAGGGACGAGAGGCCAGGAAGGAATCAAGAAGAGCAGGATCAGGGATGGAGGAGCCGGATACCCATGACCGCTCCTCGGGACTGCAGCCCTCCCAGTCGACGAGGTACTGCCAGCCTCTTCCCCGCCGACGGGAATCCACAATCCTCTGGATCCGGCGCCCTTGGAAGTCCTGGGCGGGAGGAGGGGGCTCGGCTGAGGGGCACAATGTGCTGGAAAGCACGGGTTTGATGCGGGAGACATGGAAAGTAGGGTGGACCCTCGAGTGAGGAGGGAGGCGGAGACGGACAGCTGAGGGACTGACGATGGCCTGGATCTCATAGGGACCGGTGTAGCGGGGGGCCAGTTTGCGGTGGGTGGACCCGGAGGGGATGTCCCGGGTGGAGAGCCAGACTCTCTGACCGGGGCGGTAATGAGGGGCAGGGGTTCGCCTCCGGTCAGCAAATTTGCGGTTCTGGTCAGTTCTGTGGAGGGCCTGGATGGTCTGCAACCAGATCTGCTTGCAGCGGTGGATGTGATGGTGGACAGAGGGAACGGCGATCTGTCTAACGTCTGCGGGAAAGAGCGGAGGTTGATAGCCCAGGGAGACTTCAAAGGGGGAGAACCCGGTGGCAGTGGAAGTGTGGCAGTTATGGGCATACTCGACCCAGGGGAGGTACTTGCTCCAGTCCGCTGGGTTGGTGGAAGTCAGGCAGCGGAGAGCAGACTCCAGCTCCTGGTTAAGCCGTTCTGTCTGCCCATTGGTCTGCGGGTGGTACCCGGGGGAAAGGGAATACCTGGCCCCTAGGGCTGTGGCAAACTCTTTCCACACTCGAGAAATGAATTGGGGACCACGGTCAGACAGAATGTCCTGTGGGATGCCATGGAGGCGAAAGACATGCCTCACCAGGAGCTGGGCAGTCTGGAGGGCCGATGGGAGCTTACGGAGGGCTATAAGATGGCAGGCTTTGGAGAATCTGTCTATGATCGTGAGTATGGTTGACATGCCCTGAGACACTGGGAGGCCAGTGACGAAATCTAAAGCAATGTGGGACCAAGGGCGTTCAGGTACAGGCAGTGGCTGAAGAAGGCCCGCTGGGGGTTTATTTGAGGTCTTATTCTGAGCACAGACTGGGCAGGAGAGGACATACTCCCGGACATCTTTAGGCATAGAAGGCCACCAGAAGTGCCGGGAGATGAAAGAGAGGGTCCGGTTAATGCCTGGATGGGCAGAGAATTTAACTGAATGGGCCCACTGAATTACACGGGGGCGAACAGAGAGGGGAACATAGGTTCGGTCAGGAGGACCGTTACCCGGGTCAGGGTCTGAGTGCTGAGCTTGTCTGATCAGATCCTCAATCTCCCAGTGGAGGGCACCAAAGGAGCAGGTGGGTGGCAGGATGGGAGCTGGCTCTCTAACAGAGTCCTGGGGTGCATATAGACGGGAGAGGGCGTCAGGTTTCAGGTTCTTGGAGCCTGGACGGTAGGAAATGGACAGGTTAAACCGAGAGAAGAAAAGGGACCAGCGGGCTTGCCTGGGGTTGAGACGCTTGGCGGTTTGGAGGTAAGCAAGATTTTTATGATCGGTCCAAATGATGACGGGTTGTTCGGACCCCTCAAGCCAGTGACGCCACTCCTCCAGGGCCAGTTTAATGGCCAGGAGCTCTCTGTCTCCTACATCATAGTTTTGCTCTGAGGGGGTCAGACGTCGGGAGAAGAAGGCGCAAGGATGGAGCTTCTGATCACGGTCCGAGCACTGGGAAAGGACCGCGCCCACACCTGTGTCAGAGGCATCTATCTCAACTGTGAATTGTTTTTCAGGGTCAGGGTGAATGAGGATGGGAGCTTGGGAAAACCTTTCCTTCAATGCGGCGAACGCAGAGCCGGCTTCAGGGTTCCAGACGAAAGGGGTTTTTGGCGACGTGAGAGCATGGAGGGGAGCAGCGATCTGACTATAGCCTCTGACGAAGCGTCGGTAAAAGTTGGCGAAGCCAAGGAAGCATTGGAGTTGCTTCCGTGACTCTGGTACCGGCCAATCGAGGACCGCCTTGATCTTTTCTGGGTCAGATCGGACCCTACCTCCCTCCAGAATGAGCCCAAGGAAAGTAACTGAGGACTTGTGGAACTCACACTTTTCAGCCTTAACAAACAAGCGGTTCTCCAGGAGCCGCTGGAGAACCAGCCGCACATGTTGTTGGTGCTCAGAGAGGTTTTGAGAATAGATAAGGATGTCATCCAAGTAGACAAACACGAATAGGTTCAGAAAGTCTCGAAGGACGTCATTTACAAGGGCCTGGAAGACTGACGGGGCGTTGCACAGGCCGAAGGGCATAACCAGGTATTCAAAATGACCAAGCGGGGTCTTGAATGCCGTTTTCCACTCATCCCCCCGACGAATCCGAACTAAGTGGTAAGCATTGCGCAGGTCTAATTTGGTGAAGATAGTGGCGGATTGGACCGGTTCAAGAGCAGAGGAAAGAAGTGGTAGGGGATACTTATTCTTAGCAGTAATCGAGTTTAACCCGCGATAATCAATGCATGGGCGGAGGGAGCCGTCCTTCTTCCCCACAAAGAAAAAGCCAGCTCCGAGTGGAGAGGAGGAAGGACGGATCAGGCCGGATGCCAGGGACTCTTTTATATATTTTTCTAGTGCCTGTCGTTCGGCCCGAGAGATGTTATAAAGGCGGCTAGTTGGCAGAGGCGCGCCCGGCAGGAGATCGATAGCGCAATCATACGGTCGATGTGGGGGTAATGACTCAGCCTGGGCTTTACTAAAAACCAGCTGTAGGTCATGGTATTGTTCAGGGACCAAACTTAAATTAACGGGGTCCACATCAGAGGAAGTCCGTACAGAAGTAGGACAAATGGGAACGGCGGATTGCATACAGCGAGACAGGCAGGTTGGGGACCAGGACTCGACGCGTTGGTCAGCCCAGTTAATGTGTGGGTTGTGTTGTTGTAACCAGGCATAACCCAAGACGAGCGGGGCGTGTTTAACAGGAAAAACGAGAAAGGAGGTTAACTCCCTATGGTTACCTGAAATTACGACCTCCAGGGGTTTGGTTCGATGAGTGATACGGGGAAGACTTCCTCCGTCCAGGGCAGAAACCTGGAGGGGAGTGGGTAACGGAACAGTCTCGACCGCAGCCTGAAGAACTAGGGCTTGGTCGATCAAATTAAAGTCGCACCCTGAATCCACCAGGGCGGAAAGGTTAAAGTTCTTATGGGCCGTCAGAATGGTTGCTTGCAAACAGAGACGAGGAGATGTGGGGAACGAGTCCTCAGCGTGGTCCGCCGGCCTCCTCGTTACAGCCGACGGACCCGGTCTTTTGGCCGTTCTGGGCAGGTATTAATAAAATGCTCAGGAGACGCGCAGTATATGCATAACCTTGCATCTATACGTTGCTGCCTCTCCTCTGGAGTAAGGCGTACCCGGCCCACCTGCATGGGTTCCGGGGAAGAAGGAGGAGCAGCAACGGGTCGGAGATGGGTTCGCTCTGGGGAAGGAGGGAGCGGCCGAAGAAAGGACTGTCTCTCCATTCGACCCCTTCCCCTAACCCTCAACCGGTTGTCTAAACGGATGGCCAGCGCGATCAGATCGTTCAGGGAGGTCGGTTCCTCAAGGCGGGATAGCTCATCCTTGAGAGGTTCATCCAAAGCCTGGTAGAACACAGATTTTAGAGCGTGTGGTTCCCAGCCCGCGGCGGCTGCCAGCGTGCGGAACTCGATTGCAAAATCAGAGACGCACCTGCCGCGCTGCCTGAGAGTCAAAAGGCGTCGGGACTGCTGTACCGGATCGGTCTCGGCCGAAAAGATCATTTTAAATTCCTGCAGGAACTCATCAAAAGTGCAGCGGAAACGTCGGCAGTCGGGAAAGCGGGACTCAGCCCATCTTAATGCTCGCCCTGTTAATAGGCGCAGGATGAAAGAGATCTTTGCCTCATCATTGGGGTACGTTCGCGGGGAACGATTGAAAACTAAGGAGCACTGAAATAAAAATCCTCCACAGTCCCCGCTGTCCCCAGAAAACTTCTCAGGGCTAGGGGAGGAGGTCTCAGGGATTGACGGCAGCGGCTCAATCTGTGTGGGCTCTGGGGCTGCGCTCGCTGCGCTCGGGGGAGCGGAGGCTGAGGTCTGGAACGCAGCGCAGAACGTGTCAGACAGCTGACTGATCTGGGCTGTAAGCCCCTGCAGCTGATTCTGCGCAGTTTGCATGGCTAGTTGGAGAGCCTGAAGCTGCTCCTGATGGGCAGAGAGCGTTCTCCCGAGTGTGTCTGCTGGGTCAGACTGGCCAGAGTGTTCTTCTGTCATGTTTTTCACGTGTTTGGCCCACATGCAGACAACACTCGGGAGACAGGAAGCAGATTCAGGGTTTTATTAAAGCTCAGAAATAAATTCAGAGAAACGAGAAAACTAAACAATGAGTCAGCGTCAGGCAGAGTCACGGGACCGGGGTTTGCACGAGCTGAAAAGGGAGAGATGAATTAGACAGCGCGCCGCGGACGGGCCGCGCGTAAAGAGGTGCGTAAGGCTTACCACTGAGCTCAGAAAGCGCACTGGGGAGGTGGTGTGGAGGAGCGGACTCAGCGCTGCCTGGGTGAGGTGATCCGGTGACTGGGTGACCGATGAGCGGGCCGGGGAAACTCGTGCAGGATCCAAGCTGCGCCGTTGGGAGCAGTGATCAGCGATCAGCTGGAGACACCAGGCGAGCACTGGGGAAACGCCCGGAGCAGGTTTAGAGTCGAGGGAGCGTTCTAGGAGACACAGGAGAAAGGTGATCAAAACAGGAAAGGTTCAGGCTGTCAAAGACAGTGGCCAACTGAGGCGTACCACACAAGGTTAACACTCTGGCATCCTCCAGCTGTCAGAGAGCTCCTTTTATAGCGCAGACAGGTAACCACAGAACGAGCCTCAGGTGTGTACCACGCCCACCAGTCAACTCCAGTCACCTGTGCAGAAAGCCGGGGCAGAAAAAGCACAACACTACCTGCTGAGTCCTGACACAGGTATAGTGGAATTCAACAAAGTTTAATATAAAGGACAAGTTTCTAAAATGGTAATGCAATCTGAACATATGTATTATTTAGAGGTCAATGTTTGACCAATATACAGTTTTCTCTTAAACAATACTAGCTTGCTGGATCACAATAAACAAGAAAAAATCAAAAATGCTAATACTAAATTGTTTCCGATGGAGTTGTTGTTAACAGACAAAAAGCCATGGTGTGAATCATTGTTTTACCGATAATCAAACCTCACATTCATTAAGAGCAGGCTGAGTAGTGGGGAACCACATCTTTAGCCTTAGGGGGATTCAAAGGAGCTCATGGTGGTTGATTTTGCCTTCCCACATGTGTTTACAATCTTGTCCCTCAGCTCCTTCAGACTGAGGTTTCTGTATCACCAAAAATGCATATAATTTATTTACACAAAGTCAAGCTTGTTCTCAGTGAAGGCTGGATTCTGTGCTGCAACTCATCGATGATCTTCTTAGGATTTTTCATTGGGCAGGATCACAGGGCATAGTTGAGTGCCCATCTTTGGTTTTATCTTTCCTTTTTACACAAGATGTATTAATGTGTTTGCACTTTTTTGTCCAACATGCACTGATTTGGAGTAGTTAACAGTGCAAAGTGAACCACTTTTTGTGGGTTCCAGCTTCTGCAGGTATGAGAGCATTATTTTCAAATGAACAATAAGCTGAACTTCTGATTCGATTTCAGAATTATTTGGCTCTTTTCAAACACAAAATCTTAAGTATATTGGTACCCTCAAAAACAATAAAAAGGGATGGAAGATGGATAAACAGACTACTCAGCCCCTTATTTGATAAGGACATTGATCTAATTTGTCAAAGCAAAGAAAGAGCAGAGTATAAAGTGTCAAAAAAACAAAAATCAATGTCTATATATTATATAGCCATAAGAGGAGTCAGTTAAGATGTTCAGAGACAACCAGGCAAAGCCAGAACTAAATGAAAGAATTAAATATTCTTTCTACCCTTTTAACACCTTAAGATTCCACAGAGTAAGGGCCAGGGAGGATATATGCATTTTCAGACTATACCTGCTATTCCTTTTACCCAATCTTGAATAAGAGTATGAAAATTAATGCATGTATAACATTTATTATGCGTTTGAAATCATTATTTAGTGATGAAATGCAAATCTGCCAGTAGAGACGGGCTCTTGTTTAAATTGTTTTCAGTGTGTTGTTTTACCCAGCATGCTTTAAGCTAATCATTTTCACATATAAATGGCTCCAAACCCATAGCAGTCTAAGTATTCATCTCATTTCCACCATTACTTAAGCTAACTAAACTAATTTTAGCATGGCTACTAATGACAGCGGTGCAAAGAGGTTAAACTTGCATGTGACGGACAAATTACACTAGCCTAATCTGTTACCTTTGAACTTTGTTCACATGGTAACAGGTTCAGGATGTCAGGGTCTCAGCTGAGGTCCTCCACCTGTACACAAGGACAGGATATCCTGCAGTGGAGCCATTAGTTTCAGCACCTATCATCGCATGAGTAGAATGGCAGATGGTTTACTGAAACAGTATGAGTACCAATAACACACACTGAGTGGTGACCTACAAGCATTAGCCTATACTTATGTTATTATTTCCCAGGTTTGTGTTTTGTTTTTGTTATGTTTTTTTTTTTTTGCTTTAACATGAAATGACTCCAACAACTTGAGCAAATACTTTGGAAATATATTTATGTGTCACATGTAACTGAAAAAAATACAACTTAAATGTCACCTAACAAACCAAACTTATCAGCTAAAATGGTCTTCACACTGGAGTGGCTGTTGGGATCTGTAGAATAGAATAGAAAATTCCTTTATTGTCCTACAATAGAGTATTGTGGTGTTTATAGCAGCAAAAGGTTTTAGAAGAAGTGGTCACACAATGTGCACCTTAGAAAAGTGTATAAAAATGATAGCAAAATGAAACAAATAGAGTAATGTACTGAACAGTGTTTTTACAATATAATACTCTGTATCTGGAGAAAAAAAATCCATTACAGCTATGGACATTTAAACAGTAATGGATGTGTGAGAAATAGCAGCAACACCAGAGATGTGCAACAGAAAAATCCAAATATGGGACTAATAAACATCATAAATAAATAATAATACAAAATATGGACTAAATGGAGGTGTGTTTCTGCATATGATAACAGGAAATATACAGCTGGGAATTTTACACTAGCTTTGATCTGGATTAATTTTGTGAGTGTGAATATAGCCGTTCTTTGTAGTCTGTTTATTTATATCATAAAGTTAAACTATTTTACACAATATAAAGTAATTCTTTAATCTTCTTTTTCAATATGAACAAATTATTTTATCTCACATTTTTTTTTTATATAAAGTCATTCATTGATATTAGTTAGTTTTAATTTTTTTAATTTTTTATTCTTACTTCCTCTTAGCCCTTCCATCAATCCAGGCTTTTAACCAAGAAAATAAAAATGGAATTGTGGTAGACCGCAGGGAAAAGACAAAGGTGTTCTTTTTGAGGTTGCTTTCCATCTTATTTCTTTCTGAGGCGCTCTGGACATTCCTAATGCTAAGTCTTTTTGGTCTCAATTACTAGCAGCTGCCCACTCCCTTTTTTTCAGAGCACAGACTCTCTGTATCTCCCTTGGGATCTGCAGCTTTCTTATTACTATGAAATCATTCCAACAGGGTAGCTTTTAAAACATGTCATTTTACATTTTCCCTGTCATCTGTGGGCAGATTGCACTCAGATGTTCAAAATGAGCAAAGCATGAGGGTGTGTTAATGTGCTGCCCCCTGCTGTTTAAGTTTTAAACAATTCAGTAGATGTACCCAGTAAAACCATTCAATGATTGTGGTAGTGTTGTGAAGCTGCTCATGCTGTCAAGCAGATCAGCCACATGGAGACTGTGACTTTGATGATTTTCATCATGAATTCCTTTTTCCTGAGCAATTTATAAAGGCAAATTTTCAAAAATCGAAGATTATTGGGAAACTTCTAGGGTTTTCTTTATGTTTAAGAAATAAAAAAGTGGGGTAACGTCCCGTTTGATAGCTAAATACATGTGGTGTGTCCATATTAAAGTTTGTGGACTAATAACTTTTCTAATATGTTGTAAGGTTCACACTTTAAAAAACTCCCTGACCAATAGAGATTGAAATGTACAGAAATAGTGAAAGGGTAAAATACGCTCTTTAATCCTTGGATTCTGTTAGTTGGACATGCAGAATCTACCTAATCGTTGTGGGAAACTAATGAATAATAATTATAATAACACAAACTTTTACATTATCACCTGACGGAAGAATCTGCACTTTAGAGGTGCTCCAAGAATGGTTTGAGAAGCAAAAGAACCAGTATGAGGTACTGTACTGACTCTGCCTCTAATTTCCATGGATCTCAATACATGTCTAGCATATTTGGGATGTACTGAATAATTTCTCTGGGGCTACATCTAGAAAAGACAAACTCCACTTTTTGATGGCTGCATTGATATGGAAACACATATGCAATGGTTTGCAAAGTACAAATACTTTGTTACTTTACTTAAGAACACTTTTTAGGTATCTATATTTTACTCCATTACTTAATTTTCTTCCTACTTCTGAGTTCTACTCATTACATTTTCAAACAAGTATCTGTACTTTCTATTCCTTACATTTTTAAAACAAACGTTACTCGTTACTCTTGGCTTCAGTTTAATGTTTATAAATATTTATTTCACGTTATGTGCGCCATCCAATGTAGATCATTGCTGCCATCCACATCTAGTGAAAACTAGTTTAATTGGATGAGTCATATAACACAAGCACTCATTGGTTAGCTAAAGGAAATCATCAGAATCAAGCAGGTGTTCTTCAAACTTCAAACGCTAATTGTCTATTCCATACTACAATGTTGGATTCAGAGAAAGATGTTGAAATGTCTGAAAGGTCGGACACAGGCGAGAGCGTATCTGGAGATGGAGACCAACAAAACCTCCCTCATCTTTGGCCCTATCTCAAAAATATTTTTCGAAATAGCTGAAAAATTGAGCTTTCAATTCATCTGGCTGTTTCTTTTAGGTTACTTTATACTTTTATACTTGAAGTAGTCTTTGGAGCACATACTTTTTCACTTTTACTTGAGTAAAGAGGTCAAGCTGATACTTCAACTTTTACCAGAGTGTTTTTAAACTGCGGTATCTATACTTCTACTTAAGTAACAAATGTGTGTCATATGTGTGCACATATGACATTTTGGAACAACATGTCTTTAAGAGTGTATATATAGCGACTGCAGGCACTTTATGTTTTAACAACACACTCTTCCTAAGATTCTGTACATATTGCAACATGAACAGTATGAGAGATTGATTTGTGCATTTGTTGAAAATAATATTAATGCTTCTATTTTTGTTTCACAATGCCAGCTGTAATAGTCTATTGAATGACAAGTATGCTCATTCTTACTGTAGGACCCAGGGTTTCCTTCTGTAACTCTTTGACCCTTTTCTTACCAAAATTCCCTCTCATTTATCCAATATAACTGGTTCCCAGAAAATACATTCCAAATGCATCCTAAAAAGCCATGAGTTGTGTTTGCATAGAACCCTACTCTATACAGGAGACAAATAAAATTAATTGCATTAACTTTTTTTTTTTTACAGTAATTGGACAATGATCCAGAACTGTAAAAGAAGAGCTAACCTAACAAAAACTATGTAAACAGTTTAAGAAACTCATAAGAAATAAGTGGCCTCCCAGTGTTTTTGGACACCTGAAGCAAATTTATTTTACTTTTAGAAACCACATACATGATTAATGCCAGAGGCTCTGGGGCTTTTGAAGCTCACAACAGTGTAAACTGAGATTTATTGGCTTAATGTGTTAGGGAAATGGATAATTTTCAAATAAAATAATCTTGCTTTAAAATAGTCCTTGACCTGCTGCACTGACTGCACTGAATTTGCCCCAAAATTCAGGCTTAAATGTTCAATTTTTCAGCAGCTTGTGTACGTATATACTGTCTATTACAGTATCTGAGAAGAGATGTTGCTTACTGGAGCCTCTACATGTGGCCTTCAGGAACAAACAGAGGTAAAACACAGCTGTGGATGTCACCCCTCTGATGAGCCACATCTCTACGATGAGGAGGCTTGTCTGCCTGAGGGGTCTGAACCCCGCGTTGTGTCCCCGCCTCATGCCGCGCACTTTATTTACTCTCTGGTCACATGTTTGCCGCTCAGACAGAGGCTCTGGCAGAAGCAGTTGGCTTCCCTGTGCGTCCTCTGTGTCCATCTGCAGATGTTGCAGAGGTTTATTTGTATTTAAAGAGCCTTTGTTTTCCTCAGTTGCATCAGTAAGCTGCTCCTTGACCAGTAGGGTCACATGCCTTTGTGTCGGTCTCTTTCCAGCAGTCAGGCAGCTGAGACTTTGTATGATCAGTTTCTGACTTTAACAATATCCCTTTTTTATGACTGATATTTGTGCAGATGTAATTACACTGACATTGCAGAAAGTACTGCAGGTTTAACTTTTATTTACCAAAATATAAATCAGATTTTCTTTTTTAAAGCTAGGTTGACAGAACAATTTTTCATCACTTTATATGAATGATAATATAAGATTTCCAAGAGCATGTTTGTGGTTTAAATATATTGCTTACGTCATGTTTTGGAAATATCTTCCAATACTTTTACCCCTTATGGTGTCACAGATTATCTGGACTTTTAAACCCATCTAAAATTACATCCTGCTTTATGCAAGCGAAAAGTATTTGTCATAATATGATATTTTTTGACATTATTCAGATCCAGTTACCTTTATTCTGGTGAACATTGTTCTGTTGCAGGTTTTGGCTAACTGGAGCTAGATTAAAAGGGACTTCAAGTAGTCTTTTTCCTTACTGAGCACAATGTTTCCTTTTCTTTTTATTAGTTTAAGTTTGTGGAAAGATTTATGTGAGTGGACCTAATTTCACACACCTTTTCCAATGATTCAGATCTGCTCTGTGCTTTTAAAAGTTGGATGTTAGGATGTTAACGTTTTTGAAAGTAAGCACAAAATTTTGAAAATAAATTTTGAGGGAGGTTTATAGGCAGATTGGAGTCTGATACAATTTTCCACTAAGAAAAAGGATGATCAAATAGTGACAAGAATTTTTTGATGGAGTCCAAGACAAGTGAGTGGTACTCACTAGAATATATAACAGCTGTGAGATTTCTGGAGCTGAAACCCTGGGAAAGGAGAAACTAACTGAACAGGCTAAACAGTAAACATAAAGACAATAAACGTGCCAAAATCCAAGAATAAACAGAAGTAGCTCAAAAGTCTGGAATACCAAAATTACTAAGCTCAAAATAAAAAAAGAACATTTTGTTGACGTTCTGCTTATTAAATCATTAGTCCAAAATGATTAAACACCACTTTAGAAAATCATCTGCATACATCAGCCCCAATCATTTCAGACGTTATTGCTACATTGGATCAAGTAATGGTTATCTATTTTTATTTTTATTTTTTAAGAAATCAAATCTTTCAGTGCCTACACGCAAACAGGATTCTTGGTAAGAAAAAAAACACTATTCATAGGGAAGATGATCGTTATTTTAAAATGTATGTGTCACTCGTGAATTTTATTTACAGTAACCAGGAGAAAAAAGGGGAATAAAGGGGAAAGACATGCAGCTAAGGTAACAGCTTTAGGAATAAAACAACAGACAGCTATGTTGAGAACCAACATCTATATCTGAAGTACCTTAAACACTGCAATGCTATGTATAACCCAATCAAACAGTTTCATGTTATGTTAGAGGGTTGCTGGATCTAAACACTTAAAGAAAGTAGGATACAGAATAGGTACACAAGGCTCTTTAAAGAAAGAGAGAGAGAGATCCTACACACCTAAATCAAATGGCTAAATTATATTATTATACTATATTATAATTATATTATATCCTCAGAAAAAAAGTTAATTTCTCCAAGGTCCTCTTACTCATCTAAGGGTTTGATTCAGTTGTGTTAGAATAAGGACACATGTAAAATTTGTTTTTTCTAATTTCAACCAAATAATATGAAAAAGTATCCCATCATGTTTTCTACCCCATTTTAAATGTGATAAATTTATTAAAAAGAGATATATTCTCTTGATCCAAAGGGCGTAATACATTATACACTGTACCTACATCCAAGGGCGTAGGAATATGTTTACAATAGGCTCTATGCACAACTCCACTACTTCCTGAATTTAAAGCAGCTCCTTTGTTTCCTGTCTTTCATGATTGGATGCACTGATTAATCCAGGTGTGTATGACCTAAGTAACTGGCCAGACACACCTGGATTAATCAGTTCGTCCAGTAATGAAAGACAGGAAACAAAGGAGCTGCTTTAAATTCAGGAAGTAGTGGAGCTGTGCATAGAGCCCATTGGGGGGGACACATGTCGGAAATCTGAGATTCGTAAATGTTCAACAGAAACATGTCTTAAGTAGGGCTGGGTATTGTTAAAATAATTTCGGTTCCGGTACCAATACCGATACCTTCACTTCGATACCGGTTCCTGAACGATACTTTTTTCGATACCAGTTTTATAATATCAATTCGAAAAAAAAGAAAATTACACAACATAAAATAGTACAAATCTTGAGTTTTATTTTAAGCTCTGTTTTTCCATTTACATTTTTCCTCTTACATAAAAAAATAAATAATTCAGTGTCTAATATTCACTGTTACATTGTGAGGACCTTTTTACTTAGCAGTTTTCCTTTAGAAAAATTACCATGTCTGACAAACAAGCCCGTTGAATGGGATCCTACTGACAGCGCACCGCTGGTATGGGGGGGGTCTGAGCGGCTCCGACAGAAATATTGAAGGCAGGATGAACTGACTGCACTGATTACGTTTTCAGGTGGATTTTCCCACTTAAAAACATAATAAAACTACTTTATTCCCACTGATCACAGCAAATATAGCTGCAAGGCAAATAAAGGATAGAGTAGCTCCGCCCAACGCGCGTCTGACCCACTTTGCGACCGCGCAGCCAGAGCAGCAAAGCTTCTTCAGCAGCGCGTCAGAAGCTGGTACAAGCAGCAAAAATGAAGCAGCAGACGAGATTTTGCTGCTCTTGCTGCGTCCAGTTTGAAAGCAGCATGATTCACTCCGCTCTGGCTTTGCTCTGCCCACGGGCTGCTGAGAGGAGGATGGTCGCGCTGGCTGCGGTCCGCTCTTCTTGCAGTCAAACACAGAGCGACTTTCTGCTCTTAAATTATTTCCGTGCACGATGTATTGCATTGTGCACTATTAGCATCAGTCTTAATAAAGTGAAGCCGCACTTTTGACCTGGGGGGCATTTTAAAGGGGTTCCGCGACGCTGCAACCAGTTCACAAAAGATACACATGAACCCTGGCTGTAGGCGTGACCACCTGTGTATTTTTCCTGGATGACGCAATCACCTTAAGTGTTCCAGCCAATCACCGAAACTTGGTACCGAAAGACGAGGCATGTTTCGATACTCTGTAGAACCGAAGCATTTCGGTCGGTACCATAAAAGTACCGAAGTTCGGTACCCAGCCCTAGTCTTAAGTACACTACTTTAAAAAAAAAGGCTATTTAATCTTTTACTTTATTCCTTTATAAATGTGTCTTGCAAAAATAATGCATTTAAAATTTACATAATGCATTTGTTCATAAGATGTGAGCATTGTTGGGAGCTGGAGAAGTTCCACCTTTCTCCAGCAGAGTCCGCCGTGGATCCTCTGAGGGAGCCTCCTGCACAGCTGCAGTTCATCAAGATCATCAGAGGATCCACTACTTAAGCTGTCTTCAGACCTTGCCTCAACGCCGCAGTGTTGTTCCAGTTGGTCAGCGCTTAAGCCTAGATCCTCAGTGAAACTTTATGACTTCGAATCCAGCCTGGATTCTAACCATTGTCTCTGTCTTCCAGGAAACCAGTGTCTCCTCTGTTAAGCTCAGGAAGAGCTAACCTGCCGAGCCGACCCTCTGAGCCAAACCTGAAGAATCCTAGAGAACCTCCAAGCAGCTCAGGGCTAGAGCTGGAAAACCTAAAGCCAAGGTCTGTGCATTACTAGAAGTGAGACGCTGAAGCAGCTAGCGGACTCTGCTGATGAACCCCTCTCCAGATCCAACAGAGACTCTCCCAAGGCTAACCTCAAGAACCCTCAAGGTACAATCAGTAGGCTTCAGGAAATCAAACCTCTGTTGGCAACGCTAACTGAACTGTCTCTCACGCAGACTCCGGTGAACCAGTATCCAGGCCACCGAACCCGAACCAGTACATTCTGTGTGCTTGAGCAAAATAAACTTGTTAAACTTTCATCCCTGTGTCCGTCAGTGGTGTTCTGCATACTTGGGTCGCTTTTAGTGAACCCATCATGACAGAACACTGCGGCCAAACTCAAGGCCCAGCAGATCACTACATCCGTCGATTGGAGGAACAGGCGGCCCAGATCCATGGACACGGTCTGGCGCTACGTGAGTTAAACACCCACATTGAAAGACAAAATCAAGGTATCCAAAGCTATGCTAATTACCTGAACAGCGCTAATGCTGCACCACAACCATTTCCGGGTCCAGTTCCACCTCCGAGGTCACCAGCAGTGACGTCATCAGAGTTCCGTCCTAGTCTTCCAGAAAGATTTTCTGGTAACATGAAAGATTGCAAGGGATTTTTATTTCAATGTCGTTTGATTTTTCAGAACTCCCCCGGCAGCTTTTCCACGGATTACAAGAAAATAACCTTCATCCTTTCTCAGTTAAAAGGAAGAGCCTTGGAATGGGCTCAGGCAAGATTTGCCGCCGACGATAGCTTAAACCGCTATTATTCTGATTTCATCTCTGAATTTACCCAGGTATTCAACCAAGAAACTGACCAAACTATTGACTCTAGAGCTCTATTCAATCTAAAACAGGGAAACTCTTCGGTGGCTGAATTCTCCATCAACTTCCGGGTTAAAGCGGCAGCTTCCGGATGGAACCAAAGCGCTCTGAAGGGAGCCTTTTTCATGGCATTAAATGAGCACATTAAGGATGAGCTTGCAACCCTCGACGAACCAGCTACCCTCGAAGATCTAATTCGTCTCTCCATTAGATTGGACAATAGAATTCGTGCCAGAAACAGTTCAAGGAAGCAGGGGACACTTTCTTCTGCCTCACATAACATGACTGTTTGTTCTTCTTCTACAGAGCAGCCGTCCATTCAGAGACCTAAGTCCCAGTCTCTTCCGTTGCCCATTCAGGCCTCTCATTCGGGCGAAGGAGATGTCGAACCCATGCAGGTGGGACACACTAGGCTCACCCCAGAGGAAAGGCAAAGGCGATTTCTAAGCAAATTATGCATTTGCTGTGGTGAGAGTGGACACTTCATCGCTTCTTGCCTGGCTAAATCAAAAGCCTGGGCCCGCCAGAGGATCTGAGGAGTCTGGCGGGCCAAATTAACACTAAGAAATCTCCTCGACTGTTACTTCCTGCCACGTTGTTCTGTGCTAACCAAAGCCTCTCTTTTTCTGCATTCATCGACTCAGGCTGTGAACGGAACTTAATCGATTCTAACCTCGTCCAACAACTCCAAATAGAAACCATTCCTCTGACTCAGCCTCTCAGTGTATCCGCTATTGACGGAAAGAGACTCCATCAAGTTACCCATCAAACTCAGCCCCTCGAGCTACTTCTGTCAGGTAACCACCGAGAGACAATAACATTTTTTGTTTTTCCCTCTGCATGTTCCCCGCTGGTGCTTGGTTTCGAATGGTTGGAGAAGCATAATCCTCACATAAATTGGACTGAACGCCACCTGGAATCGTGGTCCATTTCATGCCATGAAACATGCCTTCGTTCAGCTGCCCCCTTGGTGGGGTCTCCTAGAGGTGGGGGGGAGATGGACTCTCCTGACCTTTCTTCAGTTCCTTCTGAGTACCATGACCTAGCCCCTGTCTTCAGTAAGGTCAGTGCGACGTCCCTACCTCCACACAGACCATATGATTGCGCCATTGAACTTTTACCTGGTGCTCCACTACCTAGCAGCAGGTTGTACAATATTTCCAAGCCTGAAAGAGAAACCATGGAAAAATACATTAACGAATCATTAGCTGCAGGAATAATCCGCCCATCTTCCTCTCCTTTGGGCGCCGGGTATTTCTTCGTGGGGAAGAAGGATGGTTCCCTGAGACCATGTATTGATTACCGAGGTTTGAACCAGATCACAATTAAGAACAAATACCCACTCCCTCTCCTCGCCTCTGCATTCGAACCCGTTCAGGGAGCCACAGTGTTTTCGAAACTGGATTTAAGGAACGCTTATCATCTCCTTAGGATCCGAGAAGGAGATGAATGGAAAACAGCCTTCAAGACACCATTGGGCCAATTTGAATATTTGGTAATGCCTTTTGGTCTAACTAACGCTCCAGCCTGCTTCCAGGCCCTCGTAAATGATGTTCTCAGAGACTTTCTCAATGTATTTGTTTTCGTGTACATTGACGACATACTCATTTACTCCAAGAACCTCGATGAACACAAGATAAAGTCCGCCTTCACTGTTCGTCGCATCGTGGACTCCCGTCGACGAGGTCGCGGATGGCAGTACCTCGTCGACTGGGAGGGCTACGGACCGGAGGATCGCCAGTGGGTTCCGGGCTCGTACATCCTCGATCCTGCCCTTATCGAGGAGTACGAGGGTTCCTGCCCTTCGACCTCTTCCGGACCGCCAAGGGGCGGTCTTTGAGGGGGGGTACTGTTGGGAGCTGGAGAAGTTCCACCTTTCTCCAGCAGAGTCCGCCGTGGATCCTCTGAGGGAGCCTCCTGCACAGCTGCAGTTCATCAAGATCATCAGAGGATCCACTACTTAAGCTGTCTTCAGACCTTGCCTCAACGCCGCAGTGTTGTTCCAGTTGGTCAGCGCTTAAGCCTAGATCCTCAGTGAAACTTTATGACTTCGAATCCAGCCTGGATTCTAACCATTGTCTCTGTCTTCCAGGAAACCAGTGTCTCCTCTGTTAAGCTCAGGAAGAGCTAACCTGCCGAGCCGACCCTCTGAGCCAAACCTGAAGAATCCTAGAGAACCTCCTAGCAGCTCAGGGCTAGAGCTGGAAAACCTAAAGCCAAGGTCTGTGCATTACTAGAAGTGAGACGCTGAAGCAGCTAGCGGACTCTGCTGATGAACCCCTCTCCAGATCCAACAGAGACTCTCCCAAGGCTAACCTCAAGAACCCTCAAGGTACAATCAGTAGGCTTCAGGAAATCAAACCTCTGTTGGCAACGCTAACTGAACTGTCTCTCACGCAGACTCCGGTGAACCAGTATCCAGGCCCCCGAACCCGAACCAGTACATTCTGTGTGCTTGAGCAAAATAAACTTGTTAAACTTTCATCCCTGTGTCCGTCAGTGGTGTTCTGCATACTTGGGTCGCTTTTAGTGAACCCATCATGACAAGCATATCACCAAACAAAATGACTGGAGTCTTTTATTAAGCAAAGGGAGATGTCTTTCAAGGGCTTCAGCCCTTGGCATATTTAGTGTCCGCATACGCACTAGAAAATCAAATATTTCAGTTGGATTAAAAACAATTCAGTAGGCCACAGAAGTGCAAAGTTTGATATGTTTTATTTTGTCAAACTTGCAATAATGGTCAAAAATGAATTTATATAGATTGACTGACAGAGGGAGCTGACAGTGTGTTGAAGAATTATGGACAGGGCGCTTTGAAGCATCTGTTTCATAAACGCATTCTAAACCTTTGGTAGAAATCCATCTATCCTTCCATTTTCTGTACACCCTGTCCCTTAGTGGGGTCAGGAGGTGCTGGTGCGCCAGTCTGTCCCGACCTTTGGTAGAAATGGTGTCTTTAATTCCAGTTTGCAGTACAGAACAGAGAAAACTACAGAGTTGTCAATGTTGTGTTAATCTGTTTATAGTCTAAAAAGAGGAGCCAGCAGTTTATTTGAGGAAATAAAGGTGCAGAAGTTAATCAGTTGGTTAATTAGTGGTTGTGCAGCAGTTAGCTGCTAAGAATTAAAATTAATTCTCCCTGTGGTTTTAACTAACGATAAGGAGCGCGGCAGGTATAACATCTGTCCATTTCGGCGAATCAAAACCACACAAAAAATAAAAAATCCCAGACCGGGCTAATTTCAACACAAGTTGTGTAAGGTGACTGTTACTCACACTGACGTTTCATTGTACTGAAATGAGATATATAAAAAAAAATAACATTTTGGCTAGCGTGGCAAATGTCTAGAGAAAGTTAGCAGTTAAGTATTGGATGAGTGATCATCCCAAGACTACGGAAGAGGATTAGGGCCACTGAAAAAAGTTAAGTGATTTTTAAATTTTATTTCAGTTTAATACAGGAAAAAAGTCAGAATTCTAAATTTTTTCTCAGAATTCTGACTTTTTTTCACAGAATTCTGACTTTAATCTCATAATTCTGACTTCTTTCTCAGAATTCTGACTTTAATCTCAGAATTCTGACTTCTTTCTCAGAATTCTGACTCTAATCTCAGAATTTTGGATCTTAATGTAGATGGGCACCATGAAGGTAGAGATGTGGAGCATTCAGCTTCACTGATAAAGATGTGAGTTGTTTGAGATGGCCAGTGACACATTGGTGAAAAATGACAGAATTAGGCAACTTTTTACGTGCCCGAGGGGTCCCCTCATTAATGGAGGAGCAGAAGGTCATTAAAACAAGAGAGCTAGTCTCTAAAAGAGACATGGCTATGGCTTGATGCTAACATGTTTGTTGTTAAACATACTTTTGTTATATTACATTTGTGTTTTGTTTTCCAAATAGTGTAGAAAATGAATGGTGGGTTTATAATGTTTACCTTTTATGAGCAGGACAGGAAGCAGAGAAGTGTAGCATTACCTCCAAGTAGTTAGACTCATAATTATGAAGTTATTCAACAAATTCCTCAAGTAAAAAAGTGCAACTTTTATTTTTTATTTATTTATTTATTATCAGATTTGTTGATTAATTTCAAAATTATGTATTCCTTCCAAATTTCCAAATCTGAAGAATTTTTTAAACCAATATCTACATTATTTAACATTTAGTTTGTTTTAGCAGTACTTCCTGTTATATTTCTTTATACGTATATTTTACATTTTCTTGCACAGCAAGCTCAGCAGATTTGAAATTGTGTGCTTGTGTACAAGTAGTCAATCTTTACTGGTTATTTTTTAGTTAGACCTTCTTGTTTTTATATATCTGTATAGTCCCCCCCCCCCACCCTCCCCCCTCCCCCCCATCTGAATCATCTGTCAGATTTCTGAGAAAAAAGTCCGATTTCTGAGATTAAAGTCAGAATTTTGAGAAAAAAGTCAGAATTCTGAGATTAAAGTCAGAATTCTGAGAAAAGTCAGAATTATTACTTTTTTTACCCATGGTAAACTAAAAAAAAATTTAGAAATCAGTTAACTTTTTTTTTTCCCAGTGGCCCTAATCCTCTTCCGTAGAAGACTAAGATGACTAAACCAAAAAGATTCAGTTTCTATATATGAAAGTGAACTGACAACAAAGACGTTATAAATAGGCAATATTCATAGCAGCATCCCGACAGACCATTTTACCTCTTTCACAAGTTTCTGACTTCTGTGTCGCTGTTTCCCTCCCTTCTGAGTGCTCAAACACTCTCACTCAGCAGTTCAGAGAGGGGAGGGGGAGTACAGTGACGTAACGCTATGCTGCGCCTTCAAAATAAAAGCATGCTAGTTAAAAAATGTCAAAATCTAATATTTTGCGGTACAATTCTTTGGGGGGGACATATCCACCTGGCTTTTATATTGGGGGGGACATGTCCCCCCCGTCCCCCCCGCTTCCTACGCCACTGCCTACATCTAATCTTCCTTTGTTAAAATTTGTTAATCAAGTGTGGTGGCATTTTATACAGTGATTACCTGTTTAAAGTGTTTCAGTCAGGTTTTAGAGCTAAACTTTGCACTGAAACACCACTGGTGAAAGTCACTATTGATATTGGGATATCCCATTAGATCCCAGTGTGATCTCAGCATTGATGGACAGCAACAGAGTGTATTTATTTGATATTTGTACTTAAGTATTTTTTTTAAGTATCTGTACTTTACTTGAGTATTTTTTTGGTGGTACTTGCAATTTTAACTCCACTATATTTAAAAGTCAAATATTGCACTTTCTACTCCAATACATTTATAGGAAGCTAGTTGTTACTTGTTCCTTTTGGTTGAGCTTAGCTTTGTAATCACCTGTTGCTGTTTTTCTTTCTTGAAATGAGATTGGCCACACTATGGCTGAATCCCAAACCGCCCCATAACCACTAACTCTTAACAACCAAATATCAATGCCAATGAAGTATCTTCTCTGGAAGGTGCCTAGATTGAAGGAGGGGGGTATAAACGAAACGATGCACCATGTGCGTGGCTGTCCAGGTAATGAGGTATTTTCATGTACCTAACTTGTGATTTTCTGTCAGAGTGGTGAAGATGCAGGACACCAGCAACCAACTTGCACTTGGAGGAATGTGTTTCCTCCGCCATTAGGTCGCTGTTACACCTGCTGCCAAATTCCAGCAAGCCTGCACTTATGCAGATGATGGACAGTTCACTCGTTCTGCCCACTATGGGGTTTGGGATGGCACTTAATTTGGCGGACCCTTTGCAAGAGCATGCAAACAGAGGGTTAGTGCTCACGGTTAGTGTTTAGAGGCTGTTTGGGATTGGGCCTATGTTTCTCAGAAAGATCAAAGTTCATCTTCAAGGACAGGTATGGTGGATGTTTTAGTTATCTCTCTTTTTAAACACACCTGGGTTCAATTAAAGCTCATTAGAAGTCATATGCAGGACTATGGCATGCTGAGGAGGTAGTGGCTACCTCTGGGGAAAAGAACTAAAAGATGAAAGATACCAGCTTCTAAGGACTGAATTTGGACAACACTGTTTTAGAGATCTGAATGGCAATACACAAATATGAAAAGTTAGGGCAAATATTATTTGTAGCTTAGATGCTGTATTAAGGAGTGAGTTGTTACCATACTGTATGGCCAAGTTGTTTAGTAAGATAAGATTTCAAAACAGAGTGGTTTCAATGATGTAATAACTTCAACCTTAGAGCTCCTTTTCATAGCGAAAGTGTGAGGAGAATCAAGACTCTCTTGTTTTCTTTTGGTTATTTTGTAAATTAAAAAATAATCATCAAAATAGCTGTCTTATTTTTTTTCTGTGGCATTTTTATGCCGACGTTAATTACAGGTGGTAAATAATCTGTAGCAGGTGGTTTTATCCATCAATACATCACCTGATGTGATTGATGGATTGGTTTCTGAAAGGATCTGTAAAAGTACTCTGAAAATTACACAGAAATGCACTGATATTAGAAAAGTTTAATTTGTACCCTTTAGTACTTTTAAATGCATGTCTTTCTGAATTCTTAAGTATTTTAAAAAGCGAATATTTCAGTACTTTAACCTCAGTAGATTTTTTATGGAGTAATCTTTATTTGTAGAGGTACTTAATGTACCTCTACAGATATATGTACTAAATTAAGGAAACAGAAGTAGGTTGGTTTAAATCTTATTTGCCCCATAGATTCCATTTTTTTTTGTTAGCAATATATCTTCCCATAACTCCAGGATTACTTGTAGAGTACCACACAGTTCAGCGCTAGGCAAAAATATAATACAGCATGGTACTGAATTCCACTGTTTTGATGATGATACTCAGCTCTTTACTTGTCTAACTTCCATGAACCCTCTGCAGGTTGGTCGAGGGCTCTTGGGAGTTTGCCCACATGTGCTTTGTGGACCTGGAGAAGGCAGTCACTGGGTCCCTCTTGGTGCCTAGTGGGGGGGCACTTCAGGAGTAAGGAGTAAGGGCCCATTACTAGGGACCATCCGTTCCGTAGGAGCCATGGTCCACATTGCTTTTTTTCATAACCTTTCTTCATAGGAAATCTGAGCACAGCCAAGGACCAGCCAAGGGTGTCTGGTTTGGGGACCAGTATATCTCATACCTTCTTTTTGTGAATGACGTACTTATGCTGTCTCCTTCCTGCCAAGACCTACAGCACGCAGTGGGGCGATTTGCAGCTGAGTGTGAAGCGGCCGCGATTAGAATCAACTCCTCCATGTCTGAGGCCATGGTTCTCAACTATGGGTATCCTTGTCTGATGAGGTATGCTCATCTGACAGAACACCATAAAAAGGTTTTCTATCACCTTCAGGTTTGAGGAGAGTCCAACTGGTTTGTCGTAATGAAAAGAGAGCTGAACAAAAAGGAAAAGCATCTGATTTACCAGTCGGTCTAAGTCCCTAACCTCAGGAGACAACTCAGGAGATGCTCAAAAGCCCTTTAGAACAATCACAGCTGCCAAAAAGTGCTGTACATACCAAGTTAAGTTAAAATTGTATAAGAATAACATAGGGGTTTAAAGGAATAAACAAATATAATAAAATAAACAGGAATCTTTTAAAATAAACGCTGGAAGGACTAATATCAGGAGGGAGTGAATTCCAGAGTTTGGGAGCAGAGCGAGGTTAATAATCTGAGGGAGATATGAGAGGTATGGGCTGGCAAATAACGGATGACCTTAAAATAATGAATGACCTTGAAAGCAAACAGTAGGATTTGAACAGAATTCTTAAGTTGACAGGGAGAAAGTAAAGCTCCTGTAAGACTCTGTGATGTGATGAAATGAGGGGGGGTTTGATAATTAAAAGAGCTGCTGAATTCTGGACCAGTTGAAGAATATGGAGTTAGGAAAACTAAAAACAAGATAGTTGCAATAATTAATGAGGGGGGTGACAGGGCTATTGAAAAGAACATAGAGGTGAATGAGAAAGTGCTACCAAGGATGTCATTCCAAAAAAAAGAAAATTCAGTAGCCCAACCTTGAACTCAACGCTATTCTTGACATTTTGAATTGAAAAAGCTTCTTGGATGGGAAGAGATACGTCTTTAAACTTGGAAACAAAGTCCAGTGGATTGTTTTTCTTTTTTTGGAATGACTATGACCTAGATGACTGAGAATCTTCACCAACGCTACCAAGGATGATACCAAGACACTTGTCCTGAAGAGGGGGACACATTGAAACTGTCTAAAGAGAGAAAATGTCAGTCTTAGAGAAAAAAAAATAAAATTACGTGGAGGATCTCTGTTTTGTTGCAATTTAGCTTCAGGAAGTAATAGGTGATCCAGGTTTTAATTTCAGCAATGCAGAAGGTAAGGGGTGAGGGAGGAAGTTTGAAGTTAGGCTCAGTGGATACATAGAGCATGTCATCTGCATAAAAATGAAAATCAATATGAAATCTCCAAAAGATGTTACCAATGGGCAGAAAATAGATCATAAAAAGTAGGGGGCTCAGGACAGAGCTCTCAGGAAATGAGTGCGGCTAGAGAGTAGGAAACGAACCAGTGGAGGGGGAATGAGGTGATGTCAATTTGGGATTGTGTTGAAGGCCACACTCATGTCCAGGGATGAGAAATATATTTTATCCTTGCCTCGAAAGATGAATTTTAACTGAATAATACAATAATATATTTTTAAAAATTCTAAATATAGTGAAAAAGATCAATACTATATGCTACTCTTATTAGAAAGTAAAATACACATTTTATATTGATCCTTTACCACAAGAATAAAATGTTTCAAGCCTGTATTTCTAGTAACTTTTATGATTTTGTCTTACAGATTATGGACACCCACAGGCAGAGATTCATGATTCGGGATGTCATTCTACTTGCTGCATGCTGATGACGATTCTGTCATCCACGTCATAGTCATTCCAAAAAAGTTAAAAAACAAAGGAAACAAATTCCAGTGGAGTGTTTTTTTATTTTTTTGGAACGACATTCTATGTGCTATTGTTGGATTTCTGAAAGCCACTTTTCTTTTTTCTTTTTGGGTGTTAATGTTGCAAATTATATCTTAAATTATTAAACCATAGAATGTAAGATACAGTATATTTTAAGGCAATTAACAAAATATCCTACGGGGTTAACTAGAGCTTTTAATTGGAAAGCAAACACATACATGTAAATGTAAATCCCTTTATTGGAGAATACAAACTATCCGTATTTGACCCATCCAATTGGGAAACAATAGGCTGCCATTGCATGGCACCCAGGGTGCAGTGTCGGGTTAAGGATTTTGCTTAGGAACCCAGAGTAGAGGCTGTGGGGATCAAACTTCCAACTTCACATGCGCACTGCAGTCGCAAAAACCATCAAGCACTACAAAGAAACTGTCTCACATGGTCTTCCTTTCCTGGGGAAAGTCACCTCTGCTGCAGAGAATAAGTTCATCCGAATCATCAGCCTCAGAAATCGCAGGTTAACAGCAGTTCAGATTAGAGACCAGGTCATTGCCACACAGAGTTCTAGCAGCAGACACATTTCTAGAACAACTGTTAAGAGTAGACTGTATAAATCAGACATTCATGGTAATATAGCTGCTAGGAAACCACTGCTAAGGACAGGCAACGAGTAGAAAAAACTTGCTAGGGCTAAAGAGCTTAAAGAATGGACATTAGAGCTGTGGAAATATGTGCTTTGGTCTGATTAGCCCAAATTAGAGATCTTTAGTTCCAACCATTGTGTCTTTGTGCGACACAAAAAAGGTGAACGAATGGACTCTACCTGCCTGGTTTCCACTGTGAAGCATGGAGGAGGAGGTGTGATGGTGTGGGGGTGCTTTGCTGATGACACTGATGGGTATTTATTCAAAATTGGAGGCATACTGAACCAGCATGGCCACCACGCATCTTGCAGCAGCATGCTATTCCATCCAGTTTGTGCTTAGTTAGACCATCTTTTATTTTTCAATAGGACGATGACCCCAAACACACCTCTAGGCTGTGTAAGGGCTATTTGACCAAGAAGGAGAGTGATAGGGTGCTGTGACAGATGACCAGGCCTCCGCAGTCACCAGACCTGAACCCCTGGTTTGGAGTGAGCAGAGTGAAGGCGAAACGGCCAACAACCATTTCATGTGACTACCTCTTGAAGCTCATCAAGAGAATGCCAAGAGTGTGCGAAGGAGTAATCAAAGCAAAAGGTGTCTACTTTGAAGAACCTAGAATATGAGACAGAATTTCAGTTGTTTCACACCTTTTTGTTAATTATATAATGTGTTAATTCATAGTTTTGATGCCTTCAGTGTGAATCTACAATTTTCATAGTCATGAAAATAAAGTGCATAACATTTTGAGAAATCATCAAAGACATGTCACACAGTGACCCAGTGGACAAAAGGTATTGTGTCTCGCAGGGAACATAGACAAATAGTCAGGTCTCCCTTCCCCCCTCACCCCATACCTCTGTGGGGCACTCTGTAACTTCCTCCTGGGAGCTGGAAGTCGTTGACTCTCTCTAAATTGTTCCACCTGCTCCTTAGCCTCTGGTGTGAAGATGACTGCAGCATACCAACAGGGGTCAAAAGCCTGCTTGTTGTTTCAGCTTCCTCTCATCTAAAGCATTCCCAGTAGAGTAGATCCTGTGCGAGACAGGAGGTGGGAGAGGTGGACATGTCCTGGAGTGATCCACATGATATGTGGAAGACATGGTTAAGAAAAGGGTAGAGAGGGAAATGTTGAGGAAAAACACACACAAACTTTGATGTCTGTTGTTTCCTCTGCAGAGAAAATCCAGTTACAAGAAAACAAACATACTGTATTTTTTCTGTGATAACATTTTCAGAGCACATTACATCTTGCTTTGAGGAAGACCTAACGTTAGTCACTGGCATGTTGTTAAGCAATGTAGTACAGAGAATGAAACCAGGAAACATGCAGACTAAAGGTCTGACCTGCTAAAATTTCTAATAAGAGCAAAGAGGTTGTGCAAACACAAAATTGGATGCTCACTTAGTTAGCATTTTGGAGCACGTTGATCACATGTGCCAAGCCAGATGTAATTTATAACAGCACTATGCAAAGATGGCAGGTATGATTGCTAGAGTATGTGGAGAAGATGGGAGCAGTGGAGAAGAGGAACGACATCATCTGTTAAAAAAAGACATCTTTTTTTACAGGTGGAAGCTCACAGCATCTAAATCATTCAAACTGTCACAACCTGTCAAGGTCTTTGTCTTAATTTTCAAAAGCAGTGTCTCTCAGCAGTGTCTTTTATATTTTTTTTCCCGCCCATCTTTGATGTATTGTCTTTCACCAATGATCATCATTCCTAATACATATTTAGAAATACAAAAAAGATAGATGAAAGTAGTCTCTACAGATTCTGTGCTTTCAGCACCACAGATGTATGGACAGCAGAAATGTAGATGCTTTTATTTTTGTTTATTTTATGATATAATGTGCAAAAAGCAATTTAAACACCCCAGCTTCATCGTCTAGTGTTTCAGATTTCAAAGCACATCAATGCTAGCCTGACGTAGTCCTACTCAATTCTAGTCAGAATATGAGTCTGATACTGCTCCATAGAGCTGTGATTATGGGGCGTGTTTCGAACGAACCAGGAAAAAAAATGCCTCTGCACTCAATTGGATAGACCTACAACCAATAAGAGCAACGGAGTGCGTGACGTATGTTAAGCGACGCATAGTTGTTGTCAACAAAAATCAAAGCGTGCAGTGTCACGCCTAGAATAAGAAGATGAGCCTTGATCGCGTTTCTCTGTTCCTCTTTTAAAATTAATTTGCCGTCGATATGTTCTAGAACAGACCTAATAGCAGAATCTACTCACCTAAACTCTCCAGCGGCAGCCATTGTTGTTGTCACCCAAGCGCGCTTTGGTCACGTGGTTGATTACGTTACTGTTGATCATCTGTCCATCATCGTATAAAGCCCGCCCTGACAATTTGATTGGCCCGACAGATATTGTGCGAGCATACTCGCGCTACTATTAAGCAATGCCAGACCGAACTTGCCGACCTCAAACGTTGTGGGCGGGACTAAGTTCGGAATGGCACCCAGGCTACATCAAAGCTAGCCTCAGTCTCAAATTTGCCTTTTAACTTACTATCCATCCAGAATAGATCCAGAATAGATACTTGTTTGTTTTTACATTCAGTGTCAGATAATTCTGTTATTTCCCATCAGGCTGATTCCTAATGTCCATGTGATCTGTTAATTCACATTCCACCCTGGCCCTTTGCTTTTGCAAATTTTTACATTTCTTTTCTTTCTAATTGTTAAAATTCCCATCCGCCTGCCTCCTTTCTCCTTCCTTTAACTGGGTCCTGCTCTATTCCAGTAGAGCAGGCATCCCCAAACTCGGTCCTCAAGGCCCACTGTCCTGCAGGTTTTAGAGGTTTCCTTGCTCCAGCACAGCTGATTTTAATTGAAAGCTGATTAACTGGCTTCTGGTCTACTGCAATTATAATCAGCTGTGCTAAAGCAGGGAAACCTCTAAAACCTGCAGGACAGCTGGCCTTGAGAACCAAGGTTGGGGATACCTGCAGTAGAGGACACCAAGAGAGGGTTGCAGTTTTAATGGAGACATCATTTTAATGAATGGTTGAAATTTTGCCAATTTGCCAACAAAAGTAAAATTCTTTCCTTTTAATAAACACAACATTATGACCTGGAGGTGATTTGCTGAAGATGACCTCCTCTTGACGAGTTATATGCCCATCTTGGTAAAGGTATTGCAAAAGTTGCAGTCATAAAGAATATAAAGAGAATATTGCTTTTGTGTTATGAGTATTTAGTTTGTTTTCAATCCCTGCAGTGACATGAAATCCATGAAAACATTCTCACCACCTCTATGAGCATTACGTTTGTATGCTGGAAACTTATCTCTGGTGTAAGAAAGCATTTAAATTAAAGGTAGACTTGGTGAAACCAAATCCGACCCAGCATGTAGTTCCTTTCAGATATTAACCCCCCTCTCCCATCCCATTGCTGTTGATTTAAAGCTACTGATCTCTCATGTTTGGATGGTCACCAACAGATCACATTAAAGCTGGAAAAGGAAATCAGTCACCCGGCTGGCCTGCATGAGCTTCATTTCATTTTACCCCTTCTCATCTGAATGTTTTCAATAATCCATGGTGGATGTAAGAGGGGCCTTTAACAAGCCAAAACTCTGAACATCTAATAACATCCACCCCATGAAGCGGCAGCAGCCTCTCGGCTAAGTGTTACACATCAGATTTTCTGAACGCTCACACAGCAGATTGCAAATTACATTCAGCTGCTGTGTTTTTTCTCCTTTTTCTCCTGATTCTTGGATCACTCTCTTGAAAGAAAGAAAAAAAAACTCCACAGATCAGATGATTGTGCTCTGCTGATGATGATGTCAGCTCGTGTCATGACATCCTTCCAACTGCCTGCAGAGTGCCAATTTGGGATGCTCTAAAAGCATGAGAGCAAAGACATTAAAATCAGGCTGAAGTGCTTGCCTGTCAGTTCGTTTCAATGATATCTCGCTTAACGCATTTTTTAACAGATGAAAAACAGCCTGTCGTGTGTCACTGGAAGTCGAAGAGGTCCATTTGGCAAAGGTAATCAAAGATTTTAAGAGTAATATGACTAAATACAGGAATTTTGTGTTAAATGACAATGTTTCTTTATTTTGTCAAACAGTGCATGCCTTTCTTGTCATCACAAAAGTTTCCCATGATATATTTTGTAGAAATACTCAAATGTGCAGCAAACATACCCAACAACATGTAGCCTTCATACCCAACTCAAATTTTATAGAACATAAGAACCAAACAAATAATGATTATTATTATCAAACCACGTAAAAGCAGAAATATATTCTGGATCTTTCTGCTGTGTTTCTTGGTCTAAATGTGCTGATAATATTCTCTAACAAACCATGAGACCTTCAGATATATATTGAATTTTCTGCTCCAAGTTTTGCAACACTTTGTGTTAATCCATCACCAGGGTGTCCAAACATTTTGTCATGGAGACAGAAAAGAAAAAAGTGTTGAAAAAGTACGTTGAGGACTATAAAAATAAAGTGTTTATTGATCCTTTTTACCTGCGTAACAATAACAGAAACAAAACTATCTATCTATAGTAAGGTCATCTGGTAAAATAAAAATTCATACCACTTTTGAATTGTTGTTAAGGGCCGAACAAAATGATCCTGAGAGCTAATCTATCACATAAAATCCAAGTCAAATACATTAACTTCTGCTGTTGTAACTATTCTTGTAGTTTCTCTGCAAATTTTAAAGTTACTCCACTTCTCTTTGCAACTTGAGATCATTTTTTGAAAAATGAAAGTATAAAAAACTTTGCATACCAAACTTTACAGGTCAAACCACGTGTCCCACATGCTTTGTACATCTTCATCTAATTTACAATAACAGCTGAATGGATTATTATGCCAAACCTCTTGAACTTGATGAAAAATGTTCTCAGGAACTTTTTTGCTTCCTAATTCCTGCTTTTCCTGCTCTTCACTGGCTTCTTATCTTCAACAAAACATTTTATTAAAAAGGAGGACAGCCAAGGCCATCAGTTTCACAAGAAAATATCAGGCAACAGTTTATATTATCCTGCTGTTTGCCTCATAAATCTTCTACTATATTTTTGGGGTTGCTCCACACTCCATATCAGGCTGCCATTTTGTCATTCTCCACTTGTTTTTACATCTGATATGTAAGTGCAAACGCCTGGCACAGTAACATGGGAAACAAGAGCAGTGTGAAATGGTGCATTCCAGTTCTTTTAGGCTGAAGGAGACCTCCATCTTAGAATCAGATAGGTCTTATCTGTCATTAATTATTTAAGTGGCTCGTTTTGAAAGAATTCTTCTCTATGAATGCTTTTCTGCATAATATAATATGTTCTAAAGATTTTTAGGAAATGAATAAAAAACTCTCTTTGAATGGTGAAATCTGATGCATTTTTCTGCTTGATAAATCGTTTAATTTGCAGCGCAGCAGTTCTGATCTGAGTTTTTCCTACACAGCAGTCCAAGCTAGTGGTTCGCATCAAGAACATTACCTTGGCACACTAGGCTCCTTCACCATCTGAATACCATAGTCTACCTGGGCATTGGTGTGGACTATATCTATCCCCTTATGACGATAGTTCATGCATCACCTGATGGCTAGCAAGATAATCAGCAATATTTCAAATCTCACACCACATCAAACGGTTCTTACACATGACAAATTGTTCGCTGTAGTGCATTGACCTCCAGAGTCACTGCATATCAATCATTAAACACTTTTAGGACTTGGTTTTGTAATTTGAATAAGCTTGTAAAAAATCAGCACCAAATGCCGAATGCTATATCGATACGGACAACTTGGACGGTAAAAGTATATATATATATATAATTCATTGATTCTTAATCATAATCAACCTAAAAAAGAAAACAATCCTAAGTAGAAAAACAAGTACATTCCAATTAAAGAAAACATGTTGTAATTATTTTTTATCTCTTTTACAGAATCCATAGCGAAACAAGTCCTCCCCATGACTTTGTCAAGTCTTTCTTGTTATCTCTCCTGAAACCAGTGAAGAAAAGCAGGGGGGTTACTTCTATGAAACATGATCAGTCTGCTCTGTGTGCATCATTTATCAATTCAGGATCAGTTGCAAAAACACAAGATGTTGGTCTTGGAATGTGAGCCAACATAGAAATTTCAGGTTCACCATGATGTCATTGTGACGTGTTGAAAACAGTTCAGGAGACTTTATGGTAATAATAATCTGTACAGCAGCCTGGCTACATACTGGTTGGATTGGTTTTCCCCAGCAGGTCATGGTTTGGTTTTCAATGACTGAGGTTTTGTTGGCCCTTAGCTCTGAATGAGCGTCGTGTATCTACTCAGGCCAATAGGGTTGTAAATCAGTAATGATGACTCACTGATTTTTTGGCTCCGCGTAGGTCCCTAGCCACTGGAATTTCAACACACTCTCATTCCCTACGACCTCGTGGTACTTTCAGCTGGAAGGCCGTGGAGGACGACTCGATGAGTGACACAGCTGAGTTGCAACACTTTTAAAGCTGAAAATGCCTTTTTCTTCAGCCAAATATAAGAAGAAATGTTCTGTTTCATGCATACATCCTACTATGAAAGCTATGTACTTAAATATTTTAGCATCTTTCTAATGGGACATAGAGATATGACCCCTGCCATAAAAATGAACTTGCAACCTTGATATTGCGTAAAATCCGATGTAATCATTGCAACAAAAAAACTTTAGATGTCGTGTTTGGCTTGAGAGGACATCACCTCTTATTTGAATTCCTTGATATGCAAAGGAGTCTGTGGCTAAATTGGACACCTCAAGGTACCAAACCACCATGCTTTCACCAACTTATTTATAATTCATTATAATATACTATGTAAGGTTTTACAGAATGTAACCAGACTGGCAAGAAAATGGCAGATTGGCCTGCTCAAACCTAGCCTTCAAAGGCTTCTGTCCAGCAGGGTTTTAGACGTTTCCCTGCTTCAGCAAAGCTGATTTTTATTGATAGCTAATTAACAGGCTTTTGCTGGACTGCAGTCACCAGGACCAGCTGTGTTAAGGAAGGGGAAACCTGCAAAACCCTAAGGACAGCGGGCCCAAAAGACCAACTTTGGGCAGGACTGGTCTAATCTGTCCAAAGAACTTAGTCTTATGGCTTGTTTGTCTGAAGCTGTACCAAACTTAAGTCCTCATTCCATATTCTTTTTAGAGAAAAAGAAGCTTTCTCTAATTAAGTTGCTTTTTCCTCTTTGGTCACTACTGTTGTCTAACTCTTCTGGCGTTCTGTTACCACACCTGTGCTTCAGGCACCAAAAGGCCCTAAGTTCTACTTTTATCCAGATGTCAAAACTGATGATGATCACTTAAAAATGCACTCTGCACTCAGCTTTGATCAGTATTTTAACAAGTAGAAAACACAAGTCAAGGAAAGTTCTTTAATTGAAATTAGGAAAATATGCTAACCAAACCTAAGAAATACATATATGTCATAACACCAAGAGAGGGATAATTTAATTCAGAGGAACAGTAAAATACAGTGAAACAAAAAAAATCCAGCACAATCAACATTAAAAGACGTCATTGTCATGATCTCAGCACTGATGCCTGGTCTGATCACTCATTTCACACATCTGCTTACTGGAACTCCGGCAAGTTCTCATTACTCACCCATCTGATCCATCTGCATTAGTGAATATATCACCAGCTTTCACACCAGTCATCAGTGCCAGATTATTTCGGGCCATTGGTGAGAATTATTCCAGCGTTCTTAGCTCTGACTTCCTGATGCTGACCTGTCTGACTCTCGACTTCTAAGCCGGTCTGTTCCCGGCTAATTCCGATTGCTTGATCTGCCTTCCGGCTTCAGCCTGACCTGAGTAACTGCCTGATCTCTGGCTGTTGTGTATCGACCGGATTCGTTTCCTGACTACTGAGCCTGCCTGCCCTCGTCCAGCCTGTCTGCTGCTCTGTGAATTGAACCTAGAACAGTGATCCAACACCATCCTGAATCATCGTTCGGCACCTTCGGCTCAGACCACTGACCACGTCCCCAACCTTGACTTTGGCTTCACCCTACGGCTCATCATGCTCACGTTCGTCTTCACAGTTCTGACAGCCTGCCTGTTCTCCGACCTCTGATACCCCTGCTTCAGGGACTCTCTGAGTGGCAACTGCAGTGCCGGGTTGGCCAACCGCCGCTGGGATCTTAAGACCAGGTTAGTGACCTACACATTTGTATGCAAACACTTTCAGCTAACTGAGGTCACTAACCCTTTGACTCCTCCTGCAGAGGTTCCCACTGTAGACCTGCTCAATCTCTGCTCTTAATAAACTGTTAAACCTAAACTGTTTGTCTGCTTTGAATACCGGGTCCACCAGTTCTCAGCCTAACAGGTGATATTATTCAAATAACGGGGAAACTTGGAAATAAATCATCATATAATTCAATTAAAAACTTAACAATATCTATAAAAGATTAGGAATACATTATGAAAAACTCAGATGAGATCTGAAAAGAAAGGAAGGAATCAAGATGAAAAAAACAAACAAAAAAAACAGAACCTATAAGATTGTTTTTTGTTGTTGTTAGGGTTAACACACCTGTTTACATCACAGCTTCTCGCTTAAAAAACTCCTAGTTTCAAGAACATGCTTCCTTTAAATATGATGTGCTGAACATTACATTTCTCATCAGCTTCTATGGTAGAACAATAATTGGTTTTAACTTCCTTCTTTTTTCTTTAAGGTGTTTTCTAAACCTGAAATAAGGGAAACTGAGTTTTCCGTTTCACACGATAGTATACTCAACCTCTGTTTCTATTACTGTAGTAACATTCTCCCCAGAGCTAACCTGATCTGGGGCAAATTTTGTTCAGTAAACTCACAGTGTCCTCTGTTTTCGCCCTCCTTAAAGTCCTGCAGAAATTTTCTATTTCCTGATTTAGTCAGGAGATTTTTGATGTAGTGTTATGTGAATGATGAAGGGGAAATCTGTCACTAGGTCTGTCAGACACATTGAGTGTTAAAGAAAAATATAGACTCTCTTTTTGGAATTTTTAGAATCCTATTAAAGAATAAGTGAATTTAATATTTATAGGGAGATCGTTGTTAGACCGCAAACCTTTTATATTCAGAGAGTTATCTTTATTAAAACCACTGTTTCACCCAACAATCCATCTCAGTGCCTTGCAAAAGTATTCAACCCCTTTTTGATCTTTTGCCGCATTTCAGGCTTCAAACATAAGGGTATAAAATGTAAATTTTATCAACAAAAAGTGAGAAAAAATCATAAAAGTGGATATACAACATTGTTTTACATACAAATAAAAATGTTGAATAAAACAGTTAGGAGTGCAAAATTATTCAGCCCCCTTGAGTTACTACTTTGTCGTGCCACCTTTTGCTGTTTCTTGCAAAACAGCTCGAGCTCAGTGTGATTTTCAGTTCTTTCAACAGATTCTTGATTAGATTCAGGTCTGGTTAACTTGGCTAACACCTCTAACACCTGGATATGTTTGTTTGTGAATCATTTCATTGTAGATTTTGCATTATGTTTTGGATCATTGTCTTGTTGGAAGATAAAACTCCATCCTGGTCTCAGGTCTTTTGCAAACAGGTTATCTTCCAGAATGGTCCTGTATTTGGCTCTATCCATCTTTACAACAATTTTAACAATCTTCTCTGTACCTGCTGAAGAAAAGCAGGCGCAAACCATGATGCTGCCACCACCATGTTTGAAAATGCGGATGGTGTTTTCAGGCTGATGAGGGATGTTGCTTTTAAGCCTAACATAACTTTTTAAATTGTTGCAAAAATTTTTGATTTTGTTTTGATCTGACCAGAGCACCTTCTTCCACATGTTTGCTGTGTCTCCCAGGTGACTTGTAGCAAACTTTAAATGAGACTTTTAAAGGATATCTTTAAGAAATTGAAGGTTTTCTTCCATAAAGGAAAATTTTTGCAGTATATGACTGATTTTTGTCCTATGGACAGAGTCTCTCACTTTAGCTGTAGATCTATGCAGTTCATGAAGTGATCATGGGCCTCTTGGCTGCATCTTTGATCACTCCTGTCCTTATTTGATCAGAAATTTTAGAGGGACAGACAGTTCTTCCTAGATTCACAGTGGTCTGATACTACTTCCATTTCTATAATATTGCTTACACAATGCTCCTTGCCACGTTTAAAGCTTGGGAAATCGTTTTGTTTTTCGAAAACCAGCTTTAAACTTCTCCACAACAGTATCTCAGACCTGCCTGGTGTGTTATTTGTTCTTCATGATGCTCTCTATGCTTTAAACAGACCTCTAAGACTATCACAGAGAAGGTGCATTTATACGGAGACTTGATTACACACAAGTGGATTCTTTTTAGCGTCATCAGTTATAGGTAAACATTGGATTATTCAGAGATCCTCATTGATCTTCTGGAGAGTGTTTTCTGCACTGAAAGTAAAGGGGCCGATTAAATTTGCACTCCTCACTCTTCAGTGTTTTATTTGTTAAAAAAGTTTTAAATATACAACATATTTCATTTCTACTTCATGATTGTGTCCCACTTGTTGATTCTTCACAAAAAAAAATATGTTTGAAGCTTGAAATTTTGCAAAAGGTTGAAAAGTTCAAGGGGGGCGAATACTTTTGCAAGACACTGTACATCCACAGTCTATCCGTCAGCACATTTGCAGCATTAAACAGACTTTTTTAACAGGTATTCCACAGCACTTGATATCAGTAATAGTACATTGATGTGTAATAACAGGATTATAGAAAACAACTGTACAGTCAAATAGCATCAGGTTTCTTATGGCTGATAATATGCACCTTATCATTGATAAAAGCCATTTCAGCTGCCTCTAAAATCGCAAGTTTTATTTACTACTTCATCGTTTTTATGTACTTTATTTCCAATGTATCTATTTTTGTAAACTGCGTTAAAAAGCTTTACTTATAATGAATTCCAAATATTTCATTCACATGGGTTTAATGCTGTGTTTAAGAACAACTCAGTTGACAGGATATGAGATTTTTTGTTTTTGGTTTGTATAATATGAGCACCGTGTGGATCACTTATTTTAATATAATACAACTGGTTTGAACAGTTAAAGCAGGCCGCATTTAATATGTGTAGTTTATGTATTAGTTTGACTAAATATTTATTTCTGGTATCTGAAATTTTTTTTTTCATATCAAAATGAACATGTCATTCTTCACATCTGGAATAAAGATTATACGTAGATGTCTAGAAATGAATTTCAGATCTCCATATTCCTTTTGTTTGTCATAAATTTAATTCAGAAAAAAACTTTCGTTACAGTTCAGACTAGGAATATGACTTTGACTAGGCAGAATCCTATTTTGCCATAGAACTTCATATAAACTTACACATCAACTTGAGCAGTAACCTCTTTCTCCTTTGCAACTATAGAGCCGTTTTTCTGTGTTTTAAACACATTCTCCAATATTCTATTTCATTTCTGCATTAAAATATCTAATTCCAGTGGTGTTGCATGTTGTTATGGCGACTCGTCTAATTGGGGCTACTGATAATGGCTTTTCATACTTGTCACACACGTGCTCAACTCTGAATGGACCTACTTAACAGCAGCACACAGCAGCCTTTGTGAAACCGACAAGCCAGTTTCCCACCTTAGGCTAGATCAATATAGAGGTGAGGATTTGCATCTGAGTTTGTTAACCCTGTTTCGTGAAACAGGCCTCGGGTGAGGTTACATAAAACCTTAAATATAAAACCTTAAACTGGGGAAAAATTTATATATAATTTATACTGTAACTCTGACAGTTAATATCATAGTCTATCTCTCCTTAAGCTGGAAGGAGCTTCAATCTTGGTGGAGGAGCAGTTGCTTCGTGGTTGCCATTTCTCTTACTCCAGATGTGGAATGTCAGAGTCTGACAGCCACAAAGTGCACTGATTACATGACAAAGTTGAAAACGAAGTGAGTGAGGTCCAAGGAGAAAATGTAGGAAACTATAATTCATGGCGTGTGAGGCAGTGGCTGTGCCAAAACAACCAAGCTTTGAGGGGTTATAAACAGAGCTGGTTAGAGCAGCGCCAAGGGAGTCAATACGCAGTTCAGGGGAGTCAGCCAGTATTACAATATTTCACCCTTCACTGCTTCATCTAACCACAGAGTTGTGAATCATGATGAAATCTTCTTTCTAAGTGGCTGAGCAGACCTCCATGAAGCACTGTGGAGTCTGGACTTCTACAACGAGAAGCTGTTTACTGCCTACCCCAGGTTCTGTAGCCTGTAAACCTGATTAACATCAGAACTAACAGTGAGCGTGGGGGTCAGAGTGTTAATGCGGAAAATGGCTACCACACTTTGCAGAGTGCTGATCACAGGTTCCATCAGAGCAGGAGGGAGCTGCAAGCGGACCGTGGCTCTGAGCGATGCGTGGAAGTCAGCCGAGCACAATCAGTCATCCCACACCATACAGGAACATGCCTGCCGTTAAGCTGTTTACATATCCCCAAAATGACTCTGGAGTGGGTAATAAGTGCAAATCAATGAGCAGAGAGGGAGGGATGTGGGTGAATGGAACTGCCCCTGACGTAGCACAGGCTGACAGTACAGACTCATATGATGGATTAGCACAGCTGGCAAATTACATCCTTCTAATTGTACTTTGCAAAGTGCATTTCAGTGCATCACTCCTGCTTTAATCTTAGCTAAAGACAGAAGAAAGTAAGTTCCAAAGAAATTGTAGGGTTAAACTCATCTCAATTTAGTTAAGGATTACATACGTAGGATTAAGATTAGTTCCTGTTGTGTCACAGCTCAGGCACTATAATTAAAGGGAGTAAAACTGAGATCAGTATGATAAACATTTAGCCATTTCGACATGTTGACTAACATCACATGGATGGTAAAGGAAATTTAGGAAAAAATAGACAAAATGATTCAAGCGTATACAAAAACAACAGTAGCTCCAATAAACTTCATATAGTGAATGACTGCTTCGCCCAATATTTAAGCAGATGGTGGTAGTGGAAAATGGCAACTCCTAATGCCACCCCTGTGGGTTGAAGATGGAAAATTGGAGCCAGAATTTGTACAGGTTCATGGAAAATCTTACAGCACTAGTATAAAAACAGACTTGCTGGTTTGATTTTAAATGGGAAGGTTCAAGCTGTTTGTAAACTGCATGTGAGTAGGACCTATCAACCATACCAATGGTTCAGGGTGGAGGCAGTAGTGCCTACTGTGTGGGATATTTTCTTGGCACACTTTAGCAGCAACTGAGTAACAGTGCTAATACATAAGTACCTAGTGCTTACTGTCAAGATAACCAACATTTATCATTATGACCTTGCTGAAGGTAAAAGCCTCATGTTTTCAAAAGCTATTTGTAGTTTAAAATGTGTTTAGTCTGGTTGTAACACTTGGGATGGACTGGCGACCTGTCCAGGTTGTACCCAGCCTCTCGCCGGTAGACAGCTGGAGATAGGCACCAGCACCCCCCCCCCCCCCCCCCCCCCCCCCTACCCCAGCTGGGATAAAGCTTGACAGAAAATGGATGGATGGGTGTAACACATGATTAATGTAGGGAAAATCAATTAATTTGTCAATTATTTTTCCTATTAATCGATTAATAATCAGATAACAAAAGGTTCCTTTAAGAACACTTTTTACAAAATTAAACCAGGTGAAACTAAGTTTTTTCCATTTGAGGAAATGCTCTGGATAGCGCATATTGACGAAAGTTTTTTTTTTTTTATCTTGAATGAAAAATGTGAACTTTTTTTTTAATTTTGCTGCTCAAGTTGGGTTGCTCAAGTCAGCTAAAGGCATGTTTTAGACTCTCTACACTCCAGTTAACGATTAATCCATTGCTAAATTAGTTGACGATTATTTCAATAATCGATTAATCACGATAAATCCGATTAATCCGATTAATTGTTTCAACCCAAGTTTAGAACATTAACATACACCTACCACAGACAATGAAACACTGAGAACTAAAGAGGAATTTTAATGTAAAGCCTAATTTCTGCCAATAGATGATCAGTGTGTTTCACAGAACTTTCAAAATAAAGTTTAAGAAATGTTTTTCTTTTTCCCTCCCAGTTGTTGCAGACAGACCACAATAATGTGCAATGCACAAAGATGTGATTAATGTCAAGCTCCACCTCAGAGCAAGAAAGATATCGTCCTTTTTCTTCCACTGATGGTTTACTCTGAGGACTTATCTTTCCCTGTCTTGTTCTGTTCAATTAAGATAAATCAAACCACATGTTGCATTCAACAAATCCAAACACTGATCTTTTTTTTGTTGTTGCTGTAAAACCATACAGAAGATAGGGTCAACGCAGAGGTTTGTGAGACCTCATCCTACTGGATGGTAATCACCAGCCGGGTTAGCCGAGGTCAGGTCTGTCAGCGCAGATCCCTGGAGAAACTTTGATGGCCAAAAAATCCAAAGTATTTTTTAACTCTTCTAAAGGGCTGGGGTCAAGCTGGGAATGAGTGTAACACAGGAAACTAATCAGCTAAATGTATGTAGGTGGAGATTTTGCTTTCTCAGAAGTGGCTGTAAGTGCCTTACATCCAGAGGTTTACCTGACATAAAAGAGTGTGTGCCTCTGATGTGGAAAAGTGAAGACAAACAGGGCTGGAAAAGTGTGTCTGGGTGTCGGAAAACCGCTGCTGCCTGCAGGTGAGCTGAGTATATAAATGTCTGTATATGTTCGGCAGGAACTGGCTGCAGTGCAGATTTTAATCTCTTCCCAGCTGCTATGAGCTCTTCTGAGTTCACCCACAGAGACAGGAAAAAAAGTATTTTCTTCAAAGAGGAGTGATAATAAAGGAGCTCTCTGACATTTCTGTAAAACATTTCTTTGGCTACAGGAGGCGTTTTTGCTGATTTCCATGTTCCCATGGTGCTGACTGCAGACCAGATGTGGAGGAGTGTTGTTGTTTATGAATGAAACAGTGATACTGAAATATAAGCCCCCTGATATTGCATGATAATCATTTAACCATTTTCTTAAAGGTGATTCATTTTGCAATAATGTAGAATGCAGAGCAGTGCTCAATAACATCACACCAGATTTAACAACTTTGAGTAAGCATCTGTGAAACTCTGCTTGTTTCACACGAGACAGACAGACTGCAACTGAAAGCTACTTTTTAGAGTAGGATTTGTTCACACCTCTGAAGCCATATGAGAACTATAGAAGGAGAATTTTACTCCTGTTTTCATAATTTACTATATAGGAAATATATGTTTTGCTTACTTTGTAATCGAAAGTATTTGACACAAAGAAAGATGGCATGAAAGTAAAAATGAGAAAATAAATTCCTCTTAGTGGATAAAAAACTTATCAGGCATATCTTGTGCATTAGAAATGCTACCAGCTTTCAGAAAAAGAAACTCACAAAAAGAGCTCGTCTTTTCCTGTGTTTTCCGTTTTCAAAGACACCCAAATGACTTTTCTTCAAAATGCAGAATTCACAAATAATTCAGATATGAGTAGATCTTAATTTATTTACATTAGCTCAGTAAATTAGACTGAGGTTGTCAACAATGGGTGGTGAGGTTGCTTGAGGACCCAGATGCAGAGACAAGTGAAGCAGGGATGTGTTCTGAAAGGTTTAATTGTAGACCCAAAAGCAGCAGAGGCAGAAATCCAGAAATCCAACTCAAAATATAAAACAAACCAAAATCATGGAGACATCAGGGTAAAGACGAGTCTGAGGAGCCGGGGAGAGACGAGCAGAGTAGACAGCACAGCAACAAGAAGGAACCAGCACTGAGTGACTGCAGAGGTGGAGTATTTAAGGACAACCAAACAAAGGATGGACTAACGAGCTGAATGGGGAGCAGGTGTGGGTGGAACTGGCAAGAGGGAATCCAAGGGGAAAGAGAACAATCACAAGGGGGCAACAGAGAGTAACTAAAGAATGCTTGAAGATAATGGAAAATAAAAACAAAACAACTGATAACCGAAAACTCAGAGTAACAACAAATAGGAACCATAACAGAGGTTCTAAAAACCTTTTGTCTACCAATTTAACCGTTATGCATGCAGTCCTATAATGCAGTGTTTCCCAATATTTTTTGACTTGTGTATCCCTTTGTGCATTTTTTTCGTCCCATGATTACCCCTCTCAGTCAAAAGTATGGATGACTGCCCAAAAACTGGAATGTACAATAACTGATTATAAAATTAAGACTATTTCACTTCATTTTTTAATTTGAGCATTTAATTCCTAGGCAGTGTATGCTTTTCATCTAATACAAAATAATTTCTTATTGAAATCTGTATTTATAAAACTGGAGCTCCTCAGAGTAACTCTCTTATAGTCTGACTGACTTAATTAGTTTTACTTTGTTTTCATCAAGACATCTGAGCTGCTTTCATGAGCTCCGATAGCTCAGTGAAAAATAGCTGATACCAGGCTGTTCTCTACATCCAGTCTGTTCCTCTGCTTGGTTTGGATGTGTGTCAAAGCTGAAGGTGAACTGAAGTATATAAGAAAAACATACTTTTTGGTTGATAAAAACTTCCCAGCCCTATTTTATTTTTTTGTCTAAGAAATAAAATATTGTCATGTACCCCTTGCAACTCAGTCACATCCAATATGGGTGCACGTAGCCCTGATTGGGAAACACTGCTTTAATGAATCAGGTCTTCTGAGTGAAAATCAACATATGTGCCTCAGTCTGAAAATACTGAAATTAAAATACAAGATTTTTGGAATAAAAGTGACACGCTAGAATAAACATATAATTATCTTGGTTACCACAAGGTTCTGTTTTATTCTTAATACATACAAGATCAATTACTGTTGGTATGCAGATGATACTCAGCTATGTTTATCCAAATAAGAAAACATCTCTGTTAAGATTTAGAGCATTTTTTTATATATTTGAAAGCCTGGATTATGTTTATTTTATGCTTTTAAATTTAAAAGAGAGAGAGAGAGAGTCATGTTTATACAAATACATCTGGAAAATAATCTGCTTTGTCAGGGATCTACTCTGACAGACATTAAATTGGCCTCCACACCTAACTTCAGAATCAAAATCCACTTTACTGGCCAAGTTTGTGTGTAAAACCAAGGAATTTGACTTTTATCTTTAGCCAGTACATATTTTTGAATTTCCAGAGAAATATCCTGCTGCACAGTGATCCAAAAAGCAACAAACTGGTAGATATCATTGTTATTTTTTTAAATGATTGTTGTAAATCTGTATGAGGAAGCACACAAAATCAAGATTTCGGATAATTGAAGATACTGCATGAAATATACAATGGTGAAATTTGTATTACTTATTTCCTCACAATGTTTTTCTTTATTTCACTTTTTTTATTATCATTACGCCATCACAGGTACAGAGCAACGAGTGCTTGAACTTCGAAACTAATTAAACTTAATCTTGGATCAAAGAACTGATTGTTTTCTATTTTCTATTATCATAGCAGAGCACTTTGCTCTTACATATAGATTAAAGATTTAACCATAAAGAGAAGTGGGGTTTTAACTTTACCTTATAGTAATCATTCTAGTTATAGTGGCTCTGATTTCTTTGTTAGTTTTTCTGTAATTTTCTTATCCTTTGCATCCATTGATGGAACACATGTTTGTTCTTAGTTGATCTTAGTTATGGCTCTGCTGAAGGTTTCATATTGCTTAAGAAAACTAATGCACCATGTTTGCCAAGGATGAGGAATTATTATTATTTCCAGTATCTTTTCAAGAAGTTTCAGTTGGTGGTAAAGAAAAATGACAGATCTTGTAACTTATAATAAAGATGGAAAAATTTCAATTTCACACATTTTTCTATCTGTGAAACCACCTGGAAGGGTTCAGTGCTGCTGCAGATGGACATACACAGGGAGCTTTCAGTTGTAAGTGTTGAACTCCACCGCTGAGATGGACCTGGCCCTGTTTCTTCACCTACACACTGAGCACCGGCCTCCATTTATCAAAACCTAGTCTTGGCCCAACCGAGTGACACGCTGGGACTGTGGCTGTCGTCCAGGCCATACATTATGTCAGTTAAAGCTGTTTTTTATTAGCTGGATGATAGATAGTTCTTTAATTGTTTAGTTATTTTTTCTGCTTGTGTGAAAACCACGGACTTGAACGTGGGAATGTGAGGACTCTCCTGTTGCTATGTTTGGTAAGACAAAAAGGTTTGATAGAGGGAACATTAGACCTGCTGTTGATGTGCTGGAAGTTGAAAAGCATTCTGCAAAAAAGCTTCATATGATGACAAAACTTGAAATTTAAAATTCATTTAAAATGTCATCTTCTGGCATGAAATCCTCCGTTACCATCATGACGATCTGCTCATTTGTCAAAAAAGGATAATAAACACTGTCTGCAGTCTTCTTCAGTTTAACATTAGAACAACCCAGTCTGAAAGCTCCAACATCATTTCAACTCTCCTTTTTCTTGCTGATTATAAAGGCAGAGTAACACAATGCCCTGACAGAGAGTTGCATCATATTTTTCTATGACAGAGAGGTTAATTGGATGAGAGTTTTAATCAGGGTTACATTCGTGATAAAGATTTCACAGAAACCTCTTTCCGTACAATTTAGTTTATTTATATAGCATCAACTACCAGTCATCTGCAGGTGCTTCGAAAAGATCTAGTAATTAGGTAACATTTTGCTGAAGTTAATGTGAGTAGATGAAGTGTAAAAAACAAAAAAAATTTATAAAAAAGATAAAGCCAAATAAAAGTCAGAAGTAAGGGAACCCTTGGCTAAGTCCTTCAGCCGGTCCTTGTAAACCACTTCCTATATTAACTACATTCTGCTTTGGTGTAACCTTCATCAAGAGAGACAATTAGCAGTATAGTAAGGGGCAGACATTGTGTCAGTCCAAACCCCTGTTTATGAGTTTGATCCTTCATTTTTAGGAGTTTAAACAAAGTGCCTAATGCAAGACTGAATGTTAGTTTAACTCATGTTTATGTACCTGATTACATTATGTCAACCTTCTATTAAACAAAACATCTCAGTCTGTCAGTCCTCTTTACTGTTTCTTTGTAGTTATGATTTAGCTTTTCTAAAGACCAGTTTCAACCTTTTTTTTCCCCCCGGTCATGGGCTCCACAGATCTTTATGCATCGGTCCCTATCTTGCTCTCATTTTGTCCAAGCTCAACAAATGGTTTGGAGGATAGTTTGAGACTTTTTGGTTTTATGGAGGAAAAAAATGAGAAAAAATAAATAAATAACAATAACTTTATGAAATATAACTCTCTTAGATCTTCACCTACAAATGCATATTGCACTGCATGTGATTTTTGCTTGTGATGACTGTGAAATCCTTCTTTGAGAAGGTTTACAACACCATGGCATTTGGTACATTGATAGTTGCAGCTTTAACCCATTGCTTTAAAAAGTAAACATGTTGGGTGTTGAGAGGGCAGGTGTGTTCTCAGTGAAAGCAAGACTGCACATGTTTTCTGTCTCCTATTAGGTGCCCTATCTGCAATCTTGCTGTCTCTGGGAACACACATGCCCTCTAAGCACCAAACATGTCCCCAGCATTAAAACTTTGAAGAAAATGTGAAAAAAGCACCGGGCAGTGTACAAATTCTGTTAATTTCCAGGATATAGCGGAACAATCTCTAACTTTACTAGAAATTAAAAGGGATGCACAAGAGAGTAGATGACTAATTCACTTCAAACTGCTGTGTTATTTAACCTGGTAGGAGTAATCCAGCACATCTGACAATAAAATTTATCAAAATACATGCAAAATAGACAATTCAAACAATAAGATACCAAGTAAAAAAAAAATACTAATGTTAGTGCCAGACTTTTTTATTATTCAAAATCCAAACTCAGCATTTTCCAATGGAATCTTAGTGGCGGCTTTTGATATAGTCGGCGTGGGCAGCCACCAACGCGGCTTCTTGTCTATAGTGTCATAAGATCCCCTATTCCCCAACTTCTACCTAATATTTCGTTTGACAAGGAGACATAGACGAAGGCCAAGCTTAACAGTATCAATTGTCTACATGGAAAACTCACTGAACCAGCTGATGAAGGGGGATAAAGAGGCTCATTTTATAAAGCCAAAACATAGATTTAGTCTTACCTTTACTGTTTAAGGTTACTGTATGATCTATGTAAGATAAAATATTTCCAAAAACGCCACGTAATCCATTATCCCAGCATTGTAGCTACGAATGTAGTAACTGGCTGTTTTGCTTTTCCTTTCTCTAATTGCATATGCACCACAGCTGATTTACGTAATTTGAATATCCTCCTTAGTTAAATAAAATGAAAAATTATTAAAAAAATGTAATTAAATTAATTAAAAAACATATAGTGTCTGTCTGTCTATCTATCTATCTATCTATCTATCTATCTGGACTTGAGCTTCACTATTTATATACAATTGTGATTAATATGGAAAATATCTATTCCTATACTACTCTTTTAACATCAGAGACTGTGCCTTTTAAACATTTTCCCTTTGCACTGTTGTTTTGCTCAGTTCGTTAAACTTTCCTCTGTTCGCTCATAAATATGTCCGTGTTCCCCTCATAGTTTGTCCAAGCATACGGCAGTTATTTTTCTCCATAGGCAGCTGTGCATCAGCTACTGTAGTGATGGGAAGCTGCAGAGCAGAGGTGCTTTCACTCTCAGCTGCTGGAACCAGGCTCATTTGTCTACTACAAGCTTGGTTTTTGCTCCAATGCTTTCCAGATGTTACAGATGTTATTACCACATTATTGCTGCTGGTAGAACCCCAACTGTGAAACCAACCACGACAGGCTCAGCCTCGGTACCAGCAGTGGAAGTGGAGAGGCTTGAATCCTTGTTTTACTTGGCAAAAGGCCACTGAGGTCTCTAAAGGTTTTCATTGATTTATTTAGGAAATCTGAGAATCTAGGGAGAAGAATATGAGGTTTTTTCAGTAGCATGCTAATGTGTCGAGGCTCTTATACTCAATGTATATGGACCCTCTTATGTAGGTTGTTCAAAATGACCTGAGGACAGACAGTAATCTTTACCCGAATACAATGATGTCCACATTTCTTTGTGAACATCAGCATGTCTTCAACATCTTCATCTCAGTTTATTTATAAGGTGCCAAATCATAACACAGGTCACCTCAGTGCCTTTTAAAATCTGTCAGTAAAATAATCAGTAATATGAGACACTAGAGACCGTCTGACCAGAGTCAGATTGACCCACACCCCTGTACAGCTTGTTAATGAAGTTATTGATGACATAGTAACAACTGAACAGTCTGATGACAGAATTCATGAGATCAAGTTAAATGTTCATGAAAAGCTAGTGAAAGCTGTACAAAGCTTTCGTTTGATATGTAATGTGGTTTGGTTGCTATTTGTAAAAGTTAAGCATAAATATTCAGCCACAGTGGAAAAAAAGTCTGATATTTATAATTAGTATAAGGATCGTAATATTGTAGTTCATAACCTTAAAGAACTGGATTTTCACATTAAGTCACTGAAATTCTGCAGTAAAATCTCAAGTCATATTTTTGGGGTTTGATTTCATATTTTCCTAAAGACTCTCTGCAATGTGACTTGCCCATTGAACTGGGTTGTTTATAAGATGAGTGAATAAAACCTTTACACTATGTGTAGTCTTTAGGCTCTCTGTGGGGAGTGGGTGGGTACAGCACGGACATACCACATTACTGGGACACAGGGTACAAAATATAACATAAATGAATGATGTTTCATTATTGAAATTTAAAGATATCACAATGGAAAAATTAGCTCTCTGCTTTTGACCCATCCCCTTTGGGGCTCGGTGGGCTGCCATTGTGCGGTGCCCAGGGTGCAGTTAAGTGTCTTGCTTTGGGACCCAGAGTGGAGGCTGTTGGGATTGAACTGGAACTTGAAACCTTCTTCACAGCATAAGTACACTGCTCTAAGCACGAGTCCAACACTCCCCCTGATGGTTCATCACAGCTGAAGCTTGTCCTTGTTGCAGCTCTGTTAGAGGAATCACATTAGAAACATTTGATTGTTGGAAACTGGGAGCAAAAAGCAAGACACAAGCAAATTACACAAAGTATCCATTAGCAAAAAGTAGTTTATTCAAGTATACTAAAAGTGCACTAATTTCATACTTAAAATCAGGCAGTGCACTTAGAGTTTACTTTTTTAAAACTATATTTCATATACTTAACAATAGTATAGTTAAGTGTACTTGACTATGCAATCGTTTACTTTATTGTTACTAAAGTATACTTTAAGTATACTTAAAGTATACTTTAGTAAACTTAAAAATGTCCCAATTTAGTTCGAAGAAGAATTACTTTAGTAATACTTCAAGTGCACTAAAAGTACTTTTTCGGGTATACTTTCTAAACTTATAGTTAAGTAGGTATTCTTAATGGAATTTACTTCAAGTATACTTCTTTTTGCAAAGGGATTGTTTACAACTCGGCATGAAAATGGATTAAAAAGTAAAATAAAACAGCAAACATTTCTGTATGTCAGCATCATAATGAAATGTTAGTGTAATTTAAAAAACACACTGCTCCAAGTACTAGACCAACCCTCTCCTAATCATTACTTCAGTTCAGCCTCTCTGTAAATCGTGGATATGGATTCACTTTCACCTGTGACTAGTATTATTATTAATATTATATTGCCTCTAAGTATAGTTGAATGATCAGAAGCTCTCATATTGGTTCAGATAATTTAATGGGGATTTAGTTGTTCCTTTGAATTAATAACAAAATTGTTAAAAAATAACAATGAAGTTTTTTCTTATAATTATACACAATGCATTTTTTTTATAGTAATGATAGTTTTCTTATTGTTAGCATACATTTCTTTATAAAATAATTAGAACTAATTTCTGAAATAGGCCACTTCCGACTTTTTAAGGCTCCATTGTCCCCCTTGGAATTCTGGGTAATGAAGTATTTCTATGTTGTTATTGTCACGTGACGCTAACAGTAGCCGCGACTCGGTAAACGTGCTACAGGCAGTAGCTACGATGCTGGGGAAGACTGTGATAGTGACCGGAGCGAACAGCGGCATCGGTAGAGCCACAGTGGCGGCGATTGTGAAGCTCCAGGGCCGGGTCATCATGGCATGTCGGGACCAGGCCAGAGCGGAGGAGGCTGCCCGGGACATCCTGCAGGAGACCGGAGCGGAAAGCAGGCAGCTGGTGGTTAAACAGCTGGACCTGGCCTCTCTGGAGTCTGTGCGCACCTTCTGCGAAGGCATTCTAAAGGTAACTGATAGGACTAAATGTAATATTTGAATATTTTTGATTTGTAAGGAAAGTCAATGTAATTTTTGTTTACCTGTTAACATAAAGGCCTAGTCAAGTTTGTCAAATGTTGTATAGCAGTTGTTCAAGTTGTGTTTCCAGTGTTATATTTCTGGAAAAACATTTTGTTTGGACATTTCAGATTCAACTGTTCAACTGGCTTTCATATTCATTTTAAGTTCAATGTTATCCACATTAATTACCCTAAAATAAGAAATTTAATTGAATGAATGTTGAATGAACTGTAACTATACAGTCATATGTTTACATTAATGTTTTTCATCACAATGTTGTTGTTTCTATCACTGCTGCTTATCTTATCAGGGCTGCACTTAAAAAAATGAAATAGTCTAGAGGACCCCCAAACTGATGGCGAGATGGAGCGGGGACCCCATGATTATATATATATTTATGAAATTGTGTTATATCAAACTGGTCCTATAGTTACTCTATTACAGATGGAGTAATGCGTATTTAAAGACATTTAAATTATTGAAAGAAATTGCAGGGGGGAATATATAAAAAAAAAAGGTCTAAACAACCAAAACGTTGCAGTACCTCTGTGGACCCCCTATTGAAGATCTCTGGTCTAGAGAGCTGTTCCCAACGATATATCTTTTTGTTTACACTTGTATATACAAAATGACAAAATAAAATCTGTCTAAGTCTAACCAGATGTGTTAAAAAGTCTATTGGAGTTTAAATAAAGATAAGTCAGGATAAGATGAGAGTTTTCCATATTTAGTGGCTTTGAATAACTTGATTTGAACTTTTAATAGTTTTAAAGGTACAAAGTAACCCTTTACAAGTTGGTTGAGGTCTTGTAGGTTGATGATTTTCCTAATTCTTCTCAAATTACATCTAAACTGTGAACTTTTTAATAAAATCTGGCAAGAAAATCCTGGCTTCCTATAGTTTAGGGGAAAAAATCTTTTTTCAGTCATCGCTTTATTACTGTATGGATATACATTGATAGAATAGTTGCTACCTTCCAAAATGAACAATTCCTTCTAGCTTTTCCTCTTTAAGTTCAACTAATCTAATTATTTGACTAACTATGGGGTACTCCAATGTATATTTAGCACCATTTTATTTATTTCTTTGTTTTAGCATGTCCAGCGATTACACATTTTTCCTTTTATTATTGGATTCAGTGCTTTGAAAATGCATCAATATCCCTTCAACTACTTCTCATGTCACATTTCAACCAATACCTTCAGAGTAATGTATAATGATTTAGTGCAGCTGCTCTTTGAAGGCTTGAGAGGCATGACGGGTTTGTTATAAAACGTTAGTGAACAGAAAAAGTCTATAAAAAGATTAAAATAAACCATGGTGCCCTTGCATGGCCTGTCTGTGTGAAAACACAGGGAAGGAAAGTATGACTCTGAGAAAACGGCCTCAAGCCCCATAGTAACTGTTGGGGAGCTACGCACAGCCAGAAGCCAGGTGGAAAATCTTATAGCACTTTGCTAAAACTGCTTGTATCAAATACTTGGTGTTGTTAATATTTCATGACCATTAGCTCAGGCTCTGCATCCTATTCATATATTAGGCCAGCAAAGTGGACTATATATTTAATTAAACTTAATTCAGAAAAACTTTACTGCCCTCTAAGGGAAATTAGATGTTGTCATAGCTCTTGTTTTTTTTTTAAATGCCTTTGATGCCCCTACACCGAAAATCAATTTTAACACTGAGGCTGGTTACATATAGTCCTGCCCTGTACAGTGTAAATTTTACACTGATCACGTCAGAATTTTAGAGTTAATTTTACTCCACTTAGTGTTGATTTTTGTTAAACTAAGTTAATAATTGTCAGATTAATTCTTATTTTACTCTATAACTAATATCAACTCCAACTAGAGTAGAATTAATATATGTAACCTGGCTCAGTGTTGAAATTGACTATTTAAGTGTTACATTAACGACGCTCATTTTACTGACCAAGATACTAAAGCTCATAATAAATATTGGTGACAGTTTAATAAAGAGAAGAAAAAAAGAATAAATGACATGTTGGTTCATATTTTACAAAAAAAAATTTTTTTGTAGTATTTCAGAATCCCATGTAGAATGCCATATCTGGGAGGAAATAAACACTGTACTGCAGTCTGAACACAACATGGCGGTGGCTGTATCATGCTTTGTTAATGATGTTTATTAGAGATGGAGAAGCTGAGAAGCGCTAAAAGGAATTTAGAATCCATTAATATTGGAGGTGTGGTTCACTTTCCAGCAGTAGTACGACACTAACTGATGCACTCCTGCACTCTTCAACAGGAGGAGCCTCGGTTAGATGTGCTGATCAACAACGCCGGAGTCTACCAGTGTCCTTACACCAGGACAGAAGACGGCTTTGAGATGCAGTTTGGAGTCAACCACCTGGGTCACTTCCTGCTCACCCACCTGCTTCTTGACCTCCTGAAGCGGTCTGCGCCCAGCCGCATTGTGGTTGTCTCCTCCAAGCTCTACAAGCACGGTGAAATTAACTTTGAAGACCTGAACAGTGAACAGTTCTATGACAAGGCCTTTGCTTACAGTCGAAGCAAACTAGCCAACCTGCTGTTCACCTGTGAGCTGGCTCGCCGCCTGGAGGGCAGCGGCGTGACGGTGAATGCTCTGACTCCAGGCATTGTGAGGACTAACCTGGGACGGCACGTCCACATTCCGCTGTTAGCGAAGCCGCTTTTTAACCTGCTCTCCTGGGGCCTGTTTAAAAGCCCGGAGGAGGGAGCTCAGACTTCAGTATATTTGGCCTCCAGCCCAGATGTTGACAGTGTGCAGGGAAAGTGTTTTGCAGATTGTAAGCCTCAGGAACTTCTGGAGAAAGCCACAAATCAGGAAGTGGCATCTAAACTGTGGGACATCAGTGAAGTCTTGGTGGGCATTACTGTCTGAACAATGCAAGTTTTTCACAGCAGGGAAATACCTAAAACTGAGAAATATACAATAACTTGGTTAAATTACGCTAACATTTCATTATGATGCTGCAATACAGACATGTTTTTTTTTTTTTTTTTTCCATTTTCTTGCCGAGTTGTTAACAATACCTTGTTTAAATTGCTAGCATCTTGCTTTTTGCTCCCAGTTTCCAACAATCAAATGTTTCTAATGTGATCCCTTTAACAGAGCTGCAACAAGGACAGGCTTCAGCTGTGATGAACCATTAGGGGGAGGGTTGGAGGTTAGAGCAGTGCGCTTGTGCTCTAAGAAGGTTTCAAGCACCAGAGCCTCCACTCTGGGTCCCTGAGCAACCTTAACCCCACAATGCTCCCCGGGCGCTGCACAGTGGCAGCCCACTGCTCCCCAAAGGGATGGTTCAAATGCCAAGAGTGAATTTCTCCATTGTGGGTACTTCTGTGGTACTTGTGACAGTGTAATGACAATAAAAAAAACAATTTAAGACTTAATAAAAAGTGATTTAAAACATTTCCCCCAAGACGTTGTATTTAAGTTTTTGCAAATGAATACCATACATTGATTAGAAAACCATAAAAACAAAGTGCAACCCCTTTTAATACTGTCAGTTTTCTTGTAGTCTGAACAGTAAAATATTCTGTTTTTTTACAAGGCCTTAAAATAGACTATAGTCAACCTGAAAACAGACTGCAGATTCCAAAATGGAAGTCTTACAAAAACTTATCAGGTTTTGTGCCTACAAAATAAGCCCTGACCAATATGCCTCCACTATTGTACTAATATGCTGTATTTAGTTTTCTCTAAACATCGAGCAGCACTTTGTAGTCGAACTCCACCAGTATCATCACTTACAGAAGAGGTGATTCATACAGGTAGAGCTTCACAACCTAGATCGCACAGCTAACATTTAGATTTTTACTGAAGCCTTTAAATATAAATCCAGCAAATTTTGTTGTGCTCGTTTTTCATGATCCTTTCAATGTACACAAATAGACGACCCCTCTTGAAAATTGTTCACATATCTGTGTTCGTAAGAAAGTTATTTCCATCTACCTCAACGTGCTGATTACTACAGGTGGGCACAAACTTCTTTATCTTTACACCTCCCTTCTTCCTTTAATCCTTTGCTCCGGCATCACAAATAGAACCCATTCGTATCAATGCAGTAATTTCCACCATCTACCTGGCACTGTGGCATGACAGACCTGTTGTCACTCAGAAATATGACTCCTACATCCCAAATAAGTTTAATCTTATTATTTCTCTGAGCATTTTATGGCTAACCGTGAGGTTAAGCTCCTGAGATGTCCATTACTGGGAGGATTAACATCTTTGTTCAAAGTTTTAGACTTCTAATCAATATTTTTCTTTTCAGTAGATACATTCTTTGGAAATGGCCTTACCACATTAATCACCAGTAAGTGTTGCTTGTCATTTTTTTTTAGAAACAGATTGTGTTTATAAACCTGTGTGTTCCAGAGTGGCAAACTGCTGGTTGGTTAATTAATCCATGTGATCAGAAGCACCTGGTTTCTTCTTTTCCTCTTAACTCCTATGCAGCAGGACTGGACTAGCTAGTGTTTTTCATGCAGGTGCATGTAACAGATTAATTCTCTTTTACTTGCTTCATTAACAGCCTCCCTAATTTCTACTCACCCCTGGAGGCTTCCTTGGGTTTCGCCTGTGGAGGGTCACGTATCAGATATCGCTTTCCGCTCCAAAAAAGTTGGTTAGACTTCAGTCAGCCATACTGGTTGCTCCAAAAACCAGTCATTAGCTGGGAATGTTTGCTCTCCTATTCACCCGAAAACGGCACTTTTCTTTTCTATCAAATGGTAGCGAGACCTCCAGGATTCATGACTTTCCCACCTGTGTTGTTCATTAGGACATTTTCCGGATCATTTATGGTAGGCTGAAAAACAAAGTAGAAACACAAAGGCAGTCACTTTATCAACTCAATCGCACACACAATGCTCCTGGGCCACTTTTTTCAGCAGCTCCAGCCTATTTGTTTTACAAATTACTCTAATTAGTATAATTACAAAATCTGATGTTCTTAATGGGCACTGTAATATTGATAGGACCTTGAATGCTACTTTAGATCGGAGTATTTCAGCCAGGCTCCTTATCCAACCCATAATGGATCAATTAAAGGGGTGTTATATCTATTTGTTGCCGAGCTTCTGTTGGAAGGCCTGCTCATTAATTCATTCACAGAGTTATAGGGAAAACATTTTTTTTTTTTACATCTTTTAGATTTTGGCAAACATAGCTTGAGTCAATTTTTTAAAAGTATTTTTTACCCCCTTAGCGTTCTCTGCTATTATTTGGTGTATTTCATGTGGCAAATGCGGTCAGGGATCCGATCTGATCATTCTGTTGGACGGAACTGGAAGGTATGAAACAATTATTTTAGTTGTGTCTGCCTCAGTTTTTGGAGTTTAAGTTTAGTGGATTTAGCAGTTTCTTTGCAGTATAAGTCCAGTTTGTGAAAAGGAGAGATCTCTGGATTTACTACCCCATCTACTTTCCAACACTTACAGTACCTATGATCAGGTGACAAGGATTGTGATATGAAGAAAGCTTTACTGAAAACAAAAGAGAAAAAAGCTCCTCTGGAGGATGGCCAGGATGTCAGATAAGTTAAGAACCAACTTCCCCACAAGTAAAACTAATGCTCTGCGGAGTCAAGAGAAGGCAGATGAGGTGGTTCATCTGAACAAAATGGCTTGTGAATTCCTACCTTTACCAATTTTCCTAACTTTGTCTCATCAGAAGGAGACCTGGAAGAAGCTCAGAACTTAAGGGAGGCACTATCCACACAGCTCTGATCATCCATGGTGCTCTGATTGAATATGCAACTTTCAGAGCGGCAATTGACAGGCAAACAACCAAGCTGTGGTAGAGCAAATATGAATAAAGACACATAAGAGTATACATTTTTTACATCTCCAAATTGATGATCTTTAAAAGGGCAGTTTAACTGTGGTTAGAACCCGCTTGATTTTGCTGCCATGCAACTGCAACAGGATGATGAAATATATATATATCTATACTTATTTTTTTTTGGTGACTACAGTATTTTCTAAGCTTTTAAATCTCCTAAGAATGCTCTGAATGTGTTACTATAGATATTCAATTTACTTAAACTTTGGTAAGTAAAAATAAAAACAGCATAAAATCAATATAAATAAAGATATTTATTATGTAAATTAGCAATATTGGGCATAACTGATTGCTAGATTACAGTAAAGTGCATACAATTTGGTGATTGGGAGGTGAAATAAGGATTAGTGGAACACACACAGTAAGTATTTAAGGATTTATTAATTATTTTTGGGACTAGCTATCACTGCTTTAAACACATAAGTATTTAATAATAGGAATCTAGCTTCAGAAGTCAAAGTCACTTTTCTGTTGGTTATAGTCCACCCAGATTATGAGCTAAAGAATTTTCTCCATGGATTTACGTGCAAACAATCTCATTTTCTTTTGGGTGCCTGCTCAACACACCTGTTGAAGTCACAAAGACTTCACTCAACACAATCAAGGCACCGCCACATGCTCAAGATGTTGGTCAGTTGAGAGGATTCCTAAGCAGCAGCTGCTTATAAATACTGTAAAAGGTTTACTCCCCGCTCTCTTTCTGGGTTTATATCTATTGTATTTGATTATTGATACATAGATAAATAACTCCTGTGCAGTTGAAAATATGCCATAGAGGATTATTGTTTTATATCAATATGTCAGGATTGAGTCTTTAGAGGTTATGCAGGCCTCAGGTGAGTAGTTGTGTTTATGATGTTAGGAGTTTTATGTTTCTGCAGGTATGTTTCTTTGAAACATAAAATACTCCTCCATCCTTGTCAGCACAAGGATGGAGGTCATCCAGAGACGAAAATGGTCATCCAGAGACGAAATAGTTTAAATGTGGTCGTTCTTATGTTCCATTTTGGTGCTGCTCTACATCTTCATGATGTAAGTTTCACCATGTCTGGATCTGGACATATTACACCTAGAAGGCTTCAGACTTTTTGGACACTGAGACTAAGACTCATCAGGACTGACAGTCCTTTTCTGAATAGGTTTCTCCAGCTTCTGCTTCACCTGACTGCATGAGATTTACAATAGACATGGGGGTTTGAGTGTTTCTTTGTCCAGGCTTCCATCAGTATGATCCCCCTAAACCTCAAGCCTTCACGTAATGATTTGAAGCCCTAATAGGTCTTGATTCTGACATTTTCAGGAACAGCACGCCAAGTTTTTTATTTTATTTTTTTTATCAACTTCTTTCATCTTCTTTCCTAACGCCAGCTGGACTATGACCAACCCTGCAGCAAATGGGAGGAAAACAACCTGGGTGTTTAGTTTGGCTCTTCATTTCACCAAAATGAACTTTTCAACTTTCCCCCTGAGTTTAAAATATCTTTTTAAATGATGTGCCCAGCTTTGTTTTCCTAGCACCTCTAAAATTAGCTTCATCACTCCCTAACAATTGATGTGAACATTTGTTTTTCTTTTCTTTTTGCATGACGCCATATTTCATTTTACAGCTGACAGACAATCAGGCAACATATATCAGGTTGAAGACCAAAGTCAGATTCCATCATCTGAAAAACTACAGAAAATTAATGATATTCATTTTTCGGCTTGCTGCTGGAAAATCTGAAACCTATATGCCTCATGAAATACTTCAGATACAAAAACCTTGAAAGCTGTAACATATTTCATAAGGATATGATGTACCAATGTGGGGGGAAGCCGCAAGTCACCTCATGAATAATTAGACACTTAAAATGTTCAACTTTATTTTACATGGCAAGGGGAATAAGAACAAAATGACCAATGTGCTGAAACTAAACTTGGAAATTTATATTAATTTATCCCATCTCTAAACACGGACTCTGGGTCCATTACAGTAAAATGTGGGAAAGAATTGTTGAAGCTTAGTTTAGAAAGAAAATGACCACTGAAACAATCACATTTAGAATAAAGATGGATAACTATAGATTTTAGATTTGAAAATGTCAATGGAGAAGTTTAAAAAAAGGTCAGTGATGACTCTGTTTTTATGAATCTACCAAGACCATAAAATTCAGCCTCTTCAGATTTTATCAGCCCATTAAATGATCACATCCGAAACGGTACAATATTTGTAGAGATGGATTTAATTTGCAGAGATGGGCTTTGAACCACTTTTTATCAGGATGCAATTCTAACTTCTATTTTTTATTTTTTATTTTTTAAGAAAATGAATGCAAGATTTTTGATTTTTTTTTGCAGAATATCTAAATACAAGTATAGGGATTGTGCCTCCTTTTGCATGGATTACTTAATCCCTAGAGGCAATCAGCAACTCCAGCTGGCTTTGACAAAAGCCATTAGCCTGTCTGCTTTGCTGAGTTTGCTGGCTCTCATCTTCCTCTTGACAGTACCCTATAGATCCTCTGTTGGGTTCAGTTTAGGCTAGTTTGCTGGCTAATCAAGCATAGTAGCACCATGGATAATTAACCTTCTTTTGGCACATTCAGAAGCGAATCAAAATGAAATGCAAGCTTACTTTAAAAAAAGAAGACATTGATAAACTAAGCAGAACAATCCAGTTCTTTTTCTCTTTAGTCCTTTGTAGCCCATGTGTAGGATTTGTCTGAGTGTAGTTGCTCTTGATGTGTAAAACCTTGGAAGGCTCCCCAAAACTGATTTTGCTTGACTGTCCTCCCAAAGTTGTAGTTATCCATGGTACAGGTTCACCTTTTTACCAAACTTAATCAGTCACTGAAAAAAACTTATGGTAAGCAAGTCTGATCTGTGGAATGACAGCATGGATGTACTTGTATGCTGCTTAGCAATAACTGAAGGACAAACAGATAGATTAGTAGCGGTTAAGATGACAAAGAAACAAGGTATAGAAATCCGAGCAATGAAAAGATGGTTTTAAGAATTGGAGGTAGAAATAAAAGTGCAAAAAATGTCAAACTGAACCTGAGTTTTATGATAATAATACAAACAATGTGTACTGTAAAAAAACAAATAGCTCAAACATGTTGGACTCAAAGTCTGCTCAAAACATTATAACACCAGAAAACAAAGCTGACTCTTTACAATCAGAAGGCTTTACTTGCAGCAGTGATGGTATAGACCTGGATGTATGATCGGTCAGGAGAAACACCACAACTGATGCAACTTCCCAGGAAACCTTCAAGTTTTATCTCAACCTACAAACAGCAGACTTTACAAGGAGGAAGTACAGCAAACATTGCTAATCCATATTACATCCTTAAACACTATAAACCGCTGCAGGGAGGACTCGAGTAAAAGCAGAGCTCCCGGGTCAATGACGGCTTGCAGTGCTCCAAGCACGGATCCCCGTCAGCTGAGCTCTGCCGAATGAAAGGTGAGCAGCAGAGAGCCTCTGAGAAGAGAGAGCTCATAAATCATCTGGAAGAATTTAGTGTAAAGTAGCGAGAGGACTGTGCGAGGCCCGGGGAGCGCTTGTCTTGAGCCTACCGCTTGGCCGGAGGGATTTGTTTGCTTTAACCAATCCAAACAGTTAGGAGAAGAAAGAGTGGGCTTGCTCCTCACAGTCCCACCGTGGGATTGTCCTCTCCTTTCCCTCTGCTTTCTGTCAAACATGCACACATGTTCCCTCACATATATCCCCTCTGTAAGGAAGGGAGGTTATGCTCTCTAATATAAACACGATCTGTGGCTGTTGTTTATGCCATCACTTCGACTAACTGTGGGCTTTTTCTTAGTTCAGACCAAGGATATAAGATCAAGTATTTTGACAAGAGGTCTTTAAATGCATTAATCAACTAAAGGGTAGAATTAAGGCTCAGGTTAGTTGACCACTAAGCAATGTTTGATATACGTCCTCCTTGTAAAGTTAATAACATGTATATATATATATATATATATATATATACTTATTGGAAAATTAAGTACAAGAGGGCTTAAGACATTTAAAATGTCTAAATTAACACGTTTTTTGTGCAGCATAAGAATCAATTCTGTTTTGTTATATAGTGCCTACTCACAACAAATGTCATCTCAAGGCACAATTCAACATAAGATCAAGGGTTAAAATCCCAACCTAAACTGACCCATTGCATACATGGTTTTTCTGTGGGTACCCTTCCTCTCACAGTCCAAAACATGACTGTTACAATGACTCGTACTCTAAGCTATCAGAAATGAGTGTGTAAAAACATAATTGGCAAATTTTTACTAAGGAGGATCAATTTTCACATTCTCCAAAATAGAAAGATAGCGGTCAGAACCCTTGGCTCTTAGACTTCCCCTGTTTAAGGCCATATTCCCATTAGTCTGTGCTTAACAATGTTAAAAATGACTCAGTGTTTTAAAAGTGATATTTCATTACAGCAGAAGAAAATGATGTTGCCACATGTTAGATACATCTTCCAAAATATTTGTATGAACAGCAAAGTATTTGAACCGATTTTGCTTTAGACTAAGAATAATCCTGTGTTCTGATTAGATCATTGTTGAGTAACAGAAAGTCTAAACATCAGCTTTATAGAGAAGAAATCAAACTCATTGTTGTTCGGGGAGATGTTTGTAAGCAACAAAACCGATGAAACCTCTGGTAAAGTTTGCTGTAGGGAGTGCTTCCAATTGCTAAAGTATAAAGGAAGTGCATGAAAGAGTTCTGCTTGGTTCTGTTCTGTGGAATATGGAAAACTCTACAGAGAGCCAAGCTGACCTGGGGCCAGCTGGTGGGGCCCTTTTAGCCAAAGCCACATGGTACACAGTATACAGGAATTTGAGGATTTGAAACACTATAAAAACCTATCTACTAACCTAATTTGGTAGCTAATCATAGATAATCTAACTTCTTTTTTTTGTCAAAAGACCACTTATGTAATTACTTTGGACCTATAGTGCATGATGATTCAGAAAGTATAGGGAGGGGTCAAGTATGCTATGGGGTTTTGGATATTCTGATGGCGAAAAAGAAGAAAATTAGATCATCATATTTCCCTAATATTCAAGCCAAGGTAGATTTTCTAATGTTAGAGAATCTGTTTTAGGTAAGGGTTTACATCAGGAGAGAGACCTGAAGAACTGCTCCATCAGCAACATTGAGGTCTTAGAAGATCTCACATCAGAATGGAACAAAACTTCGACTGAAAATCCTCAGAGTTGTCCATAGTTTCTTCCTTTATGAAGAATTCTTCTTTGTATAATCATCTCCAGAAGTTCTAGAGGAGTTTCCAGAAAAGAAACAACCTTCATATTAGCTTTTTTTCCTTCTTTAAGTTATTTATTCTGAAGCTGCTACCCCAACACTGTAAAAATTATCTAGACATAAGTCAACTTGTCTTAAATTAAGTTTATTTACCCTTAATCTGAGAAGGTAAATGAGATGATTTGCTGTACTAAATGAAATTTTGTTTTGTATGTACTCTGTGTATAAAAAAAGACAATAGAAGTTGTATAAGTCTGAGGAATTAGTACTTTTACTCCTAAAAGAAGATAAGTGGGTAATATACACTTGAAATAATACAATGAAATGTTTTTTTTCTTATTTTAGGAGTAAACCCTCTTTTTACATTGGCAAAATGACTCACTTACCTCATCAATTATAGAAAAAAATGCACTTATTTTAAGAAAAAATCCCACTCTCTACAACAGATTTATTAAAGAAATGCAGCATCATCTTACCAACACTGAAACTAAGGTTCTGCAAAAATTAAACTCTGCTATATTCCTTCTTGTAGACTGCTTCACACCCGCATCTACAGTCCAGTCTGTTGTGGCCAAAAGGCAATCCAAAGGTTTACTTTATTCTTGACCCACTCTGATACAACCAAAGACTGCAAAGTCATCAGAAAATTTCTCCATATGACAGTAATTCATCTTGTATTGAAAGTCGGAGGTGAATAAGAGTAGAAAAAGGAATTCCGCTGTGGTGCTTTTAGCTACATCATTAAATACGAGACCTTTCAGTCTCACAAACTGTGGTCGCTTTGTCAGGTCTTTTGGTCAGACCATCTTTCAAAGTAAAGTAAAAATTCTGTTGGTCTATTTTGAGTCTAAAGTGCGAACTTGATCTCTTGCTGTTCCTTAGGCCTTACATTGCTCTGCAAGCTAACTTCTACTAGGTTTCATAATAGGTGGTGGCACAAATCTTAACTTAAACAACTTAATTCCCTTCCTCCAGCTGCAGGATTTCACTTTTTCTGGCCAAAACCTCACTGTCGGAGCTCAACTACTGTTGTATCATTGTTTCTTAAACTCAATAGAAACACCAAGCAGGGAAAACAGCAATCCTTAAGAGATCAATTCTGTTACCATGTGAAACCCCTGAGGAACCTGATTCACCTTAAGGGCCTTTTACAAGTTACTCATTGCTAATATCATTAGAAAAATATGTCGAAATCCACAAACTGACTCCTCTTTGTTTCTCCACATTCTATCTAACCGTAAATTATTGTCTGCAGAGCATCAGAGTCTCAAGCAATCACAGTCAACTCACCCCTTCATGCAATGTAGATATGGTGTAAAAACAATAGTATCCGTTTGTTGACTTAATTGAATGACTTGTTTACTTTTTAACATCCTGCTAGCCAACTAAAAATATACATTTTAATATGGAATCTGAGCTAAATAACTGATCATATTTACTGTTAAAGGTTGTTTCTTTTATAAACCTAAATACATTTTTTTGTCCAAAGTTGAAGCAACTCAACAATGTGCGGTTGTGATCGCACAAATCTCTAATTGGTCTTGCCTAAAATCCTATACCAGCCACATAATCAAAGGAGCAAATTAAATATGAGCAGTTTGCCAATTATGTTTTTACACACTCATAAATGTTTTGTATAATTACTGTCAACTATTTGACAAACCTTTCAGATTTAACATATTTCCAGATTTAACTCTTTTGCGCTACTCCACAAGAAAAAGGTGAAGAAAAAAAAATGAACTCTCCTAGATCTTAGCAACCTCGTCTTATCTCTCGGTGAGGTTCTATCTCCCCCTGCTGCAACAAAAAAGAATGGCAATGCCCTATACAAGTCTTGTCACCTCAGGGTTTTTACCACCTCTTTCCCCCACCCCCCATGGATGGATAGATGGACAGACTCCCTCTAAAAAATCTGAGTTCACTGTGCACACATATAAAAATCATTTAGCATTTGGGTTGAATAGTGACACAGCTTGTTTCCCTGTTATCTTACAGCAAGAATGTCCTGGATTCATTACCAACCTAGAGTCTTTCTGCATGGATTTTGCGTGTTCTCTCTGTGGATGCTTCCTCGCACAGTGCAAAAGCATATTAGGTCAGTTGGTAACTCTAAATGGCCAATGGGTGTGAGTGTGTGTATGGTTTTGTGTCTCTGTATTGGCCTGCCATTCACTTGTGGACTGCTAGAGACAGGCACCAATCATCTGTGGCAAATACAGGCTGGATGGATACTTTATGCTTTGGAGACCGATATTAATTGCTAAAAAATATGGTTTTATTGCGATGTTTGAGGGTGCAGTAGATAGCACTGCTGCCTTGCAACAAGAAGGTTCTGGGTTTCAATTCCCGGCCCGGGGTCTTTCTGCATGTAGTTTGCATGTTCTCCCTGAGCATGTGTGGATTCTCTCCGGACACTCCGGCTTCCTGCCACAGTCAAAACAACATGTCCTTAGGTGTGAGTGTGTGCGTTAACGGTTGTTGGTCCTGTATGTGTCTGTGTTGCCCTGCAATGGACTGGCAACCTGTGTACCAGACCCCTCGCCTGTAGAAAGCTACAGATAGGCCCCACTACCCCCGTGACCCCAATGGGGATGAGTGTGATGGATGGGTGGATGGATGTAGTGTAAGAGAGTAAATATCTAACAGCATTTAAAGTATAATCAAAATTAAGGAGTTGGAGAAAGAACTATGGACTTTTTATCCTCAAAGCTTGTCAATGAGGCATGATAAATACCAGTTTTACTCTTAAAATAAAATCTCTTAAATTAGTTGAAAAAGTATTTTAAATGATTGTGCCCACAAACAGCTCTAAAGCAAATAATTAAAAAAAGGAATATTTTTAAACGTGAAAAAATAACTACATGACATGCAGGAGTTTGGTTTCATCAGGTGGAAGTTAAAAGACAGTGAGCAGCGTGAAGAGTCCATACAGCAGGGAACATGGGTAAAACACCAACATCTGCTGCTCCTGCATTGCAAGGGTGGAGATGAAGATCTTAGAGGCTGAGAAGCTGCACCAACAAATGGCAAGCAGAGCAAGGACTGTTCCAAGGAAGCCTCTGAGAAAACAAAAACAATGAAGGTTAAGGTTAAAAAAACAAACAGCTTTGATCCTAAAATATCTCTATAACTCAGACTAATTAAAACAAATACACAGACTTACTGCAAGGAGAAGAAGACAGCAAATGTGGAGAGGACCACGATAGGTAGGAGGCAGTACCCCAGGACACTAGCCACACAGCCGTAAGAAACAGCTAAAGAGCTCATCAGACTCAGCAGAATGTACATCCCGATGCAGGCAATGGCACTGATCCCATAGACGTAGCCAAAGTGAACTTTACCTGCCTGAATGGAGAAGAGTTTCAGGGGGTAAAACTACAACTATGTTAGAAAACTGAAGATGCAGAAATGCATGATGAGAATCAGACTCACCATCATTAAAGTGACACCCAGAGCAATGCAGAAGAGGATAGGACCTGTCAAATCTGTCTCATTCATTATGCTGCCGTCTGCAGGCTTTAAAGGGTTTAGAACTGTGAGTGTCTTCTGCCACATGTGATCAAAATCAATTCCAAGTTCTGGAGAAAAGTGCAGCAGCTCAGGAAATGTCCACAATACAAAAAACATCAAATGCCGTGGTTATTTATTTATTTTTTTTTTTTTACAAATATTTATTGCTGTTTGCAAGTTTTATTTAAGTAATAAGAATGTTGTTTCCAGATTTTTGGTTCGCTTTTATTCAAATTGAACATATTTAGATTTTCCTTTTTTGCAGCTAATTTAGGCAGATTTGTTTCGTCAACAAGATTTGACCTTATAGAACCGACGTGTCAGAAAATATGTTATTACCAACAAGAAGAGGAGGTTCCTCCTCTGGAGACTCTGATCCAGTGCTGCTAAAAGATGTGGCTTGCATAGTTGGTTGGTAGATTTCTCCAGGGTACTGCTGCTCCATGAAAGGATTTTGAATATTCGGCATAGCATCTTGTCCCCCACTGTAAAAATCATCATCATTTAAACATCATTAATGAAAATGGAAGTTTGTTTCAGAGTACAAAAACAATCTGGAAATGATTTGACCTCTTAAAGTGTAACACAAAACTTGTTAACTTTTTTTGTCTGGAAAACCAAATGCTTCTTACAAAACACTATAACTATATTTAGGTAACATGCATTTTAAGCTATACTTACTCAGTGTCATAATAGGCCACAGCACGTCCCTGATCATCGATGTAATATCCTGTTTGGTAGAAGTCTTGCTCAAACTGCTGGAAGTCCCCCATTCTGATCAAAAGAAGGTTGACCAAAGCTAAAACAGAAATGGATATAGGCAGTTTTTTTCATGCTTCTCTTTTTTGGGATGCAGTAAACAGACTGGGAACCCGAAAGCATGCAAGGCATTTAAATGTAGCTCTGTTGGATCTTATAGTGACTGATTTTAGTTCAATTGCATCATCTTTCTTTTCTTTCCCTTTAAATTAACTCACCTTGATGAATATAAATGTGTAAGCCAAGCACACGTCCTCCTTAGCTTCACTGCAGAGTTTCAGGACAGAAAACATGAAGGCTTGTGAGGTTAGACTATTATTAGCAGACTATATTTGGACGCTGTAATAAAGGATCTAACAACTGGTCACTTTGCTCCCAGTGTTATTTTGTAAAACCAGCTGCTGAACTGGTTTGAGAGTACAAATAATGTAATTTTTTTGCTTCTTATGAATTTTAATGATGAAAACATATTTAAACCTAAATTGGTTTAAATATGGGCCTGGTGTAAATTGTTTTTGCCTCAAGACTGACCTCTAATGGACTCCACAAAATTACCAACTACTGTAACCAAAGCTCTTCATTCTTATATATTTTCATTTTTTTTTTACACAGTAACAATAATTATATTATAAAAAGCATAACTTTTTTGGTCGATTTTATCATTAAGGCAACTACGATAATTAAAAGACTACCATGTATGGTGTGGTTTCTTTAACAGAAAGTGAGCAGCCAATAGGAATGCGTAAAGGGTGGGACTTAAAATTGTACAGGCACTGTTGCCTTCAAAGTACCTTGGAAATTGGAGTATAGCAAATAACATATATTTTGTTTGTTCTACAGAGTTTTTTTGCTCTTGTATAAAGCCAAAGAATAGTTAAGGAATCACTAATTCATAAAGAGAGAACCCATATAGTTGAAATCTTTGCCTTCAAAGCTCATCTCCTAAGAAAAAAGTGAAAACTGATCGAGTTCGTGCGTAAAGCGAATGCAACTCTCCAAGCTCCTCAGTTTATTCGAGAATCTAACCAATCAGAAAGCTAGTAGTGAATCACTTTCATAGCGTCAGTCTCAGTTGCTCCAATCAGAAAGGCGCTTTACCGTGGGCCTGAAACGCTGGTCCAATCAGAGTCACGGCTTGTTGAAGGTTGGACCTGGATCAGAAAACGAGCTGCTGCTGTCACTTCCACAGGTAGGAATAAGCAGAGTTAGCCATAACGGTTTAATACATAAACTCTTCGTTCAACTGAGTTGGTTACTCCTCGTGAGAGTTGAAATGCATCCTGACGGTTGTTTCGGCCACATAGAAGCGTTAATAAACCCAGTTTAAGCTGCAATATTCTGGAGCTAACAGCTAGCTGGCTAACGGTCAGTGGATGAATGAGCAGCGGGCGTTTCCTCTGGCTGGCTGCAGGTTAGGACTCCCTCTGACAGGGCTAGTGCTGCCATGGGCGTTTCATAAAATCTAAAAGTAGCTGGTTGTCCGTTTTGGGATTCATTGTTGGAAGTAAAGGACTGCAAACACTCCGCTAACAGAGCTGTTAGCATGTTACCTCCACGCTGGAAACTTCCTAGAGCTTCACTCAACCACACTCCTTTGACTTAGATTTTAGGATCATAATCAGACTTTTAAAATGGAAAACACTGTTGAATAAATGAAAGACAACGGAAACCACATTTACTCTCTAAATTGAGTTATTTTTCCTCAAAATCGGATGCAGAGCTGTGCTAAAGTATTGCATTTTGCATTAGTAAGATTCACTCTGGTTGAAACTGACATCTTGCAAAATAACGCAGCATCCACTTCCAGTCTGCTCTTTTTTTTTCTCCCCATAAATTAGAGAAGTTCAGAGCTTTCATTGTGTTCCTTCCGTTCATCTTATCTTTACACATTAAGGAAGTGGAAATACAGAGCCAATAACCCCTGTTGGCATTGAATAGTATCGACTAAATAGTGTGGAAATATATAAGTATAACTGCTATTGTCAGTATTTTTAATATTATTTTTGAAACATTCACTGATGCCTTTCAATTTGTTTAGTAATCTTTTCTCCACTTTGTAATTTTGCCATTCTTGCTCCAAACACCTAAACCAGGGGTCACCAAATAAGAAACAACCAGTAAAGGCCTGGAGACATTTTTAATTATGTTACTTTAAACAGAATTTAGCGCTGGAATAAAATGAGGTTTTTATGCATCCATGTTATACATTGAGATTTAAAATAATAAAAAAAAAAAATTCCATTTTAAAATGTTTTTTGAAGTAGAGGACAACAATGGTTCACTTTGGTATATAGACAATTTCCTGACTCATATATATTATAAAACACCTGAACTCACTGTTATTCATTTAATTTTGTATGGCTTAATGAGAGCAGTGGGCTTTAGGCTGCCCTGCAAAGCCCTAAACCTGAGTTTGAATGTAGACAAAGCCATTCTCAAGCCATTCCAGGCTCATTCGTGAGCTTATATATTCCCAAAAACTAAAACAGTTTGTTTGAATGATTGGATGCAAACTCTTGGTACTTCAACATACCAGGAAGCAGATTTCTCATCTCCATCAAAATATTTATTTATACTAAGAGATTTAAAAGTTTCAAAATGCAGAGCACCTCTCACAACTTCAAAAGAAACTTCTCATGTCAGGCATGGATGAGATTTTGGAAGCAGAGAACAAACATAGTTCATACAAACCATGTATGATCCTAATTATCCTTGTTAGAAAAATCCACTGCAAAACGAAAATATTTGTGCATAAACTAAATATATGCTGGCTGGATTGTGGGGATTTTTTTTGTCATATTAAATTAAGTGTTAATCTATATTTAATAACAATTTAGTGCATGCTCTCCTTGAGCTCAGAGGAAGTCGGAGCGGAGCAAGATGGAAGGAACAGCGTAGGCTGTAGGCCTTGCTTTGCGCAGGAGGTCTGGAGCGCAGTCGGGGGGAGCGGAGACAGAGGATGTGGGATTTCGGGGTTAAACACTGTCGTCGGACAACATGCGGTAATCTATAAATGTTTTAAATCAGGTTGGGTCTGGATTAGCCAGCAGGGTGGTCCGGATCTGGAGCGCTGTCCGCTAATCCATGACCTCTGACCTAAACTGATGTTAAGCTACAAAAAAATATCCATTGAACCCCATCTAAATCAGGGTTTCCGCAGGTCATTAAAAATCATTAAAAGTTATTAAATAATTTTTTTAATTAAGGCGAAATTAGCATTAAAATTCATTAAATGTGATTATTTTGGCATTTAAAATGCTTTAGTTAGAAAAACAAGTTTATAAAAACAGTTTATTAAACTATATATATACAGGTGCTGGTCATAAAATTAGAATATCATGAAAAAGTAGATTGATTTCAGTAATTCCATTTAAAAAGTGAAACTTGTATATTATATTCATACATTACATACAAACTCATATATTTCAGATGTTTATTTTGTTTAATTTTGATGATTACAAATGACAACAAATGAAAATCTCAAATTCATCATATCAGAAAATTAGAATATTACTGAAGACCAATAAAAACAAAGGATTTATAGAAATGTTGGCCAACTGAAAAGTATGAACATGAAAAGTATGAGCATGTACAGCACTCAGTATTTAGTTGGGCCTCCTTTGGCCTGTATTACTGCAGCAATGCGGCGTGGCATGGAGTCGATCAGTCTGTGGCACTGCTCAGGTGTTATGATAGCCCAGGTTGCTCTAATAGTGGCTTTTAGCTCTTCTGAATTGTTGGGTCTGGTGTATTGCATCTTCTTCTTCACAATACCCCATAGATTTTCTATGGGGTTAAGGTCAGGAGAGTTTGCTGGCCAATTAAGAACAGGGATACCATGGTCCTTCAACCAGGTACTGGTAGCTTTGGCACTGTGTGCAGGTGCCAAGTCCTGTTGGAAAATGAAATCTGCATCTCCAAAAAGTTGGTCAGCTGCAGGAAGCATGAAGTGCTCTAAAACTTCCTGGTATGTGGCTGCGTTGACCCTGGACCTCAGAAAACACAATGGACCAACACCAGCAGATGACATGGCACCCCAAACCATCACTGACTGTGGAAACATTACACTGGACTTCAAGCAACGTGGATGAAGTGCCTCTCTTCTTTTCCTCCAGACTCTGGGACCTTGATTTCCAAAGGAAATGCAAAATTTACTTTCATCAGAGAACATGACTTTGGACCACTCACCAGCAGTCCAGTCCTTTTTCTCTTTAGCCCAGGCAAGACGCTTCTGACGCTGTCTGTGGTTCAAGAGTGGCTTGACACAAGGAATGCGACAGCAGAAACCCATGTCTTTCATATGTCTGTGTGTGGTGGTTCTTAAAGCACTCACTCCAGCTGCAGTCCACTCTTTGTGAATCTCCCCCACATTTTTGAATGGGTTTTGTTTCACAATCCTCTCCAGGGTGCGGTTATCTCTCTTGCTTGTACACTTTTTTCGACCACATCTTTTCCTTCCCTTCGCCTCTCTATTAATGTGCTTGGACACTGAGCTCTGTGAACAGCCAGCCTCTTTAGCGATGACCTTTTGTGTCTTGCCCTCCTTGTGCAAGGTGTCTATGGTCGTCTTTTGGACAACTGTCAAGTCAGCAGTCTTCCCCATGATTGTGTAGCCTATAGAACTAGACTGAAAGACCATTTAAAGGCTTTTGCAGGTGGTTTGAGTTAATTAGCTGATTAGAGTGTGGCACCAGGGGCCATCAATTTTGAACCTTTTCACAATATTCTAATTTTCGGATATGATGAATTTGAGATTTTCATTTGTTGTCATTTGTAATCATCAAAATTAAACAAAATAAACATCTGAAATATATGAGTTTGTATGTAATGTATGAATATAATATACAAGTTTCACTTTTTAAATGGAATTACTGAAATCAATCTACTTTTTCATGATATTCTAATTTTATGACCAGCACCTGTATATATATATATATATATATATATATATATATATATATATATACAGATTTACACTCGCCGGCCACTTTATTAGGTACACCCATCCAACTGCTAGTTGACACTTAATTTCTAAGCAGCCAATCACATGGCGGCAACTCAAGGCATTTGGGCATGTAGACATGGTCAAGACAATCTCCTGCAGTTCAAAGCGAGCATCAGTATGGGGAAGAAAGGTGATTTGAGTGACTTTGAACGTGGCATGATTGTTGGTGCCAGAAGGGCTGGTCTGAGTATTTCAGAAACTGCTGATCTACTGGGATTTTCACGCACAACCATCTCTAGGGTTTACAGAGAATGGTCCGAAAAAGAAAAAACATCCAGTGAGCGGCAGTTCTGTGGGCGGAAATGCCTTGTTGATGCCAGAGGTCAGAGGAGAATGGCCAGACTGGTTCGAGCTGATAGAAGGGCAACAGTGACTCAAATAACCACCCGTTACAACCAAGGTGGGCAGAAGAGCATCTCTGAACGCACAGTACGTCGAACTTTAAGGCAGATGGGCTACAGCAGCAGAAGACCACACCGGGTGCCACTCCTTTCAGCTAAGAACAGGAAACTGAGGCTACAATTTGCACAAGCTCATCGAAATTGGACAATAGAAGATTGGAAAAACGTTGCCTGGTCTGATGAGTCTCGATTTCTGCTGCGACATTCGGATGGTAGGGTCAGAATTTTGCGTCTACAACATGAAAGCATGGATCCATCCTGCCTTGTATCAACGGTTCAGGCTGGTGATGGTGGTGTCATGGTGTGGGGAATATTTTCTTGGCACTCTTTGGGCCCCTTGTACCAATTGAGCATCGTTGCATTGCCACACCCTACCTGAGTATTGTTGCTGACCATGTCCATCCCTTTATGACCACAATGTACCCAACTTCTGATGGCTACTTTCAGCAGGATAATGCGCCATGTCATAAAGCAGGAATCATCTCAGAATGGTTTCTTGAACATGACAATGAGTTCACTGTACTCAAATGGCCTCCACAGTCACCAGATCTCAATCCAATAGAGCATCTTTGGGATGTGGTGGAATGGGAGATTCGCATCATGGATGTGCAGCCGACAAATCTGCAGCAACTGTGTGATGCCATCATGTCAATATTGACCAGACTCCCTGAGGAATGCTTCCAGCACCTTGTTGAATCTATGCCACCAAGAATTGAGGCAGTTCTGAAGGCAAAAGGGGGTCCAACCCGTTACTAGCATGGTGTACCTAATAAAGTGGCCGGTGAGTGTATATATATATATATGCGAATATATTACAAAATATTATATCGCAATATATTTGCATATTTGTTCAGAACTGCTTCCGGTTGATCGTAAAGCCATATGTTCGGAAAAGAAGCTCGAGGCAGAGAAAAAGCTGGGGAATGGGGAAAATGCGAATTTCAACAGAAGTGGCTGGAAATCGACGAATTGCAGCCTGCAGACGGTAAATGAAGAGGGAATTTGCCGTGTATATATGAGAGTCATGGGTACTTGTTGATGGCATTAAAATTATATCTAAGAGCATTAAAAGTGCATTAAATAGCATTAAATTAGAGTTGCTCATTCGTTTATAAACCCTGTAAATGTATCTAGCATTAAGTGTTTTTTTATTTATTTTTTAAGCATCTAAATTCTCAAATGGGGTGCAATATGGTTTTCAACCTTGGAAACATAGACCAGTGGCTTGTTTTCTAACTTTTTTTTTGGAATCTCATATTGGGACTATCAGTAATCTATCAGTACTGTGGTCGTGTCAGTCTAGTTGCAGCGCCGTCCTCCTCTATCAACTGTTGAACGCGGTTTAATACGCATTGAAATCTCTGGACTTGTCCCTATTAAGGATGCAATCACAAAACTTAAAGTGATCCTTTTCATGGCTTCTTAAACCCATAACATACCAATTCTATTAACCCTTAACGATGCTGGAACTGTTTTTAGATGCATTGCTGTCTAATGAAGCAGAAATCATGGCTCCTCAGGGTAGAACTTAAAGTTGCGGACTCTAGGGGGTGGTTGTTTTTTTTTTTTTTTTATGAAGCGACTTTTCTGTTTCTTCTTTTGAAAGTTCCACATTTTTGAAGTGAGGGAATAAAATGGCAACTGAATTATAACTCTTCTTATAATGCTCATAAAGGTTTAAAGCTTCATTGTATTCAATTTTTGTTCCCTCTGCCAAGGAGGTTATGTCATAGTCTGTCTGTTTACAGGATAACATAAAAAGTTCTTAATGGATTTTAATGATTTATTATTATTTTTTATTACCAGAAGTAGGGCTGGGCGATATGGAAAAAAAACTATATCACGATATGGATTATTTTATATCACGATAACGATATATATCACGATATACCACAACTGATGTTGCATTTTATGTTTTCATAGTCCGTCAGATGGATAGGGTTGAAAAAAATCTTTCATCGCCTATTTTTTACCCATCATCTTGTTTCCTAATATGAGAATCCCAACCCCAAACCAAGAACACCAGTTATGCAATTTGCGGCCATGACAGTGAACAGTGAAAAAGTTTATCACGATAGAAAAAATAGAGGAGAAAGGTCACGATAGACATGTTTCTATCGTCCTCACGATATATATCGCCATATCGCCCAGCTCTAACCAGAAGTGTACCTTATGCTAAGGCATAATCCATTATATTTGTAGTGATGATCCATATCATTATCCGGATACCATTTTTTTCTTTTTACGTATTTTTTCAACATTGTGAGATAGCGATTTATGGAGGAAACAAGCAGTTTAGCAATAGGTGTAGCTCAAAATATAAGGCAAAATTTTGTTACTTGGCAAAGGTCTGTGTTCTTTAAATGAAATAAAAGTAAAACAAAAATAGATAAGAAATAGAAATTGAACTTTATTGATCTCACAACTGAGAAATTCGCCCTCTGCATTTAACCCGTCCCCTTTGGGGAGCAGTGAGCTGCCATTGTGCGACACCCGGAGAGCAGTGTGGGGTTAAGGGTGTTGCTCAGGAACCCAGAGTCTAGGCTGTAGGGATTGAACCGGGTACTTGCAACCTTCTCAAAGCACAAGTTTTTCTTCAACTTGATTATGGATTTAAACGGACACAAAAGTGACTCTCTGTTGTGTGACAGTGTTTTCCTGTTGTTAAGTCGTCCATCCAGCACCATGGGAAAGAAGAGCCGGGTGAAGACTCAGAAGTCTGGCTCTGGAGCCAACACTGTCATTTCCCCAAAGGAGATGATGAACCTCATCTCTGAACTTCTCCAGAGTATGTTCACCCTTTTGAACTTTAATTCCTTTCCTCCTCAATAAATGACTTTATCCTGACTAATTGAAACCTGTTTTCCCAGAATGCAGCAGTGCAGCACCCTCTGCTGGTAAAGAGTGGGATGAGTACATCCAGATCAGAAGTTTGGTGGAGAAGATCAGAAAGAAACAAAAGGGTGCGTTCAACATAACTTCTCCTAAACACCTTTCTTTTAGAGATGATAAAATAAATTTTTTTTCTCTCCCTTATTCAGGTTTGTCAACGGTGTTCGAAGGCAACAGGGAGGATTACTTCCCCGATTTGATGTCCTGGGCTCAGGAGAACGGGGCATCCTGTGACGGTTTTGCCGTGGCCAACTTTGGTACAGAGGGCTATGGTCTGCAAGCTACCAGAGACATCAAGGTGGGAGTTTAAGGGACATTTCATCAGATAAATGTTTAGTTTATAAAAAAAAATACAGACACCACAATTGTTGGGCTCATTTCATTGTGTACGTGTTTTTAACCGACAGGCAGAGGAGCTGTTCCTGTGGATTCCAAGGAAGATGCTAATGACTGTAGAGTCAGTCCAGAATTCTCTGCTTGGTGAGTAAAAGAAGCATAAATAAACAGTTAGAAGTATTTTTACTTCTAACTTTAGACTAACTGTAGACAATGGACATAATTCTCCATCATAATGTCCATTCTCCATTATGATGGAGAATGGAAAGTGCCTCTGCTATGACGGTTACACCTTTGAATTTTATGATTCACCAGAAATTTGTGCATAAATATAAAGTAGTTAAAATATACTAGGGTTCCTACTTTATTTTTGTATATACAATGAAAACATCTAATGTGTTAATAAGTCTGTACATTAAAGAACTGCCTTTTGCAACAGTTATAACAGCAAGCGGATGATGATGTTTATCTACCAGCTTTGCTCATTTAGAGTTTTTGCACTTTTTATTAGTTAAAACACATGAATCGGTTCATAAACTGGATTTAGATCTGGACTCTGAATAGACCATTCTAACACTAAACTGATCCATTGCAGCTCTGGCTGTGTGCTTAGAGTCATGTCAGCTCTCACATCTCAGTCTTCTACAGCCTCAAATTGTTTATTTTTTAATTCTTCTTCCTAGGATTGCATTTAGTCCCATTCTTATTCCATTAGCTCTAAACGGCTTCCATATCCATAATGAAGAAAATAATTCTTATAGCTGGCAACATGTTTTATAGGAAAGCTGTGTTCAGGGTAATATGAAGTATTTGTTTCCCTTCTCTGCAAATTGGGATTTGTCAAAAAGTTAAATTTCTGGCAACATCAGATCTCAGAATATGCTTTTATCACACAGAATAAATGTTTCTTAAAGCTTTGTTCAACAATAGTTTTTTTTCCTTGCCACTTTCCATTCTCCATGACAGGGCTGAATGGTGCAAGGGTTTTAATTGCATTTGTGCCTAAGAATAGATGAAGAAGAAAATAAACTAGAAAAAGCTGTTTCGGAGAAACATCAAAGTGGGAATGCTTTTGCTGAATGAAACAAGCTGAAATTACCTGAAGAACATATGAAATTGTGATAGGAAGTCATCAGAAACTTAAAACTGCAGAAAACAATTGAATCATCTGAAGATTTTGTAGGGTAGAATCATTTGGCAGTAAATTGGCAGAAACAAACTCATCTTAAAAGCTGCACAGCGAAACCATACATGATATCAAAAAATGTCTTGAATGTGGGCACTAGAAGAGTCTTAACGTAATGTTTCCTAAGTTTCTAGAAAAATGTATAAAGAAATTTTAAAGGGGGGTTTACCTACTTTCCAGAAACATGTCAGGCGTGTTATGAATTAGCAGCAAACAGAAAAGCTTAATTCCTGTCCAGAAAGAGAGCAGAATGAAGCCAAAGTTCACAGCATAGGCTGAAAAGTATTAAATTAGCTGATTCAGAAAATAAATTACAAAGAAAAACTTTAATCTTATCTGGTTGAAGAAAAAATTAGTAGCTTAAGGATGGGAAGTAAAATGTTGAGGACAATGGTATTGAATAAGTATAAAAATTTTGAAATCATATGTGGAAATGTCAAGACTTGGCAAAAAAAATTTAAATTATTTAAAATGTGTCGGTTGATCAGCATAAAGAAAACAGTGTCATCATTTAAGGATTGAAAATTCACAAACCTATGTGCAAGACTAACCATGAGAAGCAGAGGAAGGACAGAGAGAGAAGCTTATAGAAAGAGAGCTAATACCACTTAAGGAGCTGAATTTATCAAAAAAAAAAAAAACTAACCTGCATGATATGAACCGCTGTGGTGATGAAAGCACCGTTGGCAGGCTTAGGCTGCATGTTACGAGGTTAGCAGATGCTTTATTACAGTGTAAATCTTAGAACCTGATTAAGAAATATGCACTGAGGTGTGTGGTCAACAGGCCTTGGTAGTGTAATTTGAAAAAATTGGTTGAGTTTGGGTCATAGCTATGAGTCATACGGCACAATGAATGAGTGTATGTACGAAAGAGGCTTTTATTTTGTAGAGTCCCTTTAGTCTTATTTCGAAAGTATATCATAGATGTGTGTCAGGGGAAGGGTCATGCCCAGCAGTGATATAGAATCCAATTCTAAATATGCAATCACTTGTTTTCCATGTTATTGGGTGAATAGATGCTGTATTAGAGCGTAAATGGGAGACTTTTATTGTGAAATTCGCTCTGGGGTATGTTTTGAAAAGGACCCTAGAGTCTAACAGAAACAAGCTGGTAGAGTTTGGGTCATAATGTTGAGCCATTTGCATCAATTAATACACAAGTATAATATAGAGGCTTTTATTTTGTAGGATCACTGGAGTCTTATTTTGAAAGTCTAGCATGGTTGTGTGTTGAGGAAAAGGGACAGACCCAGCAGTGATACTTGATGACTTTCCAATCGTTAAATCACTTTTTTCCCCTGTTATTAGGGCAGTAGATGACGTGGCAGTGGAAGGCTTTTATTGTGAAATTTGCTGTGGGGTGTGTTTTGAAAACCCCCCTAGAGTCTAATTTTTTTTAAAAAGTGGTTGAGTTTGGGTCATAATGTTGAGCTATATGCTGGGGAAAAAAATTAGTTTAATGTAGGGGCTTTTATTTTGTAGGGTCCCCGGAGTCTTATTTTGAAAGTCTATCAGGGTTGTGTGTGAAGGGAAGGGTCATGGCCAGTAGTCATATTGTATCCACTTCCTAATCTTAAATCAGTGTTGTCTCCCTCCATTAGATCAAAATGTGCTGTTTAAAGTGGCAGAGGTAAAATCCCGTTGAAGCTCGGTTACCTTGACGACGTTAACGAGCCTGTCAGTGTCAGCCTTAAAGGAATAGTACACCCAAAACATGATTAGCCTTCATTTTCTACTCACCCCCATACTGAACAACACTCTGGAGTACTTTTTTGATATCTCAAATGCATCTGGAGATCTGGGAGGATTCTTGCTGTCTGCTGACATTCAAATAATGGAGGTCTATGGCGCCCGAGGCAGAAAGGTCCATAAAAGTCCACAAAAAACGTGTCAATATTCCTCCATACTGCTCGTCCAATGTATTCCAAGTGTCCTGAGTGGGTAGCGTCCATAATTTACTCGAAACGAATTCATTTAGAATGTTTTTAGAGCATAAACAGTAGTGTATAGGATTTCCTGTAAGCGCGCACATGCGTGTTCACGACGCTACGGAAGCCGGCAGACCAAACCAGATGAAAGTGCGCATTCAGCGTCTGCTCTGCCAATAATGCAAGCGTAGAAGAAGAAATGTGCTGTTTACCTGTGCAAAGAAAGAAACAACGAAAGAAAAATGTCTGAGGACTTCAGTGTTGAGGAAGAGCATGAGTTCTTTGCCGAGCTGAATGCGCTGGTTTGGTCTGCCGGCTTCCGTAGCGTCGTGAATGGGAAAAACAGCTCTGAACAAATGAGTGCTGAAGGCAAACCGTAAATGGTATCTAAAAAATTCTTTCAATCTAAGCGACAGCTATCCCTTGTCTCCAATAGGAGTAACTTTCATGGCTCTCGCTCATTCACAACTATAATGGGAAGGAGAAATAAAAAGGTGTGTCACACCTGCTCCTCTCATTAAATAATATGTAGCTTCTTGTTAGAACTGAGCTCTCAAAAGCCAAACCAACCCTCCAAACAAACCAGTGGTGAGCCAAAACCGTAAATGGTTTCCAAAAAATTATTTCCGTCTAAGTGACAGCTATCCCTTGTGTCCGATTGGGATAACATTCATGTCTGTAGCTCTTTTACAACCCTAATGGGAAGAGAAACATAATGATTTGTCCCACCTTCTCGTCTGATTGGATTACATCCTCACCTCAGGTTCACTGAGCTTCCAGGTGCTGAAAAACCCCACAAACAAGTGGTGAGCCAAAGCTGTATAGGGTATTAAAAAACTTCTTTTACTATGGGTGTCAGCCATCCCTCGGCTTCGATTATGCCAAATGTCATGTTCCTACTAAAGACTATTTGGCCATGGTGACGATGTAAAAATTTGTTTTTTCCTAGTCTGCGGATTTTTCTCACAATCAACGTTTTCGTATACCCGAAAAAGTCAGCTAAACAGCTAAACTATAAAGGATATTGAAAAAAATCCTTCAATGTAAGTGCTAGTAGGGTCTGAAGATGTTGTATACCAAGTTTCATGTTTGTGCATGAAATGGTTGAAAAGTGGCAGCGATACGAAAACATTTGTTGTTTTGGATTTTCGTCTGTGATTTTTGGAAAGTCTCTCATTGGATTTCTATTGGGGAAGTGTGGACTTCTTCGTGGTCTAGGGCAAACTGTAGGAAAACTGTAAATCCCACACAAATGAGGAATACATTTCCTGAATCCTGACAAAAATACTTATGTTTTGATGTATAATTTTTCTACATAGAGTGAGAAATGAGTGAGTGAGTTGAAGCTGTTTGGCATGAGTGAAATGTTTGAAAACCCTAGAGTGACCACACTCTAGCAGCTGAACATTCCGTCCATAGACTTCCATTATAAATGTGAAAATCTGTAAAAATTCTTTAAACGTTTGAAGCTTCACTGAAGCAAACCTGTAAAAGTTAGCAAAAAGCTGAGTTAAACAGCAATAGCAGAAAGATATGGAAACATTTTAAAAGTTGAATGGTGTTTCTAGCTGAAAGTATGCTGAAGTAGTTAAAGGTCAAATATGGTGAAGGTTTATCTGAATTTAGCTAAAATATAAGAATTCTAAATGCATTTCAATGGGACAAAAAAAAACACAGAAAAAGCTGAATATCAAGAAAAAACAAACAAAAAATATCTTTACCAAAAGACATAGCAACATTCTCCTGAACAAGCTGAGCATTTTGATACAAAAATTGTTGAAATTGGTTGAAAACTTATGCATTCCCACTTGATTATTTATTCTTTTGTATATATAAAAAATATTGTGTTGCTATAACTTGTTTGTCAATTTAAAATGCTTTTAATGTTTGAATATTTTTTTCTATATCATCAGTCACTTTGCTTTATAATAGAAGTGGATTAGTTTTTTATTATGTTAAATCAAAACCAATAGCTCTGCTAAAGTTGTCCTTAGTCAACAACTGGAAGAAGAGCTTCAAGGAAAGAGGAAAGTCGGGCTGCAGGCAGAAAAACGGAAACTAAAAGAAACTCAGAGCACATCCAAGGAGGTCGACCAGAAAAAACTTCAACATGACATCCAGCAGCTGGAAACGTTGCTCTAAGAAGAGAAAAGTTTGAGGCTTCAAGCAGAAACTGAAATCTCTAATCATGTAGAAAGCGTCAGCGCTTTGTGTCAAGAACTTAATCAAGAAGTCATAAGGGTACGAGCCTCTTTGGAGAGAAGTGAGGCAGAAAGGCTGAAGGCTGTGGAGAAAAGCCAGACCCTTCTTAGGAAACTAGAGATCAGGGATGATCACTAATACCATCAAGATTACATCCAATAGTTTAACCTGGACATTCAACAACTGGAAGAAGAGCTTCAAGGAAAGAGGAAAGTAGGGCTGCAGGCAGAAAAACGGAAACTAAAACAAACTCAGAGCACATCCAAGGAGGTCGACCAGAAAAAACTTCAACATGATATCCAGCAGCTGGAAACGTTGCTCTAAGAAGAGAAAAGTTTGAGGCTTCAAGCAGAAACTGAAATCTCTAATCATGTAGAAAGCGTTGCCACTTTGTGTCAAGAACTTAATCAAGAAGTCATAAGGGTATGGGTCTCTTTGGACAGAAGTGAGGCAGAAAGGCTGAAGGCTGTGGACAAAAGCCAGACCCTTCTCAGCAAACTAGAGATCAGGGATGATCACTAATACCCTCAAGATTACATCCAATAGTTGAACCTGGACATTCAACAACTGCAAGAAGAGCTTCAAGAAAAGAGGAAAGTAGGGATCCAGGCAGAAAAACGGAAACTAAAAGAAACTCGGAGCACATCCAAGGAGGTCGACCAGAAAAAACTTCAACATGACATCCAGCAGCTGGAAACGTTGCTCCAAGAAGAGAAAAGATTGAGGCTCCAAGCAGAAACTGAAATCTCTAATCACGTAGAAAGCGTCAGCGCTTTGTGTCAAGAACTTAATCAAGAAGTCATAAGGGTACGAGCCTCTTTGGACAGAAGTGAGGCAGAAAGGCTGAAGGCTGTGGAGAAAAGCCAGACCCTTCTCAGGAAACTAGAGATCAGGGATGATCACTAATACCATCAAGCATAACAGTGTTTAATATCTGTTTTGTTGACCAACAAGTTAGTTAGCTCTACCATTTAAGGGAAGCTCACTTTGTTGTAAAATCGCACGCTCATTCTTTTAAAGTTTGAAAAAATAAAAGAATAAAAAAAATAAAAAAGTAACTCTGCCTGAGTATCTTTTAAGGTTACTTTGCCGGTCCTAAGCCCGGATAAAAGAGGAGGGTTGAATGGAGAGCGAGAAATTTCACAACACAAAACCAAGAAATACGTAAATGGCTTATGGCAAATTTCCAACAAAACTGAAACATTGATTGTGCACCCAATGAAAAAACCCAGGAATTTGAAATTTCACACTGCAGCCTAGATAATAAATACTAATTGATCACATTGGAGAAATTTTCCCCATTTAACCCATCCCCTTGGGGATCAGTGGGCTGCCATCGTGCGGCGCCCAGGGAGCAGTGTGAAGTTAAGGGTCGATATTCAGGAACCCAGAGTGGAGGCTGTTGGGATCGAACCGGATACTTGCAACGTTCTCAGAGCACAAGCGCACTGCCCTAACCACAAGACCAACACTCCCCCAAAAGTGCCAATATGCCAGCAGTATTTCATCTTTTCATAATAATCTTCTTTTCAAATGCAACCAGTGTCTAAAGTCTAGAGGCGGCCTGAAAATATTGGGTTTATTTACCTGCGTAAAGACTGAGAGGAGAGAAGAACCTAGCGGATTCACAGAGTGGACTTTCACGCTTCAAAATGAGAAATATTGTTGAGTGCTTCAATGAAAAGTTGTGTACATCTAAACATAGAGATGTGTTTTTTTTAATGGTCAAATTAGTCATACAATTAAAACTAGAAAAAGCTGTTTCGGAGAAACAGCCAGTGAGAATGCTTCTGCTGAATGAAAAAAGCTGAAATTACCTGAAGAACATATGAAAATGTGATCATCAGAAACTTCAAACTGCAGAAAACAATTGAATCATCTGAAGATTTTGTAGGGTAGAATCATTTGGCAGTAAAATGGCAGAAACAGACTCATCTTAAAAGCTGCTCAGCCAAGCCATACATGATATCAACAAATGTCTTAAAAGTGGGCACTAGAAGGGTCTTAACATAATGTCTCCCAAGTTTCTAGAAAATTTTTAAAGAAATTTTGAAGGGGGGGGGGTCACCTACTGCACAGAAATATGTCAGGCGTGTTATGAATTAGCAGCAAACAGAAAAGCTTAATTCCTGTCTAGAAAGAGAGCAGAATGAAGCCAAAGTTCACAGCATAGGCTGAAAAGTATTAAATTAGCTGATTCAGAAAATAAATTACAAAGAAAAACTTTAATCTTATCTGGTTGAAGAAAAAATTAGTAGCTTAAGCATGGGAAGTAAAATGTTGAGGACAATGGTATTGAATAAGTATTAAAATTTTGAAATCATATGAGGAAATGTCAAGACTTGGCAAAAAAAATGTAAATTATTTAAAATGTGTCGGTTGATCAGCATAAAGAAAACAGTGTCATCATTTAAGGATTGAAAATTCACAAACCTATGTGCAAGACTAACCATGAGAAGCAGAGGAAGGACAGAGAGAGAAGCTTATAGAAAGAGAGCTAATACCACTGAAAGAGCTGAATTTATCAAAACAAACTAACCTGCATGTTACGAGCCGCTGTGGTGATGAAAGCACCGTTAGCAGGCTTAGGCTGCATGTTACGAGGTTAGCAGATGGTTTATTACAGTGTAAATCTTAGAATCTTATTAAGAAATATGCACTGAGGTGTGTGGTCAACAGGCCTTAGTAGTGTTATTTGAAGAAATTGGTTGAGTTTGGGTCGTAGCTACGAGCCATACGGCACAATGAATGAGTGTGTGTAAGGAAGAGGCTTTTATTTTGTAGAGTCCCTTTAGTCTTATTTTGAAAGTCTATCATGAATGTGTGTCAAGGGAAGGGTCATGCCCAGCAGTGATATAGAATCCATTTCTAAATATGAAATCACTGGTTTTCCATGTTATTGGGTGAATAGATGCTGTATTAGAGCGTAAATGGGAGACTTTTATTGTGAAATTCGCTCCGGGGTATGTTTTGAAAAGGTCCCTAGAGTCTAATAGAAACAAGCTGGTAGAGTTTGGGTCATAATGCTGAGCCATTTGCATCAATTAATAGGCGAGTATAATATAGAGGCTTTGATTGTGTAGGGTCAGTGGAGTCTTATTTTGAAAGTCTAGCAGGGTTGTGTGTTGAGAAAAGGGTCAGACCCAGCAGTGATACTTGATGACTTTCCAATCGTTAAATCACTTTTTTTCCCTGTTATTAGGGCAGTAGATGAAGTGGCAATGTGAGGCTTTTATTTTGAAATTTGCTGTGGGGTGTGTTTTGAAAAACTCCTAGTCTCATTTTTAAAAAAGTGGTTGAGTTTGGGTCATAATGTTGAGCCATATGCTGGGGAAAAAAATATGACTTTAATGTAGGAGCTTTTATTTTGAAGGGTCCCCGGAGTCTTATTTTGAAAGTCTATCGGGGTTGCGGGTGAAGGGAAGGGTCATGGCCAGTAGTCATTGTATCCATTTCCAAATGTTAAATCAGTGTTGTCTCCCTCCATTAGATTAAAATGTGCTGTTTAAAGTGGCAGAGGAAAAATCCCTTTGAAGCTTGGTTACCTTGACAACGCTTAACGAACCTCTCAGTGACAGAGAGAAAAGCGCTTCACTTTCGTTTCTTTCCTCTCAGGCTTTTTTGAGTGGGAAAATCAGCTCCGAACAAACGAGTGCTGAAGACAAACCGTAAATGGTATCTTAAAAATTCTTTCAGTCTAAGTGACAGCTATCCTTTGTCTCCATCTGGGGTAACTTTCATGGCTGTAGCTCATTCACAACCTTAATGGGAAGGAGAAATAAAAAGGTTTGTAGCACCTGCTGGTCCCATTAAATAACATGGAGTTCCATGGTAGAGCTGAGCTGTCAAAAGCAAAACTTCCCCTCCGAACAAATGAGCGGTGAGCCAAAACCATAAAAGGTATTCAAAAATTTGTTTCACCATTGGCGTCAGCCATCCTTCGGGTTCGACTGTGCCAACTTTCATGTTTCTACTAAAAACTATTTGGCCATGGTGACGATGTAAAAATGTGTTTTTTCTGAGTATGAGGATTTTTCGCAGAATCAATGTTTTCCTATGCCCGAACAAGTCAGCTAAACAGCTAAACCATAAATGATATTGAAAAAATTCCTTCAATGTGAGTGCTAGAAGGGTCTGAAGATGTTCTATACCAAGTTTCATGTTAGTACATGAAATGGTTAAGAAATAGGAGCAATATGAAAATATGTATCGTTTTGGATTTTGTATGTGATTTTTGGAAAGTCTCTCATTGGATTTCTATTGGGGAAGTCTGGACTTCTTCGCGGTCTGGGCCAAACTGTTGGAAAACCGTAAATGCCACACAAATGAGTGTTACATTTCCTGAATCCTGACAAAAATCCCTACGTTTTGATGTATAATTTATTTCAATTGAGTGAAAAATGAGGGAGTGAGAAGAATTTGTTTGGAAAAACCAGAACAGCTCAAAAGCTAGAGCACGCACTCTAACAGTTGAAGAATTCCGTCCATAGACTTCCATTATAAATCTGAAAATCTGTAAAAATTCTTTTAACGTTTGAAGCTTCACTGAAGCAAAACTATAAAAGTTAGCAAAAAGCTGAGTTAAACAGTAATAGAAGAAAGATACGGAAACATTTTAAAAGTTGAATGGTGTTTCTAGCTGAAAGTATGCTGCAGTAGTTAAAGGTCGAAGATGATAAAGTTTTAGCTGAATTTTGCTGAAATCTAAGAATTCTACATGCATTTCAATGGGACAAAAAAAAATGCAGAAAAAGCTGAATATCGCGAAAACTACAAAAAATATCTTTACCAAAAGACATAGCACAATTCTCCTGAACAAGCTGAACGTTTTGATACCAAAATTGTTGAAATCGGTTGAAAACTGCGGGACTAGTTAGAGTCAGAAAAATTTAAAGTGAAAAACAATAAGTGGGAATGCATAAGCATTCCCACTTGATAAGTACATGTTTGAGTACAGATTTCACCCCTTTCATTTAAGCCATGCTGGCATAAAATATTTGTTTTTATAAAAAAAAATAAGGAGAAGGAATTTCTGAAAATTCAAATGGTAATTTTGTGAAGGGAAACTTGTTATGAGACGTCACGGTTGCCTTACAAATTTCCTGCATGGAAACCTAATTAGCACAACAGTGGTTACAGCTTATATTTAGTGAGTTTTCAGATCATTCTAGCTGCCTTTTTTCCAATATCTAGTGACTTTTTTTCTGTGTTAATGGAGACTGTGACATCACATAAAAGCACAGAACTTTTTCCTCCTGAGCAAGTGGATTCCTATCCAGTCTCCCGCTCTCTCTCCTTCACTGTCCGCTGTCGTCACGCTGCAGCGGAAGGGAAACTATCCTTCTCCACTGATTTACAACACTAGCTCAATCATTTTTCCGAGTGGATCACCAAAATAAGTGGTCCTCCTAAATGTCAATCATTCTGGTTATATGTTTACGTAACGTTGTCGTACATGCTTGTCCCCATTTCCCCCAGTGGTGAGTCTGACATAGTAGAAAAATTACAAATCTTTTGGAAAGTAAATGCAAACGGCAACTTTTAAACACTGTGTGCACGAGGGGAAATGGGCTCGTGTGCGGGTACGGTGTTTTGCATGTGCATTATTTATTTTTTTTAAATGGAGAGGGCGGATCTTTCAAAAATCCGCGAAAATCCTCTTTACATCTTTAATCCTTGAAGAAGAGTAGCAGTTTGCCACGGCTGCAGACATGTGAAGATGAGCTATAGTAATGATTACTCTCATTCTTCCAGTTGAGTTAAATACAATTATCTAATTCTGAAGCTCAACTTTGATTTCAGCAAAGATAACAAATAAGTCTTAAGTAAGACAAAGAAGGCATCTCGATTTTATGTGGATGAGTTATGCGGTTTAACCCAGCGGTAGGTTTTATGGCGTCAGACAGGAATCATGCAGCTTCCTCGGGGGAGGGGAGAGGGTTACTGCTTCACTAACTATAATAGTTAGCCAGAGACACCTGGACTATTTGGTCTGTTCACTAATGAAAAACAGGAAAAGAAGGAACTGGCTGAAATTTAGAAAGTAGTGAAATTGTGCACATTGCGTGTTTGTTGATGGAAATATTGTAACCAGGACTGGGAGAAATGACAACATCAAGCCAGAAGAGATACCTCAGCTAGCGTTAGCACTAGCATTAGCGACACTGCTGACAAGGTTTGCAAGTTTAAATCAGATTGGATCCAACTCTTCCCTTGGTTTGAGTTTGAGGATAACCTCATGTTCTGTACATATTGCAAAGGACAGAAGCAGGCGGGTCATTTTCTTTCTTACTAGAAACCCCCATTAAAAAAAAAAAAAACAGCCTCACAAAACATGAATTATTATCCTGAAAATAAGAAAAGAAAATAGTACTATTTTTGAAAAATCATAGTGCCCCTCCATATTTTCTGTTCTCCTAATTTTTTTATTCATTTGGAGCAATTGTGCTCTTGGTAAACAAAAAAACAAACCAAGAGTACAGCCCTGCATGATGCTACTTGTTCACTACCCTGAAAAACCCCTGAGATCTATATAAACCGGCTGGTTAAATCTGATATTAAATCATATGTAGAGCAGTTTATCTACTCCAGGTGACGTTTGACGACAGTTTGCTGTATTGCTGTAAATATGTTTGTCAGGGTTAAGGACTGTTAATGTGACTTTTTATTTTTGTTGGCACGAGGGATTTTTCTAATTCCTTTCAAACTGCAAATGTTCTTCTTTTCTTTTGATGTAAAATGTTGCTGAGCTCAAAGATGGTTAATGTTTAGAAAAGAAAACACCTAAGCCGGGGTCTTACAGTATTATTCAAATGTTGAACCCACAATGTCGATCTTATTGTTGACCCTTCCAACTGCCTCTTTGACCCTGTGTGTCTCAGGTCCTCTGTATGGTCAGGACCGGATCATGCAGGCTATGGGGAACGTGACGCTGGCGCTGCACTTGCTGTGCGAGCGGGCCAACCCGTCTTCTTTCTGGCTGCCATACATCCGCAGTCTGCCCCAGGAGTACGACACGCCGCTGTACTACCAGCAGGATGATGTGCAGCTGCTGCTGGGTACGCAGGCGGTGCAGGATGTCCTGAGCCAGTACAAGAACACTGCACGGCAGTATGCTTACTTCTACAAACTATTGCAGGTACCCAGACATTAAACTTTTGTGTACAGATGATTAAAATTTACAGGGGATTTTGAGGTTTTAACTGGTTTATTTGTGGTTTTATATGTGGAACAGAATTAATTATTGAAACCAGATAAATGGCATGAATGGTATGAAGGATGAGTCCAAGAATGTTATTTTATTTTTTTATTTTTTTTTAGTTTCTACGTTAATAGTGGCCCAGTGACTATGGCCTCCATACATGGGTGGTGTGTGCTAACCACTGCGCCACCAAAGCACGCCCATTGTTGTTTTTATTTCTTTTTTTTTTTTTTAAGAAAATATCTGCTGTCAGGTGTGAATTAATTTTGTAGCTGTTACACTCCCTAACACCCAGCAGGGGGAGACGTTAGACCTTTACAGAGCTTTGTGTATCATATTAGAAAAACCTGCATTTTTTCCCATCATGGCTGTAGTTAAATTATGTTAAGATATTTTAAATCAGTGTATCAACCTCTTAAAACCAAATTCATTGCTTTCTTCCTGCATCCTTAAGATGCATAATCCACGTATTTCTGATGAGGTGACATATAAAAGGCCCTGATGACAGGTAATGGATTAATAGTAGGGATTAGTGTTTTTTTGTTTTTTTTCTTTTTATTCATAATCTAAACATGCTTTGGTCAGATCTCTTCACAGCTCTTCTTTTGGAAGTTGGACACTTTTATCAAAGCAATAGCAAAACAGTTAGATTTTTTATTTCTGCTGAAAACTAATATTAAAAGATCAATAATAAATCAGATTTTGATTACTCTCTCCCTCCCTCCCTCCCTCCCTCCCTCCCTCCCTCCCTCCCTCCCTCCCTCCCTCCCTCCCTCCCTCCCTCCCTCCCTCCCTCCCTCCCTCCCTCCCTCCCTCCCTCCCTCCCTCTCTCCCTCCCTCCCTCCCTGCCTCCCTCCCTCCCTCCCTCCCTCCCAGAAACCTAATGTATGATCTGAGATTGGTCTTTTTTCAGTTTTAAAGGTTTCAATAAAGAAACCACCCAGATTCTTGTAGAAGCCATTGCCTTCACTAAGCCATGTCTTTGAACTAATCAACCCCAATTTAGGATTATTAACAAAAAGGAATTGTCATATCCATCCATCCATCCATTATCTGACACGCTTGTCCTGAGTGGGGTCGCGAGGGGTGCTGCAGAAGTCAATGGGCGAGAGTCAGGGTATACCCTGGACAGGTCGCCAGTCCATCGCAGGAATTGTCCTATCGGTTAACAAAAGTAATCAGCACTTAGTTTGTGCATGTTTGGTGGTACAAAAGCTCGAGTCCTTTGGGGTTTAATAGAAAAGGCTGTACACATTTGAATCATGCTGCCACCACTAATGTTCTCTGTTGAATAGGTAATAGGCAGGGGATAAGTTCAGCCTGTTTTCTTTATACATAACATTAGAAACTAAGGCTGACCATTTCTCTCTTAGTTTCTAATTTAGATTCAGCTTTATTTGCCATGTTGTGACGCTAAATAAGAAACATCAACTCCACTCCATTTCTCTATGTACAGCCTTTTTATATAAATCTGTATTTCTGTAATATGCATTAATTATATATAATCTATAATAATGTAAACGGCATTAAAACAGAGAATGGGGTTAAATTAGAGAAAATATGCACAATGCTGATTCTAAGCAAACTCTCTTGTGGCTTGTCTTTAAAAAAATTTCATGCTGGAGGAACAACCTGAAGATACAGTTGTCAGTTATTCCAGAATGTGTGGATTCTGCAGAGATGTTAACTACCCTTTTCCCGACCCTAGGCATGTTAAATTCTGGGTGGAGGAAAGGTCAGCCCTGATGCTCGGCTCTCTAGTGAAGACTTTATGTTTTCAGCAGTCTGACTCATGTAGCAGGTCGGGCCTCATTTGTTGTAGAAAATACTGGCTTTGCCTCAACAATCTCTCAGTCTAGAGTTTTTCAACTGCTTTTTATGAACTCCTGATGGCCTTTCACATAGGCGGAGTGATTGATAGATAAAATCTATCAATGGAATTTTTTTTTGTTTATGAAGATTTAACTTTTGCAAAAAGCTTTTTTTTTTTTTTTCTTTTTAAGTCGTCCACTCCTACGGCCTTCAGCGTGTGTGAGCTGTGATTGACACTCCATCAGACGCTCCTCTGGCTGTGATTGGTTGTTTTGACTCGTCCCGAATTATTCTTTCCAGATTGAAATACAGGCAGTATGCGGGACAAATTGAAGCAGTTTTTTTCACAGGTTACATATCACATGTACTGCTGTCTGGGCATAGGGACAGTTTTAGCCAATATGACAAAAAAGTGATTTTTAAAAACTTACAGACTTCAGCTTTAATGCAGAATAAAGAGTTTTAAAATATAATGCTGCATTAGAGTCAATCTGAACCTATAACAAAACTACCAAGGACCTTTTTTAATGTGAAAAACGTCAGCTTTTGTGTTTTTGAGATATAAGTATTGAAATTATCAGTATACTTACAGCAGAAATACAACGATGCTTTATTTGTTTATTAATTGCAGGTCAGATCTTTCCTTCAGCATTCATCATTATCAGGTTATATTACATGTTTACCTTTGATTGTGCAGCACTAGCTTTTAATTTGTTTTCTGGTCTCCATTTCTGAGAGTAGAGACGTAACATAGGTTTCAGTCACTATGGCTTCAAACAGTTTGGTGGGCTTGCTAGTGTTTCATTTAAAGACTGTCTGACTGATGGTATATGTCAAACATTCTTGTGGGTTCTCTTATGTCCAGTTAGATCTGCTTCTGTTTGTTTACTGAAGTTTGTCTTTCCATTTCCAGTTAACATGTTTCAGCATAATATATTTTTAAGGTGCTACTACTTCTTTACCACCTTATAATAGCCAAAATACCACAGTGCACTTAAATAGTGAGATATTCTGGTATTATCACTGTAGTGAAATATACACTATAGTAACAGGAGGAGGAACACATTGCCAAACAGGATTGCAGCACCTTTCCACTGGGTCGTGATCAAGTGAAGCTGGAGATTTTGTAGTTAAATTCTAAAAGTCAAATCAGATATTCTCAGAGCTGCAAGCTTCACCCTACATGCACTTTTGTTCTTAGAGGGTATAACACCAGCCTGACCAAGCTTTACCGGCCTTTATAGTTCTTAGCAAGGTTATTTTTAACTAAAAATGACAAATAACAAAAACTAAAATAAAAAAGAAATACATTTTAGGAGAAAATTTTCTTAGTTTGTATCTAAAACAGAATTCATTAATATGAAATATATTTTTTGGTTGCCGTTTTTGCTTTTTTTTTTTTTTTTTCGCTGTTCTGCATTATGCCAGCAGATGGCAGCTACAGCAGTCAGATCATTTGTGTTGTTGCAGCGATCTGTCCTTATCTTGGATTTTATTTCTATGCCTTTTTTTTTTTTGGCTTGCCCCTGGTATGTAATTCGTATTACAGTAAAGACTGAAACTATAACTTAAATTAAGAAAGTTTAACTGAAACTAAGCATTTTCAAATCAGAAAGTCAAAAAATCTGAAGTAAAAACTTAATTAAAAACAGAAATTCAAAACTATTAAACCTTGGTTCATAGTATAATCTCCACAATAGTGATACTGAGCTGTGTTTTGGTATTTAGATGTGTTCAGCCACCTCTCTGCAGTCGGCGGGGTATAGTGTAGGAGGTGGTTGGTCTTTCTGAACACGTTGACATGGATCAGTCTGTTCAGCCAGTCATTTACAGATCCAAAACGCTGGGCAGATACAGACAGAACCAGGAGATTAGGGGGCGGGGAGGCCACAGAACATGGTACATTCAGGTCAGTTAAATTCAAAACCAAAGTGACAAGCTAATTTTCCAGCCCGGTCATCTGAGGAGGAAGAGGGAGGGGGCGAGAATGGAGGAACTTCAGACAAAAAAGGGGGGGATGAAGACTGTTTGTGATGCTCCTTGTCTTGTCAAGTCCATTGTGCAGATATGTATGTGCTGCTGGTTTGGAGTGGGGGGAACTCTGCTAATTCAAACAGGTGATATAAACACAGTTGCTGATTTATCCAGCAGTATTTTTCCAGATATAAGGCCTATTTTCCACTGCAAGGACCTTCTGTTATTTTCTTAAATCCTCTATATCCTGGTTAAAGGTGTTTTTCTGAGGGTTGGACCTGCAGACCTTGGGTTTGTGCAGCGCTGTGCTGAGGGAGGATGATTTGAGAAACCTCTGTTGCAGTTCTCGGACTTCTGCTGACCCGCTGTATTTAGAATTTAACTCTTGTCTCTTTCTTCATTACATGAAATTATTGTAATGTTGCACAATGCTTGAACACTTTTGCACTTTTATGCACAACTTTCTTTCCGCCGTCCTCGTAGGTCACTCTAAATGCAAAGTGGTCCCACACAGCAGACCTATAAAGTGCTGCTGGCGCGTCTTCCAACTCCTGTTGTTTCCCGCTCGCCATACGCACACAATTCTCCACAACTGATTTTTTTCTGCTACACCCAGCTATGCTGCTTCGCTTCTTCTTCTTGTTTACTACTGGTGGTTTGCTTTGGCCTCAGTACCGCCACCTTCTGCTCTGGAGTGTACACGCTTCGCCTATGAGAAAAAGGAGCAGTGCATGAACCGAACGCAACACACGCGAATCGAACCGAGACAGTCGAACCGAACGGTTCGGACGGTTTTCAAAAACCGTTCCATCCCTAATGTGGAAACAATCATCTGATCCCGAACCCCTTATGAGTTACTGCAACATTTAATTTCCGTTTTGGATTGATAAAGTATTTTAGAATCTGAATTGAATCTTCTTGTCCAATAGTATTGTCTAACATTAACGATGACCACATACGGTTTTGCACCTTGAGATGTTTGCTTCAACAATTGGCCAAAACAAACCCTGTACGGACTGGGGGCCTTGCTGTGTAAAATTTTGCATTAAAAGGATTTTTATTCTGATCTTTGTCAAATCTGTACCATTTATAAACAGGATATCTGTCTTTTTTTATTTTTTGCATCAAACTAGGACAGTCTAAACGTGACTTTTAGTCAGTGGCGGCTGTGGCTTTAAATGGAGAAACTAGTGACATTGGTGAACACACGCAAACTCTTTCAGAAACACACACAAATATTCATGCCCAAATTGATGAGGCAGATTTATGACGGCTGCTGGCCACAACAAATTAAGTTGACAGTGATGTATGTGGGGGGTCGAGTGTCACGCTGCACGTACAGACCACACACACACCTTCACACACACACCAGTAGTGGTCCCCTACTCCCAGTCCTTCTTGTTAGGCTTCCCTGTCAGGCAGCCCCCCTCCAGCATACCTGCATAATGAAATCCTTGGACTGATTTGTGTTTTTCTTTTTTCCTCTTTCCTGCATCCCCAGACTCATCCAGCTGCTAGCAAGCTGCCCCTGAAGGACAGCTTCACGTTTGACGACTACAGGTCAGTGTGTGTTGTTAATGTAAACTTGCACAACGGCACATTTTAGGTTCCTAACCTATTTATTTCCTACCGTTAATGGGTAATATTTCATTTTTCACATCTCTGCCATATACCACAGGTGGGCGGTATCGTCAGTGATGACGCGCCAGAACCAGATCCCCACTGAGGATGGAGGCCAGGTCACCCTGGCTCTCATTCCCCTGTGGGACATGTGTAACCATACAAATGGACTGGTAATAAAAAAATTGTTGGGTCATTTTGACCGTTAATATAAAAAAGGGAGAAAAAAAGATTTGCAGCCCTTTTTAGCAGAGGCCATGTACTGTCAAGGTCATGTTTAGCCTTCATAGTGCAAAATGGTCTGTTGGTAAGCCTGATATTGAGCAACCACAGCCTGTCGATTCAGTCTTCTCCGCTAAATTTGTATGATTCCTCTAAAATGAAAGATTTCATAATCAGAGACAGAAGGGTTTATTTCATTATTAAATCTTGATGTATTTCCTCTTATTCAGGTCATTGTAATGGAAAACTGTGATTCTAATCCTAAATAAATGATCCGGTTATAAAGCATTTATACCACAGAAACTAGGGCTGGGCAATTAATTGCATTTGCAATATAATTGCAATTTAAATACATTTTGCAAGGGTAAGACACTAAATGTCTCCCTCCAGCCCTTTAGGTGGCAGTAAAGTGATTAAAGTCAGTATGCTGTCGCACAGAAGGGAACAGCGAGTTGCAGTTGGCACCTAGATCTATGCATTATAGTAGAATTTTTTCTTGCAAATGTTACAGTAAAATCCTGCAACACTGGATTCTGGACAAGCAGGCTTTCAGGGTCATGAAAAAAACTTTGGAGTAAAACTTTGAAATGCTTGTGCTTTTTGCAAAGGAAATCACAATAAAGTCATAAAATTGGTTGAAAATCATTTCAATTTCGATTTTTTTTGTCAAAATCGTTCAGCCCTAAACGAAACCAATAGATTAGCATCGCCTTGCGGCTTTCTAACGCAGTTACAAAAAAAAAATGGACCAATTTATTGAACTAGAAGCATCTAAGAGCTGTTATGGCACCATATTCAATTTAATAGTATCTTTTTAATGTTGACAGAGATGCTAATTCAAGCAAACACTATTTGCTTTTTCTAGTCTTCTTTTGTTGTTAACTGTTCTCCCAGTTAGTTTCATGCATGGATGAATAAAGTAGATAGCGGTATTGATGAGTACATGGGTGGATGAAGAGATGAACAGGGTGAGGAAAACCTGAACCTTCAAATGTTTAGAAGTCTTATCAGTTCTGGAGGCTCAATGTTGAGTCTGGAAGCAAAGCCATCACGTGTAGCAGTTTTATTTAGTAGAAAATAAATCTGTTTAGAATAATTCTGTCCTCCTCCAGATAACTACAGGCTACAACTTGGAGGATGATCGCTGTGAATGTGTGGCTCTGCAAGACTACAAGGAGAACGAACAGGTGAGGGGCCAGAGCACACAAATGGTAAACTCTTTACCACAAACAGATTTAGTCAGAACAGATTGAGTAGAAGTATGAGAAACATAATTACTATTTGATAATGAAACAATTGTCAAATATTTGACTAGAATAATGTGCCTTAACATTTATTTTTATATATATATATATATATTGGCCATCCCATAAATTAGGATGAATGTTTCTGATAGATGAAGCAGATTTTTCTCTACTTTTAGATTTATATCTTCTACGGGACGCGGTCCAATGCAGAGTTTGTCATCCACAACGGCTTCTTCTTTCAAGACAATGCTCACGACAGAGTGAAGATCAAGCTTGGCGTCAGTAAGAGTGAGCGTCTCTACGCCATGAAGGCCGAGGTCTTGGCACGGGCCGGAATCCCGTCGTAAGTTTTCCTTGGCCACTCCTGCAAAACCTGTAATATGGGTCCCAGGGGGCTTCAGGCCGCCACCAGCCTCTTTTCTAACAGTCCCATATTTCATCCAATTAAACACCACTTTACCATAGCTGGAGAATATAAGTTAAATGTTGCAACAGATCTACTTTATTTCTCTCCTCCCCCAATTTGTCATCCACCCCAACACTTTCATCACCAAGAAGCTTAATCATTTTATCATTAGCCTCGTAATTTTATGCAGCCTTCTCTACATTTTTAATCAGAAGCCTTTAATCTCTTATTGATGACGCTCTGAATGTGAACAGTAGAAATTAAGTGAAACAATTCCCCTTGTTGCACCAGCACTTGATTAAACTGCTAGATTTGCTGGCAGATCGATGTTGAAGTCAGGGTTGAGTGGCTGCTATTATCAGACACCTCTTAGGACAGATCTCTGCGCTAGGATAAAAAAGTTCTCAAAGATTGAAGGAAAGAAGAAAAACTGCAGGATGGTACTGATGGATCTTTTAATAGAAACAACCAGAACTGACCAGAATCTGTTTGTTCGCTGTTTTATTTGTTCTTCTGTCGATGAACAATAACAATTTTGGTTTTAGTGAATTTCCAGATTTATACATATTGCCGGAAAACTTTGACCTTTGTCCATGAAATATTTATTTCTACTAACACATTTTTGCCCTTTACTGATCACGCTATCTTTCATATTAGCATTATTTTACTTACTCAGTGGTTATTTGAGCTACTGTGTGTCTTTCTAGGTTCTTGAAGTAATCCTATAGATAGACTTGTGAGCTGGAGGATTTTTTTTATCACTTTGTAAAGCTGAGGTTCCGTAGAGCCCAGTGGTCTATAGCCTTATATAGCCTTGTTCAAACCATTTGCTTCAAGACTAGGGGTGGGTATTGCCAAAGAAGTCACGATTCGATTCGAATCACGATTCACAGGCCACGATGCGATTCTATCACGATGCATCACGATACTTTAATTATTGCGATGCATTGCAATATTTTCTCCTCCATGTTTTGTTTTTGAATGACTCGGCACAGTATCCCACGGCCGGAAATGCTTGTGACACAAGGCAGCGTGCGTCAACACATTTGCAGCGACATCTACTGGACTGGAAGTGGTATTGCACTTGTTTTTGGCTGATGTTCGCCAACCATTCATGCAATTTTATTTATTCATTTTTTTTAATTAATAATCGATTCTTGGCATCAAGAATCGATGCAGTAGATCACGAAAATTAGAATCACGATGCATCATCATCACGATTATTTTGCACACCCCTATTCAAGACACTGATTTAACAATGCCTGAAAGGAAATGGTAAATCACAACAAGGGGCAAATGTGGGTTTTAATCCTAACCGAACGCAGGGCTGTGATGATAACTGCCTGTATCTGTGATATGGGCTGTACCAGCATGAACCTACAGGAATTTGTCAACAATAGTAGACGTTTAACCACTTAGGGCAGCACTGAAACTGAAACAGATATTGCAGAACTAAAATAATCACAAAGAGATTGTAAAAGCAAAATGTATACTAGTGTTGAAATAGCAGCAAATAGACACACTTTACAGTTAAAGTGCAAAAAAAAACTCATTTTGGGGCGAGTTTCACTTTAATGCTTGCTTTGAATTGATTTAATCTAGATGCCCAAGTTTTTTTGTTTTTTTGCTTTTTTGCTGCCATATGATTTGTTTGGTTAAATGTTAATTGTTTACCTGTTAAATGTTGATTAACAGTGAAATTGGTGCGCCTAATAAAGTGGCCAGTGAGTGTGAGATTTTCACGACACCAGCATGTTTCAAAGGTTTAGTGTGTGGATGATTTGGAAAATTATGCTTGATTTAGGAATAGTGCTGACAACCTCATAAGATCCACGGGCAATCCATAAGGAGGACGGGTCTGAACTGATCGCTGATGCATCAGCGCATTTCTGTCCTTTAGGGCCAGCGTGCATTTTTTTTTTCTCCCTCACACCAAGTTTATGTTTGTGACTGATGATGTTTTATTTCCAGCTCCTGCGTCTTTGCGCTGCACTGTAACGAGCCCCCGATATCTGCTCAGCTTCTGGCCTTCCTAAGAGTCTTCTGTATGACAGAAGGTAAGAATCACGGATACACACAAACACATTGTTGAATAACAGCTGCAGGGCATCACCCATCTAACCAGGAGCTGGAAATCTGCTCACAACCAATAAAACCTGCCTCATATCCCACTGCTTCCCTGAGATCGTCTCCAAGCGACTGTTTCCTCCACGAGAGACAGATATGAGGTGGAAGAACATTCGCAAGGGACCAGCAACGCCGCGTCCCTTCCTAAGTTGGTTAATTGATCAAGGCATGCCACCAGATGTTTGGAAGGAACAATCCACTGTGGGGTTTGCAATATTCATCGGCGTGTATGCAGAAAGGCAGCAATGTCATAAATCCCCCGTCGCACAAGGCCGCAGCCGCCTCCTCTATTGCAGGACGTATACCCACCATCCTGCATGATATATTATTCTCATTTCTGTTGCATGTTAATTTAAAAAAAAAAGGGGTGGAAAAACTCAGATGCCTTTGGAACGGGATGTGAGATAGTATCGTCCTCTGCATGCATATAAGTGTGCCAACATGTCTTAGCAGATGTGAAATGACGGAGAAGTGTCTTCACACAACTGGGACACGGCTGTTCTCCACTTTCATCCTCCATCAGCAGTGATCCTGCATTCAGGTCAAGGGGAATGAGCCCAGTGTGACAGAGGCTTAAACTGGGATGATTCCATGGTGTTATGGAGCTACTGCTTTGGAATTTAGTTTGCTGCCATTTAGTTGTGGCTACTGTTTATCTGACGAGTGTTTTTTTCTTTTTACTGGTTCTCTTGGGTTTGTTTATAAATCTTGTATTAAAAGGTAATGAAATCCTCCCTTTTTCCCTAATTTCAGAGGAACTAAAGGACTACCTGCTCGGAGATAGAGCTATCAACAAGATCTTCACTCTGGGGAACAGCGAGTTCCCCGTCAGCTGGGAGAATGAGATCAAACTGTGGACTTTCCTGGAGAACCGAGCTTCTCTGCTGCTGAAAACCTACAAGACCACATCAGAGGTCAGTCAGCAGGAACTGGGGTCACAGTCACAATTACATCCTGCTTCTGATTACGAACCTTTACAAAGACAGAGGGATTAATCAGCTCAGTTACATTAGTTTCTTGAAAAGTTACCTGCTCTTGATGAATGGTTGCTATGTATGCCAGTTGATCTGTGATGATGCACGCTTCGCTCTGTCAGTAAAACGCATCATCATCGGGTCTCTTTAACACTGAGCTGCTGCTCTTACCAACGTCAGACTGATTTACCTTAGTATTCTAATCTAGTTCTAATCACTTTATATTAGTATTTTTTTTTCTTGAATGTTTGCTCTGATTTTTCTCCTAATTGTAGCTAGAGGGCTTTGCAAAAGTATTCATGATCCCAATGCAAAGTATGGCAAATTGAAGAAGGTGCATGGATTTTCTACCTGTTTTACAGTTAAATTCTAGAAATGGGCGCAGTCCTGTATTACATGTAGTGTTTTGCTCGTTGGCAACAAGGTTTTATTTCTGTCCTTTTTTTAATACTTCTGTAGTTTAACCTTTTATTGGAAATAAAAAGTCAAAATAGACCTGACCTCTGTAAGGTCAGGCTTCTCCCTTCTATGTGGCCTCATATTCATGTCAAAAATGATCTCAGAAAATGTTATTTCCAGCTGCTGTTTGTCATCAGCCTGCTTACCTGCTGTGATTAAATGTCTGCAATCAGACGGACTTCCTGCAGGTTGGAAACAGGTTATAAAGAACCTGAAAAGGTACTTGATTTATGTGGGAACAAAAGAATCGAAAAAATTGTGCTTTAGCCTTTTCTCGAAAATGTCACTAGAAATGGGAAGTTTATGGTATAAGAGTTTACCTGTTGGGTCATCCATGAAAGTTATAACCCTGTCCAGAAATGTTGATTATCAGCTCAGCATTCAGGAGCTGATTTGGGTTAATTTATATTTTATATTCTAGTTAATCCTGTTCGCTGTGCCTCCTATCTTCCAGGATGATCGGTCTTTTTTGGAGAAACCGGATCTCTCCCTTCACTCCCGTTTGGCGGTGCAGCTCCGCCTGGCTGAGAAGCAGATCCTGGAAAAAGTGTCAGCCAGCGGTCGGGAGAAACGACTTCACTTCCAGAAAAAGCTGGAGGAAGGTGCTCCGCTGCCACACTTCGAGGAGAGTGACATTGCTTTGCTGGAAAACAGCGACACGGATGCAAAGCTTCCCATTATCCTGCGCAAGTTAGAGGAGGTAGAGGAAAGAGATGGGCTGCAGGTGGAGGAGGAGCCCCTGCTGAATGGGGAGAAGGTGGGTTATGGAACGGTGGAGAGTCAGGAGGTCAGCAAAGACAAGACGGAAGACGAGTCTGAACTGAGTGCCAATCGAACTGAAGATATCCCCAAAGAGAACAGTGAATAACTGACCCCCCTCACTGCCACAGCTCAAGCTATTTATTTATTTTCTGTCTCTAAATGAGTCAAAAATGTAGAAGCTGTAAAATATGAACCGTATGTTCATCCAGCGTGGCTTCCTGCTGAACTCTCTCAGCCTTGTTTCAGGAGAGGTTCAGTTTAAAATAGGCTTCTGGTGATGTTTGAAACAAGAAAACAGTCGAAGGCCTGCAGCCGAGGAGAAGCTGAAAACCACACCGTGGATTTCAGTGGTTTGTTCTCTTATCTTGATGTTATTTTTCCTGGATCAAGAATCTCTCCTGTTAGGTGAATTACCTGCTTTATCCCGGCAGTGCGTCTCCATGTATATTCTCTGTTGACAATCATTGATTGGCTGTTTGTGAATGACACCATCCCTGCCCTGTCTGGTTTTCTTCTGACTAAAATGAAAGATTTTCTTTATTTTGAAACATATCTGTGTGAATGTATTGAGTTGCAGCGGTGATCCAGCAGGAATGATCACTGCGTGTTTTCTTCATAAAGCCATAAACAGCAGATGATTTGGTGAGAAACAAGAATGTCTTCTTTTGTTTTTCCTCATTGGACTTTTGCTTTTTTTCTTAGATTTTCTTTGAAATGGTTAAACAGTAGGAAACTGTTCTGTTTCTCCTCTGCTTTGTGTTCATTGTTGAAGTGAGTCTGACAATCCCCCTGTGAAAAGACCCGACCTGAAGGAAAAGGTAAAGAGACTGCAGCGGTTTGTCATGTCCTAACAAAATGTGGACACAGCTGGGTCTGTATGACATGCTTCAATATTAAAGAGCATAAATGCCAAAGATGCAGTTAGTTTGTGCTAACAGATTTTCTTCTTTTAATTCATATTCAGGCTATATATAAAAAAGTGGCCTTTTTCCCCCCAAAAGTTCTAAAGAAGAATTGTGCTTTTTTTAAAGATAACGTAAAATTGAAAAAGTGGGAGAAACTTCAGTCCATTATTACTTGTTACACAAGATATGAAGTCTGATGCAATTTTCTACCAACTTGATATATTATCAGATCCACAAGAAGGAAGGCAAAGTAAAATAAATCCATGTTTAATCCATAAAGGGAGGATGTACTGTATCTTTGCAAGACATATTTACTTTGAAATGATTTGAAGAAATAGAAAGTAGAAGGGTTGGGTGCAAGTATTAGGATTTTTCAGACTAAAAATGTTCAGTCCTGCTCAGGAAATTGAAAATGTGTAATCTTAATATTTTGAAGGAATTCTCACATATATATCAAAATATAGATAACATTACAGCTGTCAGTTATGGTGAGAAAGCTTCAATGATTTGAGGAGGGCTTTTTACAACTGCAGGACCTGGGAACCCTACATCTGCTTACATATATCAGCTGTATAAAGGGTATTAGGAAGGGGGAGGCAGAGTTTGAAGCTGCAACTGAACTTGATCATCAATAGGACGACGGTGACTTGCACAGCAGGAAAAGTACTGTAGAAAGGAACTGATATGTTAAAATGGTTCAGTCAAAGGCCAGCTGATGAAATTGCTCAGAGATTTAATGAAAACCAAATGCATGTTTATTAACTTTAATATTAAGCTCTGAAACAAGATGGCAGTGACTCTAGAAATCCGTTTGCTTATGATGATACTAACATTATGATAGCACCCTTTTAATCTACAATAAATCCTGATTTGTAACTTTAGTCATGCTCCTGGTCCCGTTACTCGTACGATTAAAGCACATCCTGCAAGAATCTCTGTATTACGGGAAAATCAATAATGCTACTTAGAGATGGAACCTTGAGCGAAGCTTTTAACAATAAAAAAATCAAGCCATAGTAAACCAAAGCTTAAACATTGGGACAGAAGGAAACTGCTAAATCAGAAGTGTTTGCTGCTAGTTGAAAATACACCTGTTTAGAAAATTTAGATGAAGGCCACATAAGAGCATTACTAACATAAAGTTGTGCTTAAAAATTTACATACCAGCATACCCTTCGATCAAATAAAATGATGCATTCACACTAGTAATTCAAATAATACAAAGCTGAAAAAAGTACTAATACAAGTTTAATAAATGATCATTTGGTCAAATGTTGATTTTTTTTTTTTTTTTTACAAAAATATTTCTTAAAAAAACAAACTCTCAGACAAAGTGCCTTGCTCATAAACATGAGTCAATTTTCTGTCAGCAGCTGCTAGAAGGCTGACTGAATATTTCCTGATCATTACAGAAAACATGTGGTTTCACTGATTGCCTAGATGTGTTACTAAACAAGATTTTAGTTCAGGGACTCGATCATACTTGTTTACTTGTGTGTGTGTGTTTGTGTTTGTGTGTGTGTATATGTGTGTATGTTCAAATTCTGTATCATGATTTCCATTTTTATTATATGTATTACTTTGGTTATTTTACTGACAGCTTATTTTTCTGTCTTTGATGGAAGGCTATGGAAGGTTTTTAGCACAGCTGTATTTTTTTGGCTTGTCCACCAACAATTACCTGGCTTTTTCATTTTTTTGGTCAATCAATTCTCAATATTTAGCTGCAACTAATAAGCTGCCACAAAGAAACCAGATATTGCTTTCCTTTGGATCCTACTCTAAGATTGACATAAGGTAACATCCAAGGTTCATTTTTATCTCTAAAAAACAGGAAACCTGACAATAAATTCTAATATTACTGATTAAAATTAGGTACAATACCAAACCAAAAACAGACTAAGGGAATATTATAATTCTTTGATAATACTCTGTTCTGTCTCTGCCATGACTGGCTCATAGTCATACACTGAAAAAAAAAATTACGCAACAGCTTTAGGCATTTACTTAATTATATTTAGTTACTCTAACACAATTGTTGTATGTCCTACCCTGCTAACATGAAACAATTGTGTTAAAGTAACTAAATATGATTAAGCTAATGCCAAAAATGGTTGCATTATTTTTCATTGTAACAATATTAGTACAAAATACTTTAATTGCAAGGAAATATTTGGTAAGAAACTACATTTTCAGTATCATACATTCTGACTGCATGAAGGACAACTTCAACTTTACTGATTAACTCTAAATTCATTAAATCACCACAAATGTATTAGTTTTAGTTATAAATAATGACCCATTTGTTATTCCTTTCTGACCGTACTTTTCCTTTAAGTAAACCCATTACATGTAAAGTAATTAACTACTTTCTCAAGTATTATGTGATAAACTGACTTTTTAAAAGTTTTTCATTTGTAAATGTGTTGTAGCTCCTGCAAGTCTGATCATTTTTACCACATTTATACCACTTATCAGATCCAGTTCTGGGAAGAATTACCGTACCTTCTCCAACGTGTCTCCATAAGCTGCCCAGAATCTCTCCATTCCAACCACCTTCCTGCAGCCTTAACAACCCTTAGGTCATTTAACCTTGTAACTTAAGTCACTGAAGGTGATCCCATTTATTCTAATGGAAGGTTCCCAGCTTTAGCTATTTTTACATTTGATAGAAAGTAAATCAAACATGCAGAACTTTTACCATATGACAAGTATGAGCTGGAAAAACTAAAGAATAAGAAAATGTGATTATTACATTTAAAAACCTAAGTGTTTCAACCTTCAAAAGGCTTTATATGATTCATAAAGCTTATTCCTAACGATATGAAAAGGTAAAACTAAGAAAACTAACCTAAAACCAAGTAATATTAAATTAATGGTCTTAGTTCTTATTATGCAATTATAAACCTTTATTATTCATCCAAGATGTTTAGAGAATAAATGGAATTACTCATAACCAAGTGGATGATCCTTTTTCTAAAAAATCCAGATGAATGCATAATCCACAAACATCCATAATTTCTCTTTAAGTTTGTTACTCTTATCTTTCCTCTTGTGACATATTTCCATACATCTATTGTTCTTCTCTCTGCACCTTCTGCTGGGCAGAGAAAGGGTTTATTGAGAGCACTTTTTCGCTCATCTTTTGCCCCCTGGCCCTATTAGAAATTTATAAAAGAAACATTATCTTAAATCATTTAATTCAGAGCCATTCAATTTTGAAGTGCTATATTTATAATTCATTGCTGCCAAACATAAAAGCCCTTTAATCCTTGAATATATTATTATAATGGGCACTGTGATGGGCAGCGGAGAGCAAGGCTTGTCCACTATTGTTAGTGCTCACTGTGTCAGTCCTACATACAGACCTGAGAGCAATAATCCCCCCCCAAAAAAAACCCTGCCATATGAATTATAAACTGCCAATCAGCAGCCTCAGCCTGGTCCAGCTCACTGTGGGAACACACCACAGGGATGGGAGGTATTTACAGGTCAAATGATGGACAGGCATGTGTTCACATCTGTTCTTTAGGTCTTCTTAGCTTATAAGCTTCTTTCAATAACTTCAGATTGAGATGTTTGCTTGTTGATGCAAAGATCACAGATAATTTGTTTCACTGATACCTTCATTGGAAACAGAAGTAAAGCTATGCCGTGGAAAGAGAGGGGGCAAAAATAACTAACAAACTAACCAATCAGCTGCTATATCTGTATCTTCTCTGTGGCTAACAAATGCTAAACATATCTTATACCTTCAAACCGCTTCATTATCTTTTTTGCCTTGTCTCAGCCTGTCATCTGACAGATAATTGATTGATCAATCTAACAGACATGTTACTTCAATTAGAGATAATTAACACGTGCAACAATTAATGAAAAATATAAATGTATATTTCCCCAAAAACCTTCATTACTGCCCAATCAGATGATCATGTCAGAGTTTCTTCTTCCCGATGGAAAATTAGTGGCAGTGATGTAACTGCAGGAATCTTATAATGGAAGCATCTTTTTATTATTCAGCAGGTGAATGGATGGAAGAGCTTTTCTGGCTTAAGGGGTGGGGAATTTGACAAAGACGTAAAGATAACTGACAGATAAAGTTTTCTCATGTCATAGTGATGGTGATGAAGAGAGCTGGCTTCTAACGAGGACATGGTGGACTTTTACCTCTTTACAAAAACCTTAGTAGATTATTACAGATTTGTTTTTTTATTACCACCTTAGGGTTGTTAATCAGAACTTTCTGAGATAAAGATGAGTGTATAAGAGTCCTAAATAATCATTATTTATCAGCTCTTTACTTGTCTCCAAAGCCTGCTGGAGACCACTGTTCTATCATTGGCTGGATGAAGTCCCATGAAGTTGCAGAGTTGGGGGCTTATCAGAAACAAGGTATTGCTCCAATATTCAATACTTGAACAGGATCCTTTATGAATAATTTGTTCAGGAAACATCCAAACCCTCAGAACTTTATTGAGAACACTGGAGAAATTTACCTCTGCATTTAAGCCATCCCCTTGGGGAGCAGTGGGCTGCCAGCGTGGGGCGCCCGGGGAGCAATCAGGAGTTAAGGGTCTTGCTCAGAGACCAAAAGTGGCAGTCAGTGGAATGGGGCTTGAAATCAGAACCTCAGGTTTCCAAGTTCTATGCCCTAACCACCAGGCCTCCACTCCCCAACTTATGCTATAGGCTTGTTGCAAATAGCTCCAAAAATATATAAATGCTTGAAACTGATTATAAACTTATTAAAATCTAGATAAATTCAAAGACTACTATTAGGTCTCACCTAGAGAGGTAAGGTGCACTAAACTGGCAAGTTTCAAGATGTTGCTTTTACACAAATCTGAACTTTAATGACCCATTCTTGAGGTTTTATTTGCTCAAGCTATGCAACTATGACCACTTCAACTATTCAGTATTTATTTATTGATTGATTGATTAATTGACTTTATTGATCTCACAGTGGAGCACTATACTCGTAACATCGGCTCAAATAGTTACAAGGAAGAGAAAGGTGTCAAAATTTCCCCACTTTCCTTGATGCGCCCTTGGCTGGTCCCCTACAATTCCTTTTTAAACATCAACATTTGTACTAAAATATCAGTTCTGTCATGATTTGTGGACATAAAGATCAATTGGGAAGTGTCCCCTCCTGGTCAGACCCTGTAATTCAGTGAAAGGGTGGAGTTAGAGTGAAAAAAATATATAAAACGGGGTCACTGCAGTCTTAATTAGATGAAGGTATTTGAAAGGTTTCGGAGTCAGGAATTAAGTCACCTGCCTTTAGGATCAGTAGCTTTCTGTCATGGTGAGGTAGTCATGTTAAGACTTCATCTCAAAAGATGAGATATCAAAGTTTAATACCACATTTATTACCTTGGGTTGCTGGGAGTTGGAGGGAAGTGGGCCACCACTCCGCTGGCATTTGACTGGAAAGGGCCATTTTTGGCTGCTACTGTACAATATATACAGTGCGTGTCCAGACAGACTGTGTATACTGTATATATACTGTATATATACTGTATATATACTATATATATATATATATATATATATATATATATATATATATATATATATATATATATATTATTGCACAGGATATATTTGCATGGGTACTAAAATAGATGGTATTTATTACACTGGGTATCAAATATAAAATAAAAAACACGATTATTGCACAGGGTATTAAATAGTAATAGCCCATTATACACTGTACAAGTTATTGCCATTGTATTGTCTCATTTTAGAGTCTTGTTGCAGCAGGGATGAATGACCTGCGGTAGCGCTCCTTTTTACAAAAATGGTGTAAAAGTCTTCCAATAAACAAGCTGCTCAGCTCCTCTACAGTCTCGTGCAGAGTGTGGAAGGGATTGTTCATGATGGATCTAAGCTTGGACAGCACCCTCCTCTCAACCACTTCTTCCAACATGTCCAGAGTGCAGCCTAGGATGGAAACTGCTTTTCTCACCTGTTTGTTCAGTCTCTTTTGGACCCACCCTGCATTGCCAGGAGCCCAGCAGACGTCCGCACTGAGGAGGGCTGATGCCACCACAGAGTTTTAAGCAGGGGCCGGCTGACTCCAAAGGACCTGAGCCTCCTCAGGAGGAAGAGGTGGCTTTGGCCCTTCTTATGCAGGACATCAGTGTTGTGAGTCCTGTCCAATTTATTACTGACATGAAGACCCAGGTATTTGAAACTCTCCACAGTTTCTATGTCTTGCCCCTTGATGTTCATGGGGGAGTGAGGTGGGGGTCTTCTCCCGAAGTCGGTCACCATCTCCTTGGTCTTACTTGTGGTAAGACACAGCTGGTTCTTCTCACACCAGTATGCAGAGTTAATGATGACCGATCGATACTCCAGCTCTTTCCCTTCAGATACACCGCCTACAATGGATGAGTCATTATATAGACTGTGAATTATGTTTAAGATTGTCTATAATTGGGAATATTTCAACAGTCTTCCATGAGGGCAAGTTTGTTTGGAGACCAGTCAAGTTATTCAGATCTTGGCCTGTTTTCCCCTTTAACAAAGAATCCACAAAAGCAGAGCACTCACTTTCACATGGTGTCTTTTAAGACACCATCATTTTGTATCCAGAGCTGCATGGATAATACCTGAAGAAGTCAAATGTTTCAGGCTGAATGAAAGAAAATCCAAGTGAGGAACTTAATTAGTCTTTTACTGGTCTTTTCAATCAGCTTTCATAAATCATAAATAAGTAAATAATGTCTTCTGATTGGGAACTTAGGACCGGATGAAGAGGAGGACATGCAACAATGAAGAGAAGAAAAAGGAAACTGGACGATGGAGGCTATAGATATTGTATGCATAAGTGTGCTCTTCTGATATGACCTAGAAACTGAAGAATAGAGACTGACCATGCTTTTTTTTTCTTTCTTGCATTTTTCTTTCAGTCCCTTTTTCTCCTCTCCAGGAGCAGGAACATCACTCTCTATTCTGCAGGTCAGAGAGGGAACAATTAAGTGTGGAGGGCGCCGGGAGTCGCTGACAGGTGATGAATGGCCGGGCCGGCTGCAAGTGACAATATGCAGACAAGCCGGATCATTTGCAAATGGATGTGGGGAGATGGAGGATGGGTGGGGTGGAGTGAGGCGGTGGATGGTTTCGAGGAAAGTCAGGGGCAGAAGAGGGGGTGGGAGTGGGTAGTTGGAGGAGGGAGGGGGTTAACCCTTCCAGAATCATTTCTCAGCAGCGGAAGGTGGTGGAGGAGGCGCAGCCACCTGCCCAGCAGAGAAGCTCATTTGTTAGATCTGATGGAGGCCTGAGGACAACTGGCTGCCATGGGGAATACACTGCAGGTAGCATCAGCACATCACTATGTTGACCAACAGCCACAAAGCCTGCTCAGCTGGATGGAAACTGGCTTGCCTTTGTTAGAGAACTGAAGATTTTTGTTTCTTATTACTTTTATTGAGCAGCATAGAAAGCAAAACACAAGCACCAATGTCTGCAGTTCTTCACTTTTGACACCAGTGGAAATAAACAAACATGTTCTCCAATTTACACCTCTGAGTGTCCCTTAGTCTCACACATGCAAAGGTTTCATAATTGAACCGAGATGTGGACAAAAGCCTTATTTAGTCACCTGACATGTAGATCAATCACTTACTTGATCCCAAATACCCTTAACAAGATCAGTCTGCAGCAGAGGACATTTGAGTCACTCACATAAATGCTATGTCCTTGACACATTCATTTATCGCCTCTTCTAGTAAAAAGTCAGGCAGCTACAGTGGAAAGGATTTATGACTCACAACATCAAGCATTCTTTTGAAGATTAGCAGGTATTTGTTAAAAAATAAACAGTTCAGATCCTATCTAGAACATGGAATTTTCAGTTATTCTCCACATTATTGCTCCTGCTTGCATGACCCAGTTTGGACCAAGCATCACCTTTGATACAGATGTTCTTATATTAGGCTCTAAAATACTTTAGGCTGCACATGAGCTCCTTAGTGTACAGATAGCTGCGAGCTAACCGTGTTATGAAGCCACAGAACGACCTCAAATCATGACATATCCTCTATTTTTCTTGACTGCCAGTATTTGCTGTCTATTTTGGTAATCTGGTTCCCTCCAAACATGGTTTTGCACCTTACGACCAACTATCTTTGATCTGATCTCTCCACGAGTGTTGTTTCATTAAAATGTATATTTCATTTTATATTAGGCTTCACTTTACCTTCCAGTTAATCCCACCTACAGAATTCAGTTTTCCCTTACTGAGCTATCCTACGCTTTAACTTTTATCATCCTATAATTCCAGCCCTTGAGGTCTGGTGTGCTGCACCTTTTAGACATGTCTCTGCTTCCGTGCACCTGAATCAAGTTTCTGAATTGCTTACTGATTATGCAGTCAAGGACTCAATCCGAAAACCTATCCGTAAGGACGCTTAAGTGATGGTGGATGTGTGTCTACAGTCGCCATAATAAATGCATTCTGAATGGTGCTGACAGTGAGGAAGGCGTTAGGATGAGGAAGAAGAATGCTTCTGTTCGTCAATTCATCTAGCAAAGGGTCTTTCTGACATTCCTAATCGCCTAGGACTTACTAAATAACAAAAAGCATTATTTCTTCACATGTATTCTATTTGAACCAGCTTTGGCTTTTATAATGATAGCTTTAGCCATTCTCTACATTGCTGTAACTTTGTTTATTTTTTTTACTTTTTTGAACGGTTGTATTCCAAGTTTGATCAGTGTAGGTCATGTGCATGTTTGTCGTGAAATGACGTTCGTAAGGGTGAGAGTTGACCGGATTCAGCAGCACAGCAGTCCAGACCTCATTTCTTAGACCCTTTAAAAGGTCGAGGTATAGGAGCTAGGAACAGGAAGTAGGAGCTACAATTTGAGTTATTGGGATTGGGCTAAGTTCTCCAAAGTCTTGCTCATCATCTTAATACTTGACTTGGGTTTGTTGAAGCAGAGGCACTTGTAAAAGGTTACACAGGACCTCAGGGCTGGAATTGAGAAACACTGCTGTGGAGTCTTAAATATTTTCAAATTGTGAATCATTCTTTTTGTAGAATTGACCTTGTTGATGACCATTCAGATTAAGCTTTAATACTTTTTTCAGGCATAGATAGCTCACTCTTAGGTCTTCTGTGACCCTATCTCTCATTTACCTATTGAACCAATTAACCTTGGTTTGACTTTTGATGAATATTTTAAATATGCTAAGAACATTGGATTTGTCATCAAGTCAAGCAACTAAGGTTACCAGCAAAAATAAAAGTTATCTCCTTCACAGGGATCTAGAGAAGTTACTCCTTGCTTCTATATAATTAAGGCCTGATCACAAAATTTCATTATACTGTGATCAGAGTTTCATTCATTGTTTGCAACTAGTACAGAATGCAAAAACCATGTCCATACTGGTAGGTATAAGTATAATCACATAACACATAGTAGCTTCTCTTTCCTAACTTTCACCGTGATTATAGGGTTGATTGGAAAAGTGTCTTTCTTTTTAAATACTTAAGTGGACTTTTCTACATTTCTAAGTTCTATAATTATTGTCAAAATGCTAAGATCTGCATACCAGTTTCAGCTAAAAGCCCCTAAATCCAGGAGGTTGAGCAATTTGCTCTTAGATAGAAGCTATGTGATCAAACGCTGATCGCTTTGAAGGTTTTCACAATAGACATTTTATTTTCCTTGGCCCTTAATTTACGTGGATTAAATCTCAAACATTTTTTAATTTATTGTATTATGTTTTTTTTTTTTTTTAATCACTCTGTTTTTTATATATTATTAAGTTTTGTATTTCAGTACTTTAGTCAACTCTGGTAAATTGTTTCTAAAAGTGTTTAGAAAAAAGAGGTGAGATGGTTTAAAAATTAGCAAATAAAAAAATATTTTTACAGAAAATATTGATTTAAACTATCTTCTTTTTAGCTTCAAAGCTCAGCCTAACTGAACAATTAATACATTTAAATGCAAATATGATAAAACACTTTGTTAAACACTATGTACAGACTAAAAAGATTCACACAAGTGAAAAACAGACACTACAGTAGAAACAATTTTGTCACAGTGGTTTTTTTGTTTGAGGATTTGATTCTTGTCTGTGTTTTAGTCTGCCTACTGATCAAAGCAGTGATGCTGTGGGCTCCTCATCTCCTATGCTTCGAGGAAATGATAAAATCTCTAAAGTTACTAACGAAAAAAAATACACTTTGTTAGTCTTTATTTCATAAATTACTTTCTTCCTCTCTTGCTTGCTGTCTTTCCACTATAGTTTTGCTTGTCCTGCTTCTTTGTTCACTGATATTATCTGCCTGAGTTTTGACCCTAACTCTCTGTAAATCATTACTGCCATATCCTCATCTACAGTTTTAGTCATATTTTAGAAATTGAAACATTGGCAACTAACACAACAAACACTAATCATGTCAGGGTTGAAAGAGAGGAGTTTGCTGTGTGAAATAAGAAGCAGTCATGTCAGTTACTGTTTAGGTTTGATTGAAACCTCCTCAGAGTTTGGAGCGGAGCTCAGAGGTGCACAGTGTCTTTGATCTCCCCCTCTCTGGGGTTTGTCCTGGTTACGGTGTGACGGCCTGTCAGGAGACACAACTGAGAGGACAGTGAGACGACTAAATCAGCTCGGATCAGACCTGATCTCCTCACACACACAAGGGCTGTGCATGACGGTGAGCTGACCAGCCAGCGGTGAAGAGGCCCAGAGTTGGTGTCCCACCTAATCTTCATCAGACCTCAGCAACTCTGACCCAGAATCTCCCTTCTCCCCCACGACCTGCCATCCACCGCTCTCTCTGACCACGGACTGGTCGCTCAGGTGGACACACTCTGTGACATGATGGCTTTGGCACAGTGGGCTCCTGTGCCCAGTAGCCTGACTGTCAGGCCAAATACATGAACAGAGAAAAAGAGGCAATAGATAAAGAATAGGGGGAAAAAAGTCCTGAAATAATGCATTGAATAAAAAAAAAAGTTTTTATCTTTGTGCCAATTTGGAAGCTGTTTAATTTTGATAAACTAAGAATAAAAAGAACTGCAGCTGCAGAAGAGTGAGGTTGAGTTCACATGTCAAACCTGAGGATCTTCACCAGGAGAGGGCAGCGGCGGACATTAAACTACTCATTACCATCAGAATTACAACTGCTTGCATAATACGAGGATGAAGATGCATTTATATCAGGGGTCTGCAACCTGTGGCCCCGAGCCATAAGTGGCTTTTTGCACCCTCTGCAGTGGCTCTTAATAGGGGCCAAAAATGGTAAATAATCCAATAATGATTTTGATCAATACCAGGCTTACAAGCTTTAACCTGTTTTTCAAAGAATAGTTATAACAGAATATTCAAAACTGATTGAAAGAACCACGTTTTTAGTTTAGAAAAAACATTTTTCACAAATGTCAACATTTTAAAGTAGAAAATGAATGCTTCATCTTTATAGACATTTTTAAGTTTTTCCTTATTTCAAAATATAAAACTACAAACAGTTGGCTGTTAAACTTGGCAGCAGAATTCTTATAATAAATATTTAACAAAAATAAGTGATTGAGTTGTGTTTTATCAAAAGATCACATAATATTTCGAGCTCTAAGCAACCTTAAGGCAAAATGGCTGCTTGAAATTTAAAGATTGAAGGCCCCTGATCTGACCTTAGATCTACTGATCTAGAGGATTTGAAAAAAAGAAGAAATACTCTAACCAGTTACCATGATGAAAACATAGATTTTATATCAATATGCAATGTTGCAAAAATTCTGCAGGTTTTAATTCTCTGCTGATAAAGAAAGACTTTGGCTGATCCACTGCCTGAATACCTTTACCTTTTTAATCTCTACAGGGGTCGATTAAATACACTCAGTGACCTGATGGGTTAAGGGTGCACCTAACTGTATTCTGAAGACAGGTAGTTGATAGGGAAAATATTGAATAATCATAAAGTACATATAGTACATCAGATTTTTGTGTATGTATTCTCAAACTGTTAAATATTATAAACAATGAACATTTGAAAAGAAAAGGTCACAGAAGAACATATACATTAATTCACACTCTAGACAAGATAAAGTTGTAAAAAAAGTACATGTGAGGGTCCAGAGCTGAATTGGTCTTTTAGCTTATATGATGTTTGAAGCTTTGCGGACAAAAACATAAGAAAAAAAAATCAAAATTATGATGTAGATATAAAAAAATTGTACATTTTAATCCTGTTTGGCAACCATTACACACATCCAGTTTAAATTAAATAATCAGTTAATCTCTTTCTTTTGATAACTAGAGCTGTTAAGACAGCAATATGTGGGTTTCCTCTATAATGCATTGGCTCATGCTTGGTGGCATGGAGTGTGGGATGCACTTTGGACCCCTTAGTCCAAAGTGCATCTGCTCTGCATTATCTTGTTAACCTTTTTTGAACCACAGTGTATTATGGTTCTCCCCTTTTGGACTTTAGGTTTTGATTTTCCAGTTATCTAAGTCATTCTCTTTTGTTGATCTTTGTTTTATTTTCAACTTTGTGTTATATTTAAGCAGTGTTGAGTTACTCTCTGCCCCCTTGCGCCTGTCTCCTTTCCCCAGCTCACTTCTATCCACACCTGCTCCCTATCAGTTAATTACCACAGTCTTTGTTCTGTCTCCCATATATATATTCCATCTGTGCAATTCTTCAGTGCTGGTTTGTTACTTGGCTCCCCATGTGTGTTTTCGCTTAATGTCTCGTGGCTTTTTGGTTTGATTCTTGGATTTTGTTTCTGTTATCGTTTTGATTTTATTAAACCTGCAAAAAAAAATCATCTCTGCATTTGAGTCCTCAACCAACCTCCACCCCCCTGCTGACACAGTGCTTCCAAAATCTAAAGCTCCCTTCCAGCAGTGATTGCCTCCTCTCCAAAAGTTCAACAAATTTCTGGATAACCTAAAATCTCAAAGAGATAGTGGAAGAAATGTATGGGTATAGATATGTTTGTCATGCTGTGATCCTATCCTAAAAGCTGCAGATCAAGTCTCCAACACAGATTCATGAAGTTGATCCATTTCCCCTTAAGCTTGGAACCTTAGATGTGCTTCTGTCTTCTTTGGGGGTTTTATTTACAACAAGCCACAGGTCTGCTTTATTCGGTATGAATCACTGGTTTCCTTCCAGCTCAGATTTACCCTTTTAGAATAAAATGGTCTCTGGTAAATAATGCTGGTTATCACAAACACAACTCAACAACAGATTAAAATCTCCATGATTCTTATCCGATCATGATTCTCCTTTATGGAACACCATACCAATTGTGTTTTCCTAATTAACCTCAGTGCAGCCCCAGATTAAACGAGGCTGCTTCAGATCCTTGGTGACTTGGCCACTGTCTTTGTGGGTTTTCTTGATTTTTCTTTGCCCACAACAAGACAAAGCGACGGGTTATGTAGCCAAAAGTCATGTCAGCACTGGAGGATAAAAAAGACACAAGAGGTCCTTTAAAACAAAAGCGAGGATTTTGGCTCTGCAGCATTTGGGACGAGTGTCAGAGCATGGAGCTAATTGTGGTGAATGCAAAGCTTTGGCAGTGCCCTGCTCTATCAGATGCCAACACTTTGCTACGTGTGTGTGTGTGTGTGTGTAGAATCAAGCATTCCCTCACTCTTTTGTTTGTGTATTTCTCTGCTTCCTCCAGAGGCTTTGATGGAAAACGGTCTGCTGTCCGACTGCCAAAAAGGACCTGATTTAGTTGTTTTAGCAGTTGGGTTTGGGGGCTTCCGATCAAAACTCAGGACCCCTAACTTATAAAAAGTTAAGTGTTTTAGTTGAGCACTCAATAATTCAAAGTTTTTATTTAATTTAACAAAGATCTGAAAAATTCACCATTACGCAGTGGTTTTATCATTGCCTCCTCTGTTTGTTAGAGACCATGTATTACAATATACAGATAAGCGAGGGATTTGTAAAAAAAAAATTGATTTTAAAGTAGTAGACATCTCACAGAACCTTTAGTTCAACATCTAAAGATGCAAACATGAGGAAACAGTAAACTCAAAATATGTAAATAAAGTGAAAACTGAATTTACAAAATAAAGCTTAAAGAAGCATAGTTTGCAGTTTGCTGTCATCCACACAAAGGATAAATGAAGCATGTGAAAGACAATAGTCTGGTTAGATGAGACCCAAATAACACTTTAGTTTCTCAGTCATGTGGAAGAAATCTGCCCTGAACACTAAATTCCCTGGTGATGGCAGCAACATGCTTTGGTGGTGGTTCTCTTTATTTGTCATGATTCTGCATTGTTGGTTCTGTTTAACGTTCTACTTTGATTGATGTCTTTCTGTGTTTTCTACTTTGTTGCTTTCATTTCAATGTTGTGTTATTCTAGTTTTTTTTTCTTTTTTAATTCTTATGTATTTATTGTTTCTTGTATCAGTTTCATTCTCCTAGCTTCCTTCTAGCTTCCTCTGCCCACACCTGCTCCCAATCTGCTGATTAGCCTGGTTTTTGTTCAGTCTCCCATTTATACGCGTCCTGTTCAGTCACTGTTTGCTGGTCCCTTGTCGTTTCCTGGCTCCTCATGTGTGTTTTCCCTGATGTCTCCTAGATTTTGCTTTTCTGTATTTGTTATTTTTGGATTTTTGCTTCAGTTGCCACTTTTTGGACATTAAAACCTCCACCCAACCTGAAATTATTGGGGTTATGGGAGCTACTCTGAATGATTTTAGACCATATTTAAATCCCAATGAGACTGAAAAGCTTTAAAAACTGCTTCCATCAGCTTCAGGATTAGGCTCTATGTTGTGTCGACGGATCACAAAAATTAAAATAAACTAGAAAGGTTTAGGAGTGATATATCTATCTTTTGAAAAGGCAATTTATAAACTTAACACAGTATCTTCTCAACTTGATTAAACAGTTTAATCTTCAACTTAGATTGTATTGTGACAGATGTCCAGCCTCAAAAGTCATGATCTGCTATATAATTTTTTTTGTTGCCACCTGAAATAAAATAATTATTTTTTCTGCAATCTAAATGTGACAAAAAACTGGTTCCTGTTTGTAATAAAAGCTCATTGTCACAAAATGTTCCAGCAGCTTTTCCCAAAACTTTCTTAGTTTCTTCATTTTCATCTCCAGATCTTTTCCAAAGTAGCCGCAACACCACCCATCGCCCTCAGAACTCAAGTTTGAGAAACAAATATTATTTTAGTATTGTGAATGTTTGAAGCCCTTGAGATCTGCCTTGCTCATTTATAGCCTCTAATTGAAGGCAAACCTAATTAGGACGCTACATATCCCTTTTTCTAATTTCCTCTCACAGCATCATTATATGAAAATTAATACCGACCAACACATACATTACCCGCTGCTTTAATTCTGCTGGAATTAATGAAGGTGAAAATAATTCTCTTTGAAAACAGAGGAGGGGAGGATAAAAGGTCCTGAAGTGGGAGCGCACACTTGTTTGTGTCATGAGACTTCTGCTAACTTGCTCTAAATAAATCAGTGATTAGCATTTTTCCCTTTAAACGGAATAATTCCAACTTTGATATCTGTAATTGTGCTTAAGGGCTTCTGCGCTCCTCTGCTGGCCCTCCAACACTCTCTTCTTAGAACAGAGACATTCACAGCTGGCTTTTATTCACTTCACACTAATTCATGACCTCTTTGCTGCTTCCACAGGATTGAAGAGGTGAAGCTGTAGCCAGGTGGTGTAAAAATGTAAAATCGACTGGTTAAAAATGTAATTGAAAAATGGGCTTCAGTGCATATAAACCAACATAGAGAGTCACAATTTAAGATAATAGCATATGGTGTTCCACAGGGTTCAATGCTGAAACCAGTTGTTGACAACTGTTTAGCTGATCATTGGCGTGTGCAGGTGTATCTGCACACACTATCATCCGAGCTGCCCATCAATCTGTTGTAAGGAAGTTTTAGTGAGAAATATAAAAGACAAGTAAAAAAAAATGAGACAGCTGATAATCCTCTAAGGCATAAAGGGTAAACTGGACAATGCTCAGAGAAATTAGAGAAAACATCTTGCTCAATCTAGACTAAATGGTCCAGTTAGTTAGCATAGTGCTAAAAATTATATTAGAACAAGAACAAGATTGAACATGTATGCTTTATTTGAAAGCAATAAATGGTAACAGAATTAAGGTTTGCAAAGTTTCAAGGAAATGAAGCATGCGTCCTCTAGACTTATAAGACCATAGGTCTTTAGCCACAATCCATGGTACGCTGTGATGAGAAATTCAACAGATTAACACAGAAACTTCTTTGCAAGTACTGAGGTAAGTGTTGGATCTATTTAAATCTTTTTGTCTTCCTGCAAAGTACCCGAGCACCTTCCAGTATTGTAATTGAATCACTTGTGAACTTCCTTATGTAAAAACATATCCTATAGTCTGGCATTGCAGCCCTACAAATAAAATTTGTCACCAATTCAGTCATCAGCATGACTATGATCTCTTGCACAGCAGCAAATCTGCACAGAATGGCAAATGGAAAAATAAATATAAAGATATTTCAATGGCCAAGTGAAGTCCAGAATTACCGTAATAAAAATTCACTTGTATAGGAATGATCGTGCAGAAGCAAATGTGAGCAGAGGTCAGTAAACTGAAATAGGGTTTCACAGCCCATAATTATTTGCAATAAATATTATTCTTTAATGAACTTTTTTTTTTTCACGCCATTCTCCATCTATTTCTAAAGTTTCCAAAAGAGCAGATAGAAGACACTTCTGCTGAAGGTTTATTTATTGCTCATGGCAATAAATGACCAACAGAGGGTGCTGTTGCATCGCTGGTCTCCGCTCCGAGGGTCATCTTTCGGAGCTCATCACTTCACCTCAAGCTTTTCTTTTCTGCTTTTCATCACTATAGACAGGATCAGAGAAGCACATAGTCTCCTTAATGGATAAAGCTGACATTAAGATGTGATTACTGCTGTTAAAAAGCACGCCTTTAGCTTCATATGGAGAAACTGTGTGAATATAAAAAAATGATATTTAATTAAAAACAAATAACACATTTAAGTTAAATGCATATTTAATTAATAGGCACGTATTTCACAATGATTTTGTGTCTAATATTTCAGCATTAAAATATCTTGTTATGCCCTTTTAGTGGATGGCTTTTATTTAAAAAAAAGAAACTAAACACATAAAGGATGTTTAAAAGGCTATTGTTCAGGAGGATGTCTCTGTCATAACAAAGGGCTGCTGATTGGCTGAAAAGTGGCAGAAGAAAGAGTAAAAAACACACATCAAACATTCCTCTCACAGCTCAAATCCTCTTAAACTGCACATTTGTTTCTCAGCGCATCAAGTTTAATCTGCCAGCCTGCATCTCCACTCGTAAACATCAATATTAACAGTTTAGCGGTGAACAGTTGCCAACAAAGTGATCTTAAAACTCCAAAGGACACCTCCACGTCCCTCTAATTAAAATTTAACCACATGAGACGATGCGAAGAAAAGAAAAAAACCGAGAAAGGAATTATTTAGCATTAACATAAAAACAAACACGAGCAGACATATATATGCAAATGAGCTGAGTGGTGGAAGCAGGACGCCATAACTCACACTGATGGCCTTTAAGTGAGAAATCACCTCTGGAAAAACGTCCAGTAAGGAAGCGGAATGATGCACCTGTCGCCCATCTGACTAATGAGCCAATCAGGTTGCAAGGACAAGAAGCCCATGATGCTGATGCTGATGTTGACCCGAAGTGAAGAAACCCTTATTCTGTGCTCTAAAGAAGTTGATTATAATAATAATAAAATATAATAAAATAGATTAATTTATCTTTATGTATAAAAGCAGTAAATGCCTTAAATCCTCTATGTGACCTTATGCAGTGTGGCACTTTAAAATGTTTGATCACTTCCATTGATACAGCTATGGTATTCTGTTCATTTGCTGCAGAAATCAGGACTGTTTGGAGTTTTCCTTCTTTTTACAAAAAACGATTTCAGGAGCTTAGTCAGGGTTGGAAGCTGTGATGGATGAGAATAAACTTCAGGCCTGCTGTAGTATTAATGTTCTGTACAGAGAAAGCAAAAAAAAAAAAAAAAAAAGGTGAGGAAAAGGGATTTTATTTTTCTTCTGGTCAGTCTACGCGACCACAGCCTCATAGATCTGCTCTTAGGGTTATAATCTAATACAAAAAAAAGAAACATCCACGATGTTCCTCAAGCTTTTGGCGTCTCACCCTGAAGGGAAGTGTGATGATGGGTGCCAGAGTTGGTGCCAGCGACGAGCGCTGCAGCTTCCAGCCGCGTTTAAAGCTCTCTATCTGAAAGCCATTAAAGGAGAAAATAAAAATTTATACAGTTTAACGCGTGAATAACAGGGTCTCACTCTTAAATTCACACCTCTAGATGTTCATTTCCCTCTGAAGCTGATTTGACACCGCGAAGTCCCAAAGCTGCCACGTTAACGCACATCTCCACCTAAATTAATTTATTTCTAACTCTCCGACGACGGTACATCATCACAATCAACCTTTATTAAATTTGAAAAACGCATGGTCTTCTTATATTATTTCAATATGAGTGTAAATTATATATTTTTTTCTTGTGACCAAAGAAAACAGATGAGGAACAAAAGACATGTCATGTTCATTCTGAAGTTGGAAAGTATAGATATATAAATAAATAGCTATTGCAGTTGGATAATTAATATTAGTTACACATTGATAACTAAATAAAAGCGGAGCAGTGTTCGGTTGTATTTAGTTACTTTTATAGCTGCACACCTGCAGTATAAATAATCTTTTTTTTTTTAGCTGATTTTTATTATGGAAAGAACAGTTGTATGTATTTTAACCTTTGCAGGTGATTTAAATGGGGATTAATTAAGAAAAGCGCTCCAATCACAGTGTTCGTGCACAGTGTCCGAGCAGATGTGGAAGCACTTCGGGTCACTTCTCCAACAATAGAAAAAAAAAAAGAAAAGAAAAAGAAAGAGGAATCCGGTTTACGCAGCGACGCTTCTGCGGCGCGGAGATGACTTGAGCGACTGTGGCCACTGCTGCCGTGCACGACACATGCCCGAGTGTGTGTGTGTAAGTGTGTGTAAGTGTGTGTGAATGTGTGTGAAAGCTACCACTAGTCGCCCCCAGTGCTCTTCAGTCTCCACTCTCCCTTCTCACCGCAGACTGAACGTCACGTCCGCACTTGAACTTGAGTTTTCTCCCACCGTAGAAGCCAGAGAGCCGCACAGAGCCACGCAGAGCCACGCGCGCGCGCCGGGGGGACGCGAGACTCCTCCGCGAGCACAAAGAGAAAAAGAAGGTGACAGACCGTCCTCGGACCAGTGCCGGGCTCTGACTGCAAGAGTTAAAGTCTTGAGAGGCCGGTGCTGAGTGCAGCGCTGAAGGTGCCCACCACTTGGCGAGAACAGAACTGGATTCCTGTTTTGCACGCGTCAGCCGAAGTCCAGCCACACGCGTCACTCCTCAAGACTGAATAGTGTCCAGTGTCCGGAGAGTGGACACAAACAGGGACAGTCCATCAGGAGGTGACTCCAAAGCTTTTGCGCTCCGCTCTTTTTTTTTCTCTTTTCCGCGCTCCTTTGAGGGGATGGTGTGAAAGCGACAGAGGAAAGAGTCCGATTGTTCCCCCCCCTCCCTTTGCGCTCCAAGAAGGGAGGCGCGCAACCACTTTGGCACCGAGCTCTGAGCGAGCGCCCCGGCGCCCAGCGCTGCGCCACGGCCGGTGACCGCAGAGCGCAACAGCCGCTGCCCACCCAGGACAGATACACCGCGCAGGGGTCAGTCCGCGGGCCGCACCTGGGGCCGGAGCGAAGCGGTCAGCTGGGGGTGACCAGTGATTTTTGGGGCCAGTTTGGCCGTTCAGAGCAGCGGCAGACGCAGGAAGACAAGAAGAAGGAGGAGAAGGAGGAGGAGAGCCGACCTTTTCTGAGTAGCTCTCCGGGCGATGCCAATGTAAATGCCAGGGCGATGTCCCGACGCAAGCAGGGGAACCCGCAGCACCTTTCCCAGAGAGAAATAACGCGTAAGTCGCTCAGTGTTACATCTTATATTATCACATTTCAGTGTTTTTCTTTCTTTTCTGTGCGCATTAAAAATACAGATTTTCAGATTTGGTGCAGAAAGTTTTCCGAAGAGTCTCTAGAAAGATAGTTTACTTTATTCCATTAATTTATAAGTAGGCCTAATTGTTTATTTTATCAAACATGCTTATTTTATCTGCTTTGTGTGTGAATAACACACTGTCTATGGAGCCCAAAGAGAAAAATACGCGCAGCTGGAGGAGCCTCGCACGGAGGAGACTGAGGTCCGTCCCGAGTAGAGATTGTTGCTGCGCTCCTCACTGGGTTTGAACTTTCGCTCGATTAAACTGAGAAACATAGATAAACTTTAGATAAACAGGCTGTTTAGTCTACCAGGTACTTTTATTTTATTTTTTCTTTTTATGCGCAGGCTACAGGTACTTTGGTACAGTTTCTTGTTTTATTGTTTAACTGGAGCACCATGCTTGACGAGTTTTAGGTTAAAACAGAATTAACTAACATAGCTTTACAAACAAACAAAAAATAAACAACAAGAAAAAAAAACTGTCTGAAAAAGAGTTAATTAAAGTTACACTGATTCCTCGCTGTTTAAATTAGATTTTCCCTATGTCTAATCAAGGTGGTTTTAAAGCAAATGTTCCACTTACCTGCAAGTTTTACCCGACTTCAATTATTTAGTACAAAATAAAAACGCGGGCCTTTAATAAGTTAAAAGCAAAATCAGGAATTCAACAGTTATCTTTTAATGGAAACATATTAATTGAATTGCATCCACAGAATTAATATTCCTCCTCCAAGAAATTTTACACATCTTTGTTATTTGATCTAAAGTGACATTTTAATTCCTCAAATTAAACCGTAGACCTATACAGTTTCATCCGTGGGTCTTTTGATGGTTTGGGCTGTTGGGTCTTAAATATCTCAGCCTGGCCTTGGATCAGTTTTCCGGCTGATGCGTCCTGACAGGTAAAAAGCACTGATGGAGCTGAAGTGATTTAACAAACTTTTAGCACTTAATAAGGAAGCCAGGTGAACTCCGCAAACTGGCTGTTCTAAAAAACAGCATGCACAGAAAAAAATAACCTGATTTTAACAGGATGTTTGATTTTAAACTGTTTTCTGAAAGAGACGCAACTTTTCGCTGCAGCTCTCTCAGAGGCCTGCGGAGCATCACTTGGTGCGCTCTATTGGTTCTCGGAGAACTGAAAAGAGGGATGTGATGTATCAAGCCAGGTGGAACGAAGGATTACAAGTTTATAAGTGAGCTTCCTGTTTGCACAGTTCCTCAGGGTGCAGGTCAGTCGGACGCCTGTGATTTATCCACCTTCAGGCCACTGAAAGGTGCAACGCTTTGTAATTTATGTGTCAGAGAAGTCCCTGGACTTCCATACTCGCCATTCCTGCATGTGCATGAGGCATATTAAGTGAGATGGAGGATGTCTATATACACCCCCCCTGAAAAAAACAAAACACATTATTCCTCTTGAGCTCCCATGCGTCAAAATCCATCAGATGTGGGTTTGAAGTCACAGCTTTTTACTCAAAATCTTATAAATCACAAAGAATGCTAATCTTCCATCTGAATACTGCATTAGGAAAGATTGTGTGGAGAATTGAAGCTGAACTTTTAAAATAAAGTTTGTCTATAAAGCGCTTAGATAGAGGATGCTTTACTAAACGAGTTTTTTTCCACCTTGACGCGTGACAGCCTTTTATTTTTAAACCAACTAAAGAATTGGTCCTGGAACTAACTGATGAATAAATCTGAGGAATAATTTGCATGTTTATCGTCTCCAACAAATGCTCTGCACAATTTCACATCACGCAAAAATAAAACCGGAGTAAAAAAAGGTAATACACAGAGTTTGTTTCTAGGAAACAATAAAATAAAATAAAATAAAATTAATTAAAATACTGAAATTGAGAAAATATTTGGTTTGCTTTATTTGATATACGGGGAACTAAAAAAGAAAAAAAAAAAAAAAGAAAAAAAAAAAGCAAGAAAGAAAACCAGACTGTCCTCCAAGGAAGCTGATAGAGTGTGAAGAGGCGCAAACAGGACGAGAGCCTCCATTACGCACGCGCGCATGCACGTGCTCCGTGTAAATTGCAGTCGCCCACTTGAGATGCATGTTTCCCTTCGGCTTGTCAAATAGCCGTGCACCCCGCTGGGGCTGAAGTCTTTGTTAGATGCGGAGAGGAGCCTTTAAAATGCCACAAATGAAAATGCACTCCTGCAAAACGGATTCTGATAAACGCACCAGTTCAGTTCAGGGTCACTCAAACAGCAGCTGAACGTGTGAGATGTGTGTCCCTATTAATTTAAACCACAACATGAAGTGATATTTGTTTTGCTTTGTTTTTTTTACAAATGATTTTTGTAAACTGGTGCAGTTTCCTATTGCTTTGGCAACATTTAAATCCTGCATGAAAGTCCATAAATATATGTCTGAGCTCATGTCTACAACACACGCTTACGCAGACGCACTCCTGCATACCAAGGTACTGGTGTGCTCAGCTGAGGTTTTCTGTCGATGGGTTGTGCTTCAGCAGCTCCTTCTGTTGATGTTCACTCTGTTTGAGCTAGGGGGCGCTATCAGGCTGGCAGCTTTGCAGCAGTGTGTGTGTGGTGTGTGTGGTGCGTTTTTAATCAGATGACATCGGTGCAATAAGACCACATTCGCCTCTTTAACTTTCAGAAACTGCACACCTTGTACTTGTGGGTCTTATTTACAGTTAAAAAAAACATTACACATTTTTTGCACATTTAGTTAGAGGATTTAGACCCATTTTCTTTCGTTTTTAACTGAATAATTCTATTTACACTTTTGTAGAATTAATATTTCATCCGCTAAATCCCAAAAGTAGTCTTATTCTGTTTACACATTTGAGGGAATTTTTTTGCACATATTTTCTTCTAAGTGATAAAAAGTTTCAACAAAAAACAGACAAAAAAAAAGTTAATAATAGTTTTCCACTAAGTTTGATTTTTTTCTGACCACGTACAGCATTGGATAGAGCTCCCCAGCTTGCCACAGCGAGCTGCAAGCCAGCTGTCTGAAAGAGGCTTCTAGACTTATTCATGCTTACAAAGACAACCCATTTTGCTCTTGAAAATAGTTCCTGTAGCAAAAAAGAAAATATTAATGGAGCGGAAAGCAGAGACACCCACTACTCTAAGATAATAGGGTTTGAACTGACTTTCTTTATGTCTTTTTTTTTGGCTAAGTCTATATCAAAATCAACATACCAATAGATGTCACATTTTTATGTGACTGAAATAACACATTAATACAATTTATCACACTTAGAAATAAAACAAGAAAAAGAGATAGCAGTAAAAATAGTGGTGGATCAAAGTTAGTTTAATTTATAGAGAGAAGATTCTTCCACAGGTGAAGAGACATAAAATCATCTGTTTCCTGTTCTTGTCCTAAAATTTCTTGTTGATTTAACTGTAAATTTAACTACTTTTTTTTTGTTGTTTTTCATGCTATGGTTTTGATGGTTGACAGTAGACAGGAAGCGACAGATGAGCGAGGAGATGATGGTTTGATATTAAAACACCTGCAAACCAAATAACACATTTTGCACACTGCACAAACACGGTCAGGTTCATCTTCAGTTGCTTTGTAAAACTAACAAGTTGCAAAGTAAAAATAGATGTTGCACTGTGAGAACATCTTCATCTCTGCAGAGTTTCTACATCCCGCTGCAGCTGCATGTGGCATGAAACAAGCTTGGAAGAAATAAACCTAAATCAGTGTTTATAACTCATATTATTCTACATGAAAGTTTGTGTTTGTGTGTCAAAATATGTGGCTTTACTAACATTTAATCTTGGTTTTAGAGTTTGTTGCTTTCATAAAACACACTGGCGGATTTGTTACAGAGCTTATAATTGCTCCGGAAAAGGAAATATTGATGGAGCTTGCTTGTACCTTTACAGCGTCTCCGCTAAGCCTCATCCTCTTAAACATAGATAGTCAATATATTAAACTAAACCAAAGGTATGGTGGCTGGCACGGGACAAAAAAGACACACACAAATAAAAGAGCATTTGAGCTCTGCAGTGCTTCTGCTTTTTATTAAAAAAAATCGGCCCATTTGTATTTTCCCTGCATCCTATTAGCTCTCTCCGCTGCCTTACATAAACCTTATTAGGTAAATCATGCCACAGCGTCGCTTCCTCCTTCGCGCCATCATTTGGTGGCCATGCTGGCGTGCAAAAAAAAAAAAAACCCCACTCAAAACAAAACTTATGGTTTTGTTTTAATGCCGAGTCTCATCCGACAGAAAGTGGCGGAAAGTATCGTTACACAGCGATTTATCGACCTACCAAACATCTGAATAAATTTTATCTTTTTTTTGTGGTTTTACAAGAATTATATTCCGATCTAGTTGATCAGCCACAGGAAGGCAGCTGCCTATTTCACATCTGTCGGTGTTTATCACATTACTACAATAACTGACATGTCAGATGAAATTGAGTCTGCAGTGTGTGTGTGTGTGTGTGTGTGTCTGCACTGGGTTTGTTCCAGGTCAGCTAACTGGCTTTATTCTCTTCGATGTTTATTAGGAAACACACTCTGTACTGTACATGGCTGATCATTTCAGAGGACAGATGGCTGCAGCCTGCAGGCCACAAACATAATAATGCATGTGTGTGTGTGGGTGTATGTGTGCAGCAGACAAACATGTTATTATGCAGAAAGAGTGGCGTTGTGGGCTGACGGAGCTCTGATGCTGTGCACCTGCTCACACACACTCACACACACATTGATACTTCCTGCAGCCGGGGAAAGCAGATAAGCATGCCTGCATTCGTCTGCAGTCTGTCTGCTGACATTCTGAGGATCAAGTCCAGAATATATTTCTAAATGAAAGTTGATTACCTGAGTGTTTAAAAGCAGCAGATTTCAGGAGTTGGAGATCCTGAATCCGTAGCTGAAGATTCATCTGTTTGAGACTGAGGTGATAATGAGGGAGATCAAGATAGTTAATAGACTATTTGGACTTTGAAGTCATCGACTGGTCGGCTTTAAGCACCAACACTAATCGATCAATCAGTCAATCAATCAACTTTATTGTCAAGTACAATTTACATTGCAATTGAGATTTCAGTACAAACCGTTCATCACAATACTCAGATCCTAAGATTCTTATCCTCTTATCGTCAGATTTCTTAGCTTGCTTCTGAATCCCAAGCTTTTCTCAGTTTATAATAAAATGCTCTAAAATGCATCTCATAAAAAATGAGTTTGCAGAGCAGATAAACGTTGATGATTCTGGGTCAGTCATTGCCTCTGCAGAGTGAAGGAATGATTGATGGACTTCAGTATTAAACACATTGAGAAGAAGTCTGAATGCACAGCACTGCTCAAGAAAACATAAGAATCTGATTATTCTCTATAACTTTTTTTACCTCCTCCTGGTGATGTCATCTTACATGGTTCTGAAGTGACAGAATCTGTTCTGATGCTTTCTTGTCTCATCTGTTTTCTCCCCCTAACTCTAGCGGAGGTTGAGCATCAAGATGGCGCTCTGCTCTCTGACTCGTCACCCCCCCACCCACTCGGCCTTCCTGGCCACACACTGGAGCCCAGCTTGGCCCACACGCTGCCACCCGGCCTTCACGTCGATCACGACCTGCTGACCTGCGGCCAGTGCCAGCTCACCTTCCCGCTGGGCGACATCCTTCTCTTCATCGAGCACAAGAAGAAGCAGTGCCAAACACCGCTGCTGCCCAACGGTTGCTTCGACAAGATGAATGACCGAGGAGGCGGAGGAGGAGGTCTGCAAAGCCTTTATCACTACGCCCAGCGGGGGGAGCTGAGAAAGGTGGTAGAGCCGGTGGAGATCGGCATCCAGGTGACACCAGAGGAGGAGGAGGCGGCGGGAGGGAGAGGACGAGGAGATGGAGTGGAGAGGGGGGAAAAGACGCCCACCAAAGGAATTTGCCCGAAACAGGAGAGCGCACCAGCAGGTAGGCAGAACAGATGTACATTCGCACCTTCATGAAATATCTCACAGTTTTTGGAAAATATGCATGCATACAAAACACATTTAAATAAAATAATAAAAAAAAACTAGCAAGTGAGACTGATAATGCGAAGCACTCAGGTTTAGTTCTGCACATTATTAATCTAGGTCTTTTCAATTGGTTCAGGAAAAAAGGACGAACTTTCAGCAGAACCTTTTCAGCTGATTGGGTGGAGCGACACCTAGTGCCTGCCTTCCAAGGTTTGGTTTTAGCCAATCACAGTAAAAAAAATCTAATAAAAGGATATGCCATAAGAAACCCTAACAACTTACACTGGTTGGCTCTTTCTGTTCCTCCTTCAAAGATAAAATCGTGGATTCTGACAAAGCAGATTTGATAGAAGCAGCTACGCATGCACCCTCCTGTGCTGCCATGTTTATTTTGGTTCATCAGTGGGTTCTGCTGCTTTCGTCACAGCTATAACGTCCCACCTTAAATCAGAATTCTGCATAGTGATAGGCCGACCTGTTTTGGGTTGGTTTCAAAGGATTTCAGCAGGAGTGGTATAAGATGGATTCTGGTTTGTATGTAAATAAACAAATATCACAAGTCAGCTCGCAGGCAAAGTTAATTTGAAAAACATTGACAAAAGAATCTTTACATCTGATTCCTTTAAATCATTTTAGATAAAACTTAAATTTTTCAGCATTACTTCATTTTGTTCCCATCCTTTACCAGGTTGATTTTTTTCATACTCTGGGTTCTAAAAGATGTAATTTGTTTGGTGTCTGTTGGGCTAGTTTGTTTAATTCAAACTTTTTTTTAAAACACATTTCAATTTGAATATTCCTAATGCCTGAACATTTTTATGTGTGTTTTATGAAATTGACTCTAAATAAAGACCAGAATCATTATAAATTCATTTTTTTCTTTTCTTTAAAAAAAAGAATCTTAAAGTTAAACATCCATATATGTTCTACTGCTTTACCTTATTGCTGCCTATAAAAAAATTCTAATTCCCTTCAAAAATGACTTGGCCAATAAAGTAGTTTAATCTTGTTATACATCCAACCTTTCTTTGAAACACTGACAGGTTAGTTAGACAACAAACAGCATGACAGACCAAAGAACATCAGATCAGGGCCAATGTAGGAAACATAGTAAACATGTGGAAGCAGGTGCTTTGTACAGCTGGAAAATGTAGGTCTCTCATGCAAAATTTTGTGCAGCACTATTTTCTGATTTTTATTTATATGGAAAAAAAAGTCTAATTTTAGTTTTACTTCACATTTGGTAGTGGAAAAACAGCTCAGGCCTTCGTTTTGATTAATTTTTTTTTTTTATGATTTCTACATTAAATGCATCCAAATGATATTTTTAAATTTCAATTTTTCTAGTTTGCTTTACACTGGCATAAAAAGTGCATCTAATTCCGTTGTAACTAAAAATATCCATTACTGCAAAGTAATCTAATAACCAGAAAAAGATTCAATTTGGATTCAAATTACAAAGTTATATTAACACAAACCGCTAATGATTTTCTTGGACCAGAATAGGGTGCAAAAAAAGTGGAAGTCATGAAAACCTTCACAGTAATCAAGAAAACATTGTAGGTTTTAATGTGTTTTTTTAAATAAGATCTGGAACACGGCATATCCAGATTCTGACCTCCAACTCGTGGGTCTGTCTGCCTCAGAGACCGTGTTTGGGTTTGCATATCTTTGAGCACACATGTTTTCAGTTTATGTGAATAAGTCCCGTTGTGTTGTTTCTGGAGAAAGAAACAGAAAGAAGTTCATTTTATTAGAGAGGGAGGACAACAGAGAGAGGACAGACGCCTTCCATGCTCAGAGCTCTAAACCCCCTCAAGGACTCGACTCGTTGAAACAAACTGTGCAAAAACATGACAGAGAGGCTCACCCCAGCTCGCGTTGAGAAATCCAGCCTAAGCCATCTGCTTAAAAAGGTGAAAAGCTCATTAAAATTCAAATAAGCAAAGCTGGGTAGAAAAAGAAAGAGAAAAAAGCACAGTGGAAGGAGAGGACAGAGAGAGGGATTAGAAAGAGGCAAGTTTCCTCCGTTTTCAGTTATCTTTCAAACCAGTCAATATAATTACTCCAGAGGAGAGAGGCTGAAAATTCCCAGAGATGTTTGGAGGTCAGAAATCGGCAGGAAATCAACAAAAAACTGCTTTGGCAGAAAATCTCCAACAGGTCAGCTGTTTTTTTTTTAAAACTGTGAAATCAGCAAGTTTTCCAAATGTGTCAAATATGAATTTTGTTCTAATCAGGTTTGTATTTCTTTTCAATGAAATCTTCTGCAGGTTATATAAAGTTTTATCCCCCCAAATTGAAGGAATTGAAATACTAGCCTGTTTAACTTTAAAGCATGTGTCCCTAACTTTTATCAGTTTTTTTTTCTATTAAACTCCAAACAAGTGTACCAAAATTGATGCAGTTGCTTTATGTGTTCATAAGTTGATCTCTTTGTTTTGATGGATTTTATTAAACTAAAGGTCTAAAATCTCACTGCTTCACTATTTGAGTGGATCAAGAACAATTTGTCAGATTCTGAACTCTGGCCAACTTGATCAAGGGATCTCTGATGAAACTATATACCCTGTGCCGTTTGAGGTAATGTGTATGTGGTCGACATGAAACATGACCTTCTACAGATGTTACACTTTCTGATGAGCAGAACAAGTTCCTGTTCTGATTTGAGCCGTGGCTTGGTTTGCAGTTGCTGCCTCATATAAACATTTTTTCATCTTATTTTGCCTCCACCTCTTTCTCAAATGAAATCTTGATTCAATGAGAATTTAACTGAAGTCAAAAGGCAAAAGATCAGCTATTAAACCAGCTGAGAGATGTCATTTTATAATGAAGAATTCTGTATCAGTCAAATCATTTTACTACATTTCTACCTGTTCACCAGAGATGACATATTTCCTCTATTCAAGTAGAGTTTGCTCCACTTATGTAATGTGTGCATGATTAGAAATAAAACTAAATTCAGTTGCAAACTGTGGTTCAAAGCCACCTGCAGGTAACACCTCCAATTTTGCTGTAATGATCTCCTGAGAGCACGTAAGCCTGAGGTCTGACCTCAGCTGGAAACACTTCACCAATAGATCAGTAGGCTAAAACATTTCTGTAAAGCAGAGTTTCACTGTGGACAAAACAGAGAAAAAAAGAATCTCTCTAGCTCAGCGCTAATTGACTTCATGTCATTAGTTTTTCATATTTATGCACAGAAATATATTTTCCCTTTGCTTCAAATGCTTGCAATATATCAGACTGCAATCCTCCAGTGGAATCAGCCCCACATGCTAGATACCGTAATTGCACAATATTTCTTTATAACAGAAAGCGCAATAACAATTTTCATATTAAAAGCAAAAACATTAGTGGCTCAATTGGATGTGCACTGCGGCGGCAGCTGTAAACTATATTGCTCCAATAAGATTTGATGTTTTAAAATTACCCATGGTATTTTACAGTTTCCACATGATGCATATGTCTAAGCTGCACCTTATTAACATGAGCAAAGGACACAGCGCTTTGTTAATCAGCACAGGCTTAATTTGCAGAAAACACAGGACTCGTAACCACAGAGAGGCGGGGCGGGTGATGAAGCTGCACAAGTTTTCTTTGAGAATCAGATGAAGCTTTTCCCTTTACACATTTTATTACCTGGTGTTAGAGGTGGGGACAGAGATGGAGGTGAGGGAAAACTGATCGGGGCGGTGTGATTGGCACCCTGCCGGTTTATATAGGAGAAGAAATGCTCTTGTTTTATTTCAAGCTTTTCAAGCTGATCCCTTGACTTCAACTGTGTTTGTAAAAATCAGACTTAAGAGAGAAATATGAAGCGTTCTGGGCTCCTTTGCAGAGAAAAGGTTTCTCTAGCAGTTTGTGGCTTTCCGTTGCCAGTTCTAGAGGCACAAATGGTTACGCCTCTAAGAAAGTTAAATGTCAGAATGATTTAGGAAAGATAATACAAATAATTGAGTGACTTACTGTTTTAAAAAGATATACATTTATCCAAGGAAAGTTCTTAAAGGGTTTGTTAAAAAAACAAAAATAGGTAGAAATTCCTCAAATAGGTATAATTTTAATATTTAGACAAAAAGTAAAACATCAATTTATTGAGGCACACTCCATTAAAACATTTGAAATATATTTAAAATAGGAAGTTTGCTAAATTAAGTGGAGCAAATAGAATGAAATATACCTTCTCTGCCGCTATGTGTGGATATTACATTGTTTAAATCAGCAAATCGGTAAACCAAATTAAAAATTTAAGCAGAAGTTTGGAGACATAAATAAAATTACCATGTAGTGTTTACATATTCTTTATTTTTAGCTGCAAATATTTTCCTGAAATGATGAGTAGGACAAGTTTATTCTCTTTTAAAGTCCCACAAGTCAAGTTTGTATAGCACAATTCAGTACAAGGACAATTCAAAGGGCTTTAAATGAATTAGATGAAAATATAGAAGAAAAATAAAAGCAGACTAAAAGCAAATAAAGATAGAAATATAAAAAAAAGCAGATAGTAGAAAAAAAAATTAAAGAGTTGTACTACAACCTTGAACTAATACTACCTCCGTTAACAGTTTTACTTCGACAGTCAAAGGCAGCTCTATACAAATGGATTTTAACTTTGACTTACAGTAAAAGAACTCAGGCTTCCAGTACTTACAGCCTTCTGGAAGTTTGTTTCAGATTATTAGTGTATAAGAATAAAATGCTGCTTCTCCATGTTTGGTTCTACTTCTTGGTGCACAGAATAAACTTGAATTAGAAGACCGCAGTAGGCTGGGACATTGATACACTGACAACAAATCTATTTTGTATTGAGGTGTTGATCCATTCAGCGATTTATAAACTAACAGAGGGATTTTAAAGGCTATTCTCTGAGCTACAGGAAGCCATTGTAAGGACTGCAAACCCAGCCTGATGTGCTCTACTTTCTTAGTTCTAGTGAGAACACAGACAGCAGCTATTAGATCTTTATAGGCAACCTATGAAGACACTGTATTAGTAATCAATTCTACTACAGATAAATTAGTTTTTCTAAATCCTGCTTGGACATCAGTCCTTTAATCCTGGAAATGTTCCTCAGTTGATAAAAGGCTGACCTGGTAAGTGCCTTTATGTGCCTCTGAAGGTTCAGGTCTGACTCCATCATGGCACCAAGATTACAACCATAATCAGTAGTTTCTGGCTTTAGTAGCTGAAGCTGTGAGATACCTCGGGATCTCTCCTCCTTTGGTCCAAAATTATTAACTCACTTTTATTTTCATGCAGTTGGACAAAAATCATGATGCATCCATATATTGATCTGTTCTAATAATCTAGCCAATGCTCCGATGGGTTCATAGTCACCTGACATTGTAATGTAAAGCTGTGTGTCGTCTGTAAAAGATGTTGTTGTTTGCTATTATCTGAGCCAAGGGCAGCATTTAGATGTTGAACAGGAGGAGCCCCAGAATGGAGCCTAGAGGAACCCTGCATGTGATTTTTCTGGTATCTAATTTAAAGTTCCCTGCTGACACATTGAAGTCCCTGTCCTTCAGGTAGGATGTAAACCAGTCCAGTGCTGTACCAGAAAAGGCAAACCCAGTTTTCCAGAAGCTCTAGTAAAATGAAATGATCAGCAGTAGTAAACTTTGCAGCAAGATCTATTAATACCAGCACCTTGGTTCCTTCTAGACACTGAATTTATAGGGATGTCACTGAACATTTTAATCAGGGCAGTGTCTGTACTGTGGTTGGCACGGACACCTGAGCGGAAGACATCAAAGCAGATGGACATTGTTAAAAGTAATTTTACTGATAAAGGGGAGGTTTGAGATGGGTCTATAGTTCTGAAGCACCAATTTGTCCAACTTACTCTTTTTCAACAATGGTTTTATAATTGTTGTTTTTAAGGCCAGGGGGAAAATACCCGACAGAATTACTATGTCAATATCTCCTTGGTAGCCCTTTTATGCCCCAAAAATTATGGTGTTTCCCAGTTACACATGCAACCATAGATTAAAATTCAGTATCATCAATAAATAAAGGCCAGAAATGTTCAAACTTCTAAGAAATACAGTATTTCCTTGGCCCTTCAATAGTGAGAGACCCAACAAAACAGCATTGTTTCAATAGACATTTCAATGATTCCTTGGCCAAAGTCAATTATCCCAAGGTTATTTATTTCAACTTTGATCTAAACACATCAAGGGTCTAGTTAATAAAATTGTTTATGAAGATGTTTGGAGTTGAGGGGATCATGTAGATAGGATGGAGCTGTACTGTTTAAAACTGTTAATGTGAGCAATATAATAAAACAATAATTTGATAACAGGCAGAAAGCCAGTAAAGAGACTTTATTAACCTTTAAGTTCACTGTAAGTTTTCCAGTATGTATCACATCGGTACAACTCGTAATTACCTACAGTGGACACGATTACAAGTAAGCAACTCTCTTGGTATCCCCAGATGTAAGACCAACAATATGTTTTTTTAATAGGCAGAATAAATGGGAATCAGTGTCATTAAACAAAATATTTTAACATATAGCCTAAGTAAATGTATTTGGATAAGAATTTAAATAGGACACTTCAATTTTATCGTCAAGGTTTTATTGGTCACAAAGCCTCTGGTTCAGTCAAAATAAACTAAAAAACTGGTGATGACTTTTTTCATAACCACTAAACCAGATATCATATTTCACACATACTGGATGTAGTTTGAAGAAATGTAAGCAGCACATCTGCTGTATTTTGACTAGCAACAATAAGGTCAAACGCCTCCATAGTCTCAAGTGAGCATTAGCCCGGTTAGGAGGTGGAACATAGTGGCAGCAGAATAAAATAAAGAAACATGTCAGTTTTCTTTTAAGGTTTGCACACAGTGTGAGTGTTTCTCTCCAAGGAGTGTTTAACAGCACCTGACATGATGCTGCACAGCCCTTAAAACGCCATCAGCCAGGCTTTAATTCAGACACTCAACTAAGTCCGCTTACACACACACACGCGTCTGGTTTCACTATTCTGGTGGTGACTTTTCATTGACTTCCATTATTTTGTAGGTGAGTTCCACAGCCTACTGTAACTGTGACCCTTACCCGAAACCTAACCATTATGGTTGATACCTAATCCTAACTTAATTCACACCTTAGTCCTAAACCTAAAACAGCATTTGTACCCATGGGGTCCAGACATCGGTCCCCACTAGAGCACACAGTCCTCACAATGTGCAATGATTTATGGAAAATGGTCCCCACAATGTAAGAAATATATGCACACACCCCGTCACACAAACAGAGTAGAGGAAGTTTTCTGAAAAACTCCAATTCAATGACAGCTTTCTATAATCTGATCGGTTGTGTCTGTTTGGTGTTTACAGCTGTTTTTACTTCAGTTTACGGCGCTTCATTTATTCTTAGACCACCATCTGTAATTCTAATATTAAAAGGTGCTGACGACCAGTATGACTCTGGTGTTCTCACACGTTTTTCATAAGTAATGACAGAACTCGGTGGCGGGTTGTGAAATTATTTGCCATATGCTTATTTATCTTCAAAATGAAACTGCACAAAGAACCTCAACCTAGAGTGTATGTGATATAACAGTCTGTACTTTAGAGGCATTATGGAGTCCCGCTGCTCTTGTTTTTTTTGTGCGAGTGTGTTGTTTCAATAAAGCTGGGAGGCCTCTCGGATGGAGCGATGGCTGTTTGAAGTGGTAATTACTCTGGTTTGTATCGCACTCTCTCTTTGCTAGTGCTGGTGCGCCCCTCTTGCCCTATCCTGGGTGTGTGTGTCTTTGTATTGTACAGCAGTTATGCATTTAAGAGTCTGAAAAGTGCATACGAATATACACATTTTAGTAAAATGAGTTACCATGCAGTTTATTTGAAAAATAATTCCTGTTTTCTACGATAGGAACTCACAAACATGTCAGATTGTTGTGAGAAAAAAAATTAAAACCCACAAAACATTTCCTACTATTTTCATATGAAATTGTTTCAGACAGTAAGTGCTGAGGCTTGTTAACTGGAAGAAAACCTATCATAGACGCATGGTGTTTCACATGCAGCTTCCGTCGTCACCGCTGCCGCCATATTGATGGGGTTGTCAGGACTGTAGCATGACTACGTAGGAGAAAGAGCCTTTCAGCTCTGTGTGCAGGAGGAGTTGTTTAAAGGCTTTAAAGGCCATTTCCCTCACTTAAATATAATCATATTTTGCTATCATTTATAAAGAAAATATGTCAAAAATAAAATGCTTATTTTTGTTTTTTTAAATAAAAAAAAAAATCCAAAATCTGTGAATGCAAAATGAAAATCACTATAGACAAGAAATCTACAGTGTTTAATTTTGTTGTACTTTTTTATAAATATATATATATTTTCTTAAAACTCAGTAAAAAATATTTTTTTGGCAGTATTTTTTAGTAATCAGTCAGTTTTAGACTTTAAATTACGGATTATAATAAATCTGTTTTAAATAAAGAATTAAAAATAAATGTATAGAATGAACTGGTTCGGATTGCAGCTTTTTCAATTCAAACAGCCTCCCTATCAGTATAGGGCCCACCTTCCAGTGTTTTGCATTGTTCGATGTTGCATCCAGCTTTTCTTTGGTCTCAGTAACCAGTGGCAGTTCTCACATTAATTATGCTCTGAGTCAGTCGATCCCCTACCCCCTTGTTTGTTACACAAAGTAAAGAAATCTCACATTGATATATTCTTTTAATAAAACTGTAATTAAAATTGTAAAATTTGGTCAAATGTTGAATAATCTAGATACGCTCAATAAGAAGAGGTACTAATGCAAATACATAGATTTTTCTAAAAGTTTCAGAATCCCAGTTTTTGGACCATAAAAAAAAAAATTAAATCGCAATAAGTCGTTTTTTCTTCAAATATATACATTTTTTTCTTGAATTGACACTTTGCCCATTGAATGAGACGATTTGCATTTAAAATAAAAAAACAACAACAATTACAATGTCTTATTTCAAGTCCATATTATCTAATTATTTTATTTAAGAGTAAAAATACCAATTCCATTGGCAGATCATCGTATTCACCTACTGAAATCAATGGTAAACTCACTTAATTTAAGATGTTTTACTTATCTCTAGATTGTTTCTGCAGTGTATGAAACTCTTTCCAGTGTGAAAACATAAGTTAAGGTTTAAACATCTAAGTTGTTTAAATTTTGAACTATAACAGATAAGATGTTGTAGAGCCCTTAAAAGCAGTCCATTACTGTAACAATGCTAGGACTAGTCGATCAGAAACCATCCTTGTTATTAGCATAGCAAGCTGTGTTCTATTGCTATCTTTCCAGTCAGTGCTACACAGTCACCAACCAATGGGGACTCCTATTTCCCTTTGGCCAAACTTCCAAATAGACAGTATAAAAAAAAAATCAAATTTCTTCCATTTGAACCCTTCCTGAATCACGGAAAAAGTCATATTACCTGCACAGAAAAAGCACTTCTATCTGTTTCTGATCACTGACGGCTAATACATGTGATATAGTTTCCCTTTTATCAAGATCCAGGATTATATAAACGGGAAAATGTTTTCCATCAGTTTCAGACATAAATATCTATCATAAGAGCTCAAACTCAAGCAAAGTGCCTGAGTAAGCCAAACACGTAAAAGAGTGAGGGTGAAGTAAAGGAAAGAACTGGAAGCAGAAAGAGGAACTCCCATTTAATCTTGTCTAAAACTACTTGTGCTAATCTATCCAAAAAAATGAACTCAATCTAAGACTCATAAAATGGAAGGTAGAACATGTCTGCTGAAGATTTTGAGCAAAACTTGCAGCTGGTTGAAAATCTGCAGCATCACACTGCAGTATGCTGTAAAGTTGTCAACTTTGCGGGTAAATGTTGAAAACCTGTCAGCCACAATATCAGGCTGTCATATAATGATACACCTGTCTTTAAATTAGGTAAGGCTAAAAAATCGGATATGAAAAATAATCCCTACACTTTTGTTTAACTTAAATGTCTCTTTTTTTGTATTTGCATATTGATGCTGAAAGCTGGTCGGTCTAAAACTGGTGGAAAACACTGGGATCATTGGCTTAACTTGTATTTATCAGTGTTTGTCACATTTCTGTTTCCATCATTCACAGCTAAAAGAGCTATGACATTACAAACTTCAACATTTGATGGAGTTTTCTTTTGCTTCCATGTTTCAAGTGCTTAATAAAACATATTGGTTCCCTTATCGTGTTTGTTCGTCCTTACGATGATTGCTTAAAGTCATTTATTGGAAATCTTTTGGAAAGCTTTCTCTTTCCATGCAATTCTCATCAAGCCTCCAGAGCTCTGTTTGAAAAAAATTGCAGGATGAGATGCTGCTTGTCCATGTGAGCATACTTCTCCCCCTCCTGTCTCCCCCTTCATCCTCCTCTTCCATCTTTCTTCTGTAAAATCCAACATCCTGGACACAAACCAGGCACCCAGAGCGAAATAAGACACATGACGACAGAGAAAGACGGTGACTGAATGAGACAGAGAGGAAACACAGAGACTGGAGGTGGGTTAGTGGTTGGTGTTGGGGGTGGGGGTGGCACTACACCATTGATACATGTGCTTCTCTGCATTTTCTAAATCTTTTTGCCATTTTTGCCCTGTCCTCTCCCTCTCTGTCTCTGCAGCAGTAATCACTTTGCATGCACTCATTTAAATATTAAAATTTCCTTTAATCATCAAAGCCAGCGAGCATCATGCATATTCATATCATCTCACCCCCCAAATGCCTCCATCCCCTGCATCTCAGGTTCATTACTTTGCCACACAGCCATTAGCCACGTTCCTAATCACACAGTTTACACGCACAGACTGGCCACATATACACTAACAAGCACACACATGCACACTCGGCTAGCCAGGAGCAATAGCCGGTGCTAATCCACTAACTAGACTAAAACACACAGGCATCCCTCCAGTCCGAAGTGAGTGAGCAGACTTTTCATCCATCTCGATGGCTGGAGCTGCGAGTATTTGTCAAGAGGCTCGGCGAAGCCCTCATTTGCATAATGACTTTGTAGTTCTGCATTAATAAAATTTGCATATGAAGCCGTGTTAATTACTCCTGATCAGCCTTTTTTGCATTCATGCATGGTAATTTTCGGCGACTTGCAAAATTGATGTCCTGGCGTCAGTGATGAGATTGGTGGTGGTGGAGGAAGCAGTGTGCAAGTGTGTGTGTATGAGAAGGAGGATGAAGGTGAGGCTTGGAGGAGGAAGAAGAGGGGAAAGAAATGTTGGGGCTTTATCAACAATGGCAAATCAACTCTCCCTTGCCCATGACTTTCCTAAAATCCCCTTTAATTGTCGAGAGAGAAGCAGGTAGCTTTTCAGTAAATTCCCATCCTAAATTTAATCACAGACACACAGCCAAAAGCTGGCTGTTAGCCATTTGTGAATCTTTTGTTTACTCACAGTTCTTTCTTTCAAAACAGCGCAGACTTCTCAGACTGTGGCGGGTTTGATGAAGAAGAAACGATTACAGATTTATTTTAGTCTTAGATGTTATTTTAGCGATACAGCAGCCTGCAAACTGTCTACACACCTAATACTAACTTTAAGGGACGAACTACTATAAAATATGGGCTGATTTTACAATATTTTTTTTTATATATATTTAGTCCAGTTTTTTCTCCTGTGATAGCAAGTGTATTTTATTTTTTTCAGTTTTTTTTTTCCATATTTCCAGTCTAGTTATTTAGCTGTAAGTCTACATCATATTTTGTACCATTTTGAATTGTTAGCAGGTTTATTCACATCCAAAGGGAATGAAAAGAAAAAGGGCAAACTATGTTATTTTGTGGTTTGATTTATTAAAACACAGCCAGAGGTTGTTAGGATCATACAGAGTCTCTGGCTGAGGCCAATAAAACCATCAACAGGATGGGGATAAATCACAGGGCAGCCACAGATGATATTAAGGATTCCTAGTTTCATTCTTCTCCTGCACACAGAGTTCCTGTTTGAGTGTTTTTGTACCTAAACAGATGGTTTGTTATAACGATTGTAGGTGGCACTCTGCTTAAATTTGGCAGATAGTTGCTGATGAAGAACCTCTTTTGTCTAAGAATTATATTTAGAGAATCTGAATCTTCTTTTTAGGTAAACAATAAATATCTACTAAGGAATATAAAACATTTTTGTGATCTATGTGAATTATAATTCAATGTTGACAAAAGCAGAAATTCAGTTTAAGTCTTTTATATTTTAATATATTTAAATATGTAAAAACTTGGCCCTTTTTGCTCTAACATTAGCAGAAATTATGAATGAAAGTTGATGTAAGTTATTGCTTCATTCTTATAATTCAAACAGATCCAACTTCCCCAAACTGTAAGCTGGACGTAATTTTTTATTTGTTTTGTTGTCATATTGCAGAGAGAAGTAATGCAATATAGTTACGAAGGGGTGACACAGACAGGGTTTATTACAAAAGTGTTTCTAGGCTTAACCTAGTTCCAGAGCTAGATCCATTGTGTACATGTAGAAAAAGTGACTTGGTTTGCTACAAAATGAGAAACAACTTTGATTCACAGTACTGACTAAACTGTATTCTTACAGTATGTTACTTTAATTTAAGATATGTTTTTAAAAGAAGCTCATTCTAAACACTTGGAATATCTGGTTCAGAAAGTTCACTTAGTAGTTTTGAGGGCTTAACCTCCATTCCAGTTAACCACCATGCCCTGAAAAATTTATTTGATTAACTTTTAAAAGCAGCTTTTTACTTTTCTTTATAGTTCTATGTTCCATGGTCACTTATCTAGAGTTTAAGTGTCTATGCTATAGGTCATCTTAAATTACTTTCTCAGATTTAGGAAAACGCCAACTTGACTTTGGACAGATGCGTCTTTAAAATGTTTTTTTTTTATTAAAAGCAAAACAAAACAGTCCAGCAAACAAGAATCTCACCTCAGGTTGACTGTTTCACATTGTTTTTTCGGCTGTTTGGTACTAAAAACTCTGCTGACCTTAACTAAGTCAACAGCTTTTATTAAATTAGTGAAATTTCAGCAAAATTTTTGCAGAAATTACTTAATTATTGAATAGAGTGTCTTTCAAGAATGCCATGTCTGACAATCTTCCTGTTAGGAAAGTAAATTATTGGCTTAAACTGCATTTCCCTCAAAAAATCTTAATAGCTGCAAGATTTCATTTCAGACATATAGTGTTGTACTGCCACGTATTTCCTTTTTTTGTAGATTTTATTCAAATTTTTTTGTTAACATGGAGCCTTTGTCAAGCTGCTACCATAACATAATTGTGAACAGATATAAAAGAAAGCTGACTAGAAAGCTTAGAGGCGACAACAGCTGTGCTGCAAAGCTATTCCTCAGTCTGAATTCATTTTCAGTCACTGCTGATGATATTTAAGGATACAGACCCTGGAGGAAAGACTGTACCAGCTTTCCTTCTGAATGCCACTTTACTGGCACTGAGAAGGTGTGTGTGTGTCTGCAGAAAAAAAAACATGCCAACAGATTCTAGTTAGTGGGTGTTAAATATTTAGGTTGGGATGTGCACATATTTACGCTGCAATTTTTCTGTATGAAACCCTTGGATGTATTGCTTTTATGATGTATTGTTTTTAGCGCGTTTAGATGTTTTGGTTAAATATATGGCAGGTGGTCATTTGTTGAAATTTGGATTCATGTATGAAAAAATCTCAACTCCCCTGATCTCTATATAATTCAGTATTGTCTGGCTCTGAAAGTTTTCCATCAGTCGTCTGCTAGGTGACAGAATGAAGGTGGGTGTTTTATCCCAACATTCCTTCATAGAATATTCATTTTTGGAAGTCTGTAGTTTAGTGAAGAGGTGTTTACTGATATATCACAGAAAAACAAAAGTAAAAAACTGATCTAAAAATCAATTATATAATCTATTAAATAATTATGGGTTGGTTCAACAGTGAGGGGAAATGTGGTAATAATTTCATGGCAAATGTGCATCAGAAGAGTCTGAACATAAACTTTAAAGCTGTTTCTGAGTCTCAGAGCTGGTCCTCATTAAATGTGAGTGAAATAGGGCTATGGTTCCCAGCCTGATGGTCAGGACCCCCACCGGGTGCAGCAAGATCAATTTTGGGCAGCTGGCAAATGAATAACAGAAGAGGAAAACATATTGTGTGCTTCCCAAACTTATTTAGTCATGTTTTTACCCCCCTCAGAAACTTAATGGGTGATGTCTAAAAAAAAAAAAAAAAAAACTTTGAATGGAACGAACACTGATTTTGACTGTAGGAGGTTAAATAATGAACACAGATGTGTCTCTGGTTGGAATAGCCAACATTAACACATTAAAGTATGTATGTTTCTTTAAATTACTTAGATCTTTTAATTTTCTTTTTTTTGACTGCATAAAAAGGAACTTAGTGCTTTAAAATGGAAAAGTAAAACAGAAGATCTTTTGTTAATCAGTGCAAAGACGAATTGGCCTCAAAGTAACAAAAATAACATTAATTTGTGATGTCTATACTCTTGAATGCACTTGATTCTTAAAGATAAAATAAAATATGCAAATAAAGGAGGAAGTCTAAAAAGTTAAGAGGAAAGGAAAGACAGGAAATAAAAAGGGCAAAGACTAATCATGACCAGAAAAACACCACAAAAAAATCAGGATCTATATAATCTAAGGGAGTAAATGAGGCTCAGGTATGAACAGGAAGCCAGAAAAAAAAAAGAGAAGCAAGAAAGAAATAAAATAAGGATATTTTGTCAGATGTACAACATGTATCTAAAGCTGAAAACTGGGGTAAAGATACTAATCTTGTCTTATATCGGCCATTGAAATTGGAAAGTCTTTCAGTTTTCTCTCCTCCCTTGTAGATGTATCATAGCAGCTCTGATGAACTCCTCAAGTCCCTGAGCCGCTCTGTGGCAGATTTCTCCCTGCTGAGTCTCAGATAGACGGCGGGCTTTGTCTCATCTCCTCCTGCTGTAACAGCCGGCTCTTTCTCGGCAGCTTTGAGGATCTGAATCCTTGTGTCGTCTATCAACCTGACACTAGCAGCTCCGCATACATGTTTTGGTTTTGTAAATGCAAAAAAACTGGGAGGAATTTAGGGAGGCTAGAGAACAGAGACGATACCTCAGAGAAATGTTGTACAAACAGGCCTTTTCTTCAAGGTTTTCTTCAACCAAATGGAGGCGGATAGAAAATGTAACCAAAACAATTTGACAGCTTTGTTTCGGCAGTTTAGTTGGGGCTGCACGGATACTTTTTTCTGAGTTTTTGAAACTCATGGCTGCCCTCTGCTCTAAAATAGTCTGTTGGCATTTAGCACCGGCCAAATCACCACTTAACAAAAGCTAATTTCTCACTTGGTTAAACTGGGAGGGATTAGGGGCTCTGTGTTGGCGCAATCCATGTTTGGTGAAGAGTGAGGGATGGAGGGATGTTAGGAAAGGATTTAAACCTCAATTACAAGGGACTGAGGGCTTTTGTGTGTCCGTGGTGAAGGTGGGATGCAGAGGTTTAGTGACTTCTCTGGAAATGTTTGCCACCTCGTCGTGTGCTTGTGTGTTTGGAGGAGTGTGTGCATGTATGTTCATGCAGCTAAGGGTGACATAGCCTGACAAATACATGTTGATCCCCTTGTTTGGGAAGGTTTAAATCTCTCCAGTTACCGTTCAGCTATACAACACAGAACCAGAGCTTATGACAAAACCGTAATTTAAACCAATCCTGTTAGGTTTTTTTTTTTCCTGACAGGAAGTGGTTTGCTGTTAGTTTTCATAATAGTGTCTATTGGATTTAGAAACTAGTTCAAGTAAATCTCTATCACAATGAATATTTTATTGAATATACATCTAATATGTAATGTGTCTTTCTACAGCTGTTGTATTGCTAAACTCTCACAGGAATCCATGTTAGCACAATATTGTTGTCATGATGGGTTTGTGCCTTAGGCAACGATCTCTCAGCGCTTTAAATCCTTGATGACCAAGCTACACCTTTTGGATAGGAAGCCACCACTGCCTTGCTACAGGTTTGTGCAAGCTCCAAAAACCTGAGGGAAGAATTCCGGCTGTGCAAAAAATGTTTCCCATTATCTTCTCTCGGTACCTAAATAACCTAAACAAATTATAACCATAAAAAAGATTGTTGGAGTGACAGAGTGTATTATTTTCTTTCAGATCTCCAACCAGGCTCCCACTGTTTCATTGCCAATCACATTATCATTTATACCATAAATTGGGAGGTCATAAAGGCTGGAGAAGCTCTACTGTTTTCAATAGATCAACATAAAAAGAGAAAACATTGTCATTAAAAACAATGTTCTGTTGACTCTGTTGAACTATTTTGGTTTATCTAATATCTGGTGCTTGGTCTGTGAATAGAAAATATCTAAGTTAGGTCTTTTAACATAAGTCAGCTCTCCAGATTTTTAGTCGGACTTAACAGAGTAGATGAAGAAATTGTGCAATAAAAGTTTTGTGTTGTATACATTAAAAATGTTGCTGTTCTGAATCCTTCAGATATTGCTGTCATTCCAGCCAAAAGCATTAGTTCACTTGTGCTTTTAAAAAGAAGCAAAATTGTTTTCTTGTTGCACTTATTCCTGGCTCTCTGTGGTCTTCTTATATGTGATTCTGGTAATGTTATGTGATAAGTTTCTAATGAATGAAAGATCAAGGTGCTTAGACAACTCATCTTTTTGTTGGTTGATGCAGATTACATCTGCATCAATACAGCTTTGCAAATAATTTACAACAAGGTTTTTTTCATTGGTGCCGAAAAAAGTCCCCCTGTGCAAATAGGGGTAATTAACCATTATGTAAGAACTGATGTTATAAAGTACAAATATATTGTAATGAGTAATAATTTGTAAAAAGTTGTTTTATCTAAGAAGACTTTGCAAACTCCAAACTTTCTTTTGCATTTGAAGCAAAGAAAATACCTTTTCCGAAACTTATCTGATGTTAGATGCCAGGTTTTTTAGGTTTTTTTTTTCAGAGTATTCAGCATTATCTTGGGTATATTTCTTTCCATCTCATTCAGCTCAGGCAAAACTTTTAGGGCTTCAAATTTAAGCCATTTATGCTTCGCCCTACCATTTCTGTTTGTCACACTTTTTCTTATCTTTTCTTCTTCTGTTCTTCATTTTTATACAAACGAGTTTGTTGATGCTGCAGAACCAAAGGCAAGAGTTTTTGCAGCATCTCCTTGATACCTTCTGGGGAAGAAGAGTGGGATAAAGAGGGCGATAGATACCCCCTGAACACAAAACTCTTTGGTTTGTATCAAAGCTTCGCCTCACCCCTGCTGACACCCTTGAATTATTCACTTAGAGGAAAAGATAAACAAAGCTCACCAGCTACAGTTGTTCTATTGATTTCTCTGGGCAACATCACAGATAACAAAAAGAGGGCTGGAGGAGAGGAGCTGGGATGTTCCCGTCTCTGGTTTTCTTTTTTTTTTTTTTATCTTTAAATGAATCGATAACATGTGTAGTTTTTCTCCTAAGAAAGCAGCCTCTGTCCTGTTTCCCAACACAACAAGTAATGAATTTATATGATAGTTTTATTTGATGTTTTTTACCCTGTGAAAGCTGTTTGTGTATGTGGGTCGTCCCATGTGGCAACGGTTTATTTTCTACCTGTTGGAGGGGCTAAAATTGCCCCCGATGTAGGATAATTTACAATGCAGAGCGAGGCTTGGGGCTGGCCAAGTAAACAATGCTGGCTGAAGGCCAAAAGCTGGCAGCAGCCATCTGATTAAAGACATGCAGACCCCTCCTGGTTCTTTCTTCTCCTTCTTTCCTTTATTCACCCAGAAATCTGGACGTACTGTTAATAAAATAACTTCTGTGGAGACACTTGAAAACAGGGTTATTGATAATTTCAGACAAGGTTTACGGATTTGTGGCTTTTATGTGATGTGTAAAGATGCTGTCTGCACATGTTTTTGCCTATCCTGGACCCCCTAACTGGCCTGCGGCACCATTTCTAGGCCTACAAATAAAAGACAGACCTGCATGGAGAAAATTGCAGGTTACTGTGTGGAGAATTTTCTCACTCACTGTTGCTGCTTGATCAGCATGGGGTTATGCTCTGTTTCCCCTCTCTGCCATGCACTGAGTAGCTGTATCTTCAATTCAGCGGTACATTGCAGTAGATTACAGCCACCCGTGTAGCCGTTTACAGTGACTGCAGGATCCTAACTGTTTTATGGAACTGTGATTGGTCAGTGGATAAAGTGCGACCAACTGCCGACAGGTCTCAGCCCTCTGAGGGCTTCTTCCCATGGTTTGTTTTAGCTGTATAGCACCATCCGCTTTCTGGGGGGAAATCAGATCAGTGCATCCATCGAGATGACCAAATGAACAAGTCACATGCGGAGAAATCAGCTCCTGTAGTAAATGCTCTGACCTAAATGGTCAGTTGTTGAATGAGATCAGCATCCAGCTGACCCATGTTCTGTGTCTAGCACTATCATGAGTGAAGAAACACTCCCCCTAAATGTTATGTAATCCAGAATAAAAAAATGGATGAAGTTTCCTTGAAATAAAACATAAACATAATCCCGTAGTTTCTTAAAAGGACATTTTTACAACATGAAATAATTACATAATTACAATAATTTTGGCTTTTGCCTAAAGCATCTGTAGCCTTTTGACATAAAACTACTCCTTTAGTTTAATTATGTATGTTTTAGCATAAACTAAGATGCACAAAGAATGTTTTTATCCTGAAAACCAGGATTGATATTTTATCAGTAGAAACACTAAAGTCTATAAGGTGTAGACTTGAGTTTCCAACTATTAATACATCTGCAGTTGTGCAGGCATTCCCATATTCCCTTCAAAAACCAACAACTTCATGTTTATAATTTCCAAAATATAGCAGTACTCCTTTACGTTTTCATTTTTGCGCCTTAGGTTGCCACATCACATTCCAGTCCCTCATTATGGTGGCTGGGTTTGATCTCCATATATTAGGATCTTCAATAGAAAGATTAATCCTGAAACAAATTAGTATCTATAAAGATGAATTTAAGATTAAAGTAGCCATGCATGGGATTATTGGTTATACCCACTAGGGTCTGCCTAGGTGCAGCCCAAGTAGGTTTGATTGGATTACCCTCTTTTCAGCCCACCAGCTCCAGGAAGAGATTCAAGAGTCAAGGTTCATTGCAGATTGGGAAACTGTCAGAGAGGATGACGTTGATGGTTGCATCCTTTTGCTGAAATGAAAGGTTAGGAGTCAAGATCAACTGAACTTACAAGAAAAAAAGGAGTAAAACAGGGTCTCAACCTTGTAGCTAATGGTAGGTGCCTTGCAACTTTTTAAGTGTTTTCATTGATTTCACACAATTGCAATATATTGGTCAAAAGTGGGACTCTCCAAATCTTGATTGAATGTTGAAGAGGTAATTTAGTCATTTATTTCAGGTAGACAAGGGATGCATCTAGAAGTTGCATGGAACTGGTCCTTAGGGGGTGCAGTTTAGTAATGCTAATTTTGAATTGATAACCTCTGGACTCTATGGGCTGCATTTCCAAACGCTCCCCTTCTCATATTCCAAATCTTGTAGTTATGTGGTTCCAATGCTGGAGTGGTTCCCAAACTTTGCTTTTTTGTTCATACACTCTGGTCAAACCCTGAAGTTTCTTACTAGACAATTTAAATTGAACACTGATATATAAGTGAAGTGGTAAATTTAACTGTGTTCCATTTCTTTTTCATTTAAGTGCAGTTGAATTACATGATGTGGGTAAAGGGCTTTTAGAGTAGAAGAAATAGCATATAGATGAGAACAAAGGTATAATCAGCACAAGTGATTCTTTAAATTAGCTTTAATTTAACTCTTGCATTTATGTAATCCACTTTGAAACTGCGTGAGTCAGTCAGCATGGCTGCTGTTGGTTGGTTCACTATATATACTGTTACTGCGACTCTGTTAATATCACTGCACTCATCCAGACCTTATAAGGTGTTGCAGCACAGACCTGTCCCCTCATCTCTCTTGCATCCCACCATTCATACCCTCCCCTCATGATTTTTGGTCTGGATTTCCTCCACCTACCCCCCATTCCCCTCATTGCTCCCTCATCTCGCCGTTATTTCTGGATAAACAAGTCAACTCAGGCACTAGAGTTCAGTACCTTATTGTCTCTCTCTCCTTTCACCTAAAGCCAAATCTACATCACACAAATTTCCCAACCCACATCCATGATTAGTGTAAAAAATATATTTCAAAGGCTGCAGTCGCCTGAAAGATCTCTGCTAGCTCGGTGAGTTGAAAAGGTGAAGCTGATCAGAGGGAGTATTGTTGAATTCATAAACCTGTCTGCTCCAGTAAGAAAGAGCAGGCGAGCAGTGAAGGACCAGCGCAGACAGAGAGAAATTTTCCTTTTGATGCCGCTCTCAGACAAAGCTGTAATATGTCTTATTCAGACAGGAGAGGCACTGCTACATCACATTCTTGGATGGTTCTCTGGCTTGTGAGTGTTCCAGGAGACTCCCACTTGGCCGAGCGTAGCTTGGACGAGCCATCCGTTTGGAAAGGAGGGGGCTGTAATTTGGACGGGACAGGAGATGGGAAGACGAACAAGGGATCCAAAAATGTGCTGGACCACTGTCCCTGTCACATCAAGCTCATGGCAGAGTTTCTCTATTGTGGCTACGCCAGCTCTCCACCTGACAACATGTCAATGACTTAACCTGTACAGACAAATACACAGTTTTCACCATGGAAATATCTCTGAAAACTGAGGACCCACTTCAAATTAAACTGTATTACAAACTCATGGGAAAAAGAAACAGCATAGGCCCACAAATAAAGATCAACTTCTTTTGCATAATGGAAATTTCTTTTTTTTTTTTTTGCATTACATGAATCAGATTTATGGTCAGATTTATATGTCAGTATTCAGTATCATAATACAATGCATACATTACTTTGATGTTAGAGTGAAAACATTTCTGTGAGAATATTTTAGAATGTTGGTAATATGATGGAGAACGTCCAACGCTCAGTCATTATTTACAGAAGAGACACCATTCAGTTTAAATTGTTCACAGGAAGATCACTTTATCTGACTGTAATTTCATTCTTATTTATTTTGAAGTTTTAAAACACCAAAGATTTTGTTTTTTAAATGTATATTATACCACACAACATCAAGTTTAATGTCATAATGACAACCTGTTGATCCTATAGTGAATCATAAATGTGTTAATTTACTTTTCTCTAAACATGTATAGTTCAGACATCAAGAATTATGGACTGTTATTTACTCTTAACCAAGGCATCCCAAGTAGCTATAGTTTCTACAGTATTGATTGAAATCATCCCTATAAAACAGAGAACACACACCTAATATTTATTGAGCACCATTTTTTGTTTCAGTTCCAAATATTTCTTTCTACACATTTCAGGGGGCAAACAAAATAAAAGTAGACCAGCAAACACAGTCTAATGTTTGATTGTCCAATGGGACTTTATGTATTCTCACTTGTTATTTTTGCTCACTAAATTTCTAATTGCTTTCATTTAAGGGCTACTAATAAATGAATAAATAAATAAATTAAAAACATTTCCAATGAAAATGGAACTGAGGAGTCAGTGACCTGCCATAGCTATATAAACAGTCAGACAGGCATTAAAGATAGTGTTTTCTGTCACCGTGGGTTTAAACCAGCAGGTTTCACACAATGATTCCTGATGTATTGAACATTAGAAATTTATAGTTTTTTTCTGTTTGATGTAAATAGTTATGCTGTGGGCTCCTAGTACATACTTTTAAATGTTTTTATTCTATTTCCAACACCTTAATATGTTGAGTATGATCATCCATCCTTTGACTTTTGGATATATGTAAAGTATGATTAAGTCTTCACTGAACTTATTATTCAAAAATTGTAAACACTAAATAAAGAGTAAGAGTCCTGAAGCTTTTCTAAGGATTTGTAAACCATAACATAACATCTTGCTTTGGAAGTTACCTGGGAGGTGATGAAGTGGAACAAATCTGTCACATAGTCGTCTTGCAATGACATCCGCATTCGGAGTGACATGTATCAGGTGTTGTGTGTTTGTGTGTGCATTGTGCAGGATTATAAAGGCGGCTGTAGAGACCCTTGCCACTCCTTAGTTTCTCACAGGCTCCCCAGGTGCAGTGGTGCAGGCCAGTGTGTGGGATTAGCCGGTATGCTCTGGCACTCTCTTCTCCTAATCCCTCTAATTTGTTAACAGGGCACAGAGACAGCGGCACACACAAACACACACAGCTGTTTGTCTTGGATTGGTCTCGTTTTGACTGCAGAACTAGTCATATGGCGAGAGGGACTGAGGATCTCCCTTCCTGCCTTCCTATTTCTCTAATGAGCTAAATTCAATCTAATTTTGTTCTGATCTGTTCAGCTTTTCTTTCAAAACCACACCAATAAGACCCTTCTTTTCTTGACAAGAGAATGTACACACCTTCAGTGATAATCCTTTGTTGGTTGGATAATATGAGGAGATGGGCTGAAGCTAAGGTTTAAAAAAACAGGGGAGAAAGAAGGACAGACTAAAAATTTCTGCAGTATAAAAGATGGAAAATAGAAGCAAAAGGGGCTCAAGTTAATTTTCTTACATTTGAATCATGGTTATGGTTGCATCTTCATATCCTGTTGGATACAAACATATACTGTTTACCTTATTAAAAAATAATAAAAAACAACAATGAATGAACTAATTTAACATCATTGTCTGCAGTCCTAGCAGTCCAATAATAGCAAGTGTTTTTTAGAAAATTTTATATGAAAAGAAAATTGGATCAACCAGAAACTATGAAGGATCTATGTAGATTTATCTTATTAGATGATAGTTGCAATAGGTTCAAACGGCTGTAACTCTTTGGCAAGAGTCATTCTGACACAAACATTTATTTCATACAGGGGCATTTCCTTTGGATGGGACATTTGCATCCCTATTTTGAAGGGAATTAAATGTTTTAATCCCTTTACATCCTTTCATAAAAATATCTTTAGACAGAGTTTGCAAGACAAAAAAATATTTTCTTTAAAACCTTTGCAGCTCAAACCTATTTACTGGTTCCCAATGTGAACTAATTTCATTTGGAATACTCTGCAATAATAAAAAAAAGAAAAAAAAAAAAAAAAGAAAAATCTGCTGGATGGCAGCTCAGCTTGTGGCTTGTAGTCTGACAGCAAGAGCCTAAAAACCAAAAGGACTTTGGGGTTTGCCTCTTGGTTTTTGGCCAACAGCATCTGCGGTGATCCGAGCTTGGAGATGACTTACATTTCCCACCGGAGCTTCAACAAGACTTCTGGCTGGCCGGCGTGTCGTGCAGCAAGATAAATTCAGCTGTTAGAGCAAAAGATCTTGATGAGATTTAATTAAAGCTGCTGCTGCTACCGTATGTGGTCTTGTAACCATTGTAGTAGTGAGCTATTGAAGCCAATTTAAAGTGTGTGTCGGGCTGCACTTGAACCACTTCATTCAGAGCTAACAGACTATTTAAAGAATACTGGCAACGCGGCGCCGAGTGAGCTCCGCTTTTAAAATGATGTCACAGACACATGAAATAAACACCTCCTAATGCCTCACAAGCAACAACTAGCTCTGGTGCTGCTAAGATGTGTGCTACTTGACATGGCTAATACTAATAGAGAGCCATGATGGGTGAGTGAAGTTTAGGACAGAGAATATGACTAGTCAAATTTATTTTTCCTTTTTAGTTGGGGTTATTGTCCAAGCCATAATGAGTCAAGTGCAAGATAATAAATCAAGTTTGATAAAAGTTATACATCAACGTGCTGCAAGGATCTGGCTAATAAGTGGATGCAATAATCCACCTGATACTTACTACTTTAATCGCACACTTTGCAGCAATGCACACCCCCTCTGTAATTGTAGATATTTAACTCCCTCACTCCCACTCTTCCTCTCTCCGTCATCTGTAATAGCTGTGATTTAATTTAGCTATTTAACCTGTAATTCCAGCAATATTTATTGAGGGCCGAGGGGAAGAAAATTGGACCATTAGCCGCCCCAGATGAATACCCTGTGATGAAAATGAACGCCGCTAACTGCCAGTTGACCTCTGCACCTTTGCTTTTCTACTCTCTCTTCTTCCTTTTTTATTAGCAGCAGCAGTAGTAATTACAGCAAATTGAATCATAGTGAAAACTGGAATCAGTCTGTAATGAGAGATTTATCCTGTGTGGAAAAAAAATGGGGGTGGAGTTTTACCTGAAGGAATGAAGGGGAGGATGCTGAAATTAATATCAGCAAATATTATGGCTACACACTTTTAAAAGGAAAGTTGAAAATAAATCGAGCCTTCTTCTAGACAAGGGTTTAATGTTTTATCACGTAATGAAGAGATCTGGTCTTTAACAGGTTATGAATTATATTAAAATGTACCAAAAAAACTCAAATTGATATTATAAGCTGAATAATGATGAATCCAGAATGGTAGTAGAATAAAAATAAAACAGCCGCTTATGGGATTTTTAGAATCTCTTAAGTTTGACTTTAATTTAAACTTTGTTCATGACCCAGTTTGGGCCAAGCTGCATCTATTGAATAGCTGGACTCATATTTAATCCTTGATTTAAAAAAGGACTCCATAGCTGTTTAAACTGCTGCAAGGTCACCATGTCCTGTTGCTGCAAAGCAAGCCCAAACCATCAACCCCCGATCAAGTTATCTGATAGCTGGTATGAGTTGTTCTTGTTGTTACTATGTGTTTGGTTTCTCGTGCAATATTTAATAGCTCCAAACATTCATCCAAAGAACCAACTTCCAGATGTCATTTTTTCCCAATTAAAAGGTTTAGAGACCTTGGAGGTAGGATTCTTCATCAACCCCTTTAAAAAGTTAATCTTTGTTCAGTCTTCTTCAAATTGGGCTTTTCTGGAGTTTATTATTAAACATTCTAGCTGAGTTTGGTATAGTCTTTTCTGTATAAAGTTTGTTCAGTCTAAATCTCAGCTGAATTTGCTGTGATGTTCACTCTGAAAAGATCTACTGCTGCCTTTGCTGCTTTCCTATCGTGCATGTTTTCTTCAAATTGTCTTAGAATAGCCTTATACCCTCTCCCATATTAATGTGGCACAACAGCTACTTCTCTAAGGTCAATACCATTGTCCTCCAACCTTGACATTGTATTAGGGCACACCAGGGTTCTTCTCATGAGAAAACTGGCATTTTGCCTTTGACTATGAAAGCCTTGCTGCTCATTAAAGGCATTTAAGTGCTATAAAAAACATTTTCTTTGGTCATTCCATTAACATTCTGGCCCCTGTCTTTTTCAGTGCAGTGTAAAATCTGCTTTTTATTAGTAGTTCAGTATCACTGACACAGACACAGGCTGCAGTATGTTTCTACTATGATTTTTTTGTATCAACCTTTTCCATGTGATTGTTCCTTTTACTAAGAAACCTAAACATAATTACAGTATGCTTCAACATTAAGAAAAATATGAGCACTTTGTGTTTTGTATTTAATAAGCCCTTTTTGGAACAGCTTATTTATTTAATTGCAGGAGTAACAAGTAATGATCCATCCACACACGGTTGAGTACTAAGTAAGCACTGAAGCTTTTTCCTTCATTGTTTCCATTGGAAGGACAAACGTGATTAGCTACAGTGTTAGCCTTGTCTACGTATATCTAAACACTCCTCTTTGCGTGGAGCATTTTGGAGACATAGTAAGAGAAGCATGGCTGAGATGGTTTGAATATCGACTAAAGAGGGATGGGGGATAAACTGGAAAAAATATGTTAAATATGGAGGGGTCAAAAAGACGGAAAATATCAGAGAGAGTTTGTAAACACTGCAATAGATGATATGGACAGACCTCACCTTATAGGATAAATGTGAAACTGAGACTCTCATTAGTGAGGCAGAGAAAGAGAAATCAGATTTATTATTTGGTTCTAAAATTGAACAAAAACAAAGGAGATGAACTGTAAAGGCTCAGAGCAAATATTTCTGTAGGAAAATCATAAGATTATAAACCAAAAGCCTGGTGTGATCTGGAACCTTAAAATATGTGGCCGAATCTTATTTACCTTCTTATTTTGCTTTTTAAATGGGTTGAATTTCTTTTAGAAATAAACTCATTTATTTGTGTTTTATATTTCAAGATCTTATAAAGCCATTTGATTTATGATTTAATCTATTGAAGGAATAGGTTGAGCTCAGAGTCAATAATCAATGAGGGAGAGAAATAATAAGAACCTACAATTTGAGTAAGATCAAGAAAGATTGGTCAAAACTCTATTTAAACAGTTACCTTTAAGATCTCCTATCAGCAGGGAAATGTACATAAATACATCTTGATTTCTTATTTTTATTTAGTTTTTATCAAATCTAAACAAGGCTAAATATGTTTTTCATATTTGGGAAATTTTATTTATTTTTGTTACCAAAAGATTTTGTATAACTTATAATTATTATTTGATAATTATCATGGGTTTAGCACATGTTTGATTCATTGGAGACACTAAGGTTTGGCTGTATGACTGGCAGTCTCTGCCTCTTATCTGTTACACTAGATATGGGCCAAAGCCCCTCTGCAAACCTAATATTTCAGTGATGGAATAAAAGGAAGGAAAACACTTCAGATTTTACTCGTACTCGTACTCGTACTACCGGATAAAGCGGGAGACTTCAGATTTTATACTCGCTAAAAATGTTTTTGATATATTTTTCTGTAAATGGCAAAAGAAATTGGATTATTCTCTGCTGGAGTTATTGCAGTACTAGGGGCTGAAATGATAAAATCAAAGGTGAAAAAAATTTAAATATATAGATATCTATTTTTTTCCACATTTTTATTGCTGCCATAAAAACCAGATAAACTGCTCAAATATTCTGCTGCCTTACCTATTTATTCAGCTACATGTGAGTTTTCTATAGAATCAAAATCTTTACGACAATTTAATAGTTTCGTCTTAAAATTAGATGAAAATAAAGCTTTTTAAATAATTTTTCAGTCTTTTCTTTTTTTTCTTTATGTAGTTTTGTTCTATGCATCAATGCTTACAACAATAACAAATGTAATATTAAGCTACCGTACTATTTTTTGGCATGAACAAATATTCATATTAATACTAATAAATTTCAGAAATGTGGTTACATTTGCATTTTTAAAAAACAGATTAAATGTTAGAAGGTGTAAAACAATTCCCAAACATTAACAGATAATTTGCATTTATTTTCATGTTAATATATCAAAACAAATCTGCCTCAGCAGAATTACAATCACTTCCCTGACTGTTTTGCAGAACATTACAGTCTGATCTGCAGTCTGTGACTGAAATCAGATGCATTTTAAAACCAAAATATTTGGAATGCCAGGATGCTGCAAACATAAGATGGTTTATCGCCCAGCGAAAGTTCAGCCTTCGAGCCTTAAATGCTTCTATAAAAAGATATAAGTGAACTTGTGTAACCTTTACAGACATACGCAGTGTAAATACTCATACAGGAGATCATAATTCAAAGAGGTGTGTGTGTGTGAGTGTGTGCATGGTAACACTCAGAGAGGAGGGAAGTATCCATGTAGTGTTTTCTCCTTCCCTCTATGAAGCACAGCGCTCAGTGTTCGACCAAATAAAGTGATGAGAAGCTCCTTCGCCTTCTCTGCTTTTTCATATGGAAATAGAAAATAATGGGGTGATTAAATAGAGTCGTATATTAAAGTACAGCTGACATTAGAATTAGCATAATGTGCTCTCGCCTCAGGCTGCATACTTTATTTGCCATCTGCGTTAGACTCCCCTCCCCGGGGAGGGCGCTCTCTGTCTTCTCTCTCTCTCGCTCTCTCTCCCTTTGTCACACACACACAAACCAACACACTTCCCCCAGACAAAAACCCTGACCCTCTTCTTCCACTGTGACCAGAGACAAATAGTGTCTCGGTGCATTATTTCACTTTCTAAAACACACAAACACACTGCTAAATGACTTCAATGACCCAGGGAGAAGTTTCCAGAAAGATGGAGGCAGGAATGGAGAGAGTGAATGTTTCTTTCTGTGGAGTGTTAAGATTTGACACTAAAACAGCTTGTGAGAAACATGCACACAAAAGCTGAGACATGGGGAGCTGTTATTTTCACTGTACAAGTGAGAGTGTGTGAGTGTGTGTGAACGTCCTGCCTGCTATAATTAAGTCAAAAGGCCTTACAGGACGATAGAGGAGAACAGCTGTTCCACCTCCACGCTGCTCCTCCTTAATGCAAACACACTTACAGAGCGAGACAAACTCATGAATAATTAAGGGTTTATTATCATTAATAATACTCTTATTGTAATTAATATTATTTTATTTCAAATATTCTTTGTTGGTATTCTTTATTATGAATAAGAACATAAATTACAATGATTGCATATCAAACATATTCATGTAATTATATTTTTGTCATCTTTATTTACGAGATATACATGCTCCTTTATAGTAGACTCATTTTCAGTATTAGTGCCAGCGAACACAAACTGACAAATACACAGATATACAAATAAGGGTAACAGCTAAGGCAGCATGCTTTCCAAATTAGTGCAATAGGTCAAGAAAACAAGCCTTCACTGAATAAATACACAATAATAAAAAAATGTACAGCATGATTAATACATGTGAGCAAAAACAAAGACTAGAGCCAGCAATGAACATTGGTTAATTGCTGCTAATTTTTCACCTCTGTTTTTGGTAACAAATTATTTAATAAAATGTGTTGTGTTTCCTAAAAGGTTAAAGATTTTAATTTTTGAGTATACAATATACCTTTAATCAATGAGCTTTTAAATTGTTTGAATAAATAAAAAACTGCAGTGTATAAAGATGTTTACCTTAGTGATAAATTAATCATCTCTTGAACCTCTTAAAACACTTATTACTGTGGGCTGACCCCATTTTACTGTGAAATGCACATGGGAAGTACACGTTCTCAGCTACTGCGAGTTTTACACAGAATTAAGTAAAATGTATTGCACATCTCATTACTTGAGCTGAAAACATTCCCCACTACAAATAAGGTAGTAATAATAATTTGTTAGTGTTCGTGCAAAGATAAGGTTAGATTTAGTTTTGGTATCATATTATCAACTCTAAAAGGTTTGTTGTGCTTTTGTGTGTTTGCAGTTGGCAGAGATGAACCCTCAAACTACATATGTACCACCTGTAAGCAGCCGTTCCCCAGCGCCTGGTTCCTGCTGCAGCATGCCCAGAACACTCATGGCATTCGCATCTATCTGGAATCAAATCCCTCCAGCACAGCCCTCACACCTCGACTCACCATGCCGCCACCCATGGGCAACGACTCAATCCCACAATCCCCACTCACCAGCTTTCTAGGGGAAAATAATCCCTTCCACCTGCTAAGAATGACGGGGCCTTTACTCAGAGAACCACCCCCAGGCTTTGTTGAGAACCGTCTCCCCAACACACCACCGTTTGTCAGCCCACCTCCCCGCCATCACCTGGACCCCCATCGGCTAGAACGCCTTAGCGCTGAGGAAATGGGCCTCATCTCACAGCATCCCAGTGCCTTTGAGAGGGTGATGCGGCTTACGCCGATGGCCATGGAGTCCCAGTCAATGGATTTCTCCCGGCGATTACGTGAACTGGCAGGGAACACTAACAGCACTACGCCACCACTGTCTCCCAACAGGCCAAACCCTATGCATCGACTGCTAAACCCCAATCCCTTTCAACAAGGCCCTAAATCTCCCTTTCTAAGCACTCCACCATTGCCACCATTGCCCCCAAACAGCACCACTCCTCCCCAGACACAAAACAAGATCAAGTCCTGTGAGTTTTGTGGTAAGACGTTCAAGTTCCAGAGCAACTTGGTGGTGCACCGGCGCAGCCATACTGGAGAAAAACCATACAAGTGCCAGCTGTGTGACCATGCCTGCTCTCAGGCAAGCAAGCTGAAACGCCACATGAAGACACACATGCACAAGGCTGGATCCATGACAGGGCGCTCAGATGATGGCCTCTCCACCACTAGCTCTCCAGAACCAGGCACCAGTGATGTCACTGGTGAGGGCATTAAAAATCGTGATGGTGATTTTCAAGGGGAGGGAAATGAGGAGGAGGAAGAGGAAGAGGAAGAAGAGGAACTTGAGAATGAGAGTCGACCAGAATCGAACTTCAGTATGGAGTCAGAGTTCTACAGGAACAGGGAAAATGGTTCTAAACCTCCTTCGGAAGAAAAGACATCTCTCTCCCTTGAGAAGATGGTAGATGGTGGGGCTATTAACTCAATTCAACAATATAATAATTTGATAGTTGACAATCGTAAAAGGATGTCCTTCTCCAAAAGGGCCTCTGATGGCCAGAGGGACACTGGAGATGAGGACTCTGTTGTTGGAGAGATGGATCACCACCAGCAGGAAGAGCGGACAACCATTAACGGCCGGAACTGTGGCTCCGGTGACTCTTTCTCAGGCTTGTTTCCTCGAAAGCCCACCCCCATCACCAGCCCCGCTCTCTCCAATTCCTCAAACAAGAGGATCAAGATTGAAAAGGACTTGGACATCCACCAGGCACCACATATCCCTTCTGAGAACGTGTACTCCCAGTGGTTGGTGGGCTATGCTGCCTCTCGCCACTTTATAAAAGACCCTTTCTTAGGCTTCACTGATTCCAGACAATCGCCCTTCGCCACTTCGTCTGAGCACTCATCGGAAAATGGCAGCCTGCGCTTTTCGACACCTCCAGGAGACCTGCTTGATGGTGGTCTATCTGGCCGCAGCGGAACCGCAAGTGGGGGAAGCACGCCTCATTTAGGTGGAGGAGCTGGCCCAGGTCGACCGAGTTCCAAGGACGGGAGGAGGTGCGACACCTGTGAATATTGTGGGAAGGTGTTTAAGAACTGCAGTAACCTGACGGTGCACCGGCGCAGTCACACAGGAGAGAGGCCCTACAAGTGTGAGCTGTGCAACTATGCATGCGCCCAGAGCTCAAAGCTCACCCGCCACATGAAGACGCATGGCCAGCTTGGAAAGGAGGTCTACCGGTGTGACATTTGCCAAATGCCCTTCAGTGTGTATAGCACTCTGGAGAAACACATGAAAAAGTGGCATGGAGAACATTTGATGACCAGTGAGGTCAAAATTGAACAAGCAGAGAGAGCCTAAGGTACATTTTTAATGCTCTGTCATTCTTCTTAGACTCTAAAAAAGACAACAAATTAAGGGGGTAGCTGGATACTTTTATATTGATTTTAGTTTAAGTTTGTGTTTTTATTAAAAAAAACTGCCAACTGAGAAAAAAAAATGAGATCTTAACTGAAGCTGTCTAAACTGCCTCATTTGGCATTCATTTTTAAACAATCAGTCTGACGAGTTTTAAATGTGTGGAGCCTTTAACTGTGCAATAATTTCTGTATTTATTGGATTTTGTATTTTGGCATGTGCAGGTACATCCTTTTTTTTACTGTTTAGTTTGAGTTTCGCATTTCATTAAACACACATGACATCCTGAGAGTTCTTCAGCAATTTTAAGAGAAATACAGTTTACGTAGGTTATTTGTTTTGGACATGGCTTAAGGGAAATGTATATTAAGAAAATTGTTTAGGGTCTAGAACAGATGCCAAGTTCAATTTTTGTTTTGAAAGTTAATTGTGAGTGCTAGAGTGAATTTATTTTGCATAACAATATGCGGACAACAATCTTTTTTGGCATTGTAGTATGAAATGACTCTAAGAACATGATTTAATTGGATATGTAGAAACGAGTGTCATAGCAAACAGTAAATGTCAAACAAAAGAGGATCCCAAGATTCATTAACCCTGAATATCGTAACCAGCCTGAGGAAACAAGACAGCTGCTGACTGCAACAACTCTATGAAAACTTATTAGGTTTCACTCTAACCTTACTACATTATACACCTGTGCATTACATTTTTCACCAAGTCCCATTACATTTCGGTGTTAAAATTAACCAGTAGGGGAACGTGAAGCCATGTCAAGTACACACAGAGAGATAGGACAGAGAAACAGAAAGACCACATAGATGTCTCAGGGTAAAATATAACTGCTCAATTTTTGTTTTTACCCGCTCTTTCCTATGCTGCCTTTCAATGACAGATTTCAACATCTACAAATAGACATATTTAGCTACAAAATATATATTTCATTTATTCCAAGGAGGAAAGTTAAGAAAGTTGATTGGATATCAGTTTAAAAAAGATAACATTTCTGGAGCTGAAATCTTTAAGAATTTCACATATTCTTAGGAGTTTCAAGAGCAGCATTCTTACTTACATTAAAATTACTTAAATATTCTCTATCACAAGAGGATATTTAAATATCTCAGCCTCTGTTTGCTTTAAGCCATTCCAACTTTATAGTTGCACTTCTCCTAGAAAAATAAATAAATCACATTTATTTCAAATGCAGACCGTTATCAGAAACCGGCACTTTACGATGTATCATCCATTGCACACAGACAATACAGCTAAGCGGGACAAAGGGTGTGGAGCTTGGGATCTACTGATGCTTGAGTGCCACAATAGGCCTAGCCTATCCAAAAGCTGGCACAAAAAATGTAATAAATAAATGATGGGAGTAATAAGAATATTAATTTATTCTGGACATTTTGTGTACTGCCATTCAATTTGACTTGAGTGTGCCTTGAATATGATCTTCCTTTTAATTGTCTGAGACAAATGTTATGCTTTCCCTGAATCACGAAATTGAACAAAGAAAATGTGTAATTTAAAGTGGAATTTAACACTTAAAATAAAAAATTAGAAAAAAAAACAATGTGCTTAGGTTTAGCATTAGCAGATTACCCTGCACAATAACAATGTGTCTGTGTGTATATATGTATGCATTTGTACATATAAATGCACAACCTATATGAATATATATAGATCTATATCAAATTCGACACTGACAAGGCCATGAGTTTGTTCCACATCCGGATCGTCAGGCAGCAGATAAAAACCTCACAAAAACTGGAGAAAAATCAGGAAAAACTGAAACTAGAGCAGAATTTAGTGCACTCTGTCTTGAAGAAGTTTACAGTATTGACACAAGGATTAAAAATCTCTTTGTGTGTGTAAAACATTTTTTTTAAAGATTGTTTTAAAACTTTTTAAGTTCTTTTTTCATTGCTTCTCATTTTTTGTGACGGGTTTTGATATATATATATATAAATATATATGAATATATATGACATTTTTCTGGTTTACTGTAAAAGTATAACAGTATTTGTAATATTGGAGAATGCCTGGGCATTTTACAGAAATGTAAAAAAAAAAAAAACGCTGTTTTCCTTATTTTTTTAAATATCTTTTATTTTACAGTCCAATTTAAATTGTGGGTCTCTAAAACTGTTTTCTTTTGTTTATTTTTTATTTCTTTTTGTTTTTTGTCCATGTAACTGTAAAAGTCATGAGTTTTAGTAACCTTTCTTCTGGCTTGAGTGTAAAGAAATAAAAAAAACTAAAAAAGTGGGAAAAAAAGTCTGAGCTGGAACGATTTGCAGATGGAAAGTTTAGGGAATGTTGTTTCCGGTTTTCTGGAAGAATCATGGAGAATCCTGACCTGTATCTATTTTTCTTCTCCTGGAATGGATTATTCTCCATGGCTGGTTTGAATTACATGTGTAGGCGCTTGCTGTCGTTCCTAATGAGCTTGTCTTTTTTTTTTTAAATCCTGTAGGCTGTGTGCATCTTTTGTGAATGAATAGGACTGACTTTCTGACCAATCCAACTCACGGGCTGCCATGATCTGTTTGTACAAACAGAACCTGATCAATTTGTACTGTTGTACTGAATCATGTTGTACAGAATGGGATCAAATAAAGGTTGTTAAACAGCCTTTTAGTGAAAAAAACACATCTTGATGTTTTGGTTGTACATAGTTTTTTCTATGACTACTCTGTTTTACTTTAATTTGTCCTTTCTGTTTGTGATTTCTGACCGGCACTGGCAGTGGCCTGGATGTGGAACGCTGGGGGTTCTCCATGTCAGTTTCCAGGCCTCAGCATGAGAACAGAGCACAAATACAAGATGTTACAAACGTCTATCTTGCTTGTCTGCCTCTTTTTTTGATTATTCAAAATCATTTCACAGAAAACAACCCCTGATTCTAAAATATAATAAGAAATTTAATTTTTCGCTGCAGTATTTACTGCTGTCCAAACTAGGGCACAGAAGCAACAACAGTATGAACAGCTTTCAGTGAAAGCGGGTTAGAGTGAAAGCATCTCTGTAGAAAAGATCTTTTTGCTGTTAAGTTTAAAATCCTCATATTTACTTTAAACATTTTTTCTCAGGTCCAGCCATTCTGTCATCTTCATTTTACATACTATAAAAAAAGTTCTAAAAAGAGTTAAGAAAAATCAAATATTTTCAAAGGAAATGTTTCTACATGTTTTTAAAACACCTCCCTGTAAACACATAAATTCTCGAAATGTCTTTATCACAGTGAATACACAACATAAATACGTACATAAAAGTGCTGTAGTAATTACAGTATTTCCACACTATTTATGTAAAAGTTCCAGGCTTCTTGGTAATTTACATTCATTTTGAAATATGAATACATCCAGTCAGCAAGGTTTCAGATGGCCCTTGTGACAATAACACATTTTAATGAAGAAAGGATACAAGGAAGAAATTACATAAGAAAGAAAGAAGGGAATAAGCAAATAACAAAGATATAAAAATATAAGGAATCCAAGATAGAAGGACTTATAAGAGGAAGAGAGGGGAAGAAAAATAATTTTGGAGATGGATGGAAGAAAGTAAGGAAGTAATTACAAATAGAGCAGCAACTATGAGAAGAAAAAGGAGGCATGAGATTGCAATGACGAAGAATGATAGAAGGACAAAAATATAATGGAGAAAAGGAGAGGGAAAAGAATGAAGAATGGATGGACACAGGAGAAGAAACTGGTAGGTATAGAAAAGAGAGGTTTCAACATTAAGACCACTATAGAAAAAAGAAGTTAAAAAAAAATGTTTTTAACACTTATCTCCAGACTTGTGAGACATTAAAGTCAGTCATACTTCTCCAAGCTGCATATAAACTCTGTAACTATACCAGGCCTGTGTGTGGCACCCTAACTCCAAAAACTGAGAACTAAGCATAGGTGTAAAGATTTGGTGGTATTATGGCACCATCTTATTTAGAAAGTTGTGTATTGTTATTGACTTACAAGCATAAGAGTAATTTCCATAAGGGTACAGAAGTTAAGAAAATATTTTTTCAATCATTCACATGTATCAGTTAAAGGCTCTCTGTACTACCAGCTCATTGAAAAGTTTCTCAAAATGCACTTGTCAGCGTCTTATTTCCTATTTCTTGTTTATGCTAATGGCATATGCAAACACAAATACTGAACAAGTCAAAGAAGACATAATATGATTTAATCATGTCAGAATCTTATGCAGTAACAAACAAATTTTTACTAATTCTTACGTAATATGACTGCAGCACAGCATATTGTTTAACCATACATTTAAATTCATTGACTTATAGGTATGGGACTTTCTACGTTTATATTAAAAATTTTCGCAAAGGGATTTCAATAGAGAAGGAGGTTACTTAAACATGTGTAACAGTCCCGCCTGAAAGTGCATGTGAATAAATGCAACTTTTTAGCATTTTCTTTAATACTTCAAATATTGAATGAGAAAAACAAAACAAATTTTCTTATTTTGAGTCATCACGAATGGTTTCAAAACAGTGAATTAAAACAGGATATAGAATTAAGGGAGCCATAAGCAATGCAAGGTAAGGCAAAGCAAGTTTATTTACAGCACAATTCAGTACAAGGACAATTCAAAGTGCTTTACATTAATTACACAATACAATAGAAGAAAAATAAAAGCAAATAAAGATAAAAAAAAAAACGATAAAAGCAGGTAGTGAAACAAATAAAACACAGTTGGACCAACACCCTGTCCACCTTAATAAACCTAAACTGATAATACCTCAGTTAACAGTTTAACTTCAACTTCTTGAGTTTGTTCCAGACAAGAGGAGGATAGGAACTAAATGCTGCTTCTGCATGTTTGGTTCTAGTTCTGGGTGTACAAAGTAGGCTTAAACTAGAATGCCTGAGTGGTCTGGGAGGTTGTTATATTGACAACAAATCTGTTTACTATAAAAATATACTATAAAAATAGGGAGTCCATAAAGTGAAGGCTGAGAAGGGTCGAAGGGCTCATGTTAAGCTGGAGACATGGGCGTCTGTCAATCGAGACTCTAAATGAAGACTTAAATGATGATAGGCTGTGCTGAGAGGCAACTTCACATTCATGCAGTCACATTCACAAAATCCCACCTTTACACCAACAGGCCCCACTTAACAATTCTGTTATCGATTCCCAACAATAGATCCTATAGGCTCTGGGGAGCACGACTTAAGTCACGTTTTTTATGCAAGTTACACATTCATTAAGCAAGTATCACATGACCAGGCGTAAGTCTAGAAAAGCAAAGCAAAAAATATGGCGTCCCATCGGGTAAAGCTATCAAAAGTTTGGCTTTATTTTAAGGAAGAGAAAGAAAGCAATAATGCGCTTTGCAATCATTGCAAAGTGGCAATTATATCCGTGGGAAGAAAAACATCCAACATGCAGAAAAAACTGCGAACACAACGTGGCATACATTTTAACGAATGCTTTGTTTGATGCCTTCCGGACAGAAGCTAAAATTTTGACCAGCATGGAAGGCAAATCTGGTGGTAAGTAGCTAGTTTTATATCACTGGCTGTGCTTAATGTGGTTCCTAGTAAATCATATGCCATTTCTGGAAATAAACCAAATTTCTACCTCTCTTTAGGGTTATTAAGAGAGTGTACCTTTCTCGTTAATCCAGCCCTACTGGTAGCTGGAATTCTTACATGATTCTAGCTATTGCAATGGATGTAACGAAACATGCTACAAAGTTGCTCTGCAGTTCAGGGAGCGAGAGAATTGTCATGCTCGTTTATTTACTAAATCAGGGGGAGAGGAGTTTATTTCCTGAAATTGTACAATAATGCTTTATCATTAAACAGATTCCTTCTCCATTAGATTTAAATGACTGTGACTAGACGGATAGCCTGGCTGGTTTAGAGGCTGGCATCTTAACAAGTTCATTGTTAACAGAATCGATAAGAGAATCGATAAGGAATCAAATTGTTTCACATAATCGATAAGGGAATCTGAAAATCTTATCAATTCCCAACCCTAGTATAAATGCTGCAGATGTGACGGCCAGCTTGTTTTCAGAGCTCTAAATGCATTCTAACAACCACAGGTGGGCATGAGCATCCAAAGCAAAGCCAGCAAGCCTTATCCACCTCCAGTACTTTAATATTCTTACTCTAATGCCCTACATATGTAGGTCTTGGCAATAGTTGGCTGCCGTTGTGTGGTGCCCGGGGAGCAGTGTGGGGTTAAGGGTCTTTGCTCAGGGAGCACAGGGAGCCACCCAGAGTGGCAGTCTGTGGTAGTTGGGCTTGAACTCAGAACCTCAGGATTCCAAGCCTTATGCCTTACCCCCTAGGCCATCTCTCCCCTGTGATCTGTGACGTCCGGCCCAGGTATAACTTCTGACCCAACCAGAACTTCAGCCCAAACCAGGGCCTGCCACAGCCAGATCAGGCTGTGGCACATCTGACCTAATCCCACTCTCAGCAGTATCTGTATTGCAAACTACTTTCACTTTATCAAAGACTTGCTACATTCTGATAGGAACATTGTTTAACATGATATATTCCCTCTCTTAACACATTCAGCATCCTCAAAAGTATTTTTTGTCCATTTGACTTCATTTGTCAACTGAAGTGGAGGCATTGATGCTTGTTAAGTTGTTACACTTAGCTGTCGCTCAGTGAGATTCCCCAGAAGATATAACAAAATTGGGAAAAGGTTCTGATAGTTAGATCAAAGCCAGATAAGCACTAGACAAGATTGTTCTTTTAAAGTAAGGGAATTAAAAAAAGACAATGTATAGAATGAAGCTCTGCTGCTATGACAATTTGAATGACCGCAGCAAAAAACATGAACATCTACATAGCATCAGTGCAGTAGACAGGATAATGATTCCTCCTGAAACAAGGCCATTATTACTTTCAGCACCTGCTTAGACATTTTCACATTTCTTCCGTTTTTCATTTTCTGATTTAATTTCATGGCTCCATGATGAACAGAAGAGAGAGAGAGAGAGACAGAGACACAGAGAGAGAGGGAAAAGGGGGTTTCCGAAGCACAATTAGTCGAGGGAGGCATGAGTGCAGAATCGGACAGACCCGGGCGAGTTGTGATTTGGCTTGAGTTTCAAGGCAAATGGGTAATTAAGGCTTTTCCCTGGCCGGCCCGCACTTTGAAGTCCCCTACAGGGGGGATTATCTCAGCCAAGAGAAAGACAGTGAAAGTGAAGTAATGAGACCCAGGAAGAGGGGGAGGAACTGAGTGAAGTAGGCAGTGAAGCCTTGATAAAGATGCAGATAGAAAAAAATTTAAAAAATCTAAAAAAAAATTATGAAATTACAGAAGTAGATAGAAAACACTGCAGGCATAATTGTGAAGATAGTAAAACTGTTTTTTTCGATCCAAATATTTGATTTAACCTCTACAATATGTTGCCAATTCCTGTTTTTTAACGTTGTAATAAATCAAATGTAACAACATTAACTCATGTTTTCTCACTAAATTGTTTATTAATTTCTTGAGAGCAGTATGTCTGGGAAAAACATTATTTAATCATAAACCAATAAGCACTAAATATTTTAAAAAGTCATTGTTTTTTGGGGAGGAGGTTTTACTGTCTGTGCATTAAGCAAAAGTGCTTGAATGTAATTGAAATGAAAAATCTATAACCTTTTAGAGAAAGACCATCAATATCATATAAAAACTTTAAAGGCTATAAACTATGAAATGGATGTTGCATGTAGGTGCAAATGCACTGGTGATTAGATAATCATCAATGTTATTACTTTTAATTTATACAGCTATTTGGGCAGTTTCCTGCTCTAGCACCTGCGGTTGTGTGCAAACTGTAATGTGAAAAAAAACCATAAAACACCCAGAAAAGCATTCCCATATACAGACTATCAATCTTAAAGACCATATAAAGACATTTCTAGACTATTTTGAGTCCATCGTTGGCCAGGCAGGAAAAATTTGTTGAGGCACCTGCAAATCTCCCCAGTAGTGGAGATCCCAGCAAGTCCGCCCCAAAGTCAGAGGGTGCAGTCCAAATAAAGGACAAAATGAACTTGGTTAATCCATTCAGTATTTAATTAAATTTTATGACACAATGGTAAGAAATAGGGGTAAACTGGAGCCAAAACACATGTTAAAGTGCCCTCTGATGACTCAAAAACCGGTGCTAAAGTGCTCCCTACTGTGGTGACGATGTGTTATATGTGTTTTTTCTTCCTGCCCTTAAAAAAGTCTGCATGTGCCCACTGAGTCACAGAATGACTTAAATCTCCAATTTGCATATTTGGTCATGTGGTATAGACATATGGGCAGAAGAATATCTACTTTGGGAAGACAAAAATCTAAGTAAAGAGTTACAAATGGAAGTTAAAAATACAATTTTTATTAAATTCATCCTTTGGTTAAATTTCATATTTATTTATCTTGTGTGGTTTTGGGAAAACATTAAAGCAATGAAATTATTTCATAAAATCCAAATTTAGGGATTACCTTTAGTGTGACAGTGTCAAAGAAAATACAAAAAACCCCGAAACAAAATCAGTTCATCAGCGGCAGCTTTGCACACATGTAGTTAATTTGCATTGTTTACATAGTTCTCCTCTCTCCTCTGACTACTGGTGGGTTGGCAGGAAAAGCTGCACACTGCGTAGGGCAGAAAGACTAGCGCTTTACGACTAGTTAGCTAACTTTTCAATTATTAGTTTTGCTTTGTGGTTGGAGGGTCCAGAAAACTTCTTAAATATAGAAACAATGTAATTTAGTTGCCAGCAGTGTGCACCGCATGTTTGAAGAAATCCAAAACAACTCATTGTAATAAAGGCGCCTTATTAACTATGAAGCACAACGGTAGCAGGTGGATGATTGGGACTAATTTCATAATTGACCCAAAACTCTACATGGATGAATTAACTGAAACAAATGCTTTGTTTTTAGTATGGTTGTGATTTTTATCAAAAGAGATACAGTACCATTCACTTTGCAAACAGGCTGCTGACATGTGACTTCACATAGAGTCTGGAAGAAATTAACTGGTCCGGAGAAATTCACTGGTCACATATTGGCATAGTAATTCTTTAATTACTATGCCAATATGTGACCAGTGAATTTCTCCGCTGTGAGATCAATAAAGCTCATCTAATCTAATCTAATCTAATCTAATCTAATCTAATCTAATCTAATCTAATCTAATCTAATCTAATCTAATCTAATCTAATCTAATCTAATCTAAGACAGGAAACAAAGCAGTCGGACTCCGCTGTGTGTAAAAATACCACTGCTCTGTATTGTTTAGGGTTGCTTTAATAATTTCCAAAGATAAAATGGGTTATCATATATCACCTCAAATGAGGTGGATTATCTTTAAAGTGTGCTCAAATATATATGAGTGGCCATATGGAGCTGAGGTGATGGACTCTGAAATCAAATAAATAACTAAGATTGCAAGAATGTAATTTGGTGAAAGACTTACCCAAAACATGAAAGGAACCAATTTTTCAGGACCCAAAACTAAACTCCTTATGACCGCATTTTCCACCTGCTAGTTAGGAGAGACAGAAGAACACTTTTGAGGAAAAGCCAGAAGACTTTGAGGCATTAAGGGTTATTCCTATACAAGTATGAACCTGACAGACAGTTGGAATACAAAAGCGAAAATAAAATCTGCATACGATGATTGTCATGCTGAAAATTAATGAGCTAGTTTGTCCCAGCTATCATGGTGTGGGCTAACAGCTGTGGTTATTAAAATGTTTGAATTGAGAGGCATTGATTCTTTGTCTCTTTGGTTATATGTTACATGCTATATGCATATAATATTGAATAACTTTTGAAGTTAGCTTACCAATGTATCTTCTTAAATTCTATTAGAAATTATTAGCTTTCTTAATTTATACTAGAACAAATTACACAGTAATTTATTCTAGTATAAAACCTACTCCTTATTGTTCAGACCTTGACTAGATTGTTCACAATCAATGGAATCCAGTCTGAGGTGCTAAAGGTTGTGAAAAATAAGTAGTATTTATCATTTTGCTGTTTTTTGAAATGGAAGCTACAGTGGGAAGACAACTTCACCTTTGCCATTGAATCAAACAGATACCTGCCCCATTCAAAGCTGTATTTTACTTTTATCATTAAAAAAAGTTGTATTCACTCACCTATAAAACTGTATGTGCAATTAATAACAGTCCATAGAACCATGATGCCCATTTAATCATACATGCCGTCGAATCAATGTTGTATTGTTAGGTAATTGGCTTGTCAGCTGCTGTCAAGTAAAATATAGAGTGATCATAGAAAATGCTAAAAACCAATGCAGAAGCTTTATTCCCCACTTAATATATAAAATCATGTTGGTACTTTTGATTTATAAAATTTTTAATTTTACAACACGCACATTTGATGTTTGACTGTCAGATAACATCAGGTTGAAAAAAACAGTTTTATTTTACCTTTAAACACAACAGGTTTTTTGAAAAACCCAAAATTTCTTTTCATGTTTTTTATTGACTTTAATCAGTGAACAGAACTGTGTTGGACTTCAGGCTTGCTTCTCTGCTTCTATCAGCCCCCAAACATGCTTTTATATCTGGAGTGTGTGTGTGTGTTTGTGTGTTGGGGGGATTAACTCAGACAGACACCTCTGGTTATTCAGAGGGATGGAATTATTTCAAGACCCCGACTGGCTGTCAGTGGTGGCTGTGCCTCCTCCCTTACTCGTTCGAAAAAGGGAAGAAAAAAAAAACTTCAAATGACTTAAGCTGCTGGTCGTCATGGAAAGCCACACTGTTGACAGGTACAGTAAGGTCTTAAGCCTTCCAGATCAACTCCACTATTCTCCCTGACAAAATCCACCCCTGGGGCTTCTTGACTACCAGAATCAAGTAGAAGGATTTGGAAGGAGAGGGGTTAGACTGGGGGATACCGGCTGTTTAACTCATAGCCAATCAAGAAAAGGTCCACTGGCAATGCTTCTAATTATTTCTGTTATTATTCAATAGTCTGGACCTTTTTCTATTGTAGAAATTCTCTTTCTATAACAGAATTGGAAGAGTTATTACTGTCAGTGAAATAGACATGAAGTCTAGATATGAAATGAATCGACTCATTTCTTTGTTTTGCATTCAGTCTGTTTATCGCTTCAACACAAAATCTTACATTGCTCATTTTCTGATTAATTCATCTCAGTGACGAACTGAGGCTATCGACTGATTCTGAATCACAATTCACAGTCGAAGTAAATCAAAGCCTTGCTTGCCAAACTTATTGTGAGAAGGATTTCTAGAGTCTGAGGCGTCTCGTATGTTTTTTATTCCCTGTTCTGAATGCAGGCGAGGTGATAAAGCAGGGCGAGTCCTTTAAAAGAGGCAAAGGAAGGAGGAGACAGAAGTGTGTTAGCTCTGGAAGTCCTGAAGGCGCTGCATAAGAGGTGTGCTGCATCTTTTTTGATATTCAGATTCGGCTGCCTACACACGGCATTATGACACATTTGGATGATCGCATTGTAGGATTAACGGGCCTGCCTTGTCATTTCCAACAACAATGCCACGATTTAGGGATGCTATTTCTCACAAGGCGCTCCACATTAACGCCGGCCCAAAGATTTACAGAAATCTTTGTCTTAAGATGAAAGCAGAGAGGGGCTTGAGACAATGAAGTTAAGCTTTGGAAATGAGAGGAGGAGAAAAGGGAGAGCCGTCACCGGGCGTTGGTGGTGGAGGGATGAAGGGAAGGGAACGAGAGGAGGAAAGTTTTCGGATAAATCAACCGGTAGTCATGCTTGAGAGAAATTAGCATTTCTGTATTTGTGAGCAGCCTGGAAGGTTAGACAAATGGAAAAAAAAAAAGGTGATGAATGCATCACTGAATGAAAAGCCTTTTCTCTACCACAGAAAATGTGGCTTTCTAACCTCCATCACACTCTTTCTGTCCTCTAATCTCCAGGCCTCCAGCAGTCTCTGCAAAAAGTGCCCTAGTTTGTCGCGCCTCCCCCTTCACCCTGATTGGATTCATCCTGGCTGATTGAGAATCTGCTTACATTAAAGCCATGGAAAGGAGATAAGATCCGACAGATCTGACCACTGAGGGTTTTTTTTTTTTGCTTTGAAACGGAGAGGTGAAAAAAACCCATAGATGATAGGCCAGCAGAGACAGTTCCAGAGAGGTGAAGCATGATTGACACTATCAGCATCATTATCACTTGGCTCCAGCCTTGTTTCATAGCCTTTATTTCACACACTGGCCATGATTACAAAGAGGAAGCTTTTAAGGGGATAAAAAAACAATCTAGGCAACAGTCAGCAGGTTGGATGGTACCTCTATGAGTTTTAGTGTATATTAAGTGAAGCAATAAAGAGATGTATCAGAATGCATGTGCATAATAAAGCTAAAGCTGCACAGAGCATTTTACCCAACACCAAACTCATGTTACTAACAGCAAACTTAACGCTCAGATTGGAGTTGGCTCTAACAAGGGTGGGAGTATGTCAAAGATTTATCAGGGTGAAAAAAACCCTCTTTTCTCATGTTTAGGTCTTGAATTATCTCCAAATCAGATGTCATACATCCCTGTCTGTTTGTGATGAGTTGGAGGGTTCTTAATAGAATTCAACAGAGCACACTCCATGACCAATACAATGGATGACAAATAAGGAATACAGACAATACGCTGATTTCCCTCTGGAAGTTTCTCACATCGTGAACAATAAAATAACAAACTAAAAAAAAAAAAAAAAAAAGTTTTATCCTTTAATATGATAGACCATACCAGAATAGAATTTTACACTCACATTGATTTGCCTCAGGTTTGTATATCAGCTTTGCATACGCTAGCAGGTTTATATTTGCTTTTACACAAGCAGAAACCTCAATCATCAGCAGTTGGTTGCTGCTGACTTTTTCCATTGTAGGTGGATGGAGACTATATTAACATAACTTGCTTTTTTCAGTACTTAGGAGAATACTGGCCTGCTTTTTAGATACTCTATTGCAGCAAATTTGCCCCAAATCACCAGTAGATATTCAGTGTAAAACAATTTTCTATTAAATATATTTGGTTTGAACATAAAAGCCAAAGAGCTTATATGAAAATAAAATCTAGTAAGCTTAATAATGATTAGGAAGACTAACGGTGAAATGTGTGATGGTTATACTTAAGATTTCCCTCTTTTAATAGCAGTAAAATAAAATAAAAACTTAAAGATCATGAATAAGCACTAGATCATGTAAAATTAGCAAAAAAGTATCATGAAGAATGTTTTTCTTTGGATTTCAGAAATAAATTATCATTCATATCTTGTTTATAGTTTCAAAGAACAGAGTATCTGTGTCTTTATATGAAGCTCAGGTGTATAACAGCCACACAACCTCACATCAGTAGCTACCTCCATTTTCCGTTTTTCAACCTCATCTGTCTCCAGTAGATTGCTTCTTTCTATCATCCTGCATTATTTCTTACTCGCTGTTCCTCTGTCTCTCCTAATCTCTTTCGCCCATCTCCATCCTTACTGCCTCAGTCTCTGTGTAAGGCACCCACCACCTCCCTCTTTTCTTATAGAATCGCTTCAGCTCCAGTCTTTCTCTGATAATAAAATAAACTAATGGAGTCGAAGTGACGTCCCACCTTGAACCAGCAGGGAGGTTATTTACATCAGGTAGTGGAGGAAAAGAGGACGGGGGGGGGAGTGGTGACTGGCTGCTTCAATCAGTCAGCCATGACGGGCTGAGCAAGACTCATCAGATAACCAAAAGCAAAAGAGGAAGCTCTGTAACAGAGAGGTGATGCTTTCAATTCTTTTTTTGTTGTTGCAGTTGGGCTGATTCTTTCAATTTATTCTATTTTCCTTCAATTCTCTAAGTTTGCAACTATAACATCAAAATTTCTTCTTTTGTCGCAGCTTCTAATGGAAAAGATTTACCCATGTTACCCTTCTAGATGACATGAGACCAACAATTTTAGAGAAACATTTCATAAAAGACGGTTTACATTTCATTGCAAAACCGTCTTGAAAGCATCGATAAACTTCCCTGACATTTTTTAAGGAGAAAGATGTGTTTTGTGTTATGTGTTCATAATACAGGAAAAACACTAACCTAAAAACAAAAGCGTATTCAAAACGATACAACAATGATATAAAATATCAGGGTTTCTAAATCTATTCTATGAAAAAAAAATCCCAGTAACAGAAAACTAAATCGGCAAAACCACAGCAACAAATCTGAAATACCAATCCAAGTTAGCATTGGTAAGTAAATCTTGATGCTATGCGGATGACAGCCTATTGAACTTTAACACTAGTTTTGTCATAAATATGAGCCATGATCAAATATCAGTTTTAAAATTCTGTAAAAAATTGCACAGCAAACTATCCAACTCAATAAACATAGTTACACTTATTTCACTAATGTAAGTTTTTAAGTGAACAGGTAAGTGTAGAACATCAGTTAAATACTTTATAGTACATTTAGTCATAGTAAGCTTCTCACTATGACAGAACTGCTGAATGGCTAACTTAAAAATTGACAACACAATCTGTCTGTCAACTATAGCTGGATCTAAGTGTATGGGTCACAAACTTAAAAACACAACACACAAAAAGTAAAATTTGTCATGATCTTGGTGCTGATGGCTGGCTCAATTCATTCCATTCTCCTGTCTATCTCTGCGTGATTGCTCATTACCGCTCATTTGATCCACCTGTTCCAGTTGCTATTTATGCTGCCTGTTTTCCAGCCATCAGTACCAGATTATTTGAGACAAGTGTCGGAAGTATCTAGCGAACAAAACATCTTGTTTTGTTTTTTAGTTTTGGTCTGCCCCTTTTCCAGTGTGTTTCTGCCTGTTCCCTATGGTCAGACTGCTGTTAGAACTAAGTCTGTTAGCAACCCTTGATCTCTCCTCTGACCCAGGCTTGGATTATCCAATTGGTACCTCTGCTACTCTCTGATCATCTGTTTTGGACCCATTCTTCAACACCTGCTTCGGATTCAGCCTCCGGCCTCTGCTCTTCAGCGTCTGCTGGCTTCCGCTCTACATGCTGCTCTGCCTCGCTCCTGGAACTCTCTGGGCGGCTCCCGCCGCACGTTGTTGAGAGGTCACCCAACTGGTTTCCATTTTCTCTAGACACTGACTGAACTCAGAACCAGGTCAGTGATTCACATGCTCGTTATTGTTCCCTGTCTGAGCCTAGTGATCACTAACTGATCCCAGCTGATGAGTCGTGGTTATCCAGAGCTGACAATAAACAGTTTATCTTTAAATGAAGCTGTTCTCTCTGCCTGAATTCTGGGTCCATTTGCCTGAGCTTTGACCCATTTTATTGTGTATCCAGTAAAGAAAATACAGACTCTGAAACAATGAACATTGATATGAGTGGTATCCATAGGTCTGTGTTGTATTTGTTTGTGGTGTTCAGTCTTTTGTCTGAACATTGAGCCTAAAGAAAAATTTAGTGATTTAGATGTTTTGCAGGACAACATAATGTTAAGCAAAATAAGCATTGCTGGTCTGAGAATCGACTGAGCTTCAGAATTTCCTGTAGTTTTAGGAATATTGTTTCAGAACACTATAAGTTACTAATTTTCTAATGTTATAGTAATATTAGAAATGATAAAAGACATTCAGGAAAAAGCTGTGATTCTGGTGACTTGGAACTACTTTCAAATTGATTGACCCAATGAGGGCGCTCTGATTAAATGTCAGTGTTTTTAAGGGAAATGGTACCAGGCAGCTATTGAAAAAAAAAGAAGAAAACTACAAAAAAAAAAACAAAAAAAAAAATACAAGTGCTAATGGTATATTACACGGGTGCATTCTGACTTGTTGCAGATTTTCACTGATTGGCTTGGCAGGAGGTGTCTGAGCTAAAGGTCAAAAATTTTAAACCCGTGGCCACAAATGTTAAGCCATCAGTCCAATATGAAGACACAAACCTTTTGAGATGTACCCTGTCACTGATTGGCCTGCAGGGTGTCCGGATGATCAGGCATAATGAGGATGTTTATTTCACAAATGTGATGAGCCGTTCGAGGATATAGATTTCCAAAAAAACACAAGCTTCTTGTTTAACAAACTACACATTTTCTGTACTCACTGTAATGTAAAGACCAGTAAATAAATAGGACATGCAGGTTAAAACCTTTTTAAGCACAAAGTTGTTCCCCTGAAATCTGCAATTAACTTCAATTAAGTTTGTTTTTGCAATTAAACTGTATTTCAGTTGACATTGAAATAAAGCCAATCATGCTTTCAGACCAAGTCCTATTTGAGCATAAATGTTGTCTGGTTTCTATGCAAACGAATGTTGGGTGTCGAGAGGTCTTGATTAGATTTGGATTACACTTCCAATAGGCAGACATGGGAGTTGGGTAATCTGATATTTGAAGGTTGATGCCATGCATCTATCAGAGAAGCTGATCTGAGTGTTGGCTTAGAGACAGTCACTGCATCTAAGCCGCGGCCTCTCCTTCTGCAGAGTTGTTAGCTTAAAACCATGTTCTTACAAAAATCTTGAAACATAGTTTATAATTGATAACTCCATTAACTTATAATCTCAAAATTTGCCAGTGAAAAATATTTAATTTTATAGTTTGTGTCTGGCATTTTTTACCACATACCTAATATGAGCATTACAGACATTTTAAGTTTAATGATAAGTTCATAGTTAGATTCGTGCCCCTAAGGCTATCTCACAGCATTGCCTGGACCTCGGCTGAGCTGCTGGGGGTCATTGTGACTACAATGTGGCTACTCTATGTAGTGTCTTGCTGACAACTATTGCATGGGGATCCTTCTCAGCTCAGAGTAACATTTAGAACAGGTTGGTAGGAAGACTGGATTCTGGTACAAAGTACTTTCACACGGACCAGTGTAGTGATGCACTGGTTAGGCATAAGGGGTGGTAAAATGTTGCTTTCTACCACTAGTCCATGCAGACACTGCACAGAAATTTGTGCACAGTTATTTTTATTTATAGAGTGCTACGTAAGCTTTGTACCAATGAATCTTTTAACATTTTGTAAAATTACAACAAAACATTTTGTATTTTGGAAACAGACCAATTAAAACCATTGTGTAATTCTGAAGTGGAATGAAAAACATACATAATTTCTTTGCTCTACTTACCATTTCCCATACGAGGAAGTTTTGTTTAGACAAAAAAGTTGAGTAGGACAAATCCATTATAGCTCTAGTGTATTATATCTATTGTGATTGTATTTTACTGTATTTTATATCAGCAGCTTTTGTGTAGGAAGACAAACACCTTTTAATTAGTTGCTAATTTAAAGCTGAACGGATCTGCATCCAAGAGGTTAATGCTGTGTGATTCCACAGGAAATAACTGGCCTGACTCCAAATAAGAGCGTTGGCCGAGACGTCACATCTTCCCTCCCCAAGGAAGAGGCGGTAACACTGGTAATTACTTCCCACACTACAGGGGCAGATATCTGTCCAACTCTGGATGAAGTCCACAAATTGAGGTCAGTCAGACAGGGAGAACGGTGACAAGGTGCACGCCACCGGTGGAGGGAGTTGTATTGATGAAAATGCAGATGCTCCCAGTAAATGTCCTCAATTAAGATATTGCATTTCAATATCTTCTTTTCCCTGTTATAATCTTGGATAAATTTGTGGTGGAACTGCAGCAATTACGGATAGGAGGCCTGAGGGTTGGAGCTGTGTGGCAGGATCACTCGGTCAAATGGGAAAGACACAGCAGAAACATTAGGAAACGAGGACTATAAAAGTTGGAACCAATAGTTTGCTCATGAAGATACTGAATGGATGTGACCTGACTAAATTACCCATCTAGATTGCATCATTTTCATCTGAATACATAGTCAGACATCAAGGTAAAAAAAGCTAACACTGGAATATATCTTTGTTCATAGATTAGAGGACTTTACGAAGGACAGGAAGTTGATTATCCTAAGAAATAGTAATTTGGTTTCTAAACTTATCAATATTCTCTACTGAAAGCAGATGTAAGTTGGGGTTGTTGGCCTAGTGGGTAGAGCAGTGCGCTTGTGCTCTAAGAGGGTTGCAAGAACCCAGTTCAATCCCCACAGCCTCCACTCTCGGTTCCTGAGCAAGACCCTTAATCCCTGATTGCTCCCCGGGTGCCACACAATGGCAGCAAACTGCTCACCAAGAGGAAAGATCAAAATGCAGAGAACGAATTTCCCCAATGTGGGACAATAAAGGGATTTCCGTTTTTATTTTTTACATAAAGTACATTACAGATTAGACCTGTGTTCTTCCTTAAACATGATAATAGAATCTGTACTTAATGTGTTTTCTAATTGTCTTGGTAAAAATGCACTGGGAAAGCAGTGAAAAAAATCCTCTTGGTTTTCTGCATTGACAGTAGTGTAAACCCATTTCATCAAGAGTCCATCCCGCCCCAAAAAACAAACCCTCTGTTTTTTTGTATTTGTTGATAACAGACTGAAAGCTCCTTCCTGTCTTTGTACACCGATACGTAATATGAATATATCTGAATACAAGGTGGAGAAAAGCAGATTCTTTGCCATCTGAAGACTTTCTTTAAGAGTTGAATATACTTCATAACATTTTAAATGGTATCTTTACAGAAAAGGTACAACGCTGTATGAAAGTGAAAAGGGAAAGAATAAAGGCAAGCTTCATCCAGAGCGAACAAACAGTTCTAAATTCAGCTGTCATTATTTTAAATTTCAAAGGACTCTTCAGATCTTTATTCAAATTCTGTCCAGCTCATAGTTTGGCCTTATATTCTTCTCTCGGGTGTAGGCAGGGTTAAGATCCCGTGTCTCATATTCAAATCTGAGAAGGTTGCCCTGCAGTGGTCCATCTTATCAGAGAGCTGCTCTATTCAAAAGAGGGCAAGAGATGAGGAAGGTCAGAGCAACTCAGATATTAGAAAAGAGGTTTACTCACACCCACCATTAGTCTTTCTAATAAAATGCTTCCCCCTTCTCTCATCTTTCTATTAATATTCAGTGTGACTGGCTGGAGTCTTTTTCCTGACTCAGACCATCCTGCTATGCGCTTGGCCCTCTGATCTGTCTCTCATAATTACACTGATAAATAGGCGTCTCTTTCTTCCTATTTTTTTCTTTCCATCCTGCTCTCACTCCTTTGGATTTTCCATTCTTTTCTCATGCATTCATCACCAAACATTTCAACAGAATCCATGCGCATCTGCTGGATACACTCAGGTGTTGCTTAGTCAAGAGGGAATTCCACAGTATTTAGTAAGAAATTGATAAAATTGTTTAGCTACATTGTTTATTTTATCCAAGCAATATATTAGATTCCTTACTATTCAAAATTACTTTTTTTAATTAGATAATTTGCTATTTGGTCCATAGCGTACATGTACTTTTGAAAGCAACACAAACCACTATCCACCCTGAAACTTTAGCAGAGGACTTCACGCTTAAATGTGTTAATTTGGGGCTCATCGCTGTATAAAGGCTCTTTGCTGCTGCAGCTTAAATTGTTTTTGCCTCTGGCATTCGGGCTCTTCCACTGTTTTATGAGATTATCTGATACAATGTGATAGAATATGGTTTCCATCTAGCACAAACTAGTTTGATCAGGGCTCCAAATCTCTAACGCCATGTTGCTTGAGCAAAATGTGTGAAAGGAAGGAGTGGAGAAAGGATGGGGAATCTTTGGTTTAACCCATGGTGTCAGACATAAAGATAAAGCGATGTGATCAGTAAAACCGACATTCCTAAGAATGAGCTGCATTATAGAGATTTTAATGAAAAGAAAAGAGTGTGTCAAAATGCACTTGGAGCAGTATGTGCAAAATGTTATTCACACCTGCCCTCTAGATGGTTTCTCTTTACTTTTCACTCCAGAAAACCCAGTTTGGGAAGCAGACTCTCTCCGCTGCAAATCTGATAACTGCAAAACTGGATAACATCTAGGCGCTCCAATCTCTACGAAGTCCTTCCCCAGGGGACAAGTGCCAACGCCGATCTCAGCATTAACATACACTTTTGATGGTCATTATCAAGATAAGCATCATATTCGGCCGGCAGAAGATTAGCATGATAGCGTCAGAGCATACAGTACAACTGTCCTTTCGAGGAAGTCTCAGAAGGACAAAAAAGAGAAACAGATTTAAGTCAGCCAATTACACGGCTTGTTAACAGGGTTATCTGTGGGCCCCCTGAGGAGAATCAGTTATAACTCAGGGTGTGTTTTTGTACTAATTTATCATTATAGAATTTTTTTTTTTTAAATATGTTCTCATGCTGGATAAACACAATCTTTTCAATAACTTTTTTAAAAACTGGACAGTAGTACCTCTTTCTAAATGATTGCACTACCAAACATACACCAGGACTCCCCCTGTTTTCAATAAAGCTTTGAAACTTTCATGCACAGCAGACAGAAAATGCTGGATTTAATTGGACAAAGAAGTAGACGGACAGAAGGCTGAAGAAGCTTAAAAGAACTTCAAGGATATCTGTAATATTGTTGTTAGTGTATTACTATCCATTATTTGAACATTGACAGTTCAGAGGAATGGTGTTCAGTTTAATGTTCAGATTGTTCTTGGGAAGCCTCTTTGTTTTTATGAGGACATGTATATTTTTAAAGCATAAGAGGCCAAAACTGGCATGTGAATTGTAGCTTCTGTTTCAGGAAACATAATAACGCTACCAACTCCTCTTTTTGTTATTTAAGCAACTTATTTCAGATCTGTATAACATCCGTTACTTTGTAGGCTTTTTTAGACCATATTGTTAGTATTAGAAAATAATAACATCAATTTTCAACTCAACGTCTGATAGGATGCAACAACCAAATACCAATTTTAGCCCAACTTCCATCTGTTTTGCCTTATGTGCTTACATGTGAACATGTGATGCAGCACAACTGTAACCCAAACATTATCATTGTCTTTTTTTTTTCTTTTGTAACTGTCTGAAAACCTGTAAGTGGAACTGGAATGAGCTCCAGAGTGCATTTCTGGAAAATAGGTAACTGACACACTTTCAGCTTTGTCTCAACTGTCCTTACAGATTTGCCCAATTCGAATGGATTCTGTAGTGATTTTTTGGGATTTTTCTAAACCTCTGAACATGATCCAATGACTCATATACATGTTTTGGTTAGTGTGCTACAGCTCTGTGTCCAACATAAGAATTAAGTAACTTATAGGTAGAAAGTTCTAAAGAACTGTTCTAAAAAATACTGGTAAGAAATATCACCTATATGAAGAAACACAATAACTCTATCATGATCATGGAGTTAGCCTGGTGTTTTCCTCCTGTTGAGAGGTTAATCCAATTACCTTTTGAAGCAGCAAAAATCTTTCAAAATTCAATGCAGGTTAACAAACTATCCTAACCATCTCTTGCAACTCTCATAATTGATTAGTAGCAGCTTTTACTAGGATGTGCATTGTGCGGACATGCAGGGATTACAAAGTCTTGCTCCTAAAGATCAGCATTAATGTTGCATGAGTGCGAACTGCATGAAATTTGCTCGCACCATTTGCTCACTCAACCCTATTAACTCCATTGGTAATTGACAGCCCCGTTCCCTATGAATCCACATCTCATCAAATCGCTCTTAATACATGTTAACACACCATAAGGGGACTAATAGTCAGAGGCAGCATTATCCAAATCACTCTCATGAATAATGTAGATACATGTACGGGTGCATGGTTAGCCTTCTAAAAGGTCTCTTTTATGGCACACAGAAGCGTTTGCTTTGATTAATTTAGGATGCATTTGAATGAATACTCAATGCAAATTTACAGTAAGAAAAGGAATAAGTCCTAGTCATTTAAATACCACTTACACTAGATGATGAAGATACACTGTTATGCTTTTTTAATAGCATTCATTTGTTATACTCTTAGTTATATTTTATTATGTATACACTTAATTCTTAAAGGAAGTAAGCCACATGATCCAGGAAGATACAGTGTAATCTTGGAAGTTGCTGTAGAGCAGTTAAACAGAACATGTAACACAGACAGACACCTGTTACTGTTTAGTGTATTATGACTAAACCATTTGACTTGATCTAAATTAATAAATAAGAATTAACAACTAAATAATAGGCCCAGCGTTTTATGTGTTATTTGTGGGTCTAATTGGCCCTTTCTTGGTCATTAGATTTGCCCTAATTAAGACCCTAAGAGCCAAGGTCTGGGCATCTGGACACCTGCTTTTGATGCCACTGCCATTGCAGCACAACAGAAAGACAATGATAGCCAATTATCCTTTTTTATTCACCCAACAGAGGCCAAATAGGTCATCATTATGGAATATAGATAGGGAGGGGTGGAGGATGCTCTGTGAATAAGGGAATGCAAGACAATAGGGGTAAAGAAGGAGGCAGCTATGCAGGTGTTGGAGGTGTGTTGCAGTGTTTCTGGTATGTGTGCCAATTAACAGTATGTTTTAATTAGTGGATTTCAGTTTAAATTTAGAAATAACTTTGATGCTAAGAGAAGAAAAAGACTCAATTTTTGTACAAATAAAACCAGCTTGTTATGTCTTGAGGTTATTTGGGATTGCCTTTACAGACATACTTTATGTTCAAAATATACAAGAAATGATCATTAATTATGCCTAAATGAGGGTTATGTTTTTGCACAGTTCTGAAATCAGGTTTATATCTACGGGTTTTTTTATTTCCTAGGCAAGCCTTTTGACCTCTCAAGTGGATCTGGAGATTGTGGTGGAAGTAGTTAATGGATAAACTTAAGGCTTTCCTCATAGTTAAATTGACTTTTGACTGGATAATTAACTACCTCTAACAGTTAAAACAAAAGCTATGCTATATTTAACACTAAAAGTCAGTTTATAGAAAATTACTAGGGCAGTATTTGCTAATCAGAAAGCTTAAATAAAGTTTAAACCCTCTAGTGAACTTATAATAACTTAGTTTTTGGGTGTTGTGGTTTCCTTCCAGAACGTTACCATTAGTTTTCAGTAAGCACTGGAACTCGGAGCATGCACATCAAGGCAAACTGGTCGTTCTCACCCAGACAGGATGCGGCTTATCAAGCCCTATCTGCATGCTTTGCTCTGGTAGACTGGATGCATGCACTCATTTACTCTTTTCATATGTCTGAACAAACTTCCCGTGTCAACAAACCACAGCTTTTGGCAACAGGTTGCCTGAGCAGCACCTGCAGTAACGGTTTGTTTATCAACTTTGCTTCAACTTTCAAACATTCTGTTGATTTATGTGGAACCTGTCCACATTTAATTCAAGCTGTATGTTTACGACTGGAAAATGAGGACGTGCTCATCTCCATTGTGTTCAAACAATTTCTGTCCAACTTCACTCTGAAATAAGGGAAAATCTGTGCAGTCAGGTTGTTTGTGGATCAACAAAACACTTGTAAATGGAAATGTTTTGTAGAAAAATACAGCAAAATTCAGTGACAGGATCATGCTCTGCAGATGAAGCTTGATCTGGTGCACACCAGTTTCAGAATTGCCACCTGTGTGAGCTTGTGTTTTGACCAAAGCCACAGCGATATCCTCATTGGTGTTTTGAGACAACACATCTTTAGACTGAGTGAAAATCTTCATCTATTCTGTTTTACTAATGAAAAGGTAATTTTATTCAATTCTATTCTATCAGCACAGGCAAATCACACAACAGACTCTTAAGTAGACAGTTTAAAGGTGATGATTTGGAATAGTTGTATACTATTAGTACTACTGTTACAAAAATTATGTCTGTACAAAGGGCATCAGCACCTTTAATGCACTAGGTCAACGAAGAACTGATATGTGTACCAGCGTATTCAACAGAAGTTTATCCTGCAACATTTTATGGAAAATTTGAAAGAAAACCATTTAAACATTTTATTTCCTATTGTTCCAATTAAGGGACATATATTTTTCAGTTTTTCAACCCACTCAGTTTTATTGCTTGCCATGTGTCACACTTTAGTTCAAACCGGATGAAAATCTGAATTGCTTTTATTGAAGATTGACATTATTACAGACAACTCCTTCCTTGCTGTACAAACACAAACCTTAAGGAGGTTTTTATAGTTTGAAAGCTTTCAGACCACAGGAGATGTTTGTATTATTATTGGTCATGACTGGTAGTCTGACATGTTAATGTGACTGCAGTGCAGCCTGAATATGAAGCAATGAAGCAAGAGTCAAAATGTTTTTCCTGAATTGGAACACTAGAATAACGGCAATTGTATTTTAATACCCTGTGATGAAGAAGGGCCTAAATATTACCAAAATTATTGGAAAGACAAATGAAAACAAATAAAATGACTGCTGCTAGTTCTAGAAGCTGTCAGATTATGTGGACCATATGTTTTTTTTTTTTGCAACTAATTACAAGGTCTCTTGTTAGGAAAATGTTTAAATGTGATATATCTTGTAAAGTGGCTTTCCAGATGTATGATTTACTTGATGTTTAAAGTATATATTTTTTAAAAATTGTCTAAATTAATGTTAATTTAGTTTAGAGAAATGGGCTTCTACTGAAGCTGTTTAGCAAATCCATAAATAGGCAGAAAATCCATCACATTTTTTCTTTTTTTTAATTGACATTCTATTCTCTTGCAGCTTTCAGTTTTGGTCCTTTTTTCTTTTTTCGCAAAACTTTGCTCAACTGCCACCCGGAAAGAAAAAAACATAAACTGGCTGCTAAGGAGATTTGAATAAATATCTTGATAGGGTCTTGCTAATCTTCCATTCCAATCTGATTCTCAGCAGGATATATCCCTGATGTCTATACTTAGGTGACCGACGCACCTTCTTTTGTACATGTTTGGTTCCACAGGATCAGCAGGAAATTGGAAAAGGAATGTAGTGCACTTGTGCCACCTCGAATTGGATTGCATGGTTTCTTAAATGAAAGCAAATAATTTCATGGCTAATGGGCTTAATTTGAGGAAATAATTCCATATTTCCACACTTTGCTATTTTGCATATGATTTCTGCCGAAGCATTGCCACTTTTTGGAGGGATGCTGTTTCCCTTTTTAGTAAGTGTTGTGGAGCTGTAGAGCAGAACAGGGCTGTTTAGAAGATCACTTTTAGCACATTCAAAATTGATCAAATATGTCAGAGTCTGCTTTGACGGTTATGCTTTGAGCTTGCAGCAGTCGTGCTTGGAACTGACAGGACCAGCATTGTTGTTCTATGAGCTTTTATTCACTGGGGACAGAGCAGAAGAACAAAGTTATTACCCAAAAAAGGATAAAAGAAGGGAAAAAAAAGATATAAACAAGACTGAGAAATGTGATTGCCAACAAAGACGTGATTAAGCCGCACAAAAAGTCTTCAGTTGTTAAATAAATAAATAAAGTGTTGTAATTAAATAATGAATGAAGGAAGCGGTCCATAAAGCATTGATTGATGTCCAGGAAAGGGGGTCTCTCTAATGGAGGCTGGCTGACAGTGATTGCGAAGGCCCATTTAACAGCTGATGTTTTGTTATGATTGGACATGTCAGTCTCCTCCTCTGATTAAAAAGAGAGGGGGGGTGGGGTCCAAACGCGCCCCACGTCCTTTCCTTTATGTTTTTTTTCCCATCTGCTGGCATAAAGCAAGGGTGCATATTATTTTGTCAATCCAGTGGAACGGGTGACATATTCAGGCATTTGTAGGGATAGGAAGTGGTCTTTACATGCTACTGTACCTGAAACTTGCTCATGAAGCTAGCGTTTGAACTTTGTTTCCTTATTCAATGGGTCTAATTATTTAAATATGGTTCTGGTTTCTGTCTAAGTTTACTTTAAGTTTCTTCAAATAATTTTTAGATTTGATATGATTTACCGCTGGAACTACAGTCTTAGGGTTTTAGCTGCTGCTTTGTCAGGCCCTTCCTATACCGTAGTGATTTCTCACCCAAGAAATTTCTGTGGCATTATTAGTTTTCTTTTTTTTTTTTTTTACTAAATAACCCCTTATTCCATTGCCTTGCAAAATCCCCTGGCTTGTAAGGTGTTTTACAAGGTCATAAGATGGGGCATCATCACCAATGTGTGCATCCTTTCAAAAACAAAATCCCTATCACTGCTTGACACTCAACAGGCTCTGTTCCAGTCTTGACTAAGAGGAAAATCTCAATTTTTTTTTTACTTTTGCAGTTTGATGTACAGAATGGTAGCTCTATGCAAATGCAATTTACTTGTACAATAAATAGACTAAAAATACAACCCTTTCTTCTTCTACATACTAAAAGTTTCTGAGTCGGCGACACATTGCCCAAAAACTCTCATCTTTTAATTCCCTGTGAACTTAATGTACAAACTGTCTCAGTTATACTGAGCATTTGCTGGCGTACAGTGTCTTGTTTTTACTCACTGCAACCTTTTTCAACCTGCCATATGGAGAAGAAGGGTCTATCTTTGTTGTCTGTTACGTTGGCTACTTTCTTTGGCTGGCCAGACACCTTAAAAGTTGGCTTAAGCTACTATAAGTTTAGTGATCTTGGCTTGTTGTTTGGGTTTATCACATCAGATGGTACTGCACCAATTGGAGCAAGTCTAGAGAAACCAGTCAGCAACAGATGGCGGCATGGGGAGGGTGACTTTACCTGGGCTTTACCTCAGCCTTTTGAAGGTTTGAGGAGGCTCAGGTAGATAGAGAAGTAAACTATGGCTATTAAGACTTTAAAGCTCCAAGATGATACTTATGATAATATAATTGTATAATCAAAACTTAAAATGTGTAAAGTTGGGTTTCTAAAAACCGAAACATTGATCAAAATGGGTTTCAACTTGAAAAGATGTTTCAACCAAAAAACTGCATAATTGCACCATGTTAATGTTCTGAACTTCCATACCACCATTTTTTTGCACAATATTTTTTCTCCCACATTCTTTACATTTGCTGTACAAAATGAAATTTCGATTTTTATACACTCTGTGTATACAAAATGACAATAAAAGTTGTCTAAGTCTAAGTCAAATAGAAAGATGCATGTTAAATGCATGTTTATTGTTCAGGTGATTAAGCTATGGAGAAAAACTTGTAAAGTATATAGATCATTAGAACTACATGCTTCTTTACTATTGTTTTTATAATATTAAACTTTGTGTATTTCCTTTTCACTTCTGAGCCTAGAGATACTTTACGCACAACCTAAATTCAGCTAGTTCTTGTGAGTCATCACGCTACAATACCACCACCGACACATATATTACTGTCCTGCCAGAATGTTTTGTTTTGCTTTTCTTCTCTGTGAATATCACACCTCTTTTTTATTCACATCCGGGCAAAAGTCTGAAAACAAGTATTTTCTTTCAACCTCCCTGCAACCAGTAACATGGCCCTTGGGGCAATTTGGAGATGTGGGTACCCTACATAGCTGTAAACCTAACCCCATGGGGGAGCCATTACAACATTTTCTGTGGAAGTTATTGAAGGGTTTAGTTAATTCATACATGGTGAGGCTATATTGTTGCAGTTGCAGCAAAGACACACAAATTAAATGATTGCTTAATGGCAACAGTACTACAAAATACTTTTAGCCCATGAAAAATGGAAGTAAGTGGCAAAACTGAAATGAGTTCAGTGTGGATAATGCAGGTATAAGGATTTTCTCAAATGATAAAGTCCCAAGATGGTGTCACAACCACCCTAAAAATATTTTTTGCATCTTCAGAAAGACCTCTTATATCTTAACATGTGTAACAAAGTTCTTTTCTACATTCCGAAAACCCTAAACTCCCTGTTTTAAAAATGTCAGAATCATTTACATTTTGCTGGTATTGTTTAATGGCATTTGTTGATAGTCAATGCACCTTTTGCAAAGTACTCTCCTCCGTATGGACAAACTACTACAATGATAGTTGTATGGATTGATGCTGGGACAGATAAAAGCACCCATATATGGACTAACTTACTTTAGACAAACTTTATTGTAATTTTGCATACACATTGTGCATACCAAGCAAAATTTCAATACATACTGATTTTCAACAGTGAATGAGCAGCTTAGCAGTGAAATGAACATTTCCATTTATAAAGAGTGGCAGTGATCAACAGTGTAGGATAAAAAAGGAAATACAGTTTAAAGACATGGTGCAAAAGGCATTGATATGAAAGGTTCAGAGCAGTGCGAAATAAATAAATAAATATGCTGCAAAATGCAGTAGAAGACTGAGTTGAGTTCTATTTAAACATATTTTAAAATTTGCAATGCAGTGCAAATATGATGTTTACAAGTGTGATGTAGAGTCTCGATTTGTGACTTAATTAAAGTTTCAATAGTTCAACAGTCTTATGGCAGCAGGTAAAAGCTGTTGCAGAACCTGCTGGTCCTGCATCAAATGCTGCAAAGCCTCTTCCCAGAGTGCAGCAGAGAGAACAGTCCATGGTGGGGGTGTGAGTGGTTGCTGATGGTGTTAGCGGCTCGGGACACTAAGCGCCGGGATGAAATATCCGTAATGGAGAGAGGAGGAGCCCTGATGATCCTCTCTGCTATTTTCACCATTCTTCTCATGTTCTTTCAGTCTGAGGTGCTGCAGCCTCAATACCACTCAGTGAAAAAAGTATAAAGCAGGATGCAGAACAGAAAAGTATTCAGTGCAAAGGCATTTGTATTTGGTAATAATACCCTGAAATCAGCCACTGAAACATACTTCCTTATGTTGGTTACTGTAGCTGCAGCTGACCTATAAAATCTTCTCACACTGCCGGAAGTTAATTTCACAACTGTACTAGATTCATAATGTGATGTTAGACCTTTTGAACTCATCTTACCCATTTAAGTTACCAAGGGTGACAGTGACATCGGTTGCAGAAGTTCGCCCAGCAACCAGAGAGTTGTTGCTTAAAGCTCCAGCTTTTTGATCTTGGATACCACATTCCACTTTTATTGCATACTGATGGAACCTTTGCTTCTGCCAGTGGGACCCAGGAAAGCTGTGGTTGCAATGTAGCTTATCACCATCACTGTTGGAATATGTGCGTCAGTGAATGTAGTGTAAAGCTAGGGTACTGCACAGCTTTGGAGTTATATGACTCAAAAGGGTACATTATGAGTGCAGGATTTTTGTCATGTAAAAACAAATATTTCTCTGCACTAAGACCATGACAAACCATGAAAATACAGCTTAATAACAAGCTGATGCTAGCCTTTTTATAGTTTTTTAACATTACATTTGCAAAATGCAAGATACAATGAATATTCTTACTAAGATAGATATCTTAATAACACTAAAACTGTTAAATAAATATAGTGGTGTATCACAGTGGTCTCATAGCTTCCTTTTTTTGAACTTGCTTCTTTATTATAAGTTAATGATCCATATTAGTAAAGAAGAAAACAACAGATCCACATGCACATGCTCCACTCTAATGAGGTCACAGGACTACAGCATGATCATAAAAGGCTTCAGCATTAAAAATGTCAAGAACAGCAAAAGAGGAAGGAAGACATCATTCAGGTCAGTCAATACTTGTTAGGAACGGCAGCAAATAAATAACCCAGAGTTTGGACCATGCTTCAGCTGTGCTTTTCAGATGCTGGTGACATCTTAATATGCTGCTTTAATCAGACGCTGTTAAAAGGCGTCCATTTGCACTTTGCCTTCAATATTCCCTGTAAAATTTCACTTCGTGTCCTTTGTAACTGGAAGAATCCAGTAAGGCATCACAGGATCCTCTTTTCCTGCCTTGTTACTCCAGTTCTGTTGTTTGAAAAAAAAAAAAATTTAATTAAAATCATATATGTATATATACACATTTAGTTTCGTAAGCTTGCACCCACATTGTTTCTCTTTTTGTCATAAAATAAAAGACAAAATGGCAGGAGTAGGGTCGGGGAAAAAAAGAAAGGCTTTGAAAGGTAATGATGTTAGAACCCTGACTTTCCATCATTTTTCTGTTAAAGGAAAAACCCCACTTTGTGCAGGTCTTTGAAGCCGGATGTTAATACAGAGATTGTCCAATGATTATGGCAGGTTCACTGAGATTCAGATGGCGGATTTAAGTTGTCGTCTTTCCGCACCGGTAGTCATGCCAACTGCACTGAGAAACTATTAAATGGCTCTGCATGGAAAAGTACAGATACCCCCAAGAAGGGAGAAAATGACAGTCTATTGGGCCCACAAACCCAGGATAAGCCTCTCATCAGTTTGGAAGCAGCAGGCTGCTTATGGTACAAACTACTTTAGACACTCTGACTCATTTTCATACATATTGTTTCCATAACTTTTTGGTCAGGATAAGCAGCACAGCTCCTGGAATCAGTCCCTCAGCATTAAACTCTGAATTTCTATAAAAATTCACCATTACCTCAGTGAAACCTATACTCATTCATATGAGACTTACAGTAAAGAGAATGTTTTCTGGTAATACTGGGAGCATCCAATCTCTTTGTGGAATCAAAATTGATAACATTATCTATATATTCAGAAATAGGATCCATCTTAGAATTGAAATCATAAAAATAAATGCCAGATTCTAGTTTGAGTATATTTTTGCTTTTTCAAAATAAATTATTATTTTTTTGTTGTTGTTTTCCTTCCAATGCCATGGTCATGAAAAACATCTAATGGGTGAAATATCCAGGATACAAGCGACCCCAAAATACATAATAATCTGTTGGCTACCCAGGCTACGCATTAGTAATAAGGTCAGGAGTCCCACACAAATGTTCACTCTTCAATGTACAGTCTCCAGTCCTTAAAGAGCTGACTGATTCTTAAAGCTACCATTGTAACAATACTGTATAAATTAATGGAATGGGAATGTTTTAAGACAATGTGTGATGTTTATGTCTGTGCAGTACAGTCCTCTTTTCTATTTTTTGTTGTTTTTATTTTTTATTCTTGCATGTATTTTTAAAATGAGTTCTGTTTTGCTGCTGGCACACAAGAGTTTCCTCACCGAGAGAGAACAATTTCTAATCCACTCCACTCCACTCTGCTGCACTGCACTGCCGTACCTGGTCACACCATTTGGGTGTTGAAAGCCAGAACAACTGGTCCATAGGATGGTTGAATGAGGAGGTTTTTGGAATTGAATTGATTTCAATTAAAACCTGACCAAAAATTCAGAGTGTGCGTTTGACTTCTTTTTTTTTTTGTTTGTTTGTTTGTTGATTTTTTTTTTTTTTTTTTTGTGGGATGGTTGTTTAAACCAGAAAAAGCTCAAAAGAACATGAGCTCCACAGAGAGCTTTTGGTCTTCCTGTAATGATGTCAATACTGGACATAAACACTTAAAAAAGACAGTTGGTACTGAAAGAAAAAAAGTTGAATCAACACAGACATATGCAGGAATGAGGCTGCCTGTGTTCTTACCCTGGGAACAGCAGGATCAATAGATTAGAGGAAGGGAGTTATTATACCACCCCAGGCAAAGGTTAGTCATGAATTGATGAACTTTAAGTCGGACTTGTTATCCCATGGTATTGACTGGATGGAGTCAGAAACCTCACCTCCAAGCTCCACTAACAGAGACAGAGTTTCCTCGGATGAAAAACCTTATCTCTGTGACAAGTTTTAAGAAGGGCCAGGAACAAGGCAAAGGGCACACACGGAAAGACACTCTCAAATCTCAGAGTGTGAGTGCTTTGCACGTCTGACCATGCTGAGTAAAACACTCGGCTCAGGCCAGATAAAAAAAAAAAAACTATATTGAATTGCTATTACTGTTGAATGGCTGCCATAAGATTCTGTGAAAAATATTTGCTGTGACATATTTTACCATAACATGAACCATACAGTAGTTTTCTCTTTGTGACTTACACTTGGGGGCATATTTTCCTGTTGAAAGCCAATTGTGTTCTGTTGAAGCAAGTATATCTTTTTTACTCACTAAGGTAAGTGGAAAATTCGAAGTTCCACTTTTAGCATGATTCTTTTTTCCTAAATCTTGAGGTTGTTTAGCCAGCCAATGCATTATATCTGACATGCAGACACACAAAGAGGTAGCTGTTTTATACCTACCAGAATTTACTGAATTGCCTAGATATATTTGCATGCCATCAGCATAGCCATTACAGTCTCACGCCCCACTCTTCAAATATTGACACTTGGTCAAATCGTTTGTGCATCTATTAGGATCTTTGGGGTTTTGCTGTTTTTGTGGTGTGAGTGAACTTCCTCTCACAGAGAGGATCTTTGCTGGTGGCTGGGCGGACCAATGTTACTGCACACCTGAGAACATTTCTGTATAATTTTGTATCTCCGCTTCTTTTTCTATGTCTGCTTCTGTCTCCTTGGATCCCACTCGGCCTCAGCAGATGGCCAATCTCACTGAGTCTGGTGCTGCTGGAGGTTTCTTGCTGTTAAAAGGGAGTTTTTCCTCTCCTCTGTCGCTACAAGCATGCTCAGTGTGAGGGATTGCCTTTGAGTCGATGAGTTGATGCAATCAACTGTTTTTAACCTGGTTGAAATATAAAGTGCCTTGAGATGACATGTGTTGTGAATTGGCACTATATAAATAGACTGAATTAAATAGAAATTCTCACATTTGTAGCCAAACACCTAACCAAAAGAGAAACTTTCCTTTTTAATCTGTCTTCATGTGAATCTCTTTAACTTGGACTCTGTTGCCGTTCCAGAATACCTTTCCGTATCCGATCTTCATGGAAAAGGTCTCACCTTTTACCATCTGTTGCCTTATACAACTTTTTAAATAAACAAATTAGCACATAGAAGACACAAAATCCATCCTTTTGCGATTAAAGAACATCAGATTCCTCACTTTCTTATCAAAGAGGAATGTTGAAGAGGACACGGTATGTTTTGGGGGTTCCCTTGCTTTTGCTGGCACACACACCCCCATACAAAACAAAAATCCACCCCTCCTTGTCCATTTATTCAACATATTTCTCCGGGGCACTGTTGCTATTCTGTGTGAGGCTGCACAAAGATTAGTCCTCTGCTGCGATTAAAAAAGACCAAGTAAGAGGGAGAAAAGGGTAATCATACTTCCATTCTTGAGTCATTTCTGAAAAGAGAATTCCCTCTAATTCTCCACATAATAATGGGTTTATAGCCTTTATTTGCAACTGGATGGGTTGGCCTTAATTACAGTCATTGGAGACCCTTCTTTGGGCTATTGTAATCTTCGACATATCAGCGCTTGATGAGATTACTGTTTAATAGGTGGTAATATTTTCAGTTTGAAAAACGTGATTATCCTTTGTTCATCATTTTGAATGCAAGCCAGCCTTCCCATGATTTTCATGAACGATGAAATTGAGTTGTAATGAACTAGGATTTCAATACCCACATTTAAGTAACTGACAATACATTTTTTGACTTTGTGCTTTAGATATGATATTTTTTTTACAAGGGAGATTTATTGGTCTGCTATTAAAGAGATATGCTGTTGAAGTCCAGATGGGGGAGCTAATCATAACACCTTGTGAATTTAAGATGAAGTAGAAAAACATTGAACAATCTGCAATAGATTTTAGGAGATTTTACATTGCAGTTAATTATAAACATAAAGAAATATGTATAAGTGTAGTTTGATTAATTATGTTCTTAATGTTCTGCACATATTCAGCTTTAATCCCTAAAATAAAGGTAAAGCCATAGAAACAAAAGTTTTTCTTATTTCTGCTTTTTACCACTTCTATGCAGCTTGTGTCTATAATTCAGAAATATTCAAATCCCAGTGTCAGGTTTCTGCTTTATCCACCTTCCAACTACTCTAAGTCCTGATGGGATTTAGTGTGTAGGTGTGTGGGTGTGTGTGTGTTTGCATCCTACAAGTCCACCTTGAAGCTGTCCTCACTGTCTCATCCACAGAGCAGAAGGGAGGTGTAGAAGGAGGAGAAAGCCTTCATCCTGCCTCCCTCTGAGGTTTCTTCTGTCGACATAAGAAGCAGAAACACTGCCGCTCCTCCTGAGCCAAACAGGTCACTTTCTAAAAAGCATGTGCAAGGACACCGTGATCTCTGGCTAATAAAGTATAATTTCTGCAAGACTAGGGATAATCATATTCTAAATATGTAAAAAATATTATTGACACAATCTAAACTATATATGAATTAACTAAAGAATACATAACACTTCGAGTTATGTATAGAATATATGCTCAGTCAGCTGTAAAATCTTTTTATGTGAAGATCTATCGAAAACATTAACTGTCTCACTTCAAAGAGTTACTTGCACTTAGTAAAACTAGTATCAGAACTATCACATGAAGAAATCCTGCACACTTTAGTGGCATCTAAAAAGAAGCTGGCAGATCTTTGCTACGATCTGTTATTTACCCTGTTTGTTTTGATTCATATATATTGCAGTTAGGCAACATGTATTATATAGCACTTTAAAGCATGAGCTGGTTATTTAATTATATAACTTATAATAAAGTTTGATTTGAAGAGGATTGTAGTGAACAACTGTATATATAATGCTTAGATGAAATTTAAAATATAAAGTAAAAGTTAAAGACAATTAAAACAGATTTTATTATGGTAATGACCTATAAAGACCAGCAGCTGTCTTTGTGCTTTTTAAGTTAGACCAGCCATTTGTTCTCACTCTCTTATGATATTCAGCAGCAGCTCCCTGAAAGCTGTTGACTGGCTGTGGTTTGCATGGGATATTTCAAGTTTGGCCACCATCTCTTCTCTCTGTGGTCAGCATTTACGATGAAAACAGAATGTCAGAATCAAAGAAACAAATGGATTTTAATTAATTGTCCACACAAAGGCCAAAACTCCCACTGTGGTTAGTTTTTCTTTTTTTATTTCTCTTACTGTCTGTGCTGGGCACCACTTCAGGGAGGCTCTGAGTGCTCCACAGCCAGCCGACCGGCCAGCCAAGGCCACTCAGAAACACATAGCTTGCCAATCCCACAATCCACTCGCCTCAATTAGGTTTGTCGGTGTCTCTCCGCCTCTCTCACCCATACAGCAGTGGTAAGGGACACAAAGCTGCCACTTATTAAGATAAACTGTGCCAAGCTCCGAGCTGTTCACTGCCAAAGCTTTAGTGGCTCTGTATGAAGGGAGCTCATTGCAGAGGTTTCCAGAGGTTTCTAAGTTCCACAGGGGCCTCGCTGTGCTCAGCAGCTCTGCAGCCTATTCAGTGACAGAATGTTTTAGCCCAATAACATAATGTAGTTTTATTGATTATGTTCACAACTGATTTATTTAACTTGTTGCCATTTGTAAATAATAATTGACCTCTAACTCGGTTTAGATTTTTTAACTCTTCTACTGGTGTAGCTCAGCAGAATGTTCCTATTTTATCCTTGGCCAAATATTTAAGAGGAGAAGGAAAAGAAAAAAAGTTATAGATTTAACATGATGATATTTTGTTTCAATATTTGGCACACTGTGAATAACTGTAAAATTACATTTATCTCTTCTGTGTTTTAGCAATTTGATCAAATGATTATAACTGACTATTACCAGATGCTTTAATGTGCTTACCTTCACGGCTAGGCGCTTGGACAGGCCATTGAAATCCAATGTGTCTTCATCACCAAGAAATGTCAATAACTTGCTTTATAATTCAAGCAGAGTTATTAATAATTCAGCACTAGAAAAATATTGTCTCCCTGAAAATTCATCTTGATAACTCAAAGGAAGTTGATTTCAGCTCTTAGAGACAATCACTCACTATTTTAAAATAAAACTAGACAGCTGCAATTAAAATAGGCTCCACCTTTATTAAACCCAATAATCCCTATGAGATTGTTATTTAATGAATTAACATTGTTGTTTAATAAACTAGAAGAATCACAACAGGGTACTGAAAAAACACAGGACACACGAAAGAATCAAGATAAAAGGAATTCAATGAGTCCTTGAGGGGGAGTCTTTGATAATATTTAGTCTATTAGCTTGGCTATTGTGACATCCTGAGAAAATGTCCAGCAAATGCGGAACCAAGTAGTGATGTGAAGATGAGAGGGTTCTGTTGTTAAGGTTGTCAACATATAGCTACACTATTGTAAGTCAGTCTAAGTCTTGCAAGCTAGCAGCTAGGATGGTCACCAACAAGGCAGGAATAAAAAAATTTCGGCTTGCACCAAAACTCTGGTTTATAAAAATTCATAAACTAATCCATGCAGTAAAACTAAGATTTACTTATGGTTTTATACCTGCAGTTGAATTATTGTATGTCTAATTGAATAAAATGTATTTAAATGTAATTTAATCTGTCTGTAACACTGGATTTAATTGTCTAATTATTTTTGCTTATAAATCGAGTATCCCTGAAAATGTGCATGGTGTTATGGTTCTCCCCTTTGGATTTCTTTTTGAATTTTCAGTTATTTTTGTCATTCTGTTTTCTTAGTCATTAGTTTATTTTCCGTTTTGTTTCATTTTAGTTGTTTTCTAGTTACATCAAAGCAGTGTTTTGTTTTTTGTGCTGCTCTGTTGTCCCTTGTTACAGTCTCCTTTCCCCTAGCTTCTAGATTCTTCTATCCACACCTGCACCCTGTTAGCTGATTACCCAAGTCTTTGTTCTGTCTCCCATATATACACCTCCCGTGGAGTTTCTAAGTGCTTGTTCCTCATTACTTCATCATTACTTTGCTCCTCATGTATATTTTCCCTGATAATCCGTGTATCATTCGTTCTTTCTATTTTCAATTGTCAATCAAAAAACAAAAAATAAAAAATTGACTGGTTATTTTGTTTTTTGTTTTTTATGGTTAAACCAAAAACGAAAAAAGGATTTGTTTTTCATATATCAATTCTAAGCTCAGATCAAGAATACGAAATGGAAAAACGGACAGCAACGCAGAATTTGATTTTAATATTTAATCGGTACAGTTTACATGACCCGGAAGTTTGGTGGAGCGTTAGCTAAAAAAACAATTGGCTTACTCCCACCACGTTCGATCAAACTGCACCAGATAAGGCAGTCGGACCTATCAGCCATGGACAGTTACGTTTTATTTCGAGGATCCAAGCGTGTGACTCTTGAGGAGGACATGACAACGGAGAAAATTTGCAGGATTTTCCAGGTATAACTTTTTTCTTGAAACTTTTCTGTGCACTGTACTTTTAACTAGCAACAACAAACAGCTTCTCGATCAACATAGTGTGTGGTTCTAGCGTCGCCATGGTAGCCACTTCATTACCCCAACTGCTGCGCAAAGAGCTATTTCCGGGTCACGTAAACTGTACCGATTAAATATTAAAAACAAATTCTGCGTTGCTGTCCGTTTTTCCATTTCGTATTCTTGATCTGAGCTTAGAATTGATATATGAAAAACAAATCCTTTTTTCGTTTTTGGTTTAACCATAAAAAACAAATAACAAAATAACCAGTCAATTTTTTATTTTTTGTTTTTTGATTGGCAATTGAAAATAGAAAGAACGAATGATACACGGATTCCTGATGTCTCCTGGTTTTTTGTTTTCTGTATTTTGTTTTCGGATTCTGCTTCTGTTGCCTTTGCATCTTTATTAAATCAGAAAAAAAAAATAATCTCAGCCTTCTAAGCTCTGCATTTGTGTCCTCTTGATAGCATGGAGGTGTCACTTGTTGTGACACGGTACTTTATAAATTAAGTAAACTAAAATTGATTAAAGTAAACTAACAGTATAAAGCTTGCAGTTGGGGTATCTTTTCCCCACTGTGATAAATCCCTCTCTTTTAAAAAACAAACAAACAAAAACAACCCTCTGATTACTTAAACTCCTCCATACAAGGCACATCTCCAACTCATTTATTTATTTTTTTATCTGTTTAATTCCAGACCGGTGGATTGATATCTGCTTATAAGCCTATTGATGCTTGCAATTCAGGTTAAGATATATTTAAACAGTTTAGTTCTTCCAAATTTGGATGGAAATCGAAATAATGAGTCAGGTTCTTAGTTTCTGGAAAAAGGCAAGTTCAACTACATAAATGTTTAAATGAACAAAACACATCAAGTGGCTGTAACCCAATACTACATTTAGCACTTCAGTGTGCTCCATATTGAGGGGCCTTATGTTTGAACAAGTCCAACAATAAACATTAAATATATCCAGTTTAAGCTCATTAGAATATTATTCTTCTCTGCTCAGTGGAGATGGATCCCAGAGAGGGTTTGTTTACTGGCTATATGAAGTGTACTCATGGGTTGTATACAACCCAGATCACAGGTTTATGTGGATGCTTAACATAGCTATGTGTCTGTGTGTGGGTGGTGTCGTATGGTGAGCTGTAAGTGTGTCAGTGGGGTGCATGGCAGATAAAACAGTCCAACTCCATCATTACACACCAGATTCCCTTTTTCACAAGACGCAGAGCCTCCATGAATATTTCATTCTGTGATATCTGGGCCAATTAGGTGCTCATAGACGCCCACACCTTACACTCATCTGCCATATTTAGGACACACACAGGCACCCCAACACCTTTCTATATTTACTACCCCAAAATTTCTCTCTGTTCTTTTATCCAAACTGGAACCTTTCATGAGCTTACTCTTAGAAAAGATACACATAATTATTACCAAATGCACTGGAAGGAAGTGTCTCCGAGCCGCAGGTCAACAGCAACCACAAAGGTATATTAGACAAAGAATTACACAAAGGCAGAAATAATATTTTTGCTTTTATGAAACAGAGGTAAGTTTGAAAGCTTTCATTTAATTTTCTGCTTCATAACTCCTTGGAGGACAAAGATGATCTTGGCTTAAAAAATATTTTCCTTTTATCTGAGTCCAACTGACGCATCAGTGGTATATATCAGCTAAAAGCCAACTCAAGTAAGTGCCCCTTTGTTAAGGAAAAATGCACATGAAGTAAAAAAAAAATGTGTCACAACAAAATATCTCTTATTTTACACAAGTGTTTCGGAAATTGAGTTCATATATTTCTATGAGAGGATGTCAATTCCCACTACACCATTGAGTTTAACCTGTCTCTCTCAGATGACACATTTTTGGATCTAAAAAGTGAGGTAGCTTGAAGTATTTGTTGATATATTAAGAATCAGCTATACAGATCAGCCTCTGTCTTTGCTGTTGTTCACACTTTGACTCAATAACATCCTATAACAATATCTTTTTTTTTGTAATTATGTAGTACTCTTCAATATAATAATAATTATTATTATTATAATTATTATTATAATTTACTCCTTCCCATCAACTTGCCCCCCTGACCCTGTAACCTATATATATTTATAAGAGTCTTAGGTTAAAAAATTTTTTTATTTTGAAGTGGAACTTGACTGTGTATCTGCATCAGTGTGAGGTTTAATGTCAGAGAAGTGCTACTTGTTTAAATGAAAGGCAGTGATGTTGCACTTATCTCCATTGATGTGGTCAAACACTAAAATAACACATGAACAGATATTATTATAGGCCTTTAAGTAGAAGGCCTATTGTGAATTTTCCAATTCACAATTCTAACTACACAAGGTATTTTAATTTTATTCCTAACAGTAAAAATACAGCACACATTACCTCAACAATTCATACATGCAATAATTCAATTCCATTCAACTCATATCAGTTTATTTACTGTACATAGTGCCAATTCCCAACACATGTAATTTCAAGGCAATTTACAGAGATCATTCAATGGGATCAAAAAACAGCTGATTTTATTGAGTAATTGACTTGCAGGACCTGATTCTTCTGGATAACAAGTACTTAAGGGCAGGACTTTAAGTGGTATTGTGCCCTTGGGCAAGACACTTCACCTGCTTGCCTAATGATGGTTGCTGCCATACACAGGTGCCTGTGACCTCGCCTCTTTCATTGAACCCAAGGTCAGCTGGGGCTACAGTGTAGCTTGCCATCATCTGTGCTTGAATGGGTGAATGGCAGGATGTAGTGTAAGGGGCTCTGGTTAAGTGTCCTGAATTGAAAAAGCACTATATAAGTACAGGCAATACACCGCAAACAAGTGGCAATAGTCAAAATTCTCTAGCCTTTTGTCGTTGACTCTATAGCAATCCCTCACACTGAGCTTGCATGCAAGTGAGAGTGGAGAGGAAATACTTCCCTTTAACAGAAAGAGAGCAGCAGAGCCCAGCAGAATCAGGCTCAGTATTAGCAGCCTTATGCAGGCTGGGAGTTCAAGAAGAGAGTAGCAGATATACAAGAGGAACGTCGGAGCACAGATCCATAAATACTTCTATTTTAGGAAAGTTAATGGTGAACTACAGTAGTTCCACAGGTTGCTCTGTCTACAAAGTAAGCAGTTAAGAAAATGAGCTTTGAGTGAGTTCTGACTTTAAAGGAATTGAAGAGAGTGTATACAATTTGTCACAGTAAAAGCTGAGCCCATAACTATCAAGGAGAGAGACAGGACTAAATACTAAAAGAGGTCCAACTCTATCATCTCTAGTCGAAATTGTTAAGGAGCAGCTCAACTGATATGTTTCTCCAGGTTGGTGTCACAGTCGAGCAGGAAAAGACCAGATGAATCTACTATGATGAGAAAAAGCAGAGACAATTTAAAGTTAGTGGTTAAACACATAATACAAAATGCAAGATAGAAGTGTGAGTTTGAGGACCTGATGGATGGTACAAAGTTACAAACAGAAGCAGTTTCGTTATTTACAAATGATTTGGAAAAACTGAGGGCTAAAATGTTCAAATGAATTGTAACCATTAACTGGCTTTTGACTGATCAATAAATCAGATTTAAGATTGTTGCTATTATTCCTCTTCGCCAAGAATTTCTGGGTACGTGAACAGTCAAATTGCTGGAGCTGAATTGCTCTTTTATGTTAACATAAGTTTATTGTTGCAATCAGGTTTCTGTAAGACAATGTAAATATCTTGATTTTATATTTTATTTTTTATTCTGGTGCTTGCAGTTTTACCACAAATCTGAAACATGCTTTATATTCTCTTTCAGCTCCTACAACTCCTAAAATATGGATTGTACATATTTTTATTTCTTGTTCTTTTATTTCTTATTTTTATTTTGTTTTTCATTGTGCGCGATACATGTACACTTGCACCTTAATCCTTATTTATCTTGATATACTGTATATACCTGGATATATATTGTTTATTCTTAATGCACTTTTTTCCTCCTTGTTTGCACCTTCTTTAACTTCTATGCCAATATGTGACGAGTGAATTTCTCCACTGTGAGATCAATAAAGCTCATCTAATCTAATCTAATCTAATCTACAGGCAACAGTTGGAAAAAATCTGAACAGCCTGGGCGGCTTCAGACCCTTTTCACTGGTGACTCTAACCAATCTCAGCCAGCGGTATGTGAAAACAATAGCACAGATTAAATTTTGAGGTGTGCTTCCTTGCTCAATAAAGTGTTAAAACTATTTTCTCCCAACTCATCAAAGTAAATAAAGACAAAACTCTCTAGGTTGCAATGAAAGAGCAGACCAGGTTAAAGAACTGCAGCATCAAGCATCCAGAGCATCTGACCTAAAAATGCACAACCATCCAAGTTGAGTCATTGGGTGTCTTTTTGACACTGAAAACACTTTTCTTGTGAACACAGCTTAACAGAAAAAGCGAAAACAGCTGAATAGCTCTCAAGCTGTGTCTGTGTGTCTAATGCAATCTTAGCAAAATCTCTGCATCAGAGTGGGAGGGACAGGACATTCAACCCTATCCCAGCTGTTATTCAGGTCTTCACCAAAACCAAAATAAAAGCTTTATTATGCAGTTTTTAGATATTTAACCTGTTTGTATGTTCAATGTTTTTATGAATTCATTTGACAACTCAATCATTTGAATCTAATTGTAAAATAAGACATGAAATTAAATAGATATGCATTCTTGTTTGTATTTTTTAACTCTAAGTTAAACGTGTCATCACTGGTCAGATCAGGGAGGGAGCCAGAGAAAATTATGTCTGACTCTGTTTTGGCTAACTTGCACAACAAAGCAACATGACTTTTAGTAAAATCTGACCAGCATAACTGGGTGTCATTACCGCCAGCATTAAAAAAAACAATCTTATTATATCTAACCTAATCCTTAGCCAGTAGTTTGAGTTAGGATTTGATGTCACCCATTCTGGCCCTCGACAAACATTTGAACATGGTCCTTGGTATCTCTAATGCCACATTTCTAACTATGGAGTTGCCAATTACCAAGGTCGGTTTCTAGGGGGAGGTGTTGCTGAGTGGGGAGAATTGATTAGAAATGCAGAAAGGTTGGTGGTGACCAGTGAGCAAAGATCTAGTACTAAACTTTCAACGTACCATCAGCTAGTTTACCTTGGTTTCTGGCTGTTCAAGAACTGCAGGTGTCATGATGTTACAAAGTTCTGACCCAAAAATGCTTCAAACTGCACAGAAAGTCCAGGGAAAAGGTTTAACGGGTTTTATTGAAGAAGTAAAACTGGAGGAGAAGTGTTGTTCTGAACACTGCTCAACCGGAACTGTAAAGTGACGGGAAGACAAAGTGGTTAGTTCAGGCTCAGTGGGGAATCTGACTCGTGAAACTTGGAGAAGAGGTTTTGGTTGCCAACTCACGTTTACAGTGAAGTTGTTGTATCCTTGACTCCTGTCTGGGTGCTGTGGTTCCAGTGTTTGTCTGATTTGGTGGAGGGCGGAACAGGTTTTACCCAGAATGCGGTTGATAGTTGGAGAACGGACATACTGACTGCCACTCAGATTTCCTGTGGTACTTGAATGGGTCGTAGTGGAGAATAATCCTTTTCTCAGTGGAAAGCTCAAACAATGTCTTGGGGAAAGTGGATCCAAACCTTCCGTTTGAACCCCAGCTCAGTTTGAAGCTCAGTTGATCCTTCCATGGTGTGATCCAGTTAGCAGGACAACTTCTTGCCAAGAGGCAAAGACAAAAACAAAGTTAAACTTAGGTTGACAAAAACTCAACTTGACTCAGCAAACACAGCTTGGCTAGAGTACCCTAAATTGGCAAACACTCTGGCGTCGAAGAAGTGGCAGTCAGCAGCTTAAGAACACTCCGTTTATTGAGGAAACCATCTGCAGGTGTGTGAGGAGGCGGACCAGAACCAGGCGCCTCCTGGTGGATGAAGGGAGAAAAACACAGAAAACACAGACACAAAACAGGAGTCCTGACAGCAGGAAGACCACTAAGTGGAAATGTTCCTGCTATCAATAACTCAAAATTGTTCCTTCTTATTATTCTATTCTATTATATATTATATTATTATTATATTATATTTCTGTGTAACACACCAATCATTCTTCAATAATCATAAATTCTTAAATAAACAATACTGTGCTCTGCCATTTTGGTAGTGGGATGTCAACTTTTTCTTCTTCTCTCTTTTCCTGCATTCTGGCTTGTTATATTGACCACTGCCCCTCTTTGGTTTTTGGGAGTTTTGGGAGTTTTTTCCATTGATCCTTTCTTGACATTTTATTTATATCTATATCTATATCTATATCTATATCTATATCTATATCTATATATATATATCTATATCTATATCTATATATATATATATATATATATATATATATGCATATTAACATATGTAACTTATAGTTTATAGAAAAACAGGGCCTCTGAGACATTTCTGATCTGCTGTAAGGGTGTCTTCATTGAAGACCTTATGAATAGAAATAATAGAAGTAAATAAAGGAGATACCCGTGGCTCAAATACTGATTAATTTCCTTCAACATGTCTTAAAAGCATAGCTTGGAAAATGAATGGTGATATCCTCTGTTTTTTTTTTTCAATTTTGTATTAATTCTCCATTGTATTTTTTATTGGATCGTTTAATATCTGGATAATTTAACTGCATAAAGTATTAAGAGGGGTAATTATATAATTAGTCATTGTAAAGAGGGGAGCGTTAACTATCTTGGGAATATTGTGGGATCTTTTAATTAAAGACAAAATTTTTTCAAAGCAACTACAAACACTGGCAATTTATTTCTTACAAAGCACCACCATTTTGTCTGAGAGAGCAAACAGCTCCTACATTGTGAAGAAAAAACAGATTCATGTGTGTTAATGAATAGTTAGTGACTTAATTAGGGTCGTGTATTTGTTAGAAAGCATGTAGAAATCAGTGTTCTGATCATTTCTGTGATGAGCAACTAGAACAATCTAAATTACATTGTTTGTATTACAGGTTACATTCTTTTTTGGGGGATTCTTATGTTGGACCTTATCCTCAAGTTTCTGAATATGAGATATTTAATGTTTGTCCTGCAAGGTTTTGGATTGACTCTAAAGGCAAATTCATGAATATAAATTTTGTTTTTCTTTGTTCCAACACCCCTGTTTACGCATTCAGATAAAATTCGGGACCCACCCTTAGGAGATTATTGTTCAATGTTTTTCACAGTTTCAAACAGGTAGTAATCACAATTTTTTGGAAATGCCAAAAACAAAAACAAAAAATGAAAAACTGTAGGCTCAGTATGCAGATTTCCAAGCAGGCCTCCAACACCCTTTCTAACCAAAATTACACCTTAATCCCTCCTCTTCCACCTGCATCCCACTTCACTACTTTCATGTGCTTCCTTCGTATCCCCAAATCTCTTTTTATTGAGCTTTTATCAAGGCTTTTATCATGTTTCACAGAAAAAGGAGTGGGGGTATTTCCCCTCCTTTTTGCGATGTTGCCCATTTACAGTGGAGAATTGGCGCAATTTCCGATCTCTCCAGCATTCTTTGCTGACATTCACATTACCATGTCATTACTTCGGCTTTCTCTGCCCTCCCAATGGATCTGAAGCTCCAAGGACCATCCACCACTCTAGAGCGACAAAGGGCACCAGCTGCACCCACTTCTCATCCACCTCTTTTCTCTGCTCATCTCTGTCTTTTTTTCCTCCATTCCATGCTTGGCCTGACTTCACGACATCCAAACATTCTCTGTAGGTTTGGACTTGGCTAGAAGCCGAGACTCTGGTTACGTGGCATCTGACAGAGAAATTGTTGTTTTTCAGTTACATCAACCCTTTTTACTGCTTGTTTTTAGAGTGAAATGATACACCAACAATATATGTGATTAGGCTTATTCAGCTGAGAAGTGTTTAACTGCTGATAATGTTGTAATTGGCATGGCTTGGAATGGGAAAGGCAGACCTCCCTGACTCTGTGATCACTGGGTTTGTTTTTCTAGAACAGGTTTGGGACCATTAAAGTGACTCAGCCGGAACTGATAGACATGTTTGGGGATGTGTGAGCCAAATCCTAATGAATGGAAAAGAGTAGAACTCCCAGAGGGCCTATGTGACTGTAGGATCCTTCATTTGGGACTTCTGGAACCATCTAAAAGCCAGTTAAACATTGGCACCTTCCTCATCTCCCCCTATTATTTGCAGTACTGTATAAGTGGTTGATAAAATCATTTTAAAACCCCTTGAAAATGCTCTGGCAAATCAAGTTACACCATGACACATACAAATCTAAAAACCTTTTAAAGCCATCTTAAGTTACCATGAAAGTCTGCAAGAATATTTTCAAACACTTTCTACAAATAAAAAATAATAATAAAATAAAGTAAAAAATACCAGATAATTCTGTTAGGTGTTTAAGTCCTTTAATTATTATAGAAGACAAAAAAATAAATAAATAACAGGTTGACATTTCCTCTTTTTCAAATTTCAAATAATTTGTAATATTAAATTAGTGTTTACATTTCCAAAAAAAGAGTTAATTCTGGCAATGTAAAGTGTTAAATTATCTAGCCTAGTCTGTTACAGCCCAGGTGAAAACCATTTACCATTTAATTATTTAAAGTGAGAATTTCTTTTTCAAATGTTTATTTAGGCTCTGGTGGCCTTATTTTTTTTTAGGTATGCAGGCAGACAGTATGCAGGGACTCAAACCTGTGATGGCTGCGTTGAGGTCTCAGCTTCTATTTAAATATTAAAATAATTAATGAATTGTTAATTGAACCTTTGGACTGTTGACCTGTCAAGGATTAATCCTGCCTTTCTTCCCCATAGACTAATGGAGATAAGCACTAGCTACCCTGACAGATAAGTGGCAGAGAAGAGACCCTTTATGTTTGTTATGTCTGTAAGTAGGCAAACAGAAAATGAAATTAGGCAAAGGGGAAGAAATGTGGCAAAGGTCACCACGCTGGGACTCAAACCTGTGATGGCTGCATTGAGGGCTAAAACTTTTGCACATGGGTTGTGCACTTAACCCCTGCACCACCACTGTGCCAGAATAAGAACATTTCTTACAGTTCTCTTTGCCACCACCATGAGCTGAAAAATAAGTTTTCCTTGCCTAAAATAAAGAAAGATCTTTTGAGGTATATTGACTTTTAATTCTTTCTTTTAATTTACAGACAAGTTTTCATATGTCCTAAAGGGTTTTCTTCCATTTTTTTTTCCTGAGAAAGGCTCCTCCCCCAGTTCTCTTTTGTTCTCTTAAGAGATAGAACATAATCAATATAGTTATTAAAATTATTTGACCAAAAGGATCTGAGGAAAATGACAGCTTTACTCTGACGCACTGTTGGACAACCCGATCATCATACGAGCCACTTATAATTCCAGTTGTACTAAGCCCTATTGTTAAACCCTTCCAGTCCACCGATGGACTGGATTAAAGCTCAGAGGGAAAATCCTTTGCTTCTTAACCAGTTTGACCAGTCACATCCTCATGTGTTGGATATGTCACATAGCAAATCCCAGGATAGGGGACCTTATAATCGACTTTTTAATCCTAAATCCCTTATGTGTCCAATCTCATAACCTGGCTGCCCTGCCATGTTAAAGCAGGCTGATGAGATCAGTGGTAAAGTTAGACATTGACTGAGAAATTCACTTTTTTTTAAACATTAGTTCAGCTTATATTGTGTGCCATTAACAATTTTCTGGCTTCTTTGCAAGTTCTACCTCCTCCAACATTACTGGTTTAAATATAAGTAATTTCTGTTTAAATGTTTTTGATTGACCTGTCCAGGGTGTACCCCGCCTCTCACCCATTGACTGCTGGAGATAGGCACCAGCAGCCCTCACAACCCCACTCGGGACAAGCATGTCAGATAATGAATGGATGGATGGATGGATGGATGGATGTTTTTGAAAAATTTTTCCCTGATTTCTAATTAAGAACTTATGTTTGCTAAAACTCAGTAGTTTGAGCAAAGAGAAATTGTTTATTTTTTAGTTTATGATTTTTTAGTTTTTGATATGGGCCGCAACGGTGGTGCAGGGGTTAAGAGCATAACCCCTGTGCTGAGGCCTTGGACCTCAACATGGCTGCCACAAGTTTCTAGTCAAGGCCTTGTGACCATTGTTGCATGTCTTCCCTCTCTCTTTAATACATTCAAAAATATCAAAATGATTATCTTCAAAAAACAATAAGGTTTTTGTTTGGGTTAAAGGTTATCTATAACACCGAACAACAGAACTCATCCTTTTCCGACTAAATCCTGTTAAAAACTCATATCATATGTGTCCTCATGGAAATTGCCAAAAACACTCCACAAAGCCAGCAGCTGCAAAGGCAACCTGATCACATGAACCACCTCAGTATTCATCTATCGATGTAAAGAAGATGCTCTAATCTGAACTTTCCTTTGGATATACGTAGAGCTCCACATCTTATTCTACCCTATAGAGAAGCATTGGCCACTTTGCCAAGCAGGACAAAAGCGCAAAATTTTAAATAGTAGCAGTCACAAGACTGTTGTTTAATTGATTTAATTGCTTTCGGTCAAAATCTATATCTCATGACCTCAGGGAAAGCTCTAAAGCATTAGACTGGTACACTTGTATCCAAGTAGCTTTCTTCTTAATTTTAGCTCATTCACCACAGCACAGCAGCAACCTTATTGATGCATGTCTATCTTTCTCTTTCTCTAACTTCTATCATAGTTTTGAAACAAAACACCAAAATACTTCTGCACACTCGCACCCCAAAAAGTCTTTATTCATGATCTAGATAAAGGATGACCAAAGGTAACTATGCTGCTTACCTGTAGAAGTCAGCCACCCTAAAGCCATGTCCTTAATTGCAGCCTGAATATATATTCATCTCTATATATAAGGTAAAGGTGGCCACATAATCATTGCTTGGAGCTTCCATAGTGCTGTTGACTTATGATTTGATGAATATCTGTTTAGATGATGAAAGCAGTGGACATTAACTTGTTTTTCTCTCCACTGGTGATGACAGTAAGAGGAAAAGTTTCAAGCTTTGTTGCTCATTGTGGGCCAGTGAGATAGAGGCAGAGACACGGCAAAACAAAAGGCAGCCAGAGAAATTTGCATGGTGCTCAATTATACATTAGCGAACATCACTTGGCAATCTGTTCATATCAATTTAATTGGATTTTAATACTGCCTGTGATCTTGTTTCCTAATTAACAGCAGCGGCTGGCAATAAAGCAGAAGCATGCACCCAGCAACACCTTTGATCCAGGCCATATGGACTTGCTCGGAGCTTATTGGTAGGGGGAGAGAAAAATATCAGTCACCTAAATATGGGCCTATGACAAGCCAGTGGATGTTTGTGTGTGTATGTGTGTTTTTAATGTTGGCCCTTGTTTTTGTTGGGTCTTCTGTGTGTCCATGCATGTGTGAATGCATGTTTTTCTCACATCATGTTTGCATCTTCTGTTTCCTGTCTGTGTGTGTATGCATGCAAAAATGTGTATCCGTTTGTCAGACATGCCTGTTTGAGTGTGCGGAAGCGGGTGCACCTTCCAGGGGGTGGAGGGATCAGCAAGGCCCCCAGATGGTGGATATCGCTCCTGCCTTGCGCCTTCATTGATTAATTTCTTCCCTGATTGGTTGTGATTACTGATAAATAAAACATGATCTGAGGATCAGATGCAAATCAGCACAAGGGGGGTGGAAAATTGGGGGGGGGCTGTTGATTGCTTTCTGAAATCTGTTTATTTCTTGCCCCGCTGCCCTCATCTCTGGAGTAGAGGGCAAAAATAGGGCATTACCGTTTCTTTTTTTTTTTTTTTATGCTGGAACACATGCTATCTCAGCCTCCTTGATCAAGTACATTACTTCTGATTCCTTACTGTCACACTTAAGAATTCTCATCTATGAAGTTTATCCCAAAATATTTCCGTGGGCAACAATGATAGTTTGCTGCACCTTTACAGAGTGCAGATAAGTAAAGACGTTTAACAGAGTTAATACTGCTGAATATTTTTGACTTCCCTGCTAAAATTATTTCATCGTTCAGTTTGTTGTACAACATTCAAGTCTAACAAACAAAATAAAGAAAGTTCCACATGCTCCCATAGCAAAGATAAGGAAAAGTAAATAAGAAGCTTATGCACAAAAGACAGTCTTATCTGGGAGGACAACAAAGTAATTAAAAATGTGTGCGTGAATTAGGGTAAGAATGTTCATTGCAACACTACCTACAAAAAACCCTTTGGTAGGAAATGTAACATTATTTGTCAAAGATGCATCAAAAGCATTTGGGATAAGGTTTAGGAAAAAAAAAAAACATATGAGCTTGCATTCTTTGATAGGTAGTAAAGTAGGTTGGTAGAATTTCATTATAAAACACACAAAACAAATAGGGCTGAGGTGGCGCAGTGGGTAGCACTGCTACCTTGCAGCAAGAAGGTTCTGGGTTTGATTCCCGGCCCGGGATCTTTCTGCATGGAGTTTGCCTGTTCTCCCTGAGCATGCGTGGGTTCTCTCTGGGTACTCCGGCTTCCTCCCACAGTCCAAAAATATGACTGTTAGGTTAATTGGCTTCTCTAGATTCTCCTTAGGTGTGAGTGTGTGTGTGTGAATGGTTGTATGCTCTGTTTGTCACTGTGTTGCCCTGCGATGGACTAGTGACCTGTCCAGGGTGTACCCTGCCTCTTGCCCGTAGACAGCTGGAGATAGGCACCAGCACCCCTCGCGACACTAATTGGGACAAGCGTGTCAGATAATGGATGGACTAAACAAATAATAAGTGCAGGACATAAAATAAATATGTGTATAAAAGTATAAATCCACTATGCAAAGGCTTTCTTTTAGGTTAATTGTACAAAAATATTTTTACCTCACAAACTGAACCTGATGTTAAAGAATTTATTTTCTTCCTTCACTTTGGATTGTCCTAGTTTATTTGATTCTGTGATTATTTTCATTTTAAGTCTATGTTGTTATTTGTACATGCTGAGGACAATACTTTATAATGGTAATGTTGCAGATAAAATACAGCCTTTTGGTGCAGGAAAAGGGAATCTAAATTCTTTCAGTTCATTATTAAAAATATATTTCTGCTTTTTGGTTTTCAGAAACATGAAAAAATGACAGAATTGTTATTTTGTCATTCTTATTCTCCAAAATGTTGAAATGATTTAAATTTCAAATGTTTGTTTCTTACTGACCTCTTGTATTATTTATCACTTTACTCCCTTTATTCCCCATTTATCCATCATTTACTCTTTTTCCAGCAGCTTTAACCACCACAGACACACAAACCTCATACCCTGTTTGCTTCTCCTAATAGAGCCATTGATACTGTTACCTTCTGCCATCACAGTTGCTCATTATATTCTTAACAAAAAAACAAAGAAATAAGGGCTTTTGTTTGAATTTTATTATTGAATTTTATAAATATCATTTTCTGTTGCTCTTTCAGTGTTGATTTCTTGATTTTTACTTTTCCAGTGAAAGTATTCTTTGCCAATGTCTCAGTGTTCCCAACACATCTTTTACCTGGAAAGAGTCAATTATTATGTCATTCACTGCCCTTGAGTTTCTTCTATGCTTGTTTTTTCCACAGTGAATCTCTTTGCTAGTCAAATCATTTAAAGTATTATTTGCTGCCATTAACTTTGTAATCTCTGTTTTTTATTCTATTAAATATCCACTTAAACTATGTCTCTTACTATGGACAAAACCATTGTTCAGGGATTGATGCATGACTCTATGAACTAAGTTAATATTAATTGAAGTACTTTCCATAGAAAGCACCCCTTGTCACTTTTTTCATTAAATGGTCAGACATATTATACTGTATTGCATTATATTTGCATTGATTTTAATTAAATTAGACATACGTATGTTTGAATTGTAATAGCATGAATAAGACTTAATGTAATAGATTAAGACTAACAACAATCATTTCTACATAGAAATGTTATGGCTATTAACTCCAGCATATCTTCAATTATGTAGCCTACGCTATGCATGCTTTTAGTGAGACCCTGTGCATCTTATCCAGTTGTACATGACTGTTTATTCATACTATGCAGATACAAAGTTCCTCAGTGAGCTTCATTCTCATTTGGAAATTGCTTGTCTCTGTAAAGAATGCTAATTTATAATTAGACAGATTTACCAAATCTCATAAAAAAAGGATAGAGAGAGGGAGGGTGCAAAGAGATTATTGACTTATTTTCCAAAATAAACAATGCAGGTCTGTGGTTAAATCATTTTTGGCTGAAATCAGCATGTGGGAATTAGATGAGCAGTGTCAGACAGCAGACGGTTGGTAAGTATATCTGCACACTGCTCTGCTCTAAAGAAAAAAAAGGTTTAAGTTGCACTAAAAGATGATGAGCTTGATCAAATTCTGGAGATATTGTGTCAAATAAAAAGTACATGACAAATTTCTCTTTTGCCCAATCCAGATGGTTCATAGCAATAATTTCTATTCTGTTTGATTTATCTGCAGCATACGCTCAATTTCCCTATGCAAAGTTTACAGGTTCAACATGACATTATTATCACGGTTTTGAGGAGGCCTCTTTATTCAAAGTCAATTAAATGGCAATGGAATGCTGCTCCAATTTATAAAAGGAAAACTGCATTTGAAAGGGGAGAAGAGGTGGATTTCAGAAGCAAACAAAGCCTTTAAAAGAGGTGAGAATTTCAAAAGATAATGCATAAATCTACATCTAAATCTGAAATGACTCACTCAAAATGCCAAATCTCCAAACATCTATCCATCGGCTCTTATACAGAGAAACTAGGGCATTTTACATTTTAAACAGGATATTTCAGATGATCTTTAAACATGGATGAGAATCAGAAATGCACAGAAGAAGGCAAAGATCAGGTTGTTATAAAAACTCTACTTAAAACTCTGGTCTTCTTGACCTAAAGGCAAAAATTTAAAGGTACAATTATTAAAATATGCGTTTCGAAGAGTATTGATGTTTTAAAATACAAAATTTATCCTTTTTATAACAAATATGCTTCTGAGCAAGAATTACATTAAGGTACACTTCCACTAGAATTTGTCACGGTATTTTCCTTTATTCGTTTTTGTGACATTTATTTATTTTTATTTTTTTTTTATGAGAAAAAAACGCATTTATATACTGGCAAATCCTGACTTTTAGGGCAAAACAACCCCAACAGAAACACAAAAAGGATGCAGCATACAAAAAGAACCTCTAAAACTACAACAAACAACATAGTATTGGTAAGGACTGTGCATATATGTGCACATAATTTTCACTGGATTAAGGAGCTATTGGTATGAGATGCAAGCCTCAGGGGCTTTCATTTAGGGACAAATAGGGTTCTTTTCTTTGCAAATTAAATCATTTCCATCAATTGAAAATGTGAGATTTATATATGATTTATATATATTTTTTCTCTATAAACCTTTCAGTTTACTGTGTAGAAAGCAGTGTAATCACATGTATAGCTATAACTTTGGAACCCTTGCATCTGCCAAATGGAAAATCTACATGTAGATTAAAAAATACCAAAGATCTAAGCCCACAGATGTATGTATATAGTTGAAATTTTCAAACTCCACATACAAAGATTCCAAACTCTTCAAAAAAAAAAATCATGGTTCTTTGTGCAGCTCCAATACAATACAGTTTAATGGAAAAATATGTTTTTATTTACTTGGTTACATATTTGTGCTCAAACTACATTTTATTACTAACCTAAACTTAACAGGGCCTCACCCTGGAGCCAGCCTTTGGGGCCTCATCTGTTGATACAAACTGGTTCTGGGGACATGGAATATACAGTAACCTTGCTGTGGATGGGAGGAGCCTGAGCTTGTACAGGATTTGGAGCAAAATTGATTGGGACTGCTTGATACAATACTGGTTGGAAATAGTTGGGCTCTGATGATGTCACAGGCTCAGGACACGCAACAATGGGACGAAATGTTTAATGGAAGCAAAAGGAGCCCTAATGATCCTCTCTGTTGTTCTCACCACTCTTCTCACTTTCTTCCAGTCTGAGGTGCTGCAGCCCCCTCACCACACAGTGAGACAGCTGGTCAGAATGGTCTCTATGGTGCTTCTGTAGAAGGTTGTTAGGATGGGTGGTGGTAGGTGGGCTCTCCTCATCCTCCACAGGAAGTACAAGCACTTCTGTGCCCTTTTGGTCGATGAGGTGCTCTTTGCAGTCCAGGTGAGGTTGTCTGTGATGTGCAGCCCCAGGAATTTGGTGCTGTTGACCACCTCTACAGCTGAGCTGTTGATGAGCAGTGGAACATAGTTGGGCCGGTTCTTCCTGAAGTCGATGAATATCTCCTTCGTCTCATCCACATTCAGGATCCGGCTATTATCTCTGCACCAGTCCACCAGCTGCTCCACCTCTTCTTTGTAGTCCTGGTTGTTGTCGTCGCTGATGAAGCCCACCATCGTGGTGTCGTGTGCAAACTTCACAATGTGATTGGTGGTGAAACTGGGGACCTAGTCATGTGTCATCAGAGTGAACAGCAGGGGTATCAGGACACAGCCCTGAGGGGAGCCTTTGCTTAGGAAGATGACATTAGAGGTGTGTGACTGAGGTCGGTTGGCGAGGAAGTCTGGCAGCCAATTGCAAAGGGATGTATTGAAGCTCAGCTGTTCAAGTTTCAATATCAGATACCATGGGATAATGGTGTTGAAACCAAAACTGAAGTCCAAGAATAGCAACCACACGTGGGTGTTCTTCTCCTCCAGGTGTGCTAGGCTCAGGTGAAGAGCAGAGGTAATGGCGTCCTCAGTTGAGCGGTTTGTTGGTAGGCAAACTGGAATGGATCGAATGTTGGGGGCAAACTGGAGACAATGTGTTCTTTAACCAGCCTTTCGAAGAACTTCATCATGATGGGAGTCAGTGCAACAGGCCAGTAGTCATTGACAGAGGTGACCTGAGGCTTATTTGGGAAGCCTCAGGTCGAGAACACCAGCCAGCTGACCTGCACACTCCTTGAACACCCACCCAGGTATGTTATTGGTGCTTGGGGCCTTTCTTGAGTTGACTCTCCTCAGAGTGTTCTTCACATCAGCTGTGTCAGGGTTGAGTGCCTCCTTTCCCTGATGTGGAATGGCTTTTATTGCTTTGGAGTGCTGTTTAGTGCCTCAAACCTTCCAAAGAAGTTGTTTAGTCAGTTTAAAATGTCAGCATCAGCTGTACTCACCAAGGGGAGGGTGTGTTGTAGTCTGGGATCGCCCATATGCCTTGCCACATCCCCCGGGTGTTGCTGGCATCGTGGAAGAGATCCTGGATCTTCCAGCTGTGGTTCTGCTTCGCTGACCTGATGGCACAGTTTGAGTTGGCACGCTGTCCTCGGTGCCTTTCTATCACCAGACTTGGAAGCTGAGTTCCATGCTTTTAGCGATTTCCGAATGTCACCAATAATCCGGAGTCCCGGATGTTGATGTTCTTTGTGGTGCTTATGTCCTCATGCATTTGCTGATGTAGACTGACAGAGTTATGGCAAACTCATCAATATTGATCTTGTTGTCATATGTAGCTGTAGTTCTGAACCTGCTCCAGTCAGAGCATTCAAAACAGTCCTGGAGGTTCTCTATGGCCCCCACAGTCCACACTCTGACCTCCTTCACTGTTGGTTTTGTCCTGATTAGCTGGGGCCTATATACAGAAATTAGCATGTGATCTGATGACCCGAGGTGCCTATAGGCACTGCCATGTTGGAAATGTGGCAGACATTCATGTGTTTGTACTGTGAAAAGCCACTGTAAAAGAGAATATACACATGCATAGTAACATTTAATGCTAACAACTGCACCAGAGCCCCAGAGCGCAGATAAAAAATGCTCTTGCATGAAAGAAAGTACATGTCAAAGAAGAAATTAATTGCAATATGTCTCACCAAATTAAAATCATATTAGTTTATTTATATAGCACTAAAGTACAATACCTGTCATACCATCATACAGAGCAATAGGAACTGTAAGGAAACGTAGCAAATTGCATTAAGTTCCTGGACAAGCATGCAGCAACAGTTGCTTGCATTGTGTAGTTGACTTTACAGCAAATCCCCATACCGACCATGCATGTAGCAATAGTTAAGGCGGGAAAGCTGTCCTTTAGAACAGAATAGAAATTCTCTTTATTGTCCATAATGGGGAAGTTATAGAAAGGACGGACAAGGGAGATATTGAAATGTATATATATATATATATATATATATATATATATATATATATATATATATATATATATATATATATATATATATATATATATATATATATATATATATATATATATATACAAAAATATCAAGGTAAGAAAAAATGGTTAAGAAATGTACAAATACTGTACAGTAAGAGAAGACAGTGGATCCAAGATTTATTTTTGTTCCATACAGTATACAACAGTGTTATGAGATTGCAGTCTCTATAAAGTCTTACAGCTGCTTGGAGGAATAATCTGCGATTATGCTCCTTTGTGCAGCAACAGCTTCATGCATCAGGTGGGAGATATTATCTAAAAGAGATGCTGTTTTAGTTTGAGTTCCCACCACTTACACTAAATCCAGGGGGCATCCAAGCAAAGAGCTGGCCTTCATGATGCCAGAGATAGGCCAAAACAGAGTTTAAGAAGGTCTTCAGTAGCAGCGTTTTTTTGACAACCATCTTAAATGTAGTCTTAGTCTTCAGGATGAAAACTATTATTTGTCTTAGTCACATTTTAGTCATTACAATAGGTTATAGTTTTAGTCTGTTTTAGTCGACTAAAATTTAAAAAGGTTTTAGTCTAGTTTTTGTCAGTTTTATGTTGCTAAAAAAGTTAACCTTTACAATTTCGAATAACAACCAGTTTCTTTACCAGACTGACAACTCTTGCCCAGATACTACAATTGCTGGGTATACAATGCTGCCATGCAGTTTATCATTGTGTTAGGCAGAAAACTTTGATTTGTAGAATACAAAAGAAACATTTTTAAGAATTAATGCCCTGCTTTATAAAAAAGCCATGAAAATAGCAGATCAAGTTCAACACATATTGGTTAATATTGCAGACAGACAAGCTAAGAAAATGTACAAAAAAGGAATGGTTTAGACATACAAGGTTTCCATTGAAAAGCAAACATTTCCTGATCTACTATGAATTATGCAATATACAGAGATCAATAAAATCTTAATTTTTCCAGGAAAATAACAAAATCATTCTTTCTATTTTGGCCTTATTTCTTCAATTTGCCACTTGGTTACCACTGCTTAGTTCAGAGTAGATATAAATTAATAGTGTTTTGATATAAAAAAAAAAATACAGAGAGAACCTACATAATTGCTTTGTAATGCCATGGCAATCCAGACCTAAACTGAATGAATATGCTATCTAAAATGTTGAAATATTTAAAGGTAAAATAGAAAATTGTCAGGGTTTGGTTGTGGTTTGGAGGACCCAAATGCAGAGGCAGAGAGACTGAGGAGATTTGTTGTGGATTTAATTAAAGGAAACTGTTTAACAAAGGCAGGAAACCAAAAATCCAACTAAAAATGAAACACAGACCAGAACCATGGAGACATCAAGGGAAAACCAAACACAAGGAGCCAGGGAGAGACGAGGAACAAAGACCACATGCATGGGAAGACAGCAAAGACAAGGAACCAACAAAGAGTGAGAGCAGAGGGAGAGTATATAACGCTGACAGAGACAAAGGGAGGGCTAACGAGCTGACAAGGAGCAGGTGTGAGAGGAGACAACGAGGGAGCCAAGGGGAAAGGAACATACACACATGCAAAATGTGTTCATGCAAAATGTGCACCGCTGCAAGCCAGGTGGGCTGCATGACCAAAGAAGAGGCAGCAGCACAGGTGATAATACTTAGCTTGCCTAACAGATTACAGCACAATGATGCATTTTAAATGTCTGACTGACCACATGCTAATTTTAATTTAGTCCCGTCTTGTTGACGAAAACTCAAACCTATGGCTTGTCATGTTTTGGTCATCAAAGATCCTTGTTTAGCTTATGAGTTTTCGTTATCATAATGAGAAAATGGAGCATCAACGAAATTATTTTGACATCGTCATCGTTGACAAAAACATTACTGTTCTGTAGTGCACCCCACATCCCAAAGACTTGAGTCTCTTCAGCAGGAAGAGCCTGCTCTGACCTAGTCCAGTTTACTGTGTAGGTGAACACCCATGAACTCATAAGAGACCACTATTTCGATGCCCGCTACCTGAATGTCCACTGATGTCACTGGGGTGAATCTACAACTGTGAAAGTCCACGACCAGCTCCTTGATTTTCCCTGCATTAATCAGAAGGTGGTTATGCTGACACCAATCCACAAAGTCAGGAGTCCACAGTCAGTACTCTGAGTCGTCCCTATCTTGGGTAAGGCTAACTATGGAAGATTAATCCAAGACTTTCCGAAGTTGGGAATGTGGGGAGTTGATGGGGAGTCTGCAGTGTAGAGGGAAACAGTGTCAGAGCAGTACCCTGAGGGACATGAAGAAACCTCCAGCAGAAACACACCCAGTGGAAATGGCCTTCTGCCACAACTGGTGATTTGAGTAGACTCGGAAAATGAACATAGAGGCGCAGATGTGGGTGTACTTTCTATGTGAGAGTAGGGTAAAAGGTTAGTTATAATAGAAGCCTGTTTAGTGCCTTCCTTTAGGAGCGAAGCATAGCTGAGCAGACAAGGTCTGAGTCAGTATTTAAGCCCAGAAGATAAAAGAGACCACATTCAGGTACTCATAATAAAAGATTAAGTAAAAGCTATCTCTATAAGAGAGACAGAGATAACTGCTAAAAAACAGGACCAAGTGCATCATCTATAGCAGCGGTCCCTAACCTTTTTTGCGCCACGGACCGGTTGTATGTCAGTAGTGTTTTCACGGACCGGCCTTTAAAGTGTGGGGGGTAAATACGATCACTTAAAATGATACGACTGGCATAAAATCAAATACAAACGGCATAAAAATAAAACTCACCATTATGTTGAATTAGTGGGAGCCCTGAGCTTGTTTCTCCAAAACAAGCCAGTCCCATCTAGGCGTAATCAAAGACAATGACACACGAAGTGTGCTCCTGATGTCCATTCTGCTCCATAGCTTTGTTTTGGTCACTGTAACCGCAGAAAATCCCACTTCACAAAGATAGGATGTTATAGATAGGATGCGTCTTGACCTGAATGTGTCAAGAGGCACAGGTTAATTCAGGTAATTGGGAGAGAATACCCCATTTTGGAAATATTTTTCAAAATAAAACATCACTCAGACTCTGATTGTCGATAAATTATATATATATATATATTATATATACCGGTACCAAATGACCGACGGACCGGTCCGCGGCCCGGTGGTTGGGGACTGCTGATCTATAGAATAACATGAAGTTACCAGCAGCAACACAGCCAATAAACTCCTTTAGAGCAATGTAACAGCTGAACAGAAAGGCAAAACGTGGTTATAGTAGTAGCCATTCAAAATGTCCCCACTTTCCTTGATGGGCCCTTACTCCAGGGGTTGGAAGTTGGAGGGGATTTTGTTGGGAGTTTCAGGGAAGTGGGCTTCCATTTGGCTGGCATTTGACTGGGAAGGACCGTTTTGAATGGCTGCTACTTAACTCTTACTAGAGAGGGAAATAAACAAAAAAAGAAGTCCTTTATTTCAAGATCAAGGATTAAACAGAGACAGAAAGAGAGAGCAAGAGTATAAGTAAAAGTATATCAAATAAAATGTTAGCCACCTATATGTACTGTATAATTTGTACTTTACACTCACTCAACCTGATGTCGATGACGTTACAAGCAGATTAATCCTGAATTCTTGCTTATTGCCCCATGAGATTTTTTAATGTATACCAGATGGAGGAAAAATGCTCAGGTAATGTAAGTAAACAAAGTGGTAAATCAGCAGGGCAACCATCACAGCAGGATTGAGTCTGAAAGCAAAGGCAAGTGGACTTGGAGGCTTGATGAGAGCGAGGTACTTTGAGCAGCCACTCTGATAAGGATGGTCAGGCGTGCTGCTGGTTTACTCTGCTGACAAAGTGAGTGTGAGGCAGACAGACAGCTGCAGATAGAAGCTTATTCTGGCTGCTGTTGGGCTCATGGACGGGTCTGTACATTTGTGTGTATTTGCTAGCTTTTGGAAGTCAGTATCGGCGTCTTCTTTTTGACGGGGCCTGTCCATTGACGAGGGATCCTTTTCTCATTAAGCCCCCTCTCCTTAATCCTCCTCCTCGTTTGAAACCAAGTCCACACCTCTTCTCCGTCAGAGAGAAAAAAAGAAAAGCTATTTGTCAGAAGATGCTTCGACTCTTTCTGCCTTTGCTCCCCTGCTCTCTGTCTCTTCTTTCCACCTTTCCCCCCTACTTCTCTCCTTTCTCTTTATCAATGAATATACCACTCCTGACACTAAAGACTTAACATCAAATGAGCTTGGAAATCAATTTTCACACTTTTGGCTGCCCATTCCAAAGCTTTGTATTATTTTTTTTCATTTTCGGTTTCAGAGGAGGCAAACAGAGTGTGACTCACAGACATAAAGTTGCCTTTGTTCGTCTGCCCTCTGGCCCTCAGTGCCCAGGCTGCCGGTACCACCGGGAGACGGCTAGAGGAGATCAAATGGACTGCACTGAAGAGCGCTGGTACCTGGCCCCAAAAGATGCCCCCTGGCTCTCACAATTAAATCAGCCAGCTCATAAAAAAGAGAGAAAAAAATCCTGGTACCGTCAATCAAAATAATTTACCCAGGCACGGTTGCTTTCTTAAAGGCGCACCGCTGCTTTCCTGAAGGGGCCTGTCCACTTAATTTCAAAGCTCTTTATTCAAATCAGGGCTGAGGAGGAAGTGCGGCAAGCACCGCAGCCAGTATTCTTATCCTCTAGCCTCCAGTTGTCTTCAAAAATAATATGGGGGAGGAGGAGGGGACGAAGGGAAAGAGATAGGAGAAAGAAAAGAGGCACCCGGTGAGGCAGCGTGTCATTTGAATAATACGCTGGACACTTTCAATCTCCCAGAACATAAGAGGAAGGTTTTAATGCACAGGGTGAAGGAAGAGCGCAGAGTGCCCCTGGATGCCTCAGTGGAGAGCTTTTAAGAAAAAAACGTGTACTGAAGTCAGATGGAGGTTAAACTCAAAAGTTTGGCTGACCAAAAAGGTGGGTTGAATTCAAAACCAACATCACTCACTCCTCTGTATTTTCTCTTGTTGAATGAGCTAAATACAAATTTGTCATGAAGAGAATGAAATAACAAAAACAGATATCAGTGATTTAATGCACTTTCATTAAGGTTTTTGCTATTCAGCCAAATAGATGAAACTTTTTAAGATATATTTATTTCTAATGTAGTCTTGAACGCTTGCTCAATCTTAGAGAGTGTTGTTTGGTTAGTTCTTTTTTACACAAGTCAACAGCAATCCAAAAGAGAGCTAAACAAAGGTATAATAAACACAAACAACACAAGAACACACCAAAAAAAAAAAAATATATATATATATATACCACATTGTGATTCAGAGGTACTAATATTCAGTACCCAGAGACAAGTTAAGCTTTCATAGGAAAAGAGCATGCAAAGTCTACATAAAATGCTTGCATTTGATTTGAAATTGAGAACTGTGTTTTTCGAGGTCAACCGTGGGTAAAGATTATCCACTGTGATTGCAGCAAAAAAAAAGAAAACAACAACAAAAAAAAAAACAATTTTTATCGTGAAGTTTAATGATGGCTGACCAGCCTTCTAGTATTTTTCTAGTGTTGTTCAGCAAAAAACCTAAAATATGAATAATAAAAAAAAAAGACTTTGTAATTGTTATAATAATAACTTTTCATTTGGGTCGCATAACTGTTGTGATAGCAAGTTAACTCTGTGTTAGATTCCCAACCTGGGGTACTTTCAATGGAGAATTTTCCCCCATGCATGCATGGGTTTACTCCAGGTACTATGGCTTTCTCCCCCAGTCTAAAATATGATTGTTAGGTTGGCCAAAATTGATTACTGCAAGAGTGTTTTGGTAGGTTTCCCTAAAAAGCCCATCAGACAGCTGCTGCTAATCCAAAACACAGCTGCCCGTGTTCTCCATAGAACTAAGAAAGCAGAGCACATCAGCCTGGTTCTGAAGTCCTTAGAATGGCTCCCTGTAGCTCGGAGAATATACTTTAAAATCCATCTGTTAATATATAAATCACTGAATTGATCAGCACCTCAACAGATAAGAGTTGTTCTCAGTGTGTCAACCTCCCAGACGAATCATGCTTTCTAATTCAATCCTTCACTGTACAACCACAACTCCAAACAAAAAAGCAGAAGCAACATTTAATGAACCATTTATGTTGAAGACAGTTCCAGAAGGCTGTAAAAGTGCCGAAAGCTTGAGTTCTACAGAAAAACCTATTTGTGTCCAAGTCCCCAAAAGGAGGGTGAAACCATAGCGAAGAGTCCATTAAAGTTGATCAAATTGGTAAAGAATTTTGTCAAACTGGAAGTGTAACAGCAGTCGCCATACGTGCTTTCTGAATACTCCTGATTGCAAGGATGGAGGAAGTAAAACAAAGCAGGATGCTCTCTATCAATAGCTAATTTACCATAGGAACCTCCTGATGTTCCCATCTGGCAGTTAGGTGCTGTGAGAATTTCCACTATCCTTTGTTTGACAAGACCCATAAACATACCCATAAAGAGGTTCTTTACTTCTTCATGTGTACTCCGTGTGACATATGTACACACCTTCATATGTTTTGGGCCTTATGATAGAGAGCTTTAGCTGTTAAGTACATTTCAGTAAGTTGTGTTTCTCTGTAGCTCCTTCTTTGGGTGGCTGTGTCAATTCGTCAAGCACCATCCACATGCTCTTCGAACATGTAATAACATCTGGAAGGGTAAAGACAGTCCGGATTTGGTGTTCCTTTCCTACCCAAAATAGGATTCTTACTGCTGACTCTGCAAAATGTAAATGAAAAAGCTAAAATTTAAAGTTCAGCAGATCCATTTCTTTTACAGTGTTATTGCACACCGTATTTTGCTAAAATATCTCCACACTATCTAAGTATGGCAAAGCCAGGCCCATACTGTTTGTTTATTTTAATTTTATCCTCTAAATTTCTTAGCTTGTGCATCCCTTAAACCCCGCTCACCATTTCGAGTGATGACATGCAAACTCCTTATGCAGGTATTGTATTCAGCAAATCAATTTAGTCTTTTCTCCATCCCTAATACCAGCAATAAATGACAACGTCTTGGCATTCTGGAGCTCTCCTGTAGTTATCTTTGTTCCAGCCAAACACTCAGGCCATTGTTCTATTATACTGTGTCCTCGTGGCATAAATCATAGAACGACATCCACCTATACAGATGCTTTCTCCGAGAATCGTAGACACAGCAGGGTGTATCTTTAAGGCTTTTGTGTTGGCTTGACAGACAGCATGGTATTGTTACCTGATATAGACAAAGGTAGGCTTTCGTGTATTCTATGTAGTGATTTTTTTTTCTCCAATTCCCTGAGTGTTGAAGCTCCATGAGTTTAGGGAATGAAAGAGTAAGCAGGTTTTTTTGTTTTTTTTTTGTTTTGCATTATTCTGACATGCTTTGTAACATAAAATGAGTAAACCTTTTCATCACTGTCTTTAAATATCGACACCTTAAATGGAGGAGCTTTGGTTATATATTAATAAAGTGAAATGCTTTACTGTGTTAAGATCTACCCAAAGACAATGGTGAATAAACTGCAGAGGCTGTAGGATGGTTTAATCAGAATACTTTAGGCCCTTTTTGTCTTGTGCCATGAGTAGCCTTGGTTCTTTTTTTTCCCCTCTGGAGGTAATTGCAATACGCTCAAGCTTGCATTTCTCTCTTCTCCCTGAGTAACTATCAAAAGAGAGAGATTCATCACTGACACAGAAAACAATGAAATCTGCGGCTCAGAGACTATTTTTTATCTAAATATACACTTAAATACATTTAACTGACCAGGAAGGGAGTATGCACTGGCTTCCAATAAAGCAAGATAAAGCACAGCTCTGGTACTTTGATTTGAGCGTCTTGGAACCGAAAACAAAATGGAGTCTTCTATAAATCATGATAATACTGTGACTGCAGGGAGAAAAGAGCAGGGGCGGCTATGCAATAAGAGATAAAAAGTAGGGCGTTAAAAAGTGAACTCTATTGTCATTGCATTGAGGGTTGGTGGTATGTGTAAACTGACCTGATACCTCTATACTTTTGGGAGTATGGCAATAGCTCATCAAATCATTTAGGAGCTTCAGAGAGGTAGAACTCATGAAACCTGACTGGGCCCCTGAGTGGGTACCCTGGGGCTACCCTTGGCACAGACATCAGAGCTGCTGGACAAGAATAATATTATGCTGCTGGCATAATTCTAGAATTGCATTGCATAAAGGTGGCTGCATGTTGGAGTAGCTCTGCAAGCTTGACTCTGATACTTAAAAAAAAAGTTACTTTCTCAGTTTATAGATCAGAGTTTCTTTTATGCAATGTTTGTTTCCAAGCTGAATGGATTTATGCCAGCTTCATTTTATTTTTGGATATTTGTTATGATGAGTAACCATACGAACCATACCAAGTTATATTTTACACCTGGAAGCAGCTCATTAACATCTCAAAGCTGTAATGCAGATCAGGAGGGAGTAGAGGTATGAGCAGGAAATTCAACAATTTCTTCCATCAGTCATTATAGGTAATAAAAGATCATCAGGAAAGAATTTAAGCCCCTATCGCACCTTGACACGCCTGACATACGAATTATCTGGCAAAAATGTTGCCATATGTTGGATAAGTTATGGGTATGTTTTGTATATGTTCTGAGCAAGTATGTCGAAGTTTTGATATATATATATATATATATATATATATATATATATATATATATATATATATATATATATATATATATATATATATATATATATATATTATTTATTTTTTTTTTTTACACTAGGCTCAATAAGTTTGATATTATCTCTGTTTGATCACCATTAAATTAAGAAATTATGACATTTACAGTAGTGGTTCCACTTAAAAATAATTCTGTAATGACTTTGTTATACAATTTCTTTTTTTCTATTACCACTTTACAACTTTAGAGCTTCACTTGATTTAATCAGATATGTACTTTCAAGCGGAAATTGCTCCTAAAATCCTCTGGTCTTAAGAGGTTAACACAAGTCAGCCCAACTTACTTTGTCAGAAACTACAGAAGACTCAGGTGGAGCCCTCAACAAGTCCATTCAAACAGAAAATAGTTTGTTAGACTGAAGGGTTAACTGTCTAACTAGGTTTTATGCAGTATACAGTAGGAGTGCTGCAGAGGACTGTACTAGAAATCACTGAAGAAAAAGGGGAGGTCAGGGAGGAATACTTTGGTGGTCACCAGGACAACAAACTTTTCTTATGAAAATGTCTATTGTTTATTGGATTTTCATCAGGTCTTAGAACAGCTCAAGTACATCTGGTAGAGTCACCAGATTTTTCTTCAAGTAGTATTAGCAATACTTGAATATTCATCAATAAAAAATTAGAAGTACAATATAGTAAAGTGCTTTTGAATGAGAGCGATGTTTACCCCGAGAATAATGGGAAACACACAGCTCATGCTAGAGTTCAATTCATAACAACACTTTTCATTGAATAACATCAAGTTTTACGGCACTTATTACGGCAAAGAGCATGACAGACCAGCATGTCTGCTGCTAGTTATAGTCTGCAAGATTCAGACTTAACTACTTGTATTTCTGATGCAGTTTTGCAGAGCACTTGACAGAGGCAGAACTAACAAAGAAAGACTGGGACAGACAAAAATTCACATTTTTGTGCGAACCGTTCCCACCAGGACCTGACAAACAAGTCCATAAGTTAGCGACGCCTACTTCAAATATAAAATGACGCATCGAGTTAAAGCATCCAAGCTATCTTGGGAAATATCTGCTCGTGAATGAGGAACGTTAAAAAGAAATCCTATGAACATTAATAGTTCAAAGTGAACTATAAACGTGAGCTAGTTCATTTTCATCTGTGTGAACTTTGAGCCCGTTTTTTTCCTTTTTTTATTATGAACTGGCACAACACTGCGTAACAGATTTACAACCACATAGCAAAATTCCCTTTGACGCTTTGAAAAATTTGGATCTGTGTTGTTCAGAATGTCATGAAAAGACCAAATACAGAACCCATATTGGCAAGAGATTTGGATATAGGTCACTTAAGGCTGCAGTGTGAACACTGCATTAGTAGACCTCCTGCAACACATCTACTGTTTTTTTGTGCAATTTTTTGTATGTACAAGCAATTTAATACTTCTTGTTGGGCGTCTTTGTGGGTCAGGGCCTTTTTCTGGTAGTGAGTTTATCTATTTTTATTAGAGTTTTTGGAGGAATGCAGGATATAATTAGATATTCATGTTAAAGTGTTCGAATGGGCTTGCCAGGTCATGGTTGGGGATGAGTTAGATCACCTACCTCCAATCTGGAGCTTTAATGCCTCAGAAAAGGGCAGGGTCACTGAACCATATTACTAATTAACATGGAGCCAAAAGATTAGTCTAACACACATACACACACACATTCCAGAAAAAAGAGAAAAATTCAGGTATATTCCATCCTTCTTTTCAGGGCTCAATACGTGATATTTAGGACACCTTGCTGAGCCAGTCACACACACCAATCTACTGCAGCAGTGCAGATCAATAACCCTAATAACATTTGGGGTTTAATCATGCATTCACGTATGTTTTTATCTCCCATCAGTCAGAGCCATGGAAATGTAGCAGCTAATGTATTCACACTGAGACCAACTGCCATTTGACACAAAGGGAGAAAAAAGCTGGACTTGGTTGAGTAACCGTAATAATTGGAAAATGATTTTGATAGCCTGAAACAATCTAATATATTACAGAATTTTATTATAACAATATCAAATCAAATTAACTGCTATTCCATAATGAATTAGGTAACAACTTAGACAGATATTAATCGCTATTCTCTCCCTTAGGCCAGTGCAGAGTGGGAGAAAGGATGAGTGAGGGGTGTAAGGAGGGATAATAGAAGATCAGGACGGAAAGACGGAAGAAAAGTGTTGATATGGGATTATCAACTTGGCTCTTTTAGCTTGTTAGAATTCTGTACTTAATGTGAACCTAGCTTTTGCAACCCACAGGTAGGTTAAAAGGGTCAGCTAATGGGTTTCATAATGTAGTGCATTATTTTGATACTGAAAAATAAATTGTAATAGTATATACTAACATCCCTGAGTCAAAGTGGCTGCCATTTTCTTTTCTTTTCTTTTCTTTTCTTTTCTTTTCACACCCCTTTCAAGAATTTCTGCTAAATGTGGTATCTTTGTCATTTGTGTCCTTGGCATGACACTTTATCCACTTTGCCTGGAGTTGTGGTCTGTTGCCCGAATAGCATTGGCGTATGGCAGCCTTGCATCTTCTCCAAGATGTGGCTTGCCACCCTCAGCTTGTGAAAGTGTGCACAAATTTGTAAATGACTGAATAATTGTAATTGAATTTAGTATAAAGGTTTCCTGGACTAGACAAAACATTATATAAGTACATACATTTTACGATGTTTCTATGCTTTAGATTTTCCTGTTACATTAACATGTTCCATGCCAACATTCCACCTCAAATTTAAAATTTTCTCAGTCTGTTTGTGTCATTTTTTATATATGCAAAGATGAAAACAATTGTTACAGAAGTTTATATATTTTACAATCTTTTTTCTTTAGCCAGTAACACACAAACATTGATATCTTTCCTGTCTCCCAAAGCCTGTCACTAGACTTCCATGACTCAATTTCAGAGCTTTTGCTCCTCTTACCAACAGAGTTGTGGATGCACAGGCTTTGAAGGCCCTTCATCTCTGGGATTGCTTTTTAATTTTTGATCAGACAGCTGCACAACATTTTAGCTCCTATATAGTGCAAAAAACACCAAAAGAAAGCATTTAAATTGTGTTTTCCCGGTAAGCCATTTTCAGGCAACATTGATTGATTGATTCATTGATTGACTTCATTAATCTCACAGTGGAGAAATTTACTCGTTATATCAGCTCAAATAGTCAAAGAAGAAGGTGCCAAAGGAACAAAACGGTGCATTGGATTTAAACACTATATACAGTGAGTCTACATGACTTTTTTATTTTTGTTTGTTTCATAGTAGAATCATTAAACAGTGTTATTGCACAGGTTGTTTACATGGGTATTTATATAGATGGATATTTATAGTCATACATTTAGTTAATATTTAGTGCACTGGGTGTCAAATATATGTACCTGAAACCACAAGAACATACACATGCATACAAAATCTCCCTTTTTAAAAAGGGGCCACCACTCGTTGCCATTGCGCATTTGCCAGGATACAACAGAGACCAGGAAGTTTTCCTATCCCTCAGCTCTGTTACTCTTTTTCCAAGTGTTGCTGTTTTCAGTAAAAGGGTGTGGTCTGGTGTACATGAAAAGTAGAAATGCAGTAAAGCCTTTCCATTTTCAGTTGGTTCTGTGCAGAGGGCCGATGACAGCTCCCACCTTCACAACAACCAGTCCCTTTCTAGGGCCATTCAGTTGTTATTATTGTATCTGAGCATCTTACAAAACATTGGCAGCACTGTAGGCTTGAGCCGTCTCAAACAAAATCTTTTCTACTGCAGCCAGAGAACTTGAGTTAGAAATTACCTTATGACTCTAAAGGAAATGAGATGAACTATTTGCCCCTTTCTGCGTTGCTGTGTCTGCAGGGATTAAAAGATGATAAGTGAAGGGACGACGCTGCCAACGACATCCTCAGCAGTAGCATAAGGATGATGAACCCTTATCCCAAGCCACTGTAGCACTAATGGATGAAGCTTAACCTGTTCCAAAAGATCCAGGGGTTTTGTCAATTTAGGATCACTTCAGCAGGATTTCAGCAGTGTGGCAGCCTGGATTATCATTTGCGGCCTCAAGCACGACGGGGGTATCTGTCCTCGAACCCATAATAATGGGGTCTGCTCTATCCAAAGAAGATAAGACTAACTACTTATCAAAGACATTGCAGGTGTTCAGAAAGTCAATGGCGGGTGAAAGGCGAACAACTAGTTGGGATTTCAGTGTTCTGTGAGACATTCTCGCACTGAATCGCCCACTAAACAGGAGCTCTGGATACAGGAGTAAGAGACGAGATGGGGAGGAGGAAAAGCTGCACACTGACAAGATTAAAAAGCCCACAGAGAGGACTTGAAGTATTACACGTCACAGAAATCAGAATTTGGGCATGTCATCAAACTTCCTGAGGAGAGGAAAGCCCTGCAAGTTTTTCCCTGGAGAGTCAGAGGGAGGTGTGAAGTGGAAGTGTTTGTTTAACCAGATATGTCCATGAAGAAATCCTTCCTTTAGCCACACTTGGAAAAATGATCTGAAGAGGTGTGAAAGGCACATCAGCCCCCAACACCTCCAGACTCAGCCTCTTCCTCCTGCCTGAGGAGAGATGCCAGAGAAATACAAAACAACCCACTTTTTTTATTTTTAATTACTAATTATTTCAGAGAGGCTTTAATGGCTTTATTTGAGCTGTCACAGTCATCAGAGGCAGAGACAGCAATGGAAATATAGAAAGAGAGGGAGGCAGGATTAGGTTTCTCCTGGGGAAAGCAAGGAGGAGGGAGGACAGCTCGTTCCTGATCCAGGGGGTTTTCAGGCCAGGGGGGCGACAGCTGCACTGTCTTTAGCCTGGATTTGAATTTGAATTCTATCTAACGATGCAGCGCCGGCGAGGACTTGGCAGGGCAGTCTGCTAATCTCCCAGACACAAATGCCTGGGCTTTTCTTGTGTGCCCTCGCCGAGATTTGAGTAATTAAAGTTAAATTGAAGGGAATAAAAAATATCCTTCTTGTACCCGGGCTGTCTTGCTAATGCCAAGTGTGAATAGTCAGGTTTGTCCTCAGAACTATAATCCCCAATGCTATTTCTCTTCCCCGTCTCTCTCTCTCCCTCCCTTAGAAAGCTGAGGTGCTGCCAAGTTTTCACAAGCTTTAAAGACAGTGATAAGGCAAAGGGCCGCAGCTTTTCATCTAGCAGGCATCTTTAAGAAAAGGTGAAAGAAAAGAGGCGACAGGGCTGCATGTGTCTACAAAGTGGAAAAGACCAACAGCTAGACAGCATCAATCATATTTGGCTGCAAAAGTCTGGACTTGTTGGAATTAAGAGAATTTAACAGGCACATGAGGCAGCTGGTTAACCATTTGCCTCCTCAGGGTTTGGGCCTCATAAGGCAGCAATGAGATGATTTAACTGTATTCCATTTATTTAGGAATAATCCCTGGAGAATTAACCACATATGATTCTTATTAAATACCAAATCGGCCACGGTAAGGTTTCCCCAAATGGGACTAAATCTAATTATACGTCTGTCATCATGCAGTGTTTGTTTGTGTTTGAGTGCAAAAAACTTCAGGAGTATGCTTGCATGGGCCTGAAGGAAAACATGGATAAACCTCTGAAATTACTTAATCTGTTTGATAGAGACCAAAAAACACAGCTTGCTGCCGACTACCATTTCTTTAAAACAGATTCCGGGTAGACGTTCCTGTGACCAAGAAGCCACATGATAGTATCCAGGTGTGTCAGTAAACACATACCAGAAATTAATCCTTTACTGAAATACTGTCAACTAATTTAGTAATGGAATAATCAATGACTGGTTTATACAGAGAGTAGAACATTCCAGATGATGCAGGAACAATGCACTTACAGTAGTTAACTAAGTAAGCCATAAATATGAAAAAAGGATACATTTTTGGATTTAAATATTTGAATCTATTTTTTAAGCAAAATGTGGGCCAGCTGCTGGTAAATGTCCTGCACTTACTACGTATATCTTTCTTTTTCAAGTCAGAGGACTTGACCAAAGCACTTTACACTACATTCAGTCATTCACCCATTCATGCACACACTCACATCTTCTTCACAGGGCAGGTCTAACCTCCCTTTATTTGTTGAAAACTGACCCAATATCTGCTTACTAATTCATCTTTAGTGGCAGAGATTCAACAAAGTAGCCAGGGGAAAGTGCTTGTGCAGGTTACACCCACATATGAACCCAGAGCATCCATCCTGATTACTCTGTCATGAACTGTCTAAAGGAGCCAACACTCAATTGTGGTAAATAAAGAAAAACTAATTTTACACCTCAGGAAATTGTAAGGACAAAGAAAAAAAAGATAAATTGCGTAATCCATCTTGAAATACATATTTGCTATCTGATTATTAATCAGTTATTATAGTCAGCAGATCCATTTAATAAAAGAAGAACAAAAAATGTTAGTTTCAGTCTTCATAACTATTGAAGAAAATAATTTTTAGTAAAACTAGTGTAGTTTACTTTTATTAATGGAGAAAGGGGCAAAGAATTCAGAGAAATATTACACTAGTATGAGGAGTCAGTGCTGCCGCTGACTCTGACTCATCTATTGTTTAGTTATAGTAAATTTAGTAAAGAGGATGGGGGAAAGTTAAATACATCAATTTCTCACTAAACATGTCCTTTCACTGATTTAATCCCCCTGAGAGGATCCTATGTTCTTCCATATGTGGTTCAAAACTACTGGTGTTAAAACGTGTTTTTCTTTTAGCGTTTTTTTTCTAAATGATTTTGGTTGAGAATAATAACTTATGTTTACCTTACAAAAGATATTTGTATTAAATAATTTAACAATTTTAAAATACATGTAACGTTTGAAAAATTAGAGAAACATTATTCTAAGACTGTTATAAACTATATATTAATATCCACTCTGTTTGTGATTGAGAGTGGTTCGAAAATAATGTCCTTTTAGCTCATGTTTACCAGCATTTGCGTACATGAGCTTGTGTATGTGAAACACTATTTTTAGCTGTCTTGTACCCTCACAGTATGCAATTGTGGCAGACTAATTGTTTCAGGCCCTGATTAATGGACACAATCTTTGTCTTTCTTTGATTCTGTCACCTGTTTTTTTTTTCTATTTTTTTTGGTTGACTCTGTTTCAGTCTTTGCTGTAGGTGAGTTGAGGCTTTTGTCCCCCTCACAACTTTTCAGTGCTTCAGCGATTAGTGTTCCATAACAGGGCCAACTTTCAATTTGACTTCTTATGTGTTATTATTTTGCTCTTAACCTTTGGCAAATCTACTGAGTTCTACTAAAACTATCTCAAAATTTGTAGGGAAGCAGCTGGTCCAACGGTTGCAGTGCCGAATTCTCCCGAGTGCCCGACTTTACACGAGTGAATAAGGTGAATGTCATTGTTGGAATATCAAGGGGGTAGGATTGTTTTGGTGGAAGGTTCGCATGCAAATTTGGTTGTGGCCAGTTTTTCGGAAGCATCTTGCTAACCAGTTAGCATCTTACAGCTAGTAGGTTCCCAATGGGAAATTACATTAGGACCAAGTAGCACTTAGCAACAACACTTTCAAGGAACGCTATAGACAGTGGAAACATGCAAGAGGAGAGTTTTTTTGTCGGAGGTCGTGGAAGATTCTCCTCCGTCATACTTTTTTTTATTTAGAGGATGAAAGTTGTAACAAAGTTGTTGTGGAAGAGGATGTTGTTTGGTGTAGAAGGCTTAGAGCTGTACACCTACCTACCTACCTACCTACCTACCTACCTACCTACCTACCTACCTACCTACCTACCTACCTACCTACCTACCTACCTACCTACCTACCTACCTACCTACCTACCTACCTACCTACCTACCTACCTACCTACCTACCTACCTACCTACCTACCTACCTACCTACCTACCTACCTACCTACCTACCTACCTACCTACCTACCTACCTACCTATCTTAAAAGTCTAGGTAGGTAGCCATATCTTAAAAGTCTAGGTAGGTAGCCATATCTTAAAAGTCTATTTAATATGTCAGTTTTTCATGTTTTACAAAAACAAAGGAAACACGCTTTAAATGTTTTAAATACAGGTTCTTCTTTTTTAAGGTTCTGGTGTGATTACATATCATAAAAAAATATTTTCAGTTGTTTGCACATGTTTGTTTAGTAAGAGAATAAACTACTTACTATTGAATGAATAATCATGGTGGCAAAGTTTGCAGTTCCCATGGTTTTGGTACTGTTTAAGTTTCTGGTTGTATTTGAATTTTATGTATATTTGGTTTACCCTCTGTTGCCCCCTTGTGCCAGTAACCTTTCCCTAGCTCTCTTCTAGATTGATCCATCCACACCTGCTCCTCGTCTGCTGATTAGCCCAGTCTTTATTTATTCTCCCATTTATACCCCACTTGCTCCTCATGTGTTTTCTCTGATGTCTCTTGTTTTTTGCTCTATTCTGTTTGTTTGTTTATTTTTTTTTGTTTGTTTTTTTTTTTGACTCAGTGTTCATCTTTTGGATTATTAGATCTGCAAGAAACCACTTCAGCTTCCATCTCTGCCTTTGGGTCCTCTTCAAACGTCGCCACAACCTGACAGCAGTGCTGTTGCTTTGTAGAAGAGTTTTGACATTATCCCTGTGAATTAAGAGGTTCTCTCTGGGTAGTCTGGCTTGGTCCAACAATTCAAGAACATCAGTTAGGTTGACTGCTGTCTCTAACCTTGACCTATTAGTATGTGTACACATGGTTGTGTATCCCTGTGTTGCCTTGGCATTGACTGACAACAATTGCAAAAAAAAAAAAAAACTTTTCAGTATTAAAGCTAAAACTTTTAGAAAACATACACAATTGCATATAAAATGATTAGAATGTTGTAGCAGGTCCTTAGTGCTTTTTTTACATGCTGTCAGTTTTGCTTTGTGCTTGTTAATTATTAGGTTAAGTCAACTGTTGGGTTATAAATGCATTCAAATGCATGAGCAGAAGTGGTCCTTTGCAAGATAATTTTCATACATATAAAATCAACCCAGTAGAGGAACACATGCAGAATATATATGCAGGTGGCCCATCCCTTTTTAGTCTCGCTATCTTATTTAATGTAATGCTTCCTTATCCTGAGCCTCCAGTCGGTTTGTTGATGGATCAGTCATTACAGTGGGGACCAGCGATGCAAACTCAGTCAATAGAGGAAGAATTAAGTTCTCCCATGGCCATCTGTGTAATGATAAAGAGGGGGTGCTGCTATAATAACCTGGGACTAGGCAGACTGCTGCAGAATGTGTGTGCACACATGTTTGTAGATCAGTGTGTGCAGGTCAGGTGAAAAGGGTTTTTTACTGTTTTTTGTTTCCTCTACTGACTCACAGCCTTTAGCTGTCTGAGGACCATGTCTTTGGAACATCCCTCTTCCATAACTTGTTTTTTCCCCCTTTGTAATTAAAGGAAGAAGAACAAAACTGGAGAGTGAAAACCAATCTTTCCATTTGCCATCCACCCCTCTCATCCAAGATCCTACCTTTTTCTTCAAACACTTCTTCCTCTCTATCTTTTATCCTCGCTAAACTTTGCTTTTTCTTAATTGCAGGAGCTCTTACTCATCGTCCACCACTTCATCCAGGACTGGGTCACCGGGCCAAACCTTTCAACAGATACTTCCAGACTTCCTTCTCCTTAGGCAGGCCAGCCAAGTACCTTCAGCCTAGTACCCTCAGCGTGTCCTGGACCTCCTCCCATTGGGACATGCCTGGAACTCCTCCTGAGACAGGCATACAGGGGGCATCTGAAAAAGATGCCACCTCAGATGACTACTCTTAATGTAGAGAATCGGCTCCAAGCCTCTCCCATATGACCAAGCTCCTTGCCCTATCTCTAAGGGACTTCTCTGCTATCCTGTAGAGAGGCTAAAATTCAGCCGCTTGTATCCAGGATCTTGTTCTTTCGGTCATGATCCAGATTTTATGACCATAGGTGACAGTAAAATAATAGACCGACCGGTAAATCAACAGCATTGTCTTTTTACTCAGCTCCCTTCACCACAACAGACCGGTACAGCATCTGCATTATAGCAGCAGCCGCAGCAATCCATCCTTCTACCACTCCATTCTCTCCCCACAGGTGAACAGGACTCCACGATACTGTATTTGAACTCCTCCAATTGAAGCAGGTACTCTTGGCTGTGCCTAGAAATCCTGTCTATATAGGTTATGAACAGGACCGGTGACATAGGGCAGCACTGTAGGAGTCCAACTTGTACAGAGACCAGACTGCTCCTAGTAAAAAGACCCAACTACATACTCCTAAGTCACCCACATGGGTCATCATGAGGGACCCAGTTGAATGACTTGTCCAGGTCCACAAAACACATGTGGACCATTTAGGCAAACTCCCAAGCACCCCCTGAACACCCTGCAGAGTGTAGTGCTATTTTGCTTAATTTATATCTATTTAGAACAAGTGTTTTCATAGCCAATTACTCTAAAGAAATATTCACAGATTTTGTGAAGTTAAAATTTTTCAGTTTTTCATTCAACAAAGGTCATCAAACTGATATACAAACAAAATTAAGAGTGAAATTTAATTGACATTTAAAACATCAGACAATCTGTAACTGGATATAACTATGACAACAGTAAAAAAAAAGAATTACCATAAATTATAGTTAAAACAAAAAAAAAAACAATTCACGATAGGCTGACTCTCATGATGTGCCAAATGCTTGCCCAAACAGGTATGTTTTAAGAAGAGGTTGAACCACTAAGGGAGAAGAAGCCTACCTGACAACATTGGTCGTAATATGTTTATAGATTCTTTTGCATTGGAAATGAGACATGGTTAATGAAGCAACGTTCTCAGTATCTTAGTAAGTAAGAACAGATAAAGGAGGTGAAACTGATCTCACTTTTGTGGAAGGGTGAGGAGGTCTGTCAGCAACAGGGAGCTTGGAATAGCTCTACTGCTCCAGCAGCTTGAAAAAGGTGCAGCAAAGGCATCTAACTTTGAGAGTTTTCCAGAGACATCCAATGAGTGGAAGACCCTGGGGCAGAGTTCATTGGGGGTCCATACATCTCTTCTGGTCTTTACATTTCTTGGCTGCTCCCACAATAAGCTGGCCTCGTACTGGTGAGAAAATCTGGGTTTTCTTTAACTGTTAGAACCCCATTTCCAATCAAAAGACAACAGCTAGTTTATCGTTCCACAAGTTAAATGTCACTTTTCTAATGTAAGCAAAAGGTTCAGATACTTTTCTGGGAATGTAGCATGTAATTTTTTCTTTTTAAGATCATATTTTCTCAGATAGAAAATGGATTGCAGCAAACCCAAAGACTGAGTGCAAATGTCTAGGCTTTCTTAGTTAGATAACTTGATAATTGGTATTTGATCAAATAGAAATGACTGTGTTGCAATGTATTTTGTATGTTTTAGACCTGTTTGTCCTGTAAATTGTGTCCAAATGAAATTTTGTAAAGTATTGGTGCTTTATAAATAACCAGCATCACAACTGTATAGTATGTTGGAGAAAAGGATACACAATAGTGTTGGGATACTTGCTGTGTATCATTGAAATGTTTAATATCTTACGATGAAAGGCAAGAAATAAGCAAAAAATGGAAAAGACCTATCAAGCAGTGATTTTCAATCGAATCTGCACCAACATATATTTATAAGCATATTAGTATTGTAATGTCAGAATACAGTCAATCCAGGTGGCCTTGCAGACCTGTGTCAGTGCTTCATCAAAATCTGAAAGACTGGAGGAATAAAGTGGGAAAATCTAGAGAAAATGCAAAAAAGAATTGAAAAGGAGAAGGGGGGTGGGGGCAAAAAGAGAGATTAAGGAAGATATTTGTCTTCCAAGTTTGACTGCAGGCGAAACAGCAAACCATAATTAATTACCACAGACAGGTACCTACGAAAAACAATATTCCAACTCACAGAGGGCTGGAAGGTCTTTGTGCCAATAAAAGCAGGTATTCATCAGTTTAAGCTCTGTCCAAGTAGAGCTTCATGAAAGGGGTGCTGCCTTGTGTGCTTAATTTATATCAAAATCCCTGCATAAACTGCAAGATTGTAAAATGTCCCAATTAGCCATCTGTGATTGTCAGGAAGAGCTTTGATGTATGGGCCTATCAATGTAGCACTACTGCAGGCTGGGCTATAATATCACACTGTAATTCAGGTTGCACGTGGCGGAAAAGGAGTCTATCTCTCTTTGTGTGTGTGCGACTTCACAGACCATTAGGGAGAGCTGTTTACTTGAAGGCACTGACACTGAATCAGTGAAAAGAAAACTACAGTAAGTGTGAAGCAAACTTAAAAAAAAATCCCTCACAGATACTTTTCAAGAATCACTGACTCTCATTCAAACATCACATTTTTAAATGTCTTTAAAAAAAAATCAAATATGAAACAATAAAATAAAGAACTATTTAAAACATTTAATAAAATGAACAAATTATAAAACACTATCTAGCTCTTCAGGCACCAATTAGTTATTGGACGAACATTTTCTGAAATAAAAAACTAACAAACAGTGTTGAACTTGGCAATATAAAGGAAACTAATGTATGCACATCCCAGGTTTCATAGAATGCGATAGATACTTGAGAAGAATAGAAACTGAATATGTAGGTAAATACATTTTGTTTGAGTAGAACCTTTGTAAGTCAGCAGTCATGCAGAACTTTACTCTTAAATGTTACATTTAGATGGAGAGAGAGAAATAAACCAGCTTTTATAGAGGTGCAGCATTATCTGTCCCACTTTAGGCCTATTCCAAGTCTGAATAAATGCTAAGAGTTGTGTAAGGAAGAGAATGGCATAGAACCTTATTCACATTTACCATGCAAGGCATTAACATGAACTTCATGTCAAATAGGTCCGGGCCTGAGTTAACGACTATAACTGGTGCAAGCAACCAAAAGAATACGGGCCGTCTGCCTTGATTGGAGCATTGTAACGTAATCAGCCAACAAATGTGGCCTCCAAAGGATGCATCCCCTCAGAGTTTGAACTCACTCTGTGTGCATTCAAGCAAATACACATGCCTGGTCAGCAGTTAGAATTGTTAGGTAAATAACACCTGTATGTAGCAGATTCTGTTGTAATACAAAGATAAGAAACCATATCTAACTTTTCAGTGAAGGAAAGTAGATTTCCCTTTCCAGCTGGCCACAGAAAAGATAATTATTACTTTAAAATGTTTACTGTTGCTTAGTTAGAAGCAGTCTGTCAGGCTGACTCAGTGTTATGTGGGTCACGGACTGATGGGATGGGGAGGTTGAAGCATCCATGACAACTTTTTTATTGATGATTCCCAAACAAGTAAAATCTTAATGAGATCTTTTGATGAATTTCTCAATCTCTAACAGGATTAGCAGTCATGCTGTAACACGATGAATTGCCACTCAATATGCACTAGATGTCTTGTTTGCAAGTCATTATTGAAAAAAAAAATATTAATCTTACCCCAGACTTGCATTATTAGGAGCAGAATAATTGAAAATATTCATATGTAGCAGCATCATTTTCATCTGCATAATCGTCTGTGTTGATTACTATGATCCTAGCCACATGCAAGGATAAGGCTACTTTTAACCGTAAAAGGATTTATCATGTTGGATTAGCGCTAAGGCAGGGATCTGTGGAAAATTACAAAAACATCTACTAATATTTCTTCATTTGCTCTAAATTAAAGCACAAGGATCTTTTCCCACTAATGCAATGAGGGTGCAAGCAAAGTTATTCCGGTGTTAGTGGGTCCAAGTGATTCAACACTTTAATCCCTGATTTCAATTCGCTTTTCAATTCACAAAATAGCTTGAAGAGAAAAGGGAAAGATGATGCATTACACATTTTTTTACATGTATATATTGGCCTCCACATGTCTGAGCAAAACTGTACAAAATATTCAAGTCTGAATTTTACAAGCTTTAATTCTCAGCAAAACTGCAGCCGTGGCTGCCATGAACAAGGAAACTATCAAATACTATATCTTTTCTTAAATTAAGTAAACTTAGTCATTCCAGGACCATAAATCTAGCACTAAGGCCTGGAACGGTGTGCCTTTTCTTCCCTTCTGCTCCCCTCTGGTCAGTGGATTTACCACAGGAGTAATAACTGTCAAGCCAAATGCCTGGTAAAGTGGCGGACAGGAGCGAGTAGAAGGGGAGTATTTATCACGATATTGACTTTGTGACTGCCGTGTCGTGAACTCTTTTGTCATAAACTGGAGCAGTGCTGCGGATCGATCTGAGGAAAACTGCTGTCAGCTCGACTCCCAGCGAGCATTGCTTTTCCTACAGCCACTTACAGGACTGATAAATGCCCCCATTCCTCCAGCCCCCCCTGTTCCCGCTGCTGCAAGGAGAGCATGGTCAGGGAATCCAAACACACACTCACACAGCTAAGAGTCCATCGTTTCACATTCGCACGCATCTGCAAACACATCAGAGGAGAATGAAAAACAATGTGTCGACTTTGCACTGCTGGAAAAGAACAACAAAACGGTAAAGTGCTGGATCTCCAAAACATACAGAGGTTGTTAAAGTTCCAAGGCTGCATTTGAGAGGAAACAAAAGTGAAGTTTTACATAGATTTATGACATTACCCAGTTTCCCAACTGTAAAATTTCAGAAGGTGAAATATTTTTTGTTTTAATCTGAAAAAATTCACATTCTATGAACAGAGGAAAAATGCAACCTGTTGCTTTTTATGTCTGGAGAGGCTGATGAAATCAAGCACCAAACTTGCTAGTTAAGAATGACTCCCCATTGCTAAGGGGTGGACCCCATCTTTGCATGTTTTCTAAGCGAAAGCAAGTTTTGGGCTTGAATATAAAACTTCGTACTCAACCCTAATTCTGACATTTTGAATTGAGAAAGCTTCCTCAATGGGAAGCAAAATGTTTTCAAACTTGGAAACCAAGTCCAGTGCATTGCTTTTTAACTTCTTTTGGAATGCTAGTTAAAAAAACAAAAAACAAAAGAAGAATGATGTTATCGCAGCTCTCCTAGTTTGAAGTGAATCCTGTTGCAGAATGAAAATGTTTATTTGGTTTGATGCCAAAACAAAAATTATTTGTTCCTCTAATGCTGTGAAACTCAGAGCTTTACTCAATATTTAATGATTAATACAACTTCTGGTTGGAGTTGTAGATACGTAAGTTGAAGATCTTGGCATTATTTACTGTTATTAGAAGAAAATAACAATTTTTAATAGATGTTGGATAAGAGACAAGAAAGCCCTAAAACAATTAAACTCTGCAAGTTGTCCGGTCAAGCTGTCAAATTAATTCTAAAAGTCTATTGGATGAATTAGTCTAGTTGATGATTTTTTTTCAAATGGGGTGTAATCCATTCTAACAAGGTACCAATGTTTATGCCTTTGTTGCTTTCATCATTTTCTGTCTTATTTCCATTAAATATTCTTCTAATTTTTCCTCATTAGTCTTAAGAACACATTTTTATTCTGTTTTTTTTTTTTTTTTAAGATAACTAATGAGCCATAACTTTATCAAATGTAATGTGTTTGGACCTGTCCTTTACTGTCTGTTTCAGGCAGTGGGTGGCATAAAGAATGGGGTATCTACAAAAATCTTGTCGCACTTGAGATAATTAATGAAGTAGTGAATAAATTCTGTACTTTTTCTTTTTTCTATTCCCTGTCATGTGTTTTTTTATTCCCACATGACCAAAGGTTGATTCCTCTCCATTCTCTTCCTCTCCTGTAGCTTTTTGCTTGAGATGAATGGGAAATCAATATGTCTGTGCTGACATCCACAAGCTGACCGAGTGTGAAACACGGTGGTGATTGATGACAGCACTACTTGTTTGTGTATATGGCTTCCATCATGATGCTGTGCAAACACTGAGTCCTTCAATGTGACCTATGTGACTATCTCTGGGTCATGGCTTGAGGGGTCGGAGAAACAGAAGGGAGGGATCAAAGCTAAAATGACTCCCCTGGGTGTCTGGAAGGATCATATCTCAAGCACTGCCTTTGACTCAACACACTAGCAGTTCAGCTAGGTAGAGGAATGTGGGGACATTTTGATCAGGTTCTCTGAATTTGTCCCCTTTCCCTTCAAAAAAAGTGAATGCAACATGTTTGACTTATGGAACTGAAGCTGAAAAACAAACTGTTGCACAGAAGTTTAACAAACTTATCTGGGGCAAGCGTGGACAGGTATGTCCTCTGATCATATACCAACAGCTGATAATAATCCAGCAAGATGGATTATTCAATTAAATGTATGAATTAAATAGGAGCAGCTCTACTTTGATTGGTGGGACAATCAGGCCAGTATCCAATCCAGCTGAGGAAAGGCTTGCAACAGGTAGTAACGAAAGAAAAGGCAGGAAACAGGAAGTGACAGGAGGTCTGCAAGTTCCCTTAGCTCTGCACCAGACTGCAGGGGAGCTGAGCAGCTACTTTAGTGAAAGACTTTTACACCCTGTCTGTAAAAAGGACCTCTACCGCAGTTCATTCATCCCTGCTGCAACCAGACTCTACAGTGCGACACTACAACAGCAATACCTTGTGCTATGTATAATGTTCAGTTTAATATTTGACACTCTGTGCAATAACCTGTTTCTCTATATTTGACAACCAGTTCAATAAATATATAGATTAATATCAATCTATATAAATACCCATGTAAAAACCCTGTGCAATAACCCTGTGTAATAACCCTACTATTAAAAAAAACAAACAAAATCAAAGTCATATGTGGTGAATGCACAGTATATACTGAATATATATATATATATCCCATGCACCTTTTTCTTCCTTTGGTTCTTCTTGTTCTCCTTTGACTATTTGAGCTGTTGTAACGAGTAAATTTCCCCTCTGTGAGATCAATAAAGTCAATCAATCAATTTCTTCAATTTGCCTTTTAATATGCAATAAAGAATATTCAAGTCTGGCTTGTCCAAAGGTATTGACACTATGCTGGATTCTGAGGCATCTGTGTTGAACCATCACTCAGTAAGAACAGTGTAAAACGGAACAAAACACATTGGTGTTGGAAGAAAATTAGCAATTAAGGAGAAGTAAGAAACCATTGTCTTATCAGCAACAAGTCTCTGCAGCCAGGCAGCATGATGGTTTAGGGTTCTATCACTGTCCTCGGCAAAGATAATTTCCATTCATGTGATGGCAGTATGCAGAGAATGCAGAGAAGTCCAGCATAGATTTTAGTGCAACACATCCAGCCTGAAGAACATATCATTTCAAGTGACCCCATACATTTTTCAGCAAAGCAATGGAAAACCACATTCTGCACATATTCCAAAGACATTGCTGACGAAGAATCGTGAATCAAGCTAATGCTCCTTGGGATTTTCCTATATCAAATCAGCCTTTGAGAAATGTTCTGCCTGGAATCCCTCATAACATAAGGGTGCAGATAATTTCATATGTACTGTAGGCTATACTGCAAGAACACCCCTTAAAATAGGGCTTTTATATATAACATAGATTAATTTAAATACACAGTGTTTATGGGTGAGACATAACCAGAAGGCAGTGAAGGGGAGAAAAGTCACTCTGACTCTTAGGTGTACCTGTAAAACTCCTACAATGAGCCTCATGTAGAGAGACAATACAGAAATCATGAATCACATCTTCAAAGCTTGACTGATTTATTCTGTAAGCGGTGTTCTAGCATGATTTAACAGGAGACAGAGTGTACATCTTTAGTCCAGCCTCCTACAGAGACTTACAGAGATATCACCACTCCTGGCATGAAAGATGACAACTCTGCCTTTCCACACTTAATCAATGGAGCTGACCTTTGCAGAGGCCCCTCGCTGAGTGATTAAAGCCAAGTCCCAACACGGATTGTAGGGATCATGGAAATAAAGCTGTCCAGATGGGGAGAGAGAGGAGGCGACCTCCTGCAGCTTGATATTCACTGTCACCTCCATCCATTGTTTTTTCCACTGTGCAAGCCCTGTTTAAAGCCTCATTCAGGTCACTGTTTCTCATCATATGATAGTAAAATGTGAAAGTTTTTTGTTTTTCATAGGTTATAAATCAGTGAAACAAGACATTTGAATCTTTTGGGTTTTCCTTGTAATGAATGACTTTTTCATAGCTGTTAGAATGTAGTTTTCATATATATATATATTAATTTATAATAAATTAGCTACTTAAGGGAAAACTTTTTGAAATAAAATTTTGTATGATAACTCTTAACTCTTACTGTATGAGTAGCAACGCACTGTTAATGTTTTTTTTTAACTTGACCAACAAATGCTGAAGTAACTCCTTAAGAATTCACTTAATAACGATAGGATTTCTCCTTTTGTAAACAAAACTATGCTGTCCCTGGTTAACATCAAGATGCATTTTAGTAGCTTAACTTGCCAAGCAACATGTACTATGAATGCCCCAAACAAGAGTTCAAACAGGAAAGAGTGTATGATAAAAGCCAGGTACACCTATACATTGCTTGTAGAGTCATACACTGAATTACCACTCACATGGTATCACCAGCTCAATCTATTTAGGCCTCTAGTGATGGTGAAAACAGCTTTCTTAAGTTAAGCAAATAGCATCAAATTGGGAAAGAAATAAAATTTAGGAAATGGCAATCGCTTAAATGTTAATAGCAGATTGGTTGTCCTGAGTGATTTGGAAACTCCAAAGCTCACACAGCTGTGAGGTTCACAGAGAATAGAGTGTCAACCATATTATGGTCATATAGGAATGGGTCAATGAGTTTGAGATAACAGAGCAACTCAAATATCAAACAGAAATAAGAAGCAAAACCACCATGGTTTGCGTAGGTAGTATACAGCAGCTGAGGATCACTTCTAACAGGTAAGAACAGGGTAATGACGCTATGATACCAACTAAAAAATGCTCACCCTGAAGAAAGAGCAAGCATTTTAAAGAAAAACTGGACTAATCTAGCCCTGTATTGCTAGTTTACCCTGCCACTGCTGTAGGTTGTAATGTAATGGTATGGATTTCTTGACACTCTTTTTGAGCAAGAGTGCACTGTACATTTACCAGATTTCCAACCAAAAAAGCCTTACAGGGATGTTTTAGATTGTTAAATCTCCGTCCTTAATGTAAAACTGTCAAATCTGCAGCAACGACTTGACCGCAAAATTAAATAATACCTCCATCCATCCAACCATTTTCTCCAACTCAGTCCTTGTCAGGGTGGGGCCAGCGCCTATCTCCGGCAGTCTGTGGACAAGAGGCGGGTACACCTTGGACAGGTCGCCAGTCTGTCACAGGGCAACAGAGAAGCACACAAAGACACACACAAGGACAATTTAGAGATGTCAATTAACCTAACCTGTTTTTTGACTGTGGGAGGAAGCTGGAGTACCTGGCAAGAACCCATGCATGCATGGGGAGAACATGCAAACTCAAAGCAGAAAGAGCCCGGGCAAGGAATCGAACCCAGAACGTTAATATTGCCTTAACTCTAAACCTCAGAAGTACTAATGACTCTAATACTACTATTTCTGCTTATTGTGCATTGTACATACTACTTGTAGTGCATACTTCTAAATTTAATATAACTCAACACAGATGAATTTTAAGATCACCTGTCAAGTGAAAGTTTTTTCTTTTGGTTCTGCTTTCTTTTCAATATTATATATATGACTTCTGCCTAATGCGAGACAAGTATATAAAGATCTTTAACAGTGAAAAGGCTTAATCAAGACCTAAGATCTCTTCAATCTCTTATTAAATTGTAGGTACGACAGGTGCCTTAAAGTCCATTTCCAGCTTCAAATTTTACAATAGGATGAAAAACCAAAAGAGAAGAGGAGGAAATGAGAGGTTTGCTTAAGCCAGCAGTGAGGAGAAAGCTGCAAGATTGTAATTCAAACTTCATTCCTCCTAAACCTCTTGATAATTCTAGAGTGTATTTTCTTGGCCCATGTCCAAAGCACTCTGTTGCAAACAGACAAAATAAAAAATGGTGGATGAATACCAGCAGAGGAGTGTCACTGGGGTGAGAGATTTATAATGTGAATGGTGCAAAGCTCCTCGTAAATCAGTGCAAAGGGCTTTCAGGTGGGGGATCTGGCATTTATGCAGAAGTAGGAAAAGGACGGTGAGGATGGATTAAAATATGAAACTATGCATGTGCATTTTCAGGAATCTATAACTGTTTGGATATACAGTACAGCTGTCATCAAGTTTGATAACAGATTCAAATGGACAAATAAAAATGGCTGAAGGGTATTTTCTTTCCTTCTCTATTGTCTGGGATCATGCTGAGACATGATGGACAGTACATATCAGACCGACCCATAAATAGAACAATTGCTATAAACTGATGCTATAAAAACATTAAAAGACCAAGAGAAGTCTTTGTTTAAGTGGTAGCTTGATATTTCAAAGAGTTCCACCTACATAAACTGAAGAAAGTCCAAAATTATCATCAGAGTGAAAAACCAGGTCAGATCTGTAGCATGATTGATACGTCTAACTATATTAAATATGTTAGATGGAGTCATTTATTAATATGGTGATGGACATGCAGCAAGAGAACACTTTTAAATCCCTGTGCAGGAAGCTGGTCTATGCACTCTTCAACAACAGTTCTACTGGTTCAATCCTATGAATGCGTATACCAAACAAATCATTGCTTTTTTAACAGAGAACTCAGAAACTTTGGTATCCCCACTAATTTGGTGGCCATTAATTGATGCATTGACCTTTAAAAATCGCATTTTAGAAGAGTCTTAATAATTTTTTTAGGACTTTTTGTCTATGCTCGTGGCTTCCTCATGTTTGCTTTTTACATTTCACACTTTTATCCCCTGTATCTTTTGACTTTTCGTCCATGTTCCATGTAATTTGTAGTGTCTTTTTACATTATTATATTATTACATCTCTTTTTTTAAAAAACTCTTCACAAAATGCTTCTCGCGTTTTTTGTTTTTTTTTTGTCTTTGATGTGCCTTTTAAGTTTGGTAACAAGGTCAGCACTTGAGGTTGGGAACTTTAAAAAAAATGCTTTTCAGGAGAAAGTTTTCCTGAATGTTAAAATAATTATGACCAGCTGGGGTCTTGCCTTAAAGATTATCTGAAGAAAGAAGCATTACAACAGTGTAAAGCCATTCTTCTGTGATCACTTCTCTCTTGCCGTGCAATAATTTAATGCCTATACTTCAAGGTAACATACAAAGAGCTTTCTCGGCCAGCTGTAAATACTTGAATAAACAGGCAGACTTTGTTGTGGTCGGCCCTGATGTAGGCTGGCAGTGCCTTTTTCTAACATACACTCATTAAACTGGAGTGTGCACCCTGAAAGCTACTCTTTGGACCTGCTAAATGATGCAGGTGGCTTGCTTTATTATGCGGGAAAATGTATTTCTGTCTCCTGTAAATTCTTATTAACACCTGCTAAATATTAAAGTGCCTTTCTGTGCCAGTTTCTGTCTTTGAAGTGTCTGAAGAAGAAGCTCGGTGAAATGTTGCTTTTGGCGGTTCACAATCCTTTTCAACAGAAAGACTGCCCTCGAGGTAACTGTTGCAGACTAAATCCTCTGCAGTAAAACACCTGTGGAGAATACCAGCACATGTCATGAAATAAACGGAAACTCAGAGTTGTTATTAACTTTCCTTTTTAAATTTGTTTTCATGACAATCATTCCCTCAATGATTACAGCGATCTCTGGCAGGCTTTCTAAAATTACGTTTCATAAACTAATCATTTATTGCAGTAGCATTTTATTTTACGCTGGCAAATGCAGAAAAATCCAGTCTTTAATTTTTGTATATTTTTAATGTCTGTTTAGGAAGAACCCTGTGTCAAGGAACTCTCTAAAAGTAAGCTTTGCATTTATTTTTTAATTTAATTTTTTTTTTTTTACCTCACTTACCATTCTTCTGTCAATGTGATGAAGCAACATATATCTGAGCTCCCTGTCATTTTCATGATTGCGCTTTTTGTATGTATAGAATATTTCAGGAAATCTCTCTTATGACACCCACCTTCTCTCCTAAACGTCTCATTTTCTATCATCCTTATCTTAACCTCTGACTTCACATCACTTCATAGCCTTTAATTTAGGCAAACATAGTTTCATTCAACATTTCTAAATATTCCAAGAAACTTATCAACATAACATTTACAATTATTTCAAAGCATATGTCACAGATCTGACCCTGATTTTATGAAGAAATTAATATTGGATCATTTTAAATGTGTGTAATCTTATGTTGCACAAATGGAAGAAAGTTCTAGTTCATTTAAGGAAAAGCAGTCAGCTGGGATCCTTCTGGAAGGAATTATTTTGCTTTGATTTTTTTTTTGTGAGGTTTAATTTCCAGTGATTCTGTCCTTCTTGTCACTATATTGCATATCTATTTTACAGTCCATCTGCCCAACATGTTTCTGGATATTCAGGGTTTTCATATGGACAAGCTGATTGTAAAGATATATTTATTTATTATTATTGAGAAATTCTGGACATAAACTTGGAAAAAAACTAAAATAACCTGAGACTGATGTCTTGAAAGTTAAGGTATCTCAACATAACAATGTAATAACGCTAGTACAATTTCAAAAACAAAACAAGAAATAGGTTTCTTTGAAAATAACATTAATAATTTAGTGACCTCTTTAAGTAAGCATTTTAGAAGGACACAAATCTATCTCCACTTTACTTCTAATAAGAGCAAAATCAAAGCTTAGCAGTTATGCCCTTACAGAGCTCAGTTATGAGCTCTGTAAGGGCATGCGTGTTACTGTTTATCATAAACTATCGAGCAAAAACACGCTGACCGCATAAACAAATGTGTAAACATGAAAATGCTGCTTTTGAACCAATGCCAAAGAAAGCCAAGAGGGACGAATGTGGAAGGAGGATGGATATCTCTCTGCCAGGGAGGGAAAGAGCAGCGAGAGGCTAACGCTAATCCACTTATTAAGGCAACAACTGCAAGCCTCAATCTCGCGCCAGATATTAATACCTAATCATGAGTTAATTAAAGGAGGGTTAGTTGGCACCTAATCCGCTGCGATGGGGGGCTGATAGTGGCAGGGAGCGACAGTGTGTCCTGAGGGGGGGTGATGATCGGGTGGGGGGTGGGACACTGCTTGTGGTGTTAACACCAGAGATGAGGACTGGAGAGACAATTAAATCCAGGGTGCCAAGACTCCGTTCGATGTTTTAGACTACTTATAATAAAATAAATTAGCAGATGTGGAATTTTCAGGTGTGAAAAATGATTAATGTACGATAAGACCACAATGTTACTGTTGAGGTGAGAACTGATCTGGAATATGACTCATAAAAGGAGAACACACACACATTTATCTCTATATTAAAATCCAACCCCTGAAAGCCCTTTTACTTAAACTTGTGCTTATTAAAACAATACAGCTTTTGAAGGAATTGCTGTGGTTGGATTTAAAACATATTATTTACAAAAACTGAACTCAAAACCCAAACATCTTATATCTTAGTTTTTATTTGTTATTCATTTTTATTTTTCTAATTCTTTCATCATCTATAATGATCCAATGACCTTTAACAACAGTATTTTTAAATTACCCTTTTAAAACAGTACAAGTAAATATCTGTGTTGTGTCAGCTAACTTGTACATATGGAAAAACTATTAGGAGAGAAGACTAGCAAGGTGACATTTTGCTGGCTGCAAAACGTTATATAAAACAAAGTAAAACTTATGTTTGTTGGCGTAGAGTTTATATGTATTTTAATTACGGTCTTCTTACACACAGTTTTGTCTAGTAGAGTTCACTTTCACTGCCCACAGGCCTGTGTCCCTCATGTTATGCACATGTCCTTGCTACAGCTTACAGAATAACCTCAGGCTAAAACTTGCAAAACATCAGTAAACTGAGAGTTGAGAATGGGCACACCTGGTCTAAGCTTTTAACTACAATCTAAGCTTTAATAACAATCTAATCAATTATGTCTTCATTGAATCCTTATGTTTTTTTATTGCTTTGTTATGGTAGTGGCTAAAGTGGCTACTTTTACTTTTTTTATTTTACAATAGCATGTATATGATTAACAAAACACTTTAAGCTTTACTTGGGGAAAGTCATGCTTTAGCACCCCTTTATTAAAAACAGCAGAATAAAATAAAACATACTATGTACTAGTAAGTGCTCCACATTTGCACTGGCCAGTGAGTGTTTGGTGGACTGGAGAGTCCCATTTTTCATTTACTAAAGGTGGCAGCCATATCAATTGTTGTTATTCTTGACATAATCATACAATCAGGTGACTATATACTTCTTTCAGATTAATTTTCTGGGAGAGTTTAAATGTGTGCATTTATGGTAGCTGATTTGTCATAGTTAATAAGGGGTTATGTCTTTCCTCTTGCCAGAAAAAAAGAACCAGGTTTCTCTCGTTAGAATGGCTACCATTGCACCTCTAAAAAATATGAAAAAATAATATATAATTATGCATTGTTCTGTGCCCTATTAACAGATAGGATTCTTGAACTCATGCAGGAGGTTAACAAACTCACATTTATGACACTCAGCGACTTCCATAGTACTTATTACATGTTTAAACCTATAGTGGAGGAAGTTCTTTTTCCAGGTGAATCATCAAAATTAGTGGTCCTCCTAATTGTCAATCCCTCTGGTGATATGTTTACGTAAGGCTGTCCTCGTCCCTATTTTTCACAAACCAATGGTGAGTCTGACATAGTGGAAAAATTGCAAATCTTTTTTTAGAAAGTAAGCTTGTATGAGCGATGCAAACAGCAACTTTTAACCAGAGCATGCAGAAAGAGAAATGGGCTTGTGCATGCTCTTACCTGTGTTTAATAGGCGTTCCCACTCAGGAACGGGTACAGGGTTGTGCAGGTGCATTTTTGCAAGTGGATAGGGCGGGTCTTTTCAAAACATTTGAGAAAAGCCTCCACTATACCTTTAAGTGCATGGAATGTGGAACTGACATTACAACAACTATACTTTTGTGGAAATGCAAGCGATCTTATTGTTGGTTAGATTGCCTATCAACTAATAAGAAGGTTTGTTTATTGAACTACCCTTCAAGGTGACAGAAGCAGAAATGCAAGCCAGTGAAAACAAAGCTTCTACAAACTCAGCAAAGTTTTAACGGGGATACCTGATACACGTTACCTGAGGCATTTTTTTAGGCATTTTGCCTTGTCAGCAAACATTAAGGCAAAGACATCAGGTATTTTCATTTCTCACATCGAGTCAGTAAAATTAGTTCTAATCAGCAATAGATTAATACTGAAGCACACATTTTCCAGACAGAGGAGGATAATAGACAGACACATCTGGTTGTGAATGTAGTACTGTCCGCAGACTCTGGAGTTACGAAACAAGTGGTGAATATAGTGAGCATGTTTTGTCATAAATTTAATCAGGCTGTGTATGAATATTTGAAGGCCATGCCAGCATATTACTTTCATACATTTCTCACCACAAGAGTTCATAATTAATTAAGCAATGTAAATTTTTCCAAGCTAAACATGAGCAAACAATGTGATTATGACAAAAAACAGAATAATTGTTTTATAAACTTGGTACAGATGAACAACCACTAGCTCCTGTTGATGAGTGTTGTGTTCAGCTGGACATGTAGTAGCATTGGCATCGGCAGCAGACTTTGGTCCATCTTTTACCTTATAAAAGACTCTTTTTGTGAACTGTGTTCTACCTTCTAAATATTTCAGTTTAAGCTTGTCTAAATTGCAAGTTTCCTTTTTACTAGATGTCTTTTTTGTTCAATTCCCATGTCTGCTATGCCTTCATAGTGCAGAAGCCTGCCAGTTTTGTCGGAGAGCTCTCCTGCAGGGAATTGCCATTTCACTTCAGGACGAATCACGATTTTTGATTGGTCAGTTGCTGTCGAGCCTCATAGACTAATTGAGTTACGTCACATTAATTGCTGCTCAGTCAATAAAACAATGAAGGCAACTGATCACTGTCACTACATGCTTTTGTAGGAGTTAATTCTGTGAAGTCATTGACTCAATGCAATCTACTGAGTTTACCTAGTTATAAAACTTTCACCAGTCTGCCACTATGATTTGCTTGAATGGGCTATGTACAGTGCCTTGAGATGAATTAGCGTTATATAAATGAACTGAGTAGGGATGATTAATAGAAACACAACAAAAAAACACATTTCTTAAAAACATCTAATCTTTAAACCCTTTACCATTTCAATGATATACCTCTTTTCTTTTTTCCCACCCATAGCCTTTATTAAAGCTTTTTGCTCTGCATTCCCTTTTATTTTCTCATTCCTCATTTTTTCTTGGATCAGTCTTTGATAGTTCCCAGTCGCCACTGCTTGACTCCCCCTTGTGGCGCTACTCTCAGTTATCATGTCACACACATACAAACAGAAAGCACATATTGCCAGAGCAGTGTGCACACACTGGCCCATTAATTGTAATGAGGGTGTTGAATCAATAAAAGAGGAGTCAGCGGTGCTGATGGCAGGAGTGTGAGAATTTGCATGTGAAAAAGGGGCTGAATTAGCCGTCGAACCACAATCTGCTGTAAATGACTCCTGACACTGTTTTTTATCTAAGGGGAGACTCAAAGCCCAGGCAGCAGTCAGAGAAAAAGCTCTACTGCAATTGTCAAATTCAGAAATTTCATAATTTTCTTAGATTATTCAAATTCTCTGAAGACTTCCCCATGATGTAAATTCTGATTTGTGCAATTTTCAAAATTTCTTGAACAAATTTCTTCAATGGAAGGCCGTCTGCTCTCTAAAACAGGAGGGAATCCTGAGGAGAAGAACGAAGGGATGGAGGCATCAAAAGGGAAAAAGAGAAGGTCAGCGAACCTTAGCCATCCAAAAATGACAGAAAGGTCACCAAGAGAGAGGGTAAACAGATGGAAATGCAGAGGATGGCACTTGTCCAAAGGGCAATTTTCTTCCTTTATTTTCCACTCTCTGCCCTAAGGTTGCCATTAATTTGCCTGTTATCTCTCTCTCTCTGAGCTGTGAATAAATCAGTGATATTAATTACACGCCTCCTCTTGCAGGATAGTTTGTGCCGTGTTACATGCACAAAGTAAACACACAAACATGTTCAGAGTTTAAACGAATAGAGAGGTTACAGCAAAGCAACATTAAAGCCAATGATAGCTATAATCTGCCTTTAGAGGCACACATGCTGTATTTCACACCTCAAGTCGAAAGGAGATGGAGAATATTGATGTGCTTTTTAATGCTCACCTTAAGCCACCCAAATTTATTTAAAATATAGAGGGGTAACAGTGTTATATCATTTTAATCATAACTTGTCATAGAAATAATTTCAGATATTACAAAAAAAGATATAATAACTAGGTCCATTCCATTTTATGAAGGGAATTGGTGGCTGTATTATATCATTTATTGGCATGTAGAAATATTTCATTGGGTTTGAACCCATTTTTTATTTTAGTATCGAATCCTGTTTCTGTGAAACTAATGTAGAATGCAAATCACTTCTGGTAGTCCAATAAGGTACTTATATCACTGTGATGATTTTAAATGATCATAAATGTTACAGCATATGCCACAAATTCAAAAATTGTTTCAGATTTTAATTGACCAATATTCGAAAAGGGAACAGTTTCTACGCAAGCCCTGAAAGGCAAGAAAGAAAAAACCTCTAGAAAAGAAAAGTTTGAAGCTTTTTATTTTTTTTTGTAGTATTTTCTGCCCTGGAAGGCATGCAAAAAAAAAAAAATTAATAAATAAATAAAAAATTTAGAGGCACATTTTTGTTAGGAATCCAGTTTGTGTGGGTTGTGTTTCCAGTTTGTTTTCCTCTACCACCAGGTGGCGCCTGGTTCTCGTTGTCCTTCTCACACACCTGCGGATGGTTGCCTCATTACCGGAGGATAAGATGAGTCCAAGATGAGTTTTGCTGAGTCAAACAGAGTTTTTTCACCCGAGTCTTAACCTTGTTTTTTTTTGTCTTTGCCTCTCGGCAGGAAGTCATCCTGCAAACTGGATGTTTTGGACCTTCTCCCCCTGGAAGGATTCTCTTAACATCAAACTGAGCTGAGGATTCAAACTGGTGGTTTGGATCTACTTCAACTTCATTTCCACTGTTATGCTTATGGTACCAGCTATATCTGTATATAAATCCAGATTAAACTAACCCATTACATAGACTACAGGAATGTCTTGAAGACATAAAAATCTGGATAAGTGGTAGAATTCTAAATTGATCTCAGATAATAAAGTAAAACATCTTGGTGTTATTTTGGATCAAGACATTTCATTTAAATCCCATAATAAGGAGGTGTCTAGAATTTCCTTCTTTGATCTCCGAAATGTTGCAAAAATTAAAAATATCTTTTACATGGGTGATGCTGAGAAACTAGTCCATGCATTTGTTACTTCAAGGCCAGACTATTGTAATTCTTTACTTTCAAGAAGCCCAAAAACTATAGTTAAAAGCCTTCAGATGGTCCAAAATGCTGCAGCCAGAGTTCTGAGAAAAATTAAAAAGAGATATTATATCTCTCCTATCCTAGCTTATTTTCATCGGCTTCCCCTTAAATCCAGAGTTGAATTTAGAATTATCCTTCTCACATATAAAGCCTTAATTGGCCAAGCTCCATCTTATTTCAGAGATATGGTTGTTTCTTATGTTCCTAACAGAGCACTTTGCTCTCAATCTGCAGGTTTACTAGTGGCTGCCAGAATTTCTCAAAGTGGAATGGGAGGCAGATATTTTAGTTATCAGGCTCCTTTCCTATGGAACTAACTACCAGTTTTTGTCCGTGAGGGAGATATTCTGTATACTTTTAAGGCTAGACTTTAAACTTTCCTTTTGATAAAGCTTATAGCTAGAGTTGCTCAGGTTATCCTGAGCTATCTCTATAGTTATGCTGCTATAGGTGTAGACATGATAATGTATGTTACCCTAACAGCCAGCAGCAGTTTCTATCCATAAACAACAATTAGATAAAATTTTCAGCCAGAAGAATCAAATATTAAGGTGAAATATGTGACTTAAATTTGACCTATCCTGTATAGCAACAACAGGGTTGTCCAACAGAGTTTGTGTTTGATTAGTTCGGAAAATAACTAATAAAGCATTTGGAAGGGCCAGTAAAAATGTGTTAGTTGGGATAGCTTTATATTCTTTGTAAATTAAACAATGATTTCAAAAATGTCTTTTGTATTACTGTTTCCTACTGAGAGAATATGGGGTGACATGGGGACAGAAAAAATGGGGGCATTTTGTGAACAAGAATAAAAGTAAAAGGGGGTTATATAAGGTTAATAATAAAGAAATAATAGTGGACTGAGGGAAATGCTTATATGTCCTTCATATATTTTGTAAGATTTCTGGTAAATAGCTTCTTTTATATCACATTCTATTGGTGCTTTGAACATACATTCAAATTTGTTTGGGGTTTATTTCCCCAATGATTTTAATTGTTCTTGTATATTTTGGAAAGAAAGCAAAGATGCAGCACAAAACTGTTGAAGACAAAGAGGAGGAGACCTGTTTGCTGGTCATTAGCTAGAGTCCAAGATCAGCCTAAAACGAACAGCTAGTCGCCACTCAGATGAGGCCAATTAGATCCCATCTATCCCAACACATCTATCTTCTGCTTGACTGTCCTTCCTCACTTCCCCCTCTCCAAATAAATTGCTCTTTATTACTCTATCATTCAGGTTATTGCCTATGAAATAATGAGACACTCCTGGTCAGGGCCAACATAATTGATTTTTTTCCCCCGCTTTTATTTTGGTTTAACTGTGAATGAATGTTATTAATAATTATGAAGTTTATTAAATTGAGGGAACAGGGACACACAAAACAATTTTATTTATCGCTTTCCGGTAACATCTCCCTCAGTTTCAGAAACACGTGCTTGCAGTAGTGTTCCTTTTTTTTTAAAGAATTAGACATACCTGATTGCAGCCTGGTTGAAATATAAACTTGTGAAATATCAATATCCCCTCACTGATCCTTCCCCCACCCTAGTCTTTGTCCCACTGATAGCAGAATGGAAGAGACAGGAGGGGCCTCTGTATAAATGTTTCATTCCTCCTGAATGGCAGGTTAAGTGAGGATACGATAATACCGCCGACAGTAATGGCAACTTTAATTTCCTTTTATTATTGTGGAGATTTATGAGGAGAAATTAAATTCCAACAGCTTGCAGGCCCTGAGAATCATTATACGATGCAGAGAGGGGAAAGAAAAGAGAAAATGTTTTCATGGTCACAATATATAAAAGAAGCAGGTTAAGTACCAATGGAAATAGAAGATAATCTGTAAGGGTGTAATAAACACAAAAGACATTAGACAGATGTTTGAGATGAGAGTTGGAGCAGGGAGTGATATGCAGGGCTTCTAGAATCTAAAACCAACTTTGTGATGCTTTCTCTTAGTCTAACACACATTAGCCTAAAGAAAAATAACATCTGATACGATGGAATTCCACAAATTTTGATTTTTTTTTTTACTTTTCCAAGTCTGGACAGAAAATCCAACAAGCAACTTTTGTTGAAATTTAAAATAAGTTGAATTGCACAGAACCATTTAGTAATCATTTCTGTTATTTTTAGTCTTGTTATTACACTGTATTACTTATGCAAAATGAGTTCTGTATCTCTCTTTAGCAAAACGGTCATGTAATAATGTTTTACAACACAATATTTGAAATTCATTAATTAAAATGAAGTCATTAATTTTAGCCTCTGTCTTTACCTTTCAGCTTCATTTAGACCCAGAACTGAGCAAGTGATGATTCCCTTTGCATCCAAGAACTAGAAAAATCCTTGGACTAACCATTTACTGGTAGTTCCTTCACTGGCACAACCCTTGGATTGAGCATTCCAACTGCATGTGTGAACCTCTTGGGACCTTAAACTAACCACCTTTGGCGGATATGAGAATAAAAACGTACTCATGAAAATTGCATTCCTGGGCCATTGGTGAATCTGGATGGACCTTGGACCAACCATACATGGCAGATGAGTTTACCAAGAAACACCCTTGTATATGTGATTTTTGACACGTTTATGTCAGAGATCAGACTTTAAAAAAGTAATGTCTAGCCCATGGCGCAAATAAGAGGGGGCTTGGTACTGACCAGTCTTGGCAACTGATTAAAGAGAAAAGGATATCTAACTGGCGGTTAGAGGCACATTTCTAAATCAAACCATGCATGATGCTTGAAAGGTCTTAGGTGCGCTTCAAGCGTAAATTAACTCAATCGAAGTATTTTCTTTTCCTTCTTAATTTACAGTAGTAGCCATTCAAAATTTCCCCACTTTCCTTGATGGGCCCTTGGCTGGACCTTGGTCAGTCCCCTATAATTCCTTTTTAAACATTGATCTTTGTACTAAAATATGCTTTCTGTCATGATTTGTAAACATTAAAATATAAAGAGAAGTGCCTTCTACTGGTCAGACCCTGTAATTATGTGAAAGGATGGAGTCAGATGTAAAAAAAAAACCCAAAAAAACCTCCCTGCCCAGGAAAAGGCCAGTGGCTGGAAGGTGGAGGGGATTTTGCTGGGAGCTACAGGGAAGTGGCTGCCATTTGCCTGGCTTTTGACTGGGAAGGGCCATTTTGAATGGATGCTACTTTGGTCAGGATACATTGGAAGGCAACCGAACATTCATTCAGTTTTTTCTGAAAACATTTCGACAACCTAGTCAGGAGTCTTTGTCAGTTATGTAGGTTAGTACCAGACAAAACTTTAATAGGAATACTAATGTTTCTAAACAGCATGTAGGTGTCATGATGTTACTAAGTTCTGACCCAAAAGTGCAGATAACCGAACAGAGAGTCCAGGGAAAAGGTTTAACGGGTTTTATTGAAGAAGTAAACAGGGGGAGAAGTGTTGCTCTGAACACTGCTCAACCGGAACTGCAAAGTGAGTGGAAGACACAGCGGTTAGTTCAGGCTCAGTGGGGAATTTGACTCGTGAAACTTGGAGAAGAGGTTATGGTTGCCAACTCACGTTTACAGTGAAGTTGTTGTATCATTGACTCCTGTCTGTGTGCTGTGGTTCCAGTGTTTGTCTGATTCGGTGGAGGGTGGAACAGGTTTTACCCAGAATGCCACTCAAATTTCCTGCGGTACTTGAAAGAAAGAAAGAAAGAAAAAACAAAGTTAAACTCAGGTTGACCAAAAACTCAGCTTGACTCAGCAAACACAGCTTGGCTAGAGTACCCTAAATTGGCAAACACACTGGCGTCGAAGAGGTGCCAGTCAGCAGCTTAAGAACACTCCGTTTAACGAGGAAACCATCCGCAGGTGTGTGAGGAGGCGGGCCAGAACCAGGCGCCTCCTGGTGGATGAAGGGAGACAAACACAGACACAAAAAACAGGAGTCCTGACAGTAGGCCCATCCTCCTAAGCACATTCCAAGTCATATGCAATTCAAAGAGCTATACCTCGGTTTTTTTTGTTGTCTTTTATTATATAAAATTACAACATAAAAGAAAAAATTACAACATAATACAAAAGATACCAAAAAATAGCTATCCCATCTGGATTGTTGGAGTCTTTTGTTGTGAATGGGCTATGTGAAAAGCCTTTTGAAAAGAGTGTGCTTATGTTATTTCTTTGGAACAAGATCCATGTCGGAATTTTAAATGCTTGATATCTGAAAAAATCCTCCCTTTCTGTTCAGTGATGTTTTTTTTTTGTTTTTTTTTTATTTCATACCTATTGCCCTCTCTGTCCAAAATCACTTTTTTAGTGTGGCCTTTGTCCTGAGGTACTAGTGTATAGCTGAGCTCTCCAGGATCCAAAAGTCATCCTTTTTAGCCATTAGGCCACAATGATTAAATGTCATTGTATCTGATTGTTCTGTAATGGTTTTAAATTGTCATGATTTAAAAAGGTATCCAGAGACTCTTATCTCACTCAATAGTATGCTTTAACATCAACATTTGAACCTGGACCTGTCTGTGCTTGGGTATATGCTTTCATTATGCATTATTGGGTTTTTGCTGGATAGTCCATAAGTTTAATTCAGATCTTCCTGCTGGATGGAAGCAGTTTGTCTCTTATTTCAAGATAACATGATAATACATTTCTAAGAGGTTCTTGTTAACTTCTTTGACTGTAAGAAAATACTTTCAAGATTTTTTTAAGGTGTGTAGCATTTAAGTATGTGTTTTTTTTTTTATTACATTTAGTCCTGTCTGGCAGTGTGGCAATAAGAATTGTCTTAATGTCAGAAAGAGCCAATTTTACTCTCAATAGTAGAGCATTATCATTTGCCACAGTGTTCTGCTTGATTTATATATCCAAATTGTTTTATTATGATTTACAGTATTAAGGGAATCATTCATGACATAACTGTTTTCTTTAAGGTGCCACTTTTTAATCAGAATTTTAATCCTAGATCTATTTGTAATTATCCCTCATTATTACATTAAATGTTACAAATATGAATAAAGATAATCTCTGAAGACTGTGTACTGATAATGTATTTGTTTTCCACCACAATGAATGACATTCTGCGGTGGATAGTGACAGATAATATGTACTCAGTTTGATTTACATGCATACATTTTAGTAAAGAACTACACTTTAAGAAGTAACCCCAAAACAGGCTTAAATTAGAAGGCAACCAAACTTTCAATCACTTTTTAAAAAAAAAATTTCTACACCTAGAATTCTTGTCAATTCTGACAACAAATAGGTGTCTAAACACCCTCCAGTTTTAACCTGTTTTGTGGTTGCCATGACCCAAATGACGGAGAATTTACACAGGCACTTTAACAAATTATATTGCTGAAATATACTTTTTATTCTTATTTAAGAATATAACTCTTCTTAGCCTCCCCAGGAAGACCTGGTTTCTAGAAAGGAGAGCCTGGCTGTTTGTCAAACCTTGGCTTCAGGAGCAGCACTTTCGATTTTTTGTCCTGGTCAAGAAGCAATGGACCAGCTCTAAAGTCACTTTAGAGTTCTCGAGGGTGTTTGGAAGTGTGCTTAACATGCCTGCCTGTGTTTTGTGGACCTGGAATAGGCATTCAACCGTGTCCCTCATGGTGCCCTATGGGGTACGCTTTAGAAGTGTAGAGTATGTCTCTGTGAAAGCAGAGAAGGAGTTTGGTTCCGCAGTACCGACATTAAGTCAGACTTGTTCCTGGTGCTAGACTCCTCCTGTTCATAAGTTTTATGGACAGGATTTCTTGGCATAGCCAAGGGCCAGAGGGGATCTGGTTTGGTAACAGCAGATTTTGTCCCTGCTTTTTTGCTGATGCCTTGGTTCTGCTGGCTCTCTTCTGCCAAAACTTACAGCATGATGGTATGCAGCCAAATGTGAAATAGCCGTGATGAGAATCAGCTCCTCCAAGTCTGAGGACATGGTTTTTGACTAGAAAAAGATGGCTTGTCACCTGCAGGTTGGAGTTCCTGCATCAAGTAGAGGAATTCAAGTATCCTGGAGTCCTTTTCATGAGTGAGGAGAGAATGGTATAGGAGATCAATAGAAGGATTAGTGCAGCTGCTGCTATAATGCAGAAAATGCACCTGTCTATCGTGGATGAAGTGACAGATGATTGAAAGATGGAAACTCTTTATTTACCGGTTGGTGTACATTTATACCCTCACCTATGGTCATGAAACCTGGATCATGACCGAAATGAACTTTTTCTGCTGGATAGGTGGGCACTCCCATAGATATATAGGGTGAGGAGCTCAGTCGTTCAGGAGAGGCTAACAGTAGAGCCGCTTCTCCTCCACATCGAGAGGAATCAGCTGAGGTGGCCTGGACATTTTTTTTTCAAATTCCCCCTGGACACAATCCTTTGGAGGTTTTCCTGGCACATCCCACCGGCAGGAGGCCCAAGGAACACACTCCTGGACACACTGGAGGTTTTATTTCTCATGGCTGGCCTCAGAGCATTTTAGGCTACCCCAGCAGAGCTGGAGGAGGTGTCTGGGGAGAGAGAAGACTGGCAGTCTCTAGTGAAACTGCTGCCCTTGCGACCCAGTCCTGAATAAAGCAGAAGACGCTGAGTATGACAATATTAGATTTTTTAAATATTCAATTTCAAAAGTATGCCTTTTTCCCAATTATGATATTTGCCAAATATGTAACTTATTTGTAGTTTTATTTTAATTAAGTCTTTTACTTATAAGAGTTTTGCTACTGATATCTAAGTCAGTTTTGGGTACTCTACCGATCTCAAGTGATTTTAAAGCTGTTGTTCACATTTTGGCCAATTGCAGTCACAAGCGTTTCTCACTAATAAGAAGTATGTTTCTGACCATTAGTGTTTTGTGAGTGGATGTGTATGCTTGAGGGAGAGAGAGAGAGAGAGAGAGAGAGAAAGAAAAAAAGATGAAGGAATTGCGGAGCAAGCTTCCACACTGTGTTGTGTCTGCAGGGGGTTAAACTGCTGCATTCAGCTTGGCTGCTTGTCCTTAATTTATTAAAACCAAACCTTATCAGATGACAAGCGTCATTGAAGTTTGACATTGATAGAATAATCTCCTCTAACAGCAGCTTCCTGTGTGTATACATGTGTGTGTTTCACATAGAAAGTTAGTGTGAAGGGTCAGTAGATTACAGACAGAATCTGATTAAGCTAAAATTTAATTATTTTCCCACATTTTTCATTAATGGAAAATAAAAAATATATATCTAGATATATAGAGGAAGAGTTTTGTGACAGGGATTTAGCTCTGATACCTGTAAGATTTAAGTTAGATTTTGCTGTGTAACTGACAGGAAAGTAGTGTAATTGTTGTATTTGCAATATACATCATAAACAGAGTTTTCTGTTTATGCAGTTAACAAAAATGCCATTAAAATGCATTGATCAACACTGAAAAAAATCTATTCACTTTTCATTTCTAAACTCTGAATCCAGCCCTCACTTTCATTTCAAGAATCTTCAGTCATCGTTTGAAGTGTCCTTTGAGTTTTTTGCACTCTACAGTATTTCAGTTTCAGTCTTGGTACTCGACTGTTGTCTTTTGGATTGTCTTTAAATACATTTGATTTATTCAAATGGCTTATAATAGGGAGGGGGGTTTGAGGATGGTATGCAGTTTAGATATGGGCCAGAAGGTCTGAGAGGCCTGGGTTTTGGATACACAGAGAACAAGTCCTTGCTGTATTTTGGTATTAAGCCATTCAGTGATTTATAGACAAACATAGGTATTCTAAATTATATTCCCTAAGATATGGGAGGTCTACAGTGTAACAATTTTAGAATTGGTGTACGGAAGATTTAAGGAAGATGGTTGTAGTAAATGGTTTTTCAAGATCCAGCTGACACATTAGTCCTGTTTCCTGAGGATGTACTTTAGGTAATAGAAGGCCAACTGGGTCACTTTCTTTGTGTGCTTTTGAAGGTGCATCACTACACAAGACTCTACATGATTTATATCTATGCGCTAACTTTTGTATGCTCTTTCTTTTCACATTCTTCTTCTAAAATGTCATAGAATTTGGACAACTTTCTTATTATTGGACTTTTAAAAACAGCTAGATGTTCAATTATGGAATATGTGTGTGTTTGTTATTCTTTGTTATTAAACATTGAATCAAATGATTTATTAAAATGTTGACACATCTCAAAACATAATGCACTAATCTGCACTAATTTGTTGTGTGTAGTTTGACAAGTGAGTTGCAATATATTTATTTAGATATGAAAATAAAATAAGATGTTTTATAACTTTATATTTTTGCACATTGACGTTTAACTAGCAATAGGCATGACGCTGAAAAATAATGAGTGCTAATTCAACACAAATAAAATATACTTGGCAATATAACTAGACAAGGGTTACAATATTCGGGGAAAAAAGTATGATAGTAGTTTTCTGTGAAAAAATTTAAACCATGGAAATAAAATCAGTATAGATCTGAGAAAGTAAAGAACATGTGTTGCTTAAAGGTAGCCAGCTGTCAGTGTTGAGATGATGTGAGGAGCTACTTTAGGTTACAACTTCTAACCCACATGAATAAAGACTGGCACATAATGAGCAAATAATTGAAACACTTAGCTTTGGACTTTATCTCGCCATCAATTTGGGGGTCCTTGGCCTGGAAAACGTTGAAGACCCCTCCTTTATACTGTCATATCACTAGAAATAAAGATTTAAACATTTCTGCAATGCTGGCAGCCTTTCCTCTTCGGAAAGAAATCTTTAAAACCTAGCCTCATCTTAATCCACAAAATACATTCATGTTTTAATTCATTTGCATCAGTGAGGTCTCTGGATATGAATCTGACCTAAACTACAATAAAGAGCCAAAGCTCTTCTTCCCCCCAAAAGGCAGGTCTATTAAAAGCATCTTGTTGTTTTTAATAGACCAGCCTTGTTCTGAATGTTTCCTGCTGACTATTCATTTCTATGAGTGAGATGACAAAAACAGTTACATTAAAATGATTGTACCTCTAATTTCTACAAGACAATGCAACATTCAAAAATAGATCAAGCAGATTATAGGAGTAAGACTGTGCGTCACTTGTATAATAACTTGAAAGGCAGGTCAGATAGATACAGATATATGTGAACATACAGATACAGTTAAAACTGTACTTATGTTAGAAAGTATTCTGGTAGATATCTTAATCAGTATTTTTTTCTTTTCTTTTGTAACCTGATAAATTGGCTATATAAATTCTGTTATTTCTGGAATGTGATAACATAATTTGGGCAGTGTTTGCTAACCTGCTGTAGCCATGCTTCTCAGTCCAGCATCCCTACTTTTGCTGGCTTTGTCTTTTCTTCTTAGCATCACTGCTAACTTAGCTGACCCATTTTGCTTTTGTTCTTTTCTCTGTTTTCACAGTCAGCTGGGTTACCTGCAGCTGCAGCAGTGATGCTACTATTTAGGTCTCTTTCCTTTTTTTTTAAACCAAATTAGGAAGGGTCATTTCCATTTTCTTGCTTGTTTTATAATGTGCAACTGTGTTTTATGGGGTATGAAAACAAAAAACAAAAACAACACTGCAACCCAAATTTTCAAATGGCCAACATGACCCTGCCCATAATATTGCTCTTTCTGTTGACCCAATGGAAGGTGAAGGAAGAGGAACTAGGTGAAACAATTTGATGTATTCAGATTGAGCAGAAAGAGCCCGGTATGATAATCACGGGATGAGAAACAGCTGTGGCAGAATAATAATCTTTATTTAGTCATTTCAATGTTACACTCCAAATGTGTGTTTTACATTTAATCAGTTACCCTTAGGGAGCAATGAGCAGCTTACATCAACTAGGGAGCAATCTAAGGCTAATGGTCTTGGTCAGGGAGCCAGCGTGGCAGTCTGTGGGGTTTGATCCAGTCACTTGCAGAATTCTGAAAATGCAAGTTCTCTGCTTCCACCATTAGGCCTCTACTCTTGTACCTGGGCTAGCTACTAACACTAACGGACTAAAATTAAGATTCAAAAAGATATACAACCAAAAAGGGAAAAGTATCATTAATAATAGGAGTAGGGGGCGCGCTTCAGTGACGACCCATGTACGGAGGCCTTAAGTCACACTGCAAAAAATAGAAATCTCAATAAGTTATTTTTTCTTAAAATAAGTGCGTTTTTCCTTGAATTGAGGAGATAAGTAAGACACTTTGCCAATGGAACAAGACAATTTCCTTTTAAAATAAGAAAAAATTATTTTATCGTCTTATTTCAAGTAAATATTATCTAACTATCTTATTTTAAGAGTAAAAATACTCATTCCATTTGCAGATCATCTTATTTTTCTGCTCAAATTAAGGGTAAATATACTTAATTTAAGAATTTTTTTACTTATTTCTGGATTGTTTTTGCAGTGCAGATTTATACTCAGAAACCAGGTCGTCTGCACTCTGCTGCACCTCTCCAAAAATGTAGGTGACCGCAGACAGTTCCACTGACAGAAGGCCTCTGATTGGTCAATATACAGCTGCTTTACAATATCCGTATTTCCTGTCTGGTACCTTAATGGCTTGTTTTGTTTGTATGATCGTCATTGCAGAAAACAACTTGAGAAGTTGGACTAGCTAGAAGAGTGCGGTGTGTGAGAACGCTGGGAAACTTTTTCCACTTCCTCACCACCTCGGCGTATCTCCACCCACAGTTAGTTCATGATTCTCCCTCTTGTGTTGTGGCGTAGAATAACATAGCGCAGACCACGCTCCAATATTGCGTATAAATCAAAAATATCTGCGACATGCTCACTGCAACACACGGCTGCAGGGAGTGTAACCAGCCCTCAAGTCCTCAATGTGGTCGACCCGCATTCGAATCCGACCTGTGGCCCTGTGGCCTCATGTCTCTCCCCTTCTCTTATACTGCTTTTCCTGTCAGCCTACTGTCAAAAAAAACAAAAAACAAAAAAAAAAACAAGCCACTAGTGATGTAAAAACTCTGAAAAAAAAAAATAATAATAATAGGAATAGGACTGCAACCAAGAAAAAAAATTCTTTATTTATGGATTCATCCACAACATGCATTTTACGCTGATTTAGTGCCCTCTTACTTTTTTTCTAAATGTATGTCTGAATCACTTTTTGGGGAATAACATAAAAATAGCAAAACAGATGGCTATGCACACATCTAAACTCAAAATGAACTTTAAGATATATGTAGATGCATATATATATATATATTTATATATATATATATATGCACTGACCTGTACTAACAATTTATGACCTTAAACAGGTAAATGACAATTGAGACACAAAAAAGTAACATCTGTTGTGTTTGCCACTTCAGAGCTTGATACCCTTTTTTTCTCTTTTTCGCTACACTTGGACAACACAGTCCCTACTTCTTTAACTTTCTTTTTTTAACTTAACTGATGTTTCGGAAACATAACCGACAGGTAACTTTCACTGCAACTATGAGAACTTCTTTCACACCATCTTAAGTCATCACCCACACAGTAATGAAAAAAAGCTAATCAGCACCTGACAGTAACCAACATTTTCACTTAGCTTTATAAACACACAGTGTAAGTTGCACCCATTTTCTCACCTGCTAATACCGCAAAGAGGACGTTAGCCAAGAGCAGTGCTGATAAATATCAAACCTGTAGCCTCATAAACCACAAGCACAGACTAATTCTAGCACATGTATAAAACAGACGTCTTCTGCTCACCACGTTTCATCCATTTCCTCAAACATGATTCAACTCAGAGACCAGAGGCTACCTAATTTATGATTAAAAAGATATTTTATTACCACAAAAAAAATGTGATCAAAGTAAGTTTGCTTTTGCTTTTTTAATTCAGCATTTTCTGAAGTTAAAAAATAAATACATTACAGATGGAGAAACTTTATTATTAATTATTGGATAGCCTGAATTATTAAAATGAGCTGTGTATGAAGAACAACATCTTGAAAATGCATTTGCAGCTTCTGGATAAATTTGCTCTGAAGTGACACCACTGGGACAGTTTCCTTTGGACAGTGGAAGGAGGAAAGATTTTTATACAGTGTGCAAAATGCAGTTTCTGAATCTATACTTTGCTTCATATTTATATCTTTATATTTTTCCTTGCCAAAATCTGTACTTTGTGAGATATAAATTTCAAATGTGAAAGTTCAAAGTTAGGCCTTTGTTTACACCATATGTATAGAATGCATAAAATTAGTGCTTAAATATTCCAGATTTTGGAATATTGATAAATCCACTTGTTGCAAATACTAGTATTTGCTGTTAAGAATTAGATATGACTTCTACCTTTTTGGTTATCTTATTTAAGATATAGCTCTACTCTAAGCAGACATGTTATTTTAGAGGACAAAGTCCATGACCCACTGCACAATTCATATGCACACCCCGCTGATTTGGTACTTCATGTAAATGAAATGTGATGCCCATTTAAATATTTACGAAATGGTCAGCTTCTGCTCTAATTGGCAAACCAGTGACTTTGCATGAAAACACAGCATATTGTGGAGTCGGTTTCCCTGAAACATTGTCTGGAGATCTCTGCATCCATAAATTTTTGATTGATACAATTTCTTTAAAGAAAGGTTTTTTTTTTTCTCAATAATTCACAAGCTGGCCTGAGGATGTGCACAGGGCTGAGAGGGAGGAGAAACCAGAGTCTATTGGCAAATATTTATCATTTATGGCTCTGAGTGCTTAAATGCAGGTCTGGTCTTTTTAACTAGAGGTTCTCCGTGTAAGCGTGTGAAGAGCATATCTGCTCAGATGCTCTCTCAACATGAAGCGCAGCAAAAAATTGTGGTCAGTAGGAATCTGTAACACACCGATATATGTAAAGTCTTTGAGCTCAGCTAATGTGCTGAAGGTTTGATGCCGGAAACAAACTATCCAAACATGGGAGTCACATCTTTCAGCCCACACTTGACAGGACATGGACAATGGAATTATCTTTGCTTAGGTCTGCATATCTCCAGAAAAAGACTTATAAATAAGTTGTCAGTTCCGACAATATCAAGGAAAGGGAATTATCTATTTCTTAGGACTTTGAACCTAAAATCAAAAACATTAAAATTTTGAACAATGTTAATTTAGGTTCTTTGTATTACTATATTGAATGTTAGATTACACATTATAACAGAGGATCTCAAAACACAGATTAGCTGTATTTGTTGCCTGTTATTGTGGCTTATTTTTTAACAGTCCTGTGTGATTTTTTTGTGTTTTCAAAAAACTAGCTTTTTGCTGTCTTTAAAACTACCTTTATATATTTTTACATTTTTGAATTAGGTATGTTTTAACAGGTGCCTTCCAGCAAGAAGTTAATAGGTACTATTTGTGGGCCAGGGTCTTTCTTCATGTTTTCATGAGTTTGCATGGTCTGCTTGCATGGTCTACTCATGTTGGTACTCCCCAGGTACTCTCTCTCCATTTTGGGACTTAAAGATGTTTGAGGGAACGAACGGCTGGTCCCAAAAAGGGGGCATTCTCTTCTTGGGCTGGGGATTCGGTTTAGGGCTGAGGTTTGATTTTTTTATTTATGTTTTGCTAATATAGCTCTGGGAATCAATGTCCCAGAGCTAGATAATAGACTAAGAGTTGTGCTTTCACAAGCACACCATTATTGTTGTTGCCAATGGTTAGGCTTGGTATTTATGCATTAAACTTTATTGAATATGATTTAGGGAGGAAAAGAGATGCAGATAAAAAAAAGAGGGTGGAGTGCTTGAAAAGAAAGAAAACAAAACAAAACTGTCATGATGTTGGCGCTTTTGACCGGCTTAATTATTCATTCCATTCACCTGTCCAACTCTGCCCCGTTTCTAATCGCTGCTCACCTGATCCACCTGCTCCTGCCTCTATTTATGCTGTTTTCATCCAGTCATCAGCGCCAGATTATTCTTGTTCTCTCTAGCCAGTGGTGACAGTGTTTTTAGAGTACCTTGCTGTTTCAGATTTTCTGATCCTGATCCATTCTGCCTCTCAACCACTGAGCCTGCTTGTTCCCAATTGATCTGTTTACCTTAAAGGAATTCATATTCAGAATTCAAACTTCTGAAAGTACTTTAAATATGAAATTATTACATACTGTTTAACAAATGATAAGTGTTTTGACTTAAGAGTAATTTAATTTTTTTACTGGAGACATCCATGTTTGTCAAGGAACACCACTGCCACCTACCAGTTTGTGACATCATGGAGCAGTATCGGCTGTTGAGCAAGTCCCTATACTGTATCTGGTGTTTGTCACTACGAGCTATTATCCAAGAGAATCTTGAAAACATTCTGCTTCGAAATTTTGCATAGATATTATGTGTTTTTTTTCTCTGGCCAGAAGTTTGATGGCAAATCCTTACTCTTCAAGTTGGCAATCGAACAACAATCCCGTCTGTGTAGGATCATGAATCAGAAAGGTGAAATAAAAAATGTTTTATGCACATGGGCATTGTCAGTTTAAGCTCTCGCAAATTTCAATGGTGAAGTCCCCTCAAAATCATCAATAATTGTTATTGATTGCATATGTGTCTCGTAGTTCCCATTGATTTTGCATGTAAAGCAGGGAGAGTGGCGCTAGGCTTACCACAATGCCGGAAGATTAACACTAAATTAATTAAATCACCTTAAACATATGGTATAGATAATGATCCATTGATCATTCATTGCTGACCTGACCTTTCCTGAAACTGTCTTTGGACTCCTGGACCTCTGAGACGCCTGTTCCTGTTCTGATCTTTTTTTTTCTTTTCCTTGGATATCCAGTCACAATATGTGTGTGGAAAGCAAAACCTAAGGTAATTACACAATATTATTCAGGGTTGTATATATCTGTAGCTGCAGCTTAGTATTTAGTATGAGTGTGTATTCATGAGCAACTTGAACCAAACTCCAGTTTTACGTTTGCATGAGCATGCTTGTTCATGAAGGATTTGCAGAGCTTCTTCAGAAGGAAAATACACCCAATAGCAGGTGTGGGTGGCCACAGCCCAGTACGGAAAAAGAGGCGACTCAAGCCCCAGAGATTCAAATTCACCCCAGATCAATGGGACATGAGGAGCGCAGACATAGGGATGGTTGCACCCACCAGAGAATGGCAGACATGATTACCCAGGGCCATCCCTAGAGGGGCCAAATCCCAAAATTGACCTAGTCTCTCAGGGGCTAGACTGCAGAGGTCCCTCAGGGCCATGGTAGCAAACCCATGGGCTCCAAGGGGCCAGGGTGCTCATTTACGGCCTGTCAGTCACCAGGGATAAGACAGCACCCTCTAAAGTACCCAAACCCCTGCATTTTGAGAACCATCAGCCAGCCAGCAGGCACAGGTACCCCTCAATGATGAAGAGCATAAGAAGGGGGAGGAGACAGGTCCCACTTATACTTGGGGCTTAAGATGTTCCAGTAGGTGGGAGGGGAAGCAAACACTGTACCTGATGTATCCAAAGACAAACTGACATTCATCCACTCATACTTACACAATCCAAGCCTTACACCCATATGGACATATACAAGCATTCAACGGAGAGACACAGGGACTGACAGTAAACATATTCCTACACTCCTCGTACATACACTATCCTCCCAGGTTTAAGGGATGATCACCCTAGGGGGAACATACCCTAAGACCCAGGAGATCTCCAGCCCCCCAAGTGTAGGAAGAACGACAATCTAAAAGTTATGCGTCTGATTTCAACTTCTTTCTTTTACATATTGATGGATCCCCAGACAAGACACTTAACCTAGATTGCTTACTGATGTATGCCGCAATGTGTGCAACTGCGTGAATCTAGCTCTAGTGCATGGGTGTGAAAATGGTTCAAGAAAGAGCTGTGTGGCTGCAGGTTTTCTTTCCAACCAAGCAGTAGCAGACCAGACTCCTTTTATTTCATCAAGTTAGTCCAGTCCTAACATGATACCGTATTTTCACGACTATAAGGCGCACATAAACGTCTTTTTTTCCCCTCAAAATGTGCGGTGCGCCCTTTGGTGCGGTGCGCCCTATGTGTGTTATAACTGCGACTTTTGAGACCACCTCATTGAGGAGATGATGAAAGAGTGACTGAGGGAGGTGAATGTAAGGAGACCAGGTGTTTTTTTCCACGCATCACCATCGCTGTTAATCTGTGACTCCATGCGTGCCCATCTCACAGCTGATGTGAAAAACATGGTGAATAAAATGAACGCTGTGCTCGCCGTTATCCTGGGAGGTTTGACAAAGGAACTTCAACCGCTCGACATCGGTGTGAACCGGCTGTTCAAAGTAAGGCTGCGAGCGGCGTGGGAGCGATGGATGACCGACGGAGACCACAGTTTCACGAAAAGTGGAAGGCAGCGCCGGGCAAGTTACGCCACCGTTTGCGGATGGATTGTAGATGCTTGGACTAACGTGTCTGCTGGCACTGTTGTTCCAGCTTTCGCAAAAGCCGGCATCATTTCCGAGGACCCGCACTGCACGGAAAGTGACTCTGACAGTGAAGAAGGGGAAATTGGCATGTCTGATTTAGCGCAGCTGTTTAATTCAGAAACAGAGGATGATGACTTTGATGGGTTTGATTAATACTTTGTAATAAATACATGAATAAAGCACAATCATACTCAGTTTTGCTCCCGCTCTATTTTTCTACCTGAAAACTTAATTCAGCAGCAGCCTCTGGGCCGGGTCGCCTCCGGGTTCACTGCGGCGGCTGGCAGGTGTTTTTCATCTAAATAATCTAATCTTGCAGCTATATTTGATTAATACTTTGTAATAAATACATGAATAAAGCACAGTCATACTCAGTTTTGCTCCCGCTCTATTTTTAAATATGCAGTAGAGGTATTTAAACGTAGTAGAGGACAAGTACCTGTATATAAAAAATGCGCCCTATAGTCCGGTGCGCCTTATGTGTGTGTTAAATACAGGAATGGCACACATAACTGAGACTGCGCCTTTTAGTACGGTGCGCCTTATGGTCGTGAAAATACGGTAACTTGATAAGAGGAATGGAGTCTGGTGTGCTATTGCTTTTTGGAAAGAAAACCTGCAGCCACACGGCCCTTTCTGGAACTAGTTTGACACCCCTGATCTAGTGTAAGGACTTTGAGTGGTTGGTATGACTAGAAAAGCACTATATTTGGTTTCATACTTTTCCAATAAATTCGTTTTCTTTGTTATTCTTACACAGGTATAACTTTTTTTTTATTTGTCATGCTTGTAAAGCTTTGCACTTACTTTCTATTAATAAATGAAAAGAGCAAAGAAATTGCAGTTGATATTGAAACATTTTCTCCAGTGTTAATTATCTCAGGAATACAGTTGCAAATGGAGAACTACAAAGAGCTATGAAACACTCAAACTTGGAATATAAGGAACAAACAACAGATGGAAATAAAACGGCACTTAGAAGGAATCCATACGTCTTCCATTCCAAACCACAAGGAAGGTGTAGAGGTGTTCGAACAAAATCTGTTGACTGTTGAAGTTTTTGGAGTGAAATTTAATTATTTAATGGTAATTTATAAGAAACCAACATGGTTTAAGTCTCCCCCCAACATTGGACTCATCCCAGTTTGCCTACTGACGGGAACGCATGACTGAGGACGCGATCTCCTCTGCTCTTCACCTGAGCCTAGCACAAGTGGAGGAGAAGAACACCCATGTGCGGATGCTGTTCCTGGACTTCAGCTCAGCTTTTAACACCATCATCCCACAGCATCTGATAGGCAAACTGGAACAGCTGGGCTTCAATTCACCCCTCTGCAATTGGCTGCTAGACTTCCTCACAAACATACGTCAGTCAGTCAGTCAGGTCGGACAGAATACCTGTGATATCATCACCCTAAACACAGGCTACTCTCATAGCTGCATCCTGAGCCCCTAGCTGATCACTCTTATGACAGACGACTGTGCCTCGAGGTTACCTACCAACCACATCGTGAAGTTTACAGACGACACTACGGTGGTGGGCCTCATCATAGATGACCAAGATTACAGAGAGGAGGTGGAGCAACTGGTGGGTTGATGCAAAGATAACAGCCTGATTCTGAATGTGGAGAAGATGAAGGAGATCACTGTCCACTTTAGGAAGAAATGGCCTAATCACGCTCCATTGCTCATCAACAGCTCAGCTGTAGATATGGTATGCAGCACCAAATTCCTGGAGGTACACATCACAGACAACCTCACCTGGATTGTAAACACCACCTCACTGGTCAAAAGGGCACAAAAGCACTTCTTCTTCCTGTGGAGGATGAGGAGAGCACCCCTGCCCCCACCCATCCTAGAGAGCATTCTGACCAGCTGTCCCATTGTGTGGTGTGGAGGCTGCAGCACCTCAGACTGGAAGAAAGAGAGAAGAATGGTGAGAACAGCAGAGAGGATCATCAGGGCTCCTCTTCCCTCCATAAAAGACATTTCATCCCAGCGCTCAGAGTCCAAAGCCCCGTTACATCATCAATGACCCCCTCATACCCCTACCATGGACTGTTCTCACTGCTGCCCTCTGGGAATAGGCTTTGCATCATTCGATGAAGGTCCAGCAGATTCAATTTCTACCCCACTGCCATCAGACTGCTGAACTGTTAAGAAAACTATAAATCATCTCACAAACTCTAAATCACACTGATAACAGCAAGCCAAAAATATTGCATATTTGCACCACATATAGTAATGCTCTGAACTTCCATATCAATGTGTTTTTAGCACCATGTCTTTTTCACCCACACTCTTTACATTTCATCACTGCTGCACTTCATGTAATGGAAATGTTCACTTACTGTCTGAAAGCTGTGCTAAACAAAATTTTGTTTTGTATACACTCTGTGAATCCTTTTTATTACCACAACTTGAGATAACTGTTGATACAAGGCAAAACTTAGACATACATTTGTGTCACCCTTAAACATTTCAATGCTTCTCCAACTTCCCCTCTACATTTAGGTTTTTTAATGGTTAATGTTAGGGTTTTGTAGGGCGCTTAAAAATATCTGAGGACTCCAAAATAATAAAGCCCGGTAATGTTAAGCCTTATCTTTAATTCTGCACAAAGCAACAATGACGATTCAATAAATCTGAAATTCCGAATCCGAAAAACCTCTTAAAACCCAGGAACAATTGGCTTTAAGTGCAAGTAAGAACAGCTCAATGACACCTGTCTACCCGGGTCAAAGGACTTGGGTAATGACCTGTTAAAAAATCACCTCGGGTCCAATCGCCATGCTGTGGGAACCCCAGACCGGGGTTGACCCACTAAATTACATGATACCATTGAGGGCATTGTATGGACCTCAACTCACTGCGGGAGTCATATCTGATCTAACAAGCCGAAACAAATTCGATAAACATGGCGCAACACTGGTTGGGAGTTTCGGAAAGATAATAGAGCCGAACCATAAAGCACACTTACTACACCCTGGCTTCCTTACATGTTGCTCTTCATTGTTTACTTTCCTGATTTCTCTGGCACTGATGACAGCATCAAACCTAAGCGAGTGTGATAGTGTCACCAGACAGGGCTCGATGTTAACCATCGCCCGATCTCCCGGGGCAAGTAGTTTTTATTGTTGGGAGAGTACAAATTTCATTGCATTTGCCAGCCGGGCAAGTGCAATGATCGCAAAAAAATTATTTATCACTCAAAATTACTTTAAAATCACAGACATTCGATGAAAACAACCCAGAAGCGTTGCCGGCGCCATTTTTGTTGTTTTGTACACATTCTCTCGTGATTAGAAAAAGGTGCGTGATTTGAAAAAGCCACGTGATTTTTGTCCATCTAGCGGCAATTTTGATGTAGTTACCAAAACGACAAACAAGCTAGAAAGCGCTATCATATGGCAGTCTTCTGTACAGTGATGCTGGTCATACATTAAAAAATGTTCATTACATTTTTTTCTCTTAGACATTGGAGAGGTGCATTTAAATGTTATAGAGCTAAACATGTTAAATTGGTGACCTGTTATGTTATTAGTATTGTCTTGTTGCTGCATTTATATTGTCAGGGAAAACTAATCCTGAGTCAGTTAAAAGTCAGGGAGTTCTGAAATTATGCAAGACTGTGGGAACCCTGTATAAAACAACTATGTATAATGATTCTCTAGAAAAGCCAAATTATATTAATAGTATTATCTTGTATAAACATACCATTACTCTAAAATAAGTTATTCATTTGTGACATTGACTTCTGTATGTGATTTATCTTAAGTTTTTAACCTGTCAAGTTTTTTTTAAAATATTTTTAACATAACAATTTATATTATTCCAAGCACATAACAGTTTAAAGCAAAGTTTAGCTTGAAAAGAATGTGCAGGAAGGATTGAAAAGCATGTTAACATGGTAATGTAGGCTTGAGTTCATTATCTAAAGCATGCATATACACACCAGGAACCTGTAAACTTAAAAAATACTGAATTACAAAAAAACATTTTAAAAAACAAACATGTTTCATTGATATCTATACAAAAATGAATATTAGGAACTATATTTATCAAATATTATACTGGGCAAGTAAAAATTGTTTCTGGGCAAATGAAATGTGAAAGTCACTTGCCCAAAGGGCAAGTGGTAAAAATCCTTAACGTCACGCAGCTGCGGGGGGACAGTGGCCAAGAAGGGTTCCAGCGAGGGGTTAGACCCAGTTAGACCCAGCTTTCTTTGCCAGAGGGAAGGGAGCCAAATGTCAATTGTTAGCTTGTGTCTAAAAAACATACAATTCAAAATTTTCAGTAGGAAAGAGGCTTGGATTGTGATGTTGCTGGTGATTTCTCTGTTTCAGCTTCAGTAACATAAGTAGAAGGAGGAAGGTGCAAAGCAGGGGCTGGTACTTTTTTGACTTAAAAAGACTTCCAAAGGCTCACACTTGAATAAGGACTATATCGCAATCCCTGGTTGACAGAAAAATCAAAACAAAACAATAGCATAGGGCCATAACATGTCAGTTAAATTTTCGTCAATCTCATTACTGAAGAGATTGACAAAAATGTCTTATTCACATCTTGAAGTGTGTTGAGAAAGGGGCTCATGACAACCTCCGATTTGTTCCATGAACACCTGAAACTCACAAGGGAAAAGTCCAGTTCTTGGCAAGTGCAGCTAATCCATGGAGACAATTCTGAGACAATTAGTGGACAAAACTCTTTAGTGACACAAATTCAGAAAATCTTATCAGTTTTCTGGGGTTCTTTCTTAGGCAACACTATGTTAAGTGTTCAGTCAGCTCAAATCAAAACACTAGAGCGTCAAAAAATAGAAAAATCTGAAATAAATCCCATTCTCAAAGGTTTTTGTGTACTTCCTAAAAAAGGCCACAGCAACATAAGAAGTGCTTTGGGAATAAAAATAAAACTAGAAAGTGACCAAAACAGCAGGAAACAAATGGAGGCCACAAGCACATGTGAAAGCATGACAGAGTGGCATGACATTGATTGATGTCTGAGCACTCCTCCTGATTCACTGATTAAACCCATCAATCTATATGCAGAGGAGGTGTCCGATGCAAATAGGCCCAATCAGATAGGACAAAATGGTTTTGTCAGGAAGTTATGGAAATAAGAGCATGCCTACCGATTCAGGTGTGACTGTGAGAACGCAGCGTGCAGGCGAGGATCTGAAGCCACAGTACTCCAAATTAGGAGATTACATGCTCTCAGCTTCCCTCCGTTTGGTCCTGCTCTGACACCCAAATTGTTCTGCCATTCTTACTATTTCCTCTGCATTACTCATTGCATGTTGATCCAATACAAAGCAGCAGATAAGGGGAAGGCCAACTTCTGTATACATAAAGCATTCTTGTTTGACAGATATGGAAAAATCCCTCATAAATATAATGTATTGGATTTATTTTTTATTGTTAAACAATATGAGCAGCATGACCTGGTGGAACATCGTTAAAAAAAAAGCAAAAAACACATCTGTTGTCTGAAGAAAGTGAAGTGAAGGAAACTGCTGTAGATAGATCTCTCCTTTTTTCCCCAGTAACTTGTTTTCACCTTTCTTCTTTTGTTGCCTGACCATTTCAATATCTCAGCTCATCTAATAACAGTCATTCCTCTGTGGATTCTGTGTCTCATCTCACTTCCTCAGCCCTGCACTGTACGAGTGTAGATTTCTGTGCCTGCACAAGCGCACACTTTCCCCCGAAGCCAACTGTGATCCGAATCAGTTTAATTAAGTAACAAATTCTGTTGGCATAGTAACAGCCCAGCTAATTTATCATGGGAAATCACGTGTGAGACAAACAGGTTGCATGGCAACAGCCAATGGCGTCACGGGATGGGGCAGTGGCAAATTGTATGGGATACAGATGCATGTGACGGCATGTTGATGCATTTGAGTGCTGTTAGAGTGTATTGAGTTGTGTTGTGCGACATTCCAGAGTCAAACTCAAGAAACAATATCATCTTGACCTTATGATATTTCGGTGAACTCAGTTGTAAGCATTAAAACAAGCAGAGGAATCCTGAATGTCTCCCTTTTCTCTATTATTGGCAATGATGATCGTTGTCCACATGCCTCCTGTTTGGACATGGTTTTAACTAATGATTCTAACTAATTAGGAAAAAATGTGGACTGAAAGTAAGTTGGATGACGAAGTTGGATGAGCATATATATATATATATATATATATATATATATATATATATATATATATATATATATATATATATATATATATATATATATATATATATATATATATATAGCCAATGCTTCTGTGCTGACCTTTATATCACTGTATCTCACTTGGATCTTTTTTTATCTGTTACCTTTCCTTCCTCTAATTAATTATTTAATCTTTTTCCAAGTAAAAAAACAGAAGAATATGTTCTTTACAAGAGTAAAAATTTTGGAAATTATTAAAGGAAGAGGGAACTACAACCACCTTTGCACTTTTAATCTAAACCCAGATTTTAGAATAATTGGAGAATGCTTCTCATAGGATAAACGTCATGATTGTGCCCTTTTTGGACTTTTGTTTAAGTTTGTTTTTAATTCAGGCTTGCAGGTGGTGCAGTGGTTAGCATGCACGGCCCATGTACGGAGGCCTAAGTCCTCGATGCATGCAACCCAGGTTTTAATCCGGCCTGTGGTCCTTTCCTGCATATCTCTCCCTCTTTCTCATACATATTCTGTGTTTTCTTGATTGTTGTTTTCTTTTCAATTGTGTGTTATATTTAAGCAGTGTATTTTCTTAGTTACTCTCTGTTGCCCTCTTGTGCCAGTCTCCTTTCCTTTAGCTCTTTCTACTTACTTCTGTCTACACCTGCTCCTCTTCAGCTAATTAGTTCTCCATTGGTTTCTCTCTGCCATATATACCTCCTGGTAAGTTAATCCTTGCTGGATCCTCGTCGTTCTTTTGGTTAATTCCTCCCTATTGCCTCCTACTTCTTTGGTTCTTGAGTTTTTTGTGTCTGTAGGTTCTGGAATAAGGATTTTGTATTTTTACTTTTTCATTAAACTTTGCAAGCAATCATCCCTGCCTCTTCGGCCCAACATTTGGGTCCACAACTCCATCCACCAACTGTGACAATCTTTAAATTTTAAAAAGTTAATTAATCAGTAAAAATTTAAATTCCTGTTTCTTCAAAGCTGATGTCAACTATTAAACTTTAGGCCCCAGTGACACTCTTGAATTTCTCTCTTTAGGCTGACTTTAATCAGATATTGTCACTCTATTAAAACAAAAAAGAAACATTAAACAGAACAAAAAGATAACTGTAATTCCTCAAAGCTTCATGGAAATAAAAATATATCTGAAGTAAGAACCAATATGTGGATGATTATATTAGTTGAACAACTTTAATATTCCAAACACTTACCAAAACACAAAAATTGTGATACAGCTCTACTCCGATCAGCTGGCTTTACATTACATCACAAACTGTATAATATTAAAACTATATTTTTCTTCTAACCATTATGTTCCAAACCTTTACATTTGAAGCATGATTAAAAACAGTTTTTTGCCTGGCTTGTTTCTGAAAAGTGATATTTTTGTGTATTATGAATGTTTGACTTCAACAAAAAGTCAGGCAAAAATATGAGTCTTCATTTTTTTGTTACAAAATGTCTAAGATTTTGAAGGCATAATATCAAGCCTTTCAATGGCCTTTTAGATAAAAACCAGAAACAACCTTTTTTTCAAAAAAGGATTTCTTTTAAAACTTTATGTTATTTCAATAAATTATGGACAAGTACTCTTAACATATATAAAGTTTTATTGATTTTACTGTTGTAACCTTTTTTTGTCACGGCCCCTCATTCAATATCTCCCAATTACCAGAGATTGGAATGCAAATGCAAAAGCTTTTGGAGTAAAATAGTTTAAAATAGTAAAAATGTTTTCAAGTGTAAGTATCATTTGTTCATCTTTTATTGTATATGTGTGAATACATGCCATTGCTTGCTTGAGTTTTTGAGATTTTTTTCAGCACTAAGACACCAGGAACAGTAAGCAGTCCAGCTATTTTAATGACATAAAACATACTCTCCCTAATCTCTAATTGTGCATGCTTGTAACCTGCACACTAGAACTCTCACATGCACTTCAACAAAATATAGAGTTAGACAGAGGTAAATGACTACAGACTAGCCACCCTGTTGTCTTTGTTCCTGAAATCCTTTAAATGACTGTTGTTAAAGCACAGGCCCCTGCTATACTCTTGGCAGTTTGTTTACTAGTCAAACACATTGGCAAATGATGCAGTCAGCTTTGGACTTCACTTAATCCAGGCACGATCTCAACCACGCATGGTTTAACACTACAGCCCTTTTTGTGGTCCTCAGCTAGGCTTTCAACAACCTATAAATCCTTCACCAAATGCTTTAATGTTTTAAAGCATAGTGTAGCATTTGATTTTGAGCTTGCTTTACTTTCACTGATTTCATTTTATCTTATGCCATGTAGAGAGAAAACTGTCTCCTGTTATTCATGTAATTTCTTTCTTCTTTTTTAGAAGAGACCCCGTGGACCCCAACTGTTTACCACAGTAGATGTAAAAGCTTTGATAAACTGGCTATAGGTTGACTTCCTGCTGTGTTACAGCAATCTGCAGCAGAACAGCGCAAACACTGACATTTATTCATAAGAAAATGTCACCGTTTATTGCACTAAAAGTTGCCGTAAATGTCCCTCTTGAGCCTTAGTGATAACAGCTGACAGGAAAGTGGGGAATCTTAAGTGAAGCCTTTAGCACAAATAGGAAAGAATTTGTTTAAAACACAATTTCAGTTTTTTTTACTTGCAGAACTATATGTGAGGATCTTGGCCGCTAAGTAAAACAAATACAGATAAGTCACACAAAGGCTGATATATTAAGCCTTTATTTATGTCAATAAGGATTAATTTCGGCTAATGACTAATAATTACTAATTACTAATTAATAATTTTAACGCCTGGTCCTGGTCTAACTGAAATTACTCTAGAAGAAGTAGTGGAGTAGGACTTGTAGAGCAAGCCATAGACCAGCCACACTAACACTAACACCACTAATGTTACAACAAGTCTGCTAGTCAGCCACTCTGCCAAATCAAAGCCAGACCCTTGACCCCTACCACACATTGTCCATACCATTAAACCTATTCTCCAAAACCACCAAAACCAAAACTCAAGTCCTGGCACCAATCAACCCCCAAGACCTGATGCCAGACTCTAGAGGCCCAATTTCTCCTCTGGATCTCCAAAATCTGATGCCAAATAGAGAATGGGGACATGAAAACACTGAGCCTACCTCCACTGGACAGCATGTGGCATCAACACTCCCCACTAACATGAATGGTAGTATGTTGAAGTGAGCAGAGGATGTGTTTGGGGATAGGGAGGAAATGACTAGGGGGCAACAATCTCAAAGGGGGGGCATCTCCCCTGCTGACCTCAACAGGCACCACTTTTCACCGAGATCCAGTGAGGGAGGCACTGACCATTAACCTCAGGAGAAATGGCAGCAGTACCACAGAGCTGAATGGAGCCCAAGGCAAGGGACAAGCACAGAGTCTCAAGCATCAACAAAACCAGGAACCAAATTTATCTTTTTAAATTAAAATACTTTCAGACCCATTGCTCCCCTGCATGTTTACCTAGCTACAACAGAATTGGAACATGCCTTCATGTCCTAAGCTGAATGTTTAACGATTTCTGTCCCTCATGTGTAAATATGAAGACTACTAGAGCAATAAACATATTATGACCATTGTAATAGCATTAAAACATGGGCAATTGACATTTGAATGACTTTTAATATGATTGTGTGTTTGAATATTCTGGTTATCTGAAGCTCATATTTCCAGTAAAGGGCTTAGATATCATTCCCCTCAAACATAAGACACAAATTTCCACGAGAAAATTAGAGGTTTGACAGAAGCAGTTTTAGTTTTTCATGGCAATTGCCACACAGAATGTCTCAAGCCATTCTCACCTGCAACAGAAATGTTTGCAGCAATGCAAATCCTTGATGTGTTGTCTCTCTCCAGTGCACATTCCTGTCATAAAGCACAGCTGTCCCAACCAACAGCGCACCCACTGGACTAAGTGCTCATGTGATGAAAGTTATTCATCACATTTGAATTATTCTAATCAATTTGCTGTCAGGCTAACTGCTGTGGCCGTTACAGTGACACCGCCGTCAAGCACCGTTTGGCTGCAGCTAGGCGCTGCCCATGAAATTTATACGTTCCATAAGTACTCATAAAACCTTCATGGCATGACTGAGCGAGTAGAGCACCCCCCCATCCTGTCAGCATTCCCACCCAGACACTTTAGTCAGGACCGCAGCTGCAGACAACAAAGTCACTCAGAGACAAATACACCCGATTAGTGCATGAACAGGGCACTGCAATGGTAGGAAAACAGCTTGCAAACACAATAAAGAGCAGTATGCATAAATTCTCCTTTTCTTAACTCTCAAATGAATAGAAAGGGAGCAGGCCTGAGATCTCAATCAATTAATGAGGTTTGTCATCCAGGTCTTGCTCAGAGCAGCGGAAAGCATCCGCTAGTTCCTTCCTTCATTTAACACCCAGCATAAAAGCTGCTTTAAGCCAAAACAACAGGGCAGACAATCCGAGCCTAAATGCAGTAATCACCAAGCGAATATGGAAAACTACAGCTTCCTGAGGGGCCAGAGGCAGAGGGATTAATATAAACTCTACTTACTGGTTTCCTTTGTCATACGAGTGTGGCTTTTCATGCTTCCAGTAATGAGTTCCTATTTATTCTAAAGTTCTGTACAAAAACCTATTCACAAAATTGTTCCTAAACTTTAACCTCCGCATTTGTAAGAAAAAATGTATAAATGTTTTTTCATGAAATATATAAAAATATTGTGTCATGTAATTTAATATCGGATCATCTAAACAATGTTTTTCCGAAAATGGCAATATTTGTAACAAAAACAATAGTGGGCCAAGGGCAGAGAAATTAATAGAATCCATAACATAGAGTCCACTTAGGTTAGGAAAATCCCAGTCTACACCATTTGTCCTGAGGCCTAAATTACCACATGGACACTTGATAATTTTTTGTTGAATCCAATCATATCTCTAATATTTTAACATTTGATATATCCTTCAAAAATAGTTTGTTTTTTTAAGTAATTTTTAAGATTGATCAATTGCTATTTACCTAGTAGAAATATATACCTGAGTATTTCTGCTTCCATAACAATAATACAAATAGATAAAGATTAATGTTGAATTTCTGAATAAATCTTATTTTTCACTGACTAAATTAACATTTGTCTATCCTTGTTGTCTTATTGACCCATCCTTCTCTAAATATGCTACTCAAAAATGGTCTGTAGGTTTTTTTTTGCCTACTCTTAATTCTGTCATGGGCTGCACAGTGAAGCAGTGAGTAGCACTGCAGCCTTGCAGCAAGAAGGTTCTGGATTCAATTCCCGGCCTGGGGTCTTTCTGCATTGAGTTTGTAGGTTCTCCCTGTGCATGCATGGGTTCTCTCCGGGTACTCCGGCTCCCTCCGACAGTCCCAAAAACATGACTGTTAGGTCAATTGGCTTCTCTAAATTCTCCTTAGGTGTGAGTGTCTGTTTAAATGTTTTTTTGTCCTGTTTGCAATTTGATCATTTTGTCTGTATATTTGTGTGTATTCTGAATTTGAAATCCCTGCCAAATCTTTTTATGTTTTCATAATAACGATGTGAAGAGTAATAAGTAAATTAGTCTTTCACTTCTGAATGAATGAAACCAGGTGTGATTTATATTGGATGTGTCTTTGTAATGTCTGAGCAAGACTGGCCGAAGTAAGGTGACTTTTTTGGGTTCTGTAAGGAATTTAAGGTCCTTTAATACAGCACTAACTTGGAATTTCGTTGTCATGATTGCAAAGCTGGAGCTAACATGAACAGATTGTTGTGAACCAAACTTATTCTTTTATCAAAGCTCTACTCTTCACTCCTTTAATTGCTCTCCGGGGACAAATAAAGATTTCTCTGATGCTATTTTTGATTCTTAACATCACTGACTAATAATCACCACATCCTCTAACAGCAAAACATGCTTGGCAGCACCCGTTTGTACCTCACATGTATAGTTCTTTTTAATAGTTTTTTTTATGTTTTATTAATTTTTTTATGAGACTTGGATCTCGGACCAGGAGTTCAGTCAAGCCTATATATATGCCCCAATATTTAGGGCAGAAATCTGAAGTCTTTTTCAGAACTTTTGTGTGACTGTGTATCAGCAAAGCAAGGACCAGCAAAGAAAGGACCAGGTAAATGGTTGAAAAAGGCCTGAAACAGATCCCGGCTTTCACGATTTTCAAGCATGATTCTGATCTTACAATAGGACTGACAGGAGTGGCACAAAATGGGTGTTACTCTGTTTCTACCCCATCTCCCTCCAGGTTCGCCTCACTATGTTCAGAGATGGTACTCTGCATTGGTTATAACAGGAGATCATTTGAGCTTTCCCGCCTTTCTGCCACCTCAAACCATTTGTCATTAGAGCAATAACAACATTCCACTCATTTTAACTTTGCACTGAAAATAAAATTCCATTCCCCCCTATTATTAAAGAAAGCAATAATTACAAACGGGGCACCATGTCTTTGGCTATGCAGTGGGTACATCACTACCATGCCACCCTATTGGTAGACATGCTTTTGTTAAAAGCTTGGTGGTTAGCTATCTGGACCGGGAACCTTTTCTGACTGTTTTAAAATCAGCATTTCAATAAACAACCCCATAATTCAACTGCATCTAAACAAAATCGCCAACCCCCTTCCTCACCTGGAACCTTGCTGGTTGCTAATGTTTACAAGCTGCTATTCACTGCCAGTTCTGCAGCAGCTTGCTCATGTATTGTAACGGACACCGCTCCTATCCTCCACCCTCCCACTAAAACTGTGTTTGGGTAGTAGTGTGTTCTTATAGGCGCAAAAAAAACACGTCATCATAGCAGAATTATTGCTGGTGTTTCTATGAAACTCATGTTGACAAGTTTAAATTCCCCTCCCAAAACAAAAGCCCCCACCTGCAGCCGGAGAACTTTAAGCCCCCAGTTCCAAACAGATGATTTTATTCCTTTTTTTGAGAACGAACTTATTACTCACCTGTAGTAATTATGTCGTTTGCAGTTTCATGTGACGTTTTCTCTTGCCAAATTGGAACCTGAGAGTAATACTGCAGCTACAGAAACACTGGTGAGCCACAAATACGCTGTTACAAAAAAACCCTCAATTGAATATTTATCAAAAATATTTTATCAAAAAAACATTAGAATAACCAAATAGAATTAATTAATTGAATTGACTCAAGAAGTTGTATTTACCATTTCTAAATACCCAAATGCATTGTAAAGCTGTGATGTGAGTAGATAAGTTGCTATTTTTAATGACATAGAAACAAACAGATATACACAGACAAAAATTGTTCAACATTCTGTTAAAGGCCCTCTTTAGGGAGGCCAATAAAATACATCACATTGACATGGTAGAAGTAGGCAGATTTTACCAAAATCTCTTTAAACTGGTTGACAGAATCAGGTAAGGATATGTACATGGTAAAACATTTTTGAAAATAAAGAAAACATTCCTTCTACCCTTCTGCTAAATGTACATGTTCAAACCTTCCAGCCCAGATTAAATATCATATGTAAAATCATGTTTGAAAAATCTGCCTCCAGTCTAACAAGGACATAGTGGGACTATCATCCACAGTATAGGACATAACCTCACACCTTCTCACACCACCTCCTCCTCCCGTGGACGAAATAAGACTGTCACTTTGATGCGTCTGTTCAGTCTTGATGAGCTTAGGAATAAATATGCAAAAAGGTTACTCTGCAGTGGAAAAAGAAATAAGGGAGAGAAAAAAAGGCAATCAAGGATAGCCGCAGTCCCCGACTGGACTATAAATCTCTGTCTGTTTCAATCGCCGCTGTGGCCGAAACGGTGTAAAATTCGAGTGGGGATGTCATCAATTTCTGTTAGCGCCTCTGTCCCTTTCTGTGCTGCTCGGCCTGCAGTGGTGATGGATTGATTTTGTCACTTGTGCTCAGTTCACAGTATGTTAACATGGAAGGGCAGAGTTGGGTTATGGAGAGGGGGTTATTAGTGGCATGGCTGTAGCTGGACATTTCTCTACGTTGCTTACTGTCTGTTCATGTAAAGATCTCTCATTCTATCCCATATCCCTATCACACTGTCTTACACTCAATATACTCAGACCCTCATTCATCACACCTCATTACAGCACACATCTGCATCTGCTTTATCTGTGCATACCTCCACCTATCCCCTCTTATCTCTGCTTACCTACCCCCATTTCAGCCAGCTGTCAACCAATTTCTTTGCCTTCACCTGCATTTGTAAGCCCATTCATACAATATATATCAGTTAACTACACCTGACTCTACCTGTTTTACCAGCACACACCCACTATCCTCTCACAAACCACTAAAACTGTCTACCTCTCATCATCTACAAGGAAATGGAACCTTTATGTTCTCATTATTTACCAAGAAAACAATTTGAGATACAAATAGTCATCCATCCATTTTCTATACCTGCTTATCTTTGCAGTCACGAGGGACCGTTTCTTACATCTAGCTGTCATTGGAGCAGAGTTAAAGAGGCATGGTACAAAGTGCATGTTCAAGGATCTCAAAAACCAACAGTTAAACTAATTTAGAAATACTCTTTTTTAATTCAGCTGTAAATTTGCAAACTATATCAGGGGTGGGCAATTCCAGTTCCTGGGGGCCGGTATCTTGAAACCCAGGTTTATATTAGTAGTATAAGCAGGAACTTGACATAACCGGGGAAAAGCTTTTTCTCTGTCAGTGACACCATAATCACTTCAGCTACTGAGGTCCTTAATAGTCTTGTAACTGCTATTTAACATTTAAATTTTACACAATACTGTCTTGCTGGTAACCATGAGCAGCTATTTGCAAAGTCGCTGCATGTTGCAGCATATTCAGTGACGCCACTAAGCCAATTAGTAATCAAGTCATATTACATTGTGTGGTCATCTCAACTTCTAACTTGAACCAAAAGAAGACCTCAATAAGAAATTAAAAAGAGTGTAAACCAGTCTCATTTATAATAATTAACCCTAATAATTCCCACACCCACTAGTTAGCTCTATCAAGATGCCTTCTCATCAGATAAAGGCCTAACTAGACTTCAGCTCAGGGTCTAAGTGACTTTACAAGGGTTATTCAATGTATATTACTAATGTGTCATTCAATATGAAGGCTATAATGAGGTTAGTTATGTTCCTTGTATTCAGTATGTTTCTTCTACTGTTTACACATCACTGAGCCACATTCTTGAGAACTCATCCTGACTTAGAAGAATCCATGCATAAATTGGTTATTTATTTTTCAAATTAGAAGAAACAATTAAAAATGATTAAAAAAAACAACCTCTTTTTTTCTAAGTATTTGTTTTCCAAAACTGTAATGAAAAAGCAGACAATGACCGGTGATTTGATCTTGTCCATGAAAAAAAACTGATGCTCCTTATCATATTTTTCAATTTTTTATCTCAAGTTGAATGAAAAGCTAATGCCAAATCCACTGTTGCTGGAACACGCACTGCTCTAAGCTCTCACATAATGATGAAAAGTGAAACATGATGAAGAGTCTTGGACTTGCAGCTTTAGAACCTCCAAATTTTAGATGATTAAGTATTTTCCTGATGTTTGTGTTTCATCATTTTGTTTCATGCCCCTATGAAAAACGTCTCTCCTGATAAATTTGGTCTAGAACAATCATTTCTTTATGCTTTTAAAGATCAGTTATTTTATATGTTTGATTTTTTTCATCTTGTTTTATAGTTCCATGTTTTGTCTTTTTTGCTTTGTGAAAAGCACTTGGTCCTTTTGTCAAGCATCCAATTTCTTCATGTATGAAAATCACTCTTTTATCTTCCTTGACACATATCTGCAAGAATGCTACCAGTTTCTCTAAACAAAAGCTAATTTACTTGGCCTAAATCTTGTTGAATTAAGACAATATAATCAATGAGAGATAGAATGTTTAATAAGGTTTTTATATAGTTACTTTTTACTTGTTACCAGGTGTTATTTCATTGATGACGTGAATAAAGTATACATTTAATTGACTGCAATTGTCCTTCATTTTTATCTGGTCTAATAAGATACTTGCTGAAATCTTTACTGAAAGTAGTTTACATTTTCGTTTAAGGACTTTAAGGTTTAAAACATGATACAGAATCAGGTATAGGTATATGTAATAGAAAAGCCATATAACTGTATTTGACTGTGTCTTTTTGTTGGTGACCATGTTCTCAGCAATTTAACAACTGTTCCAGTAATGGTTCTCCTTTTATACTATGGGTTCTTTTATCTGTTTCATGTATGACTGCTGTGTATTGCAGACAGTGTCTTACATTTGCATACTGGTATACAGATATTTCTTAAATGTTTTTATAAAAATAGTGAAACGTGGTTCACATGCTAAGGTCGCTTTGAGTCTGATTTTGTCTAGATGAACATGACAACATGCAGCGATATTTCGCATATTGCTACATTACTTCCAGCAGCAAACTGTGTTGTGTCGGTGGTAAATGTCAGTGTTAGGGCAGGGGTGTTGTAAGTCACGGCAGATGCTGTAGCAGCAGCAGTGGTATATTTCACTGATACGGATCTCATGCTCTCTGACAGTAATGGTACTTATGGTAATGTCCTCTGTGAACCAGACATGGCCCTGTGCTTTGGCAGACACATCATACAACTCCCCAACACCGTTCTGATTTAACTGGCAAAAAGCTGAAGGCCTGCACTGCTCGATAGAGATTTTTAATTTCAGATCTTGCAGTCTTTTTTAATACACCTAGAAAAGAATTTTCAGAAAAAGATATATCGGATCACACAGCAGTTCATCTGTGATATGATTAAGTTCAACCAGAAGGCAGATCATTGATATTATATTAAACTTAAAAATGCGTGTTAAAGCTGCTATATGATTTACCCTGTAATTATTCTGTCTAGCAAGTACAATACTACTTTGTATACGTGTATCAAAAGAGTGGCTCCACTGCTTTTAAAACCGAGCCTTTGGAAGGCTTAAGGCCATGCCAGAGCACAAACACAAACTGGAACAAATGACAGTGTGATCTTAAGCAATCTTTGAATAGTACATCGGCAATGTTGCCACTGCCTTTCGTAGTTTGCTTGCAAGTGCAGAACTAAGTTGGAACACCAAAGAAGCAATGAAAAAAAATGAGACAGACCTTTATGCCTGCAAAAAGATCTGTTGCAGCTTTATGCTGTTTGGCACGGTCTAAAATATCTTTATATTGAAGGTGTAGTGGAGGATTTTTGCGAATTTTTGAAAAGACCCGCCCTGTCCACATTAAAAAAAATTTCACATGCAAAACCCTGTATCCGGTCCCAAGAGGGAAAGCCTATTAAATGTGTGCAAGAGCATGCACAAGCCAATTTCCCCTCGTGTATACAAGCTCACTGTGTCCGAACGTCCACGCTAACCCCTAAATCCCTCTATCACTATATAGAGCGGGGACTTTATAACAGACTTTATAGCGAACTCATTTAACTTAACGTTTGGACGGATGATCACTAATTTTTACTCCCCATTGGTCAAGTCACTCCTCCACCATGACAGCAGGCTGCTGCGACAACAAATCCCATAATGCTTTGAAAGGAGAGCTCTCTGAGCAAAGCTTTCCAGGATATATCTGCCTCTTCTGAAGCCTTTCTTTTATGTCATGCACTTTGTAGACCCTTTTTCTCTTACGACCCTCGGCCATTTTCAAAGAGCTATGGTGAGAAAGGTGAGCTTCAATGACTGGCTGAAATCGTAGTTTCCCACAGATGTACGCCTGAAAGTAAGCTTGCGCAGAAAAAGATAGCTAACAGGGCGAGCACGTAGGATGGCCTTAGGTATACATATCACCAGAATGATTGACAATTAGGAGGACCACTTATTTATTTGATCCATCCAGAAATGAAAAATCGTCTTCTATACCTTTAAAGATGCAACTTTTCTAATAATAACTGTTTCTTTGACCAATCGCTGGACCATGCCAGCAGTGTTAATGAACATTAAGGCACCAAACCACTTTGACATTTAAAAGGTGAATTTTTCCCAAACTCGAAATAAATGTTTTTTCAGTAATTGGTGCAAGTTATTTATATTTTTGAGCTGAAATGACTCAGACAACTTTTACTGTCATTTTGTATACAAAGAGTGTATACAAAATTAATTTTGTTCTGTACAGAATTCATGACATTTCCCTTTCTTAAAGTGCAGCAGTGATTAAATGAAAACACATGAAATATGTGCAGTGCTGTCATCCTTCCCAGCATCATATTTTCCTTTACAGCAGGACAGAACATTTCAACAATATTTTTATAGCACCAACCAAACATCTTTCCAGCAGCAGGCATCAAGGTACACATCGACCACAGTCTCATCTTAGCACTTTTCCGTCTGACAACGTTTATTTATAGCCTAGCCTGTAATGTCCCTGTTTAGGCCAAAACTGGAAAGGACATTTGGGCCCAAAAGTCTAAATAATGCAAGTGACTGACATTTTTTCAAATGTTGAAAATAGTGCTTAACAACAAAGCCATGTTGATGTACTGCTTTTCATCAGCAGAACTTGGAGATAAATACATGGTATATTACCACATTATCATATTATATTATGGATGTTGAAAAAGTCTCATAGTTAACCTCTAGGTTCACAAGTTGTATTTTTTTTAATCTATGGCTGAAAAACAAAAAAAAAACAAATGAAAAAACAACAACCTTGAGATAGAAGCAAGTACCCTGCATGCTGTTTCACAAAGGTATTTTTATAAGTTCCTCTGTGTTAAATGTACTTCATAAGAAGTGTAAATTGACTTCAGAAACATTCATTGATATTTGCTGCCATCCTGTAAAAATATTTTAGCCAATCATGAACTTTGTCCTAGAAGTGGTTCAATGAAAACTGTTGCACATTTTTACTCTGAATGGACTAACTGTTGAGTCACTGTGAATTGGGAATTTCTTGTTATATTCTGAATCTCCAAATGGTTAATGTAAACTTTAAAAGCTGCCATTTACACTCTCTGCTCTTTTTCTGTTGAAACAATGACATTTTAAACTGACAGGGAAAGGAAACAGAAGAGCATCCAAGTATCTTCCTGAGTCGCTTACTTTGCAACATCCATCTCTCCCCGTCAGGCAAACACAGGGAGAAGCTTCCCCTCCTCCTTGCTCTCTGTCTTTTAATGTGTGTTTTCTGTTTATTATTAGCCGACTTGGTGCTTCATCATCCCAAGAAAATTCATATCTGCTGAACAGAAGGAGCAAAAACAGTGGGGAATCAATCTCTGGCGCTCAGGCAGATAAACAAAAGACACAATCATAGGGAGAAAGAAAGACAAGAGCGCAGGAACAGAGGAGAGGGCCTCACACCCTGATCCTGGCCGTGATGGATAGCCAGAGTAAAAGTCTCGGGGCGGTGATATGTAAATTCGGGAGACATCCTTGCTTGGCCTTGATGATTATGTGAGGAAGTGAGTGATGTTTGTGGCATCCTGCTACAGCCTTCTTCTTCTTCTTTTTTAATGCCCCTTTAGTGGATTCAGTCTGACCCTCTGTACTTCCCATCCCCCAGTCAGGTACTCCATTCAGTCACCCAATCCCATTCCCCAAGGCAGGAAACCCCTCCCTAAAAAGAAAGAAAACAAACCCTACAAGACATCTGTTTCATTTCCTAAACAAATTATCTGTCAGAGAATGTGCCCCCAGTGAATACACCTGAAGGTGGACAGGGATGGACACAGAGCGAACGAAAAAAGTGGGAGGAGTCCCCCCCCCCCCACCATCATCTGTTGGCTGCAGTTTTCCTAAGGTGCATGAACAGGTGACAAAGCTGCAGAATAATAAAGTGTGACACTTTTATATCACCGAGTGTGCATTTCTTCTTCCTCAGTGATTTGAATTCCACTGAAGACAAAACCTATTGTAAATTGTCATGAAAAACATCTGGAAAACCCTTAGATACCAAAATAACTTACTGAGCAGAAATGTGTGGTCCTGAATATTGATTTTATTTGTAATATTCCTGATTAGGATATTCATCACATTTAGTTACATTTTTTTCCCCTGCAGTATAAATTCACATAGTTAACATAAACTTAAATTTTTTTTCTTTTTCTGTTGTCCTGCTTTGCTCATACTGCTCTAGGAATAGATGTCCCAGAGCAAGATGATAGCCCAACAGCTTTGCTTTCAAAAGAAGACCATTTTGACTGATGTCACAAGGTTCCGCTTTATACTTGTACCGGTATATTAAACGTAACTGAAAATGATTTAGGGAGTAAAATCATACACAAATGTAACAGGTGAAAAGGGAGATGAGAAGAGAGTGAATAAAGAAAAAAAAGAAAACAGGGAAGATATACAATAACTCCGAGAAGGGTAGGAACTAAATATTGATCTAAAAATTCAGAGTAAGGACCTAGTGAACGATTCAAAGTTAAAAAAATTAAAGAGGTTTTGTTGCTTTGCTATTAGGATGAGGGGAACAAACAATTGGAACAAAAAATAGGGAAAAAAGGAAAAAAAAACAGGACAATAGGTAAACCTTTAATCCATTATTTTAACAGACACCTGTGGAGTGAGTCAAACACAAGCCTACAGTATGTACTGTATTGGTTCAATAGTTTCAAATCCATGAAAAGAAGCATTGTTCTAACAATATTGTGTGGTTATAGGAAATGAAAAGCTACAGTACAAAGATGATCACCAAACCAGGACAGTGTAGATAATAGCTGCAAAAGGCACAAATCAAAATAATCCTCAACAATTAACAGACACTATGTACAAAAGGCCACAATTCCATGACAGTTGTAGGTGATGTAGAGAATACTTTATTTTAAATGGATTGGGGATTACGAACTACCCTGATATCCACACAAGCTTCACAATGATTTGCTCTCATTCGGTCCTTGGATCAGATTTGTGCAAAATGTGCCAATGGAGATGAAGAACGGAAACTAAAGGCTGCTGAAATGTTGCCAGTGGCTATATGTGGACATCATGGCATCACAACCCCAATTCCACCAAAAAAAAAAAAAAAAAACAGCCTGAACCATGCATCATGCTGCAGCAAGAAGTGAATCAGGATGGAGACATGGCAAGATTTGGCCTGCTCGCCTTCTTAATGGATGCCTCATGAATTGTGTAAGAAGGAATATATTGGGGGGTGGGGGGGCTATTTGCATTTTTTTGGCAGTCTATCTCAGTTCTCAAAGTTTCCTTTACGATAACGAAAAACCATTAGCTGCTGTCAAACAGCCACGAAGAGAGATTATTTTTTTTATTGAAATAAGATTAAAATGATAAGTTTGACTGAGGGTTCCACCTGATAAAATATTTCAGCTCATAAGCGCAGTGTGGGCACAGGGATTAGAAGAGGGAGAGCAAAAAGGAGGGGGAGGAGGAGTAAAACACAGAGAGGCAGAGGGAGAGAGAAAAATTCATAATGTATAATAAAACAAAAGGTGTCATGGGAAATAACAGTGATATTAAAATTAGAGTAAGGTGGGATCTATATGAAAAATGCAGATTTGAAAATGTAAATGATGACGAGGGAGATGAGAACAGATGTGGAACAGTGATAGAGTGAGGAAGAAAGGAAAGTTGTTTGTGGACTCAGAGACACAATCTGTGAATTTGCTGTGAATAAAATAAGGCACGATTAGGCGCAGCAAAGAGACACATAATTGAGGTCAAAAACCTGATCAGAACTCTGCATGTAAAACGGCCTCAAAACAAGCCAACAAAGACAGTGACATAAGGCTTTGTATGTTAAATAGGAGGAATGATGACAAAAGACAACGGTATTTCCCATTTTTTACAGATAATTTTGAACTTAATTGATTACAAAAGTTAATCCCTGAATTTGTGACGTCAAAAAAAGCATGTTTGTAGATTGAACACCTTCATTGTGCCACACTCCACACCACTACTTTAAAAAAAAAGCATAGTGTCAATACTAAAAAAAAAAAAAAAAAAAAATAGGATTATGAAATAGTTTAAATCAACACTTCTTTCTTTCCCTTTTCCTTCCTGTGATACATATTTTCATGGAAATCATACAAATGGTCCACGTAAACCATTTCATATTTTTAACTGCCCTTCTCTGCTTTTAATAGTGTCTTTTCGATTTCATTCCAGAGGTTATACGTAACCATTTTCGTTTCCTATTTTTATTTTTATTTTGTAAATGTTTTAGTGAGTTAAAAGCTTTAGGAGATTTTGAACAAAACTTTGAATGCATACTGTAACTATCCATCTTTAGCTTCCCTTAACGTGGTTGTCAAGCCCCACTGTCCTACACGTTTTAGGTGTCTCCTGCCTCCACACACCTGACCTGAATGAAAAGGTAATCAACAGGCTTTTGTAGCATTTGATGGCGCTGAATAGGCAATTTCAATCATTTGTATCAAGCATGGTTGAGAAGAGACACATCTAAAACATGAAGGATAGTGGGCCCTGAAGACCACTGTTAAGAAACCCTGTTTTACGCTATCTAACTCCAGCTTAAATTATAAAATTTCCATGTTTGAAAAGCTTTGTAGACTTGATATTAAATCTTAAATCTTAACCTTAACCCTATATTATGAATATATCTAATATCTAAGAGATTAGAACCTCTATAACAAAGGTCTTCAACAGGGGGTCCGCGACCCCTAGGGGGTCCACGGAGGTACTGCATGGGGGTCGACAAAATTTTGTTTGTTTTTTTTACTTTTTATATATATATATACATATATATATATATATATATATATATATATATATATATATATATATATATATATATATATATATATATATATATATATATATATATTCCCCCCTGCAATTTTTTCCACAAATTAAAATGTCTTTAAATACACATTAACATGAATTCAACATGAATTCATCATCATTTCATTCACACCTGTCCCATCAACGAGGAATACGAATCAGAAATACTTTAATAATCCCAGGCCGAAATTACTTTGGTTACATTACTCCATCTGTAAGAGAGTGACTATAGGACCAGTTTAATATAACACAATTTCAAACAATATATATAATTAGGGAGTCCCCGCTTCATCTCGCCAACAGTTTGGGGGTCCTTAGCCTGGAAAACATTGAAGACACCTGCTCTATAAAGAGCCATTCCAGAATTTAAATAGCTCTTTTAAGAAAGAGTTAAGGTAATTTGGAATGTTGGAATGTTTGGGTGTAGGAGTACTTCACCCAAACCTCAAATATCAACTTTCTTTTAATTGCTTTTTTCAATTATCAAGTTATAAATATATGTTGTAAAACTAGGAATTAGTTAGCAATAAATTCTTCTCTAAATTGATCAACAATGTAAAAACGGTTCAGTGGGCCAGTTTATTTTACGTTGAACAGATTGACTTGATATACTAAAAGTGATCAAGTAATCAAGTAGTTTTCAATAAGTCTTCTTCAGTTCTTTAAAGTTTTTATTTTGATTTTGATTGTTTGTCTGATGTAAAATCACATTGTACACAGATGACCTTCAGGAAACTTGATTTTTTTTTGTACTGGTCGATATCCTCAGCATTGATTGAAATGCAGCAGCTCTTCATTTACACATCCGTAGCTCCCATTGACCATCACAGATGACCCTTCCTTTGTCCCCTCATCTGTAGAGAGCAGTGTCACCCCTTTAGTAGAAGAGGAAGGAGGAGTAAAAAGAGCCCCATCTTTGATATGAGCCTCCCCGAGGGGCTCTCCTGCTACTAAGGAATGTTAGAAGTTCAAGTTCCAGCCACTAGCCCCTGAAAGCTGACCTGGTCTGCCACACGTCCTCTGTTAGAAGGCAGCCAAGGACAAGGGTAGACAGGGAAGCTGCAACTACTCAGACTATGGGGGAGAAACATTAAGTATGCTGCTGACATGAAAAGTCCCACTCACACTCAAATGGTACGAACTAGTGTTTTGTAATTTGTTTCCTTATAAAGACAAATATTTATATTGTCTGCAAATTCAGCCCCTTATAACCTGAAATGTCAGCTTCTTCACACACACAGACAAATTGTTTGTTTTTTTTATTTAAAAACAAAATCTTAAAGAAAAGCTACCGATTATCACCCATCACAGCCCTGTTCCTGCACTCCACATGTTTAATGAACCTTAGTACCACAGACTGCCACAAGCAGTTGACTTTCACACAAATATGTAATACTACATAGTCCCCAGTAGTGCCTTGGCCATTATCTGTAAGCAGCAGAGGCTCTTTACTTAACACAAGAGCTCTTAACAGTTCAATGTCCTGTAGATAGAAAATAAATTTTTTTTTTTGCTCATTAGAATTTCCATTAAGAGCTATTATTTGCTCAAACTTTGATAAGTATCCACTCCCACCTGATCCCCTGTTATTGTCATTATGCTGAGTCAAACCTGGAAGCCCACATGGACATTCAGCAGGGTTTGTTTGACTGATTCCTCAGATGAAAAATGTTAGGAGTGGAGGAGAAGAAGGGATATTTAGCCAGAGAGGGGAGGAAGATGTTTTTGTGTGTAGAATAAACAGAGAACAGATTAAAAAGTCTTAATCTGAAGAGCATTTACAATCTGTCCAACAGCATTGCTTCGGACAGGGGTGGGGGTGTTGCAATAGAGCCACAATAAAGGATTATTGAGTTTGATATGCAGTTTCATTTGAGCAGGCCACAGACAATGTCAAAGCAGGGTGTGGTAGACCGACGGTGGATACCCTAACGATCACTAAATCCTCTGAGGACCTCCAAAACACTTGAAAGAATGAATGACCCATCTCATTTTACCACATCCCCTATATGTGTAGATATTGCTGAATGGGCAAGGAGCTACACTGAGGAGCGGCTAGGATGGCACATGGACTGGCCTCACCTGTAATGGCATATCTCAGCCTCTCTGTATTGATCAACTCTGCCCCTGAACACTCGTCTGGGCTCCGGGCCGTGGACTATTGGGGCGCTGGCCGTGGATCCCGTTGCCACAGTGCCCTTGGTGAAGGCTGGTATCCTGTGACAAAGAGCTCAGTGGAGGGAGTTAAAGGGTGAAAGCAGTTCCACAGATGGGAAAACAATGCACACCGGATACATTGGTGGACTAGCAAACAGATTAAACTTTCCTTTTATTAAACAGCTTGGCAACATCAACTGAAATATTGGTTCACCTTCCAAAATTATTGACAAAAAGGCAGAACTGTATTTCCTTTTAAACAACTGTATAGTTAAATAATAATGAGCTTTTAAAACTTTTAAAGAAGCTGAAAAAAAATAAATACTCTGGTGTAATATTCCACAAGAATAAACTACAAAGCCAACTAAAGTATCCATGTTCCTGTTGTAAGAGATGACTGACTCTAGATAGTGAAAGTATTGATGGTCATTTTATAAAATGTTAGACTGGAGATGTTACTTTATCATGATTTTACATTCATTGACTCTCAAGCATTTTCAACTATTCATTTGGACTTGTTGAAGATGGACTGCAGCTTAGACACATAGAAACAAGCAACTCTGATTTTTAGCCCATCAGACAACACCCTGACTCAGGGGTGTAATTGTTATTTTTAAATTTTTTATTTTTTTCCCCAGCTTTTATTCTTATTATACTGTCACATGTACAGAGCAACGAAATGTACTCTCTGCATTTAACCTATCCCCTTGGGGAGCAGTGGGCTGCCATTGTGCGGGGTTAAGGGTGTTCACTCTGGGAGCCAGAGTGGCTCTCCGTGTGAGTGGGGCTTGAACTTGGAACCTCTGGATTCCAAGCGCAATGCCCTAACCACTAGACCACCACTCTCCAACTGATTTGATGCAGTCACTATAACCCCTAAATAATAGTATTATTTATTCATTTTTTTATTTACTGATCTCTTTTACTTGCGAGAAATCTAGTCTAGTAAACATTCCCACCCAACAAAAAATTTGCTATCCCTCCCCTGAATCCCTAGATTATTTCTAAACAGGCCCAAGTTTAATGAAATTATACAGTTAGTACATATATAAAATTACATTAGATTGACTTTTCTATCTAAAACCTTTTTTTTTATTATTTTGTATACCATATTATCAGTCCCTGCTCCACATAACATGGCAGTGAGTCAAATGACAAATAAAGCAAAACCATGCTAAATTGCACAAATCCTTTACAACTTTACAACTATTGCTACAGGACAAAGTCAACTGGTGTTTTTGCACATTCTGGAGTAGTTGTGAATGGCTGTTTAGTCCAGGGCGTTTATTACCTTGAAATTATGCTAAATGTTAGGAATGTCCTGATAAGATGTTAAGACATTGATGTCTGAATTTGAAAAATTTAATTTTCCAAAAACCAGGCAAAAAACTTGTATCGGAATATATCGGTCTGCATCTAAAATCTCCTATATAATGAAGCTGATACAAAAACTTGTATTACATAAATCTGAATGCCAACTCAGAATGGTTAATTGTAAGCTTGAGCTTATTCATGTACATTGGCCCGTTTAAGCATTATCTGGGTCATGATGAGGCAAAGATCTTTAGCTGAGCTACACTTTCCTCAGCAATATCAAGCAATTTATTCTAATGTAGCAAAACACTTCAAAAAGTCCTTCAGATCATCTCTTTACACCTGATTGCTGCAGCCAGACTTATTCTATATCTGGACAGTCCTACTGGAGCTAATAAAACATAGCACTAGGGTAACTGAAAGTTTGTGTTCTAGAGGGTGATGTGAGTCAAAATTGAGATATTGGTCTGTCTGTGTAGATTTTCAGTAAACCCAATTGTATGTGCTGAGTGCTCAGCTCTCTAGCTTCTCCATGTATTGTAGATATTTACCAAAATGGATAATACTGGGATAATACTTCTGTTGGTAAAAGTTGTAACTGTATTTGAAATATAATTGACAGGTCACAAATTTGGTTAGGTGTTAAAGTCTTTCATGGGATTTATCGTGTTCCAACTGTGTCCTGACCGTGTTAAAGGTTTCTGATGTGGGATGGCTGGTGAAGAGAGAGGTTACATCAAAAGAAATAATTATTTTACTAGTTGCCAGTCTCAAATGGCTGACTTTAGAAATAAGGACTTTGGAGTTTTGTATGTGGCGCCGAGTATTTGATGGAGCCAAAATTGTTGTTAGATAATTTACAATGTTGTGTTTTACCAAGTGAATACTGCTGACAATCAGCCTGGGACCCCTCCCTTTATAAACACAAAAAAGGACTTTGTAAAGACCAAAAAGAGCACAAACATGTCAGGAAATCATGAGATTTTCCAAACTGGGCATTTGTTAAGTTGGTCAAAAAACTAGCAAGGAGAACAACACCGATGATAAAACAGAGACATGGCAAAAAACAACACCGAAAAAATACAAATGAAATTAAAATACTAGTTATATTCAAACCCAAAACACGCTCAGACATCCTAAAGACAGAACACCCGAACCAAAGCTGAGTAGCATTGTTATGTGGTCCAGTGCAGTGAGGACTGTATACAAACAACTATATGGGAGAAAACAAACATCTACACATAAGTCTGGTGCAAAAAAGGAGAGAAAGTAGATCTGGGCAAGGTTCTGCTGTACACTTGCACCTCAAGAGCAAAGGGTTTGAAGGAGGGGTGAAGGAAGTCATCTTTGTTAGAAGAGATCAACCATCGCTGAACAGAGAGTGTTTTCAGCTTCCAATGATTCACAACTTGGTCATGGAGCTCATTCCAAAGAAATACCATAAGAACACTTGACATGATTAGAAAAGGCCTAACACATAACCCATATACAAATAAAAAATCCAAACAACCCAGGCACATGATAGGTTGATCATTTACTTGCATCTGACTTGGAATGTGCTTAGGAGAATGGACCTCCATGCTGCTTAAAAACAGTGCACCGACTACATGAGCCGACATAATTGACCGACTGCTTGATAGATGTTGAAACGTCTTCATATAAACTGAGCGAAAGTCTGGTTCCCTCCGATTTAAGCCTGCTTTGTAGATGTCATGACTGCGAAGACCCAGAATTTACACAGGCAAAAAAAATACAAAATTTCTATACTAGTACTCTATGTGACATATGCTAATGTACATAACTTAATATATTTTGGGTTAATAATAGACACGTTCAGCCTTTCACTATATTTGTGTGATTTTGTTTTTTGTTGTTCTTTTGAAAGTCTGTTGTCCCAATTTGACCTGGGTAATTGATATGCTTTACTGTTACGTAATGGCATCTGTAAGGTCTTGGTTGTCCGGATTCAGCGCAGCAGTCCGGAACTCCTTTGCTAACCTGGATAATTCTGTTAGTGTTGACCCCACTAAAGCTAAATGGGAAAGAAACTAATGTAGGAACTGCAATTTGATTTATTTGGTTCAAATCTCAGTTCAGTGACCTACTACCTTCTGGTTAGTCTCTGGGTGACATTCAACAAATGTCACAGCTGGATTGATATAAGGATCTGTTTTAATATGTAAAATTAACACAATATATTTGATAAAAAATATTTAGATATATCTTTATCCTACATATGATGAACTATATGTTGTAGCTAATAAACTTTATTTTAAAGCAAACAAGCATTGGTTCTAGTGTCTCTAAATTTCAACACTGGCTAAGAGAAAAAATATTTTCTTGCTGAAAAATTTGCATACCTTTTCAATCTTTGTGATAAATTGTGAGTTCAAAATTTGTTAAATACAACCTTAATACTTCTTCAGTTCTTAAAGTCCTTTTCCACCTTATTTAATAACAGATAGAGGATAAAAAAAGCAAAGTTCGGCAGGTTAAAACCCCTTTCCTATACTGCAGAACTGGGGTCAGGCTTCAATCATCTACAGAAAAGTACAAGATAACACCCTCCTGTACACCCTAGAGGACTGAGAGCAATATCTTTTCAGAAAATCAGGATGTCTTTACATGAGCACATGCATACAAATGCACAGTAGGGCTGCTTTCTGCAGCAGTGCTGTGTAAATCCTTCGTGTCTGCTGGTACTCCCTGGTGACCCCTCTTGCTGCTACTCACTTGTTTTTTGTGTGTTTTTTGACACATCAGATGAATATGGGGGAAGAGTTGGTGGGAGGAGGTGGAGGAAAGCCAGCCATCCTATCGGGCGTTGTGTTTCTCACTCGGTTAACACTTCGCTGCAGAAACAGGATGCCAGGCTTGGACACACCAACCTCTCAGCCACCACCTTCACCGCCGGCACTTTCGACTTTTTTATCCAGCAAAGCTCATAATTCATGTTTTTAAATTCTAACTACCCTTTCTTAAAGCAAACTTTTATTTTGGTTTTAACATGACCTCATTGCAATAAACTCTCCTTGGGTTTTATTCTGCTTTTTTTTTTTTTTTTCTCAGCTCTACACTTTGAAGCACACCATCTTGATCCTTTGTCTGCTTGGGTTTGGCACTTACTTCACTTGTTGCTGAGAGACTCCGACTTGTAATAAGACCTAGTTACCAATACGATCTGTAAATATCTTAAACACAAAAATTAGATAAAAGTATTACTAGCAACAATAGGATCATTTCAAACATGAATGAAACTAGTAACTATTTTTGTGAGGAATCTCTATACTAGTCTTAGTTGGGGGGGCTCCTTACATGACCTTAACCATCCCTTAATTGAAGATCAAAATGAATTAAGATTTAATTTAGTTTTATTCTATGGAGTCTAAGAAGCAGCAAAGATATAAATGAATCTAGTATTCATGATAACTGAAAAGCATAAACAGGTAAGATGTGTTTACTAAATACAATGATTAAAAGATTGATGGCATAAATGTTATCTTTGTTACAATAGAACTATATATCTGGCTCACTATCAGGACTCCTGTCTGTGTGTTTGTATTTCTGTGTTTGTCTCCCTTCCTCCACTAGGAGGCACCTAGCTCTGATCCGCCTCCTCACACACCTGCTGATGGTTACCTCGTTAACGGAGCCTTCTTAAGCTGCTGACTGCCAGTACCTCGACGCCAGAGTGTTTGCCAGTTTTGGGTACTCTAGTCAAACTGAGTTTTAATCTACCTGAGTTTTAACATTGTTTTGTCTTTGCCTCTCAGCAGGAAGTCATCCTACAAACTGGATTTTTCGGACCTTCTCTCCCTGGAAGGATCAACTGAGCTACAAACTGAGCTGGGGTTCAAACAGGAGGTTTGGATCCACTGTCCTCAAGAGATCCGTTCACCTATAACAACCGCATTCTGGGTAAACCCTGTTCCGCCCTCCATCGAATCAGACAAACACTGGAACTACAGCATACAGACTGGAGTCAAGGATTCAACAACTTCTCTGGAAACGTGAGTCAGCAACCAAATCCTCTTCTCCAAGTTCACGAGTCAAATTTCCCACTGAGCCTGAACTAACCGCTGTGTCTTCCCCTCACTTTTCAGTTCCGGTTGAGCAGTGTTCAGAGCAACACTTCTCTCCGAATTATCTCTTCAATAAAACCTGTTAAACCTTTTCCCTGGTCTCCCTGTTTGGTCTTCTGCATTTGGGTCTAAACCTTGGTAAAATCATGACACTCAGTTTGGATATGCAATACTTGAAAACAGCCATAGAGCCAGCCATGACCCTCTCACTGTCAATATACTGATTTTTATTTTGTCAGAAATTGGAGCTAACTGAATAATCATATTTGAGTAACAGAAACGGTTTATTTTCATATATGAAAAGGTCTCTGGTCTTGTTAATTGAGGCATACCTCAGGGTGGTGTATTCAGCTGTTTGGTTTTTACTTTTTAAATTAACGAGCATGCTCAAGCTTGTCCACCTAAACCATAAACAAACAGCAGGGCTCCATAGGATATACCAGCTTTCATTAACATCTAGAAAATTATATATGGGTCATAATAGAAATACAAAATTTGTTAGGACCATATAAGCAATGTTAACTGATTAACTGTTAACTGATTTTATTATTTTTTTCTGAGGCATGAAAATATTTTTAAAACTATCTTTAAGTTACATGTAAAACTGACAACATAACTTAAGTGCATTTATTGCATGTTAAACATTTTAGAGAATATGGATATCTGACTTTACAAATTTACATGAATTATATGATTCTGTACAATATAAATTACTGTTTGGACACAAACAAGAAGGAAGACACTTCAGTCAAGAATGCCAATGGACAAAATCAGGAAATTTCTTTGCAAAGTCCTCCTAAAGAATTCCAAAAAAATGTAAAAAAAACAACAATCCTCTGGGCTTTGTTTCCAAGTTTGAAGACGCTTCGCTTCCCATCCAGGATGCTTTTTCAATTCAAAATGTCAGAAATAGCATCAAGTTTGAGGCTTAATAGAGTGGTCCAAAAACAAAGTCTTGGAAACATGGAAATTGAACCGAACAAACTGGTCCATCCCTGAGGGGGCCTCTCCACTTAGAGAAGCAATTCATCATAGCCAGGAAGTAATAATCATACCAATTATTTGTTAGCATAAAAATTACATAATGCTTGCTGGTTCCTCTTCTCCCACAGCTGCAACAAGATTATCTGTATGCTAACTTTTTTCCTTAACATCAGTTCTAAAAAGTTTGATCCTCCACCTTAATGCTTGTAGGTTCTCTGGCAGTCCAAACTGAAGACATAGGAGGGAGGAGGAGATGATAGAGAGGGAGGAGGAGGAGGGAGAAAATGGCACTTGATTGGTGACAAAAGATAACAAGAAGTGGCTGCAGGGAGCCTCCAGAACTCGTAGTGGTGTGAATAGACCCCATCTGGTTTCCTCAGAAAAATGCTGAGGAGACGCAGATAATAGGAGGCACACACACTCTGATGTACACAATCCCTCTCCCACTAACTTGTTCCCTTGCCGTGTTTGTCTCAGTGCTCCGCCTGACCGGTCCCGGGTGGCCTCATCGCCTGGTCCAGGATCCCCCAAAGAGCTCTCGCCCATCGTCTCAGAGCATACACTTCAGCTAGACCAATTTAACGTGAGAAAACGTGAGGAGGGCGAGACGCCCTGTCCATCTGTGGCTGGTAGTCTTGTGTGGGCGAGTATAGAGGGGGCACATCGCTCTTTACTTTACGATGAGAAAAAAAAAAAAAACTACAGAACACAGGCATGTTTTTCCACCAACTCAGTGAAAATTTGCTGGTTTCATCTCATGTACCTGACTTTCCAATATCATTCTGCAAGTTTGCCTCTTAAAATAAGAAGCAAACTTGCATTTATCTAAAGTTGGCTACTATTATGAAAGACTGAAAAACGTTGTCCATGAAGTTAATTACACAATAAAGAAAACAGAAAGATGAAGAGAACAGAACTGAATTTCAGCTGTGGACATTTTTGATTTTAGATAAAAATCATGTATTGGTCTACTTTTATAAAGATTACAGGTCAAATGAATGATCAAAATAATGGATACATGAAGAATTAGTAATAATATTAATAATAAAACATCTTTTTTACATTGTGCTTTACAAAAACTCTCAGTCTCAAAGTAATTAATGATATAAAAAACAGGGACCTTAAAATACAGTTAAAATACATTATTATAAGTAGGTATTAAAAAAAAATTATAACTTTTTGAGGCTTTTAAATATATCAAATATTCAAGAGAATTGAAGAGTGTATATTTTCACAGTCTTATGGACTGTATCTTTGTAAAATCTTTATTCGAACTCATGGACCATGTTCTGACTGGTGAGAAACCACTTTTATCTGCTTGCTTCTTGGACTTAACTTTTCTTGACTTCTGTTTCTCCTCTGTTTTTGAGAACTGACCACAGGTCCTCTAGCTAAAGCTGTCAGTTGAAGTAAAAGACATTCATACACAAACGTTTTAAGATCACACAGAAAGGTAAAACAAGTGTTTAATCTCTCAGACTAAAAAAATATATCCTCTTGGTTTGAGACAAAGCCTTTTTATTCTCCCACATAAAAGTCTGGAGAAATATTGACCGGAAAGTATTTATTTTGGACACAGAGAAAAACAAAACAGCACACATTGAGCCAAGACGCACTAAAAAACACAAATACCAAAATAGGAATCTGACCTCAGTGTGGCTCAGATGTCAAGGATAGCCGAATATGAGAACGGTTAATCGGATGGCGGTTAGAGCACACTCATCTGGAGCTGCAGTGCATAGAGAGATTGACTGCAGCGCTGTCCACTTGCTGGGGAAAGTGTGTGTTTAAAGATTATTTAATGCCCTCAATCCCCCCGTCCCTCCCCATGTTAAATTATTCAAAAGCTCCCCTCATTGCTCTCATTATAAATATTTCAGCCGCGGTGACAAGGGAGCACTCATGTTGTGCGACAATCGGGAGATGTGTTCAGAGAGAGAAGAGATGCACAAACTTCCTGTTTGTGTCTCTGTGTGTTTACATGTTGTTGCACCCATTTGGCACTAGCATCATACGTTTTGCTGTGTACCTACTCGTATCAACCATCTACCCTGTAGGCTCAGAAGGCCACTTTGCTCTTCCTCTTTTCTCTCATCAACCAGCCGCTTGCAGGATGACTGCACCTGAAAGCTAATTCATTGCTCCATCCATACACATGGAAATAAAGTATAACATCTGATATCCTTAAGTCAACAAAGAGAACGGAATATAGAAAGATGATTACCCTTCCTGAGCCTGTAGGCTGAAGTAAAATGACTTCCAGTTTGCAATAAAACCAACTAAATGAATCACCTGAAACAATATATGAACCTGATTAATACAACTCATTGTTTTTTTTGTTTTTTTAAATATATTTTATGTTTCCTGGGTGGGATAACTGGTGTCTCTTTGATTTATTAACAAGGATGTATGTTTTTTGTTGAAACTAAATGAAAGTGAACAAAAACAGTTAATTGTAATTGACTTCATACTAATATATTTCCCTGAACCAAAACATGACCTTTTTTTCCCCCTATTTAGTCATTATAACAATAAATATCAATGTATTTTGATTTTAAATGGTGGAGCAACACAAAAAGCACAATAGTGAAGTTCATGCTTTTCTTATATTAATTAATAATGGATTCAATTATGAAAGGTATTGAGTGCCTTTCTGTTAAGCAGCTTTTACACTAAAGCCACCAAAAATATCTAACAGGTTGTTAGTAGAGGCCGCAAAGTGCCCATTCCAATCAAAATTGCAAAAAAGTTAAGACCCAATTAATATGGATTATGAAATGAAAAGTATATCACATCTGTTAAAACAGAAAATAGTTTTTTGTATATTCTAAAAAAGATACCTTTTACTAGGGCTGGGCGATATAGAAAAAAAGCTTATCGATAAAAAAAAAATGCATATTGATCGATATCGATAATTATTGAAAAGATTTGAAACCATATTTTATGTGCAGCTCTGCCTGGACTTTTTATAATATTGCTAAATGATTTAATTTTAATAAAAAACACAAACACAGACTTCAAATTAAATCTTTATTTAACCAACTTTTTTAACCATAACAGAATTGTTTTAAAGAAAAATAACTTAAGAGACCTGGGTTATGTTATTAAATACTGACAAAGAATAAACTAAAGTGACCAGAAAAGTGACCAAAATAAATATAACAAATAAATAAATGCCCCCCCACCGCCGCCGCCGCCCCAGTTTCCTGATTTAACCTGAGTTATTACTTTGAAGTTGCTGGCCCCTCAGCATTTTTCTCTCAATTGTTAGAACTACGTGGGAAACTGCCCAGAACTGAAAATATATATATATTTTCCCGAAATTCCTGAAGATTCCTCGGAGGAGAGCCGCGCCGGGGCCTACACAGCTCGTACTCTTGCGGGTGTGAGTGGCTGAGATGATAAAAAAAAAAAAGTTGGTTGTGTTATCAGACTTCGTTTTCACTGGTTCCCGACACATTTTACAGATGACTGTGGTTTGTTTTTTGTCCGACTTGCCATGACCGAAATACTGCCAGACTGCCGAACTACAAAAACCCTTCTTTGAAACAATTTCCTCCGCCTCTCCTTGCTGCGACATCTTCATGCGATTGTGATTGGTTGGGAGGAAGTAGTGACTAGCATAAACCTACATGCTAGGCTACAATGAGAAGGAAGGAAAACTGCGTTTCTTTTTTATCGAACTTTTATCGACCCTCTTTTTTTCTATTGCGCCACACGTCTATCGATCGATATATATCGTTATTGAATTATCGCCCAGCCCTACCTTTTAGTAGTGAGAGGCACCAGTCAAATGAGAGTTTCTTGAGGTTCCTAAGTTCCACCCATTCATCTTTTACAGCTTCACCCTTCAGGGTGGTGGCGGTGCTGATGCCTATTTCTTGCAGTCTATCGGGAAAAGGCAAATAACACCCTGGAAAGTTTGCTAGTCCATCACAGGGCAACATGCAAGCAACCAAGGAGAATTTACAGATGCCAACTAACCTAGAAGTCATGATTTTGGATTGTAGGAGGAAGCCATAGTATAGGCTACCCAAATAGTACAAGCACACTCCATGCAGAAAAACTTTGCCCCAGGAATCACACCCAAGAACCTTCTTGCTGCAAGGCAATAGGCTCCTAAACCTTTGGTTTTCCTGAGTTTGAATTCAGGACTGCTCAGTGACGCTGTGGGTAGCACTGCTGCCTTGCATTGCAACGAGAAGGTTCCAGGTTCGATTCCCGGCCCAGAGTCTTTCTGCATGGAGTTTGAATGTTCTCGATGTGCATGCGTGGGTTTTCTCCAGGTATCCCAGCTTCCTGCCACAGAATAAAAAGACTTCCAATTCTCCTAACAACATGCTTGGAAAGTTGTCTAACTAAAAAACACTTACATTGTGTAATATTCAATTTATTTAGAAATTTGTTGTTCTGTCAAAGTCACAGAAATTTGTTGGAGACCATTTGTGAACAAAAATCATAAAGTATATGACAGACAAAACAGTTTTTTTTTTCCTTTTATTGGAAACATCCAACATTTAGTCAGTGATAAACTTGTGGAGCATTTAAGCAGAGTTGAGTTCTAAAATATTATCCTAAGCGCTGAACATTTCCTACAGAACTGTTCAACTACTCAACTGGCCAATGGAAGGAAAAGATCCTGCAAAATTCTTGAGATTTTAGAAGGGAAAGGTTGCTAAATGTACAGCGAGAGTTAAAACATAATGGTTTAAATCCAATAATACCAGACCTAAATCTCGATTTGCAGAAGTAGAATGTGTAAAAAAAAAAAACACTGAATGTTGAACCTGATCTCCACTTCACTCAGTTACCTTTTCAGTCTTTCATCTGTCATTGTTAAATAACTGCTTCTGGTGGATCTTGCAGGTGTAGCATATCCTGAAAATGTGCATAATTACACTAATTGCACACAAAACAACTACAGTAACGGGATACTATCATGTGAAATCCATCCAAGTTTCTCTGCTTAAATACATTTTTCTGTGTACCGGTACTTGAACTCTCATAAAGTGTAGAAAAATCCAGTTGAGTCTCTCCAGTTGCTGCATAGAAGTCTTTATATTCAGGGCTGGACATTTATTTCTTTGCTCACTGGACACTGTGGCTAGTTGTTTTCCAAATGACTAGTCAATCAGCATTTTTATTAGCCGCAATTTTGCTGTTAGGAAATTGTGTTTAATATTATTTAAGTCAGGCTCCACAGGCTCCACTGACTCCCTTTTGCCTTGCATCAAAAAGGTCCTGGGTTCAATACCAGGCCTAGAGTATTTGAATGTAAAGACTTCTCCCTGTACATGCATGGGTTCTCTCTCGGTTCTCTGGCTTCCCCCCACCATCCAAAAACATAACTGTTAGGTTAATCAGCTTCTCTAAATTGTCCTTAGGTATTGTTGTATGTCTCTGTGATGTAACCCATGCAATTCATCACACCATCCAACAATTTCTGCACTGTAAGATAATTGTATCTTTGTTATCAAACTACAAAAAGGCCCAAGCAGGAGTCAGAGTGGCCTTGAGGGTGGCGGAGTGTAAAGTGCCTCAATTTGTATTTAAAGAGACCACTTTAAGACATGTTCCTCTAAGATGGACCTCAGAACAGGTAGAAAGAAAAGATTTTAAAGTATGTGTCCCTTTTTAAATTATTCATTTATAAAATGATTTTGGTATTTTGTTCCCTGACTGAACACCTTTGCATTTTTTTTTTCTTTTTCATTTATGGTTTTATTTGAAAAATGAAAAAATGGTTTAACTATTCATGGATTTGAAAGTTCTTCAATAGCTAACTCAATCCAGTAAAACAGGAGCTATTATAAAAGCTATAAATCATATAATAACAAATATTTTATGATGTAGTTAGAGGATTTAGGGTTTAATATTTGTTTTATTTTTATAGAGTAACAACGTGCACTGCTCCCATCATGTCCTTCCAAATTACAGCAAGAGTGTTTTATGCATTTCTTTGCCATCCTTCTTTTGTTTTCCCACAACAATATCATTTTAGGGACTGTGAGAGCCACTGGAGTGGTTGATTGTGGAGTATGGCTCCTGGGTTTGTTGTGGAGAGAAAAAAAAGGATTTTTATTTGATTTGATTTTTCTCTTTGAGAGAAATGCACTGAGAGGATTTTCCTCCGACCACAACTGCCCTCTATCAAGCAAAAGGGATATGCCCCACTGCAACAAACAAACAAATAGATCACCACCAATGATCTGAGAGGGAAACAAACACATGGGTGCACATCTCAGCATTGATGTGAGTGGCTTCTTTACATTATTTCAGCCTCATTTGTGTGTGCGTTTGTATGTGTGGCTGGGGACAGATCTGTCCTCTAGCTGGCAGATGCCCAGGACAGCACAGCTGGGCCCCAGTCAGCCACAGGAGGGGTCAGGGGGGCCCAAGATTTCCTCACAGCCCCTCAAGGCAGTTTTAGATTTTGCTTTAAGCTGCAATGTTTGTAACAAAGACCCTAAACAGAAACACACGTACACACTGATATTGATAAAGACAAACATTTTTGTTTCCACTAAATGTCCCCAGTAACCCTTGCTTTCTGCTAACTTCAATTATCAATTCAATTTAGTTTATTTATATAGCGCCAATTCACAACACATGTCATGTCAACTGATAACTGATGCTATTCTCTGCTCAAATGAGAAGAGGTTGAGTAAATGTTTGCAGCCAATCATTAATACCAGCTATTTCATCACTGGCTCATAGTGTTTCATGTTAAACATAAAATGTGTATTTTTTCAAAGCCTTAAAGTCCTTTGATCCTATACTGTAAACTAATGGCCATTCTCTTTATATGTAGAATGTCTTTTTTATCTTAATCTTTTTAATGTTTATGATTTTATTTTTTTTGTGTGCAATGTTTTTATCTTTCTGTGAAGCACTTTAGTCTTCTTGGTGTTGTTGTAAAGTGCTATATAAATAAACTTTGATCTTATTTGATAAAGGTAAAAAAACTTAACAACCAAACAAAAAAAAATTGTAAGCAGGTTTTCCTCATAGGGTGAATATATAAAATGTGAGTCTACTGTGGTATTTTCAATGGCCAGCAGTGCCATGGAGCTCCAATATTTATCTTTTAGAATAAAAGCCTCAGGAGATTGTCACTATTCAACTTTCTTTTTTTTTTTAGGAGAAAATTTGGGGTATGCTGTTTTTCCTGAGTTTTAACTTAAAACAAAACAAAGAAACAAAAAACATGTTGCAGAGTTTTACCTTTTAAATGCATGAATAAATGCCTAACAGTACATTTTGGAGTTCAAATCCCTTTATAATGGTTTTATAAAATACTATGATATTCAAACTCTACCAATTAAGGCTCAAAGTTCTTAGTGACTTAGGCTGAGCTTTAACTAGACCTAATCAAATAGATTTAAAATCTATCTTAAATGACTTATCCCGCTTTTACTGTGTAACAATTCTAATTTTTTAATTGTTGATTATTAAAATCTAAAATTTCTAAATCACTTAAAAAAAGACAAGAAAGAAATACTTCTGCTTCTGTCTTAAGCTCTGCTAACATTTATTGGATGAAATAACCTGGCAAAAATCAAAAGGTACCCCAATGGTGATTTTGGCATTCTTTGTAGAAAGACTGGGCTTTGACAACCGTTTCTGGCACAGCTGAATGGACTACATTTATTTTCTTTGGTAACATGTCATGGGTTATCATTTGCTTCTGTTAGAACCAAGTGTGGAGTTCTGTTAAACAGATGTGACACTTCCATCTACTCCAAGTGTTTAAAGAATTCCGTGTACAGTTCAGTAACTGGATGCATAGTGTGTGGGGACCTATTTAGCAGTTCTTAAGAACTGCATTGCACAGTGGGCTTTATTTCATTCAATATAATTTGTTTGGAAATAGGGGAAAAACACTAGATTCTTTTGAATATACCGGTAAGTATTTTGAGATGCATTTGCACACTCAACTACAGCCTAGATTTAGTTCCACGGTATGAACCTGTAAAAATCTACAAAAAAATACAATAATTTAAAAACAAAGACAACTGTCATGCAGCTAGTCCTTTAATAATTTAAAATGTTAACACTTGCAAAGGTAGTTAAAGGTGACTAGCATCTTGGTTTTGAGTACCAGATAACCTTCAGATCCTAGATAAAGGTTAAAAAAAGGTTTGTTTATGATAGAATAGCATCTTTTATGTGGAGCTTTAAATAAAAGCAGTTCAGTTTGCTTTTATTTCACATAAAGCACACAAACCTCTGCCATCAAACCTGGGATAAGGACATAAAGAATGTGTTTTATGGGATTTGGACGTCTCAAATGACCTCATCAGGTGAAAATATGATGATTATTCTGTGTGTTTGTGTGTTAAGGATGGGTAGAGACAAAGGACTGATAGGTGTTTGACTTCAGTCACAGAAACGATGTTGGAAAAATCTTCACACACAGATGACACTTCAATGTCACCTAGAGCTATTAAGCCCAGCTTTAACGGCACGGCCGCTCAGGAATGGCGTTATTGACCGCTCAAACACAAGGTGGAATCTCTCAATATGTCACAATCTACTTAGCTGTCTAAGAGTTGCTTACAAACAGGCATTGACTGAATGATCTTTAAGTTAAAAAGGAACAAAGAAGGACTGTTAAGGCAGTAGACTACTGTACATGCATCTTTGTTAAGCAGAAAGCAGACAAAGGTGAATTTTCTGCAGTCATCAAATACAAATATTTAGCTTTTCTTTGTCCGAGAGATGCATTTTAGAGTGAACCGATACTTCAGACACAAGAACACGAAATAAAAGTGCCAGAGAGATATTCTGTGTGTGTTTGGATTCCCAAAGGCCTGGATGGATGGCTTTAATTGTCACTGTGTGACTCTCTGCTCACTCTTCCTTTTCCTTCAAAGCAAATGAAGCGCCAGCATTCTTTTTTCAGAGGCATGCTGTGAGCAGGGAAGTTGTAATTCACTGAAGGAATTACAGAATGGAGCCAGAACACAGGTAATAAAGCTGCAGGTGGAGTGCTTTCAATCTAACATAATTGTCACAATTATCACATGCAATTTGGAAGATATTATTTGAAATCATTATTATCCGTATTCTGTTTTTCATTCTGTTATTAATTGGGACTGTTTTCCCGAGGTCACAGTTGTTGATGTAGACATAACATCCTGACGACTTGCAGACTGAGAGCCACGGCCAAACCTTCCCCTTGATCTCCATTAGTGGCCTTGGCAGTCAGTATGCTGGAGAGAAGGTGCACTGTGGATGTGTATGTGGGGGGATGTGGGGGTGAGAATGTGTGCATGTGGAGTAAGGGGGTGTGGGGGTCCCTAATTTGCACATATGGAAATGCTTTTTCTCACCGCGCCGCCTTCTCTGTTGTGGCCAGATGGAATTAGAGAGTGCTCAGAAGCCGTGAAGACAAACATCAGAAAAAAGAGAAGGAGAGGAGAGGAAGAGATGGGGATGGGAGGGGGTAAAAGAATGGAGGGACAGAGGAAAAGAGAAAGACAGGAATGGAAAGTTGTGAGTTTTCTCCACCTGCTGTTGACAGAACGAAGTAAAAGAAAGCAGCTGTTAAAGAAACACACCTAAATGTAACCAGAATAATAACCCCCAGGATGAGCTCACAAGTCAAAAGTAAGTGGAAGCGGGGGGGTTGTTTTGTGTTACAAATAAGGTGCTCAATATTCTCTTGGCCCAGGACCAACTTCCTGCTCTCCCTGTTGAGTTTGACATCCATGTCTAATAATACAGTGGTAATTAGACGATGCATTGTTTTGGAGCATCAATGAGTCCCAGTAATACCTCTGAGTCCCTGTGAAGGGGAAACGAGGAAGAATGGCTCAGCCTGTCCTCTACCACTGATAGAGAAACTCTAGCTGATAAATAAAGACAAATTACAGCAATGGATGAGACGTGCATTGATTCAAATCAATGATTTTAACAAATATCTCGTAACAGAAAAAGCAAGGTTTTGAATTAGTATTGTTCAAGTATAAAGAAAGGCCAAAAGTAAATGGTTGCTATTTTTTCTTTAGCAAGAAAAAAATTTGATAATGAGTTAACCAATTAACAGCTTCTCTTTATTTTTTTATTTCTGTTTCAAAAAATGTATTTAATCTGTTACTGTTTTTCTTTCTCAAATGTTGTTTTTTAAGGCTTTTTTTAAAGGCGGTAAATTGCTATTGATGTATGTTTTGCTGTCATCAACTTCTCTTACTGTTTTTCTGTCTATAGAAAGTAAACCTCATTTAATAGCTTTGTATTGGACTGTTTACTTTTCACCCTCTCGTCCTCCAGCTGGTTGAGGCGGTAAACTACCCATTCTTACTAGAAATGCACCAATCCAGTTTTTCCCATCCAATCTAAAACTGATACCTACGCCGAGTGTATCGGCTGATATCCAATACCCATTCAACTGCTGAATGAATTATCCATACTGTAAATCCCGCCATGTGATTGAAGGCTTTCGCCTTGACATAAACATTGTTAAAGGAAAGGTAACAAATTTGCACATAAAAAAATATTCTTTATATTATCTACTAACAAATAGCCACCAAAAAGAAAAAAACGACAGCTCCATTTAAAGTGCACTGGATTTGATCTCTGATATCCAATATCAAAACACAAGTATCTGATCCAGCTAATAAATCAATATTGGAGCTGATAGTTGATTCAGGTATTGGATCAGTGCTTTCCCACAGAAAGCTAACAATCGGCTTTTGGCTCTTTTCCCATTTCACCTAAAAGCCAAGTTTGACCCCCTGCCAGCAAGCTGCTTGGCCTCTGTCCCCCAACCCTGCGTGTCTAATGACGACATCACACTGGGTGAGCACTGACATGTCAACAGTGCGGCAGAAATGAGGGAAGTAAATAATGGAGAGCAATATATAAGGGAGCCAGTGTCAGTATTTTCTTACCAGTTCTGCGCCATGTTTGTTGAATTTAAACAGAGTTGTTTCAGCTAATTCAATCAGAAGCGACTGGGGTGGTGTCTTGATGTCCATATGTAACGTTCAGTGGTATCACATAATTAAATCACGTTATCTGTCAACCTAAATCTGGTGTTCCCACACATCATACCGATCCGAGGCGAGGCGATTTTAGAGCAGGTCACTTGCCCAGTCATTTGACCCGGGTAGATACGCGTCGGTGAGTCGGTTTTGAAGAACAAAAATACCACACTGGCGATGCAGAGGTCTCAAAAGCTCATGAACAAAAAATATGTTACACTTTGCTTTAAATGTTTATGATCCAGTTGAAAGTATCGCTTATGTTAAAGGAAAGCTCTGTGTTTACACCTTAAAGCTTTCTCTCTCCAGTTCTTCTTCCTGAAAAGAAATCACTCGGGACAAACTCTTTGAATAACACTTCATAACGAATATGTATTAAGAAACCATGAGAAGTGATAACAAATATTACAAAATATTACGCTTTCTTCTTAGGTGAAGGACACCGCTCTCATACCATTCCCAAATCTTTGTCACGTACAGAATGAAGATGATAACTGTATATCTGGACAGAGGAACTCTCCTAATTAGGTATACTACTGGAAAAAACATTAGTTCTGACTCAAAACAGGCAGGAAATAAACTCACACATCTTCAATGATAATTATCTTAATACTTAGAAATTCTTAAGAAAACGATTGGTGAAACAGGGAAATTGTTTTGAGGATAACATATGTTTTTTTTTTATAGTCTATTTGATAATGTAGATCCTTTTATCATGATTAGTTTCATAAAATATAAAGGCAGCACAAAGGAAATAATTCACAACCAAAACTGAAGACTTTTATCTCACTAACCTACAAATGTCTGTTTGGTTACATTAAGCATCCTATTCCCACTTCCTTGACGTTGATTAACAAGCTTGTTGACAATGAAATAAATCTTCCATTTGCTTAATTTCCCATGTATTTTGCAAAAAGAGTGAGTGAGTGGATCCCTTGTGCTTTCTGGGAATTCAAAGTCACTGTAGAAGTTAAAGGATATATATGTACAATAAATTCAGTCTATTCTTAACAAAACTGGTCCTTCTTCAGATCAGGCCAATATTAGATTAAGCTTTGCCGGAACACAACCCCATGATGTAAACACCCAGTTCTAGGTTTACATGATTATGTCCTATCCCAGTCTTTCACTGAGTTGATTTCTGGTAAAATGTTTCTGCAGATCCTTTTCCAGTTCTCAAATATTTGTGAAAGAGGTTTACTAATTCCCCACAAGCTATTTAACACTAGATTTTGTCATTGCTTTTGCATTCTCACCCAAACCATATCCTCCATCAGCCCTATTAGCCCCTGCAGCTCCAGCCTCAGTCCCAATATCAGCTCCAACACAGGCCACAGCTGCTTTGTATTTGCCCCTGTTTTCTCTGAAGAGCCAAGTTGTTTCAGTTCTGCTGCCAGGGTCATAATTAACATTTTAGGTTGTGATGGAAAAGGCCTGTGAGCCCTCCCTCATTCTCTTGCCCGAGAGCAACCTCCAGCAGTACTCACATGGCTTTGGGGGTGACGATGGCGGGGGGATAAAGATCTGATCAACATTTCCCTCTCAGATTTTCCATTTAAACTTTTAATAAAGAGATGCATGGACAAATGTTTGTTTTCAGTCAATCAGTATGCTCCTGTCAACCTTTCGTTCTCCTCAGTAGTTCATTGAGACTCTATAAAATAATAATAAAAAAAAAACAGACTGCACAACTGCATGAACAAAATGAGACTTCACATTCATACAAAATGATGATGGTTTAAATGAATCCAGAGCCACGTTCTTCTCTTGTTTCGCTCTCAGATTTCTGTCAGCAATTCCGGTGCCAGAACCTGTCAGAGAATTTGTCTTCACGCTTATTTGCAGTTGTGGATATTGTATTTCCACATAGCATGATGGATGGTGGTGAGCCAAACATTGCAAGTATGAGCTGACTGCAGCCTCAACTTAAAAGAAGAATTGCATAGATTTTTAAGGACTTCCTGAAAACTATTGTACTGTGTACATAAAAGCATAGAACACTGCTCATAAAAGAGAAACTTCTGTCAGGTACAGTGGGGAGTTTATATAAGGATATTGGTTTTTAGGCATTTCTGCCTTGCCTCTTTTTAAGACTAGGTTCAATTCCATTCATTTTATTTATATAGCACTACTTCATAACATGTTATCTAAAAGCACTTCTCTTGAGACAATTCAGTAAAATCACAGACAGATTGGTTAAAAGTTTTCTATCAAAGGAATCCAAGCTGACTTCATCAAATTATCTTTGCAGGATCCCTCCCTTCTGGATGAGCATGGGGTGAAAGCATACATTCACTTTCCTTAGATCGTAGACTTTACAGCAATCCCTCACTCTGAACATGTACACAGTGACAGCTAGGTGTGAGCCGCCTACTGCTGAGGCGAACCAGGGTTCAAGGAGATAGGACATACAAAAATAAGCAGATACAAAAGGTAACTGTTAACTAGCTCCTCAGTTGGGCCTGTCCAGAACAGACAGAAAAGCTCCAAGCCAAATATGTTGGTGGCTCACTCATGTTGTTGGAGGAGGAAAGAGAATACACACTGTTAGTCACAATAGACATCAGATATGAGATGGAACTTTGTTATTTAGGGCTTTAAACATGAGAAGGAGATTTTTTTTATTCTATTTGGGATTTACTGGAAAACTCAATGAAGGGAAGCTAAAATGGAAAAAAAAAATATGATCTCTTTTTCAATTTCATCAGATATGTGTCTGCAGCATTTTGGATCAACTGAAGGCTTTTAACTACAGTTTGTGGACTCCCTGATTGCAAAGAATTACAATAATCCAGCCTTGAAGTAACAGATGCATGACCTAGTACAGGGGTGTCAAAGTGGTTCCAGAAAGGGCAGTGTCAGACTTCAGTCATCTTATCAAGGGAGTCCAGTCTGAACATGACTTGATGAGATGAATGGAGTCTGGTGTCCTATTGTTTGGTTGGTAAAGAAAACCTGCAGCCACACGGCCCTTTCTGGAACCGTTTGAGACCTGTGACCTAGTGTCTCATTATTACTCCTAAACAAGATATTTTAAATGTTTGTAAAACCTGGCAGTTGAAAACAATACATTTTAGAAACCTTTTAAATGTAGGATTTAAATTACAATTTGGGATAGAAACTAAAGCCAAGGTTGTTGCATTATTTTCTGAATAAAATTCAGTGCCTTACAGTCTGACTAATTAACTTCAGTTTTAAAGACTATGGTCCAAAGACAATAATGTCTGTTACTGTCTGTCAACAGAAGAACATTTAAAGTCACCTTGCTTTTTTTGTTTTCTAAGACATGCCTGTAGTCTATGTTATGCTTCGAGCTGTTGCTACAATAACTAGAAATAAATTGCCCTGATGGAACAAGATCACAGACTCATGCAGCTGAAATACATGTCCTCTGTAAAATGGTTGAACTCAGTCTTATAGGTAATATGAGAAACCTATTACTCAGGGTAACCTCAGATAGGGACACTGACTTTTGATAGTAAAGCATTAACCATTAGTTTGGGAAAACTGATTAAAAGATTCTCCAGGGGGGATGGCATGTCCCAGTATGATGAGATCCCGGGGCTGTCCCAGAATATGCTGAATGAACTATATTTCCCTTTTGGCATCGGAGCATTCTGAAATTTTTAAAAATCAGTTGGATGAAAGAAGAATATATGGGTTTCCTTCAAACCCCATACAAAAAGTAAAAGAAAAAAAGAAAACAAAATTTCCATACATATCATAAGACTATGGTGTCCTATAAGTACTAATGTATGTATCTTGTATTTTTTCCCCCACTGATGCTAGAGCAATGTCTCTTGTACTCTTTTCATCTCGTCAACACCCAGAATCTTCTTAAATCTGCAAAACCAGTGATAAGATTGAAGTGCATTAACTTCAGCTATTGTCACTGATCCTCCACAATTTTAAAGACATCTTTTTTCACTCAATTGTAATAATTCCTTACAGAGTAAATCTATTTATATATGCAATACATACAAATTCTTCATTATAAACTTCATTCTGCAAATTTAAACTTTTAGGAAGCTGTTTAAAATTAGTGGAGTCAGTGGTCAAGCTAACATCAGAAGAATAAGCGAGAACAGAGCCTTCCTGCAGCTGACAGGTATTAAGATTTTGAAAATGCGAATGAAGGTGTGAGTGAAACATTGGTGCGCTAATTAACTTGGACTTTATGTTTGGTAATCAGAACAGGGCTTTTCTGGAAACTTCTTAATGACAATGTTATCTGGTCATTTTTGTCTTTTCTTTTGTAACAAAAAAGGAACCTATTGTCTGACAGATTTATCATTTTTCGTTCACCTCATATTTTCTCTGACTCAGAGTTTTTTTCTGCTGGCAGATGAGAAGTCACCAGCAACGCTCGTCTTTCCCCAACTGGCTTACCTGGAAGGTGGCGTGTAAGGTTAATTGGGAAACGAAGTTGAGAGAGTAATTAATGCATTTGTCAGCAGTGTCTTTCTCTCAGCCTGCAGTCATCCTAAGGCAGTCAGGCCAGCTCTTCTCGGCCTGCTTTTCTGGTGCTGCTGGTGAGATTCTTTTCAGATAGAGTGAGTTTCAGATCCACAGTAAGGCTATTGTTTTTTGGAGAAAAAGGAGTGGAAAGTCAGTTTACTTTAAATTCACAAAGACAAAAGCACAAAAATACATTATGGTTGCGTATGTATGAAAATATGCTCATCAAAACATAGAAAAGTAGAGCATGGTAAAAATAATAATAATGATAATTGAACTTTATTGATCTCTTACTGCAGAAATTTACCTTTAACAAAGCCCCTTGGATGACAACCTGGTTTAGACATGCTGGATTGTAAAGTCATTGCAGAAAAGTAAACAAAATTGCAAATCACATTGATTTAACAAAACCAACATTGAGAAAATGTCCTCTCAGGGGATTTTTTTTTCCAAAAGAAGTGTAAACTTTTGCTAAAGTTTGACCTGAGATCCTAATCAGTTTGTACAAGTTAAACATTATTTGTATAAACATGTTAGCAATACAAAGTGTGCTGTGGCTTGTGAATGAAAAACGCATCAAAGAATCCTATCACAACTGTTTAAAATCCATTCTGAGAGGAAATTGGAAGAAAAAAAAAAAACCTATCCATCTTATCTCATAATCTAAACAATGCTAATCAAATTAGAATAGCTTGTTTGAAATGTTTCTATAGCCATAAATGGTCAAGAATAATTACCTCTCAGCGGAAGAAATTTAGTGTCACTCAGGGGATTCATGTTCTATTAATATTTAAAAGAGAAAATACCCTAAAAGTTGAAACCATTTGAATTTGGAATATTTACTTTTATGTTGTGCATTATGCTGTGACAACCCGTTGTGCATATTCCCAGCTACTTTTTGTAATAAATATAGAAAGGAGTAGAAAATCCCTTTATTGTCCCACAATTGGGAAATTGTGGTGTTTACAGCAAAATATTGTAGCAAAATTGGTGATACAAATGTGGACCTTAAAAAAGTTTATAAAATTAACAGAATAAGTGACAGAGTCACGCAAATAAACAAATAAAATACTGTACCATATAGTGTTTTTTCAATATAAATGCTGTGAATCTGAAGAATAAATAATCAAAAACAGCTGTTGACATTTCTACAGTAATAGATATGTGAAAAAGTAGCAGCAACACCAGATATGTGCAAACATTAAAGGAGCATATTATTTAGGCGATCTAGACAGAAACTGTGGAAACATCAGCATGAATGTAAGAACTTATTGAGGTTGTTGGGAACTCTTATGGTTATAAAGTTTTACAGCTGCTCGGAGGAAGGATCTGTGTGCATTTAAGGGGCAATTCTGTCACTAAAGGAGCTTTCCAGTTCAGCAACAGCTTCATGCATGGGGTGGGAGACATCATTCAATAGAGATGTTATTTTACTTAGGGTCCTTTTGTTTCCCACCTCTTGGAATCTTTTATCCTAACAGAGCTTAAAAAAACAAAGAAACAAAAAGCAAGATGTAATCAGAGAGACTATTCACTACATCGATTGAGTTACATTTTTTTAATTCATTGATAATTAAGTAATTTCAGCCAAGCTTGTTATTCTAAAATTTAAAACGTCTTGAGAAATATCTTCAAGATCAGAAAATAATAGACAGAAATAAACTATACACAAATATTTCATTACAGAACCTACAACTTTAGCTGAAGTGAATCACCTTTTTCCCAAACTCTTGGCTCATCATCTTAATCTCACAAGCCAGATTTATAAATTTGAAAGGTGATAGATATTTCAAATATACAATAATAAATCTAAGTCAATCAATTTGTATCGGAAAGCATGACTTCTCATTTGACAGATGGTAATAAAAATTACTTGACTATATCTGCCTTAGTCTTTTTTCTATGTTAATCCATGCGATGAAAGGGACCTCCTATGTTTGCTAGTTGCAGCTGATTGAGGATTCCTAATACATCAAGTCCCACATGGAGCATATTAATTATAAATGAATGATACGGAGCAAAGCCTTGCGGCCTGAGGGACATGCTCCCTTCCTTCCTTCCTTCCTTGCTTCCTCTGCCATGAAATATATATGAGGCTTAACTCTGTTATTAATAACATATTTATAGATGGATTATTAATTTTCAGAATGGACAAACCATTACCACTAAAATGAGAATTCAAGTGGAGAGTTAATCAAGCTTTTTGATCAGAATCTAAATTTCTAGGTGTGAGGAGGTCTGTCATCTTTTTGGAAAATGCTGTAGAAAACATCAAAATCTGAAAAGTAATAAAAAAAAAACAGGTGCTCTAAAACCAACAAACAATTAGAACTACAATATCTATTAAGACTTTTTCAGTCTCCTCTGTAGTCTAAATGAAAGGAAATTATAAGTTTTTTCTAGCTTTTATTACTTTAAGAACCTAATTCTTTGTAAGGAGGGAATGAATTCAAGTATCTTGTTGATGCTGTAACTTTGTCTTAAATGCTTTGAGTTAGTTCACAGCACTTTCCACTAAAACATCTTCTCTATGTCAAACAGGCCCTTCATTTATAAAAAAAAAGTCTATAATTGGTTTATCAATGCCTTCTTTACAACTGTGTATTATATTGAATTTTATTAAAAATGTCAAAATTTCTTATTAACGTAAGTAACAAAATACATTTTAGATACAACATTTTTCATAATATCCAGTCATGTTTTTACCTGTAAATTTTTTTTGTCTACTTTTTTTCGTCAATGACCTACTTTATATTTTGGAAAAATTAAGGTATTTCTATTCTATTCTATTCTATTCTATTCTATTCTATTCTATTCTAGTAAAAAAATAATAAAAAATTGACATAAGAAATCATGGTATTATTTTTTAAATCTTTTCGATATCTAGGTTGGTAATGAAGCCAAGGCGAAACTTCTACTCAATAAACTGAATCCTAACTCCATCCAATCCAATGCTCATCCGTCTTCGAAGCCATCATGATCTGGGAAATGATGACTGGCTCAATTACTAATTTCATTCACCTGTCCAATTTTGCCTGGTTGCTCATTACCTCTTATCTGATCCACCTGCCTCTTTCTAAGCCACTCGCATCCAGTCATCAGGGCCAGATTATTCTTTTTTCTTCCCAGCCTGTGGTGAGAGTGTTTGTAGCTTTCCTTAGTGTTTCTGGTGCTGACCTGTCTCTCAACCCCTGCCTGTTACTGTTCTGATATGTACTGTATGCCTGACCTGGCTTCTGATTCCTGGACCTCTGAGCCTGCCTGTTCCTGTTCTTATGTGTTTGTCTGACCTGTCTTTAGACTCCTGCTTGTTCTGCGTTCTCCAGGACTGCAGCCTCTGGGACACTCTGGGCTTCACCACCCATATCTTGTTGGCAGCCCAACAACCTGATCCTACCTTGTTAGTGACCTAGGTTCTTAATCTTCCTCCATAAGACTTAGGTGGTAACCAACCTGTGTTACATCTGTCTAGAGTTTCCTGCCTTACGACACCCTAGCTGCTGCTACTCCGATCTCCCTGTTTATCTAAATAAACACTTTTGAGTAATCCCACTGTCTGTCTTACCTGAATACTGGGTCCTTCTGCTATGAATCATGACAGAACCACCCCAATCAGCACCAGACCACGCCTCCCCAAAGTCAAACCAGCATCCAGAGCCAAGTTTAAAATACATTTTCATTCACAACCCAGCCTGCTACCTAACCAAGCGTCCTCTAAGTTGGCTTGCAATATTGGACTTTGAATTAGATGTCCTTGATTCAACCTCCTCCATCCTCTTTTCCACCTCCGTCACAAGCTCCTTCTGTCCCTTTCTTTACTGCTACTGCCCTCATTCCATCAGACCATTCCTCTGTTTTTACTACATTCATGAGGCATCCCCAGCCGGTCTGGCAAAAGACCACCATGTTTACCCTGGCTCAGATATTTCTTCCCAAAGTGGAGTTATTTTCTCTCCACTGTCGCTCTATACTTGCTCAACATGGAGGTTCATCTGAACCTACATCTCATTCTAGCTGCCTTCCATCTAGATTCTATCTCAGTTCCATCACCAGTTTCAGGCCTGGGGATATTCATCCTCATTCTCATTCATCAGTTCATGCCTTAATACAAATTTGAGTTGTTTCATATTAGAGACTGTCGCACATCTACCGGCTCATATCCAAACAATTTAAAAAGAGCTACCGTAGCTTTAGACTGAAGTCATTGCTTTAAAACCAGCTAATTCCAGAAATTATGTTTGTTTAGAATAGAATAGAATAGAATTCAACTTTATTGTCATTGCACTGTCACAAGTACAAAGCAACAAAATGTGGTTTGCATCTATCCAGAAGTGCTACAAGCAAAAATGAATAGTTAGGGACTGTAAAAAGTTGTGTATAAATATAAATATGGGAGCTACATGTACAGATTATACAGAATATACAGGAATGTTAGGAAAAGGATTATATATGTATTAGTGGGTTTATAATACAAGATAAATAATGGCAGATAAGCAGATTTACAGATTATATACATGGGGGACTGGGGGGATAGAGTCCTTATAGTTGTGTCAGGAGACGTTCGGGAGCTGTGGGAAAGAAACTGTTCCGATGCCTGGTGGTTCTGTTCCTTAGGCTTCTGTAATGCCTTCCAGAGGGCGGGAGGGAGAAGAGTGTGTGTGCAGGGTGAGTGAAGTCGATGTAAAACTGATGTCAGAAAATTCCATTTAGAATTTATCTGGGAATGTTGCAGATTAATCCCGTGACTCTATTGTTTATTGAATAGTCTAACATTAATATTTTCTAGCAAAGGCTGCTCAAGCAAGGAATATTTAGATAAAGGTCCCATCCTGTTGGTTAGTAGATAAAGCGTGTGAGTCCATCATACCAATCCTATATCAGCAAATTGCGATTATGGTGGACTCCCTCAATTTAACATAGTTGTTTTACCCTAAGCTACCTCACTAGCATCTACATTTTGTTTCTTTGAACAAAAGGAAAAAAAACATGTTGCCTGTTGATTTTCTCTGTTCCATGCACATCTCCATATTTATGGGACTTTCTGATTGAATAAAGATAAAATGTAAACTTCTCCCATATACAATTCAATAAGGACTTATGGAACTGATGGTTTTTAAGGCAAATGGAGAATAGGAGTGATCAGATCTCTAAGGAAGATAGTCCAAACCTAAAGTTAAAGGTTCAGATGGTAACTTGTATAATATATATATATATATATATATATATATATATATATATATATATATATATATATATATATATATATATATATATATATATATATATATATATATATATATATATATATATTTTTTTTTTTTTTTTACATTTGATAAAACAGTTGATATAAACTGACAGTAGAATATAAGGCATGATGACCTGTGAAAAAGTCACTGCTTTTCTGGACCATTGGTATTACTGGCTACAATTTGGAAATTAGACCAGTCCTTGTCAAAAACAACCAATAAGACCCATAGGGGATTTTTTAGCAGTGTCAATCAGACTTTTGCGTGTGCTGCTCACACCCGTTCCCACACAGCACATGCCGTCACTCAACTCAGGATTGCCAGTATGGTGTAGCTGCAGATCTATAGAGCACATCATGGATGTTTCTTTCCTAACAGTGAATTTGTTGTTATAATCAGTGACTTAATATTTAATGCCCACCGCAATGGAGGTGGTAAATACTTCATTTCATCAAATAACTTTCATACTGTCATACATTGCTCTGTAATACAAGCCCAACTAACTGTTTGTTAGGTCAACAAATGAAAGGGGCTATTGAGCTCAAATCATGGGCAATTAACTCTGCACACATAAATTAACAACATTTCCTTTCAATATATTAAAACCTATTAACAAAAATCATTTAACTCCAGGTCAAAGATATTTCAGTTAAAAACTCTTGCATAAACTCAACTAAAATAAGCTACTATTTACAGAAAGAGAACAGTATGAAAGTTTATAAAATTATAATCAATTAAATGATGCAGTGATATCACAGTTCGGATTGGATTTTATGTTTTAGAACCAAAGTTTGTGTTTAAGAATTAGGAATGAGGTCAAGTTAGTTTTTACCAAATTTCAAGCAATGAAAATGTAATCAAATCAATTCACATTGCAAATCTATATGAGTGAAATTAGTATAAAAAAAACTGGTGGATGCAAAAATAGAGATGTATTCTAAATCCTTTGCCTTTTCACAAAGCCTGAATCTTACATTAGGATATCGGTGAAATATACTGATTCAAAAATAACAAGAAATAAATAAATTTTCTTAACCTTTCCACAGTTTCTGAATTTTTTTTTGATAATTTAATTGAGATTTATTGAAATTATTCCTTCAAAATACCTGACTTTTTCAAAATGTAAGATTCTTACGTAAAACAAATTTTAAATATAATTTAAAGATATAATAAGCATTCACAATTAAATGTTTATCCTTGAGCAAATGTCACAAAGCAGCATGAGTCACAAGCAGTGAAAGCTCCCATCGCGCGCCGCTTCACCACCCTTCACCGCCCGGTTTAAGTTTTTTTGCATGGATAAAATTATAGAAACACAATGAAGGAATCTTTCTATAGTGGACGTGTTTCTGTTGGGAGGCGTTGATTGAGTCATGAGGAACCAAGCAGGAACTGACACCCATCAGAGCAGCGCTCTCTAACCATTAAAATCCCACATCCTCCATCACCATCGTTCCTTGGTGTGATTTATATTTTTAGGATTTGGGTAAAAAAAAATGGAAGAAAGTTCACATACCTGCATCAGAGCACTTCCTGTTTGATATGTGGACGGTTTTCCATCCTTGCAACAAAACTAGCAGCAGTATTGGAGATGCAATCCACTTCTTAAATCTGTCTTTGCGCTTCTCTAATTTTTCCCAAAGTTCTGCAATCGCACTTTTTCTCTCAATCCCAACCTGGTGGTTGGCTGCATATTTAGCCTGCCTTCCCTGGAAATGCGTTTTCCAAATTTTTCTTTTGTATCGCTAAAGAGCCGCATGCGGGTTGCCGACCTCCGCCTTAGGTGAACAAAACATAGGACATTCTACTGGTTAATAACTTAACCATGTTAGAGCTGAAAGTTCATCTAGTGATCAATAACAGCACAGATCAATGCGTCATGAGGTTAGAGTTGTTAAATGACCAGACTGACTGTACACGGTAAATAGCATCATTTGCAGACAGCGGTAGCTGAAATAAGTTTTTAAACAATCCAGAGCGCAGACCTAAGAAAATAAGTTGTAATGAAGAAATCTATGGACATCCATGAAGGTAATGTCAGGACCCTGACCACCTTAAATTAAAGTTGCAGAAAAGCCTTGCTGCACAAATCCCCCGAAAGTGGGTAAGAGTACATTATCATTCTTCCAATTAATAAGGCAAAGATTTTTTTTTTGCACATGAAAACAGGAGAGACAGGTCTTAAACTCTTTGTAAACCTGTGGCCAGTTTTGAAACTGCGGAATTTCAAGCATGAAGTTCTCCTTCACTGTGTTTCATAATATAAGGTATTTGGGCGTTTCACATAGAAAATAAAGCATTTTACCTTACAAGCTGTTGCAGTAGAGTGCCATACTTTAGGGATCATCTTTTCTAAAAGTTCTGTGTATTTTTACATGCCAATATTTGTTGTTTTTGTCATTTGTATCAGTGTGAAAAGGTTTGGAGTGACATGACTCTTTCACTTCTGTCACTTATGACAGACACACAGAAACCAACTCATGCCTCAGTCAGTGTTATAAATGCATTCCTGCTGTCACACTGTGTGGGATCGAATAGAGTTTAGGAAAAAAAAAATGTTGATGTTGCATAAATTAGGATTTTGTTCTTAAGCGAGCAGTACCTTCAGTTAAGGTTGCTGACGGTGATCAAAAATTGAATGTAAGTCAGTGTAAAGTTCTTTGAAGTGATGGAAATTTAACCGATTTTGTCTGGTGTGTGTGTGTTCTGAGACTCTGAACAGCTCTTAGCTCATTAATGTAAACACTCTGCTAAGCACAGGTTCTGCAGAGCTGCACCACCGATTCCACCAAATCCACAGGGAGACCGACCGACATCTCTGCCTTGTTACACAGCTCTTTATCCTTCTCTGTCTCTCCTCCTCTTTGTCTGTCCCCTCAGGCTTTCCCTCCCCTCAGGCTTCACCTCCTCCATCATCACTTTTGCCCCTCTTTCCCTCCCTTATCCCCCACCACTCACCATCTCAGTCATCTTTTTTCATTCTTCAACATCTGCCAACACTTTCTCGGCTGCACACGAGTGAGCCCTCAGAAGTTTACACTGCGGCGCTAAATAATAACCACCATATGCCATTTAGTCTTTACAACTATCGAACTTTCATCCAGAGTGATTTAGAGCCACCAGTGCTGCTGCTGGGAGCATTTCATTGTACCATATAGTTCATGAGTTTAATGAGCTGTATTAGGCATTGTCTGTCAGAACTGAACTCCCATGTTGGAATTCTTATGCTCAGAAATAAAAATAAGTAAGTCCAACCCGCCTTTCTGAGGACAGAAAAAAGCACATTCACTACTGTATCTTCATGTGGTTCACTATATGTATCTTTAAAAAGTGAAAACCATGTACATTCAAAGGTTAGTGAGATTGATTATTAGCCCATTCATTTTACTTCTTTATTTTTTTAAAGCAATTTTATAGAGCTTTTTAGAGTTATCACAACTCTAGCTAGACTTCTGCTTTTTTCAAAACACACTGTTAATGGTTAGAATGTTTCATATGATGTTTTAATCTGTCTTATCAAATTAACCAGCATAATGTGTTTAACTGTTAGGTGGAATAATGTACATGACACTCCTTATTTCTTAACATTTAATGCAAAAGGCATTCCAAACCTCTCTGCTTCTAAGCCCTTTTTGTATTCTCTCTCTTGTTTAGTCCAACTGGCGTACTGCATGTGTATAAAACATACTCATTGTCTTATACATATGTAATGATTGCTAAATAAGCTTTTTAAAAGTTGTTTTAATTTTATATTTGAGTAGGAATATTACATATCTAGTCGTTAGAAATAATGTTCAATTAATACAAAAATAACTTTTCAGGCTTAAAATTCGAATGAAAAAAGAGCAAGACTGAGAGGCCAGATTGCCACTAACTTTCTTGTCTGCTGTTTGTTTGTTATGGAGGACTATAAGCCGACCAAAGGAAGTTGGAAGAAGACTGTAGTCGCTGCTTCTTGACAGCAAGTGATCGTCTCAGCTTTGCTCTAAAGAAAGCAAGAGCTTTAATTTATTCCCTCTCAACTCGCACTCTCTGTCGGCCTGAGTGTTGTGGAAAGTGCTCAGATCATATGCAAAGCTGTTTTATGCTAATGTGGGTGTCTGTGAGTGGGTACACACGTTGTTATAGATGTGTCACACCAGTGTACACAAACTGCATCAGAGCCTCTTCACCTGCCTGACACCTTGTTTTGCTGCTTCTATTCCTTTTACCAAGAAAAGGTTGTGGGTAAACTTCTCTTGCCTATCCCTAAAGAATTGCATTTAGATTCTTTATTTAATCACCAATCACGAGAAACACACAGCTAATGTAAGAAACCTGGTCTTTCAGTAAGAGGGATTGATGTGGTGATCAATCCATACATCCACCCATTCATACATCTAACCAACCAACCATTTAAACTTGAAGACTGCTGAGCTATTTTGTAACTTTTGCTGCTAATAAAGTTACTATACCATATACAGTATTTTATTTATGATTTAGTTAATCCTTATTTTAATAAGGATTAATTGATGAATATAGCTTGTAGCTTGAATGTAGCTTTTAGCTACAGAACATGGATGGATGGATGGATGGATGGATGGATGGATGGATGGATGGATGGATGGATGGATGGATGGATGGATGGATGGATGGATGGATGGATGGATGGATGGATGGATGGATGGATGGATGGATGGGGGGCCCTTTGGAGACTGTTCAATTAATTTAATGAAGCCTTGGGAAGTGACTCAATGGGCAATGCTTTGAAGAGTCCTGCTAAGAGACTTGTGACCAACAATTTCCCAGCTAATGAAATACACACACACATATACCTACTCGAGTCTAGTTTCTTTCTGTGTATGTTCATCACTGTAATGGTGATTTTTTTTTTTTGGTTCTTGTGTGTACAATCTGCACTAAAGTCTGTGAGTTGTTGACTACAAGTCATAGTCTTTACTCAGAACCTAGATCCAAACCTTTATTGAAATACAACACAAGTACTATACAAAGGTAGTCTTATCACTTTTTATACCTTAATAAAACACATTTAAATACAACATGATGCGCTTTATATGGAGCCCCAAAAAAAACATTGAGGAAGGAAAAATGTGTGCACAGATACTATCACATGCAACCAAGTTACATTTTTTTATTCCCTTTTTACCTTCTGTACAGGCTTAGTAATTTTGTCTTGTTCTCAGGTTGGGGGCTGTTGATCTTTAGTTTTGTTTAAAATAATTTTTTTTTCATCAGTTGAATTTCACAAAGATGTTTGCATGCAACAAACAACTGTAATCTCTGCAACCTTTTCTAGGTTGAAAAGCATTCTCCAGAGTATACCGACATGTGCTACAAAGTAATGGTTTGCTGGAAATATTAGCTTATCCCACGTTGGCATTAACATTTCTCTTTGGTTCTTTGGTTTTTCATTTTTCTTTAATTTTATTCTTATTATCATCATCATAGACATACTATACAGAGTGACAAGTCAACCATCTCCTCAATGGAATGAAACTACACCAGAAAAAAAAAAAAAAACTTTAGACATTGTAATTGTTTATCAGCTACTAGTTAACAGTTCTAATATCAAATATGGCAGAGTTTGCCTCTATTACCTAAAAATAGGCAAGTTTCCTGAATCCTAACCCTGCTAAACCAAATTGTAAAGTACCACAGAGAGCATTTCTGTACATGCCAGCTTTTTCTACAAGCTGATCACAAATGTGTGTTTTGATTCACTTGGAGACGGTTGAAGTGACCAGGCGTCTGGCGGCTGTGAGGTAGTGTTAAACACCATGTGAGGGAAACATCAAGGCCTTTAGCACTCCGTCTGTTGACCGCTTGGCCAAAAAAAAAAATCTCTTTTCGCACACTCTTTCTTACACCTCTCAGCAATGTGATACAATCATTTTTTTTCATTTGGAACTGATATTTTTATCTATCCAAATAGAGGATTTGGAATATCATTCTACTATAGGGTTTTTGTTTCAAAAAGGTTTTATTCAACCACATCCTTTCGAATTATGTCTGCAGATCTCAGCCAACAATGCACTTTAAACAAAGACACACAATTTAAAAATTATTAATTTAGGACAGGATACTTACACAGAAGTTTGTCCGAACTCATTATCAAAGTTAGTCTAATCAACCAAATTGATTTGAGGTACAATTCCTAAATTTGAAGAGGCTTTGTGAAAGCTGGGCAGATGGAGAACTCGTCACAGCTGCCATTTCAAAACATTTAAAGGCCGGCTCGCCAAGTTAGGGCCTGGACTAGGGCATTTATTTACTGATGAATTTTCCAATGTAACTGCACTTTATCCTCAATGCATCCTGGCATCATTTTGTATTGAAATTTGTTTTCCTCTCAACACAGTCTTCCTTTTGTGCCCTGCTTTTTGTTCTCCTTTGTCTAATAAAAAAAGTTTTGAAAGAGATGCTGAGCTGCTTTTCTTTATTCACTCTATCTTTCCGTTTGAATTTAATTTCCAGTTTCCAGAGACTGAGGTAATACATTTTATAAAAGAGACCACCAAATCAGGCCAAACAGTTGTTCAAAAAGACATAACTCACCCTTAATGATCACTTAACTATCCTTTTTCTTTTCCCTTTCGGCCTCCCAGGAATCAAAATATTTATTTTGACTGTGTTTGAACTAACAGTGATTCATCTGGGTATTACCGAGGTTTTGGGTATTGCTGAAGGTCTTTATTAAACTGAGGGAAAAACTGGTATGTATTATTTTAAATGTCAGTTACACAGTAAAAATAGTCAGCTATAATTTTAGAATAGAATAGAATAGAATAGAGAATCCCTTTACTGTCCCACAATACAGAAATTCTGGTATTCACAGCAGCAAAAAGATCATAGAAAAAAATGTTCACACAAATATGGACCTTAGAAAAATGTATAACAATAACATAATAGTGAAGAGTTAAAAAATAAAAAATAAAATTCAATAAAATGACATTAGCATGTTATTTAACTGACTAAGGTAGAAATTTTGCAAAATCAGCATGAATGAAACAACTTATTGAGGTTGTTGGGAAAAGTGGAGGTTATAGAGTCTTACAGCTGCTCGGGAAAGGATCTGTGATAATGCTCCCCGGTGCATTTAGGGTGCAGTAGCCTGTCACTGAAGAGGAGCTCTCCAGTTCTGCAACAGCTTCATACATGGGGTGGGAGACAATATCTAACAGAGATGTTAATTTAGTTAGTATCATTTTGTTTCCCACCTTCTGCACTGGGTCCAGAGGGCATCCAATCACAGAGCTGACCTTCCTGATCACCTTGTCCAGCCACTTTCTTTGAGCTACAGATATGCCCATGCTCCAGTAGATAGCTCCATAAAAGATGGCTGATGCCACAACAGAGTCATCGAAGGTCTTTAGGAGCGCCTCCTGCACTCCAAAAGACCCCAGGCTCCTCAGCAGGAAGAGTCTGCTCTGACCTTTCTTATACAGAGCCTCTGTGTTTTGAGTCCAGTCCAGTTTGTTATTCAGATAAACTTCTAGGTATTTATAAGAGTTCCCTATCTCAATGTCCATTCCTTGGATGTTCACCAGTGTCAGTGGGGTGGATCTTCTTCTGTGAAAATTGACCACTAGCTCCTTGGTTTTCCCTGCATTAATCAGAAGGTGGTTCTGCTGGCACTACACCACAAAGTTGGCAGCAAGGGGAGGTGATGGAGAAGTCTGCGGTGTAAGCGGTGAAGAGGAACGGCACCAGTACTGTTCCCTGTGGGACCCCTGTACTGCAAACCAACCTGTCTAAGACACAGCCCTGTGCCCTCACATTGGGCAGCCAATGAGATACTCCAGAATCCACTTGGACATGTGCTGGTCCACTCCTGACTGCGGACATGTCCTGGTCCACTCCTGACTGCGGACATGTGCTGGTCCACTCCTGACTGCTGTCACAAATAATTTATAAATTTTCAAAGGGTGACAAAAAAAAGATTGTAACTAGAAAAAGTAAAGTCCCACAAAACATAACAAAAAAATTATAATCAAAGTGACTCCAATTTTGATAAAGAAAAGTACTCATACCCATCATCTTCACCCTCTCTGGGACCGGGTAACGTGGCCAGCAGTCACAGCAGAGACAGCCATTCCCTGTTCTTAGAGGCCTTGTAAGTGTTGTAGATCAGGTCACCCCTGCCTATGACTACTGCCCAATATTCTATGCACTGGTCCATAATGATTCCCCCTACAGGTTTGGTGCCCACTCTGGGGCGGCATTGTGCCACTTTTTCAGCCTTGCTCTGTGCTGGCCCCTTGAGGAGGAGCCTGACAATCAGGTGCTTGCCGATGAACCCCATTCCCAAGCCTGGCTCTAGCGCCAGTTCCCAGCGCCGTCATACAGAGTGCTTGCCATATTGCATTTGTCATAAGGGCTTTTTGGACTGCTGTTTGTCAGACTCCTTACCCAGAGCCTGTTTGCCTCATTAGACCCTACCCGACAATCCAGGGACTGAAAGCCATTCACCAAGTTAAGGTGGTGGTTCAAAGTGGCAAGATTTTTTTTCAATCAGCTTTTAAAAAAGTAGTTTTAATTTAGCCCTTCCTTGTCCTCCCTTACCTACGTCGAGACAATGGCCAGTTATTACCGCACTCTAGCGCTCTGTCAACCCGGCAGGGTTCTTTTGTCTACTGCTGTCTCCTGCAGTTATCCAACCTTTAGAGCTAGCCCCGGTCAGCTGCCGCTCTCCTACTATGGTTCTCTGTCTCGGCTTCTTCCATCTACTGCTGTCCTCCTTTAGTCTCCAGCTCTGGCTTTCTAACTCCAGGGCATGGCCAGCTCCATCATCCCAGTTAGGGTGCTCTCTTTGCAGAGGTTCTTGCTCTGATTTTGCTGCTTCTCCTATCTAAGCTGACCTTACCTGTAGCTAAACGGAAAGTTGCCTCAATCTACCCAATCTTGGACTCTGCAAACTGTGAGCAACTCTGTAGGATCTGTTTGACTCAGGGATGCTAGTGGCTTTGCTCGGTTTTCTGGAGTAAATCCAGTACCACAATTGACTCCATGAAATCCATTACCACAATACTGAATAGAACCAGCAAACTCAAACTCTCTATTCAGTAGGTTGAACATAATTCAGGGTTATGCCTCTTTATAAACATGGAAACCACGTATAATATGATGCATGTATCCAACTGTTGGTGGTTTTTATCAGCAAAGATTAAGTCAATGCTTATTTAATTCACACAATGTTTTTAAGGAAATATTTGTAGAGGATTTTGTTTAATTATAAAGAGCTATGACTTTTAAACCTATATAATTGGCAATAAAAACACAAGACACACTGAAACACAAAACAGAAGGAAAAAAAAAATAAATAAAAAAATAATATATATATATATATATATATATATATATATATATATAAAATAAATATATATATGATATATGATATATATATATATATATATATATATATATATATATATATATATATATATATATATATATATATATATATATATATATATATAAATAAAATAAATATAGATATGATATATGATATATATATATATATATATATATATATATATATATATATATATATATACATATATATATACATATATCATTTTCTGAGAGTTTGGACACTCTTATGGGGTATATTCAGGAAGCTAAACGTCCATTTTATGATGGGTATTAGTAAAACAATGTAAGCTTGCGGTTTATGATCTCTTTTTAATGTTACAATTTCACAGTGGTTTGGTTAGAATGATAGTACTGTAATTAATTAGAATAATAGTATAATAATAGAACAGTTCTCTATTGGAGCACTTGAAATTTTCTCAATATTTGATGTATACAACGCATTTCGCTTTATTAGGAATGATAAATTACAAACTAGCCTACTTGCAAAACAAGAAAATGAATCTGGAATGCCATCTGCTCACATTTTTTAATCTGTGTGATCATTTCAATTGTTATCTTATTATCAATTCAACATTGAAGAAAGGTCTCATTATTCATCTAAGTAATGTTTGAAGGCTGATATCTATATCTTTGAATTTTAACCTGTAACCTATAATTGGCTGCATTCCACCTTTTTTTTTCTACTCTCTAAGCCAAGAATCCCAACCAAACCATGGCCTCCAAGTATTTGAACTGCCAATTATGCCTGAGGTGTGTGCAGGATTTTGGTCTCAGAGGTCCATGCACTGCATCCTGCCGTGCTTCATGCATCATTGTGAGAGGTTGGCCATCAGGTGATGGAGCACCCATTCAGCCCATCCTGGGGCCTTACCCAGGCCCCTCCCTTCCTCCCAGTGACACACTCACACAGTCGGACATGAGAGATTGTCGCAGCTGCTGCAGGGTGCTGGAGAAAAACTTCACTTTAATGCCATAGGGAAATACACAAACACTGGGAGCAAGGAATACAGGGTCATCCTTTTGCAGAATTCTTTTGTATTTTGCTTATAATTCTAGATCTCTTGTCCAACAATAAATTGCTAGCTTTGTAAACTTTGATATTTTGTCTAATGCTGTCATTAGACAAAATGTCTTTAGTCTGCCAGAACTTCTCGTTTTAAAGTAAGCCAAAGTGTGCTACACTGACGAATACCACAGATTGGGAAACAATCCCTAATGACATACACCTTTTGGGCTTCTATAATTCCTTCATTGTTCTGTCTTGTATCCAAGTCTCCACCTCCACAGCATCCTCAAATGCTGGACAGGAGGGATAGGTTGAGGGTGGCTGACATTTTGTCATCTGCTTAATGCTGAGGACCCATTGGGGGGCTAATGAGTGCTATCATTTTTTTAGTAATCAATAAATCATGCCTTATTGATTTCTTCCCTTCCTAAGCCAGCTTCTGTTGCCTGAATGCCAACAAACAGTAAGGGGAGGTTAGGGGAGGGACAGAGGGAAAAACAGGTGGGAAAAAGGGAGGGGGTTGAGAAGAGGGAGGATTAGTAAGATGAAAAGATAGATGAAGGGATTAATGAGGAGTGGATCAGGGACATTTAAATCCGAAAAAGAGCAATGGAGTAGTGGTTAAAGTACTGTTTACCTTAAATAATTAATCATTGACCTTTGACTTAAATACCTGTAATATTTGGTATTAGAAATTATCTATTAGTTTACTGAAACATTGTTTGGCTCAAGTACGGTACTAGCCTTCATTTCAGGTTAGTATAACCACAATGTTCGACAAATCTTAAATTGGAACATTTACTAATTATAATTAGACCTGATCATTACCAAAGACATCTGTGTTCAACCTTCAATTATGCTGTATATCCTGTTATGCTCTCTAGGATGATTTGGGCTTTGTAGAATCTGCATGTACCTTCCTCATTGGGAAAGTGCTTGTGATCCTGCTATGTTCTTAATTCTAACTTGATATCTTCTATCAATGGTATGAAAACGTGGGAAATTTTTGCAGAATTTTAAAAAGTCCAAAAAGTTTCATGTAAATTCTCTCCGGAAACAACAGTATTTTCTCATCAAATTTCAATTTAATTCTTCAAGTCCTCAAAGGTCATGGTTGTCTTTCTCTGTGTACCCTTAGATTGTGTCATGTTTGCTCTCCCTTAATTGGTTATTTCTTTCACCTGTTGTTTTCCCTCACTGTCTCAATTATCATTTATCTCTCTCACCTGTTTTCTTTGGTTTATATTCTGTTCAGCCTGAGCATTCAGGGCCAGATCATTATTTGTTTTTCTGTCTGTCCGTTCGGTTTATTTGATGCCACGGTTCATGTTAAGGATACTTGTCTCGTCTCCTGCTCGTCCACTGTTCCTCCCCTGCTGAGCCCTCTGGATTTTTGGCTCTGTACGTGGGGAGGTTCAGTTTTTATCCATGTAAGCCAAGTTGAAGACCAGTTTAAAGTCCTGCATTCGGTTCTGGTTTCACGTCCTGTCTCGGCTACCCTCTTCCACTGAGCTTACCCGTCTGCACCTGATCCTGTGCGTGACCTCCTGGTCACGCTTCGGACTCTGCGGGACTGACGTTTAAACTGCGTCATTGTCCTGTAATCAGCTAAGCAGTTTTAGCCATGCAACTGCGTCCTGTTTCTTCCAGCTCACAGGAGGTGATAATAAACATTCTTTATTTCTACCAAAAGGAATCCCTAAATAATATTGAAATAAAATATTTCATTGCATTCTGTTTATTTTTGGATAAAGAGCCAGGTGAAAAGTTACATAGATCTTTAAATTTTTCTCTCTCGTTCTCATTTCTATCTATTTAATTATGATATGTCTCCGTTTATTATCATTAAAATGTTTTTTATGTTTCTTTTGAATATGTCAACATTTTATTTGGTTAGTATTCATTAAATATAGGTCTGGATTGCCATACTATTACATGGCAATTATGTAGGTTCTCTCTATATTTTTTTTTATATCAAAACCCTGTGAATTTGAATCTACTTTGACCCCTGGGCAGCAGTAAACAAGGGGTAAATTGTTATGGATCTCTCCTTTTGGGACTCTTAAGTTTTAAGGTTTCAGTCATTGGTTATTCTGTTTTGTTAACCTTTGGTTTATTATTCATTATATTCAAGCAGTTTTTATATACTTTCTGTTGCCCCCTTGTGCTTGTTTCCTTTCCCCTTGGCCTTCTTCTAGTTAGTTCCACTCACACCTGCTCCTTATTCAATTCATTAGTCCATGTTTTGTTCTGTTTTCCTAATATACTGTACACCACCTCTCCCGTCACTCAGTGCTGGTTCCTTGTTGTTGTTGTTAGTTGCTTCCTCTTCTCTTGTTCCCCGCGTGAGTTTTCAGTTAAGTTTTCTATTTTTTTTGGTTCTTTGTATTTCTTATTTTTATTTTTTTTGCATTTTTGGATGTCTGCATCTCTGCTTTACTCATCTCTGCATTTGGGTCCTCAAGCAACTTTATTTTCCATTGCTGACATCCATCCACCCATCCATTTCTGTCACGCTTATCCCAGGTGGGGTCGCAAGGGGTGCTGTTTATGGGCGAGAGGTGGGGCCCACCCTGGAAAGGTTGTCAGTCCATTGCAGTATTGCTGACATAAATTGAAGAAATAAAACCATAAACTCCAAAGTAGAAAGAAGAACATATTTGTTTTTCGCTTTTTTGGAGTAATGAGGATTTTATTGATCTGTGTGTAATGCATAATTCATAGTAGATCAGGAAGTGTTTGCCCTATGATGGAAATCTTATATGTCTGAAACCATTCCTTTATTGTACATTTTGTTAGCTTGTCTTTCTGCTATATTAACCAATATGATGTATTGAATTAGATCTGCCATTTTCACAACTTTTGTTAGACGCTTTTTTATAAAGTAGGGCATCAAAGGGATCATAGAATGCAAAACCGAGTTTACATTGGCTTAGATGAATAACTTAGACTTAGACAGATTTTATTTGTCATTTTGTTTACACAAGTGTAAAACAAAAATAAATTTCGTTTGGAAGAGCTCTCTGGACAATTTCATCTTTTTTTTAAAGTGCAGCCTTGAAAAATATATAAAAAACAAAAATAAATAAATAATAACGATAGTTCAGTGGGTGTGTTTGATGTACAGAGAAGTTCAAACTCCACTGACACCTGCTTACTCTACAAATCTCACTATTCTAAACTTCCTGAGAAAATAGTCCATACTGCTGATCCAAAATGCTGCAGAAAGGGTTATGTTGAAAATTAAAAAGTGACATTATATCCTAGCTTCTCTTCGGTGGCTTCCTGTTAAATCCATAATCAAATTTAAAATCCTTCTTCTCACATATAAAGCCCTAAATAATCAAGTCCCTTTCTTATATCAGAGATAAGATGTTTTCTTATTTTCGTAACAGAGCACTTAGTTCTCAATTTGCAGGTTTACTAGTGGTTCCTAGTATTTTTTTAAAGTAGAGGCATATATTTTAGTTATCAGGCTCCTCTAGTGTGGAACCAACCTGTTTTAAGCTGTGAGGCAGACACAGACTTAAAGACACAGAGGTTTCTAATTGGCTCTGGCTTGGCCCTGTAGTGGCTTTATCTTTCTTGTATTCAAAATAGCTAGAATAGCTAGATTGCCTGATCTGATTTTATAGTTATGCCGCTATATGTTTAGCCTGCTGGATAACATGGGGGCCATTATCCCTTATTCTGCATCATTCTATCTCTTTTTTTAGATGTTGGATCTTGGCCTGTTTCCAGTGTAGTCCTGGGTCTTTTACTCTGACTACCTGTGTATACTGTCTTTCAACCTTTGGTGGGAGAACTGGCTTGGAGCTAATCTGACTGACTGTGTCTTTTCCCGGACTGGGACACCTGTGGAGATGGATATAAGCGACCTTTTGTATATCTGCTTCTATCTCCTTGAACCTCCATTAGCCTCAGCTAATGGCCTCTCACACTGAGTCTTGTTCTGCTGGAGGTTTCCTCCTATTAAAAGAGAGTTTTCCTCTCCACCATTATCACATGCATGCTTGGTGTGAGGGATTGCTGAAGAGTCAATGAAAAAATCCAAGCAAAAGTTGTTGCTGCAAGCTCATCCAGGAGGAGAATGTCTTGCAATTACATGTTGCAATCAACATGAATGGATGCAATGAACAGGTATCCCAACCAATCTGACAGTGTTGTCTCTAAAGTGTCTAGCTTCATAAAAAAGGTTTCTGTATCAGAAGATTATGATACCTCTGTAAACAAACTTGTTGCAGTTCCATTTCATATAGCCCACCACTGAATGATGGAAGGATTTTAAAGCATGACATGTGTTCTTAAATATCCAAGAGTGAAGCTATGCACCAGAACATGATTCCACTCTAGCATAAACCTACTGCCACATGTGTGATGTAGCTCATGCCCTGGCCAGTGCAGCTTCAAGTTTTCAAGCTGTTTGGGTGTATGATTTGTCAACTAACATTAAACCAGTAGATTCTTACTATGAGCATTTTGAGCATGCTTACAGTACAACACTTAGGGATCTTTACTCTCTAGGCCACATAAAGGAAAGCTCACTCTGCCCTTGATACACCCCTGAAAACCTTGTCAAGATCATTTATAAAGACCATAGACCTGCTGGTTAATTTTTTAATTTATTCTTTTTTTCATTATATTGCAGTTGTATTCTCATTTTCTGTTAAAAAAGACCTTTAACGTTTTAACCTATTACTTCACACTCTGCTGATTCTACAAACAGATCTCACTGCTGCAGACCAACATGCAGATCGTGTTCTGATAACACTCACCACCAGGTTATACTAAAGCTTTCAAGCAGTGTTGAAGATACTTATCACAGTGGGGCATTTATAGCTGCCTCTGCTGTGGGTGAAGTTGTGTTTGGTCAGTTAAGCTCTCACCCCTCCTGTCAGATATATCTTCTTACATAACAGCTATTTCAGCTGCTTGCATGCAGGGTGGTAAATTGTACATGTGCATAATCAAACCAAATTAAGCCGGAACACTGCATGATCACCCATAAAAGCTCACAGAAATAGCGTGAGTGGCCCTAAACTCTAACAAGTGGAGGAAGATTTGAGCCTCCGAGGCTCACTTAGTGCTAATGTGAGCATGAGTACAAGAAAATAATGAGGTATTACTTTAGAAAATGAACCCTACATGCCAAGAGAGCACACTGACCCGGGTCATCCCACTGGGGCTTAATATAGCTGGAAATAAGTACCTATTATGGATGAAATGAGGGAATGAAAATCATTTGGATCTACAATAGATCTGAATCTTTATATCGAGGTAAGTTTTTTTAAATAATGATGAAAATTATTTCAGAATTAAATAACTTTAACTGGAAGAGTGGCTTTAATGTAAATGTAATAACTTGTAAAGAGCTTGAAAAAATATTTGATAAAGTTAAACCATCACATGAGACTAACAATCAATTAATATTTGAAATTAGGGTTTTAAAATCAGTGGGATACATAGAGCTTTAGATTTTTGCAGCAATGTTTGCACTAAATGGTTCTGGGTTTGAAACCTGGACTAATGTTGTTCTACGTGAAGTGTAATTTGGGGGTATTACCAGGTACTCTGTCTTTCTCCCACAGTCTAAAATATGTCTATCTGAATTGCTACTAGAGAGGAGTATGATCATTCAAGGTTGTCTCTCATAACTTTCTTTGATGTTGTCATGTGATGGACCACAGATCTATCTATGTTGTACCATCTTTCTTACTCAAGGATGGCTGGAGAAAAACAGGCAATGTTTTTTGTTACAGAAATGTTATCTGGCTGTTTACAGGGGGCTTTTCCAAGCAAATTTTTGAGTGATTATCTGAAGGAAAATTGGTAGAAAAAGTTAGATCTGCTGAAAAAATCCCAACACATAATGAGAGGTTGATGTCACCCCACCAAATTTCTGCCCCTAATCCACCTCAGGAGCAAGCAATAATCTCTGTAACCACTATGAGCTGTATTCTGTTGCAGAATGAGTGTGATATAGAAATATGATACAAAACAGAAATGTTCTCAGAGGCAGGTAAAGTCAAATGTTTACAATTACATAAGGTACAGCTCATGACCTCTTATTTTCTGGCTGATCTGAATAACATGTATATTAGCAAAATTAAATGTAGAAATAATATGCTCAGGATGATGGACAACATTGTTCCTTGTAATTGAAGCACTGAATGATCTGTATGAAGTGCTCAACAATGTCAACCCTCTTAAATCATAATCCGAATCAGAAATCAGAGTTGCAATCAGAGTTGCCCCTTGGCAAAACTCCTGCATGTCTTAAATTTCGGTCAGTTTAAAGCTGCAAGTTTAAAACAAAGTCTATTTGTGTGCGCACTCTTAGTTTGTGCTATTTACCGTAGGTATGCATTGGGCTTCTTGCTCAGTGACTGCTCAATTAACCCATCACCTAGCAACTCTGAAAAGACAAACACAAATTGATTGATCGAGGGATGTATTTTATCTGAAAATTACTTAAGATCAAAATTATATAAAGGTATTGCATGTCTGCTTAATATAAATATTAACAAAAGATCTGTTTTGCTTTTTCAGGAAGACCACATTCAGCAGGATTTACAGCAAATTGCTCCCTAGGTGCAGTGTGTGTAACCTTAACTGGCAAGCCTTGAGGCCACAGTTTTTTTTTTTTTACATTTGAAAAAGGAGGAGTAGGAGAGGAAAAGATGACAACAATAAAATACAGTTTACAATCTTGGATTATATAAACAAGATTAACAAACTAAGCTATTTTCTATAGGTAAGCTGCCATAGTATATAGACTGGTGGATCACACAGGGACCAATTTTCTTCCTTCGGCTTCATTCTATCTCTGTTCTCCCATTTATGCTCTCTCTAATTTTCCTCATCATAGAAGCTTAATCTGGTGGGCTCCTGTTCAGCTGCGACTCCATCCTGGATTGAAATATCAGTTGTGCTGCTGCCATAAACATCTCTGTTTATAAATGTTGGAGCTTGACCTCTTTCCAGTGTAGTGCTGTTTCTTTTACAGTGACTAACTGTATTTAATCTCCTTCATCGTCTGACAAGAGAAAAAGATGACAACAATCACAATCAAATACAGTTTAGCATCTTAGATTATAGAAACAAGAGGAACAAACTGAGCTATTTTCTATAGTTATGCTGCTATATGTTTATACTGCTAGATTACATAGGGACAACTTTTCCTCATTCTGTTTAATTCTCCCATTTATGCTCTCTCTAATTTGTCTCATCATAGTAGCTTAATCTGGTTGGTTCCTGTTCGGCTGTGACTCTATCCTGGGTAACTGTATGTACTCTCTTTCATCCTCTTACAAGAGAAGAAGATAACCACAATCAAACACGGTTTAGCATCTTAGATTAAATAAACAAGAGATACAAACTCAGAATCCTCTTAAAAACGTACATCAACTACCATCTTTAATAAAAAGTTTCATTTAGTTTGAAACAATGACTCTGTGGACACTATTTTTTCTTGTCTTTGTAATATAATATATTTTTGTGCTTTTTATTTGTTTTATTTTAATGCAAAACAGATATCCCCTCACCACCACCACCACCCTAACATGCGCACACACACATCCACACCCACCCCCACACACACATCTAAGCATTTAGAAGCAGGGAGAAATGGGATGCAGCAGCAAGTCTTAATGGAAGCAGACAGTGGAGCTGACCTTGAAGAAACAGATGCCACATAATTATAAAAGGCTGTTTGCTTCATTTATTGCCAGTCCAGGAGCCATCCCGGTTATCCTGACTGTCAGAGAGTTTACCTTACTGTAGTGGAATGAAACACAGATGTTGAGGTACATTGCAATAACCGGTCTGCAGTGCTCTGTTCTAATGACACAATGTAAAATCCAATTGTGTAAGGCTCATTTTATTATCTGAAAGCCTTCAGATGACTTTGGAACAAAACCAGCATACTTTTAGCAGCTCTTTGCTTTGTTCTACCTCCTGCACAAATGAATGCAACGCTGAATGGATATCAATTAATAAGTTATATTTCAGCTGCTTTGCTTGGATACAGACAAGAGAATATATCTAATGGAGTTCTTCAACTTTTAATTGGTTGTAAAAACAAAACCCTGCTTTTTCCCACCACATGTTTCCGGTAGAGCAATGGTACATCACAAACATGGGACCTGCCAATTAAAAACTAAGAATTGGGAATTATCAATTAAATGTGGCCATCCAAAACAGAAATAATGGAATATGATGAGCAAAGTTCTTCCATCATCTGTACTTTACTGTTCCGTTTTGTTTTTTCACATCTTAACTTGTCTAGACAGTGCTCTAATACAGTCTATAAAGGTTTTCTTGGTTATTGTTCAGAAGGTACCCACAGTGGCAACCACAAAAAAAAAATGCTGCAAGCAAAAACAAAATTCTGCAATCACTAAAAGAAAGTTATGTAAATAGGAAAAACACCTTCTCACTCAAAAAAAACACTGCTCCAGACCACTAGTAGGAGTAGGGAGCCAAACAGATAACTTGTTAGGGATCCAGTTTGTGTGGATTGTATTTTTGTGTTTTCTCTCTCCACCACCAGGTGGCGCCCGGTTCTCTTTGGCCCCTTCACACACCTTCGGATGGTTGCCTCATTACCTAAGGACTCTTAAGCTGCTGACTGCCACTACCTCGATGCCAGAGTGTTTGCCAGTTTTGGGTACTCTAGCCAAGCTGAGTTTTGCTGAGTCAAACTGAATTTTTTGTCTCCCTGAGTCTTAACATTGTTGTTTTTGTCTTTGCCTCTCTGCAGGAAGTCAACCTGCAAACTGGATGTTTGGGCCTTCTCCCCCTGGAAGGGTCGTCTTAAGCTTCATACTGAGCAGGGGATGCAAACTGGATGTTTGGGCCTTCTAACCCAAAAGGATTGTTTGAGCTTCACACTGAGCAGGGGATTCATCTCCACACGAAACGTTCAAGTACCTCAGGAAATCTAAGTGGCAGTCAGCTCCACCGCTCCTCAAGGAACAACTTAACTTGGGTAAACCCTGTCCGCCCTCCAACGAGTCAACTAATTTCTGGAACAACCCACACCAACTGGATTCTTGGAAGGACACCTTTTCTAGAAACGTGAGT